>NC_064627.1:472466618-473716618 GCF_023864275.1 Schistocerca cancellata
AAGTTCCTTTGCCGGTCTAGGAATGGTAGGACGATGGGTTCGATGACGGTTTGGATGTACCGTGCACTATTCAGTGTCCCCTCGACGATCACCAGTGGTGTACGGCCAGTGTAGGAGATCGCTCCCCACACCATGATGCCGGGTGTTGGCCCTGTGTGCCTCGGTCGTATGCAGTCCTGATTGTGGCGTTCACCTGCACGGCGCCAAACACGCATACGACCATCATTGGCACGAAGGCAGAAGCGACTCTCATCGCTGAAGACGACACGTCTCCATTCGTCCCTCCATTCACGCCTGTCGCGACACCACTGGAGGCGGGCTGCACGATGTTGGGGCGTGAGCGGAAGACGGCCTAACGGTGTGCGGGACCGTAGCCCAGCTTCATGGAGACGGTTGCGAATGGTCCTCGCCGATACCCCAGGAGCAACAGTGTCCCTAATTTGCTGGGAAGTGGCGGTCCGGTCCCCTACGGCACTGCGTAGGATCCTACGGTCTTGGCGTGCATCCGTGCGTCGCTGCGGTCCGGTCCCAGGTCGACGGGCACGTGCACCTTCCGCCGACCACTGGCGACAACATCGATGTACTGTGGAGACCTCACGCCCCACGTGTTGAGCAATTCGGCGGTACGTCCACCCGGCCTCCCGCATGCCCACTATACGCCCTCGCTCAAAGTCCGTCAACTGAACATACGGTTCACGTCCACGCTGTCGCGGCATGCTACCAGTGTTAAAGACTGCGATGGAGCTCCGTATGCCACGGCAAACTGGCTGACACTGACGGCGGCGGTGCACAAATGCTGCGCAGCTAGCGCCATTCGACGGCCAACACCGCGGTTCCTGGTGTGTCCGCTGTGCCGTGCGTGTGATCATTGCTTGTACAGCCCTCTCGCAGTGTCCGGAGCAAGTATGGTGGGTCTGACACACCGGTGTCAATGTGTTCTTTTTTTCATTTCCAGGAGTGTATATTACATAAAAATTACTCAGTTATTCAGAATTATAACATTAATATTGAGAAAATTTCTGATGTCAGATACTGTGTTGCTGTGTTATAAACAGACTTTCCTGAACGCTTTGTCCGATGTATGACATTTTTATCAACAGCGTTACGGTTTCAAAAACTTTGTCAGTAGGATATTTACTCAGTTTCCTGTATGTTTGCGGATCTAGTAAGTGGTTAATCTTACTATGGTAGTCGGTCACGCTCGCCAACCGCTGGAAAAAGCAAGAATTTATAGGATTCCGTGTAGTTGCAGTAAGGTGTACGTGGGTACTACAAAAAAGAACAGTCAAGAAACGACTAGAAGGTCACAAGCGCAATTGTGGAAGACGGGAGACTGACAGATCAGCAGTTGCAGAACATGCTTTTCAGCCGGGACACCGCCACATTCATTTTGATAGGACCCAAATACTGGCAGCCACAAACGGATACCATTACAAGTCATGCAGTGAGGCCAAACAGATTTTAAAACATCCCAGGAATTTCAATAGGAAGGAGAAGGGCGTGAAACTGAATGACATCTGGATTCCGGTGCTGGAAAAGATATGTACCAGTCTTCCATCATGGGTCGACAACAACAGCGGACGACGGCAGTCGACAACGACCTATTGCGCTCGGATATTCAAATGAGGCCCAAGAGGAAGACAGCTCAGCAGATAAAATGCGTTTATAAACCTGTTAACTCGCAGCTGCTCGTGTATGTACCAACGAGAATTTTATCTGCTACTATAATCTGCTATTATGAAGTCTTATTGATTAACGGTACTACAACACAATTTAAGATCATTACTCGATATAAATGGTATAGCATTGTTTACAGCATTTAGTGTCTTCTGCTTAACAGTCTTCATTTCATAGAAGAAGTGGCGCCTTATGCAACTGAAAATCATTTTGGCGTGATTTTAATTTTCTTGTAGCCCAGTACAGTTGTTGGTTGGTTGGTTGGTTGGTTTGGGGGATTAATACAGTTGTAACAAATTAGAAGTAGGCCTATGGACTTCCTATCATTGTAGGAATAATAACAGTAAGACTTCATAATAGCGGATTCCAGTAGAAGATGCAATTGTCATTTGTACATACACACCTAGTTACCAATTAACAAATGCAGATACGTAGTTTGTCTGCTGAGTAGAGCGAACGAACGAACGCAGGCCTACCTTCGTGACGTACGCGCCGCGGCCTGCCTTTCTCGTAGGCCTCAATTCAAAGCATGTGACGTCACTCCACTGTGCGAAAGCGGAATTTTGCTGCAGTCAGTAGCGAGCCAGGGTGTGAATCGGCCGCTCAAAGAAGCTACGATCCTCCACGAAAATTTCCGTTGCAGGTGGAGACGTAACGTTGGATTTAAATGTGAAATCCTTCTGAAAATGACATAAGGGCCTGGAACATTTTATTAATTGTGGTTTTTGTTCTTTTTCTTATAGCAATATATCCATATGTGGATGTCAGTATCTTCTACAGGCTTCCTCTCCGTTTTTCCTTATCCAGTGTGATTCTTCTAACAGTTTTTATATCGTCTCCCACTTCGTGTGTAACCGCTACCATAGCCTTCTTCTTTGTCTATTTCCAGTTTGCCTCGATTCGTAAGCCTTTCTTTGTCGTTTTTCCAGAATCTAACTAAGTATAGTTGCAAATCAGGCTATAGCTACTCCTACTTTGCACGTATCTTACAATGTCAGCTCCTCATACAAGGCGATTCAACTCAATACCGAACAGTTGCATAGATTTCGAGCAGCAGCCTGCGGTGAAATACAGGGTGTTATCATAAAGTTTTAATTCTAACCTCGGTAAATTAAAGTTATGACATTACATTTTTTTTTTTTTGTTGCTATAGGCCTATGTACACAGTCGTGTTACACATTTAAGTCCTCGCTCCACAGTACCGTATCACGCCAATAGAGGAGCCAAAACAAAATGGTACAGCGCGCTGAGACAGTACGAGTAATTTGTCATCAGTTATCGGGGGAAAAACGCTGCCACAAATCATGCTGTGGAGGTAGGAGTGTACAAAAATGATGCATAACAGACTTTTTTAAAAATAATCTTTATTTTATCATTTTGTGAACTTTTTTTGTTAATTTTGCACATAAACAATGAAAATTTTATAGTCTAAATCATGTCTAATCACATGAAGTGACACACACACACACACACACACACACACACACACACACACACACACACACACACACAAAAACCTCACTCATATATTGTTTAACAATTATTGTTGATTTTTCTGTATGTATGTAACTGGGGGCCTAGAAACGACGGAGAGGCTTCTTCCCAGCCGTAACCAGTCCTCTGTGGTACACAACCCCACAACAAGCTACAGCAGTCCACTCATCCCACCGCCGCCCCACACCGAACCCAGGGTGGTGCGATTCGGCCCCCAGAGGACCCCCCCCCCGCCCCATCCCCCGGCGCCGGGAACGTCTTATTCCAGACGAGTATAGATAGCTCCAATGTTTGCTTGGTAATTTATGATGTACGCGTACGTGAAGATAGTGTTTGCGCAACAATCGCCGACATAGTGTAACTGAGGCGGAATAAGGGGAACCAGCCCTCATTCGCATAGGCAGATGGAAGACCGCCTTAAAAACCCTCCCGCCGGGCGGATTCGCGCCGGAGACCGGCACGCCTTCACGCTCGGTAACCAGTGCGTTAGACCGCACGGCTAGCCGGACGCTCTTCCCCAAAATTATTTCAATAGTTTTCTGGGTGTCCGACTACAGTTTGAGCCTCCTTGACGTCTTCTTCTTAACCTGCAGCATCTTCACTGTCGTCAACTTCGGTGCGTCATTGCTCTACCGTGTTTGTGTCATCTGTTTTTCCTCAGCAGTCACTTCTGGTTTTTCCCGGTGCAGAATGTAATGTTTAAGAACGTGCTTCCTTGCCTCCTCCTCGATTTCAGTAAATGGTTGCTCGTACCATGAACGCCATCGCGTATGCGGTAAAAATGCATTAACTTAGGAAAACGACAAGGCACCCCAGATGTCTTAGTTTTTCCTACAAAGCATACCGTGGGAGATAATCACCACCACCACCACCGGCAACAGCACCAGCAGCCACCAACCAGACAACAACTGCAGTATCCGCATTATCATTCCTGTCTCTTCTTTTCTTTTCCACCTGATATTTAGTTCCAGTGCTGGGATATAGTTTGTATACTTTTGCTTGTATTTAACATCTTTCTCTCGAAGTTGTGCCTGCGCAGTGAAGTATACTCTCTAGCACGGATATGGCAGCTCTCCCGCCTCACTAGATAAATAACGAACGGTATGTCCAGTAGTAGGTTTAATAATGAATAAAAAAATAGGAGTGCGGGTAAGCTACTACAAACAGCATAGTGAACGTATTATAGTGGCCAAGATAGATACGAAGCCCATGCCTACTACAGTAGTACAAGTTTATATGCCAACTAGCTCTGCAGATGACGAAGAAATTGAAGAAATGTATGATGAGATAAAAGAAATTATTCAGGTAGTGAAAGGAGACGAAAATTTAATAGTCATGGGTGACTGGAATTCGACAGTAGGAAAAGGGAGAGAAGGAAACATAGTAGGTGAATATGAATTGGGGCTAAGAAATGAAAGAGGAAGCCGTCTGTTAGAATTTTGCACAGAGCATAACTTAATAATAGCTAACACTTGGTTCAAGAATCATAAAAGAAGGTTGTATTCATGGAAGAATCCTGCAGATACCAGAAGGTATCAGATAGAATATATAATGGTAAGACAGAGATTTAGCAACCAGGTTTTAAATTGTAGGACATTTCCAGGGGCAGATGTGGACTCTGACCACAATCTATTGGTTATGAACTGTAGATTAAAACTGAAGAAATTGAAAAAAGGTGGGAATTTAAGGAGATGGGACCTGGATAAACTGAAAGAACCAGAGGTTGTACAGAGTTTCAGGGAGAGCATAAGGGAACAATTGACAGGAATGGGGGAAAGAAATACAGTACAAGACGAATGGGTAGCTCTGAGGGATGAAGTAGTGAAGGCAGCAGAGGATCAAGTAGGTAAAAAGACGAGGGCCAGTAGAAATATTGAATTTAATTGATGAAAGGAGAAAATATAAAAATGCAGTAAATGAAGCAGGCAAAAAGGAATACAAACGTCTCAAAAATGAGATCGACAGGAAGTGCAAAACGGCTAAGCAGGCATGGCTAGAGGACAAATGTAAGGATGTGGAGGCTTATCTCACTAGGGGTAAGATAGAACCAACAGGAAAATTAAAGAGACCTTTGGAGAAAAGAGAGCCACTTGTATGAATATCAAGAGCTCAGATGGAAACCCAGTTCTAAGCAAAGAGGGGAAAGCAGAAAGGTGGAAGGAGTATATAGAGGGTCTATACAAGGGCGATGTACTTGAGGACAATATTATGGAAATAGAAGAGGATGTAGATGAAGATGAAATGGGAGGTATGATACTGCGTGAAGAGTTTGACACAGCACTGAAAGACCTGAGTCGAAACAAGGCCCCGGAAGTAGACAGCATTCCATTAGAACTACTGACAGCCTTGGGAGAGCCAGTCCTGACAAAACTCTACCATCTGGTGAGCAAGATGTACGAGACAGGCGAAATACCCTCAGACTTCAAGAAGAATATAATAATTCCAAACCCAAAGAAAGCACGTGTTGACAGATGTGAAAATTACCGAACTATCAGTTTAATAAGTCACAGCTGCTAAATACTAACACGAATTCTTCACAGACGAATGGAAAAACTGGTAGAAGCTGACCTCGGGGAAGATCAGTTTGGATTCCGTAGAAATGTTGGAACACGTGAGGCAATACTGACCTTACGACTTATCTTAGAAGAAAGATTAAGGAAAGGCAAACCTACGTTTCTAGCATTTGTAGACTTAGAGAAAACTTTTGACAATGTTGACTGGAATACTCTCTTTCAAATTCTAAAGGTGGCAGGGGTAAAATACAGGGAGCGAAAGGCTATTTACAATTTGTACAGAAACCAGATGGCAGTTATAAGAGTCGAGGGGCATGAAAGGGAAGCAGTGGTTGGGAAGGGAGTGAGACAGGTTTGTAGCCTCTTCCCGATGTTATTCAATCTGTATATTGAGCAAGCAGTAAAGGAAACAAAAGAAAAATTCGGAGTAGGTATTAAAATCCAGGGATAAGAAATAAAAACTTTGAGGTTCACCGATGACATTGTAATTCTCTCAGAGACAGCAAAGGACTTGGAAGAGCATTTGAATGGAATGGGCAGTGTCTCGAGAGGAGGATATAAGATGAACATCAAGAAAAGCAAAACAAGGATAATGGAATGTAGTTGAATTAAGTCGGGTGATGCTGACGGAATTAGATTAGGAAATGAGACACTTAAAGTAGTAAGGGAGTTTTGCTATTTGGGGAGCAAAATAACTGATGATGGTCGACGTAGAGAGGATATAAAATGTAGACTGGCAATGACAAGCAAAGCGTTTCTGAAGAAGAGAAATATGTTAACATCGAGTATAGATTTAAGTGTCAGGAAGTCGTTTCTGAAAGTATTTGTATGGAGTGTAGCCATGTATGGAAGTGAAACATGGACAATAAATAGTTTGGACAAGAAGAGATTAGAAGCTTTCGAAATGTGGTGCTACAGAAGAATGTTGAAGATTAGGTGGGCAGATCAAGTAACTAATGAGGAGGTATTGAATAGGATTGAGGAGAAGAGGAGTTTGTGGCACAACTTGACTAGAAGAAGGGATCGGTTGGTAGGACATGTCCTGAGGCATCAAGGGATCACAAATTTAGCATTGGAGGGCAGCGTGGAGGGTAAAAATCGTAGAGGGAGACCAAGAGATGAATACACTAATCAGATTCAGAAGGATGTAGATTGCAGTAGGTACTGGGAGATGAAGGAGCTTGCACAGGATAGATTAGCATGGAGAGCTGCATCAAACCAGTCTCAGGACTGAAGACTACAACAACAACATGTCCTACTAACCATGTTCAATTATCAAGTTCCTGCAGACGCTTCCAGTGTGGTCAAATAATCAGAACGACGTAGTTGCAGAACATCTCTGTGTGAATAACCAGAAATCCGAAGACAAGTGCTCCGAGACCGATGTATTACAGTTGAGGAGATAGCGGGAAATTGACAAACGTCGCCGCCCGCTGGATTCCGCGAATGCTTATTCGCATTCAAAAATCCCGCCGCATTGAGGCAGCAATGGAAATGTTGCAGCTGTGTCAGATCAATCCATATGACTTCTACAGCCGTGTATCCACCGTGGTCGAGTGCTAGGTGTATATAACCCAGAGACGAAACAGCAAAGCAAGTAGTAGAAAAGTGTTCATTCACTACTGCCCAAATTTGGCACCACTCTCTGTATTCTTCTGATCTGGCAGCAAATGAATTCTTTCTCTTCCCTCGGAAAGCAATGTTGATAGGACAACTTAGCTGAATCCCTTAGTGATGCTAAAGAAAGCGCTCCATCGATTCGTACAGCAGCCTTGCAGTTTTTGAAACTGCGACAGCTGCTTGAAATAGCCAGAGAGAAAGAGAGAAAGAGGGAGGGAGAGGGAGAGAGAGAGAGAGAGGGAGAGAGAAAGAAAGAGAGAGAGAGAGAGATCCTTAGACGGCATACCCGGTCGGTAATAACATGTTATTTAGCACGTCTGTCCTGATTAGGGTAACAAAACTCTCGTTAGTCGCAGCTGATGCTCGAGGGAGATGGCCCGCAGCGGTCGCTGCACTTCCGGACGTGCCCTGATGCTTCTCAGTGGCCGAGCACCAAAGCCTCGCCTGCCCCACGTTTTCCGCTTTCTTCCTTACGTGACTGCCGTGGGAGAAAGCGTTTCGCGGTGCGGGCAAGATGTGGATCCAGATTTCACTGCAACGCTGAGCTATAAAATTGACGTCACGTCACGAAGACCTGAGGGGCAGGGAGAGAACAACAGCGCTGTTCTGCTCAGCAGCAGGCGGGTCAGATGTAGCCATCACGTTAGCGCAGGGTGGAAAGGAAAACGTAGTACTCGAGAAAGTGGGCGTAAGTTAGTAAACCTGAGGGCAAAATTAGCGTAGCGAGGAATGGAGGGAAGTTAGAGTGTTGCATTGACATCAGAGACGTTTAGGTAAAGGTGGTCGCACGTTAATAAGAACCCCACTCTCCCACAATACGATACATTATCTGAACCACTGCTCCAATTACGTGTAACAATGATACAATGTACGTCATTGTCAGAAGCGAAGCATTCCGAAATTATAGCCAAAAAATGTGCTAAGTCTGGTGCCTACCGGCACAACGTGATTTCACGTTCGTTACCGCTATTGTCATGTCAGTGAAGGTAGACCTGAAGACATTTAATACACTTAGACCGCACTTCTATGTCATCCCCTTGCGTCCCCACTTGCTAGTAATCCAAAAACCTGTATGTGAAAGGTAAGTGAATGCAAACAGACGCCGGCCAGGGTGGCCGAACGGTTGTAGGCGCTACAGTCTGGAGCCGCGCGACCGCTACGGTCGCAGGTTCGAGTCCTGCCTCGGGCATGGATGTGTGTGACGTCCTTAGGTTAGTTAGGTTTAAATAGTTCTAAGTTCTAGGGGACTGATGACCTCAGCAGTTAAGTCCCATAGTGCTCAGAGCCATTTGAACCATTTTTTTTTTTTTTTTTGCAAACAGACTTACAGTTTCATTACTGAAACAAAGTTTTTACATGTTACGAAGACGGTGATTTCCTTTAGTTATTTGAAAATTGGTAGTAAATCAAACATGATTCGGGAAAGTAATAAAGTACGCAGCATTAATATAATTGCAACCAGGTGACCAATAAACCCCAAGATTTGCGTTTCAGTCCTAAATTGTCGAACTCAAGGAATATATTTATGGATTTTTTATTATTATTTCTTAGTTTTTATGTGAAGACACTGCCACCGTACATCAGGGTTTCCCAAACTGTGTTCCACGGGACACTGATATTCCGCGAGAAGTGAATAAGTGCCCCGCGTAAAATTAAGAATGAAATTGCGTTTTTCCGACATTTTGGCGATACTATTTCTTTTATTTCTGTGTTATTAGTCTTGATTTAAAATTGAAGTAATCACTGGATAAAGCAAGTTTTTGTCATTTCTTAAACATTTTTATAACTTTCAAAATAAACAAGATGCCCCATCCAAGTACCAGGATTCTCAAGTCTTCCGGCAGAGGAAATCTTTAGGTGTACAAAGAGTGTATGGCATTGTCCCCGTACCTAGCTTGCATTTATCATGAATCTTTTGTCCAGCGCAAAGATCCAAGCGAGTGGGAAAAAGCGCATGTGACTCCAGTATATAAGAAGGGTAAAAGAACTGACCAACAGCATTACAGAACAATATACCTAACTTACGTTCGCTGCAGAATCATAGAACACATTCTCAGTTCGAATATAGTAAACTGTCTTGAGACTGAGAAGCTTATATCAACGAATCAGGGTGGTTTTAGAAAGCATCGCTCGTGCGATACTCAGGTTGCCCTTTTCTCAGATGGTATACTGCGAACTATGGATAACGGGCAACAGGCAGATTCCATGTTTCTAGATTTCCGGAAAGAATTTGACACGCTGCTTCATTGCAGGATGTCAACGAATGTACGGACATATGGAATAGGTTCACAGATATGTGAGTGGCTCGAAGACTTCTTAAATAATAGAACCCAGTACGTTGTCCTCTACGGTGAGTGTTCATCACAGCGCTGCTGCTACGGTCGCAGCTTCGAATCCTGCCTCGGGCATCTATGTGTGTGATGTCCTTAGGTTAGTTAGGTTTAAGTAGTTCTAAGTTCTAGGGGACTGATGACCTCAGATATTAAGTCCCATAGTGGTTAGAGCCATTTGAACCATTTTGATTAAACGTCCGCTGTAATATAAAGCTTTGATATAAGACAATCATAAAAATATGTAAATATTTTTATGGTTTGTTACGTTGTCCAAAATTAATTAAAACAGGATTGATGAAAAAACAATAATGTTGTCACTCGAGCAAAGAACTGCAGTCACAAATCGATGGCTTCGGCATAGACTTATACCGAACAGAACGTGGCTATTTTAAGAATTCCAGCACAGGTTATCCGTTGGTTTTCGGCTTCACGAGTGGCACACGGATCTCAGTTTACTATAAAGGAGAGTTAGAAGACCTCCACTCATAGACCAATGAGTACTTGTTGTCTGCTTTGTTTTTAGACCTCTTTTTTTCCACGGTTGTACGTATACTAGTTGTATAAAGCAGAATGTCTCTGATCTGAATGATACTTTTAGTGCTGCTAAACATGCCAGTTAACGGAAACAACTTGCAAAGAGTACTTTTTGGCATGCGTGTTCTTCTGGCTTTTTCATTCACGCTACTGGCCATTAAAATTGCTACACCACGAAGATGACGCGCTACAGACGCGAAATTTAACCGACAGGAAGAAGATGCTGTGATATGCAAATGATTAGCTTTTCAGAGCATTCACACAAGGTTGGCGCCGGTGGCGACACCTACAACGTGCTGACATGAGGAAAGTTTCCAACCGATTTCTCATACACAAACAGCAGTTCACCGGCGTTGCCTGGTGAAACGTTGTTGTGATGCCTCGTGCAAGGAGGAGAAATGCGTACCATCACGTTTCCGACTTTGATAAAGGTTGCATTGTAGCCTATCGCGATTGCGGTTTATCGTATCGCGACATTGCTGCTCGCGTTGGTCGAGATCCAATGATTGGGTTCAAATGGCTCTGAGCACTATGGGACTTAACATCTGTGGTCATCAGTCCCCTAGAACTTTGAACTACTTAAACCTAACTAAGGACATCACACACATCCACGCCCGAGGCAGGATTCGAACCTGCGACCGTAACAGTCGCGCGGTTCCGGACTGAGCGCCTAGAACCGCTAGACTACCGCGGCCGGCTCCAATGATTTTTAGCAGAATATGGAATCGGTGGGTTCAGGAGGGTAATACGGAACGGCGTGCTGGATCGAAACGGCCTCGTACCACTAGCAGTCGAGGTGACAGGCATCTTATCCGCATGGCTGTAACGGATCGTGCAGCCACGTCTCGATCCCTGAGTCAACAGATGGGGACGATTGCAAGACAACAACCATCTGCACGAACAGTTCGACGACTTTTGCAGCAGCATGGACTATCAGCTCGGAGACCATGGCTGCGGTTACCCTTGACGCTGCATCACAGACAGGAGCGCCTGCGATGGTGTATTCAAATACGAACCTGAGTGCACGAACGGCAAAACGTTTTTTCGGATGAATCCAGGTTCTGTTTACAGCATCATGATGGTCGCATCCGTGTTTGACGACATCGAGGTGAACGCACATTGGAAACGAGTATTCGTCATCGCCATACTGGCGTATCACCCGGCGTGATGGTATGGGTGCCATTGGTTACACGTCTCGGTCACCTCTTGTTCGCACTGACGGCACTTTGAACAGTGGACGTTACATTTCAGATGTGTTACGACCCGTGGCCCTACCCTTCATTCGATCCCTGCGAAACCCTACATTTCAGCATGATAATGCACGACCGCATGTTGCAGGTCCTGTACGGACCTTTCTGGATACAGAAAATGTTCGACTGCTGCCCTGGCCAGCACATTCTCCAGATCTCTCACCAATTAACAACGTCTGGTCAATGGTGGCCGAGCACCTGGTTCGTCACAATACGCCAGTCACTACTCTTGATGAACTATGGTATCGTGTTGAAGCTGCATGGGCAGCTGTATCTGTACACGCCATCCAAGCTCTCTTTGACTCAGTTCCCAGGTGGTTGTTCTGGTTACTGATTTCTCAGGATCTATGCACCCAAACTGCGTGAAAATGTAATCACATGTCAGTTCTAGTATAATATATTTGTCCAATGAATACCCGTTTATCATCTGCATTTCTTCTTGGAGTAGCAATTTTAATGGCCAGTAGTGTATCTTGGCAGCTTCTTCTTTCCAGAGAAAACTCGGCTGGGCAAAGCCGTTTAAACCGAATGACGTGGCGCAATGGTTAACTCACTTACGCCAAACTTACATGTATGTATCTAATTAGTGTGTGTTTGTTTGCTGCGCTTAGTGGCCTCCCGGTTAGAGGCGCCATGTCAGGGACTGCACAGCCCCTCCCGCCGTAGGTTCGAGTCCTCCCTCGGGCGTGTGTGTGTGTTGTTCTTAGCGTAAGTTAGTTTAAGTAGTGTGTTATTCTACGGACCGATGACCTCAGCAGTTTGGTCCCTTAGGAATTCACACACGTTTGAAGGTTTTGTGTTTGTTTTTTAGTTATTAAGTTTACGAGTAGGGTAACTAAAATATTAGGCTTATAATTTTAAATTGGTGTGCAGAAAATGATCGTTGCGTTTTTATTGACCAGATTTCATTACCCAATATGACAAAGCTATGTGACTATAGCTGCGCGAACATATGGACAACATGGCAATTAATAGCTGGCTGGCGACCTCTTAAAAGCTCCCAGACGGAGGGATACAAGCTGGAGAGAAAAATACGACGCTGTTTTTCTGCGATGACACTCATTGGGAAGAACGAGGCCACCCTGTGACGCGAAAGAGAGTCTTCTATTTATCTTCGTTACAGCACGGTCCTCATGGGGAACGAAATATTGCTTGCCCTACAAAACATCATCACCATTAGTAGCAGATTTTAGACACAATATTAATGTTAAAATAAATGCAGAGAAGACAAGAGGGGTTCTGAAGGCCACACATTATGTGATCCAAAGTTTCCGGACACCTCTATGTGATATGGATTTCACCACTAGATGTCACGAGAGGCAGACCCGTCTGTATAAAAGGAGATGGGGAATACGGTGCCATCAGTAGAGAAGCAGTAATAACAGACTGTGTCGGTCAGGACAGCTCAGTGACTTCGACCCTGGACTTGCCATTGGATGTCATCTGAGTAACAAAGCCATCATTGGTATTTCAAGCCTTCTCAAACTGCCCAAGTCGACTGTTGATGATGTGATTGTGAAGTAGAAACGTGAAGGAACAACTACAGTTAAATCAAGACCTGGCACACCTCATGTAATGACTAACAGCAACCGTCCAGCGTTTTGGAGGTTGGTTGTAATAAACCGTATGAAATCAGCTAACAACAGTCCAGCCGTCACAATGATCGTGCGTAGAATGAGTAACAATTGTCGAGCAGTGGAGTTAAAATCTTCTGGGTTATTAGGCCGCGTCATGTTTCTTCTAAAATGTTTCCACCCCTGTGCTGGGATCTTCCTCAGGATCTTTTGGTGTCCACTACTGCAGACTTATATAACTGTCGAGCAGCTCCTCATTAGTCACATATTTTTGTATCCAGTGTTAAACGACGCTTGAGGCGGTGTAAACAGCGACTCCACTGTCTAGTGGAGAGAGAGCGAGAGAGCTGGAGTGATGAATTACAGTCTGCCCCGTTGCAGGGGTTTGGATTCGGCAAACACCTGGAGGAAGTTACCTGCCATCATCTGTAAGGCTAATACTGAAAGTACGGAGGAGGTAGTATTTCGGCATGGAGGAGTTTCTCTTGTTTTGGGTGTGCTCCCCTTATTGCACCTAAGAAAATACTAAGTGTGGACGGGTATGGAGACATTTTACAGTATTGTGAAGCGCGTACAGAAGAGGTACAGTTCGGAGACGATGACTCTTCATATCAGCATGCTAATGCATCCTGTCACTAAAGCATCTGTGAGGCAATCGCCTGTTGACAGTAAAGATTCTGAAATGAAATGGCTAGCTCAGAGTTCCAATCTGAATCCATTGGAACACCTTTACGACGAGTTACAACATCGACCCTAGCATCCAACATCACTACCTATTCTCGTTTCGGCTCTTGAGAAAAAATGGGATGCCATTCCTTCTCAGACACTCAAACGCCTCATTGGAGGTGTCCACAGCAGAGTTCAGTCAATCATAAAGCCGAAGGGTGGACACACCCCATTTTAATATCCACTAATAGGTGTCCGGACACTTTTGATTAGATACTGTATAAGCCCCAACCAGACAGACACAAGGAAAGAGAACCTGAGAGTCAGTAATAGAAGTCGCCCCGGTCACTTCTCCGCTACTTGCATTCCCGGGTCTACTGCCTATAGATGCGGCGAGCGCAGCAAACAGCAGCAGTCTTGTGCGAATTACAGTGTCAGAAATATGCAAGAAATACATTCTTCGCTACATACGTTTGAGACACTGTCCTTCCACTCGTTTTCCGTACCGATCATACATTCCGCAATTGCTTAATGGTCAGGTAGTTAGGACAAAGGACCCTGGAAAGCGTAAGTGAGCGCCTCAGTCAAGACTGTGTTACCTACGTTCCTGTTTTATCATGGAAGTTTCAAGCAAATTAGCGTGCCAGAAACTCAATAATAGGAACTCTCTCTTTTCTAGCCAAGGTGGCGCGATCTCTTGTTACAGTAACCTTTGTGCCTCTGTTACACGGCCCACAACTTTCTACGTTGATCATTCTTAAAACCCAAACAACTATTTACTTACTTCACTTTTAGAGAAGATATGTTAAGCAACACTGAATTAGTGAATGTTGGCATTGTGCATCAAATTCTAAAACATAACTCCCGTCTTTGTATTATCTACTGTGGGTACTACAGTCAATGAAAATTGCGACACCAGAAAGGAGACATCATATTACAGAAAATTTATTCCGTGCATTAGAAATATGACAGTCAGAATGATAGTCAGAATTACAGAATTGTACAAGCGCTTTGATCGCGAGACTTCCGTACGGTGATAAGCAGCCACGTCGTGCCTCTAGACATCGTGGCATGGAACCCAAAAAGGGCCTGGATACGCTGCTGGGAAAAAACATTTCCACGCAGTTTGTAGGTGCGTTCACAGAACATCGACAGTGATTGCAGGAAGACCAGAACGAACAAGTTGCCAACTGACGATATCCCGTACATGTTGGAAGGACGACACTTCTGGCAGTCCGAAGCGTTGGTGGTTTCTAGAGAAGAGAAACCGACAAGCGGCATGCGTGCCACCAGTCTAGCCCTCAGCATACGACGTCGAATCGTCGATGCAGACATGTCCACACCCGCTCTGAAGTGCTCCAACGTCGAGCCATCGCTGTGGACGCAGCTGTTCTATCGGTTACGGCCATGCGGACATGATGGCGTTCTTCCCTCAGTGTGGCAACATTGCGTGGCTTTGGTACAGTACTGACTCGTCACTGAGTACGATCCACTTACATCCGTTGGTTGCACACAGGCATCTCTGTCGTAGCAGTATGCCCTGCACGAGCCGCAATGTCATGGCACAACAAACTCATTCCCCAGACACCAATCATTCCGCCCCGTTCAAGCTAATCCATACTGCGCCCTTTGGTGCATCGGAAAGCCATACTGCCACATGCTTGCACCTATCTCTTTCGTTTGATGCCTCAGCAGCTGAACGTGGCGTAACACGGACTTGTCTGCTCACACTAAAGAGGACGTTACTGTACATACGTGCATGCCATCTCTCTGATAGCCTAATCACTTGTTCCAATGTTCTACGCAACCTCCAATTTTGGAGTGATTCTGACCATTTCTTCTGGGTGTTGCAGTTTTCATAAACTGCAGTGTTTTAGGAGACGCGATCGCCGCTGCGAACTACCACCGTTGCCTGGTAAGCCCAGAAGAGTAAGCTGAGAGCATTGGCGGTGTGCAGTGCAATTAATATATCTGTTCCATAAAATTTCGGGGCTTTCTGCCAGATATTTCTGTGTGCTGCCGAACATTTCTCAAATATTTAAGACCCCGCCGGCACATGCGTGGTGTGTACAGTTGGCGTTGCTCACGCGCTGTTTGTCTGCAAGTCTGTACGCTACGCCGCACGTCCTCCGTGGTGAAAGCCGGCTTCATCGATATCAGATCGATTTAATCCGTATGGTAAGCGATGCCGCCTGCACAGAGCACGAAATTTTTCTATGGCGAGATCGCATGCAAAATTTAACTGGAAACCGCCGTCTCGACTAACTAGGGGCTCAGGACAACCGTATTTCCATCAATCGATTGATGATGGAGCTGTAAAAGGTTGACATATGGGCCACAGTTTCTGTTGGTTGTATTTCATCAAATGAACAGTGGAAATAAAATGTTCGGTGATAGCGGACCTATTGGCATCGAGGAAGTGAGGATCCCACTGATGTTTTAAGATGCGTTCCTGCAATGTGCGCATCTTTACCCCTGTCCTATGTAAGTTTTGCCGCATTCGCAAGGAATTCTGCAAACATCTATCTTGCGCAACCCTGAGTCGGCTTTACCAGATCCCAATAGCGCCGAGATTTTAGAAGCAGGCGAAAAACTGCTTTAATTTTATATCCTCTTGATATTATGCCTGTTTTGGCTAACATATTAACGATATATGGTAAATAAGCAGACGTTTTGAACTCCAGGATGAGGCCTTCAGAAAGACTGTTTACTTGCCGTTTACTGGAAATGTTTCAGCCAAAATTGGCAGAATGTGAAGAAAACATGATGTTAAAGCAGTATTTCGTCCTCCTGCTAAAATCTCGACGCTATTGGGATCTCTTAAAGACGACTTGGGGTTGCGCAAGGCACGTGTTTACAGAATTCCGTGCGAATGCAGCAAATGTAACATATGGTAAACGACACGCACAGTGCAGGATCGCATCGTAGATCATGAGCGGCATACTCACTTCCTCGAAACTAATAAGTCAGGTATCGCCGACCATTTTATTTCCACTGTTCATTTGATGAAATACAACCAACGGAAATTGTGGCTTTTGGGTCTCCATCATCAATGAATCAGTGGAAATACGACTGTCCTGAGTCCCTTATTAATCGAGACAGAGGTTTCCAGTTAAATTATGCATGGAATCCCGTCATAGAAAAGCTTCGTGCTCTGTGTAGCCAGAGTCGTTTACTACACGGAGAAAATCTATCTGATATCGATGAAGCTGGTTTCCACTACGGCGGGTGCACGGCGCAGCATAGAGTTCCAGACAAACAGCGCATGCGCAACGCCAACGCAGTAAGCATGTGCCAGTGGGGTCTTACATACGTGAGCGCAGAGCCTTTCCTGATAGTATTCACTTGAAAATGGCTAGTAGATTCTGCGCCAACGTACCTGGCAGCAAGTTTCAATCTGAGAAACTTTTAAATGTCACAGTTAATATAACGTTTCTTGCAGCTGTTGGCTTATGCAACATCAACTTTAGAAGAGTCCAAGGCTTACCAGATCCCGGTAAACAGTCGAGTAATGTACACACAGGACTTGCACTCGGGAGCAGTGGAGTTTAGATCCTAGTATTATTGTAAATGATTGAAGCACTTCGGATTTCTACCACGAGAGCGCAGCAGTGAACAGTTAAGCAAAACGGCGCCAGACGCCGAGAAAGCGTATGTGATGTTTAAAATGCAGTCAAATTAGATTAGATTAGCTTCAGTTATCGATCCATAGACCCAAAAATGAGATGATTCTCGTGAGTGTGGAACATGTCAGAAAGTACAATATAAAGAACACAGTACATCTGTATATAATACTCACGTCCCTGATCATTTGTGAGGATATTGTCAAAATATGTGAATACATTACAGTTAACTGAACTGCTAGTATTTGCAGAATTAATACACTGTTAGAATGAAAAATAGTTATACCATTTTAATAAATATATCATACACAAAATACCTAATCTTGACTGTTGTGACCGAGTGCTGCCAAAACTGAAATCTAACAGATATTTTTACTTAAGATGGTCTGACAGTCTCTGTTAAGATATTCATCTGTAAAGTAGAAGGAGCTGCCGACCAAAATGTCTTCAAACTCTATTCAAACTGTGCTTTATCTGAAACCCAGTTTTTTAAAGGTTGCTGACAATTTATTGGAAATGTGTGTTCCTGAATATTGGAGCTCTTTCTGGACCAAGGTAAGTGACTTTAGTCTTTATGTAGATTGTTCTTATTCCTAGTATTAATGATATACGAGTATATTGAACTATTGGTTGGAAACAGAGACATATTATTTGCAACAAATTTCGTTAAGGAATAAATACACTGACAAGCAGTGGTTAGAATACCCAGTTCCTAGTACAGTAAATGGTATGACGCCATTAATAAATATAGACCTTAATCAGAAGCATATAGCTAAGGTAGAATATTCAAAATTTTTAGGCGTGTCCACTGATGAGAGATTAAATTGGAAGAAACACATTGATGATCTGCTGAAATGTATGAGTTCAGCTACTTATGCAATAAGGGTCATTGCAAATTTTGGTGATAAACGTCTTAGTTAATTAGCTTATTACGCCTATTTTCACTTATTGCTTGCATATGGCATCATGCACTCCTGGAAATTGAAGTAAGAACACCGTGAATTCATTGTCCCAGGAAGGGGAAACTTTATTGACACATTCCTGGGGTCAGATACATCACATGATCACACTGACAGAACCACAGGCACATAGACACAGGCAACAGAGCATGCACAATGTCGGCACTAGTACAGTGTATATCCACCTTTCGCAGCAATGCAGGCTGCTATTCTCCCATGGAGACGATCGTAGAGATGCTGGATGTAGTCCTGTGGAACGGCTTGCCATGCCATTTCCACCTGGCGCCTCAGTTGGACCAGCGTTCGTGCTGGACGTGCAGACCGCGTGAGACGACGCTTCATCCAGTCCCAAACATGCTCAATGGGGGACAGATCCGGAGATCTTGCTGGCCAGGGTAGTTGACTTACACCTTCTAGAGCACGTTGGGTGGCACGGGATACATGCGGACGTGCATTGTCCTGTTGGAACAGCAAGTTCCCTTGCCGGTCTAGGAATGGTAGAACGATGGGTTCGATGACGGTTTGGATGTACCGTGCACTATTCAGTGTCCCCTCGACGATCACCAGTGGTGTACGGCCAGTGTAGGAGATCGCTCCCCACACCATGATGCCGGGTGTTGGCCCTGTGTGCCTCGGTCGTATGCAGTCCTGATTGTGGCGCTCACCTGCACGGCGCCAAACACGCATACGACCATCATTGGCACCAAGGCAGAAGCGAATCTCATCGCTGAAGACGACACGTCTCCATTCGTCCCTCCATTCACGCCTGTCGCGACACCACTGGAGGCGGGCTGCACGATGTTGGGGCGTGAGCGGAAGACGGCCTAACGGTGTGCGGGACCGTAGCCCAGCTTCATGGAGACGGTTGCGAATGGTCCTCGCCGATACCCCAGGAGCAACAGTGTCCCTAATTTGCTGGGAAGTGGCGGTGCGGTCCCCTACGGCACTGCGTAGGATCCTACGGTCTTGGCGGGCATCCGTGCGTCGCTGCGGTCCGGTCCCAGGTCGACGGGCACGTGCACCTTCCGCCGACCACTGGCGACAACATCGATGTACTGTGGAGACCTCACGCCCCACGTGTTGAGCAATTCGGCGGTACGTCCACCCGGCCTCCCGCATGTCCACTATACGCCCTCGCTCAAAGTTCGTCAACTGCACATACGGTTCACGTCCACGCTGTCGCGGCATGCTACCAGTGTTAAAGACTGCGATGGAGCTCCGTATGCCACGGCAAACTGGCTGACACTGACTGCGGCGGTGCAGAAATGCTGCGCAGCTAGCACCATTCGACAGCCAACACCGCGGTTCCTGGTGTGTCCGCTGTGCCGTGCGTGTGATCATTGCTTGTACAGCCCTCTCGCAGTGTCCGGAGCAAGTATGGTGGGTCTGACACACCGGTGTCAATGTGTTCTTTTTTCCATTTCCAGGAGTGTATTTTGGGGTAATTCATCACCGAGGAATAAAGTATTTATTGCACAAAAGCGTGTAATCAGAATAATAGCAGGAGTCCACCCAAGATCATCCTGCAAACTTTTATTTAAGGATCTAGGGATATTCACAGCAGCTTCTCAGTATATATACTCTCTTATGAAATTAGTTATTAACAGCCAAACCCAATTCAAAAGTAATAGCAGTGTGCAATACGAGGAGGAAGGATGATCTTCACTATTCAAGATTAAATCTAACTTTGGCACAGAAAGGGGTGAATTACACTGCCACTAAAGTCTTTGGTCACTTACCAAATAGTATCAAAAGTCTGACAGATAACCAAGTATTTAAGTAGAAATTAAAAGAATTTCTGAGTTACATCTCCTTTTACTCCATAGAGGAATTTTTAGATATAAATTAAGAAAAAAAAGTTGTTATATTAACTTAATTATGTTGTTAAATTGACTTAATTATGTCATGTATTGGAAAATTTTACTCGTTCCACATCATTACGAAGTATCATATTCATGATTCATGGAACTAGTATTAATCTAATCTAATCTAATCTAAACATGATGTTCTTGAATTTACACCACAAATGAGTCTTGCCGCATGCTTTTCCACTCTAAAAACTGTTTCTCGTTTTGACTAGTTACTCCAAAATATGATCTCATATGACAGAATGAAAGTAAGCAGAGTATGCAAGGTTTTTTTGTATTTCTATCTCCAACATCTGACAACAATCGCATTATAAATGCGGACTTGTTTAGGCGCTTCAGCATTTATGTGGCATGCTCTTCTCAACTGAATTTATTATCGAGTTGTAATCGCAGAAATTAAAACTGTCAACCTCTTCTGCTTGTATGTCTTCGTATGTTACACACAAGCAGAAAGAAAATCTCTTACAGGCTCTGAATTGTATGCAGTGGGTCTTTTCATAGTTTAACGACAGTGAATGAGCTTTAAACCGTTTGTTAATGTCAATAAAAATTTGATTAGAAGTCATTTCTAAATCTGTAATTGACTTGCTATTTACTGCAATATTTCGATCATCTGCAAACAAAACAAACTTAGTATCTGGCAATGTAACAGAGGTGAGGTCATTAATGTACACAAGAAAAAGCAACAGACCCAAGGTGGAACCTTGAGGAACACCACATGTAATTAATTCCCAATCAGAAGAAGACCGAGTGCTTACTCCACAAGTCTGCCGTAACAGTGCAACTACATTTCAGAATGAAGTTCAACTACCACCTCTATTCCATAATTCCATCATGATGTTACTGATTTGTGAAGGAGCAAATTGAGAAACAGATCGATCGGTCGGGAATGATGAGCAGTAATTCATGTCATGGTTTCCACAGTCTCACGACCTAATCACATGGGATTTTTTTGTATGGAGTTATGTGGAAGATTCAGTGTTTTCGCCTCCTCTACTAGCAAACCTACTTGGCCTGCGAGCTCACATCAACAGTGCTTTTGAACAGATTACAGGAACATGGGAAGAACTTGATTATCGACTTGATAACTGCAGTTTCAGTAGGGGCAAATGTGAAGTACTTGTAATATGTTAAACAAAAACTTTTTGAGTTTTTCTATGTCAATGGAAGGACCTGTGATAATATTTCAATTAATACAGCCAAGGGCGCCCATTCCCATGGGCAAGGAGCGGGGTTCAAAAATGGCTCTAAGCACTATGGGACCTAACATCTGAGGTCATCAGACCCATAGACTTAGAACTACATAAACCTAACTAACCTAAGGACATCACACACAGCCATGCCCGAGGCAGGATTCGAACCTACGACCGTAGCAGCAGCGCGGTTCCGGACTGAAGCGCCTAGAATCGCTGAAGCAGGTTCGAATCCTGCTTCGGGCACGGATGTGTGTGATGTCCTTAGGTTAGTTAGGTTTAAGTAGTTCTAAGTTCTAGGGGACTGATGACCTCAGAAGTTAAGTCCCATAGTGATCAGAACCATTTGAACCGACAGATGCATGTTTAGCCAGTTACGAGAAGGTCGATCAGGCCCATAACACACGATGTTCAGGGAAGGATTTCTAATATCATACACTAAGAAAAATCACTGAAAACGTCAGAAATTTTATCGATGAAGTTCGGTTCACCATGTAGTTATCTAGTTTTATGTTTCCATGGTTTCAGTTAATAACATAAGGAATTTTTTGAATGGACCACGGCCAATAACGAGCCATATCATGCTCCAACTGAACAAGTACTCTGATCGTAAGGATCACACAGTTGATAGAAAGTCTAACTCTAACCGTACTTGATATTTATTCCAGAATGTGTTGACTTTCTAGTCTAGACTTTGTAACGGAACATATTAAAGGCTTTTCTGTACCGAAGTATGCGATACCCTCCAAATTCAACCAGTTTAACGAGTATTTATGATTATAGCAAAGGTATTGTGTATGTTAACAATGATTGCATAACATGTCTCCATAAACAGTCAACCCATTAAATTATACTGAATAACTGACCCACACAAAAGTTTATATCACTTGATCACTGATACAGCAAATGTCATCATGTAAAAACACTAAGTTCATCTTAAATAATTAATATGAAGTACGAAAAATAGTGGCCAACTTAGGTATTTTGGATCTCCTTAAATAAAAATCACCCAGTGAAACCTATTTGTTCACTAGGAGCTTTTTCACTCAGTATTCACGAAGTCAATCCTATTTTAGACGAAAAACAATGTAATTCTTAATAATTCATGTTATTTACTTATTTATGCAAATTAGAGAAGTCAATTGACAAACTTTTAAAAAACGGCCTTTTTGTAACAAAGAATTACTCTGTCAAGTCAACAAATCTGTCTGTCATTTTAATAACATGTTAAATTATGTCACTTGATGCAAATTAATAACTTTTCTGCACAAATTATGATAACAGATGTACATGTGACTTGTAAACTATATCTCTTTTTAGTAGTTCTTTGACAATGTTATAAATACAAGCAGCAAGAACGGTCGGAAGGCAGTCGGAATGTCACTTCGGTAAAGTGTGTTTGTGTGCTCTTGTTTGAGGTGGATAAACAATGCAAAGAACATGTAACGGAAGTACTACTTTGTGTTGAGTCATGGTCTTTGGTGGACAGTGGAATTAAGATGGCCACCAGAGTAATAAATATTTGAAGTTTACATATTTGTTGGTTTCGCTCGTTCTTTATCATCAAAAGCACATAAAAAACACGGGACCTCATGTTTTTAACCCTAGACAACCAGTTTTAGAGCCAGCATCAACATCGAGACACAGCAGCGATCCAGCAAGTAGCAGCGATTACCACAACACAATGCATTTTAATGGCGCCAACCTAACATCAAGTGCTAACAAGCTCCGTAAATGGGAGTGAAATAGTGCGATTATAGCAATTAGCAGTATCTACGACCAGGCGACCATTACAACTTTCAGATTTACATTTGTTGTTTTTTAATACCTTATACAGTGTGTTGGAAGTGACAGAAAATTCATGATAAAGAAATGTTAAATCATTTACACAGCGAGGCAGGTATGACAGTCCACCCCTGCTGTATACCCAGGAGTAGCAGGTTATAGAGGACAATTTGGCGAATTTTCTGATGCACGCAAGAAAGTTTTAACTTTCGTTGTTGAAAAATGAAGACACCGAGTCGAACTGTATACGTACTGAATACATTATTGTGTGACACTGGAACACGTGGAATTGCTACAATGACTCAGTACATCTGATTGGCCAGTTTAGATTCTTTACGTTAATAACGGAGTTATTTGGTAGCAAGTTTCGTCTCAGTTTTGTACACCACGCTTTTCCCATGCAAAAAAGATACACGCTCACCAAGAAAGTTCCTCTCCAAAAGCAATCCTGCTTTAATTGTGTCACATTTAGTCTCTCTGACATCAAACTTTGTATCTTCTTAAGTCTTTAATATGTCAGTTGTTTTAGAGAATCTCCGTTATACCCGACGTGGCAGCTAAGGAAGATCAGAGTTTAACGTTTCGTCGGAATTTAGGTCATTTGAGACGGAGGACAAGCTAGCGTGTTTCAAATATGGGGCAGGAAATCGACCTTACCCTTTGGAAGAAATCATCCCGGCATTTGCCTGGAGCAATTTAGGGAAATATCAGAAAACCTGAAGCTGAATGACCAGACACATAGTTGAAACGTCGTCTCCCGAATCCAAGTCCAGTGTGCTAACTACCGGACGTGGCAACAAAGCATGGTTTGGGTTCTGTGGACCTGCGTGTACAATGGCCTGCTGGAAGATGCATATTGCGTTATTGTCCAGCACGGTGCCTCTGCTTGGGGTGGTACTGTTCAGCGAAAAAAATTTTCACCGTGTGGCGGTGTACCTAGGATCTCCTGTAACAGAGACACTACAGTTATCAAACATAAGTTAAGTAACGACATCCAGTGTCATTTATATCTTTAGGCTCTCAAGTGGTTCATAGCATGAAAGCAGATCTTGTCTGCCTAAAGTTTCCGTGAATTGTATCAAAACTATAAACCGAAATAAAAACGTAAAGCAAACTTTTCTCAACACCGATAAAGCTGCTGGAAATTATTGCAAATACTTCTTGTAGAACGAATCGAAACATTGATGTTCAGGAGAGGCGGTCTACGGGTCATGACAACCTTCCTCCTCTCCCCCTTTCTTCGTCGCGCCCCTCCTCCACCACCCAAGAAAATATGAGATATGTGGAAGCGATTATATTTACATTATATTTACGTTTATAAATTGCCAAATTTCTCATCTACATTTCGGAGAATAATGCATTTTGAAAACTAAGAGACTCGTCAAGGAATTTCAGAACTTATGGGCTAAGAGAAACACAGGATGCTTTCCTGCTAGTGTGAGAGATGGGTTTGCAGCCTAATCCGTAATACCCTATTCCAGACAGGTCAACAGGCATATCCACAAGCTGACCAAATCGCTGTAAACAACAAATCCGACACGCTTCGCTACATTGTGTCACATGCCAGTGTAGTATTTGAAAAAAGAAGTAATTATTGGTAGCTTACGCAATCTGTATTGCACTCTTACGAAACAGTGATTAACAGTAATGATTTTTTAAAAATTATCGACTTTCGTGACCGAAACAAGGTTGATCCTTTTGTTTTTACCAATCAGGAGATTACATTTTGCCCGTCAGGGAGTAATTAACTCCTGGTAAGGAACCAATGACTTAGATGCTCCTAAGTCGTACAGTGTTTGGCACTCTGTATACAGAAATTATCTCAACGTTTGCTGCACGTGAGTCAATGGAGTCACCTGCGCATTCACGTTCTGCGTAGTTAGGCTCTAAATTTAAAATTTTATATTGGGGGTGTGGTGTCACCGCCAGACACCACACTTGCTAGATGGTAGCCTTTAAATAGGCCGCGGTCCGTTAGTATACGTCGGACCCGCGTGTCGCCACTATCAGCGATTGCAGACCGAGCGCCGCCACACGGCAGGTCTAGTCTAGCACTCGCCCCAGTTGTACAGTCGACTTTGCTAGCAATGGTTCACTGACTACATACGCTCTCATTTGTAGAGACGACAGTTTAGCATAGCCTTCAGCTACGTCATTTGCTACGACCTAGCAAGGCGCCATATTCAGTAATTAGAATGAATTCTGAACAGACAATATTGTGAATCATGTACCGTCAAGAACGACGTTCATCATTAATGGATCAAAGTTAAGTATCAAACTAATTACGTCCGCTTTCTGAATTCTAATTCCTTGTCATGTTCCAGACCTCACGTCAGTATAGTTCTTCCCTCCTCACGCCAGCCTGCGTGAGCTAAAACGCGTGCATTTCGGCCTCCTCTAGTAACACGGTGTTGGCTCTTCTGCTAACACAACAGGGGGGACCAGAAGGACATCCAACTGCTTTCTGAAAGCAGAACTGCTAGATCCATATTGACGTGCCTACCTTCTGGGCGTAGGGGATAAAGTTGGTCGGTTGGTTGGTTAATTTGGGGGAGGGGACCAAACAGCGAGGTCATCGGTCCCATCGGGTGAGGGAAGGATGAAGAAGGAAGCCGGCCGTGCCGTTTGAAAGAAACTGTCCCGGTATTTGCCTGAAGCGATTTAGGGAAATCACGGATAACGTAAATCAAGATGGCCAGAAGTGCGTTTGAACTGTTGTCCTCCCGACAGCGAATCCAGTGTGCTAACCACTGCGCCACCTCGTTCGGTGTAAGTAATGCCAGGAGAAGGAAGAAAAAAATGGTACAAATGGCTCTGAGCACTATGGGACTTTATTTCTGAGGTCATCAGTCCCCTAGAACTTAGAACTACTTAAACCTAACTAACCTAAGGACGTCACACACACCCATGCCCGAGGCAGGATTCGAACCTGCGACCGTAGCGGTCGCAGACTGTAGCGCCTAGAACCGCTCGGCCACCTCGGCCGGCGAAAAGGAAGAAGTTAATTCATTCACAATGAATAAATGTAATATACCGGGTGATCAAAAGTCAGTATAAATTTGAGAACTTAATAAACCACGGAATAATGTAGATAGAGAGGTAAAAATTGACACACATGCTTGGAATGACATGGGGTTTTATTAGAACCACAAAAAAACACCCCATATTGCTAGACGCGTGAAAGATGTCTTGCGAGCGTCGTTTGGTGATGATCGTGTGCTCAGCCGCCACTTTCGTCATGCTTGGCCTCCCAGGTCCCCAGACTTCAGACCATGCGATTATTGGCTTTGGGGTTACCTGAAGTCGCAAGTGTATCGTGATCGACCGACGTCTCTAGGGATGCTGAAAGACAACATCCGACGCCAATGCCTCACCATAACTCCGGACAAGCTTTACAGTGCTGTTCACAATATTATTCCTCGACTACAGCTATTGATGAGGAATGATGGCGGACATGTTGAGCATTCCCAGTAAAGAACATCATCTTTGCTTTGCCTTACTTTGTTATGCTAATTATTGCTATTCTGATCAAATGAAGCGCCATCTGTCGGACATTTTTTGAACGTTTGTATTTTTATGGTTATAATAAAACCCCATGTCATTCCAAGCATGTGTGTCAATTTGTACCTCTCTATCTACATTATTCCGCGATTTATTCAGTTTTCAAATTTATACTGACTTTTCGATCACCCGGTACATAAATTAACTTTAAACGTAAGATGTTAACTAAGTCATTTCCTACGACAACAGAGAAACATTGTTGAGATGTTTCTAACACCATGGTTGCAGTTTACCAACGTGTAACGGGTTACGTTTGTACACCACAGAGGTGCTAAGAAGTATTCTTGCTGCTGAGCAGTGATAAAAGCTTTCCGCCTGGCTGGGACATAAAGACGGCCACTGTGCTTAGTTAAGCGAACTAGAATGCATTGCTGCACGTCGCGCGGTTGCAGCGGCGGCTAATGCAGTGGCCAGCTGCGACAAAGGGCGCCGCCGCCCACCCCTACCGGCACAGCGCCGCCCACCCCCGCCACCGCCACGCATCTCACCTCAGCTCCCCCGGCCCGTGGTAGGCGGCAGCCAGACCAGATTAACGGCGCGTGAACCCGGCCGCTTATCAGGCAGCGCTTTGGCTATCTCGAGCCGGGCCGCTCTGAGACGAGCCAGGCCGGGCAGCGCGCAGCGCCGCGCCGCGGACGGCCGCCTAACTAGGCCAGCGAGCAGCGGGCGGCAGGCGGCAGGCGGCAGCCGCTGCTCCAGTTAGCAAACAAGCGACGGCGCGCGAGCCGCTATCTCTGCCGGCCCGCACTTACGTGACTCACACGAGGGCCGACGCGCCACTCGTGGACGCGCCTAATGAGTCCGGCGCCGGCGTCCGGCTTCCCGGCACGTCGCCCACTTCGCTCTCTGCGTCGCCGCCGCGCCGACATTACGCAGCTCTTAACAGCACACAGCACCTAACCGGGGCGCAAACATCGTCACTTGTCTGCTCACATCTGTACGCCGACCGTGCCATCAACACTGGGGAACGGCAGTGTGAAATTCCGATGTGCGCCTGTAGCAGATCTGCACCAGTCTGGGCGTGTCGAAGGGCACATACCTCCGCTAAACTCCATGATTCGTAATAGTTACGAAACGCATCTGGCTAATGCACATGCGGGCAAAGAGTGATCCTAGCACTGAACTCTACGTACCGGTATCCCACAGTCCACTGTTAGCTACTTCATGAAATGAATTTATGAATTGCAAAACAAAAGCATGAGCCACGACGAGAATACGTCAAGAGCCCTAACCAGATTACCCAGAAACTATGCTCACAAGGAGATGGTACGAACTTTTCCTCACCGATTTGATTCATATTGATAGGGTGTATAGGACACAACTAGGACTTCAAATTCAAATGGTGCAAATGGCTCTAGGCACTATGGGACTTAACATCTAAGGTCATCAGTTCCCTAGACTTAGAACTACTTAAACCTAACTAACCTAAGGACATCACACACATCCATGCCCGAGGCAGGATTCGAACCTGCGACCGTAGCAGCAGTGCGGTTCCGGACTGAGGCGCCTAGAACCGCTCGGCCACTGCGACCGGCCAACTAGGACTTCAACGCGCGTAAGCAAATGGTTCAAATGGCTCTGAGCACTATGGGACTCAACATCTTAGGTCATAAGTCCCCTAGAACTTAGAACTACTTAAACCTAACTAACCTAAGGACATCACACACACCCATGCCCGAGGCAGGATTCGAACCTGCGACCGTAGCAGCCTCGCGGTTCCGGACTGCAGAGCCAGAACCGCACGGCCACCGCGGCCGGTCCACGCGTAAACAGGAGTATGCAACTTCAACCGTTTTTGACAAAATCGACGTTGACAGCTACAGGCATGCTTATGCTATACGCCTCGTAGGGGCGTTACTGCTCAGAGGATCCACAGCCGAGCGAGTTTCCTTGCACTGGGCTACGTCCGTACTGTGATACTCCCGGCAAAATTGGGGTCCACTAAGGCGATCTATCGTTTCCTTCAGCAGCACAGCTCACCGAATGTGGTTGAGGGGAAGCTTCCCCACATCGACTGGCGTGCCATTTGGCGATCGGTGTGAGCTATTTGACACTGACCTCCAGTCCGCATGTCACCTTACTGTCAATGTGAAGCAAGTATGCCGATTACGCCTTCACATGATTCATCTCGCAGACACCCCGTTGTGTGTTGACTGTGATGTTAAGGACACAGACGAGCACCACCTGGTGTGCAGATCGGCGAGAGGTGTCTGGTTCTTGGTGTGACAGATGTTGTCCCTGATTACCAGTACGACTCCTCATCAGACACCTACTGAACTGCTCTTTTTTCCGGACGCGCGATACTTCCTGCAAGCAAAGACGAACTCTATGAGATGGATTTGTGAACACCTAGCACACAATTTGTTTGCTGATGGCGTGAAATGTATCCTTGATTTTTGGTAGTTCCTTAATGAACGCCATTGTGCAGTTGGCCGCAATCCAAAATACAGATAATTTTTTTTCCAATTTCCTCTGCAGTGTCTTCCTTAACACACCCTAGAGATGGGGTGTTCCTGTCATGAAGAGTTGACCCCGCCTCTTCCACACTTAGAACCGATATATTTACTGGTAATCGGAATGTTCTTCTTAGTCTGAAGTCTTGCTGCACCCTCCTCCTCGCGTGACGCCGGTTTCCTATTATTCTCGGTGGCATTAATGACAAAAATAAATAAAAATAGAAAAGGAAAGAAAAGAAAAATAAATAAATAAACGATGTACATTGTATCTCTACTCCATGTTCACTACCCTTTCCTTGATTCCTAGAGGTTGGGAACGGGAAATGGTGGCCAGGCCTCGGGTTGCGACCCTTACCGAATTTTCCCCCGCACCTCCCTTTCGGCGCCGGGTAGAGTGAGTAGTGTCATATGCGCAAGCTCCCTGGATCGAACCTCACTGTCGGGAGTTTATTCGAAAAGTCCCACATAATTCTAACATCAGATTTATTGTAACTGTGAAAAATATCAATATCTTACGATTAATTTACTTTCTTCCTAACCCTTAAGGTGAAAAACGGAGAAAGAGTTTATTTTTTTTAAAGGGGAATGGAAATAAAAAAGGATACATGAGAACTTTCAGTCAAATCAGTGTAGTCATTTTATTTATACAATTGCATCTACTTTTGTGACAAGTATAATGCGCAAGCGGTGCAGCACTGCACGAATAAGGATGATACTGATCGCAGAAATAACAACGAGAACACTCAACAACCATTCAAATTATCATAAAAATTACGACAGTTAAAAGTTAAGAATGATGAGGTGTTTCCGAAAGCCGCATATCTGTATGAAGGTGCTTTATTCGCAACTACCCGTTTCACGTCAGTATAGACGCATCTTCAGGTCCATCTGTCAAAAATACAAATCATTGTGTGAAATTTTTGAGATGGTAGAAATACATAACCATAGTGTTGACATTCAACAAAAAACAATGGTTGTATTTTCATAATGTAGATGAACAATTACAGAGTCCCAGCTTTCGGAAAATTATCCACGTAAAATGTCAAACCACAATGGCAGGATCTTCTAATAAAATTGGGAACACAAAAATGTACGAAACGTAACTACCGAATGAGTCAGGCCTAGAAAAAAGCAAGGGAGAAAGTAATAATGAATGGGACACTACTGTGAACGGGGATAAAATTCCCAAAAATTACTAATGTCTAGGGAATGTTCTGTAAGTACACGGGAAATATCATCCCCAATATAATACTCTAGTACGGACAAAAGACAAAACGCCGAGAATGGAAGAAATCTGAAAAAAAAGCTTACCGGATAACACACCACGTATGACGTATTACAGGATCCAGTAGACACCAACTGTATAGAACCAATGAAGTAAAATTTAAAATCCCGTGTAATGTGCATGCTTCCACCGTATTGCTAACAGGCAAGTTGTTTTATCGTAGAAACATCGAAAACAATAACTATCGCGTCATACAGCAGATGTAAGGGACGTCGAATTTTTGCATGTCCATGATTTTTATCAGTGTGTCTGCTGCAAAACGATCTTGGTTTATGTTCATAAACGGTTCTCGGCCGTCACACAGAAAGGAGTATACTGGGGCACATTTGTGTATGACACCAGAATATGATAAACGATGTGTGTCTCTGATAGGCTTTATAAAGTGGATCGCTGACTGCACGACTGCAGAACCAGAAGCAGTATCTCTCGCTCTGCGGTCGTGAACAGTCAGCGATTCGCTTTATAAAGCCTATCGTTTATCGTATTTGAGTGCCATATAAAAATGTGCCCCAGTATACTCCTTTTACAAGAATAATGGTGCAGTTGAGTCACAAAAAGTAACAACGATAGCGGGATTCGATCCAGAGACCTTGCGCATATTAAACTGAGCGCTTATTCGCTCGGCTGCGGACTTCTGGAGTATGTGCGACTATATAAGATGCTTAAAATTTTCAAACTCAACTTTTTCTAAACAGGTTGAGAGTTACGTCTTCCAATTTACATGTTGAAATCCTAGTTGTGCGCTACACACCTCGTCGATACGAATCAAATCGTTGAAGGGAAGTTCGTACTGTTCTTTTGCCAATGGAAAAGAAGTCAAAATAAGCGAACACGTGTTTCGGTTTATCCGCAGATACTCGACTGTTTTTGAGAAAACGACGGTCAAAGTTTTTGAGGAAATTTATGTGGTTTGTAGCAGGTAAATCGTACAGCCGAAGTGGTGGTACAGTGACAACTTCACACTTTAGGTCCACGTGTGCGAAACCCGATATTACTTTTATTTTAGTTTTTCATTTATCAATCCAAGTTCGTAGCAGATTACTATACGAATGTTTCATAATGAGTATTGAAACAACGTTATCCTTATTCGTCTACCAATTGTATGTCTGGTAATGAATTAAAAAAAAAATAATGACAAAACTATTTTTCACAATTTCGGATGACGTTATAGAGCACTCAAATACATCTAAATTACACCGAAAATTTTGACTGTCGTTTCCTCAGAAACAGTCGAGTATCCAAGGATAAGCTACGGAGCGAAGTTCTGGGTAAATCGCGTTTGGTACTTGCTGTGTTTTCCTCGTAAGTGTGCACAAGATTTCTACTAGAGCACACAGCAGAAACATAGAAAACGAGACAGGAAACTAGGTTTTTAATAAGGGATGATACTGTTATGGCACAAAATAGTAAGGGATGGGAAATTAGAAATTTTTATTAAAACTCATTAACATTAGCACAAGCAAATTTAAGACATGCCAGTGACGAGCCAGAAGCAGGTAGTAAGCTAGTACGTCGCAAGCGGATCAGGCCCTCGACACATCACAACATTGTCCACTGAGAGAGAGCACGCATTCAGCGGAAAGAAGACTGTTACAGTACACCATAGAAGTGAGACAGTCATTTTCGTTAGCTCATAAGACATGGCGCAAGCAACTCCACCTCTTATACAAGAGCACGTAGCAAGGAATTGACAAACAATTAACAGCCTGTCAAGTGAATATAGCAGAATAACGAGGACACATGCAATCATTAGAACTGAGCCTTGTGCGATAGCCTTATGCTAGCTCCCTTTAAATACTCCAGCGTTCAAGCGCTCGTCATGAATTCAGCATTCGGATTGATAGCATTCACAGTAATAGCAATCGATTCTGTGATTACGATACTGTAGTGAATCTATGTCGTAGATGCTCCAGCACAGTCTATGAAGAAGCTGAGGATGTACTTGCGGTGATGGTCTTTACCTGATTAACTTCGTGCTGCTGCAGCCTACCTCTACTAATGGAGGAACTGACTGTCTTCCGATAACACATCACGGAGAGTTGCCGTCATTGAACTTCAACTTGGAAGCCAGCAACAGGGCCACTTATGGTCCACATTCCTGTTCAACATCCAGACGCCTCTGAGTGCTGAAACCTAACAGGCAGGTAGGGAGGGTATCAATCGACCACTTGACTACCAGCACAAGGTAAACTGCTAATGGGTTATCAAGAGTCGTCGTAGAATTCGGAGTGGGCAAAGGCTGAGGCTGACCCTGCTCTCTGGCAACACACCACAGCGCTAGGGTCGCTAGCATCTCCTGGGTGTGCAACAGCTGAGCTAACTGGGTAGACGTCAGCTAGAATCCAACACGCAGCTTGATCAGCGACAGCCGAGGCTGGTGCAGAAGAACGGCGAATTGTAAACATTGTCAATAAACGATTGAACTCTAATAACGTTTTACTAGCCAAGGCTCCCAGCAACTATTCTGACCTCACGCAGACCTGTCTCCGTCAGGCCTCTCTGTAGTGCGATTGGTAAAGATAATCTGATAGGGATACACATTTCGTGTAGATCAACTTCCTGATACACGCCACATCTGCAAAATGGAACCGGTGACTGCATGGTCCTGCTGGAAAGAGAACAAGAGATTACACGTAACGTACCTGTCCTTCTAGTCATGAAAAGCCAGAGTGAATTTACTGAAACAGCTATTTAACTGCGTTCTGCCCCAACCAGCCGTTGGCGCTAGATTTTCTCATCACTGTGCGCATGTGGACGTGTAGAGCGAGTGTTGCAGAGATTTGTCTTGTCGCAGTTTGCCCTGCAGGTGAACTCCGTCCCTCTACTTCCAGGTCTCACCCAAGAGGCACCTAGTGGGCAGTGTTTAAGTCCGACATCAGAGAGGAATGAAATATGGAATGCGAATGCTACTAGACCTCAGTCTGCCACCACAATGCGAAGTGCTCAATCTCCTATGCTCGCTTAGCTCAGAGTCTTTCACGAAAAATATCTCCCGCCAATGAGTACAAAGTTCGCATAGCACTAGCTAATCGTGCAGTTTTTATGCTGTTCACGTTGTCCCATTACGGACTGTCTAAAAATTGTCCAACAATGATTCGATCTCCAATTCGTACCGTACCGAGAATTATGACAAGCAGATTAATATTAGAACTTCGTGTCCTTATCTACCAATCTGTAGTCTCCTATGACAAAATATTGGAAAGCGGTCAGCGAGCTGCATTTCTTGACTGTCTTTTTCAGAGCACCCAAGTCGTAGCTTTCACGATCGAGAGGACTGAAATGTTTTCTTTCACTCCACCAGACTTCTACGAACTCACCAGCAAACGCACAATGCCCGTGCACTGCCGGAAGGGACATACAACCGCTCGCTCACCGATAGATCGAGAGGACTGAAATATTTTCTTTCACTCCACCAGACTTCTACGAACTCACCAGCAAACGCACAATGCCCGTGCACTGCCGGAAGGGACATACAACCGCTCGCTCACCGATAGATCTGTACGTACAGATTGGAAAATTGCGCAGGTCGCACCAGTGTTTAAGAAGGGTAGTAGGAATAGTCCATCGAACTACAGACCTATATCACATTGATGTCGGTTTGCAGTAGGGTTTTGGAGCATATACTGTATTCAATCATTATGAATCACCTCGAAGGGAACGATCTACTGATACGTAATCAGCATGGTTTCAGAAAACATCGTTCTTGTGCAACGCAGCTGGCTCTTTATTCGCACGAAGTAATGGCCGCTGTCGACAGGGGATCTCAAGTTGATTCCGTGTTTCTGGATTTCCGGAGGGATTTTGACACAGTTCCTGACAAACGACTTCTAATCAAGCTGCGAGGCAATGGGGTATCGCCTCAGTTGTGCCACTGGATTCGTGATTTCCTGTCAGGAAGGTCGCAGTTCGTAGTCATAGACGGAAAATCATCGAGTAAAACTGAAGTCATATCAGGTGTTCCCCAGGGAAGCGTCCTGCGACCTCTGCTGTTCCTGATCTATATAAATGACCTGGGTGACAATCTGAGCAGTTCTCTTAGGTTGTTCGCAGATGATGCTGTAATTTACCGTCTAGTAAGGTCATCCGAAGACCAGTATCAGTTGCAAAGCGATTTAGAAAAGATTGCTGTATGGTGTGGCAGGTGGCAGTTGACGCTAAATAACGAAAAGTGTGAGGTGATCCATATGAGTTCCAAAACAAATCCGTTGGAATTCGATTACTCGATAAATGGTACAATTCTCAAGGCTGTCAATTCAACTAAGTACCTGGGTGTTAAAATTACGAACAACTTCAGTTGGAAAGACCACATAGATAGTATTGTGGGGAAGGCGAGACAAAGGTTGGGTTTCATAGGCAGGACACTTAGAAGATGCAACAAGTCCACTAAAGAGACAGCTTACACTACACTCGTTCATCCTCTGTTAGAATATTGCTGCGCGGTGTGGGATCCTTACCAGGTGGGATTGACGGAGGACATCGAAAGGGTGCAAAAAAGGGCAGCTCGTTGTGTATTATCACGTACTAGGGGAGAGAGTGTGGCAAATATGATACACGAGTTGGGATGGAAGTCATTAAAGCAAAGACGTTTTTCGTCGCGGCGAGATCTATTTACGAAATTACCGTCACCAACTTTCTCTTCCGAATGCAAAAATATTTTGTTGAGCCCAACCTACATAGGTAGGAATGATCATCAAAATAAAATAAGAGAAATCAGAGCTCGAACAGAAAGGTTTAGGTGTTCGTTTTTCCCGCGCGCTGTTCGGGAGTGGAGTGGTAGAGAGATAGTATGACTGTGGTTCGATAAACCCTCCGCCATGCACTTAAATGTGAATTGTAGAGTAATCATGTAGATGTAGATGTAGACCATTATGCAGGGGTCGAGCTGTCACAGGCTATCTTCTTAGCACATTCGTCGGGACCAGGTGCATGTCTGCGTCCGTCACGGTGGTGCCAGGATGACAGCGAGTTTTCAGAGTGCCTGTCTTCCGTGGGCCAGCAGCGTCCCCGTTCACCACCACCGTCCTGCTTTAGAGTTGTCCCAAGGGCCGTACGGCAGAGTGTGCCAGGCGTTGCCCCTCGCCTTCTGTTAGAGCTAATTGTTCACGGCTTCAGTTCGCAAGAAGGTATTACATACATGCACAAATACTCAGTTACCAGATAGAAAGGAGATTAAAAAGATAGCTCGATCTACACAGTCACTGTCATAATCCTCGTCATTTGAATAGAAGATTATGGGTTGATTGGCCTAAAAATGACTTTAATCGGTACCAGATGTGATTTCTATACCAATGAAAGTGAAAACAGCCAGGCTGGGAACGGCCTGATGCTTGTCGGCGTTTATTTGAGAATAATTGTCACTCATGCCATAGAAACATTAGATATTTGTGTAAGCTTCGCCACAAGACAATGTCTCTTCATACTCCTTAAATATTATTCCTAGAAGAAGCCCGTCCTGCTAGCCGTGCGGTTTAACGCACTGCTTCCCAAGCGGGAAGGAATGCCAGTCCCCGGCACGAATCCGCCCGGTGGTTTAGTCTCGAGGTCCGGTGTGCCGGCCAGCCTGTGGATGGTTTTGAAGCCGGTTTTCCATCTGCCTTGTCGAATGCGGGCTGGTTCCCCTTATTCCGCCTCAGTTACACTATGTCAGCGATTTCTGCACAAACACTGTCTCCATGTACGCGTACACCATCATTACTCTACTACACATACATTGGGGTTACACTCGTTTGGAGACGAGTAAGACTGAAACATCCCCTTGAAAACTTATGAATGACTGTGCTGGTAATATTCTACGTTATTTGAATTTCTAACAGCTGAGCAAAACTCAACGTACTGAAACAGTTTCCTCTTTACTTATTCTGATCATCACTGAACTTACACACAATATTTCTATCGCAAAGCAATCTGACTTTCAATAATCCCTACAAAAGAATGGCCCTAACTAACGATAACCAATAAATGTCCTTTTCCCGGCGGACACACGTCCAGATCGTCCGCTTATAGTAACCTCTCACAACTCTGACATTCTCTCTCCACATCCACAACTGCTGGCAGCTCACCTCCAACTGCCCAACACTACGTGCTGTTCACATCCAACTGCCCAACACTCCACAAGCGAATATTCCAACAATGAGTCCAACCAGCTATACACTGCACATAGCACATTCAGTGATTTTCATACAGAGCGCTACGTGGCGTTAGCAACATAAAAACCTAAACAGCCTACTTACATAGCCCCCATGCTCCCACAAAAAATTTTACAAATTTTTTTGGGCAGTGGTCAATACACATTTGCTAATTTTTGTTATATTTACGACAACAAATATATCAGATGCACACAATTATTGATACACTGTTGGTCAAAAGCAAAAATTATCCTTACAGTCCATAAAGACAGTCCTTATCATTCATCACAGTAGTACAAAGTATGAGTAGTAAAAGAAAATGCACATGGAGGTAGTGGATTTCCATGTAGTCTTGAAGAAGTAGTGTTGTCCTACTTGACATGCAGACAGGTAAGGGGCCACGACATAGCAAACCCACAGCAGAGTCAGTCAAAGTTTTGAAGAATATTGGTAGATAGGTCATCACAGAGCAGACCCACAGTATTTCTTGTAGAGATAATGGTATTAGTGGGCCACCACAGGTGCAGACCCACTGTAGTCCTAGTAGAGATTATTGTATTGGTGGGCCACCAAAGGTGCAGACCAACTGCAGTCCTTGTGGAGATAATGGTATTGGTGGGCCATCAAAGGTGCAGACCCACTGCAGTCCATGTAGAGATGGCCAGCAGCCATCTGTCATGACTGTGCGGGTGCACAGTCACCATGGAAGAGTCTTGTGGATAATATAGCAAGTCCATAAACCACAACTTGTGCACTCAGAAACATTTTGGAATGTCCTTAGAACCAGCAGTGCTGTTATTCTTCATCGCACACTAGTTTTTGGCCAAACCTTTTTCTTATAGCTTCTCAATGCATTTCTTCCAATTCATCACAACTCATTCTCTTATATAGCCTACCCATCTTAAGCTAACTTAAATCTACTGAGCTCAGATATATATACTAGAGAACGAGGCAATGCAGCAGCACAAAACAATTAACACAAACAGTAATGATAAAAAATGCAAATTGGCAAAGCAATAGCAGTATATCTAAATTAACAAAGCAAATGCAGCATTACCATTAATATGAGCCAATGTGCAGTAACAAGAAAAATAAATCAGTATTAAAACTGGCTTAGCAGAGTAATACAAAGTAAAATTCAGCAGGACTATGCCTGGCAAACAGCAGCAGCAAATGCAGTAACTTATACCTAAACATGACAAAGCTCAAGTAGAAAAATATTACAGTAAAGATAGGAAATATCTATTTACACCTTAATAATCATGTCACATCTTAACACTTCAGTGATGCATCAGAATAACTTACCCTGTCAAACAAGTTACCCAGTCGTTGAAAAAAATTATGTATGCAATTCCTGTGAAGGGAAATGTCTATATGTGCTCCTTTTATTTATAGAAAGTAGATCATAAAATTATTATTTAATGCATCTGTAGACAAAAAACATTTCTATGCCTAGAAACTAGATATTAAACATAATAGGCAAATATATACATAAAGCAAGGCATGAAACATCATTCGATAGCCACATGGCGTTTCATAAGGCAGTAAAAAAATCTCTGAACTAGACAGTAGTCATAATCAGGTGTGTAGACATAATATATTTCTCATCATTTCATGGGGCACTTCAGTAAATATCAGAAATTATGAGCTCCAAACTGTAGTCATATGTCTTCAAGTATGAGCGTGTTGTATTTTCGATGCTTCCTGCAAAGAAATGTCAACAGCGAGGTTAATGGTCTCTTTTTTCTCCATCTGAGCCTCTGAAAGGCCCACACCAATGGCTTTTTTTTTCAGGCAACTGTCGTGTAGCTGGTCGCCCACAGCGCATTATGTCAAGGTCACCTACTTCCTTACCAAAATATTTATGACAAAAGTTTCAACTACAGTGACAATTTGACACCAATAAAACTTCACAGGTTGAAAAATTACAACAGAAGTGTGTAGAAACAAAATCTCATGTATAATAGTGTCCAAAATTTCTGTTACCATACTGGTACTCACATTCACACATGCACTCACCCTTCATAATGATTACAACCACACCTCGAGGTCACAATATACATTGTCGTTGCAATAATAACATCATAACACCTCAGTCAAATCTCAAAAACGTCGTAGCTTTCTTCAGTAACCTCAAAACCTTTAAAAATGTGCTCTCTGCTCGTTTCAATAAAGTCATCTACCTCAAACGTACTTCAAACATCATGAAACCATACCAAATACATCATTCAAAGCTCTCATAGTATCACAATGGTTCCGAAAAAAATATGAACAGCTCACAAAGTACAGACAAAATACAATTTTGTAAGTGTTAAGTTATCCAACTGTGTAACTGCACAAACATGTGTCACTGATGTAGTAAAAAAAATGTTTGTTTCTCTGTTAAATAATCAGATAGCTGTGTAATTCTGTGTTAGAGAAATATGGTACTGATGTGTAAAGTTGTATACGCAAATACCATATTAGCTAGGGCTCCTAGCGCTTGCCACACGCTCAGTACACGAAGTAAACGTGTACCCCCTGAGGATTAATGTAATTATACCCTCAGGTGTTATAGATTACAGCAATGGAATGAAATGTATCACTGAAAACCTTCTTCGTATCTTTGTAATTCAAAAATCTTTAAAAAAATCTTTCAAATACAAAAATTAATTTCTCAAATACATATCCTGTAGCGCTAAACTGTGCGTCTTGCTGTAAGATAATTTCTGTCATTACTTAACGGTAAAAATGTGCCAAGTGTCGTAATTATCGTCCTCCGTAAGCAAAGTTATGCATAAGTCGATATACTTACCTCGTCATAAACAAAAGTGAAATGCTATATGTATAGATATCTTAGTTATTTCGTGCATTACTGTGACCAAGAAAGTACACTACTGTAAGGTGTTGTTGTATAACGAAAAATATCTATCTCATTGTAGCTGTACCACAAAAGTTACTATTAAAACATGTTTTACTTTCCAGAATAATACAGAAAAACTGTGTAGATATAAAACAAATACAGTGAAAAAGCAACAATGTAAATTGAGTCACTCATTAGTAGTGTCGTGATATAATCGTGTAGCTGTCAAACAAACCAAAAGTCATCTGAAATCTCACAGAAAGTACTTTAAATCCAGAATGTATTTTCAAGTAAACCAAAATGTTGCAGTAAAATCTCATTAGCAGTATATGTTCCAAATATGTAACATGTTACATAATCATGCAAGTAACAAGCAAGAATGCACACACAATAACACTGTGTCATCTGTTCACTATAAAAATGCATTCGTAATTACTGTCTGAATAAGTTCCCTAGGTTCTTGCCTGGATAGTTGACTTCAAAACATTGTTGCATGTTAACTGTTTCTAAGTGTCACAAAGTGTACTAGTAACATGAAGTGAAAAATTTTATGGCAAAGTCTAAATTAAAAAGCAGATTATGTCTCAATAAACGGTTTTACATGTGAAATGTGGTGTAAACCTTTACTCTTCCTAGTACGCAGAGTTTCAACTTCAACGCAATTATCATGTGGTATACGTAGGATTCTGTAAGGTCCATTGTAAATCATAAACAATTTGTGACTCAAGTGTTTCTTCTTATGTGACAATGAATGGTCTTTAATGAGAACTTTTTGACCAATATATAGTTTCTTTGCATTTGCTTTACCATGTAGTTTTCTCCTTTTGTCTGCAAGAGAGTTTATATTTTTAATAGCCAAATCAATTATGTCTTTGTGTCGAAGTTTACGTGTATTCAGAAAAGGTACAAGCTCTCCGATTCTGTTAGGTGGTTCTTCATCTTTCAGTACAAGAATAGGTGGTAAAGCAGAAGAGTCATGAGGCATTTCGTTGAGGACGTTTTGAAACAAGTGTAAATATCTGTCCCAATGCTGATGATTTCTGTGACAATAAAGTGTGCAAAGCTTATTGATTTCGTCCATAATACGTTCAGATGGGTTACAATGTGGTGAGTACAATGAAATAAAAGTAGGTTTGATTTTATGATTCCGAAGCATGCTTGACCAAACAGCAGATCTGAATTGCGGTCCGTTATCTGAAATGACTTTAGCAACGTGGCCAACTTCAAGTAAGAAATTTTTAACAAAGGCGTTGGATACAGACCGTGCAGTGGCTTTATGTAATGGAGTGAAAGAAACAGATTTTGAAGTAAGTTCAACAGCTACTAGAACGTACGAAAATCCATTCGATGTTCTGACAAGAGGTCTCAAGAGATCAACAGTAACAAATTCTTTTAAGTTAGAAGGAATGATAGGAAACAATGGAGCACGTTGTGAGATGGTAGATGGTTTAGCTTTTTGACAAAGTTTACAAATAGACAAGACTCTCTGAATTCTCTTTTCCATATTGTTAAAATAAGAAGTCGTTCGAAGAATATGATAACATTTTTGTGCATAGCTGAAATGAATGTACCAGATGAGCTTATTAACAAAATCGTCAGGAACGCAAAGTACCCATAGATTGTCATCAACAGTGCAACGTTTGAAGAGTATGTTGTTTCTAATCAGATAATAATGCCGAATCTGTGTATGTGTCTTTTCACGCCATTTACTTTTGACGTCTTTCCAAATTGGATCTTTATCTTGTTCATGAGCAATGTGCGTTAAAGATGTGGTGATGAAGTTTTCAATGGCAACTTTCTGAATGTAAAGATACTGAAATTTTTCTCGATTTGCCTTCTGTGTTACTTTTCTCAATCCCGGCCGGTACACGTGACAGTGCGTCCGAAACAATACTCTCCTTTTCAGGAATGCAGACTACTGTGAAGTGGAATTCTTGCACAAACAATGCCCAACGTTTTAACCTGTCATGATTTAATTTTGAAGACATAAGAAATTATAATGTACGATGATCACTGTATGTTTTTACGTGTTTACCAGAAAGAAAGGAACGGAATTTGTTAAATGCCCAAACTACAGCTAAAGCTTCTAATTCAGTGACAGAATAATTCTTTTCAGATTTTGTTAGCACGCGGCTAGCAAAAGCAATGGTTTTCTGAACAGTAGTGTCATTTTCTATGGCTTCTTGAAATAAATGGGCACCAAGACCGACTTTAGAAGAATCCGTAATAAGGCAGAAATCTTGTGGCAGATCTGGATGAGGTAGTATCGGCGCATTAAGTAGCGCTTCTTTCAAAGAACTGAATTCCAACTGTGCCTGTTCGTCCCAGTTCCAAATAGTATATTTTCCAGTGAGTGAAGAATGTTCTGGTGTAACTAGAATTTGCTTATTCAGAAAACGACGGTAAAAATTTACGAGACCTAGAAAACTGCGGACTTCTTTTTTGTAGATGGAACTGGAATGGCTCTGATTGCTTCTAACTTTTCAGGATCCGGCTGAATGCCTTCAGAAGAAATAATGTGTCCCAAAAACTTCACCTTTAACGTACCGAATTCAGACTTTTCCAAGTTAACTGCAATTCCAGATTCTGCAAAAATACACTAACACAATGTTGAAGAAGCGATTATGTTGTTTCCATGAGGGTTCTGCAATTAGAATATCGTCCGCATATAAGGTGATATGACGCTTTATGAACTCAGGTAATATGGAATTTTTCCCCTTAATGAATACTGCTGAACAAATGTTCAAATCAAAAGGAAGTTTCCGAAATTAATAAAAACGCCGAAACAAAGAAAAGCTGTGTATTTTCGACATTCTGGATGAGGTTTGATCTGATAAAAGCTGGATCTGAGATCAATAGAAGACAACACTTTTACACCATTAAAATTTTGATGGAGTTCTTCCAACGTTTGCGGCCTGTCTGTTTCAGGAATGATGATAGTATTGATCTGTCTCGAATCTAAGACAAGCCTGTTCGAACCATTTTTCATCTCAACAACATGTAATGGATTGTTGTATGAGTTTACTGCAGGCTCAATAATGCCCTAGTCGAGCATAGATTGTATTTCTGTTGTAACACGGTCCCTATAACGTGCCAGAATTACGTGTGGTCTAACACAAAATTTAGTATGCTCACGAACATGAAACTTGTATTGAAATCCCTTGATTGTTTCTGTTTTGTGAGTAAAAACTGCGGAATGTGCTTGTGAAATGTCAAAAATGTCCTGCCTATCAGTGTCATTACAGTTCTCAATTGTTTGAATTTTATTCTGAATTAAGTCACAAGTATCAAATACGCCGTCTATATCATCCAAGTCAATACTTGCAGAGTAATTCTTAGTGTCAAGTTCCGTCGAAAATTCCGAACCGGAGGTAAAGCCGATTAATTTCCTCATCATGGTTTGAGAGCCAGTCTTCAAATTTAAAAGCTATTGACTTACCTTCTTTCTCTACACATATTTCAGCATCGTGAAAGTTTAAGATTGCTTTGTATTCATTCAAAAAGTCTACCCCCAATATAATTTCTGTCGACAATACTGGAACAATAAGAAAGTTCACAGAGAAACTGTGGCTTTGACAAAAGAATTCTAAGTTGATTTGTTGACGTACATCTACACTTTATCCAAAGATTGCACCTTGTAATTCAACCTTACGTAACGGAAGTGTGAGGTAATTGTTCGATTTGTTGCATTTGCTAAAGGCTGTTTCACTAATTACTGAAATGGGACTGCTAGAGTCAAGTACTGCTGTAAATTTTACTTCATTTACTGTAATGTCAGTTACAAGATATTGTTCTGTTTTACATCATGTTCCTGGAGTAAGATGTCCCTAATGTCTTCGATTTTTACGTCATTAATAGACACGACAGCTACGTCGTCAGCTTCATAAGTACATTTTGTGGCTGCCAGCGGTGTGAGTTATTGTCTACCGTTTCCTTGTTGTCGCACAACATTATTGGGATTTGGAGATCTAACCTCTACAATTTCAACTTGTCGAGAGGACACTGTCCTGTTTGAATCCCTCCAGTTCTGATTTAATTCTGGTCTGTTGTTAAGATTATATCGTCTGTCGTCATGTCGATAGTTTCTGTAATTTCTTTCTTGTCGGTCATGTGGTGGAGAATTTCTTCCTCAGTCGTAACTGCGCGGTGGGCTGTTGCGTATGAAATTGTTCTGTCTCCCTTGATAATAATAGTTCTGGTTCCCTTATTGTCTGTTTCTATGATTGTCTATGTCACAATCATTACTGTGGAGAGGTGATCTTTCTCTGTAATTATTACTACTCCGCCAACGGTTGTCATATGGATGATGTCTGTTCTGGTCACGATATGCGTTGTACGAGGTGCATTCAAGTTCTAAGGCCTCCGATTTTTTTTCTCCGGACTGGAAAGAGATAGAACATTTAAAATGAGACCGCGTTCATTGTCAATACGTCCCAGAGATTGCAGCACCGTACGGCAGATGGAATTTTACCGCCAGCGGCGAGAATGAGAACTGTTTTAAATACTTAAAATTTCGACGTTTTCCTTACTTGAACAGCGCGCAATCATTCGTTTTCTGAATTTGCGTGGTGTGAAACTAATTGAAATTCATCGACAGTTGAAGGAGACATGTGGTGATGGAGTTATGGATGTGTCGAAAGTGCGTTCGTGGGTGCGACAGTTTAATGAAGGCAGAACATCATGTGACAACAAACCGAAACAACCTCGGGCTCGCACAAGCCGGTCTGACGACATGATCGAGAAAGTGGAGAGAATTGTTTTGGGGGCTCGCCGAATAACTGTTGAACAGATCGCCTCCAGAGTTGGCATTTCTGTGGGTTCTGTGCACACAATCCTGCATGACGACCTGAAAATGCGAAAAGTGTCATCCAGGTGGGTGCCACGAATGCTGACAGATGACCACATGGTTCCCCGTGTGGCATGTTGCCAAGCAATGTTGACGCGCAATGACAGCATGAATGGGACTTTCTTTTTGTCAGTTGTGCCAATGGATGAGACATGGATGCCATTTTTCAATCCAGAAACAAAGCGCCAGTCAGCTCAATGGAAGCACACAGATTCACCACCACCAAAATAATTTCGGGTAACCGCCAGTGCTGAAAAAATGATGGTGTCCGTGTTCTGGGACAGCGAGGGCGTAATACTTACCCATTGCGTTCCAAAGGGCACTACGGTAACAGGTGCATCCTACGAAAATGTTTTGAAGAACAAATTCCTTCCTGCACTGCAACAAAAACTTCCGGGAAGGGCTCCGCGTGTGGTGTTTCACCAAGACAACGCACCCGCACATCGAGCTAACGTTACGCAACAGTTTCTTCGTGATAACAACTTTGAAGTGATTCCTCATGCTCCCTACTCATCTGACTAGGCTCCTAGTGACTTTTGGCTTTTTCCAACAATGAAAGACACTCTCCATGGCCGCACATTCACCAGCCGTGCTGCTATTGCCTCAGCGATTTTCCAGTGGTCAAAACAGACTCCTAAAGAAGCCTTCGCCGCTGCCATGGAATCATGGCGTCAGCGTTGTGAAAAATGCGTACGTCTGCAGGGCGATTACGTCGAGAAGTAACGCTAGTTTCATCGATTTCGAGTGAGTAGTTAATTAGAAAAAAAATCGGAGGCCTTAGAACTTGAATGCACCTCGTAAGAATAGCCTTGTCGTGTCCAGTTATTGTTTCTGTCGTCACGGAATTGTGACAGACATGACCTTTAATGATTGTTTTCCTGTTTTCGCATCCCGTGACTGTCTGTGTCAATTTCTAATTCTTGTAAAAGTCCCTGAAAACCTTCGATGTCGTCTTTGCAACGTGCTGCCAAAATAACGGGTCTAAATGTTCAGGCAATTCGATTAAGCAAATGCGGATGAGTTCTGAGGGGCTGTATGTGTTTGACAGATACTGATTCTTGTGTAACATGTCTTCAAAATACACTCCTGGAAATGGAAAAAAGAACACATTGACACCGGTGTGTCAGACCCACCATACTTGCTCCGGACACTGCGAGAGGGCTGTACAAGCAATGATCACACGCACGGCACAGCGGACACACCAGGAACCGTGGTGTTGGCCGTCGAACGGCGCTAGCTGCGCAGCATTTGTGCACCGCCGCCGTCAGTGTCAGCCAGTTTGCCGTGGCATACGGAACTCCATCGCAGTCTTTAACACTGGTAGCATGCCGCGACAGCGTGGACGTGAACCGTATGTGCAGTTGACGGACTTTGAGCGAGGGCGTATAGTGGGCATGCGGGAGGCCGGGTGGACGTACTGCCGAATTGCTCAACACGTGGGGCGTGAGGTCTCCACAGTACATCGATGTTGTCGCCAGTGGTCGGCGGAAGGTGCACGTGCCCGTCGACCTGGGACCGGACCGCAGCGACGCACGGATGCACGCCAAGACCGTAGGATCCTACGCAGTGCCGTAGGGGACCGCACCGCCACTTCCCAGCAAATTAGGGACACTGTTGCTCCTGGGGTATCGGCGAGGACCATTCGCAACCGTCTCCATGAAGCTGGACTACGGTCCCGCACACCGTTAGGCCGTCTTCCGGTCACGCCCCAACATCGTGCAGCCCGCCTCCAGTGGTGTCGCGAAAGGCGTGAATGGAGGGACGAATGGAGACGTGTCGTCTTCAGCGATGACAGTCGCTTCTGCCTTGGTGCCAATGATGGTCGTATGCGTGTTTGGCGCCGTGCAGGTGAGCGCCACAATCAGGACTGCATACGACCGAGGCACACAGGGCCAACACCCGGCATCATGGTGTGGGGAGCGATCTCCTACACTGGCCGTACACCACTGGTGATCGTCAAGGGGACACTGAATAGTGCACGGTACATCCAAACCGTCATCGAACCCATCGTTGTACCATTCCTAGACCGGCAAGGGAACTTGCTGTTCCAACAGGACAATGCACGTCCGCATGTATTCCGTGCCACCCAACGTGCTCTAGAAGGTGTAAGTCAACTACCCTGGCCAGCAAGATCCCCGGATCTGTCCCCCATTGAGCATGTTTGGGACTGGATGAAGCGTCGTCTCTCGCGGTCTGCACGTCCAGCACGAACGCTGGTCCAACTGAGGCGCCAGGTGGAAATGGCATGGCAAGCCGTTCCACAGGACTACATCCAGCATCTCTACGATCGTCTCCATGGGAGAATAGCAGCCTGCATTGCTGCGAAAGGTGGACATACACTGTACTAGTGCCGACATTGTGCATGCTCTGTTGCCTGTGTCTATGTGCCTGTGGTTCTGTCTGTGTGATCATGTGATGTATCTGACCCCAGGAATGTGTCAATAAAATTTCCCCTTCCTGGGACAATGAATTCACGGTGTTCTTATTTCAATTTCCAGGAGTGTATTTGACGAGACTGGAAAATTCAGATTGTTCAAAGTGTTTCATCATTATAATGCTATGTTTTACTCGGTCTTGAGTAGCTTCGGACCAATATGCTGAGAGGAAGGCATGATAAGATTCTCCTTCACTGTGACAATCTCGAATGATCGAACGCATTTTTACAGCAGGTTCATTTACCAAGTAGCCACACATAAATTCCAGTCTGTGCTCTAATGACCAGTTGGGAGGAAAACAATCAGAGAATTGATGTAGCCACGCTTGTGGATGGGTGTCGTTGCCAGAATTCTTAAATTATTTTGAATTTACGTGTAGTAATAAACAACCTTTAGTCAAAATCATCATGTCGGCGAGTCACATATCGGTCATTGTTACGTCGTGTCGGCGATTCCACCTCAAAATTCGGGGCACCTTGCCAATTTCTTTCATAATTTACGAAATGCCCTGTGTTATTATTTTGTGGCTTTTCGGTATTTGTAAACCCCTCTTCCCATATTGGAGCGCGAGTGTCCTCTGAAATATGTAATTCTTGTATTACTTGCGCCAACTGATCTTGTAATTCCCGGATTTCCCTATTGTGACGCGAAAAAATAGGTTGAAAATGCTCACATATTTGTGTTTTTACGTCATTAAAGACTTTTTGACATTTCGATTAGATTTTAAGTATCTTGTTCGTTCAAGTGTTTGCTCAATTGTGTTTAACTTTTGAAGATTTTGTTCCATTGTGTCTAACTTTTGTAACTGTTGCTGTGTTCGCTTCTGATTTTGTTCCATTGCGTCTTACTTTTGTAGCTGTCGCTGTGATCGTTCCTGATTTTGTTTCATTCGTTGCATGAATTGCAATAACAATGTACTAGTGTCTGGAACTTGTTCCTTGTGCTTATCGGCAGTGCATAACAGGCAACATTCGCATTATGAAAAGCAGAAAATGTTTCTTGACTTGACTGAGAAACGGGTAATGACGCAAAACCTGAATCTATAGTATTTGCAAAGTTTAGTCCTGTCATTTCGGATTCCTGAGGCAAGCTGTTGCCTACCGATCGATCGACAATGCTTCCCTGTTCACTAGTTGCTGTCGGCACCATTATTTGCCGCCTGGTCCATTTCCCTATGCACAGTTACCAAATTACTACTTTGAATGTCTGTTAATTCATTACACGGTGGTCCTAACACACTACTCTCGTCTTCACTGCCATTTCTCAATTTACTTTGGAGCCTAGTATTACGTTTTTCACAAGCCATAATTGTCACAATATTTCACACAATAACACAGAAAAGAACAATTTGAAGAGCAAAATAAGAAAACACATTAAAATAGCATTGAAAATAATATCCACTTAAATGGAAGCGCGGCTGCGAAATAGTTGGTGCAAATCTACATGCATGTCAGAACTGTTTTACAGTACAACGAAGAAAAACTACAACTACAAAAAGAAATTATCTCTAAAATTACGCGCTAGCAATAAACAATAACTACCATAATTACTCAATCTACAAAAAAAAAAAAAAAAAAATCAGAAGATTCCAGTGAGGTATTGTCAGCTACGGGTCGACATATGAAGCATCCCGTTGAAAAATTATGAATGGCTGTGCTGGTAAACTTCTATGTTATTTGATTTTCAGACAGCTGAGCAAAACTCAACGTACTCAAACAGTTTTCTCTTTACTTATTCTGATCATCACTAAACTGACGCCGACCGGGGTGGCCGAGCAGTTCTAGGCGCTACAGTCTGGATCCGCGCGACCGCTATGGTCGCAGGTTCGAATCCTGCCTCGGGCATGGATGTGTGTGATGTCGTTAGGTTAGTTAGGTTTAAGTAGTTCTGAGTTATAGGGGACTGATGACCTCAGAAGTTAAGTCCCATAGTGCTCAGTGCCATTTGAACCCTATTTTTGAACTAAACTGACACACAATATTTTTAGCGCAACACAATCTGATTTTCAATAATCCCTACGAAAGAATGGCCCTGATTGACAATAACTTATACCTTTCATGAATCACTTACCACACAAAAATCTTCGTTAGTCGAACTACTGCAATACAGCGAGCGCCACTACTGCCACCTAAATAAAAGATTCTATCTACTGAATACACTAATTACTGACAGGCATAGCTAGCAAATGTAAGATTTTGATAGAGAACAAACAATGTATTTATCTTAATAATGTTCAAAAGTCATCATATATATCTATCAATTCATGACAACCAGCTTTACAAATTTCCTTTTTGTGGCGGACACATGTCCAGATCGTCCGCTTATAGTAACCTCTCAAAACTCTGACATCTCTCTCTCTCCACATCCACCACTGCTGGCGGCTCACCTCCAACTGCCGAACGCTACGTGCTGTTCACATCCAATGCCCAACACTACACAAGCGAATATTCCAACAATGAGTCCAACCTGCCACAGACTGCACACAGTACAGTCAGTGATTTTCATACAGAGCACTATGTGGCATTACCAACACAAAAACCTAAACAGCGTACTTACAAGACGTTCCCGGGAAGGGAACATACATACAGGTTCAGTAGGTTCTCTTTTAAGGATTCCAAAATACAGGAAAAATCGTACAAGAAAAAAAATATTCCGAAGACTGTGTGTTGCTATGCACAACAGGTGCCACTGTAAGAGTAACAGACCATAAAAGTATATACATAGTCGATCTTTGGTAATATCTTGGATGAGATAAAATATGTCAAATTCATAATTTTATAGAACATACCGATATTAATTTGAAAAAGAGCATAAATTGTTATTAATTTTTCAGACATCACTTTGAAGTTAATAAAATAAAAGGAAAGTGTCGTTTTCATGCACTTGGTCTACTATGAATTTGTATTTTTTGTCATCAGTGTCCTACTTTTTTATAGCTCTTTCTGCTATTTTTTTCAATTTTGGATCCTTTAGTTTCTGGGTGATTCGAATGCTGTAATAGGGGAAAGAATAGATGACATATTTATTAGAGAATATTGGCTCGGTAGTACGAATAACAAAGACTAATTGAGTTATGGAATAAATTTCAAATAGTAATAGCTGATAAAGTGTTAAAAATAACTAGAGGAGCCGACGACGGTGACCGAGCGGTTCTAGGCGCTTCAGTCCGGAACCACGCGGCTGCTACGGTCGCAGGTTCGAATCCTGCCTCGGGCATGGATGTGTGTGATGTCCTTAGGTTCGTTAGGTTTAAGTAGTTCTAAGTCTAGGGGACTGATGACCTCAGATGTTAAGTCCCATAGTGCTTAGAGCCATTTGAACCATTTAACAAGAGGGAGTGTGTGTGTGTTCAAATGGGTGTGAAATCTTATGGGACTTAACTGCTAAGGTCATCAGTCCCTAAGCTTACACACAACTTAACCTAACTTACCCTAAGGACAAACACACACACTCGAACCTCCGCCGGGACCAGCTGCACTAACAAGAGGAGGAGGTATACTTGGTAAAGGTAAGCAGACTCTTTAATATTCCAGCTGGATTACATCTTGGTCAGACAGAGATTCCGGGATCAGATATTGGATTCTTATGCACACCCAGGAGCAGATGCAGACGCAGGTCACAGCTCACTAATATGTAAATTCAGGGAGATGACAGCTATCAGCTACAGCGAGACATTAAGCGGAATCAGCGGCGACGAGTAAAAGTGTGTACCGGACTGGGATTCGAACGCGGGAACGCGTGCTTAGTAGGTACGTGCGGTAACCACAGCACCATCGGGACACAACGTTATCACAACTGCATGGACTGTCTCGGTACACCTCACAAATGGTTCAAATGGCTCTGAGCACTATGCGACTTAACTTCTGAGGTCATCAGTCGCCTAGAACTCAGAACTAATTAAACCTAACTAACCTAAGGACATCACACACATCCATGCCCGAGGCAAGATTCGAACCTGCGACCGTAGCGGTTGCTCGGCTCCAGACTGTAACGCCTAGAACCGCACGGCCTCTCTGGTCGGCTACACCTCACACTGGACAGGGGCTGTGGATAGGTGGCGCTCGGTGGGAGTGTGGATCGGCTGTGAGGTGTGCCGAGATAGTCCGTGCAGTTACTATAACGCTGTCCCGGATGGCGCAGTGGTTACCGCACCCAGTAAGCAGCAGGAAACCCCGGGTTCGAATCGCGATCTGGTACACATTTTCGCTCGTCGCCGCTGATTCTGCTTCTTGACCCGCTGCAGCTGATAGCAGTGATCCCCCTTCAATTTACATACGTAGTGCATTCAGAATTTCTTTAGGATTGACAGTTCTGAAGTAGCACAAGTGACCGCGGAACAGAGTTGCCGGGTTCCGCACGGAACTCGCGCGTAATCTCATGTTTCATTCAAATTGCTCACACACGCTAACTGTAACATATTTAAATGTGGAGCCAACTGTAGATCGTCGTGAAATAGTTTCACTATATGATGGTTTCATTTTTATTTTTTAAAAAATGTTTATGTAGACAATAAAACGACAGTTTTCAAGAAACAACTTTCCGACAACGTTATCAAATTTTCGACATGCGAGAAATTTTTTTTTATTGGAGTTAGGTGTACACATTATGGAAATGAAATGTCAAGAAAACATCAAATTTTCATCTGTTTCAATCGTCTGCTCGCGTGCCGTAGCGATAGGCAACAGATCTCTAAATTTGTAAAGACCTAATATATTTCTGATATGCATCCTTATTTCCAACACAACAAAAAATAAAATAATGCTCGTTTGGTATCTTAAATTGGGAAACATTTATTCTGAGAAACAAAAACAATACAAAAACGGCCAATGTATTACAGACATTATTTTGTATACCGTAATATGTATGCATAGATTGAATTCTAGACATGTACTTTCTTTGGAATTAATATTTGATAATGCCGCCATATTAAAATTTCAAAACTTAGTGTAAATTAATTTTGTTATGCCAGTACTTACAAGTGCAAACTGCGCACTCCAAACGTGTAGCTGAATCCGTTTGAGGTACATCTGTATGTGTATAATGGTAAAACTCCACTGACATCACTCTCGTCGTTATTACAGACACTTGAAGTTTCGCTGTCACTATTGCCATTTAAAGAAATAATCATCTCTTCCACTAAAGTCACCAAAGCACCTTCATCCTTCCGTGCTCTTTCCATAATGTTGTGTGTGTGTGTTTGACGGCTTTCTTCCAGCCTTCAGAGTTAACGTGAGTAATAGCTTCTTTAGTGCGTGCTTCTACTGCAGAGAGCGTAAATTTTTCGTTGTTCCTGCTAATGTAACCTTTAATTTGGGCCCATATCAACTCTATAGGGTTGAAGTGGCAGTATACGGTGGCATCCTGACGATTGTGTGCCCATATTATTTTTGACAGTTCGTCGATTTCATATTTTGGAAATTGCGGTTTATGGAAATTTATTTTTTCCATAAGCTCGACCTACTTAAGGTCATCAGATACATTTCCGTTACGACGCTCAAGCCAATGAATCATTTTCTCCTTTCGCTTCGCCATGGTAGGTGCTTTATCAGAACAACTGAATGCTATGGAGCATTGTCTAAAACAATTGTTGATGGTTTATTTAGATTCGGTTTTAGAGCTTCTACGAACCACTTTGTGAATGTAATATGGTTCATATCTTCATGATCCTGTCTTCTACGATTTAAAGACAAGGAGACAGTTTGGTACCAAACCTTGCGAAGTGCCTGTATGCAGTAGAATCAGTCTGCCCCCTTACCAGATGCCATCTGCATTGTTCCTTTAATCGTCTTGTCTGTCCACCCCTGATTAACTACGTGACCGGAAATAACCCACGTTTCATCGAACCAAACCACTTCATTAACATTTATGCTAAATACTTGTCTCAAAAATCTGCATCGCCATGCAGCAATATACTCCCTTTCCATCAATAACTTAAGACCGCAAAATTGTCCATAGTGAAATCCTACGTTGTGCAAAACTGTAAATAACGATGTTCGACTGCACTGAAAAAGTTCTGATTCTTTAAGTGTCACCAATAACTTTGGGAGTGTGGGATTTTCCTTTCTGCGATAGTAATCGTAAACATGTCGACGAATTGCATCCTCTGCAAATGAATCTAAATTCATAGGACGCTTATCCATAGAACGTTTCTTCCCGGGAGTACCAAGTGTGGATGATTCTCAAACTTCCTTTTCTTTCTAAAACAGTTCCTTCCCAATTTTTACGACAGTGTTTTTGTTGATATTCAGGGCTGCTGCCGTACTATCTACTACCTTACTAAAGGATAGTAGTGAGCCACCATTAAGTTTTTCACTCTCAAAGTAACGAAAAAACCATTTCTCTACACTGTCCTCGAAAAGCGATCCCGTGCCCACGAGAGCGACGTTGAACTTTTCCACTTCTAACTTTCGATGTACTTTCTTCTGACATGTTAAATAAGAGACAACAAATAACTGTCACAGAAACAATACGGTAAGTCCTAAACTGCAACGAAACAAACACAGCGCACAGCGATCGCACACTTACTCACTGCAACTACAGGATGTTACAAAAAGGTACGGCCAAACTTTCAGGAAACATTCCTCACACACAAAGAAAGAAAATATGTTATGTGGACATGTGTCCGGAAACGCTTACTTTCCATGTTAGAGCTCATTTTATTACTTCTCTTCAAATCACATTAATCATGGAATGGAAACACACAGCAACAGAACGTACCAGCGTGACTTCAAACACTTTGTTACAGGAAATGTTCAAAATGTCCTCCGTTAGCTAGGATACATGCATCCACCCTCTGTCGCATGGAATCCCTGATGCGCTGATGCAGCCCTGGAGAATGGCGTCTTGTATCACAGACGTCCACAATACGAGCACGAAGAGTCTCTACATTTGGTACCGGGGTTGCGTAGACAAGAGCTTTCAAATGCCCCCATAAATGAAAGTCAAGAGGGTAGAGGTCAGGAGAGCGTGGAGGCCATGGAATTGGTCCGCCTCTACCAATCCATCGGTCACCGAATCTGTTGTTGAGAAGCGTACGAACACTTCGACTGAAATGTGCAGGAGCTCCATCGTGCATGAACCACATGTTGTGTCGTACTTGTAAAGGCACATGTTCTAGCAGCACAGGTAGAGTATCCCGTATGAAATCATGATAACGTGCTCCACTGAGCGTAGGTGGAAGAACATGGGGCTCAATCAAGACATCACCAACAATGCCTGCCCAAACGTTCACAGAAAATCTGTGTTGATGACGTGATTGCACAATTGCGTGCGGATTCTCGTCAGCCCACACATGTTGATTGTGAAAATTTACAATTTGATCACGTTGGAATGAAGCCTCATCCGTAAAGAAAACATTTGCACTGAAATGAGGATTGAAACATTGTTGGATGAACCATTCGCAGAAGTGTACCCGTGGAGGCCAATCAGCTGCTGATAGTGCCTGCACACACTGTACATGGTACAGAAACAACTGGTTCTCCCGTAGCACTCTCCATACTCGTCCATTGCAGGTGTCCTCGTCGTTCTAGGTCTTCCCCAGTCGCGAGTCATAGGCTGGAATGTCCGTGCTCCCTAAGACGCCGATCAATTGCTTCGAACGTCTTCCTGTCGGGACACCTTCGTTCTGGAAATCTGTCTCGATACAATCGTACCGCGCCACGGCTATTGCCACGTGCTAATCCATACATGAAATGGGCATCTGCCAACTCCGCATTTGTAAACATTGCACTGACTGCAAAACCACGTTCGTGATGAACACTAACCTGTTGATACTACGTACTGATGTGCTTGATGCTAGTACTGTAGAGCAATGAGTCGCGTGTCAACACAAGCACCGAAGTCAATATTACCTTCCTTCAATTGGGCCAACTGGCGGTGAATCGAGGAAGTACAGTACATGCTGACGAAACTAAAATGAGCTCTAACATGGAAATTAAGCGCTTCCGGACACATGTCCACATAACATCTATTCTTTATTTGTGTGTGAGGAATGTTTCCTGAAAGTTTGGCCGTACCTTCTTGTAACACCCTGTATAAAAAATCGTGGCACACGCAGAAGCGTTGTGGACTGAGATTTGGCAAGTCAGGGTGCACGTTCCCGCTGGGCTGCAGCTACAGCCATCACGGGATTGCCTGAATCTGAGCCGTGCCTCCGGCGCGGCCTTCTCCCTGCCACTTCCGTCGCAGCTGTCAATATTAAGTAATTTTGAATAGACTATAGTGTTTCATAGTTGCAGGATCTGCGTGGTTGTTTGTCCTTCCGAAAGAACAGACACCGTGCACTGAAACAGCTTACTAATGATGACGAGTAGACTGAAGCTTAAAAGTATCGTCCGGAAGAATCAATTACAAAAGAAGCTGGACTACTGAAGTATTGAGGAATGAACAGGTATGTTTGAAGCTCTCTAAGGCAGTAGATGCTTTGATAATGAATAAAATAGGCATTTCAATTCAAGTGGTATGGACATCACTGCAAAGGGAAATTACAGAAGTTGAATAAAGACAGGTACGTGGAAGATAACCGCGAGGAAACCTTGGGTAACAGAAGAAAATCCTCAGTTCATCGACGAAATAAGAAAGCGAAATACATTTCAGTTTGTTTCATTCCTAAGTGAGTTGTAGTGCTGTATTCCTGTCTTTTGCTGAACGTTTTTGCAGAACGTCGGCGACATTGAATATCGTTGCCTCAGCGCTTTATTTTTGTATCTGTGTATTGTATAATATCGTTGACCGTCTTGTTGAATACCGCAGTCTGTTGGTTGTCATAGTTACGTGACTCAATTCTCTGTGAAAGTGATCGGCTTGCACATCCTTACTTTCGCTACTCGCTGGGGACATTTTTGGTCCGAAAGCCGGGAATAGGAGCTTGTGGGCTATTACTGGATGACACACTGCCGCCTTCTTGCCGCTAACGGAAGACGGAGCCACTGTACCATCACAAAAGGTACGACGCTCAATCGCTTGCTGTAGAGTAGGCTGTTTAGGTTTTCTTATTGGTAACGCCATGTAGCGCTCGGTATGAAAATCACTGGCTGTGCTGTGTGCAGTCTGTAGCTAGTTTGCATTGTTGTCTGCCATTGTAGTGTTGGGCAGCGGCAGCTGGATGTGAATAGCGCGTAGCGTTGTACAGTTGGAGGTGAGCCGCCAGCAGTGGTGGATGTGGGGAGAGAGATGGCGGAGTTTTGATAATTTGTAATACTGGAAATTATGAACTACTATATATATTATGACTTCAAGTAATGAAGATTTTTGTGAGGTAAGTGATTTGTGAAAGGTATAGGTTAATGTTAGTCAGGCCATTCTTTTGTAGGGATTATTGAAAGTCAGATTGCGTTGCGCTAAAAATATTGTGTGCCATTTTAGTGTTGATCAGAATAGGTAAAGAGCGAAATGCGAAATGTCTGAGTACGTTCAGTTCTGCTCAGCTGTTTGAAAATCAAATAATGTAAGAGTTTTATCAGCACAGTAATTCATTAATTTTTCTAACGGGACGTTTCAATATTTCTTTACGTACTACATGAATATGTAATAAAAATGGGGTTCCTATTGAAAAAAATGCAGTTGATGTCCATTTGACCTATGGCAGCGCCATCTAGCGGGCCAACCATAGCGCCATCTGGTTTCCCCCTTCAAGCTAGACAACTTTCGTTCTTTGTAATTTTTTCGTTTTACGATTATTTCTTGAGATATTTGGCGCGGTCACTATCAATGGACCACCCTGTATACTGAACACCATTGCAGCAACAGAGTTTGTTTTGCATATTTATTACCAGTGAACAATATAGAAAAATTTTCTGGAATACAGTTAAAGTATGCTTGTGTAGTAATGGAACTATTGTGTATTCTCTGCAACTTTGAACACCGATTTTGTGAAAAGTATTTCATTCTCAACTGCGAATTTTTGAAATACTACAGAATGTAGTGCAAGTGCCATTTTTTCATTTTATGCGTTTGTACTGTTATACTTTGCTTAGAATAACTGATTTTGCTATTCATCTTTGCTGCTGCTAATGACATACTTCCATGTAAAAGTATTGTTGTTTATCCACTCTTGAAGTATCACGTGGTTAGGCAGACAGTGATTTTTTATGATATAGACTACTTTGGTTCCTTTACTGAAGTAAAACATTTCATTTCATTGCACAGTGATATTATTACAAGCTTGGTGTTTCATTTATTCAGTGAATTGTGTCAGTGGTAATTGAAATATATTTACGTTTTCCTCAACATTTATAGGAAAATGTTTTTCAGTAGTTATCTGTGAAGTGTTGATCTTCAGTGTGTGTGATATTTCCTTTTTGCTTGTTGTGTTACTGTAACTGCATCAAAATGTCAAAAACTACTAAAACTGTGTCAAATGTCCCAACTACAGCTGATGGCACTTTCGGTAATTCTGTTGACAGAGAAGCGACAATTGAAGAGGGATCCTCTCACCATATTGGTTCAACTGAATCAGACAGGCTGATAGAGCAATGCCTGACAGGATTGGTCAGAGTAATTTTTCGGCATCGAACATGGAATAAGAAAGCGCAGTTTGTGATTCTGCTTCAGAAACAAAGTCTGTAGAAGGTAATTTGTCACAACAGTCAGGTTCTGTAGTCAAAGATTTACGTTTTGCAACCACAGCTGTTGACCAAACAAAGCCAGTCTCTACCCTCTCCTATTCTGAAGGAATTATCGGAACTCAATAAAGAACAGGATAGAAAATTTGAGGAACGTGACAGAAAATTTAAAGAACGTGACAGAAGACGGGACAAAAAGTTAGGGGATTTTGTCAGCAATCTGGAACAGAAAATAAGAAATTTAGAGAGGAAATTTTGGCCGATTTAAATGAGAAAACTAGGTTAAAGAAGAAGTTCGTGAGGAGTTCAACACTGTAATAAATAAAGTCGAAAGTTGAACACACTGAAACGGCAGAAATTTCACAGTTAAAACAGCAAGATAGTCGGTTTGAAAACCTTGCACAAAGTCTTAAATAGTAGTGTGCTTCGCACTAGGCTGAAGGGACAGAAACCAAAGAACAGTTAACTAACGTTACCAAACAGGCAGACGAACTTTCTGTAACTATGATCCAATTTATTTAGCAATGCGGATAAAAATTCTGATGTTACACAGCCTATTCCGCTTGCCGATAAGGAAGAATATCTTTCTCTTCGACGGTTTAAACAGGGAGAGATGATCATTAACCAGCAGCATAAGTCTGATGTAAGGAAACTGAATGACAGATTATCGCAAGTTGAACAGAAAATCAGTCACGGGCAAGATGATACCGATGGCCATACTTTGCATTCTAATACTCATGATGAACTGTCTGATTTGTGCCACGTAGGTAAACTAATGCTCTAGTGCAGTGCGTTACGGAGACAAGATAGCGCGGATGCCTCACGCAGGGCGAAAAATAATTTGTCGGCTGACCAGAATGAATCATTCGATTACAGACATTTTGTTACAGTTCGGAAGTTTAAGGTTTTTCGAAATTCTCCCAATGACATGGACCCCAGAGAGTGGCTACAAGAATTTCAGTACTGTCTCCCACCTTCATAGCCAATTGGTCCAAATGATATGCACCCCAGAGAGTGGCTACAAGAATTCCAATACTGTCTCCCATCTTCATAGCCAATTGGTCATAAACGTGAATATTCGCATGGTCATTTAGAATCTGAACCAGCCACAAGAATGAAAGCAATCGTACAAGAATGACAAACGGAAGGTGAATTTTATCACGCGTTCTTGTCGGCATACTGGTCTGAAGCAACAAACGACAGAGTAAAAAACGGTATCATTGCGCTAAACAATTTTAAAAAATCACTTTTCCATACTAGACTATTCTCAATACATGATACTTAAGACTCTCTTTTTATTGAATCCATGCAGTCTCTCTGAATTAATAATTTGTTTGACTAAACTACCGACCCGCTTGCGACACATTATTTTGGCAGGACACTGTAAATTTGACACTGAGGACTTTCAAAATTTGCTGCAAGAACTTGATGCTAACAGTGAGGAATTTGACACGTGAAACAAATACAGAGACGCAACAGACAATATTTTCAATCACAATGAAATACACTCCTGGAAATGGAAAAAGAACACATTGACACCGGTGTGTCAGACCCACCATACTTGCTCCGGACACTGCGAGAGGGCTGTACAAGCAATGATCACACGCACGGCACAGCGGACACACCAGGAACCGCGGTGTTGGCCGTCGAATGGCGCTAGCTGCGCAGCATTTGTGCACCGCCGCCGTCAGAGTCAGCCAGTTTGCCGTGGCATACGGAGCTCCATCGCAGTCTTTAACACTGGTAGCATGCCGCGACAGCGTGGACGTGAACCGTATGTGCAGTTGACGGACTTTGAGCGAGGGCGTGTAGTGGGCATGCGGGAGGCCGGGTGGACGTACCGCCGAATTGCTCAACACGTGGGGCGTGAGGTCTCTACAGTACATCGATGTTGTCGCCAGTGGTCGGCGGAAGGTGCACGTGCCCGTCGACCTGGGACCGGACCGCAACGACGCACGGATGCACGCCAAGACCGTAGGATCCTACGCAGTGCTGTAGGGGACCGCACCGCCACTTCCCAGCAAATTAGGGACACTGTTGCTCCTGGGGTATCGGCGAGGACCATTCGCAACCGTCTCCATGAAGCTGGGCTACGGTCCCGCACACCGTTAGGCCGTCTTCCGCTCACGCCCCAACATCGTGCAGCCCGCCTCCAGTGGTGTCGCGACAGGCGTGAATGTAGGGACGAATGGAGACGTGTCGTCTTCAGCGATGAGAGTCGCTTCTGCCTTGGTGCCAATGATGGTCGTACGCGTGTTTGGCGCCGTGCAGGTGAGCGCCACAATCAGGATTGCATACGACCGAGGCACACAGGGCCAACACCCGGCATCATGGTGTGGGGAGCGATCTCCTACACTGGCCGTACACCACTGGTGATCGTCGAGGGGACACTGAATAGTGCACGGTACATCCAAACCGTCATCGAACCCATCGTTGTACCATTCCTAGACCGGCAAGGGAACTTGCTGTTCCAACAGGACAATGCACGTCCGCATGTATCCCGTGCCACCCAACGTGCTCTAGAAGGTGTAAGTCAACTACCCTGGCCAGCAAGATCACCGGATCTGTCCCCCATTGAGCATGTTTGGGACTGGATGAAGCGTCGTCTCACGCGGTCTGCACGTCCAGCACGAACGCTGGTCCAACTGAGGCGCCATTTGGAAATGGCATGGCAAGCCGTTCCACAGGACTACATCCAGCATCTCTACGATCGTCTCCAAGGGAGAATAGCAGCCTGCATTGCTGCGAAAGGTGGATATACACTGTACTAGTGCCGACATTGTGCATGCTCTGTTGCCTGTGTCTATGTGCCTGTGGTTCTGTCTGTGTGATCATGTGATGTATGTGACCCCAGGAATGTGTCAATAAAGTTTCCCCTTCCTGGGACAATGAATTCATGGTGTTCTTATTTCAATTTCCAGGAGTGTACATCAGATGAAGGATACTCTGCAAACCGCAACAACAGTTATGAACAACATAACCAATTCTGTAACAGTTGTGATCACAATTATTCATACAACAGTGTAACAATCGTGACAATTTCAGAGGCAGGAACGGAGGTCGTTCTTTTAGTAACTAAAGAAGTTACAGCAATAATGATCCCAACAGAAATCAGTATAATGAAAGAAATAACAGTAACTGGCGTGAAAGACGAAACCTTAACTCAAATCGAGAAACTGAGAACACTGATTTCACATCACATGACTATGATTACAAGCGAACGTGACATATTTCGCGTGATCGTAACAGTTATTATGAAGGGAATAATCAAGAGGGTCGCGATCGTGGAAATTTCAGTCCTCAACGACGTGCGGAAGTAGTTAATCCTTGTGATAATGTTAGACCTGACGGGCCATCACATGGGTGACTGATGGCACATGCGGCAAACAACTTGTTTGTCGATACGGAGAATTCCCCCATTTGTACCATAAAAATCATATATTTTGAACCCATAATTATCAAAATGAACAGTGTGAGCCTATTAGAAATCAAAATGAGGAACAGGAATCCTACCCAGTGGCGGATTTACATATAGGCCCACTACGCGGCCTAAGGGCGGAACCTTAAGGGGTGGGCGTGGGGGGGGGGCATTTTTTGCTCTGCGCTCATTTTACCTTTTACGTTTTAAAATAACTGCGCTTACAAACGACAAAATTTCTTAATATTGTTAAAGAACCTACTAGTTTAAATAAGCCTTAAAAACGAAATTCAACGATACAAGCTTGGAAATATACATAGTTTACTTGGTGACTGAATGGAAATTTAACATTAGGTTTCTGTCAGGTATCATCTTCATGATCGTTCAAAACACTTTGAAGTAAGCTGTCAGGACGGCAATCTACAATACAATGTTTGAAACGTTATTATTCCGAGAATGTTGTCGGCTTCTACTAACCTACCATATTTGCCCCGTAAAAATACCCGGACCCCTGAAAAGCTGTGATGAACTAATCAGCAGTTTCTTAAATACTGTAACATGTGTGGACCTTAATATGTAAAACCCGGCTCAAATTTCTTGTAGAAATTACGGGAAGTATCAAGTCAACCCCCCATTACTGAAATTAATGTGAAACCTCTGTGGTCTTCAATATCTGAGCTTTGATTTGATGACACCCATTTAACAAAACATGTTGATACGGGGAATGTTTTACATTTTTAAACACATGTTTATACGAATAGAACATGAGTAGAATATCTAATAATGTGTGAAATACACTTCACAACAGTTTAAAAATTTTATTTATTTATTTACTTAGCTACTTTTTATTGACGAAAAAAGAAAAAGAAACCAACTTTCGTATGTCTCATTTATTGTGCTGCAGCCTGCACAATATCAAAGTTCCACTCTGTGCAATCGAATAGTACGTGGCATTACAAATTTTGTATTTAACTTATTAACTAAGCCATTTTCTTCGAGCAAACGTTATTTTTATTTTATGTTGGAACAAAAGATGCAGTTGTGTGTAGACATAGCAGCAATGTTCACACATATGACAACACACCACATCAACTGCCAAGACAACTTACACTTTGTAGTCTGTCTTCTCTGCCCACAGGAACCGCTAAAATGTTATAAGAATAAGTGGGATAAGAGTCGATCCAGCACACCACACTGCAAGAAATTACAAAAATAATTTGCTTTTTAAATTAGAAAAACAGTGTCAAGAATATTCAGAACATATTTGCGTCCCATCTAAAATTCGCGCTACGCGGGAAACAGAAGCCAAAAAGGGACTGTCCCATTTTCTTTACAAGACGAATTCCAGCCGGCAGGCGTTCCTCTACTGTTAACTAACAACAGAGAAACAGGTGACAATGAAATTAAATTATTCTGCATTATCGTTCTTTCATTGCACAGTACGTCGAGCCGGCCGCTGTGACCGAGAGGTTCTAGGCGCTTCAGTCCAGAACCGCGCTGCTGCTACGGTCGCAGATTCGAATCCTGCCTCGGACATGGATGTGTGTGGTGTCCTTAGGTTATTTAAGTTTAAGTAGTTCTAAGCGTAGGGGACTGATGACCTCAGGTGGTAAGTCCCATAGTGCTTAGAGCCATTTGAATCATTTTAGTTAATTCGAGTAATCCGAGTTGGTCAGTTCATCGCTCCGTGTTTAATGGAAATATCTTTGTGCTCGTGTGCCATATTTAAAGCAAAAAGCTTTGTAACCACGTGCGGTGTAGTACTGTGGGTACTGGGTAAGTCTTTCTTTCTTTCCTTTTACAATTTTTTTTCTTTTGTTTTGACTGTGGATTGACAATTTTGTAACTGCCTTGACATGAATAACAGTGAAAAAAGCGAGAACGAGAAGCCAATGTTCTAAAAACGCTTGGCAGACTAGATAAATTTTTCGCAAAAAATTTTGCTGGTTCGATTTCGAGTGCAAGTAGTGCAGATGATGTTGCTGGCTCTGCAGCTGTTGTAAAAGAAGTAAATACAGACGAAACAAAAGTGAAAAATGAAGAAAAGCAAATTTCTCCTGATTTCGAGTTTAGCGAAAAACTAAATATCGAGTCAGACATTACAAGAAGAAATAACCTCATTATTGACGATCCTGCAGAATGGTGTGTCAATGAATCAACACGCGACATTCTCTTACGATGTGGCATTAATCGAAATTGTAACGTTGATTTTTCTAATTCAAGAAGATCAATAGGCGATTAAACCAGATATCTGAACAAAAATGTATTTTAGCGTAAACTTTTAAATGGCGAAACAACTTTGCGTGATTTTCTAGCGTACTCTTGTAGCACCAGTGTTTTTTGTGCACCATGTAAATTGTTCGGAGGTAAGGCCGCGATTGCTACTAATGGTATTGCAGATTGCAAAAATATTTCTAATATTTTATCTCATCATGAGAATTCACTGGAACACAAAAATTCTGAGTTATCGCTCTTAACAAGAAAGAAGTCACTTGGAACAATAGATAACCATTTCGAGTCATATGTTGAGACAGAAAACATGTGCTGGTGCAGTGTGTTGAAAAGGGTGTTGGATACTTTGAAAGATTCCATTCATTACATAATGGTCAGTTTATGATGTGTCTTGAACGTATAGCCGCGTTTGATCCTTTTCTCGCAGAGCACATAGAACGATATGGAAATCCAGGGTAGGGACATACAAGTTACCTTTCTTCAACAATCTTTGATAAGATAACAGAGCTACTATCTTAACGAATAATAAGAATTATCATAAGTGAAATGAAACAGGCCAAGTATTTCTGTATAACAGTAGATTCTACTGCGGAATACTTGTTTAAGCAATGTGGTTAAATGATATCAGAATTTTACCGACATGTCTTATATGCGATTCATATGACACAATAGTTATAAGTAAATCATTTCTGCTGCATATATTATAAAAGAAATTTGAATAAGGCACATGTGCATGGAATTATATGTTTTTCAGGACAATTCATTGTGGTATTAAGATGGATCTAGCTAATTATCTAATTCCTTTGTAAATTTGTTTCATGTATTCTGGACATGCATGAGAGATGATCTTGGTTAACACGCACACACAAAGCTTAATGGACAGATTATTAAGTCGAGTGTCACACCATGTCTCAGTTTATGAAAGATGGACCAACGGAAACACTGCTCATTACGTCAATTCTACAGTGATGACTGTTGCTCTTCAAATTGTGGGTTGTCAGTGGAGACTCTAACAAGACACTTCACCCTCGCTGGATGACATAGTTATTTTGAACACTGTGGATTGTAAGTGGAGTGAAGTCAAAGTACTACACTCACTGAGTCTGCCCAAGGGATGTACTTATGCTACCATGCTGGTTCGACTGTGATAAGCGTGTGTTTGACAAAACAGTACTGCATGAGACATTTTGTTGTGATATTTTCTTTCGCATCATTGAGTGACGTTGGCCTTACAGATTTTCTCAATAGTTTTGAACAGACAATTCTAAGCATTTTTGTACCGTACTGTGAATGTATGTATCTTTCTTGCTTTATTTGAACTGACAAGAATATTCATTTGTCTTCATAAGATTTTCTTTAAGATCTGAACAGACAATTGTAACTGCTTTGTAACTTTTTGTACCATCTTGCATTAAATGTGCGTATCTTTCGTACTTCATTTGAATTGCTGGGAATTCTTACTTCTCCTTACAGGTTTCTTTTAAACATTTGTACAGCTAATTGTAATGACTTTGCAATGCTATGTACATTATTGTGAAACTCTTTGTATTTATGCCACTGTATCTGACTGAACTAGTTTACAGAGTTACCACAGCAAGCATCGTGTTACGCCTTGTCTTCTGCATGATGACAAATATGTAAAATTACTTATTACTGGAAGTTTTGCACATTTGTTTGCACGTATGTACTGTTACATGCATTTCCACTTGTATAACACATTAGTATCACTTTGTATCCCTTCTCTAGTATATTGCATATGTTGTCATTGACCGCAGGTATTTGTAACCACACATTTTGTACCATGCTTTTGTGTTTGTTTCTTTTGGAAATTTTTTTGAGTGTTTCCTGCTATTCTATCACCAGAAACCACTATGCAGAATTTCTGTTTAATAGGGGAGGGTTGATGAAAGGGGATTGCCCTATTTGCCATGTCGATTTTAAACAAGTTTTGGTCCTTGTTGTGAATGAAGTTGCGAATCTGATAAATGTTCTCAACCTGTGTAGTATCCATATAACCATATTCTTTGTAAGTCTGTTCTTGAGACCACAGATGTTGGTCAGAGAGGTTACGTCTTTTGGAGAGAATAGCAGTCAAGGATGGAAGCTGACCTGCCGTGTAGTGGTGACAGCATTAAATGATTTTGTCCTAACGTGTTTTGATGAAAGAAAACGAGATTATATCGAAGAATGTCGAAAGGGCAATTTATAAGAGTCGCATTGCACGTCGCGAGCTATGTACTGAGAATCATTTTACGAAAACCCGTAGGATACTGTCTTGAATTGCACATCGCAAGTAGGGAAAATGAAATTCGATTTTTGACAGTCTCAGTATATTCCTAACAGTGATAGGTTGCAGAACAGACGACCGTTCCGTGCGTACAGATATGCCAATAAGTTTGATTGCCGTCAAGCTTCATGTCCATTGTAAGGCCCAGTGATTGTCAGTGGGTATTTGTCCAAATACTATCATATAAGCTCAGAGGCTTTACATCAGAAGAAGATTTCAGTAATTGTGAGTTTTCAATCAGTTTTATCAGAAAGTTAGATGCGCTGATTTTTATGTTCATTTGCTCTGTAATTACAGTAACGGTTCTGGTACAGTGATTGTTTTAAAGACTAACATAAGGATTAGCTATATTCAGGGCCAACATTTTAATCTGTGTCATCCGTTTTGTAGTCAAACAGGGTACATAAATTTCATTGGGAACGGACTGCTTTCTCGCGGGCAAATTGTTTGATGTACCGGCTTGTCTTGATTTCACATCGTGTAGCGTGAGCTTCACATACTTCCACGCAAAATTTAATCCTAAAACCGTTCTGTTACCCTGCACTAAGATTTATGTATTCCGATATCGAAATAAGTTTTACAAATTTTTCGGATAGACTCTTACAAACACGAGTGTAGAAGTTATTATACATTAATTTCAATGTTTACAACTTGATATTGGAACGTATTAAAAACTGCCACATACAGTTGTCTCTTGGAGAAGAATATCCAAATTCATTTTATTTGCCTCTTCACTTGGTCAGGCAAGACAAACAATGGAGCACAGTCTGTCGAAAAGTCTTTGATGGTTCCTCAAACGAACAAGGTTCACCCTCCCTTAATGACAGTTTAGAGATCGGGCCTAACTTGTTGCCGGAAGTGACAAGTGACTGAGATCCTTCTGAGATCCAGTCTGTGACGTTTTGTAGTCACTGTCGACACTGTTCAGGTTTTATTGCAGATCTCTCTGTATCCTGACGACAGATTCTTCGGGTACAAGGTCATCCATAACAAAGCTCAAGATCACATTACTGTAAGACAAAGGACAGTTTATCGATTCTCACGTCTTCCTTTCGCCCTCGCGTGCAGCCCGTTTCTATTTTCAGCAACTGCTCATGAACTAGCAGACACATCAGTACCAGTTTCCTGCACCAGCTCCTTACTACATCAGAACATGAACATGGATGACCTTGCTGCAGGAACTGAGTCAAAAAGCAGCCTAGCCTTTCTGTGTTATGAATTATCTTCGCCAATGTAGAAAATAAAATTGCCACTGTCGAAGTGAGCGACTAATTCGCAACAATTATCCACAGTTTGGAAGGTGGAAGGAAGAGAGATCCAAACAGAAGTCACAGTCTACGGACGACGTGGAACTCCGAAAAAGAGCGACCCAGCGACAAGTCACCGAAATTTTTTCAAAATTTTTTCTAAGACAACTGCAACTGAAAGAAATTTAGTACGAGCAACAGCAAGTCTTTATGATTCTGTGGGATTGATAACTCCGGTACATGCCTTAGAAAAAATTCTGTTTCAAGACACTTGGGTGCTCGGACTAGGTAGGGACTAAACCGTGCCTCAGTGTACCTACTTGTTAGATGGCGCACCTGATGTCAAATCTGCCTGAGCTATACAATATTAGTACTCCAAGGTGGATACAATTGTCAGAGAACGATAGCTCCAATATTCAAGCTTCCTATGATCTGATAGACCATACGGTACCGTCTTGTATATCACTTATAGCTATAAGATGCCAAAACTAATGTGTAGTAAAACTAGACTAGCGCCCGTGAAGAAAATAACATTTCCTCGGCTTCAACTGCTAGCAGTACTGACAGGAACCAGACTCCTATACTACTATTGCAAAGTACAATTCCTGACTGTAGCAGAAATGCACTTTGGACTGATTTCATTGTAAACCTTGGACGGATAAAACGACCCCGTCACTTGGAATATGTATATATGCAACAGGGTGACAGAAACACTCACCATTCAGTGGAGGCACTGCCCTGGTAAAGAAACCAACAGACTTGGTTTCAAGAGGATTCACATTTCAGACGTTGCAGACGCCGAACATTTGGTGGAATCAACCACCATGGTTATCGCAAATTCACAATTCATGACCGAACAATTATCATGTATCTGCTACACCAGAAATTTTATATGAATCAAGGAAGTTAGATAAATCACCTCAGACTTTACTCTTCCAGATTCCACGGTCACCCAGCTCTTACTGGAAACTTCTGCGAACCCCTGCTTACGTCCCTTACTTCAAAAGGAAACTCCTTCAAAAAACAGACACTTGCGAAGAATTCACTACAGAACAGATATCAGGAGCTCGTCTTTATTGGATAAAAATTTTGTAGGAAGATTGTTTCTCCTTGGAAATCATCGCTCTAAGTAAAGGTCTACCACTTGCTAGCACAACCATGATAAAATACTTCAGTCCATATATAGATGATGATTTATTACGTTTACGAGGCCACCTGCATCACGCCGAGGAGTCTGACCAGGAACGTCATCTCGTTGTTCTAGGAGGAAAACATCGTCTCACCAAACTTCTGATCATGTACACGCATGTGAATCTACTCCGTCTTGAAATACAAGTGATTCTGTTACAAGTAAGAGAATACTTTTGGATACTACACGCCCGTCGCGTGTTCAAAACAGTCCTATATACTTGTCTTCCCTATAGAATTGCATAAAACATCGCTGATTAACAGACAGAAGTGCCACTGACAGCTGATAATGTGAAACCCCATAAGACGTTTGAAGTTTCTGGAATTGATTTCGCTGGGCACCTACAATCAATCTCAGGCATCAATTTATAAACAAGTGTTAAATCCTACTAATCAACTGTGCTGCAACTAGCGTAATACACTTGGAACTAACAACCAATTCGACATGGGCCCGCTTCCTATTAGACTTCCAAGGGTTTGTAGGTAGGCGTAGTATTCTGCACACTCTTACAGCGATAACGCTTAAAATTCCCATGCAGCTAACTGAGATTTAACTGAAGTATGGACCGCTATCTCTGCTGATAAAATACACCATTTAATAGCACAACAGGATATCAGTTGGAAGTTCATGGCACCACAAACGGCTCGGTGGGGAGGATAGTGGCAGATGATGGTTGGCTCAGTTAAACGAAGCAAGGTACTGGATAGCTGCAGCATGAACGAGGAGGGCCTACTTACTTGTGAACATAGAAATCTTCCTCAGTTGAAGACCATCACACAAAGTGCCGACGAAGTGTTTACCCCAGATTGTTTTCTCGTGGGAGGAAGACTTGCCACAGACTCTGATCCACCAAAATCAAGAGATATGGTACGGCAGTTTAAGCCGCCGCAGAAGACATTCGATGATTTCTGAAAGCCCTGGAGAAAAGAGTATTTATTGCTCCTTCGGATCTTCCATCAAGTTAAGAACACTGGCAAACCACTGAAGGGCAGGGTTTGAGATATTGTACTTCTACTTGAAGTAGGGAGAGAGATAATGAAAGAACTGCGAACCGGCGGCGACGGACTACCTCGAACTATTGTTCTCGATGCCCCGGATGGAAGAGATGTTATCAGCCCAGTATCTCTGGAAGTCGACCAGGTGCGGAGAATGTAGAAGATCAGCGACACTGTACGCCGTTGACCTGGGCTATTTATATTTGTACCTTTGCATTGTATAATATCATTGGTTGTTTGCTGTCATAGCTAGGTGAATAAATACTCTGTAAAAATGATCGGCTTGCATTTCCTTACTTTCGCAACTCGGCGGCGACAGTTTCACTTCTTCCTTCTTTCGTCGATCAACCGAAGTATTTCTTCTGTTATTCAAGGTTTCTTCGCTGTTGCCTTCCTTGTACCTACGTTCGTCTGTCCAACATCTATCATTGACATTTGTAGAGATGTACATTCCCCTTCAACTGAACTGCCTACTGACACTCCTGAACTTCAGTCTGATCAAAAAGTTTCCGCCTGTGAGCGTTGCTGCACCATATATGCAACATAACGCAACTCCGATTCGAGCGTATTACAACTGACATGTAGACGACGGATTACTGAGGCGTTCGTGTCTTTTCGACGTGTGTGCAGTAACTACAGGAACGTGAACTATGGTGACGTTATTACCGAATGCGTCCGAACAAGAACAATGTGCTGTTATACTTTTCTTGGCTGCCGAAGGACAAAGGTTGATAGACATTAATCAGAGAATGGAGACTCCGCATGGGACAAAATGGACAAAAGCCACGTTGTGGACTGGTGCACCATCCTCCGTGCTGGTCGCGATTCGACATGCACATCCCAATAACGCAAATGTTGTAATGCTGACGTTTCGCTAACCAAATGGGAATCACTCGTGCACCCGCCCTATAGTCCTGATGTCTCCCCATACCTTCGACCCCCTAAAACAGATCTTTAAGGGTCAATGATTCCTGTCGGACGACGATGTGTGACAATCAGTTACAAACGTTCAGACATGTGGCAATAACACAGTGACTCGTACAATGTTACCATTTCGTTGCTTATTTTATCTTTTTCTCGTGATCACCTTCCACTTGGCAGTCTTCTTCGAGAGATCCGAATGACACACTATATGGAATCTTTAGGCAATGGAGAGATCATCATAACCCTTTTCTAATTACAGGTCACATGTACCTTGGGTACAAATTAATGAAGTTGTGTCCATCGCCTTCTGTACGCACATTCCGTTGATCATTGCTGATTCTTCCGCCTTCAATGGTTTGTGTCCCATCCCAAGAGCGAGAGGCTGCTCTGAAACTCTTGTCTGCTTCTCCGCAGTTTGTCAAGGCCGTTGGTAAAACGAGGACGACATCTCACATCGGGAGACTTTGGCCGTCACTGCTGATGATTTTTATGTAAAATTTAAGCAGTTGCTAGTCTTTACCGAGGAATGAGATCGTTTTAATTATTAATGAAAGACGCTACCCTGGACGACCAGTCCAAGACAATAAACTTGGAAACCATTCCGGATTCCACTCATCCCAGCTTCCCACTGTTTTCTGTTCCATAAGAAGTGGTTCTGAAACGTTAGGTGCTGCACTGCCCACAAACACTCACTGTCTACTAAGGTCCATGTTTTCTTTTATGAAGCATTTGGAGGCTGGTACAGCACTGGAATGTATTACATGGAACAGCTTCAGTTCCACGTCTAAGAGGAACTTATAGCAATTTTTCGAGGGTAAATAGCAGGAAATTGATTCTTTTCTCACAGTATTGCTCCAGTGCAGTCTACAAGAGCCTCCGTAATTTTTAAGGATCCGCATACTAGACACGACGTTCCCGCACTATGACTTTGCACTGTTTACACGAGTTAAGTCTCAGCTCAGAAGACGGAAACCACCTAACGTCAAGGAGCTCATAGATGCGTAGTCCTGTAAATGGTCCCAAGTGCCTTAAATACACAAAAAAGAGTGCGGTGAGTGATCTCAATGCATGTTGCATGGGGGCTTATTTACTATGCAATAATTTTAGTAGCTGTGTGTCCGGTTACGAAGTCTCGCAACCGGTTGGCCCTGACTAGTATCAGTACGCAATCTGACTGCATAAAATAACAATAAAGAATGAAAGGAAATTTCCGTTAACACAATTGATTAATTAAGTCCCCTGCAACTATAAAAGCTACGAAACAACAAAGCACAAGTGTAACTGTTCTGTGTGTGGAAGTGTGATTCAACGTACATGTATCTGGCACGGTTCTTCGTCAATACGACAAGATATTTTAAAAACCATTTACAATGAACTAATTGAAAAACTAGATATACTATAATTGCACATAGAAACCAGAATTACAAGTCTAATACATGAACACGAGCCAGATGCTCTGTTGACTGAGCCTGTGATCAAGAGGCATTGTGATTAAGGAAATGTCAAATAATTTTTTTTACATCAATATATATTGACGAAAAATACACTGTGATCATTGCAACATCTTCCATCTATACATTACACCAACCGAACAGCATCTACTCTCTCGCCCAACAGAACAACAACTGCACACGACATCCTCTGAACCAGTACTGCTCTCGACATCCTCTCAACAAGTACTGCCCACGGCAACCTATGAACTACTACTGCTCCAGTGGAGGCGGCGGAATAATAATTTACTTCAGGATTACAAGAAACAAACAACATGCTGTACTTTCAAATCAGACTAAATGTGATTCCAAGGAATAAAAACTACGGTCTATGGATTACCTAAGAATGTTTGCTCTGTTCTCGGATGCCCAGAGAAGTGCAGTGGTCTAAGAATGTTCAAAAATGTTCGAATGTGTTTGTAATCTTATGGGACTTAACTGCTAAGATCATCAGTCCCTAAGCTTACACACTACTTAACCTAAATTATCCTAAGGACAAACACTCACACCCGTGCCCGAGGGAGGACTCGAACCTCCGCCGGGAGCAGCGGCACAGTCCATGACTGCAGCGCCTCAGACCGCTCGGCTAATCCTGCCCGGCGTCTAAGAATGAAAGCATCTAAAATCGCCATGAGAATACTGCTAGCTGCAGTGTCTCCACCCTTGTCGGTAAAGGGTACGACTACGAAACACATGTAGCCGGTATCGTCTCTCTGTGAAGCGGAACTAAATCACCGGTATGGCATGTTAGGGAAGACCGGGACAAATGAAAAGCGAAACATGTATGTCATTTTATTTTTCCGGGTGGCAGAAAAAAATGTATCAATCCATATAAAGCAGGGAGATTGAAATTTCTGGTGGTAGTGCAAGGCGCCCGTCCTCTGCAGAAGGCACATAATGACATTCCGAAGTTGCTGTGTCTGACCCGGGAGGCATCGCACTAGCCCCTAGACAATCGTAGTTCGTGTACTGCTCCACTTTATCTTGCTATCTATGTGCTATCTCTCCTCCCTGTGCTGCCTGTGTGTGGAGTGTGAGAGGGAAGGGCTTAGGGAAGGGAGGACATTCTGAGGGGGCGTTGCTTGCTTCCCCCGCTTCTACCTCTGTCTCGGGAGACGCGAGCGCCGTCCGCCCCTTCCTCTGCTGTACTTACGCCGGCGCTCTTACGGTCGATGACCCGTGCACTGTGCAGGGCTTTGATCGTCTCCTCTGTCGGCGTCCGGATCTTCTTTGTCAGCGCTCTGTGAGAAGAATCGCCACGGGGAAGGAGCAACTCCTGAAATATCGACTGCCTCTCCAAGCATCTGACAACACAGGTTTGCGAACTCGAATTACAGTAGCTAAGCAGACGATCCCATGAGGGCTGCACAGAAAGTAATGCAACAGTCGTCGGAATATTATTATTAAATGATGTGGATCTTTCAAACTCGAGATACAGATGGAGGGACTTCACTCTATACAGATGTTTCAGAATTCTTTTACTTTGCAGCTGACGAACATTGTCCAAGCAGCAACTACGTGACGTCAATCATTTCTTCGTGAAGCGTGGTGAGAAGCTTTCCGACACCCACAGAAGGCTACAGTGTGTGTTCGGTAAGTACAGATATACTTGTGGATGAATTAGTTTACGGGAGATAAGTACTAAAAATAAACAGTGCAGAAGGAGATAATCAGTGACGACCACCGACAACAGGCGCTAGTAAGTAGCGTCCAGAAGAGGCGTTACACGTTCGTAGTCATACCACAGTCCGTTAGCATGATGGACAAGTGAATTGTGGTGTCACAGATCTGCAGGCGACAGTGGAGACGTTGAGGTCTTGTAAAGTGAGTCTGATATCGGTACACTAGTAGTTGACAGACAGTTTGAGACACAGAAGTGTGGATATCTTCTCTTCCAGAAGAAGAAGCGACACTAGTGAATATAAACAACTTTTTTTCTTTTTTCAATTTTTGAAACGAGATTAAACGTCGAAAATGGGCGTCCATTCCACGAAGTACAAATAAACTGCTGTCCTGTGTCTCGGAAATTTAGGAGTTGGCGGTTGGCGCAGAGAACTATGATCTCTGTTTTAGGGATAATAAGGTGGTCATTATCCTAGATTTTTGTGAAAGGCAAGCATATATCAACAGCGAGCAGCGTATTGAAACATTCCAAAAGCTTACAGAGGGTGTATTAACACACAGTTCCCCTCAGCAGCTGTATTTCTTTTACCATACTAATAAAAAAGTTTAAGTTTACCTGCAAAAGTTATTTTTGTATTAGGAGCGAATGATGAGGCAGAGAAACTGATTACGCTGGCTACCCTCTTTTGTCGTATGTATCGTTGAAAGAACCGAAAAAAAATACAACGGAACCAGAATTCGGGCTTGAAATTCTTAGATTGCAGACACATTGTCTGGAATGTCCGAAAGTATACAGAGTGTAACAGGTAAAAGTGCACTTAACTCCGTTGTCAATTGAGAACAGTGTACTGAACCACATTACATCAGTATTTACGTCATACGTAAACTACCAATTATAGCTATTACAAGTCAAAAAATGGTTCAAATGGCTCTGAGCACTATGGGACTAACATCTGAGGTCATCAGACCCCTAGGACTTAGAATTACTTAAACCTAACTAACCTAAGGACATCACACACACCCATGCCCGAGGGAGGATTCGAACCTGCGACCGTAGCGGTCGCGCGGCTCCAGACTGAAGTGCCTAGAACCGCTCGGCCACACCGGCCGGCTTACAAGTCAAATGGTTTTAGGTTGGATACTATTTCCAAGCAGAAGTGGCAAGAACAACCAATTAATGCCTATTTTCTCCTCGGCAGCAGTGAGGTGCTGAAAGGTGGACACATGGGTGTGAAACTGTTAGTCTGTGCTGACAGAGGTGGTCCACTTAGTGGTGCTGTTACAGACCTGCAGAAAACATTAGGTACTAAATTATGTGTCCTGTTTGTGGTAAGACAGCTCAGTGAAGAGGAAAATACCAACACACTAATTTGTGTGTACATATTAAGGCAAAAAAAAAAAAAAAAACTGAAACCCCGCGATCAGGCCATGAAGACCACGTGACAGTCGAGCGACTACTACGTTATTCATCTCTGGAAGCACACTAAACTCCTGGGTGTTCTCAACGTTCCTACTTTGGAGCCGAGGGCAAGAAGACCACGGTCCATTCCTCCCACCAGGGAAAAATCCCTGGCAGTATTGCGGATCGAATCCCAGTCCGCCACACGTGGGTCTGTCGTGTTGATAACTCGGCTATGGAGGTGGACTCACATATTACGTCACCACACATAAAATATCTCCACCTATACCCATTACACCCTATATGTATAGACGTTAGTTCACGTCATTCACAAGAAGAGAATACTCTGAAAATGATCCAGATGTACCATGACAGTCTCCAACTGCACTTCTCTTATGAAGCCCATCAGACTATTGGCATTTTGGGCTGGTGTATGATCCCCTATCAACTTGCAGACGGTACCTGTGGGCCACTGACTTTACCTTTACGGTTCGCCTAGAGATCCGACCCGGCATCGCACTGGTAGCACGAAGTATCTTTGACCAGAAGACTTCGTCTGGCGTACAAATTACATGCACAAACCTTCCTAATGAATCTGTCTGTGAAACTTCCTTCAGTCATTCGTAAGAATAGACGGGAAATCATGTTGTCAACGTTGTTTCGACTACGCATCATAAATTTCGCTGGGAATCCATTAAACATTGCCCATACAGTCCTGCTTCCTCCCCATGCCATTTCGATATATTTGTAGCCCCAAAGGAAGACATTCGTGGCCGTCTATTTGTTTTGGGCAAAGAGGTGCATGCATCGATACAAATATGCTTCTGTAGGCAAATGCAAAGATTTTACACGAAGGCATTGATCATCTTGTCTCAAAGTGGGTTAAAGATATTAACAGTTGCGGCGATTACATTTGAAACAATAAACAGTTACTTATTTTGTATCCATCTCCCTCGTTTTCGTTTCATTACTCCTTATATAAAGTCCAATGTCGCGTTTGAAATTGCAAAACCACAGAGACGACATGCAATAAACGTCAAACTGGCAGGAATCGTACCACACGATTGGATTTACAAACAATTAATATTTCAGCACAACTGTGTAAAACAGGAAAGATTAGCGACTGTCAACATTTTGTATGTAAGGAAGCATATAACAAATAGTATTCAGCCGGCCGAAGTGGCCGAGCGGTTCTGGGCGATACAGTCTGGAATCGCGCGACCGCTACGGTCGCAGGTTTGAATCCTGCCTCGGACATGGATGTGTGTGATGTCCTTAGGTTAGTTAGGTTTAAGTAGTTCTAAGTTCTAGGGGACTGATGACCTCTGAAGTTAAGTCCCATAGTGCTCAGAGCCATTTTTTGATAGTATTCAACAACATTGGCCCTTGACTTAACTTATATTTATGCCGAAACTGTCTACCAGAGCAAAGTCCGAAGCAACTGAAAAAAAAAAGCGCGGGTGACTGCTTCACATAAGAAGAGTAAAGACATACAGCTATTCGTATGAGTTAATCGATTCCAGTTGTGACTCGTTTATATAGTAATCATAGGATACCACGTTGTTTTCATTTTATGAAGTGAATACTTTTACATTTCTGAACACTTAAAGCAAGTTTGTCAGTCTTTTAATCACTTTGCAATCTTATCAAAATCTAACTGAATATTTGTTCAGTTTTTTTTCAGGTAGTACCTCATTATAGATAACTACATCATCTGTGAAATGTCTGAGGTTACTAAAATATTGTCCATAAGGTCATTACAACCCAACATATCAGGGGTCACAAGACACTTCCCTGAGGCACACTCGAAGTTACTTCTACATCTGTTCATGACTCTCCATCCAAGAGAACTTACTGAGCCCTTTCTACCAAAAAATCCTCAGTCCAGTCACAAATTTCGCGTGAAACTCCATACGATCGTTCTTCTGATAGTAAGCGTAGATGGGGTACGGTGTGAAACGGCTTTCGGAAATCGAGAAATACTCCATCTACTTCACTATCTTGATCCATGGATTTCAAGATATCTGTGGAAATACTGCGTGTTGGGTTTTACGTGGTCGGTGTTCTCGGACTCCATGCTGTTTTATCACTGAGGAGATATTGCATTACGTTTGAGCTTAGAATATGTTATAAGATTCTACAACATATGACACTGGACATTAGTTTTATATCTCACTTCTGATACGCTTCTTATACTTTCTTCCAGCCATTGGGCACCGTCTTTTGCTCTTCGGATCTATGATAGATTATGGCTAAAAGAGGACTAACACAGACGGAATATGATATAGAATCTCAAAGGGATTCCACTGGGTACTGAAGCTATCTTAAATTTTATCGGTTTCAGCTGTTTCTCAACACCACCGACACAAATATCTATATCACTTCTCTTTACAGTGTTCGAGAATTGTGTAGGAGCAGTGCTCTGGGATGCAGAGCGTTGTCGTTACAGCTAAGTGGAAAATACATTATTATAAAACTCTATACTAAGCAAGATACACTTTAAAAGAAGAGAATATTCATCACGACTTCCATAACGTCATAACTTATGTAACATCATAACTTACGTAACAGAAGAACAAAATTTTTCGAGGTGACAAGGCATAACGATTTTTCGTATTAGGACTGAGTATGCATGGTAATGTTACAGATGACAGTGCCACTAAAGGGGAGTTACTCTGGCTTCCTGAAATTCGTTCACCATAGAAGACGAAATGAATAGTCCACATCGAAATCTACATCTTCATCTCCATGGATACTCTGCAAGTCACATTTAAGTGCCTGGAAGAGGGTTCATCGAGCCACCTACACAATTCTCTATTATTCCAATCTCGTATCGCGCGCGGAACAAACGAACACCTACATCTTTCCTTCGAGCTCTTATTTACCTTATTTTATCGTGGTGATCTTTTCTGCCCATGTAGATCGGTGTCAACAAAATATTTTCGCATTCGGAGGAGAAAGTTGGTGATTGGAATTTCGTGAGAAGATTCCGTCTCAACGAGGAACGCCTTTCTTTTAATGACGTCCAGCCCAAATCCTGTATCGTTTCCAGAATTAAAGTGAAGAATTGCTGCCAACATGTGTACTTAGAAGTAGATATCCCGGTATGGCGAAAAACGACAAATCACACAATAAAAGCGAGACCTCCAGTCCAGACTGTATATCAATTTGGTTCATAGTATGCTGATGTAATAGCTCCATATTTAGCGATATACAACTGCTCGCTCTACGGAAGATCCGTACCAAAAATCGAGAAATCTGAACAGGTCACAGTAATATTCAAGAAAGGAAATAGAAGTAATCCGCTGAATTTCAGACCTATGCCACGGACGGAGATTTGTAGGGTAATTTTGGAACATAATTACACTGTGTTCGAACATTATAAATTACGTCAACAAAACGATCCATTCACAGGTAACGCAGATTCAGTATAATCGTTCATGGAAACACTACTAGCTCCTTGCTATCATGAAGTGTCCGCACCCGGTTGCTGTATGGTGAGCGTGACGGATTGTCAATCCTCTGGTTCCGGGTTCGATTCCCGGCTGGGTCGGGTAATTTTCTCCGCCCTGGGAGTGGATGTTGTGCTGTTCTCATTATCATCCTATCATCCTCATCGACTGCAGGTCGCCGAAGTTCTGTCAAATTGAAAGACCGGTACCTGGTGAACGGTCTGCCCGACGGGGGGCCCCAGCCATACGATTAAATAAATAAAGTTATCATAAAGTAATGAGTGCTATGCACAGAGGATCTCAAATTGATTCTATATTGCTAGATATCTAGAAGGCTTTTAATACCGTTCGTCGCAAACGATTTCTAATCGGATTGCGTGTCTATGAATTATCATCTCAGTTGTACCACTGGATGCGTTTTCCTGTAAGAAAAGTCACAAGATGTTTGGCTTTTCACCAGAAAGTGTTATAGGTCCTATGCTGTTCTTTATCTGTACAAATGGTTTAGGAAAGTCAGGGCAGCCATATTAGATTGTAGACGATTCTGTCATTTATCGTCTAGTAAAATCATCATAATATCATAACAATTGCAAAATAATTTAGACGAAGTATCGGTATGATGCGAAAAGTGGCAGTTGTGACCCAAAATAATGAAAAGTGGGAGGTCATCTAGATGAGTACTAAAAGGAATCCGTTAAAGTTGGGTTACACGATAAATCACATAAACCCAAATGTCAGTTCATCTAAGTTGATAGGGATAAGAGTCAGGCACTACTTAAATTGTAACTATCTCATAAATTAGGTTTAGGAAAAGGCAAACCAGACTGCGTTTTATTAGCAGAACGGAAGGTGCAACAGGTCTATTAAGGACCTGACCTACATTACGTTTTTCCGTTCTCTGCTATGGTATTGCTGTACGGTATGGGATTCTTACCAGATAGGATCGACGGAGGACATCGAGAAAGTCCAAAGAAGGCTGTTCGCTTTGTATTATCGTGAAACAGAGGAGACAGTTACACGCATATGGTACGCTAGTTGGGGTGACAGTCATTGAAACAAAGGCGTTCTTCGCTCCGGCGAGATCTTTTTAATAAATTTCAATCTACAACTTTCCCCCCGGATTGCTAAAGTGTTTTGTTGACACCTACCTACATAAGGAGAAATTATCATCGTAATAAAGTAAGAGAAATCAGAGCTTGTACGGTGCGCTTTGAGACAGTGAAACGGAAGAGAAGTAGTGCGAAACTGGTTCGATCAGCCCTCTGCTAGGCACTCAAGTGTGAATTGCAGAGCAATCATGTGGATGTAGATGTAGATATGTGTCACGAAAGAAGGAAAACTAGGGTATAAACGTTAAAACAAGTAAAACCATTGTCACTTGCGTGTGGAAAAAGGAAATGTCGTAGAGCGTTATGCTGACAGTTGGTGGCGCTCTTGCTCTTGTTCTTGTTCTGGCAGTAGGATATTTTGTTCACTTGGGTCATTCGCATGACGGCGTCGACTAGGCTCGGACAGGCCCTCGAAGCACCCCATTACGGCTGGAGGGACCCGGCGAGCAACTCTGTGTGCGGGTAGGCCGTGACGTAGTGAGCAGGTATTTTCCAGGTAAACGAGTGACAATGTCACAGGTTTCTGATTGGGTGCAAATTTCACTGGGTGCAGTTTTCATATATCCGCACCCAATCGACCGCACGGACGCGATCCCTCCAAATCACCTATCCGTATCTTCACCTGCCACGGAATCTCCACCTTATTTGCTCCTTCCCAACTTCCCATTTACAGAAACTCTACTCGGAGAGGATGGCTTTATCTTGTTGCCAGTGTGACGAGCGAGAATTGTTGCCAATACGACGTGCGAGAATGTGACGGGCGAGAATCGATGAAAAAGTATGAGAAAGCAAGCACAACTTCCCTAGTTTTACATGCAAAATGTACATTTTCGAACACGATGTTGGTACTGGGGCCGAAGCAGTGTCTTCTTGAATAGCCCTACATGCCAAGAACACTATCTAGAGCGGCGCAATTTTATTTGCCCAGGCAAATTTTTAGATAGTACACAATTGGCTCTGTCACGGTGGTAGGATGGTGTCGCGGTATCTTGGTCTTTGATGTTCACGCAGTGAGGCAAAAATATCGTGCTAAGGTATTTTATGGGTCTGTAGGGTGGTTACAGCATTCACTGTTCACAGTAGATGCCACGTCATTCTGGCTTTCCAAAGCAGAGCAGTGATTCGCTACCCGACATCTGCGTAAACTGTTCGTATCCCCAAAGGAGGCGCTCTTCGCGTAAGGACATTCACATACTGCCATTGCGAACAAAAGAGGCCAAAGATACGATTCCTGCGTCACAACCCCAATGTGGGGGGCGTTAAGCTATCTTTACAAGAACGCAACTCCATTATTCTCACTAAAATAATCACGAAATATCGGCAAAAACTGAATTAATATCATGAAGCGGTATGAGACAATAACTTCGCAACTGTGCAAGTTTCTGTAGTTCATTTTGTGTACGGGATGAGACATTAAATTCATGTAGATTGTTTGCCAAATACATTGGTACGGGAAGTATTTATCACTCCTTTTTTATTGACGAACATTCACTTTTCAATATTTAGTCAACTAATACTTCCATTACTGTATGGTCAAGTGTTCAAAACTTCACATCGAAGACTTAAGTCCTAAGAGTTATACAGCCTGACATAAAGGTTCTAGACAGATGACCGTTACTATCTCACAATGACAACTAGCCACATTCACAAATCGTTGCTTGCTTCAAATTCTTCACTAAAACAATGATGGCATCTCTGATATCTAAATACAACTCTTCAGCAAGATGAGGTCTCGGTATAAAATTAGGCACCTGGCTAATCACATTACTGATAGTGGTTCAGTAAATCTTGAATTCAATTATTAGCTTGCTAAATATTTTTATGTGTTTTAAAAGTGTGTGTGATGGTTAACTACTGGATCCAGACCACTAGCAACCGACCTTTCAATATGTAAGTTCAAAATGGCTCTGAGCACTATGGGACTCAACATCTTAGGTCATAAGTCCCCTAGAACTTAGAACTACTTAAACCTAACTAACCTAAGGACATCACACACACCCATGCCCGAGGCAGGATTCGAACCTGCGACCGTAGCAGTCCCGCGGTTCCGGACTGCAGCGCCAGAACCGCTAGACCACCGCGGCCGGCAATATGTAAGTGAAAACCTGTTTGCGAGATAGTGAAATATGTTAAATGCGTTTGTAATACGTGCCAGTCACTTCCTTTGTCTTTGTATATCAAGAATCTGAAATTAGACTTCGTGTGCATTTTTCCCGCAACGGTAATTTAAGTTTCTAAAAAGTATTTTTCATTAATGAGGCCAGAGTATGAAATACTCAGTGGACAAAAGTAGATATTTTCCTCCATAAATTATGTTGCATCACATTGTTGTATCAGTGCTTCATACTTTGTATGTAAAATCTAATAGCTAAGATCACGTGTTGAAATTTGCAATACATATTAACGAATCTTGACTGTACTTGGAGTGACTGGTGTAAAAAGAGGCATGAAATTATCAACTTTCTAAAATTGGCATTTGAAATGCAAAATAGTTAGCTATAATTCACCGGTATTTAATTTTTCCACTGAAAGAACTCGAAAGTTTGAAATGTTGGAAACGGCTTTTAGGTTTTTGACAATTTATTATAGCTAAAATGCCATGGATGGATATGAACATCGGTCGACGGTATGTTACTTAGTTACCAGAGCAAACGATTTTAATTAGATGATTCCCAGTTACCAAACTAACTACGCCACCAGCAAACACGGTTGATGTTCGTGAAGTCGTACACGAGTGAGGGTAAATCTCTAGAAGCACATCACGGCAATCTTTGATCCATGAGTCTACATTTAGAGGCTTTGATTCCAGTACCTGAGGGCTAATCCTCAAATTCAGAAATCATGTTCAGTTTGGTAATCACTATCAATTTAATTTTGTATTCTGACATGAGTAACGTGTGGTAGAACATTCATTTTAGTCACAAGTATCGCGCTCCATGTTACAGTTTTGACAAACGTTAGAGAAATAATAGTTATTAAAAAATATGACGGAGTATCACACAACTTCCATACGAAATAAGGATAAGAATAAAAAATTTGCAACACAGCTGTCTTGTTTCCCCTGTCTTCTAATCATAATCCCACGATGATCCAGGATTTAACTGTATTTTTCCCCGCGAGGTATCATTATTCTATTTTTAGTTGCGAATGACGTTGCTGTCGCAGAATTGTCAGTTTAAGATGATAGGCAATGTCGAGTACATTTGCTTGCATTTCGAGTAAATTTGTTTGTGTGTATTTTGACATTTTTTGTGTTTACGTGACATGCCATTTTGTGGAAAGCGGACATTCTGAGACCATGGCTGTGTACAAAATACAACCTGAATTGTTTACGTGACAAATTTAAATCGATAATAGGCTAGATGGAAGAGGATAACTGGTTGTAATTATGGATTTGGGTGCAGTTGGATGGTACTGAAATTAGAGCGTACAGGTGAATAACCCAAACAGATGTTGGTATGCAAAGCTACGTTATTGAATGAACACCGTTTAAATCGCAGTAAATCGTATTTATAATGTGTTAATAAGGATTAAGAATTTTTTTCCGTAATTAATGTAGTCCAGCAGTAAATTTATACTTTGCATTACAGTTTTTAATGGTGTGGTAGTGAAACAGCCACAGCGCTGAAATAATAAAACTCTGTTGAATGAATTGCTTTAATGCAGAAACCCAGTGAGATTCAATTAGTGGCGCTGTCACATTCAAATTTCATTCGCAGTGGATAGCATCAATTTCGCAAGTGTTCTGTTCATTGCTGTTGAAGCAGTGACGGACACATGACGAGAGCAGTCCACAGAAAATGAGCATAAATACGACATTCGTTGGAAAAGTGGGCTACGCTTTACATTCAGTTTTGCTTTCATTCTAGTTGCACAATATTTTTAAAGAGATATGCGATGTAATCGTGAAGAGCAACCGAAGCACGTAATTTACAGTAAACAGTGTACTTCACACAGTTTTTAGATTACACATTGCTTTTTAAAGGGGACTTACACTCGTTCTGATACGCGGAACAGTGTTTCTGGAGCGCTTACTTTTCATTTGCGAAACATTTATCCCAACAAAAGAAGCAAATTAATTGAATGCTTGTTCCCTTGGAGTACTTCTGTGTGCCCTCTTGGAATGTGTGTCAGGCGATAGAGCGTTATTTACATGCAAACTAATATTTACCTTTATGAAAGCCATCGTATAACGAAAATGTACAGAATGTAATGTTGCGGTTTAACGTCGTGATAAAATTCTCGTATCTGTACTATTTTTACGTTTTTTTAAAAAATTCTTAAATAATTGCATTTTTTACCAATGCTATGAGGTATTGTTACACTGGCGTGCAAAACTTAAGAGCGATAGTAACTTTCGCAGGATGTGTCGGTGGGAAGTAACACAGCACCTGGACATGACAAAAGAATCTTTTCGGCAGCAACGGAGCATGTTGCAAATCGTGCAGTGTCGTCCGTGGCGATTAAATACCTCATTAAGAACCATGTCGTGACTTTTCTAACGTCCAGGGAGCCATCACAAACGGTGTGACTTATTCTTGTATTAAAAGTGTCATTTCCGTTCCTCCCCATTGAGTATTTCTTTCAGGTAACTTCTGTACTATACTGTAGCAGTTCTTTCTATATATAATACAAATTTCATCGAGCTACATTACTTGGCAGTGACACACTTTCGTTCTTAAGTTCTGCACGCCAATGAATCATCATCTTTTCGCTAATATGTGCTTTGTAACACTAACGCAATGATTATGAACCATACCACCAGTATATTAAGTATTGGCTACATGTTATGTACTGCATAAGCCAGCAAATAAATTAATAAAATGGGTCTTTGATGCTCTACCTATTCACGTTACATAGCTTGGGTGATTATATTATTGACAAGGACTGAATTGTTTTTGAAACGGTAACTGTAAACAATACAAAGAGAAGGAAGTCTTGATATATGGCTTGCGTTATCTAACTTATTTCTCAGATATCTTATGATATACTGAAGATATTTATCATTTTTATCCACCTTGACCGATAGACAGAGAGATAACAAATCAATAGCTGACATGTTTTCATAACCTTTTTGCACACTCAAATATGAAAATGCAGTTTTTATTTATTCGAGAATAGCAGTTCTCTCAGAGTTGCAGCCGTTGATGTAACAATTTCCTAGGGCTCATGAAGTGAAAATACGTCAAATTTTGGATTCTGTGTTCATTTTTCTGTGGTCTGAGTGCCTCACCATAGCTAGATTTATTACTCTGTCTACGATAAAATGTTTGAGCGGAGTAGAGGATAACTGATCAGTTGAATATTGCTCTTAGAACATTATTGTAGAATATTTACGTCGGCGTATCGGTCTTAACCATTAAACTGCCTCTAAAGTTTTTTACTAGTATCGTTTTTTAAAAGATTTGAAACGTTCTGAGAACGATTCGAACGCGATGACCATGTTATATCAGTTATGTTCTTTCTTCTGTGTGTGATGCTTCTATGAGCAGCATAGTGAACCCATTATCCTAGCCAAGACAGTGTGGCGGTACGCCACATAACGTGATAAAAATGCTATTCAGTAACTTCGCAAATATACGTCGTAACGGAATATAAATATTATCTCTTCTCAGAAAAATAACAAAACTCTGTAATCAATTAATATGTTCTGTGAATGTAATTGCAATCTCTGTTTTTTGCAGAAAGATCTCTCTCTTCCCTTTTCTTTTTTCGTAGTGTAAGAAGCCATTCTATGACGAGGCACGAAAACGTGTAATTTTCATGTAGTATTTAGCCTAAAATAATCAGATATCGCTTAGACGTGTTGGCAGTGTTTATTTGTACTAGCTCCTATGTTCATAAAGTGACAAATTAATTTCTTTATGCAAATTGTATAGGGGAACATTCGTGCAGAGGTCAGCGCCATTGTTCTAAATGACAACGGCCCCGAGTTGTAATAAGTATCTTAATATTCGCTAATTTTGACAAGTAAAAATAAATGTAAATGCACGAGATTTTTCGTGATTATCGGTTCTTCCTTTGAAACAATAAAAGTAATCAATATTTCCAATATTGAATCATATTTGAGTAAACTAAGTTCAGTAAATTTTTTTATCCCCTCTTAAAGAATTCGATATTATTCAATCTGTATCTTGAGCAAGCAGTAAAGGGAAAAAAAGAAAAAATTGGGAGTAGGAATTAAAATCCATGGAGAAGAAGTTAAAACCTTGAGGTTCGCCGATGACATTGTAGTTCTGCCAGAGACAGCAAAGGACCTGGAACAGCAGCTGAACGGTAGGGACAGTGTCTTGAAAGGAGGATATAAGATGAATATCAACAAAAGCAAAACGAGGATAATGGTATGTAGTCGAATTAAATCGTCTGATGCTGAGGGCATTAGATTAGGAAATGAGACGCTTAAAGTACACTCCTGGAAATTGAAATAAGAACACCGTGAATTCATTGTCCCAGGAAGGGGAAACTTTATTGACACATTCCTGGGGTCAGATACATCACATGATCACACTGACAGAACCACAGGCACATAGACACAGGCAACAGAGCATGCACAATGTCGGCACTAGTACAGTGTATATCCACCTTTCGCAGCAATGCAGGCTGCTGTTCTCCCATGGAGACGATCGTAGAGATGCTGGATGTAGTCCTGTGGAACGTCTTGCCATGCCATTTCCACCTGGCGCCTCAGTTGGACCAGCGTTCGTGCTGGACGTGCAGACCGCGTGAGACGACGCTTCAGCCAGTCCCAAACATGCTCAATGGGGGACAGATCCGGAGATCTTGCTGGCCAGAGTAGTTGACTTACACCTTCTAGAGCACGTTGGGTGGCACGGGATACATGCGGACGTGCATTGTCCTGTTGGAACAGCAAGTTCCCTTGCCGGTCTAGGAATGGTAGAACGATGTGTTCGATGACGGTTTGGATGTACCGTGCACTATTCAGTGTCCCCTCGACGATCACCAGTGGTGTACGGCCAGTGTAGGAAATCGCTCCCCACACCATGCTGCCGGGTGTTGGCCCTGTGTGCCTCGGTCGTATGCAGTCCTGATTGTGGCGCTCACCTGCACGGCGCCAAACACGCATACGACCATCATTGGCACCAAGGCAGAAGCGACTCTCATCGCTGAAGACGACACGTCTCCATTCGTCCCTCCATTCACGTCTGTCGCGACACCACTGGAGGCGGGCTGCACGATGTTGGGGCGTGAGCGGAAGACGGCCTAACGGTGTGCGGGACCGTAGCTCAGCTTCATGGAGACGGTACGTCCACCCGGCCTCCCGCATGCCCACTATACGCCCTCGCTCAAAGTCCGTCAACTGCACATACGGTTCACGTCCACGCTGTCGCGGCATGCTACCAGTGTTAAAGACTGCGATGGAGCTCCGTATGCCACGGCAAACTGGCTGACACTGACGGCGGCGGTGCACAAATGCTGCGCAGCTAGCGCCATTCGACGGCCAACACCGCGGTTCCTGGTGTGTCCGCTGTGCCGTGCGTGTGATCATTGCTTGTACAGCCCTCTCGCAGTGTCCGGAGCAAGTATGGTGGGTCTGACACACCGGTGTCAATGTGTTCTTTTTTCCATTTCCAGGAGTGTAGTAAACGAGTTTTGCTATTTGGGGAGCAAAATAACTGATGATGGTCGAAGTAGAGAGGATATAAAATGTAGACTGGCAATGGCAAGGAAAGCGTTTCTGAAGAAGAGAAATTTGTTATGATCGAGTATAGATTTAAGTGTCAGGAAGTCTTTTCTGGAAGTATTTGTATGGAGTGTAGCCATGTATGGAAGTGAAACGTGGACAATAAATAGTTTAGACAAAAAGAGAATGGAAGCTTTCGAAATGTGGTGCTACAGAAGAATGCTGAAGATTAGATGGGTAGATCACATAACTAATGAGGAGGTATTGAACAGAATTGGTGAGAAGAGAAAATTGTGGCACAACTTAACTAGAAGAAGGGATCGGTTGATAGGACATATTCTGAGGCATCAAGGGATCATCAATTTAGTATTGGAGGGCAGCGCGGAGGGTAAAAATCGTAGAGGGAGCCCAGGGGTGAATACACTAAACGGATTCAGAAGGACGTAAGTTGCAATAGGTACTGAGAGATGAAGAAGCTTGCACAGGATAGAGTAACACGGAGAGCTGCATCAAACAGGCCTCTGGACTAAAAACCACAACAACAAAGAATTCGCGAGAATAGACTTGTCAACTCTTTCTATGTTTCGATACAGTGTATCGATACGTGGAACTGTTTCAGTGTTTCGAAACGGCTATGTTTCACTATTTCGAGACAGTGGTGTTTCATTCCGCTCTGTGTCGGATAACGTGACCAGATTCGAGCTCGAGCCAGGCAGAGAAACTGTATCGTTGTTTCAAAATAACGCTGTTTCAGTCCACTTGTGATTGAAACGGACTAATTATATCGAAACAGTGATGTTTCGTTTCGTTTTCGTCTCGGACGAGATTCGGGCACCGCATAGATACTGAAATACGTTTAATATACTATTTTATAAAACATTTTCAAGAATGTCGAAATCTTTTTGACACACAACAGCATGAAGTCTAAGATTTCCGAAAATAAAGCTTCGTTTCTAATTGACTGCTCTATTTCGAAATGGCGTAATATATGCTTTATAAACACTAACATACAATAAAATAAAGCACACTATTCACATTCAAAATAATAAAAGTGAGAAAAACATTCAGTTAAATTACATATCTCCTATAACATACGCTTCTCTATTCATGTACAGTAATCATATTGAAAAACGCAAGTTAGGCTACAACATTTTGAATTAATAAAGGCGTAGAGTGGCAGTTTTTTAGACGTATACATAAATTGGATGTACTTTCAAGCAATGTGATTGATGGATCATTGATGATGTAATGGTGAACGGGAAGGGCTGGGAAGCATTGTGGATTTATAGTAATGGTTCGCAACACCTTAAGGGAGAAAATTTTTTTCTCTTGTATTTTGTTATTTATTCGAATTATGTGGTTTTATTTGTGAGTCTATAGTCCAGGTGCCTATTTTCCACGTTGATTTATTTTGTGTGCATGGAAATTAGCAGGACGGTTATATATTATCCATACTAACGAAATGTGGGAATCGCAGTAGCGTATCCGTTGTTTCTGCAGTTTACTCCCGCCTCCAGTTCCGTTCGTGTTGGTTCTTCTGTCTTCAGCTATGGCGTTACGAAGCCCGGTGTGGGATTATTTTATGAAGATAAATCCTGAGAAAATTAAGTGTAACTTGTGCTCGGCAGTGATGTCGTTTAAAAGCAGTTCAACAGCGCTTGACAGACCGTACGATCACCTATCCAAGTTTTAGCCACGCCCGACTGAGCTTAACGTGGGTTATCTGATGGGAACCGGTGTTACCTCTACGGCAAGGTCCTTGGCAGTAGGCATAGGAAGAGAAGGAAAAAAGGAAAAATAGTAGCAGACCGCGGCAGGTGGAAATGAATGAAAGAGGAAGACGTCTGACATTCTGCACAGAGCCCAGTTTAATCACCGCTTACACTTGGTTTAAAAATCATGAAAGAAGGTTGTGTGTGTGGAACAGTTTATAGACATAGGATGGTTTCAAATAGATTACACAATTATAAGACCGAGATTTAGAACCAAGCTTTTAAACTACAAAACATTTCCAGAGTCTGGTATGGTTTCTGAACAGAATGTATTGGTTATGAACTGTAGCTTAAAACTGAAGAAATGGCAGAAAGTTTGGAAATTAAGGTGATGGGACTTCGATAAGCTGAAAGAGCCAGAGGTTGTTCAGAATTAAAAACGAGTATTAGGCAACATTTGACTGAAACAGGGGTAAGGAGCACAATAGAGGACGAATGGGTACCTTTCAGAGATGGAATATTTAAGGCAGCAGAGGTTCAAATAGGCAAATAGAGATATATCAATAAAATATTTGGATAAAGCATGAGATATTTAATCAAACTGACTGTAGAAGGAAACGTAACAATGCAGAAAATGAAGCAGGCACGAGGTAATAATGAAGTACGAAAAAACGAGGCTGGCCGGAAATGGAAGACGACAATGTAGCATCGGTTAGATGAGAAGTGCAAGGGTGTAGAAGCACGCGCAACAAATAGAAAGGTGGACAACACCAATAGCGAAATTAAAGAACTTTGGAGAAAAGAGGAGCTGCTGTATAAATAGGTCAGATGGCAAATCAGTACTAAGGAAAGAAAGGATAGCTGAAAATTGAAAGGAATATATAGAAGGACCACACAGGAGAACTTAACTTGAACACAGTGTTACGAAAATGGAAAACGAAATAGATGAAGATGAGTTCGTAGATGAGAAACTGCGGAAGGAATTTGACACAGCGCTGAAAGACCTAGGTTCAAAGCTCCTAGAGTAGATGACATCCTCTCAGAATTATTGAGATCGTTTGGAGATCCAGCCACGACGAAACTATTCCCCTTAGTGGGCAAAATAAACAAAGAGGCGAAATACCGTCACACTTACAGAAGAATGTAATAATTCAAATAACAAACAAGGCAGGAGTTGACAAGTGGTATATTGCCGAACTTTCAATTCAATAAGTCATGCTTACAAAATACTGATACGAAATTATTTACAGCAGAATGGAAAAACTGATATAAGTCGACCATGGAGAAGAAATTTAGGATTACGGAGGGAATACTGACACTGTGTTTTATCGTAGAAGACAGGTTAAAGGAAGGCAAGACTACGTTTGTAGCATTGACAGATTCAGCTGAATGTTTTGAAAATGTTGACTGGAATATACTTTTTCGAATTCTGAAGGTAGCAGGGGTAAAATATAGGGAACGAAATGTTATTTACGGCTTGTACAGACACCAGACTTCAGTTATAAGATTCAAAGATTATGAAAGGAAGCATTGTTTGAGAAGACAGTGAGATAAGGTTGTAGTATATCCCGAATTTTAGTCAGTCTGCATATCGAGCCCGCAGTAAAAGAAATCAAAGAGAAAACTGTAGTGGAAAATAAAGCTCATGGAGAAGAAATAAAAACTTTGAGGATTGCGGATGACATTGTAATTCTGTCAGAGCCAAAAAAGGACTTGGAAGATAAGTTTACTGGACTGAATAGTGAAAAGAAGTTTGAAGATGAACATCAACAAAAACAAAACAAGGGTAATGGAATGTGGTCGATCAAATGACGTGATTCTGAGGAAATTAGAGTAGGAGATAAGACGGAGAATTATAAACGACTTTAACTATTTCGAAAGTAAAATAACTGATGATGGCTGACGTAGAGAGGATGTAAAATGCATACTGACTATAGGACGAAAAAAATACTGAAAAAGAGGAATTTATTAACATCTAATATAAATACAAGTGCTAGGAAGTCTTTTCTGGAGAGATTTTTGTGGAGTGCACGCTGGTACGGAAGTGAAAAGTGGACTGTACATAATTCAGACAAGAAGGAAACTGAAGATTTTGAAACTTGGTGCTACAGAAGCATCTTGAACATTTAATGGTTAGATCGACTAACTGATGAAGAGGTAATGAATCGAAGTGGGGAAAAAAGAAATTTACGATAAAGTTTGACTAAGGGAAGGGACTGGTTGACAGGACACATTCTGAGACATCAAGGAATCGTCAGATTGGTACTGGAGGGAAGTGTGGACGGGAGACCAAGGGATGCATGCAGTAAGCTGGGTCAAATGGATGTGGGTTTTAGTAGTTATTTGGCGATGAAAAGGCTTGCACAGGAGAGAGTGGTATGGAGAGCCGTATCAAATCAGGCTTTCAACTGAAGGCAACTACAACAACAAGAACAACAACAACAACTACTACTACTACTACCTTCTGTAAGGGGAGTTGTTGGTCGTGTCTGGAAAGCTTATCAAGGGCATTTGTTCACACTCTTCTGCAAAGCGAAACATTTCCTCCGGATATAATTGGCCAAAATGGTAATTAGAATGAAGAACTTGTGCAGATGCGTTTCCAACTTGTCCTATAGTCATCACTACTCTCGAAGGGCGTATTGAGATAGGAAATTTTGTCCGAGTAAACGTACTGGTTGCGCTTTTGTTACTAATGAAGTGAAGGAGCAGTTTTTGCTACTGAAACAACGCAACATGTTAGAGTATCCATTTTACGAGCAAAATAGCGCCAATGTATTCCGTGACACTTTAACACTATAACACAGCGGATTTCGATTTCTCGTTGTCATGTATGGTTAGGATTGTGTATATTTTTTCTGTAATGTTTATACTATGAATATTTTTATTAATGTTATTTAATGCAGTGAGCTATATGTCAATACATTTTGAGAAATGTTGAAAGTATTACATGTAGGTACACTGGAATAGTCAAGGATGTAGGATGTAACATTATCTGTAAAAGTATCGATCGGTAGGCTTCATTAAGGTCTTCGGACGCGTCTGTCTGCGAAATAATTGTTAGATAGGTAGTCATTACTTTACGTTACTAAACTGCCTCTGGTTGAGGCGTAAAATGCATTACAGTCAAAGTGTACTGAGATCTGTGTGTGCTTATGACGCACTGAAATGTTTGTCGTCATGCTACAATGAAAGACTTTGTGTGGACAGGCAGTATTTGGAATTATGTAGGTACGATGCAAAACTCCAAGGGCTTAACTGGCAACAAAACGTACTGTGGGCCCAGTGCTGTATATTGTAAATCGATGCCTGTACCATTTATTGCTACATCATGTTATCCGCCAAAGCACTTAAGAAGATTCAGCACAAAGTAAGGTCTAAACAGTTTATCGTACGAGTTTGTGCAGACGTTTAGAACTAATAGTGTTCAAATTATAGTTTTTAATTGTGACTAATTGTTATGTTACAACCCGAACATTTTCCATGATAGGATCCTTTCTTTCCTTAAGCGAAATTCCGTGTTGTATTAAGAGATAAAAACTTATTTAAATGACTGAACGCTAATCTAATAACATTTTTTTGTGATCGGGTTGAAACAGTCAAACTTTGTCAATGCTTTATGTTAACTGCCCACAGTTGAACAACAGTTAAATAGTAATGCCAGCGTGGTCTGGGTTTTCTGAAACAACAGGTAATAACCTTAATTTCTTGAAAAGATTATTAAAAAAGTATTTACAAAAGTAACTAGTCATGTTCAGGTTAAATGATTTTGACAAACATCACTGTTATCAGTGTCCAGTGATCGCTTTCAGGCTTTTTTTTTTTTTTTTTTTTATTAAACGTTGCTTTCTGAACAGAAAGGACATTACGTTTCAACTTTAAAAACATGAATGGCAATTTTCTATTTTACATTATTTGTTAATGGATAGCGGAAGTAATGTCTTAAGCATTGCAGTAAGCATAAGGCTGCAGTTACTGCTAAAATCACTATACCAGAAAGTATATTCAATTATTGCTCCATGCCGGGCGGTTTAGCCGCGTTGTCAGAGGTGTCTTGTCACGGTCCGGGCGGCTCCCCCCGTCGCAGGTTCGAGTCCTCCCTCGGTCATGGGTGTGTGTGTTGTCCTTAGCGTAAGTTAGTTTAAGTTAGTTTAATTAGTGAGTAAGCCTAGGGACCGATGACCTCAGCAGTTTGGTCCCATAGTCCGTATCGCAAATTTCCAATTTTTTTTAAGTCTGATGGTATTTTGGCTACCGCATGTGTCTTGCACATCAGTTGGAATAGGTTTATCAAGGTGTATTCTGTCAAGCATCTCAATAATTTAGAGGGAATGTTGTCTAACCCAGGAGCTTTGTTTCGACTTAGGTCTTTCAGTGATCTGTCAGGTTCTTCTTCACTAACGTATCTCTCGTCTCTTCCTCTTCCCTTTGCGTAATATTGTCTTCAAATTTGTCTCTTTTGTATAGTCTCATGTACTTCTTCCACTTTTCAGTTTTCTCTTTTTTACCTATTACTGTCTTTGACATCTCTCTCTCTCTCTCTCTCTCTCTCTCTCTCTCTCTCTCTCTCTCTCTATATATATATATATATATATATATATATATATATATATAGGGTGTCCCAGCTATCTTGTCCACCCAAAATATCTCTGGAACAATAACAGCTATTGGAAAACGACTTTCACCGGTATCAATGTAGGGCTGGGACCCACGAATGTACATATTTGGAAACATTCTAAAACGATAGCATATGTGTTTTTAACACAAACTTATGTTTTTTTTAAATGGACCTCCTATATTTTTTCTTCAGCAATCCATAGCATGACAAAGCACATACACAATGGCGTTGATTGCATCGCAATATTCCCATTACATCCCGAGATACTAAGACGCGAAATTGACGCTTGAAACACCCAACATGCGCTGCTAGCGCACGTCCTGAGGCTCAGGCGTGAACCCCATGCTGCCCGTAATCGCGATGTGATTGACATGCGTAATCACACTTCCACACTTATCAAGAGGTCCGAAACGAATAATATGGTCTGCTGCCATCGTGCATTAACGTCGTACATTCCAGCAGGTATTTATCCCATAGGCTAGGGGTGATGCGGTTCTGTAACATATCTGTGTACCGCAACGTTAGTGACAAAGTTAACTTCGCTTATCGTTAATCCGTTACTAAAAAGGTAATGCCGTTCAACGTTGAAACTTTACTTTACTGTAGATCTAGCGCAAGTGACAGTTAATCATTCACTCGTAATAGTAAAATTCATGTTGATGGTTTTAGTGAAACGAGCAAGTGGACTAAAAGTTTTACCGTTGTTTAAGTAAAAATGTGTTGATTTGGAAGTTCAGGTAGGGCATAGAAGATGAATGTAAACATGTTTAACCAATTAGTTTTATCATCACATAATTATCAATGTTATGTTTATCTAATGCGTTAAATGACAAATTGTTGGAAACAAATCTTTCTTAACATCACTGGGTAAAATGGCCCTTTGTAGAAACTTCCACTGTGATACCAGCACTACATACTAAACATAGCGTTCACATCTCATGCTCAAAGTGATGCCCATTGGCTTGCATACATAGGGTCACTCTGCGGATGAAGGATGCCCTACTTCGTGCTACTGTTTCCTCTTTGATGGCTGTACAAGCAACAATAATGCGTTGCTTCATGTCCTCTGGTGTTGTTGGTTCATGTTGGTAAACAGCATCCTTCACTGCTCCCCAAAGAAAATAATCCAGCGGTGTAAGGTCCGGAGATCGGGCAGGCCACCTAACTGGGCCACCTCGTCCAATCCACCTACCAGGGAACTTACGGCTCAGAAGTCGTCGTGCTCGTAAGGCGTTATGTGCAGGGCATCCGTCATGCTGACACGACATGACCATTCTCCGGTCCAGAGGTACGGTGTCCAAGAGAACAGGAAGATTGTGTCGTATAAATCTGGAGTATTGTCTGCCATTTTGGATGCCATTTATAAAGAAAGGTCCGATAATGGTATCTCCAATAATCTCACACCAAATATTAACTTTTCACGGACGTTGATGCTCTACCTGCAGGAGCCGTTTTGGATTGTCTGCGGACCAATAATGCATATTCCTCATATTGACAATTCCTTTGTTGGAGAATGATGCCTCGTCGGTAAAGAGAACATCTGCAAAAAAAATTGGATTAGTCAGAAGTTTTTGCTGAGCCCACCGACAAAATGTTACCCTATTGCGGAAGTCATTTCCATGAAGATCCTGGTGTAAATGAACATGGTAAGGATGAAATTTATGACGTTTAAGAATACGCTGTGCACTTGATTTCGACACACCAACTTCACGTTCAATTTGACGTGTGCTGATTTGAGGATCCACAGCTATGGTAGCGAGCACAGCAACTTCAGCACGTTCATCTGTGCGTGTTCTAGGACGACGTCGAGGTCTTGGATTTAAGCTTCCCGTTTCACGTGGACGAGATGTGAGACGACCAAACATCCGGCGCGAAGGTGATGGCTTGTCAGGGAATCGTCTTCTGTACAGTCGTTCTGCCTGAACAGCATTTCGTCCACCTACAACAGGGTACAGTACAGGTACGTAGAGTAGGGTAGATAACAGACATATTAACTTAATAATCATAATGTTCGCTAACAGTACTATCAACAAACAAGCAATCTCATAACGTATTTCCCGTCAACGTACATTCTCCATAGATCAGCAGCATTTCTACCATATCTTCATGGCTGCACATTATACTGTACAGTATAAGTTCCACAACACAACGTTTATTCACAATGTGTACTACCTCCGTGCCGTCACTAGATTACTCTGATGCACGACTACACTGGCAAGCGGTGTACTGCACGCCAAAGCAACAACAAATGGGATGCTCGGAGGGTGGTGGAGTACAGGAGTTTGCATGGGTCGCAAATCATAAACAAGGCGAAATGGTAACTGTGGCAGTAGTGGGAACTACGTTGGACACTTGACTAGGTAGAGCCAGGCCCTGCGCGACAGGCACAATGGGTCATATAACGCATTAGATAAACCTTACTTTGGGTGTGCAGGATAAATAAGACAACCTGACGGGAGTACACCAATCGGTACTGGTTCATATTTTGTACGTAGATACGTAAAACGTGCAAGAGGGAAACCATTATGTGCTTATGAGAGTTGATGGCAGCAGACCGTATTATTCGTTTCGGATCTCTTGATAAGTATGGAGGTGTGATTACACATGTCAATCACATCGCGATTACGGGCAGTATGGGGTTCACGCATGAGCCTCAGGACGTGCACTAGCAGCGCATGTCGGGTGTTTCAAGCGTCAACTTCGCGTCTCAATATCTCGGGATCTAATGGGAATATTGCGATGCAATCAACGCCATTGTGTATGTGCTTTGTCATGCTATGGATTTCTGAAGAAAAAAATAGGAGAACCATTTAAAAAAAACATAAGTTTGTGTTAAAAAACACATATGCTTTCGTTTTAGAATGTTTCCAAATATGTACATTCATGGGCCCCAGCCCTACACTGATACCGGTGAAAGTTGTTTTCCAATAGCTGTTATTGTTCCAGAGATATTTTGGGTGGACAAGATAGCTGGGACACCCTGTATACAGGGTGAGTCACCTAACGTTACCGCTGGATATATTTCGTAAACCACATCAAATACTGACGAACCGATTCCACAGACCGAACGTGAGGAGAGGGGCTAGTGTAATTGGTTAATACAAACCATAAAAAAATGCACGGAAGTATGTTTTTCAACACAAACCTACGTTTTTTTAAATGGAACCCCGTTAGTTTTGTTAGCACATCTGAACATATAAACAAATACGTAATCAGTGCCGTTTAAAATGTTAATTACATCCGGAGATATTGTAACCTAAAGTTGACGCTTGAGTAACACTCCTCCGCTGTTCGATCGTGTGTATCGGAGAGCACCGAATTACGTAGGGATCCAAAGGGAACGGTGATGGACCTTAGGTACAGAAAAGACTGGAACAGCACATTACGTCCACATGCTAACACCTTTTTTATTGGCCTTTTTCACTGACGCACATGTACATTACCATGAGGGGTGAGGTACACGTACACAAGTGGTTTCAGTTTTCAATTACGGAGTGGAATAGAGTGTGTCCCAACATGTCAGGCCAATAGATGTTCAATGTGGTGGCCATCATTTGCTGCACACAATTGCAATCTCTGGCGTAATGAATGTCGTACACGCCGCAGTACATCTGGTGTAATGTCGCCGCAGGCTGCCACAATACGTTGTTTCATATCCTCTGGGATTGTAGGCACATCACGGTACACATTCTCCTTTAACGTACCCCACAGAAAGAAGTGCAGAGGTGTAAGATCAGGAGAACGGGCTGGCCAATTTATGCATCCTCCACGTCCTATGAAACGCCCGTCGAACATCCTGTCAAGGGTCAGCCTAGTGTTAATTGCGAATGTGCAGGTGCACCACCATACTGATACCACATACGACGACGCGTTTCCAGTGGGACATTTTCGAGCAATGTTGGCAGATCATTATGTAGATCATTATGTAGAAACTCGATGTATGTTGCAGTGCTCTCCGATACACACGATCGAACAGCGGAGGAGTGGTACTCAAGCGTCAACTTTAGGTTACAATATCTCCGGATGTAATTAACATTTTACAATGCAACAAACGACACTGATTACGTATTTGTTTATATGTTCAGATGTGCTAACAAAACTAACATGGATCCATTTAAAAAAACGTACGTTTGTGTGAAAAAACATACTTCCGTGCATTTTTGTATGGTTTGATTAAACAATTACACTAGCCCCTCTCCTCACGTTCGGTCTGTGGAATCGGTTCGTCAGTATTTGATGTGGTTTACGAAATATATCCAGCGGTAACGTTAGGTGACTCACCCTGTATATACATACACTCCTGGAAATGGAAAAAAGAACACATTGACACCGGTGTGTCAGACCCACCATACTTGCTCCGGACACTGCGAGAGGGCTGTACAAGCAATGATCACACGCACGGCACAGCGGACACACCAGGAACCGCGGTGTTGGCCGTCGAATGGCGCTAGCTGCGCAGCATTTGTGCACCGCCGCCGTCAGTGTCAGCCAGTTTGCCGTGGCATACGGAGCTCCATCGCAGTCTTTAACACTGGTAGCATGCCGCGACAGCGTGGACGTGAACCGTATGTGCAGTTGACGGACTTTGAGCGAGGGCGTATAGTGGGCATGCGGGAGGCCGGGTGGACGTACCGCCGAATTGCTCAACACGTGGGGCGTGAGGTCTCCACAGTACATCGATGTTGTCGCCAGTGGTCGGCGGAAGGTGCACGTGCCCGTCGACCTGGGACCGGACCGCAGCAACGCACGGATGCACGCCAAGACCGTAGGATCCTACACAGTGCCGTAGGGGACCGCACCGCCACTTCCCAGCAAATTAGGGACACTGTTGCTCCTGGGGTATCGGCGAAGACCATGCGCAACCGTCTCCATGAAGCTGGGCTACGGTCCCGCACACCGTTAGGCCGTCTTCCGCTCACGCCCCAACATCGTGCAGCCCGCCTCCAGTGGTGTCGCGACAGGCTTGAATGGAGGGACGAATGGAGACGTGTCGTCTTCAGCGATGAGAGTCGCTTCTGCCTTGGTGCCAATGATGGTCGTATGCGTGTTTGGCGCCGTGCAGGTGAGCGCCACAATCAGGACTGCATACGACCGAGGCACACAGGGCCAACACCCGGCATCATGGTGTGGGGAGCGATCTCCTACACTGGCCGTACACCACTGGTGATCGTCGAGGGGACACTGAATAGTGCACGGTACATCCAAACCGTCATCGAACCCATCGTTCTACCATTCCTAGACCGGCAAGGGAACTTGCTGTTCCAACAGGACAATGCACGTCCGCATGTATCCCGTGCCACCCAACGTGCTCTAGAAGGTGTAAGTCAACTACCCTGGCCAGCAAGATCTCCGGATCTGTCCCCCATTGAGCATGTTTGGGACTGGTTGAAGCGTCGTCTCACGCGGTCTGCACGTCCAGCACGAACGCTGGTCCAACTGAGGCGCCAGGTGCAAATGGCATGGCAAGCCGTTCCACAGGACTACATCCAGCATCTCTACGATCGTCTCCTTGGGGAATAGGAGCCTGCATTGCTGCGAAAGGTGGATATACACTGTACTAGTGCCGACATTGTGCATGCTCTGTTGCCTGTGTCTATGTGCCTGTGGTTCTGTCAGTGTGATCATATGATGTATCTGACCCCAGGAATGTGTCAATAAAGTTTCCCCTTCCTGGGACAATGAATTCACGGTGTTCTTATTTCAATTTCCAGGAGTATATATATATATATATATATATATATATATATATATATATATATATATATATTCTCAAGCAACTGCAGTCGTGTGTGTGAGTTGCGTCTTCGTGTGTGTGTGTATGTGGGGGGGGGGTGTCCTCCCCCTATTGTTGACGAAGGCCTTAATGGCTGAAAGCTTTATTTGTGACAGTCTTTTAGTTGTGCCTATCTGCGACTCAGCATTCCGCTATATATATATATATATATATATATATATATATATATATATATATATATATATACAACGTACCAGAAAGACATGTGAAAATTCTAATGGGTGATTTCAATGCGCAGCTTGGTAAGGAGAGAAAATTCAGAGAAATAACAGGCCCATACTCAGCACATATTCGCACGAACAGAAATGGGGAACACCTCATAAAGTATTGTCAAAACTTTAACCTCAAAATCATGTCAACACAATTTCAAAAACCAAGACGAAAACTTACAACATGGAAAGCACCCAACACAGTGTGGGGAGAATTTCAGATTGATCATGTGGCCATATCCAAGAAAAATTCGCGGGAAATTCTAAATGTCAGAACACGTAAAGGAGTCTTCGAGTCTGATCATTATTTGGTACAAGTTAAGATTAGGCCAATCCCAAGACTGAAACAGACAGCGCAAAACAAAATAGTCAAACCTGATCCGGAATACTTGAAGATAAACAGGGATAAAATCGTTGAAGAAATTAATAGGCATTCAATAGACACATGGACAGATCTGGCGAAGGCAGTTCAGAAGACTATGTGCTGGGGACAACCACCTAGAAAACGCAAACATAGGTGGTGGAACGCAAATTGTGATGAAGCCATTGAGAGAAGAAAGCAAGCATAGGACAAGTTCAGTAGCTACAGAAATTCAGAAACACGGAAAGAATTTCACGAAGTTCAGAAACTAGCATCGAAGGAAATCAGACGGGAAAAACGAGCATATGACAATAACAGACTAAAAGAAATTGAGGAAGATTTCAAAAGAAATAACACAAGAAATTTTTACAGAACTTTCAAAGAAAATATTAAGGGCTATCAACCCCCTAGCCTCTGCTTCCGAAGAACAGATGGATCCCTGGAAACAAACACAAAAGAAAACTGTAAAATTCTCAAACATTACTTTGATAAACTTCTTAATTGCAAAAAACCTACAGGAAAATTAACATTCCAAAAGACCACACCTAATGCCGATTCTGATCCACCCACAATAGAAGAGGTAGAGGAAATCATAAAACAAATGAAAAATAACAGAGCTGCCGGAGAAGATGGTATTATCGCCGAGATCTGGAAACTCCAAGATGAAAACATCACCAAAAAAATCCATAAGATTATCTCCGAAATTTGGATCACAGAGAAAGTGCCAGAGGAATGGAAATGTGCATTGATCCATTCATTACATAAAAAGGGTGATAAGTCAGATCCAAACAATTACAGAGGCATTTCGCTAGTACCAGTTACATACAAAATTTTCTCTAAGGTGCTATTAAACAGACTAGAACCACAAGCAGATCTGCAAATTGGGGAATACCAGGCAGGCTTCAGAAAAGGGAGATCATGCATCGAACAGATCTGGAACTTGAGAACACTTTTGAAAGTCAGACAGGCAAGAAACACTGTAGTTACCTTTGTGGACTTTAAAAAAGCATATGATTCCATAGACAGACAGACACTCTTTGACGTGCTGGAAGAATATGGTATCGACAGAAAAACCAGGGCACTTATACAACAGACGCTTACAGACACTACCTCCAAGATTAAGTTCATGGGAGAAATTTCGGAACCCTTCCACATACACACAGGTGTCCGACAAGGAGACGGGCTCTCACCAATCCTGTTCAACATGGTGTTAGACAAAATTATCAAGCAGTGGGAGGAACAAGTTAAAGGAATACAGCTGGGAAGAACACGTGAAACCAAAACAATCATAAAATGTCTGGCATTTGCAGATGATATAGCCATACTCAGCAATAATACACAGGAGGCAAAGGAAGCACTGGAATGCTTGCATGAAATAGCTGCCAAAACAGGTCTGCAGGTATCTTACGAGAAGACACAATATATGGAACGACAGACCAACAATGTACACACCATGCATACTGTATATGGATCCGTAGAAAGAGTCGAAAAATTCAAGTATTTAGGGGAGTACATACAAATGGGAGGATCAAACAAGGCGGCTAACATGGAACGAACGAAGAAACTCCAGAAGGTATACAAACTCACATGGTCACATTATAATAAGAAAAGCATATCGAGGCAGGCCAAACTTAGGCACTACAAAACAGTTGTATTACCAGAAGCATTGTACGCGTCAGAAACAACCACAATTGGAGCATCAGGCATCATAGACACAGAAAAAATAGAACGCAAAATTCTCAGAAAAATATTTGGACCAATTCACAGAGATGGCATATGGATGAAGCGACCTACCAAAGAGCTGTACCAGCACACTGACAGACTAACAGACGCGATCAGAAAACGCAGATTAACTTTCTATGGGCACATACAGAGAATGGACAACAACCGACTTACAAAGAAAATTTTTGATGTAGTAAACAGCTCAAGCAAGAAAACAAATTGGTATCATGAAATAGACGAAGACTTAAGGCAGATAGGGATCAACAGGCAAATGATAGGAGACAGGAAATACTTCAGAAACAAAGTTAGGAGTGCAAAATTTATTGTAAAGGAGAGAAAGAAGACAGGAACATTATGGACAGAGCAAAGGAAACAGGAGCACAGCCAAAGGATGAAGAGATTTTGGGAAGAGAAGAGGAAGAAAGGAAAGAAGTGAAAATTGTGTCATCATGTGATTTTCGAGTTCAAGCACTGTCCATAAGGGCAACAATGAAATGAATGAATGAATGAATATATACGGTTGTGTGTGTGTGCGTGTGTGAGAGCAAAATTCCCAATGCCATATATACAGGGCTATTACAAATGATTGAAGCGATTTCATAAATTCACTGTAGCTCCATTCATTGACATATGGTCACGACACACTACAAATACGTAGAAAAACTCATAAAGTTTTGTTCGGCTGAAGCCGCACTTCAGGTTCCTGCCGCCACAGCACTCGAGAGCGCAGTGAGGCAAAATGGCGACAGGAGCCGAGAAAGCGTATGTCGTGCTTGAAATGCACTCACATCAGTCAGTCGTAACAGTGCAACGACACTTCAGGACGAAGTTCAATAAAGATCCACCAGCTGTTAACTCCATTCGGCGATGGTATACGCAGTTTAAAGCTTCTGGATGCCTCTGTAAGGGGAAATCAACGGGTCGGCCTGCAGTGAAAGAAGAAACGGTTGAACGCGTGCGGGCAAGTATCACGCGTAGCCCGCGGACGTCGACGAATAAAGCAAGCAGGGAGCTAAACGTACCACAGCCGACGGTTTGGAAAATCTTACGGAAAAGGCTAAAGCAGAAGCCTTACCGTTTACAATTGCTACAAGCCCTGACACTCGATGACAAAGTCAAACGCTTTGAATTTTCGGCGCGGTTGCAACAGCTCATGGAAGAGGATGCGTTCAGTGCGAAACTTGTTTTCAGTGATGAAGCAACATTTTTTCTTAATGGTGAAGTGAACAGACACAATGTGCGAATCTGGGTGGTAGAGAATCCTCACGCATTTGTGCAGCAAATTCGCAATGTGTTTTGTGCAATCTCACGGTTTAAAGTTTACGGCCCCTTTTTCTTCTGCGAAAAAAACGTTACAGGACACGTGTATCTGGACATGCTGGAAAATTGGCTCATGCCACAACTGGAGACCGACAGCGCCGACTTCAACTTTCAACAGGATGGTGCTCCACCGCACTTCCATCATGATGTTCGGCATTTCTTAAACAGGAGATTGGAAAACCGATGGATCGGTCGTTGTGGAGATCATGATCAGCAATTCATGTCATGGCCTCCACGCTCTCCCGACTTAACCCCATGCAATTTCTTTCTGTGGGGTTATGTGAAAGATTCAGTGTTTAAACCTCCTCTGCCAAGAAACGTGCCAGAACTGCGAGCTCGCATCAACGATGCTTTCGAACTCATTGATGGGGACATGCTGCGCCAAGTGTGGGAGGAACTTGATTATGGGCTTTATGTCTGCCGAATCACTAAAGGGGCACATATCGAACATTTGTGAATGCCTAAAAAAACTTTTTGAGTTTTTGTATGTGTGTGCAAAGCATTGTGAAAAAATCTCAAATAATAAAGTTATTGTAGAGCTGTGAAATCGCTTCAATCATTTGTAATAACCCTGTATATATATATATATATATATATATATATATATATATAATGCCGCAATATTAGTACAAAAATACACGCTTTTGCAGTTTTCAATGTGACAACAAAACACAGTTGTCAGGATAATGCATCTCGTCAACATAAAAAGTGAAATAATCCTAAACGCAACAATATTAAATATTAACTCTCAGAAGGTTAAATTATTATAAACATTACAATATTAAAGTTTAACTAGAAGTTTCTTTACAAAATTGTTCCTACAATCACGTTATGATATTGGTCAGTAGTACGAAAATCGTCCGATTCCGGCTCAAAGTTCGGTACTATTTTTAGGATGACAGTCAAGTCTACAGTGGATGGTTAGTTATGTGACAAATTGAGCAAAGGATTACCAAAGGTCGCACGAGTTTACAGTGGACGCAAGCTGTGAACCAACAAGTTTACACCTCTGCACACGGTATTTACCTTAAGCTGCGATGAGCTGTCATCTGCTGGGCCGCTCTCTTCCGCTGAAATTCCTATAAAACTAATTACACCTTTGCTGAATTTTCCAGCAGAAGCTTGCCCTATGTTTCTCTTGATGCAAGAGAACATGTACTCATCCCTAGTCTTAGAATGTGGCCATATACACGCGCATGGTTGGTGCAGTGTGCATATTATAATGCCCTCTCAGTTCTCGCAAGAACAATTAACTAACTGGCTGGTTCGTTTCTCCACAGTCGGAACTGAACGATGCTACAGCTAATTTCTAGCTGGATATCAGGCGCTGTGAAGGCAGTGCTCACACAAATTACTGCTCTGCATCATACGGAGCGTTATGCGCTCTGTTCTGCCTTGACGCCAGGTCAGAGAAAAGCCCACGAAAGTTTCCGTCTTGTCTTATTCATAATCAAACTGTTTCCCCACCTGGGTTCTTTCGTTCTTCACGTCACGGATTTTTTCCACCAATAGAAGTGTTCCTCTTATTTCGTGGAAACTCTCTCTACCAATCGCAAGGTCCCTACCATTACACTGCGTCGAAACTTTGGCTCTTTTCTCTTTCCTAGCGCGTTTCCGCCAATCGCGTAAATGCGTACGTTGACTCTCTCACATGTGTACCACCAGCTGGACACGTGATCGAAAATGCGTCACTGGTCTTGTTTTATATTCATTTGGAATTCCGAAGTGCAGTTTTCTGAAAGCTTTCTCTCCTCTCCTCCCTCAGATGGGCCATTATACTCGCTCTCCCCATCTGAGCCACCTGGTCGGTTGTTGACTTTCTGCCTGGGAGACCCCTTTAAGTGGTTTCTGTGGTACCCCCTGTAGCATGGCCTTGCCTCTGCCCTCGTCCCTCCGAATTCCACACTAAAACGCCTCTTGATGCATGTTTCACCTTCCCCTCAAACATGCATTATAAGAACGATGTGTTAATTATTGTCAATTGAGTGTCATTCCTGTTTGCATTACATACTGATAGGCAAATTTTCTCATTCCTGCCGAATAAGTTAGTTGTCATACTCACCTTCCTGTTGCGATGTACAAAGCTCTCATGTAAGGTGCGAATCTGACCTTTATTTATTCTGCCACTTTACACCGTTAACGATATCTGACCGCCGTAACAGAGGATCGCCTCCTCAAGTATATCTTAAGCGTTTCACATGAGCGTCTGCGATCTAGAAAAGAAGATCTGGTCTCCCTGCAACATTTTGTGTTGAACCATTCATTGGAGACTAGCAACTGCTTGCCAAGATAATTACCATTCGATGCCTAAGCTGGCGCTAACACCACAACACAAAACGCCATGTTTGGAGTGATGTCACGACTTGGAAGCAAGAACTAGAGATGCACGTCATCGCTTTGAGTTCAGTGATGAGGTGTGATTTTCCACTACTCCAGATGACCATCTTTGGTAGTATGGTGGCGCTCTAGGAGAAGTCCCATTATTCCAGTCTGTAAGTAGGCTGTTTAGGTTTTCATATTGGTAACGCCACGTAGCGCTCTGTATGAAAATCACTGGCTGTGCTGTGTGCAGTCTGTGGCTAGTTTGCATTGTTGTCTGCCATTGTAGTGTTGGGCAGATGGATGTCAACAGCGCGTAGTGTTGCGCAGTTGAGGTGAGCCGCCAGCAGTGGTGGATGTGGGGAGAGAAATGGCGGAGTTTTGAAATTTGTAAAAATGGATGTCATGAACTGCTGTATATATTATGACTTTTGATGACTATTAAGGTAAATACATTGTTTGTTCTCTATTAAAATCTTTCATTTGCTAACTATGCCTATCAGTAGTTAGTGCCTTCAGTAGTTTGAATCTTTTATTTAGCGGGCAGTAGTGGCGCTCGCTGTATTGCAGTAGTTAGAGTAACGAAGATTTTTGGTGAGGTAAGTGATTTGTGAAAGGTATAGGTTAATGTTAGTCAGGGCCATTCTTTTGTAGAGATTTTTGAAAGTCAGATTGCGTTGCGCTAAAAAAAAAAAAATATTGTGTGTCAGTTTAAGCACAGTCTTGTACAATTTTTCAAAGGGGACGTTTCAAGTCTTTTGGAGATACAAGGCGGTGTTACTACTGGCGTTGTGGCGTGGGGAGCTACCGGGTATGACTGTGATGGTTGGTATTGAGTGAGAGAACTCTGATTTCACAACAGTCTGTCTCGGATATCCTGCGACTTCTCATGTGGATATGTCATGATGCTACTTTTCAACAGGACAAAGCTCTTCCAGATATGTCATGAACGACTGCGTGATGCCGAGGAATTGCCGGGGCCAGCAAGGTCTGTCCCTGACAGAACATGTGTGGGACCAGTTCAAACTTCAGCTCTGTCCCAGAGCCAATGTTCGGTACATTAAGGTTTAGTTACAAAAGTTGTGGGCCGTCTTGCCATTGGTGACCAAACAACGGCTTTATGAAACCGTTCCCAGCTATATCAGTGAATGCATCCAGACCAGAGGGGGTGCGACGTCATACTGGTAAGAGGCCTCATACTGCTGGTTATTTCATGAATTTCACTCGAATTTGTAATCACTGAAACATCACAGACCGTCTCAACCCGCTATATTTCATTTCATTTCCTCCTCCCCTTCTGGGGGCTTTTCGTTTTTTATCAGGCACTGTATTTAAACTTATCAAACGATCTTTGTGAGGGAAAAAAATAGGTGCTGCAGCTTCGGTGTGAAAAATCTCACTTTCATTGTTTTAAATATTTTTATCGTGGCTTTAAAATATATGTTCACTGCCTGAGACATGTTGCTTGTTTCACGCTGTTCTTTAGTGAAACGCAAAACTACTGCCTGTAAACCTCTGTTTAAATTAATGGGATTGCAGTTTATTGACAACTGTTCTGAGGATGAAATGGCGTATTTCGTATGATAGATTCTCCGATTAAAAGTCCAACGCCGACAGTGAGCCGTTTTTACAGCATATAAAGGCAGACAGATCTGATATTTCTGCGCGCACCAGCAACAGAGAAAGAGTTGTTAGCCAGATGCCATTGTATCACGTCTTGTATTATAATATTACTGACAAATGTAATATTTTATAACTGTGTAACCGCTTTCCAAAGAAGGATGCAGACTTCACTGCTGGTATGAAGAGTAAGGCGCAAGATAACGCTCACTATAATGTCGTTGACTTTGGTAACTCTAGGTCTCGCAAGCAGTTCATTCCCTGTGGGAGTTTTAGTTTGACCAGAAATTTCTAAATCAGATAGGGAAGCAGACATTGTTTTACTGCTTATAAAAATGAAAGTATTTCAGACGGATATTCATAAGTTGTATTACATAGCAATGAGAAAAATTTTTTCGATACATTTTTCTCGAGCCACTACATATTATGCAGAGCTCACAGCAGTAGCGAATGGTAATGACTGACAGCCTCGATGTAACGGCGTAATTGTGGGAGTAATAATACGTTCCGTTTGATAGGACAGAATGCGGTGAAAGCGATGTGGCCCACAGTCTCGGTTGTATCGATATACGTCGAGCGCTACATTTAATTAGTAAATGAATTAAAATTTTCACTTTAGTGCAACAACTGTAATTAGGTACAGTAATACGATGTGATGTACCATCTGCGATGAAAGAGAATGCGTACAAATCTGCAGAAATATTTTAACGTCACGTTGATTATGTTGAAAGGGGGTTACTACTTTTGCGGCCTATTACTTTACCTGTAAACTTTCCGCAGTGTCAGCGGTTACGTACTGGGAATTTAGGTTAGCCTAGCATTCAGTGCGGGATTCCACCTGTCGTGGCGAGCGCCGTAGGCGGCTAAGCCTTTCACTGCACGTCCAGTGGCTGAACTGAGTCATGACTGATTCAAATTGAGGCACTAGGCCCCATATTTCTCTTTTAAATCTGATTGGGAAAGGAATAAATGCATGCATAGTAAGCGCTAAGACCCAGAACAACCGATAAGTGATGAATTTCACTCACCGTGCATTTTCTTTGCTGAATCATCGATAATGCTTATACAGGGTAAGTCAGGAGGAAAGGTACATACTTTGAGGAGTGATAGTATTAGTGACTCTGAACAAAAAACTTCTTATGGACGTATGCCCTGTTCCGAATGGTTTCCGACCGAGACAGAACACGTTTAATATCACTTTCGTGCGTTTCTCTTGAATAACTCGAAAACCGCACCCCCCAGCAAATACGTGTCGCAGTACAAAATTAAACTATATTAAATTTCCTTCAAGAAAGGTCGTATTCATTTTTTCTCTGTAGAGCTAATGGTTTGTGCGAAGAGACCGCGAGAATGTTGAAAACCTAGCTCGACGCTCATGCACTGCAGCTTACGTAGTTTTTGTAGGCCAATTTGAGGTAGCATATTGAGGTAGCAAGTTGAGACGAACAGTTTGATACGGGACACTTGTGGTCTATCAAGTCGGAAAACTACCTCAAATGTGCCTACAGCAACTACGTAAGCTACAGCGCTCTAAGGGGTAAATTAAAGCCGCTCCATGCGGTCTTAAGAACAGTAGCATATTATACATATAAATAGTACAATTTTTCCGGGGCAGCTAGTCTCTAATCGTAATTGAGAGGCTACCTTTCTCTCACACCACAAGAAGTGAAAGAAAAGGAAGAGGCGAAGCATGGGTTGAGAGTGCAAGGACATGTACTACCTAAGCTTCCAAAATAATAAACTTCATTCCTTTCAAGTTCAGCTCGAGACACTACGAGGAAAAGCCGAGGAAAATAAATCTTTGCCCATAAGACGACGTGGGACAAGTCTACGGTCTAGTTTAAGGATGATGCACTGCCGGGCCGAGAACAACACGGGTTGCAACCGCCGGGCTGGACGCTGCAGCACAAGTCTTCGCAATCTCTCTCGCCAGATCCCGGCTCTACTCCGCCGACCCAATCTTACTTGCCTCTCGTGAGACACTTGCTGTCGCTCCCAGAGCGTCCCTGCGTTCCTCGTGCGGCGGGCGGCCAGAGATTCTGTTATCGGAGGAACATCGACTGTGAGCGAACCGCCACGGCTCTATAGTGATTCACTCTCAGCGCCTCGGTAGTGCCAATGCTATCTGGTTAGAACACCAGCTAACTCATAAATTTCATCTCGAATTTACACTTAGCACCACGTTCTAGTAGAAACGCCAGTATTCACCGAAGCCAGGAAAAGGAGTGTCTGGCCGCAGAACTTAACATCCGCCGCTCGACGCTGAGAGCAAAAGCCTTATGGTGGGGGCGGGCTCGGTCAGTCTCCACCGCCCACAACACAACGCGCCCCGCTGCTAAAAGCGCGGGTTGCTAGCGGTCTCAGTACCTTGAGGACAGAGGACTTTTTAATACCTTCTGGAAACTTACTCCCCCGCATCAGCCGAAAGACTAGGTTTTCAAAACGGCGGGAAAGTGCGTTGCCGCCTTAGTGGCTCGGACCCTCCAGTCAAGTTTGAAGAAAGCCAACAAATTTACCTGAGGATCAGAAGGAGGACTCTGCCTCGAATTCGTCCCCAAAGACGCGACGTTGCTGTATTTTTCCTAGTGGCAACTTAAGGAATTGGGACGTGGAAGGAAAAGAAGCTGCTGATCTCAATTTTCACATGAGGAATGTAAAATAAAATAAACTGTCCCGTAGAAATACTTCCTTGGGAGTCGATATGTGTACGTACAATCTGGATTATGTAATGATTAAATAAAACCCTCTGCAGCTCAGACAGCTGCACGAAAATACCATCCACATTATGAAAGATATACGCAACTAACATCTGCCTCTCAGTGTATATTTTAAGTACCGTATCACATATATTTTCGTTACCATATGAGATTTGAAATCATTAAGTCAGCGAAGCAGTCAACAGCATTTAAGAAGACAAAAGATGTACGAACATTCAAAGAAAAATTTAGTTAAATTTAAATTTATTAAATTTCTCTTATTACTAGAGAAGCACTTGGGTTAGATATACAAACACGATAAAGCGTTTCCGGAACCTTGTAAGTTTACTTACTCATATGTAATGGTGTGATTACCATTCGTTATTGGCGGTCGCAAGCCCAAGGCGGAGAGCATGTCGGGATGACAGAATCCTGTGGAGCCTTGAGAGGACCTGTCCACAGCAGATGTCCTCACCAGTGTGTTCAGAATGGAGAGTCCGAACAGTCTCTCTCTTCAGAAATGTCCAGAACTGAATGCTTAGCTATCCTCCTACGGTAGAAGTTTTAAACCCAGTCTCTCATTTCCACTAATGTCCAGTACACCTATTCCTGTGGTTTTAACTGATAGCTGAAATGTCTCTTAGTGCGTCAGTTTAAACGTTTAATGTTGTTAGGTGTCGTTTCACTATGCAACTGTACCTTGTTGAGTGTCGAAACGAAGAGATCTGCCAGTTCACCTGCAGCTACTCTGTACACTAAACGTCACGGTAAAGGAAGTCAGGTTGTCGGTACTGCTCTGCATATCCCCGAATATGTCTAGTTTCATCATTTTGTGGTATAGCAGTTGGAGGAAGTTTTTATTATGAAGCAGAGTAATAACTAAATATGAGCTTGGCTCCTGTATCTCAGATCTAAATTGAGCCGATATCCTTCTCAGCACACACCTTTCTTTATCCATGCTCAGCTATACATACATCTGTTTATCTTCGGAGCATAAGGCAACGCAGCGTTATCCTTATGCCAGATACGCCATAGATTCGCTTGCACTTGTTTGTAACCGGTCGGAGAACGTAGTCGACATCTCAGTGACTGAAACAGCCGGGTAGGCAACACCATTAAGGGCGACAGGAATATCATAAGACCGAGCTCGAAATCAGAGGCTGTTGGGAATATTGCGAAATATACGCCCAGTCTAAGAATGGTTCTAGAAGAGAAAAATAGTAGATCCGTCAGTATCGGTAAAATTGTCGTGCGTCTCTAAGATCATGACTCCATAGACAGTGCTATGGACGCCTCAAAACGTAAATGTTTTTACTGTGTCGTCTTACTTGAAGATGAACCCAGTTATATCCTGTAAGCCTGCTGAGGCAGATCATTGAAGAAAGAGGTTAAAGACGTAGATTGTTTTCAATATTAGAAATACTGAGTGACTTTAAGTATCTGCGTTAATCTATTACGACTGTGAGCTACATAAAATACTTCCTTTTGTTTTTGAAAATTGGGTGAATATTAATTTATTACTTGTGGTTACTTGAGGCACCATGGTTGTCTACACAGCATTTCTCCTCGTCGTTGACAGTGATTAAATGTTAGTGTCCCAGGTGTAGCTGCAATGAAATTTTATCAAAAAATAAAATATTTTTAAACGATATCTTGCTATGTATCATGGCGTAGAAATAAAAGTATGTAGTTACCAGACCGGTATTGGGGCATATAGCCAATTATCAGTAGCGTATATTCTATTCGTCTATTTGAAACTACCCTCAATTAATAACTGATAATCTAAAAGATATAAAGATTGGAAATGAGCCCCGCTTCTGGCCTTTGGCAGTAACAAAGCAACGTTATCACTAATTTACAATCATTAATAAAATTCCAACTAGGCAGAACTTTGTTAATTCTCTTGGAGTAGAAAAGCTCTTTCTGATCTCCCTGATAAGAAATTATAATGGAAAATATCGATTTACGACCCATCTCTAACTCGAATACAGAACAAGTCTGTTTCTCAGCGACTCTTAATGGGAAGTGGGACAAACTAGAAGCGCCTTACGCTAAAATAACAGTTGTAGAAATAAAAAAAATAACCGTTGTCTGCTGAGAATTCCTCCCAGAGTCACGCCGGAGTTCAAAAATGGTTCAAATGGCTCTGAGCACTATGGGACTCAACTGCTGTGGTCATAAGTCCCCTAGAACTTAGAACTACTTAAACCTAACTAACATAAGGACAGCACACAACACCCAGCCATCACGAGGCAGAGAAAATCCCTGACCCCGCCGGGAATCGAACCCGGGAACCCGGGCGTGGGAAGCGATCACGCCGGAGTATTCTCAGTTGACTACGCTATGCTTTGCAGCAATGCTCAGCTTAAATTTACCGTTTCAACTTCACAGACCCGTTTCTGGCACTACGCACTACCGGCCACTAAATTTAAATACCGCAAAAATCTCTTAAACTCAATAATGCACATGAGCAAACGATATTGAACTAATCGTTACGCACAAAAATTAAAGTACATGCAACTGTTGATATTGCAGAGAAATTATCCTGTCCTTTGTTTTACTATGGGTTTAACCCTCCCATCAGACTCAAGCAGTACGTTTAATAACTATGTTATAAATGGACACACACACACACTCTACTCGTATGTTGCTGGTGGAAACTGTAATAGCCAATATTTGTGCAGTTATCAGAGGAGATATCATGACATAAAAAACTAAACTATAAACTAAATTCCGTTCGAACAGGCCTCGAAAGACCCTAATGGTACTGACCGACCGCCGCCCCTGTCATCCTCGGCCTACAGGCGTCACTAGATGCGTAAATGGATGGGCGTGTGGTCAGCACACCGCTTTTCCGATCGTTGTCAGTTTATGATGACGTAAAACTGAGTCGAATTCGAAGGGCATATGATACAGCTGGTGATGATCACCCTCGAAGTGCTGGAGACGATTTGCTTGATACTTTTAGGGAGTTTCACTCTTCCTGTTTACTGATATCACCATTAGCAAAGTTATCATCATAATTATCGACATTACTTTCGGACCTGATGGTCTAGGGGTACAGGCCGTACATCGGCATTGTGTAAAACAATTAAAAGGTAACACACCTTGGTACCCAGTAATTGTGTCACATCGCGATGCAGAAGTTTAAAAATTGCCTCAAAGGTGCCTACAGCATTCCTTTATAATGGTGCAAAAGGGTGTCGTCCTCCGACTTCATCCTCGTATTTGAGGACGCATCAAACATAAAAATGTCGACACATACAAAAAAAGGCCAGAGCTCAGAACATGTGCGGTGTAAGGTGGGTTACTGACGTCACATTGGCACCAAATTTCACCACAGTTCCAGCCAGAGCCACCGTGGACGTGCCACATGCTAGAAGGTTCGTCACACCTCCTCTTACCCACACTTTACCCCTTCGTTTGACGCCTCTCCGATGTAGTCCACAACTGCGACATCTACTATTGACATCACGCCGTTTTCTAATGGGTGGCTGAGGTAAAAATTTCATACCGTTCAGAACCTTTAGAGTATAGGGCGAACACAATTATTACTCTGGTATACGCAGTGGAACCACCAGGGACCATTCAAAAACACTTGACAAAATTTGCAAGTGATCAGAAGCACCAAATGTTTGTGCATCTTCATCCCTCCTGTTAAGCTCCCTTCTGTGGCATGATCACGGTGGGGCGGAACACTGACACGTGCGTTAATAAAACAGCAATGAGTTTTTGTAAGACCTCCCAGCTCAGCAATACGCTCGGTGCCACACCTACAAAATACCCTCAAGAATACCCTGTATGGTGTCTTCGACACCCACTCAACTGATGACTGGCGCTCCGTTTCCGCTCCTTGAGGGAGGGATGTCGAAAGTGTTGCCTGTCCTTAGGCAACACAGCAGTACCGTAGCATCAGTGGCTTGAATGAGTATCGAACACTCTGTACATGTACATCTTTAAAGTTCTAAACAGAGGTGTGTGGGAGGATACAAGTCTTTGCCGAACTGAGGGGTCTTAGAGGGATCCTATGTCGTTTTATTCACGCACGTTTCAGTGTAGCACCCTACCGCGATCACGACACAGGAGGACACTAAATAGGGGAGGGGGGGGGCTGAAAATGCATAAAAATTTGCTGCTTCGAATCACACTCAAATTTTGAATAGGCCCTGGTGGTCCCACTCCGTATGCCGGAATAAAAATTGCGGTCGCACTACATTCCACAGGGGTCAGATCACGTTCAATAGGGTTGCAGCGCCACGATGTCCTTACACACGGGTAGAATCGTCTGGGGTGTGCCAGGAGTGTCAAACGTGGTCCAGAAAGTCGTCCTGTTAGACCTCGAAATATGCGAGAATCAGCGCCACAAAGGAAGGGGTGGTTTCGCTGACATCCTTTATGCCACCACTTGATCCCCTTTCGTATCGATTCCCAGTGGTGGTGTGTCTAAAATGTTTCCCTCGGCCACACATAGGAAAAGCGCATAATTTCAACGCTGGGCGTCGTGGTTCTTGACTCCAGGCGGAGGCGTCAAGAGATGGGCTGAAATGTTGGTAAGAGTGGGACTGACAATCTTCTCATATTGGTAGACGTCCACAGTGGCAGTAGATAGTACTGTAGTGAAATTTGGTGCCATTGTGACCTCAGTAGCCCACCTTACAAGACGCATTTTCTGAGCTCTGGCCTTGTTTTGCATGTGTCGACGTTTTGCTGTTTGATGCGTCACCGAACCTGAGTGTGACGTTCGAGGACACCATTATTTTGCGCTATTACAGAGGAATGCTGTAGGCAGCCTCGAGACAAATTTCAATAGGAGACAATTACGGTGTTTGAAAAGGGTTGCCTGTTAATTGTGTGCGCAGCGTACGTTACGTACTAAGCGGCTAGCCTTGTTCACATGAATCCCTAGTTGCAGGTTTGCCTATCTCGCGGCTTTCAGGGGCCACATAAATTTGATTTTCAGTATTTCACATAACCACTGACCGAATTTAAAAATTTAAACTGCTGCCATAACCTACTCATTAAGTGGTACAACCTTATTTTCAATGTTTAAGAATGTAAGAGGAGTATTACCGTCAGAAACTGTGTATGTGTCTTGAGGCAGCGTAAGTCACAGCACGCAAACACGCAGTCTCTGTTCATCCAGTATGTGAGACTTACAAAAACTCTGAAATTATGTGTAACCCTTTACGAAACTTTTTATCGCTAACATCCTTCACAAAATGATGCAGGAAAATCGGTTTATCGTTTAATACATTTTCGCCGTTCATGCGATTGAAGGATTTTCCGTGATTTCCCTACATCGCTTCAGGCAAATGCCGGGATGGTTCCTTTGAAAGGACACGGCCGATTTCCTTCCCGATCCTTCCCTCACCCGAGCTTGCGCTCCGTCTCTACTGACCTCGTTGTCGACGGGACGTTAAACTCTAATCTCCTCCTCCTCCTCTAATAGGCATGAAGTTTTAATTTAATAGTGCTTCACTATAAACTCTATTCGCAACACAACTTTCAGACAGTATCCACGTACGCCACTGAATGTACCAGCAAATTGTGTCCTTGTACGACACATAGTTCAGGAGATATGAGGTTATAAACATGAAACGCGTGAAAAACTTGCCTAAAACACCTGCTTCTGCTTAAAACGGTCGGCAAATTACCAAGCCTATATTCATCTAATGTTTAATAATGAGAGAACTTAGCAACTTCCTACAAACTTAAAAACAGTTTCAAACCTTATTGACTCTTTTGTAAAGTAACCAGAAGTCTGAAGCTGTGTTATACATGGAAATTCGAATCTTAACAGAGTTTGCGTCCCCTCGTTCTCGCTGGCTTAGACAAAACCACCAACTTTAAAAGTCCCTAAGTTATATGCACATGTGCACTCACAAAATTGTTACAGTTGAAGCATCTAACAATCCATGAAGAAGCTATCTAGAAGAAAGGCCTGCACCAGGCTATGTGTTACGGGAGTAAGTAAATATATAATGTACAACGCACCCAGACATTATAAGAAGCAAGATACAAACCTCAATCCAATCACCATAGATATCACAGAAAGTTTTTGGTTAGTGGCAGTGGAAGATAATGATGAAGTTCCAGTGATTTGGTCAGCATCGTGAAAAAAAAAATGAAATAATCTTTTACCACGAACAAAAGGAGGTAGAACCTTAGATCTCTAGGAAGCTGTATTTTCAGATAAGTCTCGTTTCATCGACTTGAGATGTAGAGCTTTAAGCACAGCATGCCACGAAGTGTTGTGGGAATCGCATTGGTCATGTTAAATATTGCGGCGCGCGCAATGCGAACACGTGCAAAAAGCTACATAAGAACAACCGACATACGCCAAGTGTGGCCAGGCAGGGAACTGAGCCACACAGGCGAATTGCATGGCAAGAAGCGGAAATGAGAACTGAAAGGGAGATTGAAAGGCACCGGTAGAGGAAAATTGTTGCAGCTGCCAGAAGAATAAGAAATATACGGAAATGGAAAAGATTTAAGAATATGTAGATAACATAACAAGAAGTACCGACTTACCAAGGATGCACAATGCCAACAATTAATGCTGACTGTGTCGCTATATACAACAGCTAGACAGCGGGTGACGTGTTTCTTAGCTTAGGCCAGCACCGAAGTGTCTCTCGCTTTTCCAAGTTAGTTACGTCCCTTGAAAGGGCAACTACTGACCTTTAGCGTAAACGGGCAACCTACAGCGCCATTCCACTATCGACGACGATCCATCAGCGATAACATGGGGCACACTTTTTAAAACGACGCTTTAAGCGTATTCTCAATGAACACTTTTCATGTTAGTGCCATAACGATTTTAAAGACACTTCTAGTAATATTCGTTACAAGGGTACTTAAGGCCGTAACATCAGTTTCTTAACTGGTAGCGAAGGTCGAATAACACCATGAAACTTCCACGATGGTATGTTCTTCATTGGGTCTGTATTAACTCAGAGTTAATGTAGACTGGCGTGCTATTAACAATGTACTGTCCATCAATAAGCCGCTTTGCAGTACGCAACTTGCTCCTTATTCGTATGAGAATCTGTACAAAGTTGGGCACCTCTTATTTCTTACAGGTGTTTCACGCTGCTGAATATTGACCCTAATGAGGAATAGTCACATGTTTGACTCCATATGTATTGTACAGTCTCCGTTTTACTTGAATGTGAAGTGTCCAATGAACTATTTGACACTCATGCACCACGTATGTTTCTCTAAATGACGTTAATTTCAGCTTTTGGCTGTAACTGTTTCTACCGTGATACTGTAATTTCTGTCCATATGCCGTTGTTAAGCATAAAATTTGATGTGATGTTACGGAATAGAAACAAGTCGAAAACAACATCGCCCTTGCTAATCTGTTTCTGCGCGGTAACATAACATCGCATTTTATCCTTGGCAGCGGCATATAGACGGAAATTACAATAGCACAATAAAAACAGCTACAGCCCAAACGTGGAATGACGCCATTTAAAGAATTAACAGAGGCTGTGGACCCTCATTACAAGACGTTAACTGATGATTCTATTCTCTTCAAGTATTCTCAAAAACATTAAAATTTGTTAGTTTGTTTAGATTTTTAACTAAACGGAAAATATTGTCTTGTTGTACATTTGGCTCTGTTGTTCTAGCTACTCTCATACTTTACTTAATTTGTACAAACGTTCTAAATGTCATGGTGTTTCTGAAAATATATTCCGACTATTCGCTAAATGTTTAACAACACATATTCTGCATATGTTTGTTCCTGGCCGTAATCATTCAGATAAATGAAAATTGTGTGGTTAAAATTTTCAGCGATGTTGGTTAACAAATGTGGATTTTATTCCGGATGCGAACACTTACCGCAATAAATTTTCACGTCCCAAATTATTGCCTGCAATATTGTAATATACGTGGGTGTACACGCTATTTCACAACTGTTTGCTTTTGCATACTTTCATTTCGCGTGATCATATCGGTTATTACACTTTCTCCTCTTTCCTGCAGAGTTTTTTATTCCAATGTGGGTTTAATAAACAAAGGTTTTATTTGGCCTTCACTCTACTGTATCAGAACGAATATTCCTCTTTATAAAACCGCGTTTTTTGCCAACACACAAGAAATATGTGTCACGCATGTAATCGTTCAGCCACTGTTTATGTCGTCTTGGAACAGAAGCTGATATTTACAAAGTTTTTATTCTGCAGTATCGTTTTGTGTAGTACGTACCCCGTATTCCATTACGCCCTTTGAAAATAGTGTACAGCAGCTGTGCCGGTATCTTGAACAGTAGGGCAGATTAGGATTTAGCTTCCGTCGACGACATGTTCATTAGAGATATAGCCTTGGTTGTTAGTGATTGAAGAATGCAACAGGAAATCGGAAACCATCACGACTTAGCATATAATGATTGTGAAAGCACAGAATATGTATTCATTATTCACGAGGCAACTGGAAAATGCGTCTGCATATATTGGAGATTTGTCAGTTCTTTCCACGTCTACAAAAATTTAATAACAGAATGTATAGCATACCTCAGAACATAGGCATCAAGATCTTCTTTGGCGGTTATGCCACTTAAAATTCTAGAGATACACGAGTGAGATATGATTTTACTCTGTAAATGCCTGATGCGATTCGCTCGTGCAGTGGTTTATCCTAAGGGCCAGAAACCATCCCTTCCAGAAAGTCATGGCGGGCTGCCATGTGCAACTCAAAGTGTCCAGAGACAACCATAATCCTCTGCTCTTTTGAGGCAGTTTGTCACGTTCTTTAGTAACCATCGGTCATTGACGTTAACAAAGAGCACATGTCAATGTACAATAGAATTAAATGAAATATAAGTTGTTTACACAAGTTTTACAGATAAATCCTACAATCTTCCACAAATGCCTGCTCAGTGGCTTGTACACTGCGGTCTCCTCGGCGAGACTGACATCGAATTTAAGTTAATACGGGATATTTTACTACAGTCACTGCATTGCAGATTTTTCAGTGCGAACGCCATTTCTTCGTTTCTTCTCACGCGTGGAGGACAGTAGCATAAATCACACGCTATCTTTCCCCATAACCTCTGACACCAGAGTGAGCATACTTTACTTTATGACATAAGATAGGGTTTATTTGCTTGACACATTACCAAAATACAGAATGAGAAAAACTACATCACATTTCGAACAATCTATATTCACCCCTACTCTTGCCGTGACGAATTAAAAATGGTGGACAAAAATATTCGTTTGAAATATAAAATGACAGGTTGCTGTCATTTTCCGTAGTATGTCTACAAAACTCCACCACGGAAACTGAGATATCAAAAACATGCATTAAGTTGGCAAACAACAAACGAAACACTCGTACTAGCCTAAAAGTAAAAAATATTAAGTAGTGAAACATATACTGAATAAGGGAATGTGTTTGCAGAACTGTTCGCAACTTATAAGTACAGAGCTAGGCCATGAAAGTGTTGCGCGTGAGTAAAATTGTGTAGTATATACTGAGGTCACGCAAGAGGCTTCAATAAACCGAGGCGAAAATCGCATGGTAATCCATACATAAACAGCATTTATATCAAGGAAATAAGTAAGTTGTTGCTGTATTTCTTCCAATAATTCAAACCACAGCCATGGAGCTCAACCACTATTTATATCGATAAACTGTCAGTACTCTTGAGGCTGTACGCAGGTATGACCACCGTTTTATTATCATAATGATAGTAAAAAGTACTATTCGATGCGATACTGGAAATGCAGTATGCAAGGCAGTTCACATATTTGCTTAGCTGTTTAAGATACCGTAATTTTGTTTACAACGAGATGAATTGCGAAGACGTCCGCACTAGAAGTCGTATAGCCTCTTTCCATAGATATATTTATTACAGAGATATCAGTATCAATTTTTCGAGACAGAAGTATGTTAATTTTGGCTGTTGACAAAGTGGTTTTAAAAGAGACAAATTCAAGGGCGTTTTACTCTTAAAAAATTGGTTAGCAGTTTCGGAGAAATTAAAGTACATAGGACTTGTAATTATCTGTTCTGAACAAAAAATCGATTGCTGTTTTACGCAGAAGTTCGTGTTCTTTTTCGGAACAGTCCCGTGAAAATGATGTGACATTCCAGCTTGACACAGCTAAGAGAATCTAGTTACAACGGCGAAATAGTAAAGAAAGTTTAATTTAAAACGGATTCTAACTACATGCGGCTACATGTGGTTGCACCGACACTGCGATTGGAAGGCAACGGATGTGGCATCTAAGGATGATTCACCAGTTAACTACAGAAACTGTTCTCATCTTGTTTCTGCCATAAAGAAAGGTGGGCGTCAAAGATTTAATGCTTTAATAAAACAGAAGAATTGAAGTATAAACGTTGTAGAATAATAACATACAACATGTCAAGAGACACTCTTACAACTCCAAATTATATCAGCAAAGGAGAAACAAAATGTAAATCTCGAAATAAAGAAGTCATAAACACATTCATAAAATTCGCTTTATGTCAATAAGAGCTAGATATGCCCACCAGCCGCTGCAATACATGTTTGCCATCACTGGTGCATGGACTTCTGCACACACTGAAGCGACTCCCACGTTATCATTACGCATGCTTTAACAAGTAGTACTTCCTCTAAGAGAGCAAGTAGCACATGACTAACAAATACACTACTGACCATTAAAACTCCTACACCAAGAAGAAATGCAGATGATAAATGGGTACTCGTTGGACAAATATATTATACTACAACTGACATGTGATTACATTTTCACGCAATTTGGGTGCATAGATCCTGAGAAATCAGTACACAGAACAACCATCTCTGGCCGTAATAACGGCCTTGATACGCCTGGGCAATGAGTCAAGCAGAGCTTGGATGGCGTGTACAGGTACAGCTGCCCATGCAGCTTCAACACGGTCCCACAGTTCATCAAGAGTAGTGGCTGGCGTGTTGTGACGAGCCAGTTGCTCGGTCACCAATGACCAGACGTTTTCAATTGGTGAGAGATCTGGAAAATGTGATAGCCAGGGCAGCAGTCGAACACTATCTGTATCCAGAAAGGCCCCTTACAGGACCTGCAACATGCGGTCGTGCATTATCCTGCTGAAATGTAGGGTTTCGCAGGGATAGAATGAAGGGTAGAGCCACGGGTCGTAACACATCTGAAACAACTGTTCAAAGTGCCGTCAATGCGAACAAGAGATGACCGAGACGTGTAACCAGTGGCACCCCATATCATCACGCCGGGTAATACGCCTGTATGGCGATGACGAATACACGCTTCCAATGTGCGTTCAGCGCGATGTTGCCAAACACGGATGCGACCATCATGATGCTGTAAACAGAACCTGAATGCATCCGAATAAATGACGTTTTGCCATTCGTGCACCCACGTTCGTCGTTGAGTACACCATCTCAGGCGCTCCTGTCTGTGATGCAGCGTCAAGGGTAACCGCAGTTGATAGTCAATGCTGCTGCAAACGTCGTCGAACTGTTAGTGCAGATGGTTGTTGTCTTGCAAATGTCCCCATCTGTTGACTCAGGGATCGAGACGTGGCTGCGCGATCCGTTACAACTATGCGGATACGATGTCATCTCGACCGCTAGTGATACGAGGCCGTTGGGATGCAGCACGGCGTTCCGTATTACCCTCCTGAACCCTCCGATTCCATATTATGCTAACGTAATTGGATCTCGACCTACCCGAGCAGCAATGTCGCGATACGATAAACCGCAATCGCGATAGGCTGCAATCCGACCTTTATCAAAGTCGGAAACGTGATGTTGCGCACTTCTCCTCCTTACACGAGGCATTACAACAACGTTTCACCAGACAATGCCGGTCAACTGCTGTTTGTGTATGAGAAATCGGTTGAAAACTTTCCTCATGTCAGCACGTTGTAGGTCTCGCCACCGGCGCCAACCTTTTGTGACTTCTCTGAAAAGCTAATAATTTGCATATCACAACATCTACCTCCTGTCCGTTAAATTTCGCGTCTGTAGCACGTCATCTTCGTGGTGTAGCAATTTTAATGGTCATTAGTGTATGTATTTCGTACCTTCAGCTTTCCATAGCATAATAAATGTAGCCTCATGGGTAAAGAGAATTCCTTCAAAAATTAGTCTACTGTCCTCATGTCGCACAAAAACCGAGCGACAGAATTCTCCTTCTGAATGCGTAGGCGGTGCCTTGCCTGCGGCTATCGAGCGTGCAGGCTGCAGATGTCTGCAAGTTGTGTGACCGGTCACGTGTGCACCGACGACGCCTGTCGCATGGGTTCTGAGGGCACCCTCAGTTCATACAGAAGGCTGACGGAGGTGATGAAAGCTGTTGGCCTCGTGCGTGGGGTGCAAGCAGAGCTCGCTGTTTGCAGCATTGTTCCCAGAGTTGATCGGATCCTTTGGTTTGGATCAAAGTAGACGGCCTCAACCAAAGTCTTCGCCGACTCTGCAACTGCCTTGGCTGCTGATTTCTGGACCTGTGTTGTCGGCTGGGGAACTGTAAGACGCCGCTTGGTAGGTCAAGTGTGCAGTATGCAAAGGAAGTTGAGGTATTCTGATAAACACTAACCAGTTGATACGCAGATAGCAGAATCGGACCGCATTCAATGTAAAGACACTTAGACTGTCAAAATTTTATCAGAAAACTGTCGAAGTATCCGTAAAAAAGATCCCGAAAGTGTTGTCCTCCAGACAACTCCTCGAGGAAGTTCTGAGATATTTATTGAGTCATCTAAAGTTTATCGGAAAGAGTGTTTAGAAGCCATAGGAAGTGCAGAGTGCTCTGCAGTTGACAAAAATATTGTCTCTATTGAGGTCGAAAATGAATGTCACAGTGAAGTTGTCTAGTCACATATAACAGATTTACATGAAACCTAATTAACTGTTGGATGTTTTTACTAGCCATTCAACTCCGCTGTGACAATTAGAGAGTCAATCAATGGAAGTCTGCAGTCAGAGCTGCATAGATACCCACATCACGCAATACTAGTTAGAGGCGACTTCAACCAACCTAGTATACTCTGGCATGTCTATGGATTCAGTGCAGGGGGTACGGACAGACAGTCTTGCGAACGCACATGAATCTCTACTAATCGTTCTCTTTTGAACTGAAAATGCAACACCCTTTGCTTCCTCAACATTTTTCGAGACTCGTTATTAAACACAGTTTCCCGAAAACTGTCTTAAGCAGGTACTTCGGCAGCGCAGACGCAACGAAAATACCTTGGACCTTGTAGCTAAAAACAGGCCGGACCATTATAGAAATGGCGTTTAGAGATCATGATGTCTTCATAGCAACTATGATTACGAAAGTTAATAAATCAATCAAGAAGGCTAGGAGAGTGTTTCTGCTATAAAGAGCAAATGAGCAGTTGTTAGCATGTCACACAATGATGGACATTATTTAGTTAAAGTATGATGGACGTAGAGGAATTATGGACAACGTTTAAACAGATTGTAAATGTAAATCATACTCTGGAGAAGTTCGTGCTTAATTAGTGGATTAAGGCCGGAAAAGACCCACCGTGGTTTAACAACGGCTTTCGGAAAATGTTGGGTTAGCAAAGGGTGTTGCATTCTCTGTTCAAAAGAGAACGCGCAAAGAACGACAGGCAAAGATTTGTAGAGTTCGTGTGTTTGTGAAAAGATCTGTGCCCGAAGCATACAACAACCATCGTCGTCATACCTTAGCAAAAGATCTGTCGAGGACCCGAGATAGTTCTGGCCCTACGTAAAATCAGTTGGCGAATCTAAGAATTCCACCCAGCGTGGTGTGGTAGCAGAATATAGGAAAACGACAGCCGAGATTTTAAATTTAACGTTTAACAAATCGTTCACGCAAGAAAGTCGCACGGACATATCGTCATTTGACCATCGCACAGAGTCTCGTATGAATGACATAGTAACAAGCATCGCTGAAGCAGAGAAACAACAAAAAGAGTTAAAAGCAAATACGTCGGCAGGTCCAGATGAAATCCCAGTTCGGCTTTACAACGAGTACTCTACAGCATTGGTCCCTTACTTGGATTGCATTTCTCGCGAATGTATCGCCCAGCACAAAGTCCCAGGCGACTGCAAAAAAGTGCAGGTGACTGCTGTGTATAAAAAGGGTAAATAAACGAATCCGCAAAATTACAGACCAATATGCTTATTCTGTTTGCTTCACATTTCCAGAACACGTTATAAGTCCGAATAAATTTCCTAGAGACTGAAAAGCTTATGTCCACGAATCAGCAAGGTTTTAGAAAGCATCGCTCGTGCGAAATTCAGCTTGCCTTTTTCTCACATGATATTCTGCGAACTATGGATGAAGGGCACAGGCAGGTTCCATATTTTCTTGATTTCCGAAAAGTATTTGACATAGTAACCCATTGCACACTGTTAATGAACGTACGAGCATACGGAATAATTCCTCAGCTATGTGAGTGGCTCGAAAACTTGTTACGTAATAGAATCCAATACGTTATCCACTACGGCGAGTGTTCGTCAGAATCAAGGGTATTTTCAGGAGTGCACGAAGGGAGTGTGATAGGACCGCTACTATCTTTTATGTGCAAAAGTGATCTGGTGGATGTGGTGGGCACCAGTCTGCGGTTGTTTACTGGTGACGCTGTGGTGTACGGGAAGCTGTGTACGATAAGTGACTGAAGGATGATACAATAAGACTTACACAAAATTTGTAGTTGTACGATGAACAGCAGCCGGCTCTAAATGTAGACAAATGGAAGTTAATATGGATAGTAGGGAATAAAAAAACCCGTAATGTTCAGATACAGCATTACTAATGTCCCGCTTGCCACCGTCACGTCGTGTGAACTTCTGGGCGTAACATTGCAAAGCGATATGAAATGGATCGATCATGTGAGAATTGTAAATTGTTCACTTCGGTTTATTGGGAGAATTTTGGGAAAGTATGGTTCATGTATAAAGAAGGCCGCATATAGGACACTACTGGGACCTATTCTTAAGTACTGCTCGAGTATTTGGGATCCGCGCAATGTCGGATTAAAGGAAGACACTGAAACAGTTCAGAGGCGGACTGCTAGATTTGTTACCGGTCGGTTGCAACAGCACGCAGGTATTACAGAGTTGCATCGGGAACTCAGGCGGGAATGTAAGGTGACATACTTTACGAGAAACAATATTGAGAAATTTTAGAGAACCTGCATGTGAAGCTTTATACGATGTCATATAGATTATTGTTTCTCCCTCGGTCTACTTGTGAGTGGAACAGGAAAGGAAGTGACTAATGGTGGTGCAGGGTCCCCTCCACCACGCACCGTACAGTGGTTTGCAGAGTGTGTATGATTTGGATGTAGATGTAGATAAGCGTCTTCTACAATCGCTCAGATTAATCTGATAGTGAAGTGACGCTTGATACGGATGGAAGCATTACACGTATAAAATGCGAATAACTCTCTGATTACTTAGTCCATAAGCACTTTAAATGTCTGTTGCTAATATTTGGATTATGAGCAACAGCCTCAAAGTCTTCCACTGTTGACATCTTTCATGTCATGTACTCATACATGTATCGATATGCACTTGCACATCTCCAGGAACCGTAGTCATGCAGCCGTTTGCTAGATTAACTTATCTGTGACACGGAATTACAAAACATGTCATAAGAAAGTCGCTACAACTCAGAGGCGAGCCAGCCAATATTATTGCTTGGCGGGAAGACTGAATCAGCAAGGGCCGCATGGCCAGTGGACAAAGGGACGCACCCTTGTTCCTCCGCCTGCGGCTGTACGGACGTTTCCATCTCTTTAGGATGGACGCTTAGTCTAGTGGGGGGAGGAAAAAAAAATTGAGATGCTTGCTTGCGCTACCTTTATACAATTACACGCTACGTGCTTTTTCAGATTTAAGTGAGGCAATTTGGAGTTGTAGTTCATATGAGCAATGTCAGCTGTTTGTTCGAGTTCATAGACTGCTCAGAACATGTGGGAATCAATATCCAATTTATTTTCAGTCATCTGGATCTACAAGTTGCTTATGTCATTGGTTTATCATTGACTGAATAATATTATGGCCGTTAATACGAATATAAAATTATTTTTGTGGCCTTTTGTAAATGTACGATCATGCAAAACTGTGTGCTTCATTGAACGCCTCTTGTACGTAATACATGAGGTTTTGTGTTCATATAATTCAGTATTCATCTAATTTGGGAGTCTTAAAAAGTTATTTTTCATTCCTCTGATTTTTATTGAAATTATCACATGTTTTCACTAAGGAATTACGTTCTCGAACGAATTACGTTTCGTTTCCGTTGAATTTATAGTAGAGAGAGAGAGAGAGAGAGAGAGAGAGAGAGAGAACTGATTTTAGCAATGATATTAGCTCCTTATTTCTTTGGATGAAATTTTCAGCTACCCAGCTAATTTCGTGTTTCAGTATAAATTCAAGGCACGCGGTTGAAGTGATGGAGATATCGATATTTTGCTATCACGCTAGCTTAGATCTTCAATTTATTACGTGTTGTAGAATACATTGCGCAAGCCCATTTGCACTCCACGATTTGTAGTTGTAAGGTGTAATTCCTAAATACAGTTAGCTATTAGCTGCATGTGATCTGTTGTGGAGGATAACGGTTTCTGCTTTGTCGTGGTTTAGCGTATATTAAACCCTGCTTTCATTACCCATCTGCGCTATGAGAAAGTCCATGTTGCTATGAGAGATACAATGAAATTAGTCAGAGTTGCGATTTGTTCACTTATTAGTCAGATTTCAATGCAACGTAAATGTTTCATGGTATTAAATCCGGTGGTCGTAGTATCTTATAAACTCACGGGTTAAAATATAAAGTAGGGACAGGCTTTCAAGCTATTAGAACATTTATTTGGTTTGCTACGCTCGTCGCAGACTTGCTCCATACCGACTATGTAGTATTATAGTGCCCTTCTATTTATAATATTTTGAAAATTTGCTGATTTTTTGGCCACGGACTGTCAGGATACGTCTGTGCGTAGAACTCAGCTCTTCTCCTCGCAATTCTTCCGCTTTATTCATACAGAATTAGAATATCTAGTGTTGCTTGGATTGCGAATGGCAATTATTTCTTCCAATCAACTTGCATTCGACACACGTGATCACCACAGACAGAATGGTAGCTACATTTACTCCTTCTTTCTTTTAAACCTGTGTCATGGCGGCGCAACACTCTGTCTCCTCCTTATCCGACGTGACGTATTTCCTTATTTGGGGACGAAATCACAAATTTCCATGTTTAGATATCGGTTCAATCTCAAAAACGGATAAATCCTGAGTTATAAATATAGTAATTACTGCGAAACTTGTAATCGGAGTCTGAAAAGTGAGACTGCACTGAATTAATCTCTTTTTAGAACTATTGTAGTTCAATATGAAAAGGCAAAGTTGATATCGATATCTTTGTAATTGATATAACTATGAGAAGAAGAGATCAAGAACCGACAGGCGCGAGAATTATCGCAGAATTAGCTTTACAGCACAGGCATCCAAGTTGCTGGCAAGAATAATGTACAGAAGAATTCGAAAGGAAATTGAGGAGATGTTAGATGACGATCAATGTGGCTTAAGGAAAGGGGGTAAAGGCACTAGCGAAGCAGTTCTGGTGTTGTGAATAATAATCGAAGCAAGACTAAAGAAAAATCAAGACGGGTTCAGAGGATTTTTCGACCTGAAAAAAGCGTTTGACAACGCAGAATGGTCCAACATGTTTGAAATCTTGAGAAAAATAGGGGTAAGCTAGAGGAAAGGACGCGTAACATACATTAAGTATAAGAACCAAAAGGGAACAATAAAGGTGCAAGAGCAAGAACGTAGTTCACGGATTAAAAGGCTTTAAGGCAGGGTTATAGTCTTTCGCCCTTGCTGTCCAATCTATACGTCGGTGAAGCAATGAGGGAAATAAAAGAAAGGTTCAAGAGTTGGATTAAAATTCAGGGTGAAAGGATATAAATGATAAGATTCGTTGATGACATTGCTATTCATTGAAAGTAAAGAAGAATTACCGGATCTGTCGAATGGAATGAACACTCTAATGAGTCCAAAATATAGACTGAGACTAAATCGAAGAAAGACTAAAGTAATGAGAAGTAGCAGAAGCGGAAAGAGTGAGAAACTTAACATCAGAACTGGTGATCACGAAGTAGATGGAGTTAAGGAATTTTGCTACCTAGACAGTAAACAATCCAAGATGGGAAGAAGCATAGAGGATATACAAAGTAGACTAGCACCAGCAAACAGGGCATTCCTGGCCAAGAGAAGACTATATAAAGGCACATTTGCATGCCGAGCGTGAGTTTCCTCGGAAACTCGAAATATTAATTAAATAAATAATCAGTGACAAATAAATAAAGCCTATGGCACACAACTGCAGCGCTGTGTCGCTGATAAAACAAAAGCATTGCCATAGGCTTTATTTATTTGTCACTGATTATTTATTTAATTAATATTTCGAGTTTCCGAGGAAACTCACGCTCGGCATGCAAATGTGCCTTTATAACTACTAGTATCAAACATAGGCCTTAGTTTGAAGAAGAATTCCTGAGAATGTGTGCTTGGAGCACGGAATTGTATGGTAGTGAAACATCAACTGTTGGAAAACCAGAACAGAAAAGAATCGATTTTTTTGAGATGTACTGCTACAGAAGAAATAGAAATTGGGTGGACTGACTATATAAGGAATCAGCAGGTTCTCCGCAGTATCGGAGAGGAAAAGAGCATATAGAAAACACTGACAAGAAGAAGGGACAGGAAGATAGGACATGTTTTAAGATATCAGGGAATAATTTCCATGGTACTAGAGGGGGCTGTAGAGGGTAAAAACTGTGGAGAAGGACACAGATTGGAATACATCCAGCAAGCAATTGAAGACGTAAATTGCAAGTACTACGATGAGATGAAAAGGTTGGCACAGGAGAGGGATTCGTGGGGGGCCGCACCGAAGTGAGGAGATTTGTACAATTTATCTGGTGAGCACACAGTTACGATATCTTAGATGAACAGCTCAGCTGAATGACCCTGTATTGTCTAAATATAAATAGGCATATGCACACAGAAAATAGGACGTTGGTGTCTTGAAGGTAATCACATAGTAGGATTAATGTGAAGCGTTTTGCAAGAAGGTGGATTTTTAGAGAAACCAAAAACTAGGGTAAAAATATATGTGTCTTAACAACCAATCGCACACGGTACCGCAGTGGTTAGCTCTCGCTTTCGGGCCATCCTGTTTTAGGTTTTTCATGATTTTCCGAAACCGCTTAAGGCAAATGGCGGGATAGTTCCGTCGAAAGAGTACGGCCAATTTTCTTCCCCATCTGTCGTTAATTCCCGCTTATGCTCCGTCTCTAAGGATCTCGTTGTTGACGGGACGTTAAACACTTATCTTCCTTCCTTCTTAACCTCAGCAGTAGCAGTGAAATTTCCGTAAAGCACATTACCAAGGGTGGGAGGGGGGGGGGGGGGGGGGGAACTTTACGCCCTTCCCAAAAAATTGAAAAAAGAAACCTGAAATTCGTTAGTTGTTATTGACTTATAATAATAACATACTTCTGAATGACATACGATGTGTAAGTAGGGTCCAGAACTTGAAAATATCTTTTAGCACGTGCTTAACAGTATCAACATACTTCCATAACGTGTGCTAACAACGTGAGTGGTAGGGGGGGAGGGGGCACTTTAAGCCTATTGTAAAAAAATTTAAATAACGTAAATTTCGTTAACTGTTGTTGACGTTTACACACAACGCAATTTTTAAAGAGATGTTGTGGTGTATGGAAGGTCCTGAACCCGAAAATACTCAATATGATATCCATTTGGTTAGTTACATCTACCACTAAGATTTAAATTTTTGGGTTAAGTTTAGCTGAAAAATTTAAAGGATTTATGAAATCTGGTACAAGAATTCATTAAAAACAATAAATATGTTTCAAAATTTTTAAATATAAAGTAGCTGTCTAGATTACAATATTTTCGAAATTTGGGCATAAACTATCCTCCACTCAGGGAGGGTAATACCTGACATAAACACTTGATACATGGGTAACGTCTTGTACTTACTTAGGTTAGCAAGAAACAACACTTACCTTTAGAACCGATTACCATCAGTTCAAGACGCACTTGTCAATGTCACTGCGTTGCTTTTCTCACCGCTTTTGGTGCGGTAAACATTGCGTGGTCCAGAAATATTCTTTACTGATGCAACAGTCTTGTTCCAACAACAAACTGAAAACATTTCGTATTCAGCGTAAGGTCGGTCGTTATAAGTAGGTGGTCAGAATAAGCCTCAGAAGGCACCACCAGGAACAGGATGAGCGGAACTCCAGAACCAGACCGCCTCCGCCTTAACGAGTTCAGAATCCACCTAAAGGCGATCAGCCGTGGAGGGCCCGTCGATAGCTAGCGGCGTTGAAGCGGAAAATGACGTCACGTCCCGATCTCAGAAATCACGCCTGAGGACCACGACCACCGCTTCACCAGAGCCCAGTGTGTGTCCTTGCAGTGAACACTCGACGGAAGTGCCAGTCCAGTATAACAGATATTAAAGACTGGACCGACCAAATTTCACAAGCTGTATAACCAACAAAATGAGCTGGAAATTAAGATGTATTGCGCCCTTTGAAAATTTATAATTTATTTCCGATCTGAAAACCTGTAGATTAATTTTGGATGATTTTGCAAAAACAGACATAATGTCTTATGGGATAACAGCAATCAGTGATTTTATAATGTTGCTTAAAATCCGTCTTGATTGCAAAAAATTTTTTTATTATTCGTATGACCGGTTTCGGTTCATTCAGAACCATCTTCAGATCTGATATTTCAGTTACAGGAGTAACCCGTCCAAATCCAGCAACTTTCACATACTACGTCACATGTGAAAGTTGCTGGATTTGGACGGGTTACTCCTAACTGAAATATCAGATCTGAAGATGATTCTGAATGAACCGAAACCGAAACCGGTCATATGAATAATAAAAAAAATGTTTTGCAATCAAGACGGATTTTAAGCAACATTAATTTTGGATGATTCTGATTTGATTTGACTTACACAGGGGCACAAAACAACAGTGGTCTTAGCGCGCTGTTGTCCGCTCCGAAACTAAGTTTATTGTGCCGTTTCTCTCCCTGTCATTCCAGTGAAGAACGCCAGTACCCTCAGAGAGTAGCAGGACACCATTTACTAGTTCTGCGTAAGACACAATTTCTTCACGAATTAATGAGGCGAATATTCTGTGTCTTTTGACCCCCAACGCCTCGCTTTGGAAGATTAAATATGGTGCACTTTCATTCCCTTCGCCATACGGTCTACGTACGCGTAAGGGCTTCTTTCTCTACACCCCTCTTGTTTACCTGTTTAAGTTCTCATGGCCAGACATTGTACCCTTGTTTTTTCTTTTTTTAAGGATCTTCTGTCTGGTTATTCCCTGATGTCTTAACAAATAACGTCTCATCCTGTCCCTTCTTCCTGACGGCGTTTCCCATAAATTCCTTTCCTCGCCGATCCTCCAATGAACCTCCTCATTCCTCACCCTATCAGACCACCTAATGTTCTATTCTGTAGCACTACATCTCAAATGCTTCGAGTCGCTTAAGTTCCAGTTTTCTGACACTTCTTGTCTCACTACCATACAATGCTGTGCTCTCAGAATTTTCTTTCTCAAATAAAAACCTATGTTTGGTGCCAGCAGATTTCTCTTAGCCAGAAATGCTCTTTTTGGCAGCTTTAATCTGCTTTTGATGTCCTCCTTGTTCCGTCCGTCATGGGTTATTTTGCTTCATAGGTGGCAGAATTCCTTAACTTCGCCTACTTCATGATCCCAAATTCTGAAGTCAAGTTTCTCGCTGTTTTCATTTCTGCTGCTTCTCATTATTTTCGTCTTCTTCGATTTGCTCTCAATCCACTGAGGATAGCAATGTCATAAGCGAATCGTATGATTGATATTCTTTCACCCTCAATTTTAATCCCGCTCTTGAACCTTTCTTTTATTTCCCTCATTGCTTTTTCAATGTGTGGATTGAATTGTAGAGGTGAAAGACTACACCCTGCATTACACTTTTTTTAATCTGAGCAGTTCGTTCTTGGTCTTCCACTCTTATTGTTCCCTCATGTTTCTTGTACATATTGTATATTACCTGTCTTTCCCTATAGCTTACTCCTATTTTTCTGAGAATTTCGAACATCCTGCGCCATTTTACATTATTGAAGCTTTTTTCCAGGTAGACAAATCCCATGAACGTGTCTCGATTTTTCTTCAGTCTTGCTTCCACGATCAACTGCAACGTCAGAACTGCTTCTCTGGTGCGTTTACCTTTTCTAAAGCCAAACTAATCGTCATCTGACACATCCTCAGTTTCCCATTAAATTCCTCTGTACATTATTCTTGTCAGCAGCTTGGATGCACGAGCTCTTAGGCTGACTGTGCGATAATTCTCGCACTTGTCGGCTCTTGCAATATTCGGAATTGTGTGAATGACGTTTTTTCGAAAAATTGATTGTATGTCACCAGTGTTATACGTGTTACACACCAATGTGAATTGTTGCTATTTCCCCCAACTATTTTAGAAATTCCGATAGAATATTAAGTGTTCCTTCTTCTTATTTGGTCTCAAGTCACCCAAAGATCTTTTAAATTCTGATTCCAGTATTTGATCATCTATTTCTTCCCTGTTGCCTCCTGCTTCCTCTTCGATCATATCATTATACAGGTCTTCCCACTCGTAGAGGCCTTCAATGTATTCTTTCCACGTATCTGCTCTCTCCTCTGCATTTAACAGAGGATTTCCAATGCACTCTATATGTTACCGCTCTTGCTTTTAATTTCACCAAAGGCTGTTTTGACTTTTCTATAAGCCGAGCCCGTACTTCCGACAATCAGTTCTTTTTCAATTTCTTCACATTTTTATGGAGCCATTTTGCCTTAGCTTCCCTGCACTTCCTATTCCTTTCGTTCGTAAGTGACTTGTATTTCTATATTCTTGGATTATCCTGAACGCTTTTGTACTTCCTTCTTTCATCGATCATCTGTAGTATTACTTCGGGTATCCGTGGTTTCTTCGGAGTTACCTTGAACTCACGGTTTTCTTTCCAACTTCTGTGACTGCCATTCTACGATCTTAATCTGCCTCCTTTTCGACCCCAAAGTCGCAGAACTTGTCTTAAAAATGGCTTCGACATCATTAGCGTGCCATGTTACCCTCTCGTTTTCGGATCTGAGTCCGTTATTGTCCTTGCTGCCTGCTGATCCAGACACGTAGTTCTGATTTTGCCATTGACTTAGAGGTGGTTAAAACTGGTCTGGGTCCAACAAATGGAGTCGTCGTTCCTGTCCTCGCCAGCCAATTTCAAAGCGACTAAGTGAGGGGGCCAGTGCAGTTTTACTTCGATAATTTTTTCTAGCCCTACAAGGGCTTTATGGCAACAATCTAAGATCACATAGCAGGTGCTGATGGAGATTCCCGAGATGTCTGGTTGTGTGAATGAATATAGATGCCGCAATCAATGTAGTACCTATGCATATTCTCCTAGTGCACACTCTTCCAGCAAATATTTTCGCCTGCAATACCGTGGACAGCTTCTCGAGAGAGAGAGTGCTCTCGCTAGTCCGGCTGTACACTGAACCACGTGACCCGCCAGCGATGTTTCGATTTGGCTTCGTTGTATATCTCCGCTGCGCACTTTGGTGGGCCTGTGGCGCCGTCTGCCGGCATTTTCGCGCAGCGGGGAGGTACCCCGGAGCTGGCGAGTTGTGTTGGAAACGGACTCCGGTTAAGAGCAGACCTGGCTTTCTTCCGGTGCAGCCTGGCGCTTACGTATCTCACTGTTCCGCGACGGAAAGGCTTTTGCACGAGCAGCTTTTCAGTGTTTCTTCAGTGGGCCGAACCACGTACCTGATAGTTTCGTTTCCCCGGAATTGCTGGACGCTGGATCTGTCAACTGAGTGCGGGTAAGAACGCTATGTTGAGGCTTGCAACCCACCGAGTTTTATTCTGTGTAATGCAGTGAACTTCGCGCGTTATCGAAAGTGTTCTGGTGATGGAATGGAGGCCGTTGATGTGAATGTTTGGTATTTTTACGCCATTCCTGTTGACTGTAAATTGATTAGATGTTTTGATGACAGTGACTTATAGGTAATTTATGATTACGTGGTGCCGCATGATCGCAGATAATTTAAGTGCGGGAGACGAAGAAATACAAACAAATGAACACATACGGGCCATAGTCCGTGTTCGCCAAGACACACACGAAAGCAAGCAGAGGTCGATTCGGCCACTACAAAACCGTAGCGCATACGTATGGCGAGTTCATCACCAATTGGTGTAGCTGAGTGCCAAGGGGACGTGAATTTTAGATCAGAAGTATCACGGATTCTAAAAGGGTCAGAACGAAGTAGGAAGGGGGACAAAGAAAGACGCTGAAAGGCAGCGTAAGAAGGAAAAGGAAGATGCTGAAGGTAGCTTAGGTAGAAAAAGGAAGAAGTTGACAGGCAGCGTAAGCAGGAGAAGGAAGGCGTTGAAATGAAGCGAAAAAAGTATAAAGAAGAATAAAAAAAGGAGACTCAGAAAATATTTTCATTTCTGGATGAAATCTGTAACAAATCAACAGTGGTCAAGAAAGATAGCGACATGGCAAAATAAATGCCGTTGTTAGCAAGGAAGGAGGCAGGTGTACCTAAAACAATAGCAGCAGTGGTCAGCAAATAAGCGGGTCAGCCAGGTGAGGCACACTATACATGTTCATACATTAACAGTTGCTTCAATGAAGGCTCAAGGGCAAAACGCGTGTACCGAAATTACACACAGAACTGAAAGTGTAGAGCAGCGTTTACGACAACTGGAAAGGCAGGCACAGATGGGTACACCACGTTTTGACGTCACGGAAAGAGAGCACTGAGTTGTCACCTCGTGGCTGCTCACCGTGCGCAGGGTCCACCCAACGGAGCAGAGTTCAGGAAACGTGCACCTACCTACATGGGCTGTGATGCAGCAAATAGTTGCAGTCCACTTACAAGGACAAATGTCGAGTGCCGTTACGAATACGGTACTGTGCTGAGTAGTCACACCTAGCGTCATGGGATATCAGCTCACATGGAGCAAACGAGAGTATGCAACACAGAAGTTAATGGAAACTCACCAATGGGAACACATTTTAATTACAATCACTTCCCAAAGGTGCTAATGTTTCAAAAGTTCGAAGAAAATGGAAGATCAGTCAACCCCAAAATCTGGTTAACGTAATTAATCAATTCGTTACTAACATCATAGCCATCACAAGCAAAAGAATTACAGGGTCAAATAAAACAGTACATTACATTTTGTCGCGACCTTGAAGTGTCAGAATAAAAAGAACGCTGCAAAAATTGTTAAACAGGTTGATTAAAAGGAGCCAGTTTTGGATGCGCCATACAGTGGCAGAGAAATCATTGAATTTCGTTTCTCCAAACTCTCATGTAAATACCAAATAGCACTTGGGGGAAAGTGTGTGTCGGATTCTGAAACAGTCAAGAGCATATTCCTCAAGCTAGAACTAGTGCTTGAAAGATATGACGCGCGTGAGCGCACAAAAGGGAAAAGTAATAATGTTAACGATACATTACGAGACCCACTAGCAAATAATAATGGTAGAATGAATGATCGCAGTGAGCCCTATGGGAACCATCATGTCAGAGGATAAAGTTCGCGTAGACAAGGAAACTAGCAAGGATATAGTACCAGGGTCAATATGAAAGAAACTGGCCAGAGCAGAGCCAAAATCATCAACAGTTATGAGCAGGCCCGGCCAAAGTCATTTCACGTCAGACAAATGATATTCCTGTGAGAAACTAATGTCAGCCTCATGCGGATATGGCGTACAGGGAAACCGAACAACCAATCGGAGAGGGCCATATGAACATAATTAATTACGAAGACTTGTTGGAAATACTGTTCCAGGAGCAATAAATAGTACTCAACAGGATTTCCAACCAATAATTACTGTCTCAGTAGCGAATGTGGAGATGCAACGGATTGTCGACAATAGCAGCAATTTCTGAAGCAGCTTTCAAACGATGTTCTCAAAAGAGGAGTTCGCCCACTTTGTCTTTAAAGAAGACAAAAATGAAGGGGGTCGGCAAGTGCAGTGAGATCACTCAGCAAACCACAGGCACAAAATTGAAACCAACTCCATAACAGCGCAAAATATGGCTATGATTTAATAACTGGTGTACATTCCTTAAACGAAGATCAAGCCATTTTCGATTTAGGCCATGGACAAATGGTGCTAAGAAAGGACAAGAACATTTGTATCATATTCAATGAGCACATGTTACAAGCACAGCTCCCAAGCAACTGTATTGTGCTGAATTATGCACATTATAGTGATAGAAAAGGACATGTGTCTGAATCGTCGGTATTGGACATGCAGGAGTACGAAATGAAATAGGCAACTGAAGCAAAGGCAGGGGTGTTGAAGAATATAGACCTCGATCAACGTAGGCAGCTGCAGGATATGTTTGTGGAAGTCACGAAAGTTTTTTTACCTCATACAGTATCAGTCAAAAAACCTTCAATATAAATTTAAAGTAGACCAATACAAACATTTTAATGCCACCTAATCGCCATTCCTATGGTATACAGAGAAAGAGTAGGAAAAGGAGTAGCACGTATTTTAAGCCAGGATATAATGAGCTTCCAAGATCCATGTATAGCAACCCATTAAGAGTAGTTGACAAGGTGGATGGGGGTATTCATTTCGTGCTCGACTCTCGTCAAATAAATTCAGTCATTAATACTGAAACACACTGCCTGGAGACATTAGAGGAGCTCCTTCAAAATTTTGGTGGAGTGTCAGTTTTCCCCTCTGTTGACTTGAAATGCAGCTTCTGGGAAATTTAGTTGCACCCAACTGCAGGCAATACACTACGTTCCTAGTTTTTGGTCAGTGCTACCTATTTTCCCGACTCCCATTCGGACTTAACATTTCGTCTGCAGCATTTATGAGAGGGTTACACGGGATACTGGGAGATAATCTAAGAACACATGTCAACAGCTATGCCGAAGACTTATTAATTGCAGAAAAATCTTGGATGGAACACTATACCGTTCTCAGAGAGCTTCTGGACCCCTTCCAGGATTATGGTGTGACAGTAAACATTGGATAATCGAATATTGGAACGTCGTCAGTTAAATTCCTGGGACGCATTATTGCGGGTGAGGGGATAACGCCAAATCCTCATACAACAGAAGACATTGCAAAATTTGGTAGTCCAACGAACGAGAAACAGTTAAAAGCGTTCCTAGGGGCCGTAAACTTGTACAGCCAGTTCATCCGTGTGAAGACACACAGTTGTCCCCAGATGAACCAACTTACAGAAAAAAAAGGTGGCTTGGGACTGAGATGAAACTGGAGAGGGAGCTCCAACCACTAAACTCGCCATTACTCTGCTAGATTAATACATTTATCAGATGTATTGTTATGGATATCTGACCACGGGAGTTTGCTCAATCATCATCCACAACAGTATCGTAAACTGAGTTCGGAGTTTTACTCACTTGGATGTTACGAAATAATGAAGAGGAAGGGGATGTGAATTGTATCCTGCTGTTGGCTATAAAAATAACTTTTTTTTCCACCATGCCAATCAGTGGCGTGAAATCTATTGTTCTGTATTGATATCAGTGCATCTGAAATATGTGTAATACCCTTATGCATTACAGTTTATTTACAACGCTTCCAGAGATACCAGTTTTGAGTGCTCTGACGTTAGGAAATGGCCGGCAGAAGCAGGGGTGGTCAGCGCCACCATGCTGAATAGCCACCACCCACAGTGACCTCAATGGCTGCTGGACATGGTGCCCGCACCACTGTCGAGTGCAGCCCTATAGCTGCCTCTTCCCTCTGTGAGCTGGAGCCAAGGGCCATAGCATGCTGTTTGTCATTCTCCTCCTTGAGAGTTGTCTTTGCCTCATCTGTGAAGAATAGTCAATATTTTTGCAACTGTTCCAAGTATCAGCATTTCCTATAACAATGTTAGATTTCTGCAGACCAGCAACTGTATATCATTTTTAACCCAACACCGACGAATGCAGAGCATCGCTAGTAAATCGATCTTTTTCTGTACCATCGTTAAGAGGTTAGAACAAGCCTAGGAAAGCAAACTACTACCAGCAGGAGGGTCCAGCTGCATGCCATAAAAAAAGTATCATTGTTAATCCACCACCGACCAAAGCAGAGCATCTGCAGTGGATGAACCTCTATGTGTATCATCAAACACAAGATAGAACGGGCCTGGAAAACCAATATCTCTACCTATGGGGGGAGGATAGGAGAGAGGAGTGGAGGTAGGATGGGAGGTAAAACTGGCTCTGAGCTGCTTTGTCTGTATCCACACACTGACGTGAAGATCCATGCGCTGTTCTGGTGGAAGGTTTCTTTTATTTCGGTAGTCTTGTTATGTTATTACAGTGTTTCGTCTTCATTTAGACCCAAGGTCGTAATGCACTCACAGAGTAACAGCCAGTGTTCCTGTATTTTTCTAGATGATTATTCCCTTATAAGATGATTACATCTCTCGTTTCCGAAGACACACTAGCATCACTCACAAAAAAAAAAAAAAAACAAAAAAAAACACGTCTATCAATCACGGAATGTTCACTCTATATTGGTTGTTATGTTGTTCTTTGGTTCTACCAGCATTACTTTATTTGTGAAGTCTTCTAATCACCTTAGTGTATGGAACTTTCTACCTGAATGTATGTTTAAGAACTGTCAGATGGTGTTTAGTGCTTATTTTGTGGTATATTCAATGCAAGATTCAGCTAGAGAGTTCATTGATTTTAGTATTATGTCCACCATTTGCACTGTCACAGTACTTGTTTCAAAAGTGTAAGACTGCACCCTTTACATGATGTGAAGTGAGTATGTCAGTGCAATTTTCGCTGTAGCAAGCATAAGAACGACGCTTGGGGCATACATGACGGTAACATTTCGTGCAGCAGATGGACGTTCATCTTTATTGAGTCACCTTATTTATATAAATGAGCTGATATTAGAGAAGTTAAATTGTTAATAATGGAACACTTTAGACAGACATGCTCCATGAGGAGCAAGTGGCCTGCATACAATTCTTCCACTGCACTGTCTCTTCCTCCGCCGTATGTACAGCAGAAACAGCAGAAATCTCATCATTCCACAGTATACAAGAACACACACACACACACACACACACACACACACACACACACACACACACACACACACACAGGGCTATTATTCAGTGCAGTGGAGGATCTGAAACCTCCACCAGACAGCCTTCAGCCAGTTTACCTAAAGAAGCAGAATATTTGCAAGCGAAGACAGGTATAACTGCATGCAGCAGCAGAAGCTATCTAGTGTGGGTACTGTTCTCTGTTCTCCATCTGTGTGGATCGGCCCATAATGAGACGACAAGTGTAAACATCCGTGTATATCTCGCCTATACGGGACGTTTTACTTCAATGTTTTTCCTACACGTGACCGATCAGTTGAGAACCACATTCAGACAGTGTCAGCACATGCAGAATGTTTGGAAGCATGCAATTGTTGACCGTTCATTTCTTCATTTGTGATGGATATTTAGGTATTTCGATACTCTTCCGTGGGGCCAATATTTTCGAGAAATACAGTACATTTAACGGTTTGCGGGAAGCATCCTGTCCTTGAGTCTTTTGTCCATCTGTTCCTGATTTCTGCAGACTGGAAACAGTACATCACTACCAGGAGTTGGATCTCTTTGTGTTCCATTAGTGACAGATTAGAACAGGCCTGGAAAACCGGCATGCCTAACTATAGGGTAGGAGGGAGGAGAGGGAGGGAGGAAGGGGGTTGGAGGGGAGGTAAGACTGGTTATAAGCTGCTTACTCTGCACCTAAACATCTAGGTGAACACGTGTGCAGCTGCCACCACACTCTCCTTTCGAGATATTTTGGTGTCTTTTTTGTTGTAGTTGTGTTATTACAATCATTTTCCTCCATTCCCAGTGCAAGTGCCAGTGCCTGTGTTGCATTATGATCTATTGTTTATGAGTGTTTGTTTTTGCATAACAATTCTGATTCGTAATTAGAGCAATGAAGCATTTTCTCTCAGTTGTGGTAGCATATGTTGACCTTCCTACACTTCAGATGTTAGTTTTCTGCCCGAACCCTTTTCAGTGATAATTTTTTGCCCTAATCCTTTCCAGTGACTGTTTGCTGCCCTAATCCTTTTCAGTGATAGTTTGCTGCCCTATCTCTTCATACGACTTATCTGTATAGAACTTCTCCAGGAGCTATACACTTGCAGATCGATAGGTGACGGTTCTTGCGACAGCGGCTGTGGGACCGTTTGCCACCAATTTCGAGTAGTACTGTGAACTTTGGCATACAGAAAGGTGAACATTTACACACACGCGATCGGCACCAGTGGAGCGTGGGTGGTGGGAAGTGATGACGGGTGGTGGGTGGGGGGGGGGGGGGGGTGGGTGGTGGGTGGGAGTGGTTGTAGGACAGTCACGACTGTACTCTGGTGGGGTGTTGTCGATTACAGCAGTCAGTCCTCAGACTTTGAGGCGATCATACGCAGTGATCCGGGCAGCAGAAAGTGGGGTCGGGGTTGGCGGAGTGTGCAAATAGCTATAGGAAAATCCTGCAGCAGGATAACAGCCTCAAAAATAATTTAAGTAAATGAGTAAATACAGTACCTTACAGCCTTCCTCTCCAGCAGCTCAGCACAGACTGAGTCTTTTTCCTGCCAATTCACAAGTGAAGGTTGGGAGTTCAAAATGGTTCAAATGGCTCTGAGCACTATGGGACTCAACATCTTAGGTCATAAGTCCCCTAGAACTTAGAACTACACTCCTGGAAATGGAAAAAAGAACACATTGACACCGGTGTGTCAGACCCACCATATTTGCTCCGGACACTGCGAGAGGGCTGTACAAGCAATGATCACACGCACGGCACAGCGGACACACCAGGAACCGCGGTATTGGCCGTCGAATGGCGCTAGCTGCGCAGCATTTGTGCACCACCGCCGTCAGTGTCAGCCAGTTTGCCGTGGCATACGGAGCTCCATCGCAGTCTTTAACACTGGTAGCATGCCGCGACAGCGTGGACGTGAACCGTATGTGCAGTTGACGGACTTTGAGCGAGGGCGTATAGTGGGCATGCGGGAGGCCGGGTGGACGTACCGCCGAATTGCTCAACACGTGGGGCGTGAGGTCTCCACAGTACATCGATGTTGTCGCCAGTGGTCGGCGGAAGGTGAACGTGCCCGTCGACCTGGGACCGGACCGCAGCGACGCACGGATGCACGCCAAGACCGGAGGATCCTACGCAGTGCCGTAGGGGACCGCATCGCCACTTCCCAGCAAATTAGGGACACTGTTGCTCCTGGGGTATCGGCGAGGACCATTCGCAACCGTCTCCATGAAGCTGGGCTACGGTCCCGCACACCGTTAGGCCGTCTTCCGCTCACGCCCCAACATCGTGCAGCCCGCGTCCAGTGGTGTCGCGACAGGCGTGAATGGAGGGACGAATGGAGACGTGTCGTCTTCAGCGATGAGAGTCGCTTCTGCCTTTGTGCCAATGATGGTCGTATGCGTGTTTGGCGCCGTGCAGGTGAGCGCCACAATCAGGACTGCATACGACCGAGGCACACAGGGCCAACACCCGGCATCATGGTGTGGGGAGCGATCTCCTACACTGGCCGTACACCACTGGTGATCGTCGAGGGGACACTGAATAGTGCACGGTACATCCAAACCGTCATCGAACCCATCGTTCTACCATTCCTAGACCGGCAAGGGAACTTGCTGTTCCAACAGGACAATGCACGTCCGCATGTATCCCGTGCCACCCAACGTGCTCTAGAAGGTGTAAGTCAACTACCCTGGCCAGCAAGATCTCCGGATCTGTCCGCCATTGAGCATGTTTGGGACTGGATGAAGCGTCGTCTCACGCGGTCTGCACGTCCAGCACGAACGCTGGTCCAACTGAGGCGCCAGGTGGAAATGGCATGGCAAGCCGTTCCACAGGACTACATCCAGCATCTCTACGATCGTCTCCATGGGAGAATAGCAGCCTGCATTGCTGCGAAAGGTGGATATACACTGTACTAGTGCCGACATTGTGCATGCTCTGTTGCCTGTGTCTATGTGCCTGTGGTTCTGTCAGTGTGATCATGTGATGTATCTGACCCCAGGAATGTGTCAATAAAGTTTCCCCTTCCTGGGACAATGAATTCACGGTGTTCTTATTTCAATTTCCAGGAGTGTATTTAAACCTAACTAACCTAAGGACATCACACACACCCATGCCCGAGGCAGGATTCGAACCTGCGACCGTAGCAGTCCCGCGGTTCCGGACTGCAGCGCCAGAACCGCTAGACCACCGCGGCCGGCGAAGGTTGGGAGTGTGGGAGTGGAGGGGAGGGGGGCGGAAGGGATGGGAAGCGTGGGAGAAGGAGGAATGGGATTGGTGATACCATCAGTGTGACATGTGACATTGCCACATCTAAAGCCCCCGCCCCTCCAAGGAGAGAATGTCAGGAGACCACCCAAGGAGAGCCGCCATCTTCAATAAATATCCCCCTATTTAAGTTATGTATTATCTACTATGACTGGTGAATCTTCTAGATTTTGGGCACACGATCAGGGACTGATGCCTGTAAATTGCAAGATGCAGTTGTGTCAACGCCTTGCAGCTATGAGAGCATACTGTGCTGCGGAAGTAGTATTAACTCGTAAAAAAGCGCGAATATCTCAAGATTTTTGATTTAAATGTCTTTCAAGCTGCCAGATAAGTCGAAAAGCTAGTCCTCATCTTTTACATCCCTAACTTTGCCCATGACATATTCATCTTTTTTGTTTTGTGATAGGAGCATTTTTAGTTCTGTTTACCTTCTTTTACTCTACCATAATTTTTACGTCAGACCACCATAGCTTGGCAACCGATATAGATTTTTATTGACTCAGGCGGCAACTGATCCGCCATAGGTTAGTTTTATTGCGTTTTGCACCATGTTTCTTCTATCGTACTAATGGATAAAGCATACACAAAACAACAGGACGATCCTTAATTACATATATTTTTCTACCTTATTGCAAAATTTGAACCAATTCGCACAAATTTGAGACACAGAATGGAGCGCATAAAAATCAGATAAAAACGTATTTTTTGCAGGTAAAATCCGAACCGGGGTGACTATTTTTGCACGTAATATCCGAACGGTGCAGATAAAATTGGTGCTATTATCTGAGGACTATTTTCAGCCCAATTAAAATATTTTCTAAAAGGAATTAATCGATTTATACAATTTGCCTGGGCGCCAGCTCCGATTAGTTGTTCAGATCTTGCTTAACATACTGTAACATAGCTGCAGTAAGATGGATGTTCGAATGGTTATACAAATGGACGCTGGTCGGCGCTAAACTGAAACCTTTTCACCCCACGTTCCTAGCTCACATAGGAATTGACGTGTAAGCATCAAGACGCCCCTGCCCCTCCTCTAAACCGCGATTCTCCATGCGGCCATTTCATGCATATTTGTAACGATACAATGCAGGAGAGACGATTACCGCTACAAAATCTGAAACACTTTAAAACCAGGAACGTACAGGGATCTTAAGATAGACGTCACAATTACTCTGCAAGGCAACCAACAAGCTAATAACAACGTCTTGATTTGTTGATGGTGTCATTTTCACGACAATTAATCTATAAAAACACACCAAATGTCAGAAAGAAAGCATGTAAACCGTCTGATGATGAATCGCAACGATTCGAAACCGGTAACGGTTTCCTTTGAATAAAGGAACTCAAAGTAAATTTGTGGCTGGTTGCTGTCCTAACACCATCAACATTTGTCTTCAAAAACAGCCACGGTCTCCAACATGTCATCATATGACAAAATTGCGTCTTGATTTGTGTCAGTGAAAAGAAATATATAAGAAATATGAAGCGAACCGCGAAGACTGTATTGTACATCAGAACTTCAAAAACCAAGGAATTTCATTAAGATTTATTGTTAGCGCTGTTGACTGACTGACTAATGGATTCGCCTAACACTCGTCTGAAGGAAAAGATGACAGTTACGTTAAGGAATTCGTTGCTTTATCGAAAGATTAAACCTCAGGTTGAGCCCAAGAAACACTATGAGCAGTTTTGTTGTCGTATCAGTCTATACCATCTTTAATGTGGATAAACCAAACCTCACTCTTGTACATTTTACTCAATGGTTCAAAAGATGATATCAATGCGTTCAGTTAATTGTTCAACAACTCTCATTAAAATATAATGTTCAAAATATATTGCCTACCACAACACATACTACTATCCACAGCTCCTCGTGTCACACCACAGCCTGCAAAACGGCAGAATTCCAATGTATGATCAATACAGCTTTACGACTACCACTCTCTGATGATAAATGTAAACAAGAAACTGACAACGTAAAACAAACAGCCATTGTAAATTTCCATAACAACTCCAAAGCAAACACCCTAAAATACTCAATAATGGCAAAACAATCACATCACGAAAAACAAACCGAACATAATACCATTCGTACAATGCCATTTCTGGGTAGTATTTCATATCACATGCCACTCTTTAAACGAAAAGGTATAAACATATCCTTTTCCACCGATAACAAGTTTGGGCAAAAGTTACCTCACCACCTGGGTGCATACAAAATTGAATGTTTAGACTGTGACCGGTTCTACATACGCCAGACAATGGCTGATTTGAGTTTAGATTCAAATAACACATAGAAGCGCTAAAAAGCAAAAAATACCACACAACAGCAATAACCACAAATCAGTATGAAACAAAACACAATGCCAACAACACAACTATTAGCGTCCTACATGTTTAGCCTAATAAAGGCAAAAAACTAGACATTTGTAACATTCCAAATGTGCAAACACCAAGTGAAAATAACCTCAGTCCATCTAAAATGACAACTTTTACAATAGCACCCTCTCTGCTGTTAACAGAAATCTACATGATTAAATTTGCAATACATGCACTCTCTCTCGCTCGCTCTCTCTCTCTCTCTCTCTCTCTCTCTCTCTCTCTCTCTCTCTCTCACACACACACACACACACACACACACACACACACTCACACACACACACACACACAACTTCCATCCTCCCTTCACATTTGCCATAAATAGTTATGTTACTATGACATTCCCAAAATGAACAGTGGAATGGCCTCATTTAAAAATAATATACCAATACACTAACAGCTTGTACCCTTTGTCAGCTTGAGGCTATACGTACATTAATTAATGGTATAAATAATACATCTATCTGCATATTTTTGAAGCATAATCTGTATATTACTCCAACCTTTACTTAGTTACAAGATGCAATAGATATAATCTTAATAACCCCCTGCTCTGAAACACTTTGCTCTCCTTCAGTCGCTCCTTTCAACCCCTTCACCCTCTGTATTCGAACTCTCTCCCTCTGCCTCCGCTTCCCCTTCATAATTCCCATGAATTAATTTAGCTATTGCATGTTTCCTTTGACATTTTCAAAATGAACAATAACTTTTTAAGGCACAAAATTCAGTGGATCTACCCAAATAAAACCAACAGTTTGTACCCCATGTCAGACTGACATTACACATGTCTGTTCATAGTATTAAGATTATATCTGTCTGTACGTCAATAATTCGGTATCAGTGTTTTACTTCAGCACCTACTTAGTTACGATGCGCAATAGATGTAAGTTTAACAAACCCACAGCTCTAGCATATCCAGAACTTAGGTCTCTTTCTCGCAATCCTTTCATTCTTTAACCCAGCCAAAACTGCTGTTTAAGTATAATTTTATCACTATTGACAACGTAAATATTCCTCTTAAGTTTTGCAACATGTCACCTGATTACATAAACGAGTACGAAATTTAAACTGTTCAAGCTAGTGGAGGCTCTGTAATGGTGTAGGGCGTGTGCAGTTGGAGTGATATGAGACCCCTGATACGTCTAGATACGACTCTGACAGATGACGCAGTACGTAAGCATCCTGTCTGGTCACCTGCATCCATTCATGTCCATTGTGCATTCCTACTGACAGAAAAGGATCTGTATACAACTTGAATTGTTTACTGTACTGTATGTCTTCATGAACTCAACCAAATATCTCCACAATGCTTTAAAACTTACTGTGAAGTAATAGTGTAGTTTTGCCATATGATCTTTGTACTTCGAAATAATTTTTCTGTTTCTGCTATATGTTATTTGCACATACCATGTTCCAGACTTCAACTTTGTTAATTTTTTGTCCAATTCCCCCCCCCCCCCCGACAAAAAAAAGTTTAGTGACATAGTGTTCCGTTTCTCCACTAGAGTGTGCCACGAATGCTCTAAAAGTCGTAAGACAATACACACGTGTCGTATTAACACATATAAATATACCTGCTGATGTAGGTTTAAACATTTGAAACGCTTTGTGGCCATAAATAAATAGTAAGTAACAACAGTACAACAGTAAACTTGTTGTTTCATTCTAGAATATCGCACTTTAATTCAATTATCTTACAATTCTGGACAGATGTTCCCCTGTACAGTGGTATCTCGGCGTGATGGACTTAATGTTGGGCAGTCAGCTTCAGTTAAGAGCCATGTTGTAATGGATGCAACTGCGACACGGACATGGCCATAGAGGTGAAAAACGCACGGCCGATGGGTGCTGACCAACGTGTGTAGGCGGCTGATAGATTGCTCTGATCAAGATACCTTTCCGTAGCTAAAAACGAGCTTTGGCTACCTCCGGCATCACAGTGGTCATTCACCCAAATTCAAAATGAGAACGTCCTGACAGCCTCATCGATTCGAGATATCCTAGAGGAAGCAGCAGTGGAGACGGCTTCTTCCGTGGGCGGTGAGATCAGAGTACGTAATGGGAGCCAGAAGCCTGAAGAGTGTGCTACCCGTACTTGTCTCGGAGGGAGGAGCGCCTGTCTGACCCCGCCACCGAGGTCATTTGTCTGCCGCCTCCCCTCGACCCACTGCCACCCGCACCTCGCAGAGCCGGCTCTCAGTTTTGCAGGCTTAGCAGTTGATGGAACGTCTTATTAGAACGTCTCTGTCCTCTCGTAGGCCTATGGCTGTGTCATTTGTCCAGAAGCAAACTCGATGTGCAGTAATTGGTATTGATTCTCCCAATGTAAAGATCTCTAAGCCCAAAATAATCTTTCTTCTCTTCCTCGTTCATCTGCTTTTCGTCTGTACTGATTGTGTTCTGCTTCTATTTGACTAGAGCTTTTGTTATTTTAAAATAAACTGTGTGTGAGTTAGTCGTCTGTTCTTATAAAGTTATTATTTTGATTTGTGAGAGTTTATAGTGGGGTTGGCCAAAACTTTGGAAACAGCGCGAGAAATGCATGTTTGAACATAAATTCAGGTGCTAGCCAAGTCTGCAGGTGGATGCTGTTTGATTTGACCACGAACGTCTCCTGTGCAATGTCCTCAATACGCGGCAAGAGTCAGTCTTGGGCAGAACAGTGTTTTGGATAGTCGTGAGAGCATTATGCCGAAGCAAGTGAATACGAACGTGGAGATTATTGGTGCTCAGATAGTTCCTACCGTAACCATAGGAGCCGAACCGTTTGGTGTTTCAGGAGGAACCGTATCGAAGATTTATACCACGAACAGGGAAAACGCAATAATATCATCCACTAAGTAACAACGCGATCGAAAGTGTGTGTTGAGCGTTCGTAACAGACGGTCATTGAAGAGGATTGTGACGAAAAATAAGAGGACGACAGCTGCAACAAACAATGCAGAACTGAATACCGAAACTCTGTGGATTACGTTCTTCACATTTATGTTCAAATGGCTCTGAGCACTATGGGACTTAACTGCTGAGGTCACAAGTGCCCTAGAACTTAGAACTACTTAAACCTAACCAATCTAAGGATATAACACATATCCATGTCCGAGGCTGGATTCGAACCTGCGACCGTAGCGGTCGCGCGGTTCCAGACTGTAGTGCCCTGAACCGCTCGGCCAATTCGGCCGGCTTCACATTTATGTGTTCTATGTCATGTAACAGTAACGAACATTTAGGATACTGTACTTAACGACAAGGGATATGAGTAAAAAAGTGAAATTGATAGTGGGATATTCGACTAACGGAAGAAAACAGGTGGTTGTAAATTTCTTTTACTTTTACCACCGTTCCCCTTTCACGATATAAGATTTTGAATCCTAAAGCAATTTTCATGACCAACATAGGCTGTCAGATTTTTTTTTATATAGACAAACTTTATGATATGACTCAGTACAATACTGGACAGTACGGGATGCGGCCGTTTTTAATACCAATGAGCTAATGCAAAAAAAGAAAGTATTCTCATATATGCACCGGGAAAAATCTTCGTATATCGTCGTGAACATCACACACTGCCAAAGTAAGTATTGTATGGAACGTCAAATAACTAAAACGCTGAAAATGCTGTTAACGAATGGTTCCCAAGTCCTTAATTAAAGTATTTAATAACACAACGTGTTCATTCACTTTCAGAGACGTAAATAGCCTTTGTAAAGACGCGGCGATAGGCGACGCTCAAAGAATATGTTTATGCCGTGACATTTTACAGAGAGTCATTTACGTCAGGAGAGAGTTTCAGTCATCGCGTCAAAATATTTGTATGCATGAATACCCTGATTATAGAAGACGGTCAAGAACAAATGGTTTCTTCAGCTCGTTCCGTTAGATGACGGCACTTTCTAAAATCAAACTGGATATCGAACATAACTTTCTTCACAGAAATCCGTCATTGATTTTATTTCTATTGTATCTTTCTAACATTACTTGCACTAATGCTTATCTTATGAAAACAACAAATTTCCTTGTTCTCTTAACGGAGCACAGACTGAGAAAATCATTTTAACGAACTCCCTTCTCATTTCAAAATACACATTTCCAGATGTCACACATGATTGTAATAATTTCGCAGTTAGTTTAAGAGATTAGATACATTGTTCATACCCATTTATTAAGGATATCTCGGAAAAACAGGTGATCCTTCTTTATGTAAACGCAAACGTCTGGCGTTGCGGACGCGCATTGTCATCCAGAAAATGAAGTCATGGTAGAATGCACCCCTGAAAAAACACGGGGAAGCAGTACAATGTCAGAATAATGTCGACCGATGAATGTACCGTGTTCAAAGATTTGAAGATAAGCAACCCATGCAACCTTATACCTCCCCTCCCCTCTCATTAACACCTGGAACACCAAAACGAGAATGTTTGACAATGCTAGACGTACCCTCAGTATGGGGAGAGATGGAAACACACAATGCATGCAGGAACACTGCCGAACATGATCGTTATGGTGATCAAGGTATTGTTGTGTTGAGAGGTATAACGTTATGTGAGCTTCCTGACCTCCAAATTTTGAACATGGTACACTTATTGGTCAAAGTTACCGTGACAGTACACTGTTTGCCCATGTGCGTCTTTGCGTCAGTGCATTTGGCCCTGACTTCATTTTTATGGATTACAACGCGCGACCGCATCGAACAGCGTAGGTAGAGGAGGTCTTGGAACAAGAGGATATTCGGCAAATGGACTGGCCTCCCCGTTCCCATGATTTAAATCCCATAGAGCACGTATGGAATGCTCTGGGGAGAAGACCTGCAGCATGCCCATATGGCCCAACCACTATCCAAGAGTTGTCTACAGTGTTTGAGGAAGAATGTAAAGCACTATCATAAGGACTCCTTACCGACCTTGTCTCCAGCATGGCAGCACGGTGCAGAGCATGCACTGCCGTCCGTGATGATGAAACTCCCTGGTGAGAACCATGTCCCGCCTTTTGTGATGTCCTGGGGACCGGTGAATCCAATGTAATTATCATTGTGTAAGACGTGTATATTTCTATTAGTTATTGTCAAATCACAATTTATGAAATATGTTTATATTTTATTAATAGGATTAAGTAGGAATAATTTATATTCGTCATTTTGGAAATAATTGTGGTAGCAGGGAATGTCTGCATCAAAGTATTGTTGGCGGGAGAGGCCGCACATTGATATAATTTTAAAAAGGGCGGGAGAGACAGCGTATGGATGCATTTTAAGAAAAGAGTGTGAAAGACCGCGCATTGATACATTTCGTAATGGTAGCAGGGATTGTCTGTACCAGATAACGTTGTTGGCGGGACAGATCGCACTTAAGCGTTCGTAGGGAGTCAGTAGTAAGCGAGATGTGAAGTGATCGGTAGCAGGTCTGAAGCGAGAGGTTGAGAGAAGCGGTGTGCCTGCCAGTCACCAGCTATGATTTACAATAGATCATAAAGAGATGTACAGAGACATCAGCTAACTATTAACATAAGAGGAACTAATATTATTGAATTATTTTTTTGAGAAACTCAAGACTACTTAAGGTATGTTAGCGCAATGCTAGTTTTAAAATTATTGTAAAAGGTAACTCCCGTTTGAACGTTTGTAAAATCATTTCATTACCAACAGTAAATATTTGAAGAATCGTTTTCAGAATATAATTAATTTTTGCCAGCAATATTGAATTACTGATTATAATCCATCTCAAAAACCATCAACGGAAAACTGCAAAATTTTATTGTTGTCAAGAAAAAGTTTAACTATGAATTACATAACTTCAGTCAAGTTAATTAAAGAATAACGTCAGCTTTGCTATTAAAGAATAACGTCAGCTTTGGTAATAAATACAGCCACTCATTATGACAGCCCACCAGCAGCTAATAGAGTATAGTAAAACAGAGTAAGTATATTCATGTCGCAGTTCGATGCAGCAGTCAGATGGCGGTCCAGTAACAGTGAAAAAGGTAAGGAAAAGTTTTGGGTTATTGCAGGTAACGTCTGAGGGCCACGACGACGACACATTCTATGTTTCGTCGAAATAATCAGCAAATAACTATTAATAAGCAGCATTTAAATTTGTAATCGAAGATTGCACTTATTATTATTGAGAAAGAGAATTAATTTCAAAGGAAAGATTTCATTTGTTATTATTAAGCAGACATAGAAATCCTGAGGGATGGTTTCATAGGTTATTGGAGAAGGGAAGATTGTCTAACAAAACAGATATAGAGGAGACTGGAAGGTTTCAACTGTCTGTGAATAAAAGAGTCATTTCTGTTCGTCTCATTGCGTATGTATTTGAATTACCTTCTGTACAATACTGCAGCAGTTCTTTCTATGTATGGTCCAAGTTTTATATTGGTGGCTCTGTGAGCACACTAAAAATTCAAAAGTCTTGCATTAAATCCCGGGACAATCCTCATTTTTATCTTTCACCTATCTCTTCTTCACCTCTCGCAATGTTTGCTGACGAGAAAAATGCCAAGTTGCAATATTGTCCGGAATCCACGTTAAATTGTAGGTCCCCTTTATTTGGCTGAGTAAATCAGCTTGAAGGTCGGAGGGAGATAATGGCACACCACTTCCAACAGGACCATGTCTAGTAGAGCACTGTGGTGTTCAAAACAATCTTCGGACTGATGAGTGCTTACGTGACAGTAACTCATCATGCGAAAGTTATTTTTATTCACTGTAAATGTTTCTCTGCAAATGAACTGTCAGTGAAAAATTGAACACAATTACGCAATTCCATACCACGTAAAGGATGACGATACCATTATAAATAATACTTGAGAGTCAATCAATAAATGAAACAGGATATCCTATGTTATTAGGCGTTTATATTGATAATAATCTGGAATAGAAATCACATGTTCTAGATCTTCTCAACCGTCTAAACTCTCCAGCTATTGCGCTGTGTATTATATCAGATATTGGAGTGAAAATCTCAAAGGGCAGACATACTTTTGTAATTTTCGTTTACTAATATGTCAGTCACATATCGGGGAATCTGTCTTTGAGGAAACAAGTGTTTGTTGCACAGACGTAATAAGAATAATACAGTGTGTGTTGTCCACTCTATAACTTTTTAGAGACAGCTCTTTAAACATTTCGGCGCACTGACAACAACGTTTACAGTACATTTACTGCCTCATGAAGAGAAGTTAGTTGTAAACTATCAATCTCAGTTCGAAAACAACAATAACACCCATAAAAATAATACCAGAAAGGCAACTGGTTTACACTATCCATCGCTCAGCTGTACTGTGCAACTGAAAGAAATGAGGTATTCACCCAGAAAAATCTTTGAGTGACGTGGTGCGTGTATGTTAAAGAGAGAGAGAGAGAGAGAGAGAGAGAGAGAGAGAGAGAGAGTGCGAGAGCGGTAGTGCTTCAACTAGTTCCATGGCGCTAGAGCCACATCTTCAAGGTTACATCTGTACATAAACAAGAGCAAAACGTATAAAGATTCTGTTTCGGTTAAAATAACTTCATCATCTACAGATATGATTCGTTTTATCCTTTTACATCAATCCCGTTTACCGTTTATCCTTGTATTAGGCTTTCTTTATCGGTATGATTATCCCTCCCGTGTTTTAAGTTTACCACTGATGTCCTCACGGTTGAATATTTTTACTGCAATTGGACAAAGAATGTCGTGTATTCTACTGATTATCACTTTAATTGACACTTTGCCGTCCGCACGTCTCGTACAAATTTATTCGCCTGTCGCGGGCAGCGCTAATTCGGATTACTTGGCTTGTCGCCGGCGCTTGTCATCTTTCCGTTTGCTGACAAGCTTCAAACATATTTACTTTTGCGCGCTTAATTTTCCGGAAATCGTCTATTTTGTCGTATCGTTTCAGAAACTCGAATTTTCTTTTCAAGTAACTTCTCTGCTAGTTCTACACTGTTATAATAGTTATCCATGCAGAAGTGATGCCACTTTCCATCAGAAGGTGTCAGTAGTTCCACCACTGTTTTTGCTAAAGGCTGTCCAGCGCCGGAATATGACTTGATGAGGAAATGTATCCCGGAATCGAATCACACAGAATTCGAATGAGTATGCCGTATTTCATAATTTTCGACGGACTGTAAACTTTAAAATTTGATCGTCCACGCCACGGTTTCATTCCTTCTTCAATTGAGATGTTTTGACTTAGATTAAACGTTTCTTGAAACTTTTTGGACAAATAATCATTTACGAATTGCACTTTGACAAGCCGGTCGGCATTATCCGGTTTATTGTTGCTGTCCGAAAAATGTAAAAATGATAATATTTGTCTGAACTGGTTGCGAGACATCGTTATGCGAAATATCGGTGTGTCTATCAACGTATTCGTTGACCAATAATCATCGATCCTTGCTCTTTTTACAATTCCCATAAGGATAGTACGCCCAAACCATTTTCTCAGTTCGTGCCTCGTAACATCGACAAATTTGGCATTTTTTAAATCCAGTTTCCTTCTATTGCAATTTTGACTGTAGTACTTGTTGGTGTCGTTACTAATATATTCAAATAGATCGTCCCCAATATATAATTCTACGATATCCTCGACGCTCTGTGTATCTTTGGGAAATAGGTTTGGACCCGGGAATCAATCAAATTTATTATTGGTCCTCGGTAAATCAAATTCTGACTACTGTAAACTGCCTTCTTCGTCCGATTCATCCGAATCAGTTGGCAGCCGTAGTGTTTGTAAAATTCTTCTTGGACGTATTTCACTATGTTCGTACGGTTCTGCTTCACTTTCATTTATTGATATCTATTATTTTCTTCCCAATCGGCCAAGTCGTCCGGAACGTCAGACAAGACGTTCGCGCATTCATCGTTTGTAATCCTATTGTCTCTTTCTTCCACCATGATGAAAGGACACAAGTACTTATAAAAACAAAAAAACAAAAAAAAACTTGTTGACGTATGTAACTTATTGTTACCTAAACAAAACAACAACAGAATGCAAAAGATACTAAAGTGCTTTCGCCGGCCACTACGCGATACTACGCTCACGACACCACTGTGGTGTCGCCGGCCGTTGACCGCTATACCACGCACGACACCACTGTGGTGCCGCTGGACGGCGTAGTGTTACGTTATGAAATAAATATGAGTACATAATTTTCCTATTTATTTTCGTGAACAGTTCAACTGTACATTTTTCTCTTATTTATGTACAGACGTAACCCTGAGGATGTGGCTCTGACGCCATAAAACTAATTGGTTCATAAATGAATATTTACCATATAGATGAAGACTTTTCATCATGATCATAACAAAAGTTGCGATTATGAGCATAGAATACGCAAACAATTGTTTTTAGCAACAAGGAGTGTGGGTAACTAACAGTAATGAAACTGTCTTGGTTTTATGGAAAGTTACGTGGAACGGTCAATAATAGTATCACAATCCACCGCAAAAACTTCCTCATGATGTTGCTAAACGCAGTCGTTTTCAGTTTTCCTAACTTACGATCACCATTTAATATCACATAGATCATTATTCTATCTTCCATTGAGCCAAGATGTGGCTGTGAAGTAGTGTTACTTGTGAGGTACTTGTGTAGTTGTGGCGGAATGAGTGACAACCAACATGGGTTAGCGTCTAATTGAATGCTGGTCCCTAGAACATGTTCCCAAGGTGTTAAACGAATGAGGCCGCTCCCGTCGGAGGTGCTGCCGTTACGTCGTAGCAGGTATTAGATATCTCATGTTAGATATTGCTATTTTCTAACGAAATAACTGTCACGTTGTTTTGTCGTGACACATAGGTGCATCGCAATGTGTAATATACCGGAGGACTGTCTTGAATCGAATGGTCCTACAGTTCTCTACAGACTTCCCTGAGTATTTGTGCCATTTGAATAACAGTGTAGAAGGCAGGTTTTTATGTCCTGCAGGTGTGATTTTCAGTATCAACCGTATTGGTTTTCGAAACAGCGTGTTTTGATTTATACTTGGCGAATGTATATTGGTGGCTATAAGGCTGAATTACACTGCAGAACTAGCAGAGTGCTGGGGAGAAGAAAAAAAGGAAGATTCGGGTTTTATGTCCCGTCGATCTTTAAGTCGGACCATAATCTGAAATTAGTTTGGAAGTCTGTGTGTCGTTTTCAATGTAATCATCCCGTTATTTCTCTTTAAAGACTTAGAAACACGTGGAAAACTTAAAAAAAAAGAATAGTCAAATGGGGATCTGTACCTCGGCGTTCTCAAATAGACAACCTCGGCCGCTAGGAGAGACCTAGATGAGGTTTTGATTTTGTTTAAGGAAATGCGTATAATGTTAAAGTGGGAATAAGCCGTTTAGACTCTCCGGAAAGTAAAGTACTTACTTTTGAGCGACGGTTTCACTGTCGTTAACTTCTCCTGCTTAGTATTGTTTTGAGACTTTTATTTTGTAATACCTCGAGAGTGCTGCCTGAAACCATTTGAGAGTTATGACTGAGAATATTAGCGGTGTGTACTTCCCCGTCCTTTTGTTAGATCAGGAGCTGCTCTGAGTATTGTTAGGCAGCTCGTCAGTCAGATATACACTGTGTGATCAAAAGTATTCGGACACCTGGCTGAAAATGACTTACAAGATCGTGGCACCCTTCACCGGTAATGCTGGAAGTCAATATGGTGTTGACCCACCCTTAGCCTTGATGGCAGCTTCCACTCTCGCAGGCATACGTTCAATCAGGTGCTGGAAGGTTTCTTGCGGGGTGGTAGCCCATTCCTCACGTGATGTGGAGAGGTATCGATATCGATATCGGTCGGTGAGTCCTCGCATGAAGTCAGCGTTCCAAAGCATCCCAAAGGTGTTCTATAGGATTCAGGTAAGGACTCTGTGCAGGCCAATCCATTACAGGGATATTATTGTCATGTAACCACTCCGCCACAGGTCGTGCATCATGAACAGGTGCTCGATCATGTTGAAAGACGCAAACGCCATCAAAGACTTACTCTTCAACAGTGGAAAGCAAGGTCGTGCTTAAAACATCTATGTAGGCCTGTGACGTGATTGTGCCGCGCCAAACAACAAGGGGTGCAAGCCCCCGCCAAGAGAAACAGGACCACACCATAACACCACCGACTCCGAATTTTACTGTTGGCACTACACATGCTGGCAGATGACGTTCACTAGGCATTCGCCATACCCAGGCCTTGCCATCGGATCGCCGCATTTTGTACCGTGATTCGTCACTCCACACAACGTTTTTCCACTGTACAATCGTGCAATTTTTACGCTCATTACACCAAGCGAGGAGCCGTTTGGCATTTACCAGCCGCTCGACCATAAAATCTAAGTTTTCTGACCTCCCGCCTAACTGTCATTGTACTTGCAGTGGATACTGATACCCTCCGGAATTTCTATGTGATGGTCAGATGTCTGCCTATTTACACATTACGACCCTCTTCAACTGTCGGCGGTCTCTGTCAGTCAACATACGAGGTCAGCCTGTATGCTTTTGTGCTGTACGCGTCTCTTCACATTTCCAGTTCAGGATCACATCGGAAACAGTGGACCTAGGGATGTTTAGGAGTGTGGAAATCTCGCGTACAGACGTATGACACAAGTGACACCCAATCATCTGACCACGTTCGAAGTCCGTGAATTCCGCGGAGCGTCCCCTTCTGCTCTCTCACAATGTCTAATGACTACTGACGGCGCTGATATGGAATACCTGGCAGTAGGCGGCAGCACAATGCACCTAGTATGAAAAACGTATGTTTTTGGGGATGTCCGGATACTTTTGACCACATAGTGTATGAGGATCATTGGAGGGCTGATAACGAGAATTTCGCATTGCCGTGCTGAACAAGAGACTTGTGGAAGTAGATTGCCTTAATGGTGTACAAGCGAGTTTGTAGCTATCGTTTTCCTGCACGATATTAAGACTACCGACCCACTGCTGAGTACTGTTGGTGCCGAGTCGCTATTTATAACCGAGTTCGATTGCCGCACCAGCTGTGCACGTTGATATTCATTAGTTTTTGGAAGCGCACACTGTTATTCAGTGAAACGCACATTCTGTCAGAGTTTTCCTATCCCGATGGATGAAATGGCCGCGAGGTCTTAACACATTGAATGCTGGAATCGAAGCCTTGTTTAACCTCCGCTCCAGTGCATTAGTTTTTCCGACATCGTTATTTCGATGTTCTCCTTAATTACACCGTACAAGGGAGTTCGTGCCATGGCACTGGCCTCATCGCGTATTTCATTTCACGATTATAGTCGAGGTAGCGGTCCACGACGGTCGATTTGCTTGGTTGTTTTAGTCGGGCGTATCGCTGACGTTCCTCGTACCTCTCCCCGACCGTTCTGGTGGTCTACCTCGCGTAAGTCTTGGCGCATTCGCGTGCGCTACTGTAAACACTCATCTTTCGGAGACTTATATTGTTTGCCGGCCAGAGTGTCCGAGCGGTTCTAGGCGCTCCAGTCTGGAACCGCGCGACCGCTGCGGTCGCAGGTTCGAATCCTGCCTCGGGCATGGATGTGTGTGACGTCCTTAGGTTGGTTAGGTCTAAGTAGTTCCAAGTTCTAGGGGACTGATGATCTCAGATGTTAAGTCCTATAGTGCTCAGAGCCATCTGAACCGTTTGGAACTTAGATTCTTTTACGTTAGAGTCTTTATCTTTCTTCACGGGAGCAAAGTTAGTTGGATATCATGTTTCGGTAGGGGACTACAAGTCTTTCCAGAGACTGAGCTGGGAGTTACGCAATTCTTGGCTTTTCTTTGTCTTCCTAAATTTGCCGTTGCCTTCTTCTGACCTGTAAAGAAGCTTCAAACATGTATCTGTGGCATGAGGATCGTTATGACGAGTGCTTTTACAGTGTAGCGATGTGTTTGTGTGTAGTTATGGTTGGAGAAAAGGGAGAGGATATAAGCCAAGGGCATAAATAATCTAGGCCAACCGGGGCAATGCCCCAGAGACCGAACGAAAGGAAAACTGAAATGGAAGGGGAATCAGTATGGTAGAAAACGTAGATTGCGTCATTGTATGTATAGAAACGTTCATAGAATATTGATGGTAAAGAAATGTGTTCCCCAACCAGTCCATTGACAGCAATTACCATCGTTTCAGACTGTATCTGTATGTCACAGAGAGCTGACAGCTATGTGATGGATTCCTCGTTTCCGCCAGCACACCAGCCTAGTAGCTCTCTTCGTGGAAGTAGAACACATAATTTGGCGTAGCACGAGACTCCGGCCTGGCGCCACAAGAAATAGACATTTGTATAGGGAGTGTGTGAAGAATATTGTGTCAACGGATGGAAAAACTTAACACAAGTGAAGTCTGCAAACGACAGAATTTTGCCGGCTGCTAGCGTTGCCGTCGGTGTGGAAGATTTGATACGGAACACGCTTCATCTGAGTGCTGCTAGTTCTGGCCCGTGTTTCTCCTGACAGGTGATCTGGATTCTCACAGAACTCCGCCTCTGCTGACCGCCCCTGCTGCACTCGCCGCGTTTGCATATATGGCCAAGCGCTCACACTTTCGGGGGCTTTCAGAAGTTGATTCTATCGGTAGCAGTTGACACTTTATGCATATATATTAGACCAGTGGTCGCCAAACTTTCTTGCTCAAGAGCCAACACTGACAGTCTGGGGCGACATCTCGCAACGTATATGTACCTACCCTGTTATCTCTCTCTCTACATAAGGCAATGTTCCGCTTGTCTAACTCGGTCACTGACTCGTCATCGCCAGCGTCAAACCACAAAGGACGGAAACTTTAATCTCGTACTATAGGCGTCATTTAAGAAGGGAGTTTTCGATATTTCACTCCTAACTACGTGAAATAGGGAATGAAAGGTTTATTGAAAATGTATCACTTTTGAGCCTATTTTGAAGGTACACCAACGAAAACTGACATTTCAGTAAAGAAATACTTGTCTCAGCACTTTTAGAAATTTAATGCGTATGTGGATAAGGTAGTGGGTGAATTCTTTTCGAAAATAAAGCATTATTAAAGAAATACTAAAGTATTTTTAAAGCTACGTCTATGAAAATTGGTATTTTACTTCCCAGCTAGAAATAAAACAAATACATGTTTCAGTGTTTTTAGAAACTGAACATCCAAGGGGGTGAAATAGGGGATGAAAACTTTTAGAAAAATAATACGATGTATTAAAAATTTTTTTAAGTTAAATCTACTAAAATTGGTATTTCAGTTCTCGCTTCGGTGTAAAGAAATATTTGTTATGGGATTAAAGTTCCTGTGAAAATATCACAATGAGAACGCAAACGAAATGATTAACAAAAACGTTGAACTCTACCTGCCAGGATCGCTTTTTGGTCACAACAACATTCGGAAAACACGATGATTCTATGGTGTTAATTTGCGTGAAAAGTTTAGAAGGTCTTGCAATTTATGGCCGACATAAAAATTCAATTAAAGGAAAACAAAGAAAAATGTGTGCAGACCACACAGTCAACGCGAGTGCACAGCGGGCGCTAAACTAGTCTCTGTATATAAATGGAAGTGTCCTGACTCATTCACTGACTCATTATCACCCATACCAAACCGGTAAGGATAGAACTTGAAATTTGCAAATGGTGTTGGTCTTATTCTGTAGGAATCGGTTAAGAAGGTAATTTTCGAAATTCCACTCCTAACGTAGTGAAATATGGGATGGAAGGTTTTTTGATAATATGTCTTACGAAGCCAGTTTTGAACGTAGGACTACGAAAATCGGTATCTGGTTTCTCGGTCAGAAATAAAAAAATACGTGTTTCAGGTTTTTTGGAAATTCTACCCCTGAGGAGGTGAAATATTGGGTGATAGCTTTTTTTTTAAAGAAATCATATTTAGGAACTACTAGCATTTTTAAAGTTAAGCAAGTGAGAACTTATATATGACTTTTCGGCTGGAAAATAATGAAGTGTTTCAATGTTGTTGGAAACCCAGCCCCTAAAGAGATGAAGTGGGGGAGGAAAGTTTTTACGGAAACAAAGAGGGAGGTGGGGGGGAAGGGAGAATGAGCTGAAAGTGTGAATTGAAGTTTGTGTTAGGGAGGGCAATGATGGACTAGGGTAGTCCTGCAGCTGTTGTATTCACACTGCTACGGTGATGAACTGGAAGTCCCGACTGTGGCACAGATTTTGATTCATTGCTTCAGCTTCTATCCATATCGAAAATAATCTGAGATTCATACGTCAGCAGGAAAATGTAATTCCATCAGATTTTTGGAAATACTTCACTATGAAAGCATTTTTGAAGCTAAGTCCATGAAAATTCGTATTTTGCTTCTCGGTTAGAAATAAAAAAATACGTGTTTCAGTGTTTTTGGAAATTCAGCCCCTGAGGGGGCATGAAAATATATCTCTTTATATTGAAACATTTTAAAGGTAAATCTATGAAAATTGATATTTGCGGTTAGAAATAAAGAAGTATGTGTTAGGGGACGAAAGTTTCTGAGAAAATATCACTCAAACAATTCAAAAAGGAAGATTAACAAAAGCCTTCAACTGCCGCTAACAGAATCGCTTTCCGGTCAGAAGCACATTCGGAAAAGACCATGCTTCTATGGCCTTGATTAGCGTGAAAAGTTTAGAAGCTGTCGCTATTTGTGAACTAAATCAAAGAAAGCTGTTATCAGTAATCACGAGAAATCGGTTTGGCACAACTGCATGGAAAAAGAAACGGCTCTTGAATACATCGGTTTTTCAGTAGACGTAAGATGTGTTTGCAAAATTATTTTTGTTGTAGTTACTCCGCAGACGCGCGTGCGAAGCAGTGGTGCTAAGGTAGTTAATCCCTGTGTACAGAAGGCACTGTCCCCACTGACTGCGCTTATCGTCGCCCCACCCAAACCACTAAGTATAGCAACTTGCAATTTGCTGAGGATATTGATCTTATATCGTTTAACAAGGGATTTTACGATATTACATCCTCAAAGGGGTAAAATAGGGGATGGATGGTTTTTGAAAACATATTGCTATTAAGTCAATTTTGTAGCAAGACCTACGGAAACTGGTATTTCGTTTCTCGGTCAGAAATAAAGAAAGATGTATTTCAGCATTTTTGGAAAATCGACCACTAAGTGGGTAAAATAATGAGTGAATTTATTTGAAAATAAATCAGTATTAAAGAACTACTATAGAATTTTTAAAGCTATATTTATGAAAACTAATGCTTGACTTTTTGGTTACGTATAAAAATATGTGTTTCAATAGTTTTGGAAATTTTAGTCCCTAAGGGAGTTATTGCAAAAGCGTTTTCAAAGATAAATCTAAGAAAACTTATTTTTGGCTTCACAGTTAGAAACGAAAAAATTATGTGTTTCAGAATTTCTGGAAATTCAGTCTCTAGTGAGGTGAAACAGAGGATGAAAATTTTTATGGAAATATTTCATTATGCAAGAGCTTTTGAAGTTAAATCTCTGAACATTTGTATTTGTCTTCTCGGTTCGAAATGAAAAAAAAAAATATATGTTTTACTGTTTTCAGAAATTCAACCCCTAAGGAGGTGAAACAGGGGATGAAAACATAATTGAAAATATGTCCTTGTTAAGGCAGTTTTGAAGCTAGAACTCGAAGATTGGTATTTGGTTTCCCGGTGAGAATTTAAAAAAAAAATATTTATTTCAGCATTTTTGGAAAATCGGTACTAACGGGGTAAAACAAAGCGTGAATTTAAAAAAATAAATAAATCATTATTAAACAACTACTAATGCATTTTTAAAGCTGTTGTTGTTGTTATAGTCTTTTGTCAGCAGACGGGTTTGATGAAGCTCTCAATGCTACTCTGTTCTGTGCAAGCCTCTCCATCTTTGAATGCCTAACGCAACTTACACCCTTCTGAATCTGCTTACTATATTGACCACTTGGTCTCCCTGTACGATTTTTTCACCAGCCCCCCCCCCCCCCCCCCGCCGCCCCCAACTTCCCTCCAATATTAAACTGGTGATTCCTTGAGGTCTTTGAATGTGTCATATCAACCGATCCTTTCCTCTAGTCAGGTTGTGTCATAAACTTCTTTTCTCCCCATTTCTATTCTGCACCTCCTCATTAGTTATGTCATTTACTCATCCAATCTTCAACATTCTTCTGAAGCACTATATTTCAAAAGCTTCTTTCCTCTTTTTGTCCAAACACTTTTAGAGAAGCCTTTCTAACATTTAAGTCTATATTCGATGTTAACAAATTTCTCTTCTTCAGAAACGCTTTTCATACCTTACGTTTTATATCCTCTCTAGTTCGGTCCATATAGCAAAACTCGTCTACTGCTTTAAGTGTCTCGTTTCCTAACCCAGTAGCCGGCCGCGAGGGCCGTGTGGTTCTAGGCACTGCAGTCCGGAACCGCGGGACTGCTACGGTCGCAGGTTCGAATCCTGCCTCGGGCATGGATGTGTGTGATGTCCTTAGGTTAGTTAGGTTTAAGTAGTTCTAAGTTCTAGGGGACTGATGACCTAAGATGTTAAGTCCCATAGTGCTCAGAGGCATTTGAACCATTTTCCTAACCCAGTATTCTCAGCACTGCGTGATTTAATTCGACGACATTCCGTTATCCTTATTTCTAAATCTACATCTGTCAGATTTGGTATTTGAGTTGTCGTTTAGAAATAAAAAAAAGAGTTTGAGTGTTTTTGGAAATCCAAACCCCTTTTGGATTAAAACAGTGGATGACAAGTTTTATGAAAGTAATTGTGGAAGCATTTTCAAAGTTAAATCTATAAAGAGAATTGTGTTTGGCTTTTCGGTTAGAAATAAAGGAAATACGTGTTTCACTGTTTTTGGAAATTTATCTCCTATGGGGGTGAAAGAAGGATGAAATGTTTTAAGAAAATATTTCGGTGCATTAAAAAATTTTTAAAGCTAAATCTATGATAGCTGGTATTTCACTTGTTGGTTAGATATAAAGAAGTACGTGTCATGGGATGAAAGTTTTATGGAAATATCTGCACAAAAACTCAAAAGGCATAGGTAATTAACAAAACCTTGGGCTCCGGCTACCAGACTCGCTTTTTTGGTCAGAACTGCATTCGGAAAAGACCGTACTTCCATGGCCTTAATTAGCATGAAAATTGGTGTTGCTATTCGTGAACAACATAAAAATTCGATTAGCGACAAACAAAATAAATCTGTCCAAACTATACAGTCTACGTTAGCGAAGCAGCGGCCGCTAAGCTGGTTGGTAATATACAAAATAGTATGCTATTATCCTGCAGTAGACTAGCAATATTAAAGGCGTAATAAGTTGTCCACCTATCCCAAGGTCTACTCGTTAAAGCCGGCCGAAGTGGCCGAGAGGTTCTAGGCGCTACAGTCTGGAACCGCGCGACCGCTATGGTCGCAGGTTCGGATCCTGCCTTGGGCATGGATGTGTTGTAAGTAGGCTGTTTAGGTTTTTATATAGGTAGCGCCACGTAGCGCTCTGTATGTAAATCACTGGCTGTGCTGTGTGCAGTCTGTGGCTAGTTTGCATTGTTGTCTGCCATTGTAGTGTTGGGCAGTTGGATGTTAACAGCGCGTAGCGCTGTGCAGTTGGAGGTGAGCCGCCAGCAGTGGTGGATGTGGGGAGAGAAATGGCGGAATTTTGAAATTTGTAAAAATGGATGTCATGAACTGCTATATACATTATGACTTTTGAACACTGTTGAGGTAAATACATTGTTTGTTCTCTATCAAAATCTTTCATTTGCTAACTATGCCTATTAGTAGTTAGTGCCTTCAGTAGTTTGAATCTTTTATTTAGCTGGCAGTAGTGGCGCTCGCTGTATTGCAGTAGTTCGAGTAACGAAGATTTTTGGTGAGGTAAGTGATTTGTGAAAGGTATAGGTTAATGTTAGTCAGGGCCATTCTTTTGTAGGGATTTTTGAAAGTCAGATTGCGTTGCGCTAAAAATATTGTGTGTCAGTTTAAGCACAGTAATGTATAATTTTTCTAAGGGGACGTTACAGTGTGTGATGTCCTTAGGTTAGTTAGGTTTAAGTAGTTTTAAGTTCTAGGGGATACTAAGTTCTAGAGGACTGATGACCTCAGCAGTTAACTCCCATAGTGCTCAGAGCCATTTGAACCATTTTCTACTCGTTGAAAGTCGGCGTCATTCGAAACACTTCGTGTCGATAGCTCTCTGTTTCAAATTGCTGCTACCCTCAGCACCACGTAGTTGAAGCACTGCAGTTGCCTGACGCAGTGTTGTTGTACTGCATGCGTGCGCGGATGGTTAATTGATTAATAAGAGTCACTGCACTTATATTTAAATGCAGCATGCAATATAAGGCATTATCACAGATACTTACTAAATGGTTAAAATGAGATTTTCTTCTACTCACTGCATTGTGCTCAAAAACCCTTAGTTTAATTTCGAATTCCTTGCTACACATACGTACTGTGTGTGTTCAAATGGTTCAAATGGCTCTGAGCAGTATGGGACTTAACTGCTGAGGTCATCAGCGCCTAGAACCGCTCGGCCACCCCGGCCGGCACCGTGTGTGTAATACGCATCCACGAATCCACGTTACTTCTCTGTCAAAATTTATAAAACAGAAGTTGATCGGTACGAGTTACACACGCTCGTGCGTTATCAATACTGAAAGGCGAACAGTAAAAGATCCCCCCCTCTCACATCATCAGTCGCCACGCCACTTGGAACACTGCCCCTGAGATAAGCGGCCAATGTTGCTTAGCTCATGGGCAAATTCACGAACGTCAATTAAAATTAAGCACTTCTTAAAATATTAAATTAAACTAAAATCCGTCTGAACAGACCGCGGAAGACCAAACGGTACCGACTGATCACCGTATCATACTCAACCGACAGGCATCACTGAATGCGGATATGGAGAGACATTTGGTCGGAACACCGTTTCCCTGGTCCTTGTAAGTTTTCGTGACCGAAGCCGCTACTTTTCAGTCAAGTAGCTCTTCAATATGGCTAACAAGGGCTCAGTGCAGCCCACTCACTTACCAACAGCGCTCGGCAGACCCGCATTGTCACCCATGCGGCTGCTAGGCAAGCCGGACTGTGCTTAGCTACGCTGATCTGGTGGGAATCGGTGTTACTACTGCAGCAGAGCCGTTGACTCTTGAAACATCACTCTCTCTATAAGAAATTCTAGGTGTTAGTTGACGTCCCTGGAATCAGCTGTTAGTTGCGAAACGCATATTATAAAATACGGCTGAGTACAGCGGGGAGCACAAATACTTGATCCGGGACATATACAGCTTGCGGGCCGCAGTTTGACAACCAATGCATTATACTATTAACAAAAATTACCATTACTAAATTTTATTACAGCTTATTATCACATTTACCTATAAAATCTGAAGTATGAAGAGAAAGCACCAAAGCGGAGAAATGAGAATAAAAGGTGCGCAGGCACGGAAAAGCTCTTTCTCGTTATATACATGACTGCGCCAGTCAACAGAGGACAAACACATTGACATTATCTCATCCATCGGAAAGAAATATTTTTAACTTTGTGCTGCTTCAAATGCGTACCCTGCTAACACTAAGCAGAGAAGAAAAAAACGTTCTGCTTCATTTGACAGAAGGTGTTGATGTCATTCAAATTCCTTGTACTTTAATTATTGGTGTCTTGCAAATTCCGTGTACTTCAATTTGATACGCTAATCCGAGGACAAATGATAGTACAATTTCAGTGTGCATTCAGGCACTCTATATCTAAACTGTATTGTGCGTGACGTACAAGACAAGAGCTGCCTGTAGTCAGTAAACGTGATCCAGGAAGGATTGTAACTAGTTGTTGTTGTGGTCTCCAGTCCTGAGACTGGTTTGATGCAGCTCTCCATGCTACTCTATCCTGTGCAAGCTTCTTCATCTCCCAGTACCTACTGCAACCTACATCTTTCTGAATCTGCTTAGTGTATTCATCTCTTGGTCTCCCCCTACGATTTTTACCCTCCACGCTGCCCTCCAATACTAAATTGGTGATCCCTTGATGCCTAAGAACATGTTCTACCAACCGATCCCTTCTTCTGGTCAAGTTGTGCCACAAACTTCTCTTCTCCCCAATCCTATTCAATACTTCCTCATTAGTTATGTGATCTACCCATCTAATCTTCAGCATTCTTCTGTAGCACCACATTTCGAAAGCTTCTATTCTCTTCTTGTCCAAACTATTTACCGTCCATGTATCACTTCCATACATGGCTACACTCCATACAAATACTTTCAGAAATAACTTCCTGACACTTAAATCTATACTTGATATTTACAAATTTCTCTTCTTCAGAAACGCTTTCCTTGCCATTGCCAGTCTACATTTTATATCCTCTCTACTTCGACCATCATCAGTTATTTTGCTCCCCAAATAGCAAAACTCCTTTACTACTTTAAGTGTCTCATTTCCTAATCTAATACCCTCAACATCACCCGACTTAATTCGACTACATTCCATTATCCTTGTTTTGCTTTTGTTGATGTTCATCTTATATCCTCCCTTCAAGACATTATCCATTCCGTTCAACTGCTCTTCCAAGTCCTTTGCTGTCTCTGACAGAATTACAATGTCATCGGCGAACCTCAACGTTTTTATTTCTTCTCCATGGATTTTAATACCTACTCCGAATTTTTCTTTTGTTTCCTTTACTGCTTGCTCAATATACAGATTGAATAGCATCGGGGAGAGGCTACAACCCTGTGTTACTCCCTTCCCAACCACTGCTTCTCTTTCATGCCCCTCGACTCTTATAACTGCCATCTGGTTTCTATACAAATTGTAAATAGCCTTTCGCTCCCTGTATTTTACCCCTGCCACCTTTAGAATTTGAAAGAGAGTATTCCAGTCAACATTGTCAAAAGCTTTCTCTAAGTCTACAAATGCTAGGAACGTAGGTTTGCCTTTCCTTAATCTTTCTTCTAAGATAAGTCGTAAGGTCAGTATTGCCTCACGTGTTCCAGTATTTCTACGGAATCCAAACTGATCTTCCCCGAGGTCGGCTTCTACTAGTTTTTCCATTCGTCTGTAAAGAATTCGTGTTAGTATTTTGCAGCTGTGGCTTATTAAACTGATTGTTCGGTAATTTTCACATCTGTCAACACCTGCTTTCTTTGGGATTGGAATTATTATATTCTTCTTGAAGTCTGAGGGTATTTCCCCTGTTTCATATATCTTGCTCACCAGATTGTAGAGTTTTGTCAGGACTGGCTCTCCCAAGACCGTCAGTAGTTCCAATGGAATGTTGTCTACTCCGGGGGCCTTGTTTCGACTCAGGCCTTTCAGTGCTCTGTCAAACTCTTCACGCAGTATCGTATCGCCCATTTCATCTTCATCTACATCCTCTTCCATTTCCATAATATTGTCCTCAAGTGCATCGCCCTTGTATAGACCCTCTATATACTCCTTCCACCTTTCTGCTTTCCCTTCTTTGCTTAAAACTGGGTTTCCATCTGAGCTCTTGATGTTCATACAAGTGGTTCTCTTATCTCCAAAGGTCTCTTTAATTTTACCCCTAGTGAGATAAGCCTCCACATCCTTACATTTGTCCTCTAGCCATGCCTGCTTAGCCATTTTGCACTTCCTGTCGATCTCATTTTTGAGACGTTTGTATTCCTTTTTGCCTGCTTCACTTACTGCATTTTTATATTCTCTCCTTTCATCAATTAAATTCAATATTTCTTCTGTTACCCAAGGATTTCTACTAGCCCTCTTCTTTTTACCTACTTGATCCTCGGCTGCCTTCACTACTTCATCCCTCAAAGCTACCCATTCTTCTTCTACTGTATTTCTTTCCCCCATTCCTGTCAATTGTTCCCTTATGCTCTCCCTGAAACTCTCTACAACCTCTGGTTCTTTCATTTTATCCAGGTCCCATCTCCTTAAATTCCCACCTTTTTGCAGTTTCTTCAGTTTTAATCTACAGGTCATAACCAATAAATTTTGGTCATAGTCCACATCCGCCCCTGGAAATGTCTTACAATTTAAAACCTGGTTCCTAAATCTCTGTCTTACCATTATATAATCTATCTGATACCTTTTAGTATCTCCAGGGTTCTTCCATGTATACAACCTTCTATCATGATTCTTATCTAGTGTGTTTGAGAATAATGAACTTTTTACTGCCATCACCTGTCAGTACTGCTGATTTTAATAATGTTAGACGTAATGAATAGTTATAGCGGTAACCCAGAGTCAATATAAATGTCATTTATATCTGTTGCAAATTCAGTTTTGATAACAGATTTGGGTTGCTAAACAATCATAGCCCTATTCCGATCTAAAAATACAAAATATGGCACCAATATTCATATTCTATCTTAAATACATAAAATAGAGACAGCACAAAATAATTAACTGGAACTATAGCAGTTTACCAACAAATCCGAATATGACTGTTTACGAATCGAAAATAGTGATTAGAATTATGTTTCGTCGACAAAAGGAATAAGATGAATATTGAACATTAACACTGCGTTATCCCCCTAACTTGACCATGTCGAGCTTTATATACACAAAAAAAGATATTCTGCTTTAAGATGGTCAGGCTCATCCAACGATAAGTCTGACCAGTGTCTTGTCGAGTGTAATTTCTAGATATTTTCACATTTCTGTTGGTCTTACGCATTGCAAAGCCTAAGCTTGATGTCTGATTGTTGCATAACAAGTAATTCTTTACGAGAATTGGACCAAGCTTTTCAGCAAATCATAAACTTTTTTGGGTCTCTTCACACAAACGTCTTTCAGCATACCTATATAATGTGACAATTTTTAAATGATTGAAAACCTCATAGTGACAACGCAGTGTTAAGCCAAATTTTCACTTTCTTATAACCGTGGATTTTGTAACACAAGTACTAGTTTATATCTTACGGCATATTCCTATCGCGCAACTGCATCAACATGATTGTTCTGAAAGGTGGACGAAAGTAACGAAAGTCATACACTGTATATGTGATGGGATTTTTTTCCTTATCTATTTAGTTTTTTCGATTTTACTCTCCTCTAGCGTGTATTCCTGAGGTGAAAACACAGCGGGAAAAACACTGTACATGCAGTAACTACGTAGGCTTCAATGGCCGGTGTCGTGATGATTAAAGTTCTTCTGGATATTGTACTGCGTCTTTGTATAAAATACTTTAGTTATAAACTTAAAATCAACATCTCGACCATAATATTACGGTCTTCCTCAGGAAAAGACTGGTTTCGTTGGAAGAGAGGTGACTATTTATTACAGACGACCAGTATCTATATGTCTTGGTTTTGAAGCTTATTTGGCCCTTAAATACACACATTAAAAAGAAGTTTTGCATAACCTCGGTTCAGAGAGTTCCGGAACCTGTACGCAAAACATAAACGTCATTTCCAGCCTTTCTATTGCTCATGAAAACCACACATTGCATGTTGTACCACCATACAGCGAGACCTTCAGATTGATGTACACACCGGTACCTCTAATACCCAGAAGCACGTCCTCTTGCATTGATGCATGCCTGTATTCGTCGTGGCATATTATCCACAAGTTAATCAAGGCACTGTTGGTGCAGATTCGGCGTAGATCCCTCAGAGTGCTTGCTGGATCACGTTGTCCATAAACAGTCCTTTCCAATCTATCCCTGGCATGTTCGATAGGGTTCACGTCTGGAGAACATGTTGGCCACTATAGTCGAGCGATTTTGTTATCCTGAAGGAAGTTATTCACAAGACTTGCACGATAGGGGTGTGAATGGTCGTCCGTGAAGACGAATGCCTCGCAAATATTCTGCCGATATGGTTGCACTATCTGTCGGAGGATGGCATTCACGTATCGTACAGCTGTTGCGGCACCTTCCATGACCACCAGCGGCGTACGTCAGCCCCACATAATGCTACCCCAAAACAACACGGAGGCTCCACCTTGCTGAACTCGCTGGACAGTGTGTCCACGGTGTTCGGCCTGACCGGGTTGCCTCCAAACATGTCTCCGACGATTGTCTGGTTGAAGGCATATGCGACACTCATCGGTGAAGAGAACGTGATGCGAATCCTGAGCGGTCCATTCGGCATGTTGTTGGGCCCATCTTTTTCGCGCTGCATGGTGTCGTGGTTACAAAGATGGACCTAGCAATGGACGTTGGGAGTGAAGTTGTGCAGCTTGCAGCCTATTGCGCCCAGTTTGAGTCGTAACATGACGTCCTGTGGCTGCACGAAAAGCATTATTCAACATAGTGGCGTTGCTGTCAGGGTTCCTCCGAGCCATAATCCTTAGGTAAGAGTCATTCACTGCAGTAGTAGACCCCGGGCGGCCTGAGAGAGGCATATAATCGACAGTTACTGTCTCTCTGTATCTCCTCCATGTCCGAACAACATCGCTTTGGTTCACTCCGAGACGCCTGAACACTTCCCTTCTTGAGAGCCCATCTTGGCACAAAGTAACAAGGTGGACGCGATCAAACCGCGGTATTGACCGTCTAGGCATGGTTGAACTACAGACCAACACGAGCCGTGTACCTCCGTCCTGGAGGATTAACTGGAACTGACCGGCTGTCGGAACCCCTCCGTCTAATAGGCGCTGCTCATGCACTTTTGTTTAAATCTTTGGGCGGGTTTGGTCACATGTCTGAACAGTCAAAGGGACTGTGTCTGTGATGCAATATCCACAGTCAACGTCTGTCTTCAGGAGTTCTGATTACAGGGATGATGCAAAACTTTTTTTGATGTGTGTATAATAGGCTAGTTGTGACGGATGCGGGAGGGTAGGAAAGAAAATATTCGTGGGCTAGTCGTCTCGTCAGTGATTGGCGACAGACTGCAACCAGAGCTAGGCTTCGTAAATGCTCTGACAGTTCGCCTATAGCTGTTTGCTTAAGCTGTCGCGTCCGTGGGCGGTGAGGCTTCTGCCGCGCGACCGCTCGCGGCCCGTTGGACACGGGGATAGCCGGCAGACAGGATGCCGGAAGTTTGTAGCCGTCCTCTCTACTGATGTTTTTAGGCTGCTTAATAATTTCAGCCGCCTCTTGATTTTTGCGTTGGCGCGTCCACGACTCTTTCGTCTGCACGCTGGCTTCCTGGAACGAGACAGGCTGTCCACAGTCACTGTGGTGTTCCGCTATGACCAGCTTAGTATGCTGTGCTAAACGCACAAAGCGTTCGTGTTCTGTTACTCGTATGCTAACTGGTCTCCCCGTCTCTAGGCAGTTCTGTACTCACAACATAGTTCGTATACTTCTACAGCATTTCGTTTGTTGACTGTATCCTTGGTGGACTCTATCATGTTGCGGATACTGTGGCCCCCGTTGCTGGGTACTGTATGTTGACACATTCGTTATCTGACCACACGGGGAGGCGGAGTTTGGAAGCTTCTCTCAGCATTTAAACGATCTGCATAAGACTATACAGTTCGCTCAAGAAACCAAAAACAACGGTGCGTTACCATCTTTGAATGTGGAGGTATACAGAATTGCAGATGGTACACTGGGACACAAAGTGTACCGGAAGCCAACCCGCTCAAAGCGGTACCTGCACCCGGAGAGCTATCATCAGCCAGATCAAATGTATTCAGTTCTGTACACGATGATACATGATGACTGCCCGTGCCTTCTGAGTAAGTGACACGAACATCATCAAAGAAAAATTAAGGGAGCTACATCACATGTTTCGCTAACGGTTATTACAACACTATTATAATGAAAGTGACAAAGGCCGACCGACATAAAACGAGAGCAGTAAAGAGAAGCTTCCTCTAGTGCACTTTTCATATGTGAACGGTGTCAGTGGAGGGCTGAGCAACGACCTCCGCCGGCGAGGTATAACACTACATATTTTTCTTCAGTCTTGCATCCATTGTCAACCGCAACGTCAGGACTGCCTCACTGGTGCCTTTACCTTACCTAAAGCCGAACTCATCGTCATCTAGAAGATCCTCAATTTTCTTTTCCATTCTCCTGTATATTATTCTTGTCAGCAGATTGGATGCTTAAGCTGTTAAACCGATTTTGAAGTAGTTCTTACACTTACCTCCCCTTGTTGTCTTCGAGATTGTGTGGATGGTATTTTTCCGGAAATCTGACGGTGCGTCGTCAGTGTTATAGATTCTACACACCAGCTTGAATAGTCGTTTGGCTTCCACTTCCCCCAGTGGTGTTAGAAATTCTGTTATGTGTCCCTTCTCCTTTCTTTGACCTTGTGTCTTCCAAAGGCCTTTTAGATTCTCACTTTAAGACTGAATCCCCTGTGTCTTCCATAGCGACTTAAATTTCTTCCTCTATCACGCCATCGGACAAGTCCTCCCTTTCATAGAGACCTTCAATGCACTCTTTCCACTATATGCTCTCTCCTCTGCGTTTAACAGTGGAATTCCCACCGCACTTTTAATGTTAACAACCTTGCTTTTAATTTCGACAGAGGATGTTTTGACTTTTCTTCACATGTTTCTGCAGTCATTTCGCCTTTGCTGCTGTTTACTCATTCCTAAGGGATTTATAGTTTGGTATTCCGGTCTTTCCTACAACAGCTTTGTGTTTCGTTCTGTTACCCAAGATTTCCCCGCAACTGAATTCCTTGTACTGATGTTTGTTTTTCCAACATATGTCATTAACCGTTTTGTAGATGTCCACTCCTCTTAAACTACACTGAGCTATTCCTTAGCGTAGTATCCACATCTTTAGTGAATTTCAAACACGTCTCATCATTTGCTATTAATTCAATATCGCACTTCCCTCAACGCTGATTCTTCCGGACGATTCTCCTAACTTCAGTCTGTTGTTGTTGTTGTCTTCAGTCCTGAGACTGGTTTGATGCAGCTCCCCATGCTACTCTATCCTGTGCAAGCTGCTTCATCTCCCAGTACTTACTGCAACCAACATCCTTCTGAATCTGCTTAATGTATTCATCTCTTGGTCTCCCTCTACGATCTTTACCCTCCACGCTGCCCTCCAATGCTAAATTTGTGATCCCTTGATGCCTCAGAACGTGTCCTACCAACCGGTCCCTTCTTCTTGTCAAGTTGTGCCACAAACTCCTCTTTTCCCCAATTCTATTCAATACCTCTTCATTAGTTATGTGATCTACCCATCTAATCTTCAGCATTCTTCTGTAGCACCACGTTTCGAAAGCTATTCTCTTCTTGTCCAAACTATTTATCGTCCATGTTTCACTTCCATACATGGCTACACTCCATACAAATACTTTCAGAAACCACTTCTTGACACTTAAATCTATACTTGATGTTAACAAATTTCTCTTCTTCAGAAACGGTTTCCTTGCCATTGCCAGTCTACATTTTATATCCTCTCTACTTCGACCATCATCAGTTATTTTGCTCCCCAAATAGCAAAACTCCTTCACTACTTTAAGTGTCTCATTTCCTAGTCTAATTCCCTCAGCATCACACGACTTAATTCGACTACATTCCATTATCCTCGTTTTGCTTTTGTTGATGTTCATCTTATATCCTCCTTTCAAGACACTGTCCATTCCGTTCAACTGATCTTCCAAGTCCTTTGCTGTCTCTAACAGAATTACAATGTCATCGGCGAACCTCAACGTTTTTATTTCTTCTCCATGGACTTTAGTAGCTACTCCGAATTTTTCTTTTGTTTCCTTTACTGCTTGTTCAATATACAGATTGAATAACATCGGGGACAGGCTACAACCCTGTCTCACTCCCTTCCCAACCGCTGCTTCCCTTTCATGCCCCTCGACTCTTATAACTGCCATCTGGTTTCTGTGCAAATTGTAAATAGCCTTTCGCTCCCTGTATTTTACCCCTGCCGCCTTTAGAACTTGAAAGAGAGTATTCCAGTCAACATTGTCAAAAGCTTTCTCTAAGTCTACAAATGCTAGAAATGTCGGTTTGCATTTCCTCAATCTATTTTCTAAGATAAGTCGTAGGGTCAGTATTGCTTCACGTATTCCAACATTTCTGCGGAATCCAAACTGATCCTCGCCGAGGTCGACTTCTACCAGTTTTTCCATTCGCCTGTAAAGAATTCGCGTTAGTATTTTGCAGCTGTAACTTATTAAACTGATAGTTCGGTAATTTTCACATCTGTCAACACCTGCTTTCTTTGGGATTGGAATTATTATATTCTTCTTGAAGTCTTAGGGTATTTCGCCTGTCTCATACATCTCATACTTCAGTCTACTCTTACTAAATTCTGGTCTCAGTCTATATCCGCTCCTGGCTTCGTCTTACAATCCAATATCTGATTCCTGAATCCCTCTCTGACAATGATGTAATCCAGCTGGAACCTGCCACGCCTCAGGTCTTTTCAAAGTACGTCTCCTCCTCTTGTGATTCCTGAATATCGTATGCGTCATTACTACCCAAAATTTTCTCAATTAGACTTTCTCCTCTATAGTTCCCACTGCCAAACTCTCATTCTGCCGTAAATATTTCTTCTGTTCGTTTCCCTACAGCTACGTTCCAATCTCCGATGATTATTTGATTTTCATTTCCCTTTACATACTGAATTATCATTTCAGTATAATCATATTTTCTCCATCCGTTCATCTCCTGCTTACGACGTTGGCATGATTACTTGAACTATTCCTGTCGGCGTTGGTTTGCTTCCTAATCTGAAGAGAACAAACCTGTCACTGGAATTTTCACAGTACCTCACTTTCTGCCTTATTTTTTTATTCATAAAGAATGCTACTCCCATTATACTATTTTTTGCTGTTATTGGTATTACTGTATATTCATTTAACCAGAAGTTCTTGTTTTCTTTCTATTTGACTTCACTGGCTCCTACTGTATCTGAATGGAGCCTTTGCATTTAACTTTGCAGATTTTTCATGTTTTGCTCGTGGTCCCTGCCTTTGGCAGTTGCGTACCGGTGATTCGAATGGGGGACTAATCCGGAAACGTCTGCCAATGGAGAGATCATGATGACGGGTACAAATTATGTGATCTCAGTATTACAGAAATTTTTTCTGTTAGTTTTACAAGAGAGTCTCACAATCTTTTAGAAAACGTGAAGGTGAATAAAAAGGCAGATATTCTGCGACGCTAGCCCACAACCCGCCGTTTCCTAGTGTGGCGCTCCTACTAACAACGCTATACTGAAATTATGCAGTGCGCGAATTTGTTTTCTTCTTACGTTCTTCTGAAGGCTTGGCCGATATATTGTTAACTGACTTTTTATTGTAACGAATACTATCAAGAGTGACACTTTTCTGATGATCTTTTAATGTGCCATTGCTTTATTTTTGTAAAATGTGTGAAATCTTATGGGACTTAACTGCTAAGGTCATCAGTCCCTAATCTTACATACTACTTAACCTAAATTATCCTAAGGACAAACATAAACACCCACGCCCAAGGGAGGACTTGAACCTCCCCCGGTACCAGCCGCACAGTCCACGACTGCAGCGTCTGAGACCGCTCGGCTAATCCCGCGCGGCGCCATTGCTTTAAAACGGCGTACATTCATAACACGTGATTTATAATACGAAAATAACTAAATACGAAAATTCTTTAACCACCAATATGACGTTCCCCGTCATTTTATTACAACAAATTGTACCAATAACGAAGCGAGTGATTGAATGCGCTGGTACTTAGAAACCGCGTATATTCTTGAAGTGTAAGTTATAACATAAAACTCAACAAATATGGACTTATTCAACCGAACGCGACAAATACAATATGGCTTTTCGCATGTTTTGCTTGTGACGCAGAGAGCGTTCTTGCACATCGGTTCTGCATTACGTGGCATGTTACCGAAACATCGTGGAACTTATTTTGTGTTTCACGTGAAGGAATGGCTCCTCAGTGTGGAATAGCAGGAATTGACGTCACAAAACTCGCAGAGCGGCATATCAGCATTAGCTGTCTCGTCTCTTGTGAGGACGGCCTTACGGCCCTGGGTAACCCTGTGGCTGAATATGTCCTACTGTTCTCGAACAGCAAAGGTTAATGTCCCTATCCGACAGACCTTCACCATCAACAGTGTCACATGCACATACTTGACAACTAGCTTCCTGTGGTGTCACCGCCAGACACCACACTTGCTAGGTGGTAGCTTTAAATCGGCCGCGGTCCATTAGTACATGTCGGACCCGCGTGTCACCACTGTCAGTAATTGCAGACCGAGCGCCACCACACGGCAGGTCTAGAGAGACGGACTAGCACTCGCCCCAGTTGTACGACGACGTTGCTAGCGACTACACTGACGGAGCCTTTCTCTCATTTGCCGAGAGATAGTTAGAATAGCCTTCAGCTAAGTCCATGGCTTCGACCTAGCAAGGCGCCATTAACCATTTCTAGAGAGAGTCTCACTTGTATCATCAAGAATGCTGTATACAAATGATGGATTAAAGTTAAGTATTACAGAAGCTACGTACTTTTCTTTATAGCATTCATTACGTATCCTGTTTCAGACCTCACGCCAGCCGGCGTGTGTAACGCGTGCATTTCGGCTACTTCCGAGTGGCGTGGCTGTCTTGATACGCCACAACACTTCCACTTGCTAGCTGAAATTTATTTCCTCCTCGGGTATTCGAAATGACAATCTCGTCATCATGCACCACCGCACAATCGTGTGTTGACGACATCCGCTACGCGTTTCGAACAAATAGTGTAGGACTCTTGACTGTACCTCGCCCCACAAGCTAAAACGCAAATGGCAGTTTTTATCAAAACAATTTCACAACTACAACGCTACAGAAAGGGGATGCTTGTTCTATGATAAAATGTGCTCCTTACTTGACGTGGAGTAATTAAGATGAGCAGGGAAAAGAATAGAAATTAATTTATTCGGGCATCAGAAGTTCCAAAACAAAGCACTGAGAGTGTCGGAATGTAGGAAACAGAGTTGTGGTCGCAGGCATGTTAATGAGGGCGGCAGTTCCTGACGGCAGCAGGTGGGCGCGTCTCACTGGAATAACATCACAGTTCAGCGGCGGCGAAGCGTGTTGTCGACACTGTTTACCTGGAGTCTCATGGTGCGCTGCTCAACCTCACGACTGTTGCCGTAAGCTGCTGACGTCTTTCTTGTTCCGCAATGTTCAGCGGCTGTGCAACCTCCCCACCCCATTCCACCCCCTTTTCACTCTCTGCCCCCGACCACTCATCTCCCAGTCTTACTCTCAGCCGACGACTGAATTATGTTTGTGTGATCAAGGAATAGGCTATACAGCGGATAAATGCTTCTGTCGGAGCACAAAAAAATGCTAATTTATTGCTGTTTATTTCATTATCCTGACTGAATAGTGGGGTACCATCTGCCTCATTCTACTTTCCGCAGCACCTTCAAAAATTTTGGCAAATATTTTGGCATGCGGATGCACTCAAGTTTTTCTTTTTTAACATGCAACTCACTTCAAACTCTCACAAGATCCTCTTACAGTAACTCAATCACACCCGCTAGTCCATCGCTGTAAGTCGTTCATACCCATACACCCAGTTGCCCTTTCTCATTCAATCATTCAGACCAACTCATTGTCATTATCTCTTCGTGGCCATCTGTCATTGTCTCTTGTGTCACAGCCATAGTCGCCTTCGTTTTATCCTACTATTAAAGTCTGCTTTTACTGTCCTGTCTATCTATCGCTCTCTCTTACTGCTGCTCTCTCATTTATTTCTTCCACCTGCTGTTGTCTCTTCTCACTGTCGCTTCTGTGTCTTCAGCGTTCTCATTGTCATATACTCCGTCTCTCATCACTGGCTCTCAACCCGCTCTACTTTATCTTCCTCTTTATCCCTCCCTCCTTGGCACCGTCTCCTTCACTCTTTTCCTAGTACTGTTCTGTCGCTACCAATTACGTTCCACTACCACTGTGACCCTCCCTTTCTCTCATACTGCTATTGCATTATTTGCTGTTTCTATAGCACGACCACTTTCTACTGTTTTCCAGTATTTATTCCTTCTCCGTCTCTTGCCACTGCCACTCTCTCAGCACAAGAAAGGGCGAATATGATCGCATTCTAAAATTATTGGGAACCTTTTTAAAGGTGCTGAGGAAGGTCGAATGAGGCAGCTGGTACCCCATTTTTCAATCCAAGTCTTTAAAATAAACAGGAACATACTCGCATTCCCTGTGCTCCGACAGCAGTATTTGTCAGCTGGTTCCCTTCTTTCCCCTGCTGAACCAGAGCATATGACTAATATGAAAAAAATGCGTTGGACAGTAAAATTTAGATAGTTTACTTAAGTGAAACTGAAATAACGCAAAACCAATTTTACACCTCAGACCGGATTTTACGTGCAAATATGTTTTTCATGTGCTTCATTCCTACAACATGGTGTTTCAGATGATAACGGAAACACTTTACAGCATATTTCTAAGTGCTACGTCACTTTATGAACTAAGTCTCCGCCTCACACGAATTTGCTGTTCGTATACTACGTGTACGAGTAGGGTAACTTTGAACCTCCGTATGCCGGAAACGAATAAAGATGTGATGATGATTTTCGAGGCTGTTCCAGAATGGGATCTTAGGAATAAATCACCAAAATTCGAGCCATTTCCTGTGTATCGCCATTTCGAATCCGCGGCTGCGTTTTGGTACCAAGTTTTTTTGGTGTTTCTTGATAAAGGCTAAGGATTTCTTAAAACGAGGAGATGGATCTCCTTGATAAACGCCTAGAGAATAAAAATTTGATGACATTGCTGTGGTTATTTATTGTTTAGAATTCACCTCGTATCGTATTTTGCGTGTAGAGGTAGTATAACTTTGAACCTCTGTATCTTGGAAGCATATAAAGATGTCAAGAAAAATTTCAAGACTGTTCTAGATCGGGATCTTAGGAAGGTATCTAAAAGATTCAGCCATTTATTGTCCATATCCGTCTTGGAATCCTCGGTTAGGTTTTGGTCCACTGGTTACGACACAAATACACTAAAAAACCTGTTTTTGTAGGGTTTTCCGAGGAACCTCCCAAGAACTAATGGTGCTTACATAAGTCCCATGAAGCCCATCGTAGACCATATCAAATGCAAAAAGAACTAACCGATTTGATCACTTTGCCTAAGCAGGAAGAAGCGTATAATACTCATACTTTTTCCCTGTACTGTAGATAGTGACACTATGACTATCGTTCTGTTGGGTATACAAATGATACCTAGACCAAGTGCTATCCAAAACACTTGAGCCTACCTTTTTATCACCAACAGAAGCCGAAGTATGAGCACCAAAGTGTTGCGTTTTTATGCGTGTCGTTTTAGAATATATTAGACACGCATACTGTCGGATGCATGTAGTATGTCTCAGTGTGGGCTAAATTCGTGTTTTGCCACGTGGTGTTCCTCCTCCACCTAGAACTGTCCTTGCCAAACAGTGTGCCTCAGTCGCTCTGGTCGCAGTCCTAGACAGCAGTGCGATCGCAAATGAACTTGTGGCGGAGGGGTAAGAAGGTAAAGGTGGGCTGCAACCGCACGTGGCTGCAACGGGACACTGTGATTAGAACGGTTCAAATTACCATCCCGCCATCCAGATTTAGGTTTTCCTTTACTTCCCTGGATCGTTTAAGGAAAATGCTGCGGTGGTTCCTCCAAAATAGCACGGCCGATTTCCTTCCTAAGCCTTGACCAATCGAGCTTGTGCTTCGTCTCTAATGACTTCATCGTCGGCTAGACGCTGAACCCTAATGAATGCATGAATGGGTCCAATACGTTTTGTAGGAATATCAAGTATGCAGGACCAATTAGCTTGAGTGGAAGGAGGTATGGCGTAATCACATGGTCGTCCAGAATACCTTACGTTAATAACAAACCGGTGCCAAAATCCCAGAATATGCGCGGCACGAGGGTTTTCGTCTGCCTAGACTTGACTATTACGCGAATTTAGAACACAGTCGACAGTGAACTCACATTTATTTGTGAACAGAACTCGACGGGGAACAGGGGTGTGTCGATGTGGCAGTGCAGGAACCAGGTGCAGTAGGCAAAGCGTTCTGCTCACACAGAACCTCTCATACGATATTGTAACTAATACTCGTTTCGCGCGCTATCGTTTCAGTACTCGTTGACAGGTTCTCATCAACACGATGCATTATATCTTCTTCAAATTCGGGCGTCGGCGTTGCCGTGGAGCACTATAGTCCTGTCCCCTCACGGCGAAGCTGCCTGTTTCTCAGAGCCGCTGCGTAACTTTGGCAAAAAGTTTGTGCGATGGCGCGTTACGTTGCGGAAAATGTTCGTGATACAGCAAAGATGCAGCACTTCCGTTACCTCAAGCTTCGACATGCACAAGGAGCATCTCGTGTACCAAACCAAATTTACTGTACTGGGGACTCACAGAGATCGAATAGGTCTCGCAGCAAGGCAGACGTTAAGTGACATCAGGTGACCGTCTGACGTAGGACACGTCAGCCTGTCTGCCCTATTGCATACCAGGACAAGCAACACTGAGACTTTTCTCACTCCTTAAATATATATATATATAAGTGGTATCTTTTCCTTCGGACATGTCCTAAGGAACAAACACTATTTTGATACAGAAGCCACTATGAATTAAGGAGAGACGAAAGGCAAACGGGTCTCAGAAAATCGATTTTCATATTTTTGCGTATTTAAAATGCCTGCTATTTCGTGCGTAAGACAGTTTTTGTTTCATACAAATACGACAATTTTTTCGTGAGTTATGACGTTTTCCTGACACTCTGTGTGATCTGGCATTTAAATGGCACGCCTTCTTTAGCACTATGTAGAGGTAATGCATAGGTTTCTGTCATTCCTTGGACATTATTTCCTGTTTCTGTTTCTAAATTTGAATGACATTGAGATGTCCAAAAGAGAATGGGTCCAGGTTGATAAGATTATTAAAAGAAAAGTCGAAAATAGTACTGGAAGATGGTAAGAAGCTACGTTGTAAAAGTTGTCTGACAGATGTCGAAATAGATTATAGAATTATCATGGCTTGGCCATTAGAAGAAGTGGTGGGAATTTAGAAAACTAGAAAAAATATTTGTGGGCTAGGTTTTTTCATAAGCTTTCCGGAAATGAAAATACTCAGCACCGTCTTTGCCCAGATGATCCTCACAATTGGTGTAAGTACAGGGGAAGTGCAACATATGACCATGAACATTATTTACTTGCAGCAGTGATGAATAAAATTAAACATATATTTAGAGAACTTTGTAAAGGTACGTTGTTGAAGAAATGTCTTGACTTTAAACTGATTTTTCTCAAAACTATATTTTTTGGCTTTCAGATATCATTATTTTCTAAACTAATTGGGTTAGAAATATGAAATTTGTTCAGATTGTAATCAGTATAGTAATAAGTTATTATAGATAAATTGAAAACCATCAACCCAACAGAAACTGTTTTATAATAATTAATGTATTTACAAAAAAGTGAAATTTTATTAGTGGATGAATAAAAAAAATTTCTTCAAATCGATATGAGGTATTTTGTACATTTTACTTGAAAATGCAGGAATATATGTTATGTAGATCCAGTAAAAATTTCACTGTCTTAACACTTATCGTTCTTTTGAGAAATGAACCTATTCAAAGTGTGAAACAGCATTGGCAGAATAGGGGTAAAAATTGTTTTCCGTCTCCCCTTAAGAAACAAAGGAATTACAGACGTCGACTGCAAGTGGTCAATGATTTAAATCAATGTGAAAAGTTGAAAATGTGTGCCAGACCGGGACTAGGCAGATGCTCTGATCACTAGTAGTTCCCTAGGAACATTCTTGGCGCCCAAAGGGAGAGGTGGGGGCAAAGTGGGCACGGTCGGCAACCCAAGGCCTCGTCACCATGTCCAGCTTCTGCCCTCCAGGAACCTAGGAAAGTGTAGGGAACATGGTCGAGGGGTGCAATGAACATTAATAGTTTATTTGTTTCTTTATTTATTTTTTATTTTATTTCATTTTTAAATTGACATTAATACCACCATGAATGTGAGCGAAGAGAAGTCGCGAGTAGGCTAAAGGCCACACACCATGCAGAAAACAACTTTCGGCTGAAGGCCTAAAGGAAAGAGCTTCTAAATTTCAACTAAAATAGGTTAAAGGCTTTATCCTAAAATGCTTCACATAACTCTTGGCTGAAGGCCACATACGAAACCCAAACGATGTCATGGCTTAAAGTCCAGACAAAGAAATTTCCAATTTTTAATTTAAGCGATGTTATTCAATCTGTATATTGAGCAAGCAGCAAAGGAAACAAAAGAAAAATTCGGAGTAGGTATTAAAATCCATGGAGAAGAAATAAAAACTTTGAGGTTCACCGATGACATTGTAATTCTGTCAGAGACAGCAAAGGACTTGGAAGACCAACTGAATGGAATGGAGAGTGTCTTGAAAGGAGAAGATAAGATGAACATCAACAAAAGCAAAACGAGGATAATGGAATGTAGTCGAACTAAATCAGGCGATGCTGAGGGAATTAGATTAGGAAATGAGACACTTAAAGTAGTAAAGGAGTTTTGCTGTTTGGGGAGCAAAATAACAGATGATGGTTCGAAGTAGAGAGGATATAAAATGAAGACTGGTAATGGCAAAGAAAGCGTTTCTGAAGAAGAGAAATTTGTTAACAGCGAGTATTGATTTAAGTGTCAGGAAGTCGTTTCTGGAAGTATTTGTATGGAGTGTAGCCATGTATGGAAGTGAAACATGGACAATAAACACTTTGGACAAGAAGAGAATAGTAGCTTTCGAAATGTGGCGCAACAGAAGAATGCTGAAGATTAGATGGGTAGATAACATAACTAATGAGGAGGTATTGAATAGGATTGGGGAGAAGAGGAGTTTGTGGCACAACTTGACTAGAAGAAGGGATCGGTTGGTAGGACATGTTCTGAGGCATCAAGGGATCACAAATTTAGCATTGGAGGGCAGCGTGGAGGGTAAAAATCGTAGAGGGAAACCAAGAGATGAATACACTAAGCAGATTCAGAAGGATGTAGGTTGCAGTAGGTACTAGGAGATGAAGCTTGCACAGAATAGAGTAGCATGGAGAGCTGCATCAAACCCGTCTCAGGACTGAAGACCACAACAACAACAACAACAATTTAAGCTGGAAAACTCGGCTGAAGACCACATACAAAACAAGAAATAATTTTTTTTATACAGCTTAAGGCCTAAGAAGGAAAGTCTTGCAATTTTAATTAGCTAAAACTCGGCTGAAGACCACACAGAGTACTTAAGAAAAAATCACTATGTAAAACACAAGGAGCGGCGCTCAGAAGGTTCCAAGGCTCGGCCTGGGAAGGTAACACAAACGCACGTTAGGTGAGATCAGTTCTGCTCCGCCTGACCAGCAAAACGACAACAAGATGTCAATGGCACAACGTTCTGGATACTGGTGCCCAATCCAGCTGAGTCACAATAAACCCACAAAACTACCAACAACACCTCAGCTGTCGAACTACACGCCTTGCTGCACAGCATCGGCACGTGAGGAAGATACACTGCTGAAAACTACGTCAACGACCAGGGCAGGTAACTGGAACATCAACGGGCACAAGGCAGAAGATACCGCTGGTGCACTTCATTAATGAAGGAACGAATTTAATTAAGTCAAACACCACACAGGAAGACGGCTGCAATTCCAGCCGACTTCAACGCACACACGTTGTTGGTCACGGGAATCTCCCAGAAAGCGACAACCAGGAACACACGAAGAGATGTGATAGCAGTTGAGGCTTGATAGTAGGTTAAGTGAGCACTAAACTTTAGTGTCCAGGATCGGTGGACGACGAACTTCGTAGCCCTTGCAAGAAGTGCCTCACAACTCCAACCGCGCGTGCATGTCGCCAGCGGCTCTAGCCTGACCACGCACCACGGAGACCTCGCTGCTCTCCCCCAATCCACCGACTGCCCACACCAGGAAAAGGTCAGAAGATCAAATACACGTTGTCCGATGAGGCGACCTACTGAACGACCAACCGACGGTCGTTCCCGCTCTAGTCTTCTTCAGTCGGACAGTCCATGCGTGTCGCCAGCGGTCGGCAAGTTCTGGCTGTCCGCACCTCAGTGCGGCTCCGTGCCCGACGCTCCTTCGTCGCCGACCGCCGCTCATTCCCCGAGTGCTGCTCTGTGCCCGACTGCACTCCTGGTCCATCTCTAACTCATTTCCAGACACACGACGATCCGTAAATCCCATCGATCGCTCCAGAGATGGTACGACAGTTCATTTATCGTTAAGTGCTGCTGCTGCCACTCACGGGCAATTAAGCCAGAAGTTAGTGACGCCAGTAATGGAATAAGAAAACGAGGCAGCAGTACCATAAAAGAAGCAAACAAACAACAAATGGCACGAACACGAGCTGTGCATGGCGCAGGTACAAATGGTACATTCAACGTGTCAGTGATGGTATTTAAAGTTAACTGTATCTAATGAAAATAAAAAAGTACACAGTACTGTAATTTTATTCCTATTGTCTCCTTAAGCTGGCTTCTCCGACCCCAGGCTCCTTACTTCAGTGGAGCGTCCTCTATGTCCTGTTAAATTTTTGTATGCTCTTACGGGAATAGCCTGTATAATGATTGTAAAAGTTCTCGTGGGTTCACGTCACGTAAGTTGTGTTTCACAGACCACGGCATCCCCGTTCAAACGGGTTCGGTTCCCGGCAGGGGACTGGGTGTTGTGTGTCCATCATCATTTTCATCATCATTGACACGCAAGTCTGTAAGTGGCGCCAACTGAAAAGACTTGCAATACGGCGGCCGAACCTTGAAGGGGATATTCCGATCAATAAAGGCCATATGATCATTTCATTTCACTTTTTGACAGTAAGTTGCACAACCAGACGCTGAAAGCTCCCCGGCAGAATTGTGTTCCAAATTCGAACGAAATTGAAGTTGGTAGGCAACGTGATATGAACAATTTAATGAAATACTACCTCATTTAAATGCGATTATTCTTTCTTTATGTGTAATCGTACATACTCGTTATTGTTTCTGTTTTAGTTTCTGGCAGTCACATTCCTTGCAGCGGCACACCAGATTACAGTTTTTAACTGTTGCTGCCGCATTCAAATGTTCATCTGAATTATTTCACAAATTAAAAATGGTGTTCAATGTATCAGAGCTGCTTTTATGGAGTAGCACTATAAGCTGCTTAGTAATTATTTGCCATTGACACTATATGACAGTGCAGTTTGTGCACTAAAAGTTCTTAGAACAATTCAAGCGATTGTAATTGCTTTGATCTAGAAACATGGCTTAGCGTGATTTGAACTGAGGAAAGTAGTTTGTTTTGAAGCCTTACCGATGAAGTTTTAAACAGCGATAATTCGGTTTTTATTAAAAAGCATATTATTTTTGAAGCTTCGTTTCTGAGTAATGCACATGAGACAATCCTGAGGTTCTGAAAAGTAGTAACACTACTCGTTCACGTATTAGATTTTATTGAAGCCATCTCAGAACAAAATTGCTTTAGGTGTCTGCGATCAACCTCACTACATCTCACTGCAACAGTGACGATCCAAATCTGTGCACTGACACACATCATAATGTGCACTATACTCTATAAATGCATGGAAATAGCAAAGAAACGTTACACGAATGTTCAAAGTATACAGTGTTCTTCACAGTTAGCTGTGAAAGTTGTATAACATTATCAACACTAAAATGAAGTGTGGGTGGATTAACGTCTCGTCGACGACACTGCCGTTGATTCCAAGTACAAGCAGGCACTGGGGTAGGATGGGAAACGAAGTCGGCCCACATTTTTTCAATAGAACCGTTCTGGTATTTGTCTTAAGTGATTTTTGGAAACTATGGTAAACCTAAATATGACAGGACTTACTACTGTCGAGAAGAACATTCACTTATAGTCTTATAAAATTTAATTCTAGTTTCGTTTCTGTTGTTATTATGTACACTATGTGATCATAAGTATGCGGACACCTGGCTGAAAATGACTTACAAGTTCGTGGCGCCCTCCTTCGGTAATGTTGGAAGTCAATGTGGTTTTGACCCACCCTTAACCTTGATGACAACTTCCACTCTGGCTGGCATACGTTCAATCAGGTGCTGGAAGGCTTCTTGGGGAATGGCAGCCCATTCTTTACGGAGTGCTGCACTGAGGAGAGGTATCGATGTCAGTCTGTGAGGCCTGCCACGAAGTCGGCGTGTCAAAACACCCCAAAGGTGTTCTATAGGTCAGGACTCTGGGAAGTCCATTACAGGGATGTTTTTGTCGTGTAACCACTCCGCCACAGGCCGTGCATTATGAACAGGTGCCCGATCGTGTTGAAAGATGCAGTCGCCATCCCCGAATTGCTCTTCAACAGTGGGAAGCAAAAGGTGCTTAAAACAACAACGTAGGCCTGTGCTGTGATAGAGCCACGCAAAACAACAAGGCGTGATAGCCCCCTCCATGGAAAACACGACCACATCATAACGCCACCGTCTCCGAATTTTACTATTGGCACTACACACGCTAGCAGATGACGTTCACAGTACATTCGCCATACCCACACCCTGCCATCGGATCGCCACATTGTGTACCGTGGAGTGACGCTCTACACAACGTTTGTCCACTGTTCAGTCGTCCAATGCTTACGCTCCTTACCCTAAACGAGGAGTCGTTTGGCATTTACCGGCGTGACGTCTAGCTTATACGAGGTGCATTCAAGTTCTAAGGCCTCCGATTTTTTTTCTAATTAACTACTCACCCGAAATCGATTAACTGGCGTTACTTCTCGACGTAATCGCCCTGCAGACGTACACATTTTTCACAACGCTGACGCCATGAATCCACGGCAGCGGCGAAGGCTTCTTTAGGAGTCTGGTTTGACCACTGGAAAATCTCTGAGGCAATAGCAGCACGGCTGGTGAATGTGCGGCCACGGAGAGTGTCTTTCATTGTTGGAAAAAGCCAAAAGTCACTAGGAGCCAGGTCAGGTGAGTAGGGAGCATGAGGAATCACTTCAAAGTTGTTATCACGAAGAAACTGTTGCGTAACGTTAGCTCGATGTGCGGGTGCATTGTCTTGGTGAAACACCACACGCGCAGCCCTTCCCGGACGTTTTTGTTGCAGTGCAGGAAGGAATTTCTTCTTAAAAACATTTTCGTAGGATGCACCTGTTACCGTAGCCCCTTTGGAATGCAATGGGTAAGGATTACGCCCTCGCTGTACCCGAACATGGACACCATCACTTTTTCAGCACTGGCGGTTACCCAAAATTATTTTGGTGGCGGTGAATCTGTGTGCTTCCATTGAGCTGACTGGCGCTTTGTTTCTGGATTGAAAAATGGCATCCACGTCTCATCCATTGTCACAACCGACGAAAAGAAAGTCCCATTCATGCTGTCGTTGTGCGTCAACATTGCTTGGCAACATGCCACACGGGCAGCCATGTGGTCGTCCGTCAGCATTCGTGGCACCCACCTGGATGACACTTTTCGCATTTTCAGGTTGTCATGCAGGATTGTGTGCACAGAACCCACAGAAATTCTAACTCTGGAGGCGATCTGTTCAACAGTCATTCGGCGATCCCCCAAAACAATTCTCTCCACTTTCTCGATCATGTCGTCAGATCGGCTTGTGTGAGCCCGAGGTTGTTTCGGTTTGTTGCCACAGGATGGTCTGCCTTCATTAAACTGTCGCACCCATGAACGCACTTTCGACACATCCATAACTCCATCACCACATCTCCTTCAACTGTCGATGAATTTCAATTGGTTTCACACCACGCAAATTCAGAAAACGAATGATTGCACACTGTTCAAGTAAGAAAAACGTCGCCATTTTAAGTATTTAAAACAGTTCTCATACTCGCCGCTGGCGGTAAAATTCCATCTGGCGTACGGTGCTGCCATCTCTGGGACATATTGACACTGAACGCGGCCTCATTTTAAAACAATGCGCATGTTTCTATCTCTTTCCCGTCCGGAGGAAAAAAAATCGGAGGCCTTAGAACTTGACTGCACCTCGTGTGTATATATATACATTCGCACTCGACGTTTTGTGCTCCCGAATGTGACGCTAGTTTCTTCCCACTATGCCACTTCGCTCAGCCGGCACCGGCTCTGATCCTGGAAGACGACTGTCAGTCATTCTAACAAAACTGAAGAGCAGTCAGATGTGTATTCTCATCTAGGGATGGGACTATAAAGCCTGTTCAAAAATCTAGAATTGGTATAATAAGTGCCAACCGTGGGTAACGTTTTTGAGGTAAAGTAATTGCACAAGTTGATGTACTTTTGTTTTGCTTTTTTGTTCTTTAGTCTTCTGACTGGTTTGATGCGACTGATAACGACTTCCTCTCCTGTGTCAACCTTTTCATCTCAGAGTAGTACTTAACACCCAGCATCCTCAATTATTTGTTGGATGCATTCCAATTTATTTCTTTCGGTACAGTTTTTCCGCTCTAAGGCTCCGTCTGGTACAATGGAAGTTATGCTGTGATGTCATAACTCCTACCCTATCGTCTTGTCTCTAGTCAGTATTTTCCACGTATTAGTATTCTTTCCCATTCTGAGGAGTACTTACTCGTTTCTAATCTTACTAGTCCATTTAATTTTCAGTATAGCTGTGTAACATGAGGTATTAAACATTTCACTTGTTTTCTTTTCTTATTTTTTCTACAGTCTGCAATTCAATTCAGCTCAATAAAATGCAGACGTACATTCTCAGAAATGTATTCCTCAAATAAAAGCCATGTTTGGTAACACTATACAACGTTTAACCAGAACGCCCTCTTTGTTTGTGCTAATTTGCTCTTATATCTTTCATAATCCGTCCATCCTCCGTTACTTTGCTTCCAAGATAGCATATTTCATTTGCTTAGTCTACTCTGTGGTCTCCAATTTTGACATGATTGCGAATCTCATTTCTGCTAATCCTCATTAATATTTTTTGTTCACTGTCAATTCATTTTCTATGTTTCTTAGATCATTCCATTCCATTTCATTCAGTCCTGTGATTGTTCTTCATTTTAATTGAGGATGGCTATGTCATCATCTGATCTTATTACTGATGCTACATATTAATGTCACTCCTGAACGTTCCTTTTATTTCAATCATCCCTTCATCTACGTGAAGGTTGATCTGTAGGAGACAAGTACTGCATTCATGCCTTACGCCGTTTCTAGTTTGAGCACTTCTTCTTTGGACTTACATTCTTATAGTTCCCTTTTGGCTCTTGTACATTATGTATGTTACCAGCGCTTCCTACAGTTTATACTTAAAATTCTAAGAATTTCATACATATCGCACCTTTTTAAATTATCTAATGCTTCCTTAGCTTTTCAGATGCTTGATTTTTCAAAACTTTCGGCTCCATTATCAAGCGGAGCCGTCACAACCTTTTCTAAATCCAATCTAATCGTCATGTAATAGACTATATATTCTTCTGTATATTATTTTTGCATGAACTCGGGTGCGTGAGCCGCTAAGCTGATGGTCCGACAGTCCTCACATTTATCTGGATTTGATATCATCGGAATTACGTGGACGATATTCTTCAAACAGTTTGATGGTACGTCTCCAATCTCATACATTGTAAACTATAACTTGAATAATCATTTAGTTGCAAACTCTCCAATTATTTTTAAAATTCCGAAGGAATGTTACCTACACCTTCTATTGTCTTTATTTTTTATCAAATAACTTACAAAGCTCTTACAATCTCTGTCTCGAATACCATATCTTCTACGTCTCTAAAATTCACACACATTTCTTCTTCTATCACGAAAGCAGACTGTTCCTTCCAGTTGTCGAGGCCATCAATATATTCTTTCCACCTATCCGCTTTCTTCTGCATTTCATGTTGATGCACTTGCTTATTTTAATTTCACCGACATTTATTTTAACTTTGCTAAACATTCAATCTTTTTATTCGACGACCCTTTAGATTTATTTACAGTTTTCCAGCATCCCATTCGCTATAGCTTTCTTGCACGTATCTATATATGAATATACGACTTATGTAGTTGACCTCTTTAGGAATGCCCATTCGTGCCTATTGCACTCACTTCCATAGTATGTACAATATCGGAGTATATCAAAGGCACGTCATTATTCTTCAGTACTTCTCTCACAATTTTACACATTTATTTTGAATATTCTCTTAAACTTCAGAGTACTTTCCATTCGTTTTCTCTATATTACCATGGTGTAATCCAACTGATATCTTCGCGAGGCTCGAGACCTTTTCCAAGTAGAACGTCTCGTCTTGTAATTTTTGAAAAGTATATTATCTGTTACAGCCTGAAGTTTATTGCAGAACTCCCAAAGTCGGTAGCTTCTCTTACTTTCTAGTACTGAACCCACAGTCTCACCTATCTCTGTCGCGTATTCCTTATCTTGCTGTATAATTCCAATCCCCCATGATCTCTGTACAGCTAAATATAGAATAAAATCAAAAGGGTTAGGATTCTCTATTAACAGAACGGTGGGCAAAGAATGAATTACTGTGAACAGCCCAGTGCTAGTATTATTCTCACTGGAATCTACTGAAAGCCCAAACGCCAACATATGCCGAAGATGAAGAGGTAACTCAGTATGTAAAGAAAGATGAAAATCAAATTTATATGCAAGCTGCGGAATTGGCTGGTCTTGTCTCTTGCACAACTGTAGGCTGTGCTTTCACTGTACCCTAAACGATTACCTATCCTGTGCTTATAACATGTGCTCCAGTAAGAGTACTGATTGAAGGTTACTAACTAAACCTCTCTGCAACGGCAGCTTTTCCGGCGTTCTCACTTCACGCCTTCCACTTGCAACCTCTCCACTCAGCATTATGCCGAAAACATGGTGATGTGGACTGCTTGCAACAGCCAGGTATTTAAGATAGTCGTGGGATGAATTGAGGAAGAGGTATGTGACCATGTTGAAAAATATGTGTAAACTGCAAAATTTTCGATACGTCGCTGAGGAAAAAGTCATCGAACGAATGCAAAATGACGTTATTAATCCGATATTACCCGTTTCGGTGTTTGATATCATGGAAGTTCTAGTAACGAGTGGACGTAATAGTTACTTGTTGTAGTGGTAACAGACGTCAGTATAAGCAGAGTTTGATGTTTGTTACCATTGCAGCAGCTAACTATTACGTCCACTGGTTGCTTGAACTTTCAGGATGTCTGATGATGGCAAACACCGGAACGCATAACATTGGAGTAATTAAGTCATTTTACATTCAGTCGATCACTTTTCCCTCAGCGACCCATGCAGTATTTTGCAGACTACACATATTTCACGTGGGGGCTGCAAGTGGACGTGTGAAGTTGTACACTTAACGCAGCGTCGTGAGTGTTGTATCCACTCGCCTTGTATCTTGCATAGCTGTGTCACTTACGCACCTTCAGAACTATGAGGATGGTTACATATGGTTAACAGGCTGTTTGGCTATTAGTAATCGTTGTCAGGGATTCAGGGATGTGAAAGATCAAAGGTTCTTTTTATTTACATCTTTGTCAAATGTGTACCATTTGTATTCACTAATAATCACACACAATAGATGCAAAACATAATTGGAATTCCTGTTTGTAACTTTACACGCTTTCGCCCTATGTAGGTCTTTCTGATTGCACGTCCAGCCTGTCTGTTGCCACCATTTTGTGTCAGGTCGTCCTAGAGGCTTATTTTCTGTCGTATACTAGCAGATGAGAGGTCAGAAAAGGCAATGCTTCGTTATAACTGACAGCCAGTGGGATACACGCATTATGACGTTTCATCCAGTCCCAAACATGCTCAGTTGGGGATGGATCTGGGGATACTGGTGGCTAGAGAAGTAGACGTACACTTTGGAGAGCAAGTCGCGTGCACTGTAGTGTTGGAAAAGCATATCGCCTTATTGGCTCACGAACGGTAACACGGCTGGTTGAATAATGTTTTGGATGTACTGTGCACTGTTGATTGCTCCCTCTACCATCACGAGAGGTGAGTGGCGATATTGCTCCCCACACCAAGATGCCGGGTGTTGACCATGTGTGCGTTTGTCATATATTCTCAGACGTTGTCACTCACTGCACGGCTCGAAACACGCGTACGACTGTCACCGGTACCCACGCAGAAGCGACTCTCATAGCTGAAGACAATAAGTCTCCATTCGTCTTTCCATAAGCGCTTATAGCGACAGCACTGAGGCGAGGTACACGATGTTTGGGCGCGAGCGGAAGACGCCCAACGGCACGTAGGATCGTAGCTCTGTCTCACGGAGACGTTTGCGAATGGTCCTTGACCCTCCCGGGCACCAGTGTTCCTATTTGATGGTCCAGTATTGCAGTTAGTAAGATGTGACAGTCTTGCCTTGCAACTGTGCGCCGCCACTGTCCGGGCCCAGGTTGACGGGATTGTGCACCTCCTACTGACCTCGGGCGACAACGTCGACGCCCTGTGGTGACATCTTGGCCCAAGCGTAGCGCAGTTCTGCTGCATTACCACCCAGCCTCCCGCACACGCACTATATGCCCTCGCTCAGACTCCGTCAATTACTCAAATGGTTCACGTCCACGCTGTCGCGGCATGCTACCAATGTGTCAAACACAGCCGTAGCTCCATATGCCACGGCTAACTGCCTGCTACTGGCTCTAGCGGTGGACAACTGCTGTGAAGCTTGCAACATTCCACGGCTGATAACGCGGTTCCTGGTTTGACAGTAGCACTGCGCGTTTGATAATCTCATTAACTGTTCTCTCACTGTGCAAGTATGTAATGCGTTAGTCACTTGCGTGTTCGTTTTCATTTTCCAGTAGTGTACATTAGCTAGGGACGATAAAAGATGTTAATATGACCGGTCGGGATGGCCGCACGTGTCAGCTCGCCATTTCTATGATTCGGTAAGACGCGCTGGCTAATCCGCCCGGAAGATTAACGATGAGATCCGCTGTGCTGGCCAATTGGGATGTCGTTGTCAGGCGGTTTCGCACAGCCGACCAGGTGAACGATTCGCAGACATTTACAAAACTTCGATCACTTTCGCATGGGTGGCACTAGACGCGGTCGCCTGGGGACGCATGAATTCCTTCCTGCGGTGGAGGAAAGGAGTGGGGACAGGAGATGCGCCTGGCCACCCTCTACCACTACCAATTTTACCACATCCATAATTAAGGAAGTCAGCCCTCTGAGAATACGGAATAAGGGACGGGAAAAAGGAGGATGAACGATCTAGATCAAGTTCACGGACTTGGGATAGATTTTTACAATAAATTTTCCTGTCTTGTACCGCTCTGTAAAGCAGTGTAGTTTTCAGAACTTGAGTTTTTGATCGAGCTAGCGATCGCTTCAGAATGGTTCAAATGGCTGTGAGCACAATGGGACTTTTACATCTGAGGTCATCAGTCCTCTAGAACTTAGAACTACTTAAACCTAACTAACCTAAGGACATCACACACATCCATGCCCGAGTCAGGCTTCAAACCTGCGACCGTAGCGGTAGCGCGATTCCAGACTGAAGCGCCTAGAACCGCTCGGTCACACCGGCCGACCTCGTGGATCACAATGTCGTTCCACTCACAGAAGCTAAACATATGTGACATAAATATTTTTATTTACTATACCGTACCGACAATGAGTTAAGGAGTTTTATTTCGCCAACCATGTCCTGCCTGCGTTTTGGTCGGTTATCTGGAAATTATCAGAATAGAAATTGGGAAATGCGACGGTTTTATTATAGTCCCCTAGACACCTCCAAAGCTGAAAAACTTTAAAAATCTGTCGTACACTTTAATAAGCCCTTGTACACATAGTATGTGTGTGTGTGTATATAAACAGAGGGCAGAGTTGATCACATAACGATGCTCCTGTGTAATCTACCATTACTCCAAGTTTGTACGTGACATACCAAAACAGTGTTGATGGTCTTCTGAGTGACATATGGCGCTCTACAAGAGAAGCATTCGGCATCTCTGACACAGTCTTAACAGCTACTAGTATAGCTTTAATTTCCTAGTAGAAGCAAATCCCAGCCTTATTCAGTAGATTTGAAATTTGGAGACCTTAATGACCTCTGTTTTTGAGTGATACTCTCACCTTGTAGCGTGTCGTTACCATGTGAGCTCTATAGGGACAATTCAAAGCCAGGAAAGAATAGGTAGTAATTCCAACATACGGCAGAATACTTGGTCGGAAAATGTCCTACTGAAACCTGTCAGAGTCGGATATGACAACAAGGTATCCCTGTTAACGGCTTTTAATGCGTTTCAGAAGCTTCTATAACGGAAGACGAGAAGAAGTAACGATTGTCTCTTCTAAACCTGTCCCCGTTGATATTTACTAACGCTTGTCAGCAGCTGAAGGTATTAATATATAATACTAATTTCGTTCTAGACGGCTGCAGGTCATGTCCGAAAGAACTTACACCATATCCATATAAGTACGAGGTGCATTCAAGTTCTAAGACCTCCGATCTTTTTTCTCCGGACTGGAAAGAGATAGAAACATGCGCATTGTTTTAAAATGAGGCCGCGTTCATTGTCAATACGTCCCAGACATGGCAGCACCGTACGGCAGATGGAATTTTACCGCCAGCGGCGAGAATGAGAACCGTTTTAAATACTTAAAACGGCGACGTTTTCCTTACTTGAACAGCGTGCAATCATTCGTTTTCTGAATTTGCGTGGTGTGAAACCAATTGAAATTCATCGACAGTTGAAGGAGATGTGGTGATGGAGTTATGGATGTGTCGGAAGTGCGTTCGTGGGTGTGACAGTTTAATGAAGGCAGAACATCGTGTGACAACAAACCGAAACAACCTCGGGCTCGCACAAGCCGGTCTGACGACGTGATCGAGAAAGTGGAGAGAATTGTTTTGGGGGATCCCCGAATGACTGTTGAACAGATCGCCTCCAGAGTTGGCATTTCTGTGGGTTCTGTGCACACAATCCTGCATGACAACCTGAAAATGCGAAAAGTGTCATCCAGGTGGGTGCCACGAATGCTGAAGGACGACCACATGGCTGCCCGTGTGGCATGTTGACAAGCAATGTTGACGCGCAGCAACAGCATGAATGGGACTTTCTTTTCATCGCTTGTGACAATGGATGAGACGTGGATGCTTTTTTTCAATCCAGAAACAAAGCGCCAGTCAGCTCAATGGAAGCAGACAGATTCACTGCCACCAAAATAATTTCGAGTAACCGCCAGTGCTGAAAAAAAGATGGTGTCCATGTTCTGGGACAGCGAGGGCGTTATCCTTACCCATTGCGCTCCAAAGGGGCTACGGTAACAGGTGCATCCTACGAAAATGTTTTTAAGAACAAATTCCTTCCTGCACTGCAACAAAAACGTCTGGGAAGGGCTGCGCGTGTGCTGTTTCACCAGGACAACGCACCCGCACATCGAGCTAACGTTACGCAACAGTTTCTTCGTGATAACAACTTTGAAGTGATTCCTCATGCTCCCTACTCACCTGACCTGGCTCCTAGTGACTTTTGGCTTTTTCCAACAATGAAAGACACTCTCTGTGGCCGCACATTCACCAGCCGTGCTGCTATTGCCTCAGCGATTTTCCAATGGTCAAAACAGACTCCTAAAGAAGCCTTCGCCGCTGCCATGGAATCATGGCGTCAGCGTTGTGAAAAATGTGTACGTCTGCAGGGCGATTACGTCGAGAAGTAACGCCAGTTTCATCGATTTCGGGTGAGTAGTTAATTAGAAAAAAAATCGGAGGCCTTAGAACTTGAATGCACCTCGTATATTGTCTCTTCTGGTTGTCCTTCCTTGCGGACTACTTTGCTCTCTTCATCAAGGACCTCTTATTGTTAATAGCGATCTCATAGTGGTGACGTTATACTTTGTCTCATTGAAATGCAATTTCTACATTATGCTGTTCTTAACTAATGGCTCCTCATGGTATAGATCATGACACTGACTGTATTTGACCCGAAAATGAGCGACGGTTGTGCCTCCACCGTTGCAGCAAAATCTTTTTACATCATTATCCTTAGTGACTGTTGACGTTCGTACTCCAAGTTGTACCAGAGACATTATACTCCTTAGGGCATAACACGAAATCTTAAACCGCTACCGTGATCAGGTGTTTAAAATTGTTGACATGGAGATTGGTTTACGTGGACGTGATAATTTAGCGCTGACTTCTGGAACCTCTAACGCTACATGATTTATAACAGTGTGTGCTGCAGCCATGTTAAATTGCTTGTGGGTTATTGCGGTAGACAGGCTGTAGTGGCAGTAACTCGCAGTGTACGCCAACCGAGGTAGAGACGAAAATCCGGTTACTGTTGCGCTACGTTGTCATAAATGTGGACAAAAAGATGTTAGGCTGAAATATCTGCTGTAATAAGATAGACGTAACACATATTTTATGCAACCGCATGCTGCGGAACTGTGTACTGCAGAACTGTAGTTCTGTGAAGACTTGTTTATGACAGGCTTAGAAGTAATAAATAATGTAAAACAAATGAAGAATACTCTAATCAATACTGTGATGCAAGATGGGAATCAGCGTCACTGATACGCAAGATGTTCGAATGGCGCGAACTAACATGCCGTCCTCAGATATGAGGCATACGAGATTCCTTTGTTCTATTAAGATTTCTTGTCTTACTGCTTCTCGTAGTCACCAAATACTGTATTTAGCTGGTTATCAATTCGCCCTTTTACTTTTCCGTTATTATTGAAAGTACATAACTTTTTAAAAGAATTTTTCTTTCTCTCAAGTGTTGTTTCACGCATTTTGTACCGTTTTTGTTGTGGCTAGACATCAGGTTGTGTTTTGTGCAGCGTTTGGACGTATCACAAGTTCTACATATTTAAGTGCTATATAATATAGTACAGTTATTTCTAGGATAGTGTTACTCCTTCAGTTACAGAGTTTTATGTTGAGTAATATTCTGTACGTTTTTAAAACTAGTTACATAATGTGTAGACAGTTAAGCAACACTTCGTCAATCGTGCACCATCTTCTACCTCGAAGCGGAAGGTTTCTTCACCATGAAAAACGTCTTAACAATTTTCACTGGCGCTAAAATGGAAATTTGTCTACCAATAGCTTCTGTTTAAGTTCTGACTGTTTTTGGATAATATTTTTTAATTTAATTTCTCTTACTCATTATTAGTATGCAGTACAGCAATAACGTAACACGTAGACTATTAACTGCAATACTGGCAACATTTTCTCGACTTCGATAATTTTTAAATATTAGCGGAATATTTGTTCCTAGATACATAACAATGTTGCGCCTCGGAACAGTTTTCCACATTTGGAAATGCTTACTTTTCCGGAGTAATATCTGTAATTTCATAAAGAGACTGCATCACACATAAAGTGATTATGATTTTACAATGGTATAAAAATACATTGAACTTCTCTTAAAGCACAGTACTCGCCCCTAACCGTGTTTCATTTATCTTAATGCTGTACTGCAAACTGTTTAAGCCATACTGATACTTTACGCCTGCAAGTTATTTTCGCAGAAAAATGTATTCATTGCTTATGCTGCTTTATTTTTAACGATTTTCTTACCTGTTTATGTTATACATACTCGGCTGAATGTAACAAAACCCTTAATATTAATTAGAACATCACGAATATTTCGTCTTCATCCTCCTAGCTTTTAAATGATCCGGAACCAAAGTCGCATAAAATTTTATGATGCTGTAACCGGGGTTTGGTCCGCTTACGAGGTCATTCTCAGACAATTCGACGTAAATACTGCGGTATATAGTGCCATTGCTCACAGCAGTAACGCAGTTTAATGCAACGAAAAATCGGTAATACCACAAGCCATAAGTTTTATGATAGGTTGTCTAAGAACGGGTGGTTAAATGAATAATCCTGGTTACGTCAATACATATATTTTATGCTTTGTTGACGGCAAAATAAAATTTACTCTAGACGAATAGTGTGTCTCGATCGAGAACACTTCATCCTGTTAGTCACAAATGTTTTTGAAAACTACATAAGAAACGTCTTTTACTTTGAAATATGTAGGAGATGAATAAATGCTGCCGTTCTAGAGATCGCTATAACTTTGAACCGACAACATGAGTATGCAGTTATTAAATTTATTTCGAGCGGAAACTGAAGAAAATTATGAAAGTAAAAGTCAACCAAATTTTAGTAGAACGCGTGGTTTCCACAGCAGAATCAGTATGAATGCATTAGGAAGTTCACAAAGTGTGAGACTTTTCTTACCCTGCTGGTAAGGTAACTAGAGTTTGTCTCCAGAAAACACTGTAGTAGATGAAACTGCAGAGGCAGAAAATAGTCAAAAGATGCTAACTGGAACTGAAGTAAATTTAGACATAAGTTAAGATCATCATACTACACGAATACATGAGCAGCTGAGTTACAGGTAGAGACTGTTGGAAAGAGTGCGGGGGGGGGGGGGGGGGGGACAGCTGCTACAGTACAGTAACCATGCTGGATGAAAATAGCTTGCTGCGCCGCATCACTAAGAGGTGAGGACATGCATCAGCCACACTCTCGAATATATTAAGGAAGGGGCGTGAGCTGTCAACACTGTCTTCATCTGGCGGCTCTTGAGCAACTTGCATTCGCCGACATTTTCCTTCGAAATTCAACAGTTTTTGAATAAATTTTGCTCTCTCAGACGGCCGCTGTGGCCGAGCGGTTCTAGGCGCTTCAGTCTGGAACCGCGCTACCGCTACGGTCGTAGGTTCGAATCCTGCCTCGGGCATGGATGTGTGTCATGTCCTTAGGTTAGTTAGGTTTAAGTAGTTCTAAGTTCTAGGTCACTGATGACCTCAGATATTAAGTCCCATAGTGCTCAGAGCCATTTGAGTTGGTCTCTCATGTTTCATAGATTAAGCATGAAAAAAAAAAAAAAAAATCGTAGCATGCGCGAACTGAAATGGCAATCTCTGATAATGATTTTTCTACCTTTCATAATTATTTCGTTGATTTCCTTAGGCCTCGGCGTTTAGCACGCTCATCATATTTATCATCTTGACGGCCTTCTTTGAAATACTTGTTTTACACACAGCAGAGGCACCAGAAGCAATTTTCAAAATTTCTAAAACATTGGAACACTTTATTCTATTCTTATAACAAAATGTAGTACAGACACTCTAATCAATTTTATATAAAATATATAATCGACGATATTGCCAGAAAACATGTTACTTTTTTGACAGCTGACAACGTAATAAATACCCAATATGGCAAACAATGTACAAATACTTTTCTGACATGTTTACCAATAGAAAAACAAAAATTCGTGGGAATCAGACTAATACAGCATGCGAAATTATAAAATTCACTTTATAACACACCTTGTACAATACATGATACATCTTAAAAACTGAGTTTTGACTTAATTACTGCTCTTTGCTATTTTTCTTAATGGTCAGCAGTGTCCATGTATGGCGTGTGTAAGGGTTAAACGTAGAAGCTGAAATCCAGTGGGACTGAGATAGTAGTGGACAAAGGATAGAAACAGTGCAAACTTCATTGTTGCCAGATTTCTCCCTTCCCTGTCGAGGTCAAGATCGTGGTCACCCCTCCCATACCCCTCCTCACTCACCCCCTCGGCCTACACGACTTGTTCCGCCATAAATCCTCATGTTAGGTGGCAGTCTAAGCACTTATAAGCATACAAGTATATGTTCTAAATTTGTGTGGTGTAAATGTCATTTCAGTGTGCAACTAATAATAACACATTGTATCACAGCTATAATTCACCTAACGACAATATTGTTCTACTTACGTCAATAAGTTGTTGTGATAGGACTTGGGAGTCTATATATAGTTTTTTATTCTTTGAAAATAACAGCAAGGGTACATGGCAACAAATTATTTTGATAATTAATTAGATGCTTTATACACAGTATGTATTAGAATAGATGTATACTCTAAGAAAGAAGAAAGAGCGATGCACCATAAAGGAACCATCCGAATGGGACAGAAATCAGCAGATGTGATGTATATGCACAGACAAACAAATTAATATAGTTTCAGAAAAATTGGATGATTTATTAAGGAGAAAGCGCTTTACAAATTGAATTGAGATAGTCAAGAATACATTGGTCTAATTCTGGCTGTTATGCAAGCAGTTGTTCGACTTGGTATTGATTGACAGAGTTCTTGAACGTGTTCTTGAGGGATATTGTGCCACCTTCTGTCAAACTGTTGTGTCACATCGTCAAAATCCCAAGCTGGCTGGAGGGCCCTGTCAATAATGCTCCAAGCATTCTCAGTTGAGGAAAGATCCAGCGAGAGTTTCTATAGCTTGTCTTCATGCTTGCCAAACCCTACCTTGCCCAAGAGGGTCACAGATTTCTCTCAGATGAGACGTTTGAAGCATTATGGGCACGGCCCTCCAACCATTTCATGATTTTGACGATGAAACTCGCCAATTGGACAGAACATGGCATGATGTCCCTCAGAAGGCCATCCAACCACGCTATTAATCAATGCCAAGCCGAATAACTGGTTGGATAAGGACCAGATAGGACCAACACCTTACTGGCTTGCTCATTTTGTGAAGCTCTTTCTCCTGAACAAGTCATCCAGTTTTTCTGCTACTGTAGTCATTTGCTTGTCTGTACATGTACGTCACACCTACCGATATCTGTCTGATTCAGATATTTTTGGAGAGTATTTATACAAATCAGTTGCATAATAAGACACAAATATCCCATAAGATTTATATGATAGACTTGACTACAGAAGTGTTCTCTCTTTCTTTTTCTCTCATTCACAAGGCTAGCAGTAGGAAAAAAAATCTTAATATATGCAAGATCTGTGCATTACAAACCACTTTCACTATTATAGGTCATGACAGTCCATACACTCTCTGCAGTATTCACTTATGTCCTCTCTATATCTGTGTCTAAATCTACATACTTCATGTCTGTAGTCTGTAGTCTGTATCACCCATACAAAGTGCATGGCACACCTGCATCTGTAACCAAATCCGCTAACTCCCCTCCAAAAAAAAAAAAAAAAAAAGAAGAGAGTACACACACTACCTCACAAAAAAGTGAAGCATCCGTAAGGGGAGCAGCAAATAAAATGAGACTTCACCTGTAGATTCAGTGGCCACAAAACTGAATCAAATTTACTACAAAAGTGTGACTACTTATCAGTATGACACTGCACCTGCTCTGATCTGGATTCATGCAGTGATTCGGTTGGGAAGAGTGACATAAATCTATAGTATTCTATCCTGAGGCAAACTGATTCACAACTGTTGTAAATGGTCCATTATACCTTGGATACTGGCACTGGGATGGAACTGAAATGCGAGCTGGTCTGACAGTAGTTATATTGGGGACAGATCTGGCGTTCTTTCTGGCCACAGGAGTAGCTAAACATAATACAAACAATCCACAGACACATCTGCCATATGTGAATGACTATTATGTTGAAAAATGGCACTGTGATAGTGTCACATAATGCAACAAATGAGGACGCAGAATGTATCATTGTAGTGTCAGAGTTCCCTCAGTCACTACCAACTGTGATCTGAATGGGATGGGAAGGGATGATCTTGACCTTGACCTTAATGGAGAGGGAGATCTGCTAATATTGCGTGAGGGAGGGGGAGAGGGTGACCTCGAAGGGAAAAGAGAAATCTGGTAACAAAGCTGCCTGCACTGTTCTCTCCTTCATCCACTGCTTGGACTGTCTAGAATGCGATATGCTGAATCTTGCAAGTGCAACCGAGGAGCCACGCAAACAAAACTAGCAGTGTTGCTTTGAAAGCGGATATTAATGGGAAGAAAGAGTGATTTTGCCATCACTTGTTCCTCCACTGTGAAGTACAACGATACTGCAACCGATTGGCATTCTGTCGCCCGCTAGACCCAATACAGTTTCTTTAGCATAATTCCTTACTGTTTTTTATTATTTGTGCATGCTGATTGTGGCGCAGCTCCTTGCTTGCGGATTAAATTACTGGATGAATCAAAATACTTAGTCACTTGTTGTATAGCTTTATTTATGCCAAGATGCATTTCACGCCTTCATCCATCTTCAGTTTGCATAATACATATTTTATGTATTTCTTTATTTCTTGTTTACAAAACTTTAGTCCCCCAGCTATGTAATGTATTCTACTACTGAGCTCTAAAACTCACTCACTGTAGAGGGAGGCTTACTCGGTATTTCTGGCAAGCAAGTGGGAAGTTGAGGTGCACGAAATGAGAAAACAGACACCTTTACCATCCCCATTACGTCAGCTGATTTTTTTGAGTCTTTAATCTTCTAATTAGTTTGATGTGGCCCACCATGAATTCCTCTCCCACGCCAGCCTTGTTATCTCAGAGTAGTGCTTGTAACCAAGATTTGAGTTATTTGCTGGATGTATTTCAATCTCTGTCTTCCTCTACAATTTTTGCCCTCTACAGTTCCCTCCAGTACCACGGAAGTCATTCCCTCATGTCTTAACAGATGTCATATCATCCTCTCCCTTCTCTTTATCACTGTTCTCCGCATAATCGTTTCCCCTCCGATTCTGCACAGAACCTCCTCATTCCTTATCAAAAACATTAAGCTAAGTTCCTCGTTGTTCTCATTACTGCTACTTCTCATTGCTTTCGTGTTTCTCCGGTTTACTTTCAGTCCATATTCTGTACACACTAGAGTGTTTCATTTAAATTCCACTCTTGAATCTTTTGTTCTATTTCCGTCATTGCTTCTTCGACCCGTAGATTGAACAGTAGGGGCGGAAGACTACGTCCCTGTCTTACGGCCTTTCTAATCCGTGCACTTCTTTCTTGGTCTTCCATTCCTATTTCTCCCTCTCCATTCTTGTACGTATTCTACATTAACTGTCTTCGTCTATAGCTTACCCCCATTTTTCTCATATTTTAGAAATCTTGCGTCATTTGACATTGTCAAACGCTTTTTGCAGGTCAACAAATCCTATGTGTATTGATTTTTCTTCGCTCTTGCATCTATTATCAACTACAAGATGAGAACTCTCACTCTACATTGTACAACGATGTTTTTATGTGTATGTAGTGTGCACAGTGACTGGTAGTGAGAAATAAATAGACGGTATAGCACTAGCTTTTTACATTATTAAATAACTTACGTGTAATATAGTAATGTACACTACGGAGGAAACGAATGATACTAGAATGTTTTACATTTCCATTTGGTTTTCGAGGCGTCACTAACTTACTTCAGGCATGTTGTGGCGTATCAAGACAGCTACGACACTCGGAAGTAGCCGGGTGCGGGTGGCACAGCCTCGCCTGTTGTTAGGCTCCCCACCTCATCGCATACGTCAACATGGGGGCCTCCCCACGGCGGGCGGAAGCCTTATAACACGACCGTTCGCCGATTTGCGGGGGAGGAATGTGGTGTCACCGCCAGACACCACACTTGCTAGGTGGTAGCTTTAAATCGGCCGCGGTCCATTGGTACATGTCGGACCCGCGTGTCGCCACTGTCAGTAATTGCAGACCGAGCGCCACGACACGGCAGGTCTAGAGAGACGGACTAGCACTCGCCCCAGTTGTACGACGACTTTGCTAGCGACTACACTGACGAAGCCTTTCTCTCATTTGCCGAGAGACAGTTAGAATAGCCTTCAGCTAAGTCCATGGCTACGACCTAGCAAGGCGCCATTAACCATTTCTATAGAGAGTCTCACTTGTATCGTCAAGAATGCTGTATACAAATGATGGATTAAAAGTTAAGTATTTCAGCAGCTACGTACTTTTCTTTATAGTATTCATTACGTATCCTGTTCCAGACCTCACGCCCGTCTGCGTTAGATTATAGCGTGCATTTCGGCCTCCTCTATCTACAAGGTGTTGGCACATTTGCCAACACATCAAGGCAAATGTCAGAATGGCTCCTACTATAATACCAAGACCGACTGCCTGTCGCTTCCTTGTCAGAAAGGATGTAATTTTGTAATACCTGCTCCTGTGAATTATGTTATTATCTGTTTGTTCTTCAACTGTAATACCATGACACCTCCAGTAACGTTGTGAAAATGATCAATGGAAAATAAAATTATTACTTCTCTACTACTACTACTACTAGTAGTAGTACTGCCCCGCTACATTTCTTAATCATTAGGATTTTTTCTGTTTACTGCACTGCGAATGCTGCAGTTGCCCTGTGAAAAATAACATTTCATTTGGGTACCACGTTCCTAGAGTTGTTAATAACTACGCGTTCTTACACACACAGAATACAGTTTTAGCTTCGCTGACTCAATGGTGCAGCACAGCATTCGTCACACGGCCGATTTATGCATTTGTTTTATAGGAAATTACCGATAAAGTAAAACTGCTTCAGAAGTAGTTTCGGATCTGTAATTTTATGTATAATTTTCGGTACAAGTAAACGCGTAAATCAGTCATATAGCGAATGCTATCAGTGCATCGGTGAACATAAAAATGGGTGTGCTATACGTGCACTAGGTGACAAATAAAACTGGCTCGAAAAATACTGTATTTCATGTCCCGCAAGGTAGGCTGTCCGGCTTACTTTATCTGTCCCTTGTATAGAAAAAGAAGCTAAAATTTACAGAATAAAAGTAAGTCTACTTAAGTATTAATTACACGTCAACAGGCACTCGGGATATGTGGTAGCTAAACGATTTGCAATTTAGCGTAGGGAAGAAGCAGCGTTCGTGATGCTGTTGGCTTAGTGATTATAATGATGATGATGTGAATGTATTAGATTAACTGAGGAAGTGGAAGCGCGAAACAAGTCTTGGCATGAATAAAGCCATATAAAAAGTGGCTTGTTACTGCTTTTCGTTGCCTACGTTTTGATTTTACTTGACTTCCAATCGATTTCTGATTAGGGATGCTTATTTATACTTGTAATAGACCTATGGAATGTTTATATATTACAGCAGGCGGAGTGTGTCACCTAAAAATTGTATCTTGAGATTCAGCGGATCTTACAACTGGATCGTTCAAAGACGAAAACTTACTTCAATACCACCTAGAATGAACCGTTAACTCCAAAGTTGATCTTTCTTTGCATTGTACACTTTATCCTTGAGTGCATTTCCACTAGAAATCAAGCATTTTCTTGACTAGGTAGGACAACAGAATAAAATCATATTGAGACTGGGTTACGTGTACGGATGAGAGTCTTAAATCAAAATGGGTGATTTAATCCAGTTGTAACACCATAGCTCTAATGCTCTGCTGATTTATTTTGCTTTTGTTTCATTTAATGTTAAATCGTTGCGCTTCTGTAAACATTGTTTGACTGAATTGATAACAAAAAATTGTATACTCCTTTCTTTGTTAAAACTTTGATGTCGTGGATTGATTCTATGCAATGTAGTATGTCTGTTATTTAAATTCTTTGTCCCATTTGGAGGGAACAAAACTTACTGTATATAATTGTAATTTTGTGTGAATAATTTTTTTGTAGAAATGTTAGTATGTGAAAATGTTCTGTTTTATTCAAAATGTTTGTTTGTTGTAATGTAAATTGCTGATCCTCACTTAGGGTTCTTAGTTCTTTAGTATGTGAAAGATGTTGTGGTTCCCCTCGGGAACGGAACTGAGTAGCGTGCGCAAATTGTGGTTGGCCTAGGTGAAAAAGGTGGAACAAGAGTCAGTCGAGGACGAGCTACGAGTCGGGGACGAGCTACCAAACTGTGCACTGCCATGTAAAAGATGCATATTGTGCTGGTTCCGAGAGGGGCTTTTTCTGCTACTTTCCAATGCCTCGGATGGATGGATAAATAGCTGGAACTATTCTGGAATTTGTATCTATCATCGCCACCAGGAAATGACGGAGTCCAGCAATTCTACCTGCAATTCCACCTACCAACATGCAGTTGCCACCACACTGCGCAATCATTGCATCGGAATACTACAATGATGTACAGTGAAGGATCATCTTAATGGATGTGTTAGTGTGCTCAAATACAAGGTAATTTATATCTGAATTAATGTACCTACCTTGATTTTTCTCCTCTTCATAACACCTCTCAGGTTTGAGCTAAAGTGATATCCGAGTGTCCTTACTGAAAGAAGGCCAGTGTTCTGCTAATTGATGCCTCTTGAACATAGTAAAAAGAAAGTTAAAGTTAATGTGGCTCGCTGAAAATAATTTTCCTAGCAAAACTGCTTATTAATGTTGTTGCCAACTTCAAAATTAAAAGTTCTTAAGATTGAGGCTTATAAAGTTTTGCTTAGTGAATGATCATATTAATGCCTGTTGTAAATCGCAGAAGGTGAGTCAGCATTTTACATATATGTCAATTTTGTGTCTCACGGTAGTAAAAGTGGAAAACTGCAGTTGTGAAACGTTATATACTAATGTTTGTTAAGTGTTGGTCTCTCTTGTGTATTGGAAGTGCATATTAATAGTATAACAGGATCCACAGTTTGTCTATTGTGTTAATGCTCGGTAACAAGTAACGGAAAGACCACTAATTAGGAAAACCATAATATCTGTATTCAAATGATAGTGAGAAGCAACCTGTTAGTGGATTCCAATTAACTTTCATTTTAAATAGTAAAGTATTTAATTGAGAGGGACTTAACCTATATCCAATTAGTGATTCTGCATTGAATAGTAATAACGTTATAAAGACCATTCAGTTTGTGTAAGCCCTGAAGTAATAGTGTGTTTCGGTATCTGTTATAATTTTGCAAATAGTCTGTGCTGCTCTAACTGTTAATTTCAATCTTACCGTAAACATAAGTATGTGTCAGAGTTCACTGCACTCGCGTGTGACAAAGTATAGGTTGTGTTTATACGTTAAAGTTACTAATAACTATTATCTTGAACGAGAATGTTAATCATTCTCTTGCCTAGTTAGACTGGCGACCGTTTTCTTAATACGTTAAACAGTGCAGATAGGCAAAATTTTGTTTGTTACTGTTCAAATGTTTACGTAATTCTGATTTTCAATTCCGATAAGCCACCTCCGCTAGGTACAACACGGTCAACATAACAAAATTCCTCTCAGAGGGTAACACTGTTCTGTTGCTTTATACCATAATTGCTTTAATAAGACAGTTTTATTTCACAATCTGCCTCCAGCTTCGAGTTTATGGTATAGCAGTAGCAGAAGGACAAGAGTGTTATACAGTGTCCCAAATAATATAGTCAAGTGTTTTAATGTGGTCTGTCACGGCAACAGGTTGAGCGCAGGAAGTTTAATCACCTTACAGTAGAACGGTGAACTAAATGTCACGTCTGCTGGCTCCAATCCCGAGCGAACGGTTACTTAACTAACTGGGCGCGACTTCGTTAACGAGCAATTAGCAGTGGCCCGATTCAGTAGTACCGAGGCACGCAACGGCAGCTACGGCGACGAATAGAAGCTCTTACAACGGCGCTTCTATCAACCGCGCGCCGTTACACGTCCGTTATTACTGGGTTTCCGGCAGGAGCATTGAAAAGGAAACGCACTCACACGCACACGCTGCGCAATCGTTAAACATCGAGGGTAATCAATTCATCCTCTTCGTTTCCCATCCATCCTCCAGTTTTCGACTGCTAAATTACGTATGCCTCGCAATGTGTGTGTGTGTGTGTGTGTGTGTGTGTGTGTGTGTGTGTGTGTGTGTGCGTTTCCGTCCTTTCGTCAGGTATGCAAGTATTTCACATTTCGATGCAGTCCTGTCTAATGCTGCAAGGCAATGGTCTTTGCTTTTGTCAATTATGTCATGCAATAAAAAAAGTAATAAAAGAAGAAGAAATATGTATAGAGTGTAAAGACCCACAGAGTGGAATTTACTGCGCGGATATTTCATTAGTTAACTGATATTAAAAAAAAAAAAAAAACTGGCTTACTAGAAGTTACAGCAGAAAATATACTTTCTCATAACATATAAGTTTTTGCAGCCTGGTGGTGAAACGCTGTGTTCTTTTTTGCATGAAGTGGGTTCGTTTTTCGACATAATTTGCTTTACTTTTTATGCACTTTGTCCAATGGTTTTTCACTGAGTGCACTCTATGTTGTCTCCCCTGTGCGATTGCGCAGCTACTTCAGATATCCGTCTGTGGCTGTCATAAGCTATTCGTTGGACCCGAAACGGTTGTCATTCACGAGTGGCCTTAGATGATTGCATACTGAGTCCGCCAGAAAAATGTATACACACTTTAAGGAACGAAAAGTATTACTTATGTGTTTATTTTACATTTAATAATTGGTTCAAATGGCTCTGAGCACTATGGGACTTAATTTCTGAGGTCATCAGTCCCCTAGAACTTAGAACTACTTAAACCTAACTAACCTAAGGAAATCACACACATCCATGCTCGAGGCAGGATTCGAACCTGCGTCCGTAGCGGTCGCGCGATTCCAGAGTGTAGCGCCTAGAACCACTCGGCCACTCCGGCCTGCATTTAATAATTGATCACACATGTTGTACAACCTTCAGATTATCACATGGTTACTTTTAAATGTCCAAATGGTCACCGTTGCCTGCTTTACACATAGGAGGACGACGAGCGGTCGCCAGTCAATGTTGCAGAGGAGATCACTGCACATGTCCCTGTAATCTCCTGGCGAAGTTCGTCCAGCGTGCGTGGCTCACGTCGATAGACGTTATCTTTCACAGTTCCCCACAAGTAAAAGTCCATAGGTGTTAAATTTGGCAACCGTTGAGGGAATTCAATGGGCCCTCTTCATCCAATCCAATGCCCCGGAAAATTAACATCCAAGGAAGCTTGTACGGCTAGGTGGTCGTATGGTGGCGTCCCGTCCTGTTGGTAGAAGAACTCTTCATTAGCTCCATAAAGCGCACGTATACCTGGCAAAATTGATGTGCATAACTTTTTCAGGTACACTTCTCCAGTGACAGTAGCATCAAAGAAAAAGGTTCTTACCTTACCTGAATTTCAATTTGTTTCACACCACGCAAATTCAGAAAACGAATGATTGCACGCTGTTCAAGTAAGGAAAACGTCGCCATTTTAAGTATTTAAAACAGTTCTCTTTCTCGCCGCTGGCGGTAAAATTCCATCTGCCGTACGGCGCTGCCATCTGTGGGACGTATTGACAATGAATGCGGCCTCATTTTAAAACAATGCGCATGTTTCTATCTCTTTCCAGTCCGGAGAAAACAAATCGGAGGCCTTAGAACTTGAATGCACCTCGTACTTGTACTGCTAACCCCCACTTAACGTGCACATTATGTAGCAGACTTCTGTGGAGAATTAACAAACGTTTCCAACACGAGAGCCGACGAAGCAGAACTTGTAGCTGTACCCTCTCTGCCTGATCTTCCTTTGTGAATATCACAAATCGTTCCATGCAGTTCAAACTTGTCAGTGATGCGATTAATTGTTAGGTGGTCTGTTTCCAACTCCCGCCTCCACTGACGTTGCACTTCAACGGCATTATCAAACTTGAAAAACCACTTCACAATACATCTTCGTTGCTTGAATGTCAAGCGTGCCGGTCGTGAAAGCCTTCATTGTATGACCAGCCATCTTTTTTTCTCAATACCGAGATGAAAGTAATAACACACTTGAGCCAAAGACCAAGCTACAACACACTCGTAACTCGAATCTAACGACAATATCGACATCTCGGTAGAGCCTGACAAAGTGTGTATTCATTTTTCTGGCGGACTCTGTATTTCAAAGAGGTCCAGATCTGGTTGGCAGGGTGGGTGATCTAACACTTCATACTCAGAATTCTACAATTTTTGAGTTTCTATAGTTTTCTTGTCCTGGTATTATAGGACTTTCTTTCTTTTTCTGTCACGCGAACATTTCAGTCCAGTTGCATAGGGTGAGACAGTAATGCACAGGAATTACGGAAGACATTCAGTAAAAAGCCGCTTCTGACGCCCAAAAAACGCTCTGTCCACAGATTAAGCAGACGTCTCCTATTTTCGTGGTACAGCGTCACCAGCCTGCACATGCTGCTCTTGTTAAGTCTGCATTTCTGCCGGTGTGGATCCGCGTCTCATCTAACAGCAACAAGTCTTGCCACAAAATTAGCCAGATTTATTTTTAAATGTTTTCAAACCCTGTCTATGCTATTGTTTTAGGACTGAATTAAACCAGTGTAGCATCCATGTCGTATAAAACTATCTCACAGTTGGTTGTTCATGCAAAATAACCTGGGTTATTCCTTGTGAGGTGCGCATGGAATGAGCTATTTCATAAATTGTAACTGCCAATATCGAAATACCGTCTATACTACGCTTTCTACATTTTCATCTGAGGTTCATGATTTGGAACCTCCATGCATTAACACCTTAAGAGAAATTCGGCAATGTTGATTTCGGTTACCGAATTCATTAGTTGAAAACTAAAAAGCGGAGTCCTTATAAATCTGATATCACGCTCTTGTCCATGTGAATCAAGTCTGCCTGAGATTCTGTTGGCGCTTACCCACTCAAAACATAGAATTTTATGACGGTAGAGCATGCGTTTGTTTTTTCTATAGGAAATATTCATGTTGAACACTTCCAAGAGAATGAGAGAGATTGTTCCACAATTTAAACTGACAATTTATGTATCGACATAAATTTTCATATGTACTATTACCTCTCTCTGAAAGGACGAAAGCTTTTCAGATTTTTTTTTCCTTTTGAGTCACAGTCCGTAAATCAACAGGCAGATTAATTTGTGGGTTGGTTTTACTTGTATTCTTGAAAGCGCTTATATTTTGTGAGATCCTTTAGAAAATGGGATACTATTTCGTCATAAAGTTCTTTTTTGGCTGTTTTAGAGATGCGAGATATCAGCTTCATAACGAATCTGCTTTTTAACTTAAAATAATGAATTGGACAACTGAAGTGAACATTGCCAAATTTCTTTTAAGGTTATTACACGCAAAGTGGTCCGAAAACGTGGACGACAGATGGAAATGTAGAAAGTGCAGAACCTACGATATTCCACGATTGTTGTTTTAAGTTGTATAAAACAGTTTGCGAAATTTGTGTATCGTAAGAAACAAGACGGGATATTCTACATGAACAACCAATAATTATGAGACAAGCTTTATCCAAGTTAGCGGCCACATTTTCTGAGTTCATTAGCTCGTTATTGAAAAACAACGGTATGAGCATGATATTACGCGATCGTGGACAGCATTAGCATTAGTGTTAGATTCCCTCTGCTTCTCAGCGGTGAATAAAAGTTCCGTACCTTGAGAAGCCATATACTTTTATTACCCAAAGAAACACCAAAACCGAAACTTTTTATAATATGCTTTTACAATATGAGTTACATTCGAAGTGAAATGTGACCAAAGCACGATAACAAAACATGCAATTAGTTATACAAAGAGACTCGTCCAGACTATCCTGTCTTGAAGCAGTCCTCTCGACTGCCGTTACTAATCATCAGCAGCCTGAAACGTTACGTAGCTTTGTGTCCGTTCGCAGCTAGTTCGTATTCTAGTTTTCTTAAACTAATAGAAAATTAAATAAGAAGAAACGAACTGGTAGACTGGGATAAATGAATTTTTCGCCGGACGTTGTAGCCGAGCGGTTCTAGGCACTTCAGTCTGGAACCACGCTACCGATACGTTCGGAGGCTCGAATCCTGCATCGGGCATGGATGTGTGTGATGTCCTTAGGTTAGTTAGGTTTAAGTAGTTCTAAGTTCTAGGGGACTGATGACCTCAGATGTTAAGTACCATAGTGCTCTGAGCCACTTGAACCAATTTTGAATTTTTCATTGCATTTTTCCTGAAACATCAAATGCCCCACAACCATAATCACGAACCAAATTGATTTATATAGTAAGGGATTTAAACCTTCCCAAGGATGCAGCTGAGCTTTTAGCTTCCAAGCTACAAGAAAACAAATTACTGGCAACTGATACGTCAGTTCTGCAGGAACAGAGAAAAGATTTATTGCAGTACTTCAGTGTTGAGGTAAATCTAGTTTACTGTTGTAGCATTCCAGGCTTAATAAAAAAACTAGGTTCTCTTACATATGATCCAAATGACTCGAGACTATTTATCGATTCTAGTAAAAAAAGTACTAAGCATTTACTAGTACACAATGCTAATGCTCCCTATTCAGTTTTAATAGCACGATAATTGTGAAAGTTTGAAGTATTTTTGAAGAAAATTGAATATGTTGAAGATCAGTGGTTGTTGCGTGGAGGTTTGAAAGTAATTTGTGTGATATGAGGGTAACAACAGGAATTAACAAAATATACATGTTATTTGTGCGAGTTGGATAATGAAGCAGAGAGAAAATTTGGAAACAAAGACAATGGCCCAAAATACGAAGTTTAGTGTCAGGTAGTAAGAGCTTAATAAGGGGTAGCCTGTTGGATGCTAAGAAGACTCTTTTGCCATCTCTTCATATAAAAGCTGGTGTAATGAAACAGTCCGTGAAGGCTCTTGCCCAAGATGGTGATTCTTTAAAATATCTCATCAACAAACTTCCTGCTCTCTCTGAAGCCAAATATGAAGTAGTGTTTCTTTCTGGGTCCTCAAATCAGGGGTCTAGCTAAAGACATAAATTTTGAACCTAGTATGACTTCTAAAGAGAAAAATGCTTGGAATCCTTGTAAAAAAGTTGTTGGGAATGTTCTAAGAATTAATGAAACGATTTGAGCATCAGTGCTTGTTATTAACGCTTGGAGCTCATATTTTTCCAACACACCCGCAAAAATAACCTGTTACACCGATGCTTCCCGCATCAACGCTCTTCCTGTGTTCGACCAGCACCCTTTGAGACCGAAGCCATTCTTGTGTTTTCCCGAGACCCTCTAACCTAAAAAACCGCCCAGTCCACGCCACACAGCCCCTCTTACCCGTGTAGCCGCCTCCTGCGTTTAATGGACCCCTGACCTATTCAGCAGAGCCCGAAACCAAAGCACCCTATGGCGCAACTCGATGTATCTGCAGCCTACACGGTCGCAGAACCGTCTCAGCCTCTCATTTAGACCCTCCACTCGTCTCTGTAACAGAGGTCCGCAATCGGTCCTGTCGACTATGCTGCAAATGGTCAGCTCTGCTTTCATCTTGCAAATAAGACTGGCAGCCTTTACCACTTCTGTCAGTCGCTCGAAACCAGAGAAAATCTCTTCCGATCCAAAGTGCCACACATCATTGGTACTAACGTGAGCCACCACCTATAGTTGGCTGCACGCTGCGTTCTTCATGGCTTCCGGAAGGACCCGTTCCAAGTCCGGAACGACTCCACTCGGAATGCACACGGAGTACACATTGGCTTTCTTCCCCTTCTTTGCAGCCATGTCCCTAAGGGGGGCTCATAACGCTCCTAAAATTGGAGCTCCCAACTACCAATAATCCCACCCCCTGTGATTGTCTGGATCTTGCAGGCTGAAGGGTTCCCTCTGAAACAGGACAGTTGAGTGACAGTGCCAGCCATAGACAGCACGTGGAACCTGTTCGTCAGACTATCCAGGGAGGCGTTACGTGCGGCCCCCTGAGAAGTATTTCGCCGCTTACGACGACCCGAGGCGAACTCCCGCTCGACAACGGATGAGGGATCATCCTCAGTGCGGCCAGTAACTGGGCTGATCACCGGTGATGACAGATCAGAAGTCTCAGGCGTGCTGGACGTCCGCTGGATCCCAAGGACCGGCCCACAACAGTGATGCCCATCCACTGCAGCTTCAAGCTGTGTGACCGAAGCCATCACAGCCTAGAGCTGATAGAAAAGTGTCACCAATTCGACTCGCATCCGCACACAACAGTCACAATCCCTATTCACACTAAAGACCGTGTAAAACTACACTACACATACAAACAATGGCTTATCAACGCACACTGCAGAACTCTACTGCAGGCCCTGAAGAAAACGCGAGAACTGTTATAAATTAGATTAATACGCAGAGATTCAAAAACCTAACTACCGAAGCACTGTGGTGAGACTAAATATTTCGCCTCAGTTTAGGAACTTGTTTACTTCCCGACGCAAACGAAAACAAGAGAACAGTGTCTATCAGGTACTAAATTAACACTCAGGAACCCAAGAAACTGAACTGTCAGAGCCCTCTCAATGAAATTATACAATTCGCTCCTGGTCAGGAACTCGTAAGAGTCACAAAATCGATTACTTGCCTGTTGCTGCTTCTGTCTCGGCTTGCTGTTGTTGCCTGACTGATATGATGTTTATGAAGTGAACGGAAATGTGAAATTTGGTAATAATTTATATATGAAAAAGTTTTAATTTCTGGTATGGTGTTATAAGTCATAGCACTGTCATTTAGTTTAATCATTGTGGTACCTTGTGCGTCGACAAAATGTCCTATCTTCCATGTCACAGTACTTCATATAGTTTTAATCATATTATCTGCGTTATTTATTTCTGTCAGAATGTGCATTATTTCTACACTATTGACTTCCTTTGACTTCCTTTAAAAGAAATTAGTTTTACTTTTTTTTTAATGCAAGCAAGGTCGGATTTTGACGTATTCTGACCTGTATATAAATGTCCATTTGCTTCTTACATAAAATTTTAATGCTTCAATTATCCATGGGTTTGCTTGTTTCCTCAAAGGATTTTCTGAATATGTTTTTAGGAAAGTTACTTTCAAATATTAACACAGATTTACTATGGAATATATTGTATTTCACTTTATAATATCAAACTATACAGGGTCCACTCGGACTTTGCAGTGCAATTCCTCACTTACTGGCAATACAAAAATGTCTCTCACAAAATTTCTTCCTGCTCATATTTCGAGCAGGAAATGGACGTTAAAGATCGTTAATCTGGCAACATTGTAATCATGTGTACAGTAACTACGCCTGTCAGAATACAGTAACAGTGTTGTGCAGGTGGTGTGGTGGATAGCGTTTTGGGTTAGCCTGTGGGAGGTCGAGGGTTCGATTCGGTGTTGTGGATTATTTGTTTTTATTTGCTAAATGTAGTTGCTTGGTACGGTATCTGGAGTCTTGATCAACATACAGCGATTACAGTGGGTCTACTACAAAACATTTGCAGTTACGTATTACAAACACAGAAACGGAAATACAATCGTTTTCATTGGTCAGCTTGTAAGGAAACATTTTGCATGTCGTGGGCCCCAATTGTTCCGCACTACTGCATCTACTAGATTCTAAACCTTTTTTTGTGTACCCTATCCCAATGGCCCCATCGATTAATATCACCTATTATTCTTGTGCATTACGTCATCAGTAGGGCTTGCAACGTGCTTTGCAAATAATTTCGATGGGACCTTAGGAGGAGGATACACAGGAAACAGGTTTGGAGTCTAGTAGATGCAGTAACGGGAAACAATTTGCGTCCACGACGTGCAAAAGGCCTCCTTAAAAGCCGACCAGTGAAAACGATTGTATTTCCATTTCTGTGTTCGTAGTATGTGACTGCAAATGTTTTGTAGAAGATTGACTGTAATCGCTGTATGACGATTGAGAAGCTATATACCGTACCACGCAGACTACTTTAACAAATAAAACAAACAATCCACAAGCCAGAAGCGGACCCTTGAGCTCCTGGCTGCCAACCCAAAGCACTATCCACTGCACCAACTGTACGGCAATGCTCTGTGTGCTGACGGAGGTAGTTACCGTACACGTCATTACAGTGTTGCCACATTGCCAGTCTTTATCGTCCGTTCACTGCCCGAAAAATGAGCAGGACGAAATTTTGTGAAAGACATTTTTGTATTGCCGGTTTGTGAGGAATCGCGCTGCGAAATCCGAGTGCGCGAAGTTTTCTTCACCCTGTATACATCGCTCATTGCATACTACTTTCAGCGTATTCTTGAAACATAGTACGTTCTCCTTAGTAAGGCCCACTGCTTCGTATGCAAATTGCAGAAGATAAGCAACCACAGAAAGCTAAAATATTACGCTATCTTGAACAACAGTATTAAACAGACACTGTACGGAAATAATAAAAAGCACATGAATGTCTCTAAAATAACAAGCAGTGTTCCTCACTGTGTTTCTGTTTAAAGAGCGCTTCGATCTTGAGTCTAGCCACCACGACTGCCAACTTGTTAATGAAGCCTCAGTACGCCGGTTCTCAAATAAAGTAGTTATTTTGCTTTCTGGACCTAGACTTTGAATTGGAATTCTGTTTGTGTTATTTAGTGACAATTTTGTATTTGATTTGTTCATTGGCACTTATTTGAGCTCGTGTTATTTGCAGTCGTACCGTTCATACCCTAGTGTTGCTCAGCCAAGCACTTAGCGTCAGTCTTTGTTTCTACACGGTAAGTCGGTCGTAGCATTGACCTGCCTCATTTGCGTCAAGCTTCAATACGAAAACTACCTAGTAACGTTGGTAACAGAGGCGACGTGCTATGGCATTTAATATACGAGTCAGCAAAGTCCTTACGGCACCACACATATCCAAAACTCACCAGGATTGGGTGGAACAAAACTTACTGGTTATGTAGTATCTCGAGAAGGGATATAGTTTATTTAACAGCCAACCAAGGCAAAGCAAGATCTACCATGCTCTCCCACAAGCATTCTTCAGACTTCTGACTAGTTTATTGCCGCCCGACACTAACTCCTGTCCTGTGCCAACATTTTCATCTCAGAGAAGCACTTACGACCTACACTATGTGATCAAAAGTATCCGGACACCCCCAAGAACATACGTTTTTCATATTAGGTGCATTGTACAGCCACCTACGGCCAGGTACTCCATATCAGCTAGCTCAGTAGTCACCAGATATCGTGAGAAAGCAGAATGGGGCGCTCCGTGGAACTCACAGACTTCGAACATGGTCAGGCGATTGGGTGTCAGTTGTGTCATACGTCTGTATGCGAGATTTCCACTCTCCTAACCATCCGTAGGTCCGCTGTTTCCGATGTCATAGTGAAGTGGCAACGTGAAGGGACACGTACAACACAAAAGGGTACAGACAGACCTCATTTGTTGACTGACAGAGACCGCCGACAGTTGAAGAGGGTCGTAATGTGTAATAGGCTAACATCTATCCAGACCATCACACAGGAATTCCAAACTTCAAGATCCACTGCAAGTATTATGACAGTTAGGCGGGAGGTGAGAAAACTTGGATTTCATGGTCGAGCGGCTGCTCATAAGCCACACATCACGCTGGTAAATAACAAACGACGCCTCGTTTGGTGTAAGGAGCGTAAACATTGGACGATTGAATAGTGGTAAAACGTTGTGTGGAGTGACGAATCACGGTACACAATGTGACGATCCGATGGCAGCGTGTGGATATGAAGAATGCCCGGTGAAAGTCATCTGCCAGCGTGTGTAGAGCCAACAGTAAAATTCGGAGGCGGTGGTGTTATGGTGTGGTCGTGTTTTTCATGGAGGGGCCCGGGGTGGGGAGGGGGGTTTTGCACCCCTTGTTGTTTTGCGTGGCACTATCACAGCACAGGCCTACATTGATGTTTTAAGCACTTTCTTGCTTCTCACTGTTGAAGAGCAATTCAGGCATGGCGATTGTATCTTTAAACACGATCGAGCGCCTTTTCATAATGCACGGCCTGTGGCGGAGAGATTACAGGACAATAACATTCCTGTAATGGACTGGCCTGCACAGAGTCCTGATCTGAATCCTATAGAACACCTTTGGGATGTTTTGGAATGCGGACTTCGTGCCAGGCCTCACAGACCAAGATAGATTCCAGAATTCTGGAAACATCCCCCAGGCTGTGGCTAAGCCATGTCTCCGCAATATTATTTCTTTCAGGAGTGCTAGTTCTGCAAGGGTCGCAGGAGAGCTTCTGTAAAGTTTGGAAGGTAGGAGACGAGGTACTGGCAGAAGTGAAGCTGTTAGGACGGGTCGTGAGTCGTGCTTGGGTAGCTCAGTTGGTAGAGCACTTGCCCGCGAAAGGCAAAGATCTCGAGTTCGAGTCTCGGTCCGGCACACAGTTTTAATTTGCCAGGAAGTTTCAATCTTATTCTTCTTTCCGAAGTACTGAAGCCTTTTGAAGTACTTTACCCGCATTTCTCCCCCCCCCCTTCCTCCCACCCTTCTTCTTTTTTCTCTTTAGTGAGCGAATGGAATACGTAGTAGGATCCTGCAACCTTTAAAGAGCTTTTTAATGAGATTTTTTCTTCCTAATATGCTTCTTCCGACAAAAATTTAATGCCACTGCATATATTCACACGCGTCGCATTAAGAAGAACGTCCCTGCATCTATGGTGTCCGTAAACTGCGATAGCATGCTGTGTGGCAAGTAGGTACCAACGAGAACGCTCTAGTTGTGTAGGTCGGCAGGCTGCCACCTGTTCGGAACAGCGGCTGGGACCACCCGGGAGCCCAGGACGACAACGCATTTCTGCACCGCTGCTACGTTATTCTGCACACGCTGCGCCATGCTGCCCATATGGTATTACCGAAGTCAATCCGAAGTGTTCGGAAGCGATTAAGTGGCTTTGCTTCAGGTAACGTTCACTCGGTAAGGACAGTACGCCAATGGACAACAACATGTGGCTGCAGAGGAGATGACTATGCGTTTAGCTGGAGAGAGATTATTGGGTGGCGATTGGGGGGGGGGGGGGGTAGGGAGAGAGGTGGCGCAGTTACTTTTATTGGCAGCTCAGCAGTTCTCACTTCTTTCGATCACGTTCGACTCCGCCAACCGACATGTGTGGCTGTTACTTTGTCTTGAGCATGTAATAATTGGTCCTCGTTTATGATCATGTCCCTACGGCAGATGTCCTTCCGACTGTACCAAATCTCTTCGAGACACGATTGTGACTCGCCGTTACGCGCGAATCGGTCTGGCGTCAAACAACGTGGAACCTATTCTTCACTCACGTGATTCATTACAAAATTTCATTTACAATTCTGGGAGATTGTTAAAAGTGTCTATTCTCACAAATTTTAAGGATATGGTCTTTTCTTATGTTAACTTTGTATCGACCATTTGTTCAAGAGAAATGTCTTTTCGGCCGCAGGAACAGATATAATAAATAGTACTCGTACGGTCTCCTTCAAATTCATACATCCAAAAAGAAAAGGTAATGAGTGCTGGTGAATAGTCGCCATGAACTTACTAGAATGCAAATAAAATTGCACGTGAATAAGATTTACGCTTGCATCGCTCCCGACAGTGAAGACAGTACAAGTAATTTACCTGAAATGAAAGAAGGTCTTGCAAAAATGAGCTCTGATGATATTAGATACTGCGATGGAAAGGGTTTCGTGAAAGCGATTGTCCGCCGCACGGAATTCTTTAAACATGAATTGCAGGGCATCGATAATCTGTAGAAGAAGGAAATGGAAGCATTTGAATTGCGGTACTGTTGAATAATATTGAAAATGCGGTACTCATGTAAGTTCAAATGGCTCTGAGCACTATGGGACTTAATTTCTAAGATCATCAGTCCCCTAGAACTTAGAACTACTTAAAACTAACTAACCTAAGGACATCACACGCATCCATGCCCGAGGCAGGATTCGAACCTGCGATCGTAGCTGTCGCGGGGTTCCAGACTGTAGTGCCAAGAACCGCTCGCCCACTCCGGCCGGCCTCAGGTAAGTACTGAAAAGGGTTGGCGAAGCAAGAAATCAGTTTTGGATGGCGAAGTAGAGAGCTAAAATAGTCGGGCAGACAAAGACTAGAATATGCAAAAAAGAAAGAAAAAAACTATGGAGGATATTTCGTGTAGAGACGGCGAGGTTAGCACAGATGGGAAAAGGAAGACATAATCAAGCCAGTTAAAACAACTGATACTTAGTAGAGTTCTTTGTCTTCTTTTCTGGTTTATTTACAGTCTTTGTCTTTCTTGTCGTTCCATGCTCATAGTTGGACGTTTAAGAGTTAATATATTCCAGGTTGGAAAGGAACTTTGTCGTTAATGGGATACACACCACTCACAGTTGGGTATATTTACCGCTAATAGTTATCAACTTATTAGTAATAATTTGTGTCCAAATTATATCCAAAAATTCTATAATTATAAAAATCCTAAGTTAACTATTGAAGACGTTAATCACAAATTCCCTGCTTATAAAGCAATTGCATTAAAACTGATAATGGAAATGCTGTATTAATCATGAAAGAAGACAGTTGAATTGAAAAATTCTTTAATGAAAATGAAATGAAAATATTGGATGTGATCTTGCTGATAAACTCCAAGTAGCCATTAAAATGCTGTTTGTAAACAAAGAAAAACTTGTGCCACTATGAGCACTGGTACACCTAGGATCACAGACAGAATTACATAAAGCATACGATACAATTAGCCCAGTCATTAACTACATAAAAAGTTCTTGCTATTTGCTTAGTAACAAGACATATGCCATTTATAACAAGCGTTACACAGTCACTAATAGTCATTCTATAAAAAGCATACATTAGCTAGTGAATTTAGCCAAAAATGTTAACACACAAGTGGAAGCCAAATTGATATCCTTGAATGTAATTACCTCATACTAACGTACTTCTGGATGAGAGAATCAACCTTATTAAAGACAATTTGTTACGATACAAAAACTGGGACAAACAGAAACTATAGAACTTATTTAGCTACATAAATTTGTGCTCTCCAATAAGTTCTTCTCTTCTGATAACAAGATTTATAAACAAAAAAAGGTTTGACGCTGCGCTGTTGCATAACAGGCATTCTAAAACACTTTTAGATCATTTTGAAAATAAATTCCTTACAGAACAATCACAATTTGCAAACAAGATACTATACTACAGAAGATATGTAGATGGTACTACAATTCTCATGGATCTAACATGACAGAAATTAGTGAAAACCAAAGCATTTTAAATAAATGTATAACAACATAAAATCTAAAATTGAAATGGAAGAAAACAACTGAATTAACTTTTTAGATATGAGAATAATAAATGTTAACAGCAAACAATAATTAAATAGTTTCTGAAAAGGAGTAACCTATTTTATTGCCACCCACAGAGAGATGTATTTTTCGACGGAATGACTGAATGATTAATTAAGCTTCCTGTTTCTGAAGAAAACATGAGAAATGAATTAGACATACTACAGTACAAAACAATTTGTAATGGATATGACTCTTCCATAGGATATGTCAGAGTACTAAAGGCTAATGAAAACCTTAAATGTATGGAAATTACGCTAAAAATGTAGAGCGAAGAAAGAGAAGCAAGTTTGCTACGCTTGCATGTACAGGGAAGATACCAGACAGAACTTGATACATTTTTCATAATACAAATATTCCAGTAGCTTTCTATACTAACGAAACCATAGGGAATCCTGTAGTACATTTCTTTGATAAGATAAGCCAGTATGTGCATCAGGAGTATAAGGAATTAATTGCAAGACTGTGACAATGTCTATGAGAGCCACTGGACGGAAATCACATGTCAGACGTAAAGAATGCATTTGCAAAAGTGATAACAATCACTTCAAATTCTCTCTACACCTGACAAAAGAAAATCATTATGTTTCAAGTGTGGAAGACAGCACTGCTGCACAGAATGGAAGAAACGACGCCACATACCTATTTTAGAAGAACCGGAAATTTACACACCTGTACAAAAAAGTTCCAGTATTGTTTTAAACGAAAAAACTGATCTAAGAAAAAGGAATTTTATCGAAAATTTCAAAACACGTACTCCAAACAACATACTAGTACCAATGGAGATATCCATACTAATGATCCTAATTTATGTTACATATTCAGTGATATGTTTAGAGCACGTTATACATTTGCTTTTATTGATATTAAAATGCCTGTTAAAATAACTGCAATATAAACATCGACACGTTATCTTACTTTAACATGAGGAACGCTGTAAGGCCTTCATTTGTTTCACCCTGGTTTTCTACTGACATAGTGTAGTTCTTTTTGTGCTTAGTTCGTATATATGAGAGCTCAAATTGCTTTGGACTGAGATTAGTATAACAGTTTATTCAATGTCGTTGCAATCAGCATGGTTTTTGCTACATTGCAAAATTTGTATATTAGTCATACATTGATAAGTAAGCTAGTCTATTCAGTTTAGTGAGACGTGGTTTGAACTCTCTGGCTATATAAGCATGCATTTTCAGTCTGTTATGCTGCAATATATTCAGGCAGTGCTTTTGTGGCATATATTGTCTTCATTCGCTGTTTTAATCACTGACTTTACTAATAATGTTAAGTATTATACAGCGGAAACGCTATAAAACTATCATGGTAAGTAGCGAGCAATGCCGACAAATGCACAATCCAAGGTCGGCTCTCTCCGTCTTGGCCTCCTGGAGCAAAACTGCAACTAACTTGCACCACAGCAATAAATGGTCTGCAGCGTATTGTCAACAAGCAAAGATTAACTTATTACTGGTAGCCACGGCTACAATACGCACAAAGGAGAACTCTATCGATAAATTTACGACAACATAAACTTTCAGTGTGAAGCTGATCACGTAAGAAGGGCCCCAGTATACAGGAGAGGAAAGAAGAGAATAAAAGATAACCTTAATTAAAGAAATATTGAAGCTGTTGACAATCATATATTGTCACTATACCACAACATTACCAAGAGAAAGTATTTTTAAGATAATCAACTTTAAAGTTCATCATTAAAGTAGCTAATGAGGTAATCAACTTATTAATTAGTCAATGAAGTAATCAGTTTCATAAGATCAATCAATGAAGCACTGATAAACTGGGCAGTAATAATCATTAATAAAATCTAACATCCTTGCCGTCATAACCAAAGGTGAAATATTGTCATAACACACAAAAAGAGAAGTAATTACAGGCCTTACAAAGCATGTACACAGATAAATAGTAATCAAAGTGACATCCATTGTCGTTATTAATTAACCGATTTAAAAGGAAAAGAAAAGAACAGAAAGAAGGGGTTAAATGTTATTTCAGTGGCATGCAGTGCATGAAACAAACACATAAATTCATAAATGCTTTACATCTTCGCAATATCCAAAAATATTTTTTCGTTGCTATTTTGTATTAAATTTAATCACTACACTCATGGGTACTCCACTTTTTTGACAAATACAAGCACAGTAAATACTTCACAACGGTGCCACTGCTCAGAAACATAGGGATTTATTGATTAACACCCAGTAGGCCGAGGCCTGCCTGCTACAGTGTCTGCGCACAGAGGTGTTTTGGTGGAATGGGGCATGATGCTTGTGCCACTCGCTGTGGTACAGCGGTGGCTGGATGTCATCGTGTGCCACTCGATGGAGAATTCTTAAACTGCTGAATGTCACATGTTGTGATGTTAGTGACTCCCCATGAGCCAGCCGCTTGAACGGTCTGACATACCAGTGATGTAGTGTCACAAGGTTACAGTACCTCTTAAACACACAGAGAAAGCACGTAGCAAGATGACTTCACTTCAACAGATCGCGCCGCAACAAAAAATAAATGTAATTATCACGCACAAAGTACAGTTCAATATGGTGCAACGACGAACTTGAAGTACGTTTAGATTGTAATAAATAAAAAAAAATTTAAAATCATCACACAGGATGTCACCTCGTAACACTTGCAAAAGATTAACTATTCATAAACACACTGTTGGTAACATCTTACTATCAGATAACAAGGAGAAAACGCAACCACTTTCTTATCCTAACTCGCTGGGAAAAATCCTGAAGCATTCTGTTCTCATCTTAAAAGGTACAACAGATGTGTCGATTACTGTCACACTATTCTTCTTCGTTTCCCTCCATCCTGTTGTTATGGTTTAATGTTTTCGACATTAAAAAATACTTTTCACCATTGATTTTTTTTAATTCAACAGAGTTGCATTATACTGTTTCCTGAATCCTAAATTGTCTCACATAGTATTATAAAAACTTTTTAACTTCTTCCTTTGATGCTGACGATTTAAAACGGAATTGTATCAACACAGTCTCCATTCTTACACCAAAAAGTTTCGCTGAACGGTTGCGTCTTTCTTTTCTCGCCAATGTCGTCTTCTCCATTTTCTTCAGGGTTATCTGTTGTTTTTCCTCAGCGGTCAATTCACTTTGTGATGGAAAATCAATATATTCATCAAAGATACTATCATGCAAAACGGCACAAGGTGGCACACCAGTACTATCATGGGCTACTAAGCTATTCATTACCTCTTCGAAGTTAGACAACATATCGATCCAATTCTTGAGTTTCCTCTCGCAATATCCTCTAAACAGTCGTCCAAGTTCACGCATCGTACTTCTGTGTGGTCAATGCAGGTCTATCTGTTGACGTAGCAGTGTGGCGAATCCTTTACTCTTCAACAAATTATTTTCATTCCTTAGAATGAAATTGCTGTTCATTATCTATCAAAACACTACATGGTCGAATGGTATTCAGGAAGTGATTCCTTTCAATTTCTTAATGATAATCTTACTGTCTGCTGTTCTTATTGGGAAGAAGCGAACAAATTTTGAAAATAATGCATCAACGACTAAAATTTGTGTGAAATTCCCGCGAGACTTGTGAACAGGTGCAAGGTCTAACCCAACAATCTCACCTATTTTCCGTGACAGAATATTGTGGATAAGTGCTTTATGTTGCGTTACCAATACTTTGGTATGCTGACGTAAATCACATTCTTTAATAATCTGTTGTACCCACCGAGACATGTTGTTGAATATCACTTGTTTTTGAAGTTGCTGTAAGCATTTCTTCAGACTAAAATGTGCAAAACTATAGCGGATGTATCTGTCTGGAACATCAATCATATGCTGTAGTATTCAAAGCCTCCATTTTTAGGAATTCAAGTCGGTTATTCTGTACAAGATATCATTGTGCGTTAGATAATATTTTTGTATTTTATCTTCTGCTTCATCAGAATATATTGTCTTTACCATTTTAAGTACCTCATCAACCTCTTTCTCTGCTTTCGTATTACGTAAAAATGAACGAACTTTTGATTCTTCTGCAACTCCTTTCATGAAATTAAATTTGATCTCCTTCATACGCAGCGTTTCTGTACAAACATTTTCGAATTTTGAGAAAGAGTGACAAAGCATCGGGAACCACATCTTTTCGCCAGTAATATATTGTAACTTGAAAGCGTATCCCTGCAGAACGGGAGCCCATTTGGCAAGACGATTATGAAATAATTTACAGTGCAGAAGGACCATAGTATAACCGTCCCAGAAGAAAATAGCAGAATCGTTCAAAGCCCCAAATACTCGTAACTGCGAGTTTTTCTCTTTCTGTTACTGTACATTTTCTCTCCGACACTGTCAAACAACTTGCAAACGCAACTGTACGTTGCCGTTCTTGACCATTTACATTGATTATTTGATATAGATGAACGCCAAGTCCCAACCCACTGGAATCCGTTCGAAGACAAAATGGTTCATTAAGGTCGGGCGGTGTAATAGTGGACGTTACAAAAGCTGTTTCTTTTTCTCATCAGATGCTTCTTTTTGTTCTGTCCCCCAGTTCCAAACAGAATTCTTCTCGATTAATGGCGGTAATGCAGGCGATGACAGACAATGCCCTTTCAGAATCGACGATAATACCCACAGAACCCAAGAAAAGACTACAGTGGTTTTTTATATGTTGGGGCAGAAAAATTTCGCACAGCTTCTAATTTCTGCGGATCTGGCTCAATCGCTGCTGACGAGATAACATGTCCTAAAAATTTGATTTTGTTCCGTACGAATTCCGACTTTTGCAAACTGAGTGTAACTCCAGCTGATTCAAATGTATTCAAAATTTGATACAGGATATATATGTGCCATTCCCACGATGAAGACATAATTAAAACGTCATCAGCGTACACGATTACGTCCTGTAAGAGTTCTTCTCCAAGAATCTCATCTAGAGCTCTTACAAATGCTGCTGACAAAATGCTTAAATCGAATGGCATTCGTTTGAAATGATAACACCGTCCATTGCAAAAAAAAAAAAAAAAAAAAAAAAAAAAAAAAAAAAAAAAAAAAAAAAAAAAAAAAAAAACACGGCATACTTTCGGCTTCCTTCCTCCAGTTCTAGTTGCCGGAAGCTACTTGTCATGTCAATGCTACTACGGTAACAAGTACCAGCAAACATCTGCAAAATTTTGTCTTTGTTTTCGGGCTGATCCCTCTTGTGCAAAATAATGGGATTAATTGCTAGAGTGTCCAGCGCAAGTTAATGGATCCATCTTTGTTAACGACTGGATGTATCGGATTAGACTATTCACTGTCTGATCTCTCAATTATACCATTGGTCACCATGCGTTTAATCTCCTGTACTTCCGCCTCTCTTCTGGCTAGTGGTATCAAATATGATTTAATTATAAATGGTTCATGCGGCCGCACTTTAATATGACATTTACATCCTGCCATTTATCCTGGTTTACTTGAAAAAACTTTGGCGTGCATACGTAAAGCTTCTTGTAATTCTTCTCGATAAGAAGTGGGCAAGTTACTTAAGCCACCTTTTTTCTCCTGAATTTTTGACATGGTATCTCCAAACATCTCCTTCTTTTTCTTTGGACACTTCATCTATCGTATATCTGACGCTTCAATTCCATCATTTGTTTTCTTCTGAATAACTATTACTAATCCTGTAGACACGTTCTCCTTGTCTCTAATAAACCGACGCTATTAACATCCAGTTCATCATTCCCATCACAAATACTTAAACATCCTGTTGCATAATCAATCTTACGTCGCCTTCTGCCCGTCAATCGTTGTCAAAAATCCAATCCACAGTCAAAGAATGAAGAATCAATGACAACACATCGAAATGTTTGTTTAAAATCTTGCTTCTAAAGAATGCCTTTCCAGTAACAGCACAACTTCTGTCCCCAGTTGCTGTACTGATGTGCACACTATTTACAGGATAGGAACCTCTTTTATTTCACGATGCTGTTCATACAAACTTTCAGAGATAACAGTAGTATTACTACCAGAATCTGATATTGCTGTAAATTTCTGACCATATACACTAAGTTTAAACACTGTATTCAACAATTCATCTTCGTCATGTGTACTTCCCTCAGTATTTCAGCCCTAATATCTTTAGTTTCACACTTAATCCTTTGTATTCTCCTATTTGACCCATTACACTGTTCGGACGTTCCGAAGCGGGTCTCACCCGAAACTGCTTCTAGTTTACCAGAGATATGGCGTGTTGTCTATCTGTCATCCGTATCTCTGAGAGGCGAATAATGCCGAACTCTTCCATCCTCTACTGTCTGCTGGTTACGCCTACCAAAATCATTTTCTATGTTGTGTCTAGACAAGACAGCCTAGACACAATGAGAGGAAGTCGAAAGGCACGCGCTTAAACTCACGCAGGCTGGCGTGAGGTCTGAAACAGGATACATAATGAATGCTATAAAGAAAAGTACGTAGCTTCTGGAATACTTAACTTTAATCCACATTTGTAGAACATCGCTCTTGATGATACATTAATAGAATCTCAATATCTATACTGGTAATAGCGCCTTGCTAGGTCGTAGCAAATGTAGCTGAAGGCTATGCTAACTATCGTCTCGGCAAATGAGAGCGTAATTCTCAGTGAACCATGGCTAGCAACGTCGGCTGTACAACTGGGGCGAGTGCTAGTACGTCTCTCTAGACCTGCCGTGTGGCGGCGCTCGTTCTGCCATCACTGACAGTGGCGACACGCGGGTCCGTCGTATACTAGCGGACGGCGGCCGATTTAAAAGCTACCACCTAGCAAGTGTGGTGTCTGGCGGTGACACCACATTCTCTTCTTTCATCGTTTCAAATTTGGTCATCATTACGTCCTTAATTTTTCGAATGACATCTTCTCGCACACATTGTGTCGCTGTTGATTGTCACGTTGTTGGTCCCATCATTAACGTCCGTAATTACCTTGCCGCGGTGCATCATTTCGTTAAAACTCTTGACTACGATGAGTCGAATTTCGTTGTGACCCCCTCGGCGTTCTTTCATAATATATTTCTTCTAAACGATCAAAAACTCTTAATAACTCATCAAAATAAAAAAATGTTCGCGACGCTGCTTCCTTACTGTTCATGGTAAATAATATATCAAAATCATGATCAAATAATCACCACTAATAGGATCTACATCGACATCTACATTTATGATCCGCAAGCCACCCAACGGTGTGTGGCGGAGGGCACTTTACGTTCCACTGTCATTACCTCCCTTTCCTGTTCCAGTCGCGTATAGTTCACCGGAAGAACGACTGCCGGAAAGCCTCCGTGCGCGCTCGAATGTCTCTAATTTTACATTCGTGATCTCCTCGGGAGCTATAAGTAGGGGGAAGCAATATATTCGATACCTCATCCAGAAACGCACCCTCACGAAACCTGGGATACAAGCTACACCGCGATGCAGAGCGCCTTTCTTGCAGAGTTTGCCACTTGAATTTGCTAAACATCTCCGTAACGCTATCACGCTTACCAAATAACCCTGTGACGAAACGTGCCGCTCTTCTTTGGATCTTCTCTATCTCTTCCGTCAACCCGACCTGGTAAGGATCGCACACTGATGAGCAATACTCAAGTATAGGTCGAACAAGTGTTTTGTAAGCCACCTCCTTTGTTGATGGACTACATTTTCTAAGGACTCTCCCAATGAATCTGAACCTGGTACCCGCTTTACCAACAATTAATTTTATATGATCATTCCACTTCACATCGTTCCGCACGCATACTCCCAGATATTTTACAGAAGTAACTGCTACCAGTGTTTCTTCCGCTATCATATAATCATACAATAAAGGATCCTTCTTTCTATGTATTTGCAATACATTACATTTGTCTATGTTAAGGGTCAGTTGCCACTCCCTGCACTAAGTGCCTATCCACTGCAGATCTTCCTGCATTTCGCTGCAATTTTCTAATGCTGCAACTTCTCTGTATACTAAAGCATCATCCGCGAAAAGCCGTATGGAACTTCCGACACTATCTACTAGGTCATTTATATATATTGTGAAAAGATTACTCCTGCGCTCCCAGTGTTTTTGAAGTCACTCACTCATCGACTTCACATGCCAATCATTATGCATCGCAAATAATTTCTATTTTGTACTTCGTTGTTTTTCGCGTGACCAGTATTTGCTGAGAAACACACTTTCAAAGCCTGAAAATGTAGTATACTGATCTGATACACAGTTTCCCCATGTCCTAGCTCCTGCCTTCATGTGTCTTACACAAATATCGATTCTTTTTAATTGTTTAATGAAATACTCGGGATGTATTTGTTTATATGAGCCATTTTTTTTTAACTACCTCTGACCAAGCATGCTGTTAACAAGGTTTTTTGCAACAACCTGTGCTATGATTTTCTTGCATTAAAATTTCGGTTTCCTGTCGTATACTGTTTGTATCTACTGGGGTATCGGATATTCTTACTTTCTCCAATGTGTCTTCCAGTGTCCGTATTTTTTATTCTATGTCAGAACATTGTTTTTGCGCACCTTATACTAGTTTAATGACTGATTTCTTATTTTCCTCACATGCTCACATGCAGTTTGAGCTAGAACTAACTCATTATTTGAAACGGTACGGCACTGCTCAGTAAAGCTTGTTTTACTACTTCTGTTTGTGATCTGACTTTCTTTCTGTATCTCAGTTACATCTGCATCGATTTTTTGACCCTGTGTTGTGACCTTCCGCATTATTTCCGATTGTTTCTCATCAAGCGATTTCTTACATTCCTGAAAAAAAATTATTAAACTGACTCTGAAACTCGTTACGAAAATCCACTATCTTTTGATCTGACATTTTGCCCTATTCGTTTACTTTTTTTTCTTCAAATATTTTGCTCAGATTTCACTCATGATCTTCGAGGTTTTGTAAAGACTACCTCAGTATGTCCTGTCTTCCTACAACATCAACTCTGTTGTTATCTGTTACTGCCTCATGTGGTTCAACATTCACATTCAAGTTTGTATTTTTACTTTGCATGGCATCTACATTTTGAATTGTACTACATAGTCCTGATTTATAAATAATGTCCATATTACCAATGTCCTTATTAAAACTGTCGATTCCGTCAATTATGTTACCATTCGCTGTTTGATCAGCCATAGTTGTTCAATTGTACACTGCAGATGCAAAGTATAATTAACATGAGGTTATTCACAGCCTATCATTATTTTCCTGTCCAAAATTTCTTCGAAATCGAGGCTCGGCAGTCAGGCTGCCGATTCGAAGATGCTGCAGAATGTGGCATCCCGGTCTCCGTGTATACCGACCCTGTCGGTATATTCCAGGCCCACTATATTAGGACGCTGTCTCTCCTTATTTTTCCAACAAACTTTCTGTACAGTTAATCTCATTAAATAATTCTTCCGTGGATACTATGATGACTGTTTCAAATGAGAACATCGGTTGTTAAGGGGTAACGAATTATAATTTATTCAAACACTCAGTAAACATTAACACTTTTGATAACACTCAGCATTTCAACCTACATGCCACAATTTGCTACCGATCGCTTCCACACTGAAACTTAAGCAACGACCGATCGCGGCACGGACAGGCTACAAAAGCATTAAGACGTCTACTTAACAGTGCCGACGAATGCACTATCCAGGCTCGTCTCACTCTGTCTTGATCAAGAGCCAAGCTGCAACTAACTCGCATCACAAAAATAACTGGTGTCCAGCGCACTGACAACAAGAAAAGATTAAGCCATACCGATAGTCATGGATACAATACTCTCAATGGAGAACTTCATCGTTACCTGTAAATACATGTAAAATAACATACAGCGAATAGATTGTCCTGTGAGGACACTGTCCCCGCACAAAGGGAAATGAACTTCAAAGAAATGTTATAGAAAGGGAAAGAAAGACCTTTGTGGAACCAAGGCTTCTGGAAGTGACGACGTTATGTCAGAACTACTGATATATTATGTCAGACAGCCAACCATAGCAAAGTTGTTCCATCCGGTGTGCAAGATGTCTGATACTACCGAAATACCATCAGACTTCAAGACGAATATAATAATTCCATTCCAAAGAAAACAGGTGTTGACACTTGTGAATATTGCTGATACTGTCAATTTAATAAGTCACAACTCGTACTAACAGGAATTATTGACAGTGGAATGGAAATACTGGTAGTAGCCGACCTCGGGGAAGATTAGTTGGATTCCGGGCAACAGTAGGAACACATGAGGCAATACTGACCTTGTGACTTCCGTTACAAGATAAGTATAGAAATGCAGACCTTCGGTTATACCATTCGAATGTTTCGAGGAAGTATTGGATAATGTTGACTGTAATACACTGTTTGATATTCTGAAGATAGCAGGGGTAAAATACGGGGAGGGAAAGGTTACTTATTGCTTGTGCAGGAACCAGACGGCAGTTATGACAGTCTAGGGGCTTGAAAGGGTTGAGAACAGAGTGAGACGGCTTTGTAGCCGATTACCAATGTTACTCAATTTGTACACTGAACAAGGAGTAAAGAAGGCAAAACAAAGGTTGGAGTAGGAATTGAACTTCAAGGAGAAAAAATACAAATTTTGAGGTTTGACGACAATATTGTGATTCTGTCAGATACCGTAAAGGACTTCGAAGAGCAGTTGAATAGAACAGACAGTGTCGTGAAAGAAGGATATAAAATTTACATCAATGAAGCAAAATAAGAACAATGGTATATAGTCTAATCAGGTGATGCTGAGAGAATTCTATAAGGAAACGAGACACTTAAAGCTGCAGACGAGTTTTACAATCTGGGTAGCAAAATAACTTTTGATGGCTGAAGTGGAGATGATACATTATGTAGACTGGCAATGGTAAGAAAATCATTTCTGAAGAAGAAAAATTAGGTAACATACAATATAAATTTAAATTTTAGGAAGTCTCTTCGGAAAGTGTTTATATTGAGTGGAGCCTTGTGTAGAAGTAACCATGGTCGAGAAACAGTTCAGACAAGAAGAGAGTAGAAGTTCTTGAAGTGTGGTGCTACAGAAAAATGCTGAAGATTGGATGGGTAGATCATGTAACTAATGAGGAGTTAATGATAAGAATTGGAGAGAAAAGGTATATGTGTAACAGCTTGAATAAAATAAGGGGTCGATTGACTGGACAGGAATTTGGAATCACATCATTTGTTTTACATTTCTTATTAAATTTTATACACTCTGTAGTCTTCAAAGTTTAATCTTGGTTCGTTGGTATTGCAGTAGTATCCCATATGCCTGGCTAGGCACACATTTCATTAACTTCTCATGGTTGGGATTCACAGTCATATAATATTTCTTAAAAGACATCATAGTCGCCGTTGACTGTATAAAATATTTATTGTTACTATTGAAATTTCGGCCTTATGGCCATTTTCAAGTAACACTGCAAAGTTACATTATATCAATGTGAAAATTAAGACGACATCTGCAGCAGCACAGCGAGCTAAAAAGGTAACTTTGCAGTGTTACTTGAAAATGGCCATAAGGCCGAAATTGCAATAGTAACAATAAATATTATATTCAGTCAACGGCGACTATGATGTCTTTTAAGAAATATCATATGACTGTGAATCCCAACCATGAGAAATTAATGAAATGTGTGCCTAGCCAGGCATATGGGATACTACTGCAATACCAACGAACCAAGGTTAAACTTCTGAAGACTACAGAGTGTATTAAATTTAATAAGAAATGTAAAACAAATGATGTTATTCATAATTATATCAATGTGAAAATTAAGACGACATCTGCAGCAGCACAGCGAGCTAAGAAGGTAACTTTGCAGTGTTGCTTGAAAATAGCCATAAGGCCGAAATTGCAGTAACAACAATAAATATTTTATACAGTCAACGGCGACTATGATGTCTTTTAAGAAATATGGGATATGATCACCATGCACACGTACACAGGCCGCACAACGGGTTGGCATACTCTGGATCAGGTGGTCGAGCAGCTGTATGGGTATAGCCTCCCATCGTTGCACCAGTGCCTGTCGGAGCTCCTGAAGTGTCCTAGGGGTTTGAAGACGTGCAGCGATACGTCAACCGAGAGCATCCCAGACGTGCTCGATGGGGTTTAGGTCTGGAGAACAGACAGGCCACTCCATTCGCCTGATTTCTTCTGTTTCAAGGCACTCCTCCACGATGGAAGCTTGGTGGGACCGTGCGTTACCATCCATCAGGACGAAGGTGGGATCCGCTGTACCCGTGAAAAGGCGGACATACTGGTGCAAAATGACGTCCCGATACACCTGAGCTGTTACAGTTCATCTGTCAAAGACATGCAGGGGTGTACGTTCACCAATCATAATCCTACTCCACGCCATCAAACCACGACCTCCATACAGGTCTCTTTCAAGGACATTAAGGGGTTGGTATCTGGTTCACGCCAGATGAAAACCCGGCTAGAATCACTGTTCAGTCTATATCTCGACTCATCTGTGAACATAACCTTGGACCACTGTTCCAATGACCATGTACTGTGTTCTTGACACCAGGCTTTATGGGCTCTCCTGTGACAAAGGGTCAGTGGAATGCACCCTGCAGGTCTCTGGGCGAATAAACCATGTGTGTCCAGTCGTCTGTAGAATGTGTGTCTGGAGACAACTGTTCCAGTGGCTGCGGTAAGGTCCCAAGCAAGGCTACCTGCAGTAATCTGTGACCGTCTGCGGGCACTGATGGTGAGATACCCGTCTTCTTGTGGGGTTTTACACTGTGGACACCCCATACTGTAGCGCCTGGACACGTTTCCTGTCTGCTGGAATCGTTGCCATAATCTTGAGATCACACTTTGTGGCACACGGAGGGCCCGTGCTACGACCTGCTGTGTTTGACAAGCCTCCAGTCGCCCTAGTATTCTACCGCTCATAACGTCATCAATATGTGTTCTTTGAGCCATTGTCAACACACAGTCACCATTATCACGTCTGAAAACGTCTGCACACTTACTCGCTGCACCGTACTCTGACATGCACCAACACACCTCTGCGTATGTGGACTGCTGCCAGCGCCACCGTGCGACAGGTCAGATGCACCGCATGGTTATACCCCGAGGTGATTTAAACCCGCAAACCGCCCACCAGAGCGTTGGTTCATCATGTATCAGCACTGTCCTTACTTTATGAGCATGAGTGTATTTTCGAAGAAACAAAGGGTGTTAAACTCGTTCATTTTAACAGATTAGGAGTCTTATTTTAGTCAAGGTGATGGTGTGTGAAAGCTCTTCGTTATTTCTGGGGATAAGACTTGTAGATCCAAAGAAACCAGTTTAAAACATGACGTTAGTGACTTAATATATTAACAAACAAACTAAGTTCATTAATTTAATCCATACATATTATAAAAATGTACGTGTATGTATGTATGCGTGTGTGTGTTTTATTCACCAAGTATTTTAGTAAGAGAGCACTTAACAAACTTTACACATAATTTCAAAACCTTATGAATTTTTTTTTCGCTACAAAATGATGAAACGAAGAAGTTTATCGCATACTAATTTTCCGCTGTTCATACAGAAAAGTATCGCATGAGGCAGGACGTTATAATTTGTTATTTCTTTACTAATAACTAATTTGGCGACTCATTTTACAGACAGTGTCCACAAGTACCATTGAATGTAAGCGTAAAATCGTATCATGGTACGACACATAGTTCACGGCGTTACAAACTACGAGATGCGTGAACAACTGCCTCATCATAAAGGACGTATAAATTTATAACTTCGTTGCTACTAACTCTACTCACAACACATTTTGCAGAGAGTATCCGCATATGTCGCTGAATCTACCTACAAAAGTATATCATTGTATGACACATAGATGAGGAGATATGACGTCATAAACATTACGCACATGGCCAGTCGCTGCATGGTACTGGCGTGGACGCACAGCTATAAATAAATACCTGGGCAGTGCGGGGTTTCTCCTGAAGTGACACGATAAGGTAATTAGACACATAACCGATTTTATAGGCAAAAAAGAATAAAAAGCAACAACTGACGCTGTTTTTCTAGTTTTTGTATTAAATGAAACTTCCTTGAATCAGATAAATTTTATTTCTGGTTTTCCGAGATCCAAAACAAATTGTCCGTCTTCATACCAGACATATTCTCTGAGGGGTGAATAGAACCACCAAGTTTTTATTTTTTTATATTAAAACAGCATAAGCTATGTCCCAAATGTAAGTTTAAGGTTGGGTACAAGACCTATATTCCTGTATAATTTTGATTTTCATATTTCTGTACAAAATTATCAATTTCTCTGTTTTAAAGGCGTGAACTATGTCTGTTCATCCCATTTTACGGTGCTAATTTCGTGTTATGTAATTCGTTCATGTTTCAGGTTGGTATACTTGAATACAAGCAGTATCTCTCATTTGAAGATGACCGATCAGAAGCACTGGTGTGACTACACTAAAGACTGTGACTCTCTAACTTGTGTAGAAGTAACTGGTCACTGTTCTAGGGAAGACATAATCATGGAAGAGAAATCGCTTTGATCGGGATCGCTGAACAATAAATTATAACGTGAACACATGGTCGCGATACTACGCAATATGAACCGGTAATTATTGGAAGGGAATAACATTGTCTGCTTAGTCATCTTCAGCCTCTGTCCACCAGATCAAGTTCTTCTGTCTTCGACGAAAGTGTAAAGAAGCTCACGTGCTGATTTATATACTTCTAGTAGTTAAACGTGGTGGGAACATAATGTGTGTGTAACAATCATTCCTTGATTCTATTGTTATTTAGAACAGCGATTACGACTATATAACTCTTATGCACAGATACTGTAGTCCAGCTGGATAATGCATGTGCACTTGGTCGAAAAAATCACACAACGTGAACTTTCTCGAGTATTTCTGGCTAGATTCAGAGAAGAATATCTGGGTCACCGTGCTTCCACATCGTCACAGACAGTAGTGCTCCACTCCAAAATGTGTGGTACAGAATTTATTCGGCACCAGCTGACGAGTTGTTTTGATCCATTCCAAGGCTATACTCCGTTAATCATAATAATAAACATGATGTAAACATTACGCCATGTATTCTTCCGCGTTTACTTGTTGAATCTCATTGGATTTCGTTTCACGTGGGGCGGAAGCCAGGTTGTGAACAGTACAGTCAAGTACGATCATAAGGATAGGTTTTATGCTATGTTACACGCACATAGATGAGCGATAATGTGCGGGGCAAAAGCTTTACCGGCACAGCACATGCCAACCAGCGGTCCAACTAGACTGCAATGATGTGAGCAGCAGCAACAGACGTAAAAAGAGACGGGCAAAGAAACAATATAGCTTCGAATATCATTTACTTTTTAAAGATAATGAAAAATTGGCAAAACACCAGCATTACTGAGCGCTTCTTAGGTGACCAGACGGAAAGCATAAAATGCTCTCGTTCTCACTTGTCATAGTATTATAATCACAAACAAGAGTGAAAAAAATTCCTGACTTAAACACAGCGTAACTTTTATGAGTGAGCCATGTATGATGCAAAAGTGTACTGTAGGGATTTCACCGTACTGTTGAATACTGAAGCCACTGAAGGTATTAATTACAGTCAGTAGTCTGGTAATCTCTTAGCTCCTTCCTTATCTGAATCCGAGAAATAGAATTCAGTAATGAAACTGTCATCTGCTACGTTCATAACGAGTCGATGAACGACAGGATCCACGAAGCGGCGCCGCATTTTCTCCTATTCTTTTGTGACGTGTCATTATATATCTTGCCAACGTTCGGCAGTGACAGCTTAACAGTCTTCTTATTTCTCGGGCCAAATGCCTTAACTTAGCTTCATATCAGTTCTGTTGGGTTCATATTGTTGTCATACAGTGGCAAATGTAAAAATGCAGCATTTGTATGGCGTGCTCGATGCTGTGAAAATGATTGTTTTTCATGTTTCTACCACACATCTGTGGTTAAAACAATGGACATAGACCAAATAAAGAGTATTTAGCTTTCCATTTCTGCCTTAAAAATTAAGTTGTTATGTTTCCTCAACTTAAGCAACCTTTGTTAACAGTCTTTCATAAAATATCGATAATTGAGAATTTATATTTGATATGAAAACAGGAATTTCGCGTAAAATACGTAATTAAAAACAAGAAGACGTGCATTATCCTAAAAAAAAGATGATAAATTTTACAATTACGAGATGTAGGTAATTCAAATTGAACGAGAAAATAAATCAACTCAGGCCAGCGAATCATGTGCTGCAATAAGTCACCATGCTATTATGCTACAAATTCCGCTGTACATTAATTTGCATTTTAGTTGCAATTGTATCTAATACAGTCCCTCGGAAAACTTCAAAGGCGATTATCTCTGGAAATTTATGACAAAAATTAAGAGCAACCTATTTCTTGGCACTTTTTAACAGTGTTCCACACGCGTATTTCACTACGGAACAGGACGTAGCTGAGCCATTTTCATACTGCGTATTAACAGCGCGACAATCATAGCACATCAATGCAGAGGCAGTGACTATACACGATTTTTGCAACGAAAACTACATAACCAAAGTGTAATTAAGAAAAACGTTGATGGCTGTTAATACAATTGAAAACCTTAAACTTTCATTTAACGTAACTTAGTTATAATACATCTAATATATAAGTAGGACCTACTTCTAAGAGCGTAACGACACCGATGTACGTGTGCTACGGCTTCTGACCAATCACGCGTCTGAGTTTGTTTACAACTGGCATATTCTTATAATGAACGGGGTATAACAGCCGTTGCACATCAGGCGGAAGCTGGCTGAGTCCCACAGTACGTACTGTAGCGGTCGCGTTGTAACGTGACGGCTACGAAAAGGCGGAGAGCCGACCTTCTAGTCTGTCACCGTGGTGTAGCTGCTGTATGACCTGGGCGTTGTGGGTCTGATATGACGGCAGGGACTACAGGAAGCCGTCAGCAGTGAAGACGGTCGTAGCAAGAAAGACGGAGTTCGGGAAATTTTCACTATTCGTCAAGCCGAGAAGATACAGGTGAGCACAATCATCCAGTGGCCATAGCTGGCGTCTGCCCACGGCATCTTCGTTTCGATGTGGCGACAGCGGTCTCTGCTGATCACTGAACACGACAGAAAGCGAGGAATTGCGGATGGTATTGGGCCAGGCTGAAAAGAAAAGAAATAAAAAAATCTTTATTTAACAACTTATGGAAATTGTTGTTATATTTCTTTACAAATGAAATTTGACAGACTCAGATGAGTACATTGGAATCCTATAAAATAAACAATAAACCTTTAGTATTTCAAATTTGATAAAAAATAATTTGACCTTTCAAACAGTGACTTTGCGTAGAGCTTCACTTCAGGTAGTTCTGTCTCAAAATGCATTCAATAAAGCACGGTATCATTTCAGAAACCAGAGAGAAAATAACGTTTGAATTTCAAAAGCATTTCAATTTCAAGGATAAAACATTGTGCATCAATAAACATTTAGGTGACATATCAGTTAACACTTCTAACAACATCAGATCGCAACAGGCAATGAGCAGCTATAAAAACAACGTGAAATATAATCTTTACGTAAATCAGAGGAGCAGTACTTGAACATTCAAAAATAGATAGCGGTTATCTCATTAAAGAGACAAACATGGAATTAGACAGTATTTCTTAAAAAAATGGTTCACATGGCTCTGAGCACTATGGGGCTTAACTTCTGAGGTCATCAGTCCCCTAGAACTCAGAACTACTTAAACCTAACTAACCTAAGGACATCACACACATCCATGCCCGAGGCAGGACTCGAACCTGCGACCGTAGTGGTCGCGCGGAAGCATTTCTTAGCCTGGGGAGTATGAATATAGCTTTATTTTAAATTGTGGTAACTCAGGCTAGTTCTATAAAGAACATATAAAGACAATTTGAACAACAACGTCCACTTAACTTGAACTAGAACAGCAGGTAGTAAAACTGAAGTACAAAATTAATTACAGATAGTGAGCACATGTAATACTCGTAAGTTACTAACAGGGCTCAAATCCAATAGACAGGAACTAGGGAACCTACCCCAAATAACTGTGGCATAACAATTTCAGCAATCTAAGTTGGCCAATTTGGACCTGGTAAACTCTTTAAATAAAATTTCCGTTAATTCAAACTCAAACATGTGTAACATACAGTTTAAGAAACTTTACTGGACAGGGGAAAGCTCCAAATAAGTGTTCATTCAATCTACACACTACAGTGCTGACCAAATAAGTCCAATAAGGATCTAAGGGTACAGCTCACAAATCCCACTTGGTCCGTGGATTCTGTAGGCACAAAGAGCAGACAAGGTTCCAAGGCTATCTTCCACCAAATCCAAGCAACATGGTTTCTCTAGCATGTGTGTTGGTAGATTACAGAATCACATACTTGCTCAATGTCGCATTCAACTTCGGCAAATGCTCACAGCATCCACGTACGACGTGATAAACGGCACTTGTCCTTGGATGGTCATCCTGCAGTTAATAGTGTTAAACGACTGACAGTGGGCTGATGCGGAAAGCTGTTAAGTTGCTGAAGAGTGCCCATGCACCCCGATGGGCTATGAAGGAGGCTGTTGCTTAGCTACACAGACACAGAAATTGTATCAGATTTTCGAATTTATATCGAAGCACCACATGGGCCAGTCACACACACTGCTACAGTTCCATGAAATGAAGCACAGTACAGTGTTAAGTACTGGAAATGAGTTAGTTTATATTACATCTTAAAGCATGTGTAAGATATTACAGCAAGCATGTAAGCAACCATGCGATCAAAACAGAAAGCAACACGTAAAAAATAGGACTTCATATAAGACAATCACGTGTCGCATTCAAACGAAAATTGTCCAGCCTCACATGATATTTCTGCTGCCAATACGAATTATTCTCATGCTTATTTCCAATACTAAAAACCAAAATGTTATTCCATTAAGTAGTTCGACAGTAAAATTTAAAGTAATACCTCCTATCTCACGAGAAATCATATGCTAAACATTTGCAATCAGTTAGAGTTTACCTACTTATTAAAACTGTGAGAGATTGCAGGGCACTCTCACTTCTGAGTCAGTGTTATTCTGCATAATGTTCTTAGGGAAGTTGATCTTTATTACTTGGTTGCTATACCTGGATACAATCTGACTTCATACATCATGATGAAGCAGTGGGCAGTAGTTAACGCTCTTGCTTGTGTGCTCTAGTGAAGGAATAGCGGTAAGCTTGAAACGCTGCCCTTAGAAAATTTAATGAATTACTGTGCTGATAAACCTCTTACATTATTTGATTTTCAAAGAGCTGAGCAAAACTGAACGTACTCAGACATTTCTCTCTTTACTTATTCTGATCATCACTAAACTGACACACAATATTTTTAGCGCAGCGCAATCTGACTTTCAAAAATCCCTACAAAAGAATGGCCCTGACTGACAATAACCTATACCTTTCATGAATCACTTACCTCACAAAAATCTTCGTTACTCGCACTACTGCAATACAGCAAGCGCCAATACTGCCGGATAAATAAAAGATTCTAACTACTGAAGGCACTAACTACTGATAGGCATAGTTAGCAAATGAAAGATTTTGATAGAGAACAAACAATGTATTTACCTTAATCGTGTTAAAAAGTCATAACATATATATATATATATATATATATATATATATATATATATATATATATATATATATCAGTTCATGGCATCCAGTCTTACAAATTTACTGTCTCTGATGGACACACGTCCAGACCATCCGCTCTCAAAACTCCGCCATCTCACTCCCCACATCCTCCACTGCTGGCGGCTCACCTCCAACTGCGCAACGCTATGCGCTGTTCAAATCCATCTGCCCAACACTACAATGGCAAATACTCCAACAATGCAAATCAGCCACAGACTTCACACAGCACAGTCAGTGATTTTCATACAGAGCGCTATGTGACGTTACCAACATAAAAACCTAAACAGCCAACTTACAAGCTTTACCTGCATTCAAAGTAATGGGGTGCGGTTTAAGCGACTGCAGTAAAAGTGTACAGCGACTAAGAGCCGGGAGGAGCGTTTTCTTCTGTGGAACCTGGCTGAAAACATTTGTAGACTGCCGAGTTCCGTGGTCTCATTGTGCAGACACGTTGGATGGAGCCGGTCGGTCGGCAGCAGCGTCCAGGAAGGCTGACTTGCGCCATGAAGTCGCCGCTGCAATGGGCAGCGCATTGAAGACCGGCAATAAAGCAGAGGATGGGCCGGACTGCTGAGCTCCGCAGTCTGTGCAGACACTTTGGATGGCGCCGGTCAGTCGCCAGCCACGTCTAGGTAGACTGACTAGTGCTGACAAGTCGCCACTGCAATGGGCAATGCGTTGAAGAGAGGCAATAAAGCAGAGGATGGGCCCTTGTTAGGCAGGAAGCCGTCGAGACAACTGTGAGCTTTCTGCGAATTTCTGTGGGACATGTCACTGGCGCCCCAAAGTCCAGACGCTGTTACAAAACACATTTGTGAAGGTACGAGGCTTTTAGCGAGTTTATGGAAGTTCTTTGAAAAGTTCGAAGTAGACAGAACGGGGCAGATAACAGTCTTTTTATGAAGGGCTGTGGTTCCATCCTGGTCATGTTGTAAGCAAAATACACGACGTAAACGCTTGGGAAAAAGGCCGCGAAGCTAAATATTTTTTTCCTTTTCTCCCAATTAACTTTAAAGTCTCTGATTGGTAAAATCTGTGTATGCAGAACAAGGAGCAGTCTCCTATCTTCGAATGCGGCGCTCCAGCTCGTGATTGACTTGTGATAAAGTTGGAGTACTCTAAGATGCATATGTGCTTTGCTACCGACCTGGCGAGAAGAGTGGAGAGAAATATAAGTGGACACTCTTGTACTCACCTAAACGTTGACACTTATGTTCTCTGCTAGCGTGCCACCTAGAGCCTTCTGAACTGTCAGAGGTACCTATTCTAGCATCATTCACACCACAAGTGATGCGTGGGTGTATTTATTTGTCTTGAGTCGGCCGTCTAAACATTTGACATTTTCCGTCACGCATAGGCGTGGGACGGAGTAAAAAAAATGATTCAAATGGCTCTGAGCACTACGGGACTTAACTGCAGTGGTTATCAGTCCCCTAGAACTTAGAACTACTTAAACCTAACTAACCTAAGGACATCACACACATCCATGCCAGAGGCAGGATTCGAACCTGCGACCGTAGCGGTCACACGGTTCCAGACTGTAGCGCCTAGAACCGCTCGGCCACTCCGGCCGGCCGACGGAGTCAAAATGGTTTGGCAGACCAGCAAACAGGTCCACACTGGAATCCACCGAGGTTTCAGAGGCTCATAGGGAAGTACCTGCGTTTCGAATTAGCCGAATACGATACCGCGTACTTGAATTTTTTCGGATGCGCGCCATTAGTAACAGATTGCTGCCGTTCGTGACTTCAGTCGCTGAACGCATCGTGGTGTGCCGCCCTGACCAGCAGAAGGGTGAAGTATTCTCTGCGACGGCGTAAGGATCCAATATATGTTTCTCAGCACCCTGTTCTTTCAAACCATATTTTTCTTTTTGGAATAGTAGAGCACAGATGCTTGAGTGTGGGGTAGTTTTTGTGCCATACCTAGGATTCACGTGTATGAAGTCAGATAAAGTGACTGGTGTTCAGGTTAGTGTCGTGTGTTGATCCCCAGCTGATCACTTTGTCCACTATAGACCCCCTATTAGTGAAAGCGTTTGTCAAATAAAAATGTTTGTGTGACGTTTCTTTAGCCATTTTTTGTCTTGTGACGTTAAAAATGAATAAATATATTGTTATTTAGATCACAACTCCATCCTGTGTTCTGATTAACATTACCTTGCCATTTTTATTAAAGTTGCAACTGAACAAAGCCCTAGGGCCCTATGAAATCCAAATCAAATTTTATACTGCGACAGAGTTAGCCCCCTGTTAACTAAAAATCTGTCGTAGATCCCTCTAACAAAAAAACTGATCCCAGTAATTGGGAGGAAGCATAGGTCACATCCGTCTACCAGATGGGGTAGAAGTGATCCACAAAACTGCCGTCCCATGTTGTTCACATAAATTTGTTGTATCTGGGAACACATTCTGAGCTCAAACATAAAGAGGTTTCTCGAAGAGTATGATCTCCTCCATGCCAACCAGCTGAGATTCCCAAAACATTAACCATGTGAAACGTAATTCGCATTTTTCTGATACTACATACTGAAAGCCATAAGACGGTCAGGTAGACGTAGTATTTCTCGGTTCCCGAAAAGCGTTTCACTCAGCACCACACCTATGCGTACTATCAAAAGTACGATCGTATGGAGCATCAAATGAAATTTGTGACAGAATTGAGAAGTTTTTGCTAGCAAAGATGCAGCAAGCTATCTTGGACGGGGAATCATCAAGAGATGTTGAGGTAAATTCGGGTGTACCACAGGAAGTGTGTTGAGACACTTGCTGTTTCTGTATTTATGACCTTACAAACAATCTTAGTAGCGGCCTCAGATTTTTGAGGATCATGTAATTATCTGTTGTGAAGTGCTGTCAGAAAGAAGCTATGTAAATATTCACTGAGGAGTTGCTAAAATTTCAGTGTGATGCACACATTGGTAACTTGCTTTAAATGTTCAGAAATGTAAAATTGTGCGGAAAAAGAAGTATCCAATGACTGCAATATCAACGAGTTACAGCTGGAATCAGCCCAGTCGTACAAATACTTAGTTGTAATACTTTGTAGAAATATGAAATGGAACGATCACGTAAGGTCAGTCATGGGTAGAGAAGGGCAGGTATCACACTTTGGGTTATTGGCAGAATACTGGGGAAATGCAATCAGTCTACATAGGCGACTGCTTACAAATCACTCATCTGACCCTTCCTAGGATATTGCTCAAGTGTGTGGGACCCACACCAAACAGGACTAACAGGGGATATTGAACGTACACCGAGAGGTTCAAATGGTTCAAATGGCTCTGAGCACTATGGGACTTAACATCTGTGGTCATCAGTCCCCTAGAACTTAGAACTACTTAAACCTAACTAACCTAAGGACATCACACACATTCATGCTCGAGGCAGGATTCGAACCTGTGACCGTAGCAGTGTACACTGAGAGGGGTAGCATAAATGGTCACTGGGACAAGTCATTTTTCCCGCGCTCCATACGTGAATCGAACGGGAGAAAGCCTTTACAACTGGTACAACAGGACATACCCACTGCCACATACTTCACAGCAGTTTGAAGAGTATAGATGTAGATGTAGAAATATGTCTGGATAAACAAAAAAAATGAAAGAAATTAGATAATGGGTACAGTTTTTCAGAGGTCTCGCTTGGTTCTCTTTCCTTTAACGGCATTCATTTATTCAAATGTAATACTGCAGTAATCTACGGAAGTACCCATTACTGAAGATGCAACTTAGCTGGCTCCGCAGTTAATTGCGTTATGAGATACTAGAGAGAATGTCTCTGTGGCTACGACAGACTCAGCTTGATATGTGTTGACACAATTCAGACAACTTGTTATGTAGTTGTGCAAAACGTACCGTATTTTAATGCGAACTTGATTTAATATCTTGAAAACGATAGAATATTCTATCAAAAAGTGAAAATGCGACCTGTTCTTTTTTTCATATTTGCCAGGTGTATGAAAAGACACCATTTGCAACAGAACAAATGATAAACTGCTGTAATTTTCAAAGTATTTTGACTTTTCTTGCTTTAATGTTAGTGATAATTTCGCGTCAGGTGTTATTGGATACAGGTATCTATTTCATGAATTCTTCCCAAAAGTTTCTTTCACCAGATATAGGAAATAGTTAAACTGGGAAATATTTAATCTGAGGAGCTCACAGAACTTTGTCTTCGTCTAATAAATGACGATTGGTAAGTGTCGTATGAAATTTTTGTCAAGCCGTGTCTTAAATATAGGAGATGTTTCAGCTTTTCCATTATGCAATTGTTGGAGCAGAATGCCTTCTTCTTAGTAATTTTCTTTCAGTAGTAAGTACAACAATAATTCGCAGTGACTAATTCGCGACTGAGCTGCAGACTGCGGTACTTGGCCGTGGAGCGCTCTGGCACCGCGCTCGGCGCCAGACCGTACAAATAAAGTACTTTAACTTCGATTTTCTCCATAAAACAATTTAGATATATCAGTTATATTTAGTTCGCAACAACATGTCACCTAAAACGAAGGAAACGTAAAGTAGCCAGCGACCACATTTTTCACTACAAACCCTTCAAAATTTATGTTACACAGTATTTGGAATGTAGGTGTCACAGTAATTATGACGAACATCGACAAAATTGGCTCTTCATCATCAAGCTATAATGTGAAACTATAAGACATGCAAATATCAACTTTTTGTGCCAAATAGTTCCTTCAGAATCGAATGAGAAGGAAGAGAATCTACACCGAAAAACTAATTAAAGGAGTTGACCTGGTTTTGCTTTATTTACATACGGTATTTTTTGCAGCAAGAAATTCAGAAGAACTCATTTTTGTCGGGTACCACTATCAGCCGCTCTATGGGAACCGCTTCCTGTGGCCACGCTCCATGTACAGACTCTATAACATCGGGCATAGGCACTTCTCAATCAATGCTTTCCTTTCATGCCCTTCGAGTCTTATTACTGCCATCTGGTTTCTGTACAAGTTACAAATAGCCTATCGCTCGCTGTATTTTACCCCTACTACCTCCAGATTTTCAAAGAGAGTATACCGTCAATATTGTCAACAGCTTTCTCTAAGTCTACAAATGCTATAAACATAGGTTTGTCTTTCCTCAACCTATCAACTAAGATAAGTTGTAGGGTCAGTATTGCCTCGCGTGTTCCTACACTTCTCCGGAATCCAAACTGATCTTCCCCGAGGTCGGTTTCTATCAGTTTCTCCAGTCTTCTGTAAAGAACTAGTATTAGTATTTTTAAACTATGACTTATTAAACTGATACTTCGGTAATTTTAACACTTGTCAGCAACTGCTGCTTTCTTTGGAATTGGAATTACTACATTCTTCTTGAAGTCTGAGCGTATTTCGCCTTTCTCATACGTCTTGCACCCAGATGAAAGAATTTTGTCATGCTTGGCTCTCCAAAGACTATCAGTAATTTTGACGGTGTATGGGGCCTTGTTTCGACTTAGATCTTTCAGAACTCTGTCAGATTCTTCTTGCAGCATCGTATCTCCCATCTCATCTTCATCTACGTCCACTACCCTTTCTATAATATAGCCTTCAAGTTAATCTCCCTTGTACAGACCATCTATACACTCCTTCCACATTCCAGTTTTCTCTTCTTTACTTAGGACTCGTTTTCCATGTGAGCCCTTCATATTCATACAGCTGCTTATCTTTTTTCCAAAGGCCACCTTAAACTCCCTTAAGGGACTTTTATCTTTCCCCAAGCGAAATGTGTTTCTAAATTCTTAAGCTTGTCCTCTAGCCATTCTTACTTAGCCATTTTGCACTTCCTGTCAATCTCATTTTTAGACATTTGTATTCTCTTACGTCTGCTTCATCTGCTGAATTTTTAAATTTTTTCCTTTCATCAGTTAAATTCAATATCTCTTGTGTTATACAAGGATTTCGTGTAGACCTTGTCTTTTCACCTATTTTATCCTCTGCTGCCTTCACTATTTCGTGTCTTAAAGCTACCCATTCGTCTTCTACTGTATTTCTTTCTCCTATTCTAGTCAGTTGTTGTCTAACGCTTCCTCTGAAACTCTCAACAGCCTCTGGTTCTTTCAAATTATCCAGGCCCTATCTCCTTAATTTTGTACCTTTTTTCAATTTCTTCAGTTTTAATCTACAGTTCATAAGAAATAAATTTTAGTCTGAGTCCACATTCGCCACTACAAATGACTTACGATTTAAAATCTGGTTCCTAAATCTCTATCTAACAATTACATAATCAATCTGAAACCTTCCGGTGTCTCCAGATCTTTTCCACGTACACAAACTTCTTTTATGATTCTCAAACCAAATGATAGCGATGATTAAATTATGCTCCGTGCAAAATTGTAAGAGGCGGTTTTCTCTTTCATCCCTTTCCCCCAGTCCATATTCACCTACTATTTTTCCTTCTCTTCCTTTTCTACTATCAACTTCTCGTACCCCATCACAATTAAATCTCCGTCCCTGAACTATCTGAATAACTTCTTTTATATCATCGTATATTTCTTCAATCTCTTCATCATCTATGGAAATCGTTGGCATATAAACTTGTACTGCTCTGGTAGGCGTGTCTGTCTTGGCTACGATAACGCATTCGCTATATGTTCAATGTAGCTTACCCGCATCCCTATTGCCTTGTTCATTATTAAACACAGTCCGTCATTGCCACTACTGGATTTTGTATTTACAGCCCTGTATTCACCTGATCAGAAGTCCTGTTCCTCCTGCCATCGAACTTAACTAATTCCCGATATATCTTACTTCAATATATCCATTTCCCTTTTTAAATTTTCTAACCTACCTGCCCGATTAAGGGATCTAACATTCCACGCTCCGATCCGTAGAATGAGTTTTGTTTCTCCTGATGGCGACTTCTTCCTGAGTAGTCCCCGCCCGGAGATCCAAATGGGGCACTGTTTTACCTCCCGAGTATTTTACATAAGAGAATGCCATCATCATTTAGCCATACAGTAGAGCTGCATGACCTGGGAAAAAACTACGGCTGTAGTTTTTTCCATTTACCTACAGCCGCTCGCATTACCTGCACAGCAAGGCCGTTTTGGTTGATGTTACAAGACCCGATCAGCCAGCCATCTAGACTGTTGCCCCTGCAACTAGTGAAAAGGCTGCTGACTCTCTTCAGTAACCACACATTGGTCTGACCTCTCAAAAAATACCCCTCAGTTTTGGTTGTAGCTAGCTTTATTTTTATAATTTACATTTTTACTTACGGCTAGATTAGTTGACAATCATATGGAATCCACGGGCCAACTGCTAGCTGTCTGTTATGAAATAATATTATTATAATTACGTAGTTCTTATAACATGAACATAATCGTTTGATAGCTATTTAGCACTTGCATTCCTTAGAAGCTGTAGGTTTACAGATTTTTCATCTTTTGCAGTCAGGGCTCTGTTGCATCGACATTATCTGGTTAAAATTTTCCCCAAAGACTTACTCCTTGAATCAAGTAACCAAAAACCCAAGACCTACTTGGAAAATTTTATTGAAATTTTGACGACGAGAAAAGATATAATATGACATCACATATAACACGAATACAAAAATGGATGTTATTGTATGACTCTTGTAGTTGACGTAATTATAGTCTGAAACGGCCCGAAATTATTTATCAGTTAATAACGACATACTTCTGTACAACTTCGCGCTTTTTACAATTTTTTTGAATTATTTCAAGGTACTGCCTTGTTGCCATCTAACATGCTGGAAGTAAGTACGTAAGTAATTAATCTGTGACTTTTCAGGCCTTCCTGGCGTGGCTATTGCAAATAGACTTTTCGCGTTGTATAATATAATTACCGTATTTTGCAACTTGTATATCTGCAACTGGCAAGACAACACAACATGTACACTTTTCCGGTTTTCGCTTGCTAACACTGTAAAGATTCCACAATATTTCGTCGAAGCAACTGTTCAGCAACGTCAGGTTCCGCGCGGGATTAGCCGAGCGGTCTTGGACGTTGCAGTCATGGACTGTGCGGCTGGTCCCGGCGGAGGTTCGAGTCCTCCCTCGGGCATGGGTGTGTGTGTTTGTCCTTAGGATAATTTAGGTTAAGTATTGTGTAAGCTTAGGGACTGTTAACCTTAGCAGTTAAGTCCCATAAGATTTCACACACATTTGAACATTTTTTTGCAACATCTGGTGCAGTTATCACTCGCGTCTGACAGCAGTAACGTTAGCAGCTGTCACCAGCTGATGACGGCAATCAGCTGTTTCGGTGATACACTGTGGGACTCGCACATTTTTACTCGGTGGCAAAACTGTGAAGAGTGTCTGCGGCATTTAGTCTACTCGCACTGTTGTGTAGTTGTTACAAAAGATGTAAAGTGTGCCAACGTTGTTTTATCTGTAATAGTTGGGGCTGCGAATGTGATAAAAATTACACAATGACTGCACTTGTCAACACAAGTACATTTTAAATTAGCCTCCTACTTCATGTGGCAGTCCAAGCGACTCCGTTTTTGCTGCCGCTTATCGAATTCGCAGCTCGCAGCGCTGTTGATTTAACCCACAATCACGAAAATTTGTCGTGATCTCGTATGCGACTCCGCTCCAGCGGGAATAATTGTGCAGTTGACTCTCTGGAACTCCCCAATATCCCGAGTCAGTGATGTGTGATGTCCCGCTCCCCCTACGGACGTGACGGAACGTTTTATTAGCTAGCAAATCCACTTTTAATTAATCACTTTGTCCTAATTTACATACATTTGCACTTTGAAAGCCAAACCGTGATTCCTCATCCGACCGTAACATGCTCTGGCGTGCAGTGTTTACTTTAACTCTGACGCTCTCTCTGTCTGTCTGGCTCTTTCGCTCCAATTCAGGTCTCACTGGGCGGGCGTTCCAATCAACTTGCAATTATTCAGCTACCGTAGGCACCGGTGTTGGGGTTTTCGCATTCTGATAAGCTACGAGGTGCATACGTTTGCTGCCACTAGATATTCCTGGTGATGCACCCAAGAGTTGCACATAGTAATGTACCTAGTGCCGATGCAAATCTGAATCGCAGTGAGCCCAGGGCAGCAGAGTAAAGTAATAAGCAGATTCCTAGCTTTTTTTGAAAGAATGATTGGACAAATAGCATGCTGGCAAAATGAAATAGTTTTCTTTATAGATTTACAACATCTTAATTTTTCTTTGGCTTTTACTTTTATCTCGTTGAAAACACACTTTTTCACTATTTCTTGAAATATCTTAATGAGAGTAAAAAATGGTTCAAATGGCTCTGAGCACAATGGGACTTAACATCTATGGTCATCAGTCCCCTAGAACTTAGAACTACTTAAACCTAACTAACCTAAAGACATCACACACATCCATGCCCGAGGCAGGATTCGAACCTGCGACCGTAGCAGTCGCGAGGCTCCTGACTGAGCGCCTAGAACTGCTACACCACCGCGGCCGGCTTAATGACAGTAACCGTAGATCGTATGTACAGGGTGACCCAGGAGGAACGGTCAATATTCAGGCGTATGACAGGATCGAGTAAGTGAAGTGAATAGCTGCATATGGACATAGATCCTGTTGTGAATGATTTCCGAGATAGAACAAGTTTAATGTGCATTGTTATTTATTTTCAGCATTATTCAATACATTGTTAAAGTTTTCGCAACAGTTAGTGTACATAACAGCATGCGTTTTACAAAGGCTTTAGTTTTGACACATTTACCTTTAAGTATTATCGTACACCTCACATCGCAGCTTTTATTCAGTTTGCAATAAATGTTTGGATATCCCACCCTCAACTTCAATGTATTTCTGCGCTCTTGGGAGAATATGATGTGTTGTTGGTCTAGTGACTCTGCACGTTCCCAAATGAGGGAAGCAGCGTCAACGATGCGACCAGGAGGTTCATATGAGATTTCATCTTCAGTTTATACACCTCAACCTTCACCCAAGTCCATAAACTGAACTCTAAGGCCGTAAGATCTGGCGATCTTGGCGACCGGTTGATTGTACTAGCACGATCAATCCAGCGATTAGAGTAAGTGCGGGTGAGATGTTGACTTACACGTCTAGTAAAATGTGGAGAGACTCCGTCATACTGGAAGTACGATGCAGTCTGCGTGTCCAAAGATACATCAAGTGTTCAGAAACAAATTTTCCGAAAAAAGCAAGTAATTCTGTCCCGTTATCCATGCATCTAAAATGACTGGACCCGTCAGCATGTTACGGATCATGATGCAAGAAACAGTGATCGATAAACGAACTTAGAAAGAGGTTTCTACTGTAAGGTGTGACCTTTCCTTCTGCCATCGATGATTATTACTTGTGTTGTTGATTCGATATCATGTAAACGTGGCTTCATCAGTGAATAGTATTAATGAATATGAGCGAAGTTGAAGTGTTTGTGAAACTAATTAATAGTCAATAAATTACGTATACTACCCGCTGTTCCCGCGGAAGTGCATATTATGGGTATTTTAATCAACTGGCTGTACACTTATGAAGAAGTCTTAACACTGTACGAAGAGCTCAAAGTTGAAAGGATATCTTTGGTTTTATATTTCGTCGGGTTGCGCTTACAAAACAGTATTTTGGAGTTTCAAGAAGGGAATGAAATGTAAACCGTACCTGAATGAAGAATACACTCTCCGATTACTTGAAAATAACAAGAAGGTTTACGAATGCTTAAAAATTTTTAACTTCAGCAGTAATCGCTACCGTAGAAACCAGCGTTTTACCGATATCGGGTCAGTGCAAGGATGTTACAACAAAGGGGAGACGGCGTTATCTGCGCCGAATATTGATGTCAGTTGACGTCTGTCCGCCATCTTGTTGGGGCCTAATCTACCCTTCTAGCGTTAATGAGTTGAACTGACAGTCAATTACGAGACTGCGCTTTGAAACAATAAACCTTCGCGGATGAATGAAAACTTTAATTACTTAACGCCATTTCTCACTAGCCGAGCATGGTGTAGATCGCGGCAAAACAGCTTAACGTTTTAAGTAATATAGGAGAGCAGAACTGCGATAGGAGCACTTCTCTAACACTCACCAATATTGCGGAGGCAGGCTTCACTTTTCCGACGTAAATGTGTCTCCCTATATTTCGACCTTGGTTGCGTGTTTAATTAATATCGTCATTCGTTGTCTCAGCAGCGAACTAAATCAACAACTGAATAACTTTGGTAGCGTTAAGAAATTAAGATTTCAACTGTGTGATGATGGGTATTCATCCACGAAAGGGCTAAAAAGCATTTAGACGGAAATAAGAGAAATTTATTCTAGACGATATTGAGGTGGAGACGTATCAGCAGCCGTCCGTTGTAGCCGAGCAGTTCTAGGCGCTTCAGTCCGGAACCGCGCGACCGCTACGGTCACAGGCTCGAATCCTGCCTCGGGCATGGATGTGTGTGGTGTCCTTAGGTTAGTTAGGTTTAAGTAGTTCTAAGTTCTAGGGGACTGGTGACCTCAGATGTTAAGTCCCATAGTTCTCCGAGCCATTTGAACCATTTGATTTGAACGCATCAGTACACAGTCGTTTTATGAAGTATGTTCGTGAACGGCTTTGAATAGGTCTAAAAGGGTGCGTTCACTACAGTAGTTGTGACTTGTACTTGTAAAATTATGAAATGAAGTTTCAAATTAGCTAGAGTTCCTTATAGTTTTTTAAATAGAGTCTCCAAAAAGCTGCCATTATATAATTTTTTAAGACGTGACTAGTTATAAGAGATGACGTTGTGTCTTAAATGTCACGTACATCAGTTGTTATGAAACGGTTAACCATTTAAATAATGTATATGAACCACCAAGATGATAGTAAATACCGGAGCGGTGGAAATCCTGCAGTTCAGTACCTATTCAGTCGAAGTTCCAGATTTAATCAGCGGTGTGATCCCATATGTGATCGTAATCATGATGAATAAGAGTGTACTTCAAATAATATCTCTGTACACTGGTTGCAGTTTGGTAGCTATACATGTTATGTCACATATTAGTTCAGATCTTTAAGCTTCGACACCCTGTTGGTCTTTCTTGTGTTTTCATGTGTGTTTAAAGATACTTTTCTCTCTGTAAATGCTTTTTGCTACCGAGAAAAACACGTTAGATCATACTGTAACTGGGTGAGCCGGTTCTCAAGTCCTTAGACATATGTCATACAAAAGTACAATGTCTAACAAAGCAGTAAGAAAGTACAGTGCTCCAACCAACATTCACTTTTAAAACAACATCATGGCAGCGCTATGTGTAGGAGAGATCTGCAAGTGTGTCTGCCTTCAGCTGTGTGCAGTGTGTACCTGCTACATGGCATCGCAACTGGAGAACTTCAACTTCCAGGCCCTGGAAACCACAGTAGCAGGTGTGTATGCTCAAGGTCTTCATCCTTTCTGGACTGAACCATCAATGCTCAATACTGTTTGGATGCAATGAGGGCTGTGGTTAGACTTGTGCAAGCTTCTGTACATTTCTTCGACTGCACAATATTTTGCTTACCCCCTTCTCTTTCGTGTTGTACTTCTGTGAATCAATATTTGGAGGCGCTTGAAGATAGCTCTGCCCGCTGGTTTGAAACAGTTCTCCGACGGAGTAGACCTTGCCTTCCCTTGCCATGTGAGAGACTGCCACAAGGGGCAGGATAGCAAGATCTGTCGAGTCGTCACTTTCGAGTGCCACTTGTCCACCCACTGCCAAAAGACGAGAGAACAGAACGTGGATAATGCGCCCATATGGTTCTGTTGATCTGATCGCACATTGTGCTAGCACACACGAGAGCTGATTGCTCTCGGGATTTAACAGGAGCCACAGTGAATCTCTTATTAGTACGTTAGGTGTGAAGGTGACGATGTCTCTGGACCGGCTATGGCGACCAATGTGATAGAGGCAGTCAATGCAAGGGTAAATTTTCATAACCAATAAGAGGTGTTGGTTGGGCCCATGCAGTCAGTTTTAAATGAGCCATGTTCATAGCCTTTATTTCTGGAACCAATGAAGGTAACAATTTAAAACTGTAGGTTGTCCATGGCATTTATGTCTACTGAAGCAGAAATAAGAGATAAGATACAAAAGAACAAGAGATATATATTTTTCAAATTATCTTGTTTTTTATTATGAATATTTATTTATGTAAGCCCTAGATTCATACATATTCAAGTCACTACGAAATTATCTATTTTCAGAGATAAGTAATGTAGTAAAACTGAAAATAAAATACTTCTAAGCGTCACACGAAGCTCATTTCTATATAATTTTGTACAGGAAATAGTGAAGAATATTGCAGGAATTGTCTTGTAAAATGTCAAGAATTTCGACGTTTGCCTGCAAACTCTCCTTACAAACAAATATTTGAGCACGACAGATAATGTTCGTGCACCTTCAGCAGGTAAATGTACTTTTACTTGGTACTTAAAAATTAGGTCAACGTGATATTTATATATAGTTCCGTATGTTTGAAAGTTTTGTAATGTACCACCGCTAATGAATTTTGGGTGCTGCCACGGAAAATAGCAGCACCGGCACAGTGAATGAGAGATGGCTGTGCGCATAACGGGAGTCATAGTATCACGATAACAGCCACCGTTCAGAAACTCCCTGCCTTGAGACCAGGCACTGACCTGCAGTATTGGCGAATAAACTAAACTACGAGCCAGTCTCTGCAACAACCTCTTACCACACGCGTTGTACATGAAAGGGGAGAGGGAGGAGGGTTTTGTACCCCGCTTATGACGACACTGTGCAGGTGGTCGGTCCGTCAGGACTTAGAAGTGGGCGTCCAGGGCTGGCGTTAAATGATAAAACAGGAAATTAGGTAAAATAAAGAGAATATATTTCAGTATACGGCATACAAAGGGCGCACCTAGGGAGGAAGTTACCAGGTGTAGGTCAATCTAGGAGGACGAACAACTAAGAAAGTGGCAACAGAAGTGGAGGCTGTTCATATTATGTTGGTGGCCGCATTCCCATCCACAATCTTCGGGGTACTTCACAGACATTCAGTTACCGCCCCTAGCCGGCCGAAGTGGCCGTGCGGTTCTAGGCGCTGCAGTCTGGAACCGCGAGACCGCTACGGTCGCAGGTTCGAATCCTGCCTCGGGCATGGATGTGTGTGATGTCCTTAGGTTAGTTAGGTTTAAGTAGTTCTAAGTTCTAGGAGACTAATGACCTCAGAAGTTGAGTCCCATAGTGCTCAGAGCCATTTGAACCAGTTACCGCCCCTTGACGTTGCTTAGCAGCGACACAAAGATCTTTACCCAGATGTTGGCTGCACGGCTTAAAGAGACAAATCGGTACGTGGTTTCTTATGATCAAACTTCTTTGGGAGGTTCCAGTACCATCTGCTATGCCCTCTGTTGCTATCCTGACATAATCGCTATTGCTCACACTCGTGAATGCACGGACTTTTCACAGTCCTTGACTTCAGCCACGCGTTCCTAGAAAGAGTACTCCACAATACAGGATATCCTGATACTACCGTCGACATCGTAATGCGTCTACATCGTGGAGCTACGTTCCATGTGCTCTACAATGCCCGTCTCACTCATCCAATCTCGATCCGGCGATTGGTGTGTCAAGGCTTCCCGCTGTCTGCACTGTTGTATGTTTTCGCCACGGAAATCGTTGCTCTTTGGCCTCCGTTAAAGCCTGTCTGGTATTTCTCTCGGTGCCCATGTATTCATCTGCACTGCTTATGCAGACGATCTCGTCATCGTTCTTCGTAACGATGCTGAGGTTAGGGAGACACTGGCATGGGTTACCAACTATGGCGAGGCTTCTGGTGGCTGCCTTAATGTCCGCAAGTCGAGCGCCATGGGTATTGGTACGGGACTTCCTGCGGACAATGCTGCTCCTTTGCGTGTAGTTGATCGATGCTTAGGACTCGATTTCACAAGTGATCTGCGACGCACGATTGTCCTGAACTGCTGGCGCCTACTGCCCCAACTACGATCTGGACTCTTAGACCACCGTTTACAAGCACTCGATCCTCTGTAACGGACTCAATACGTAAATGTGTATTTGGCGTCACGTATCCACCACGAGGCACAGACACTTCCTATTCGACTGTCCACGGCCCACCGCTTGCTAGTGGCATTGGGTTCATACGTTTGCCACGACTTGCTCTTCAGGATGAGATACGAGACGCTCTTCCGTGGTGCAGGGGAATTAAGGTCTTTATCATGTGCCTGTCAGAGCGACAACCCTTTGCATCGGGTCTCACATGACGCTGTGGCGCCGTTGTCCTGAGTGCATTATCAGCCTATTCCTGGAGGTCCTTGCACCACTCTCTCAGCACCGTCCGCAGCTCGTGGTCTAGTGGCTAGCGTTGGTATCTCTGCATCTCAAGGTCCCGGGTTCGAATCTCGGCCGGTTTGGATATTTTCTCTGCCTGGGAATTGGGTGTTTGCATTGTCCTCGTCATTTTATCATCATTCGTGAAAGCGGCTAGATTGGACTGTGTACAGATTGTGAATTTGTATGGGCGCTGATGACTGCGCAATCGAGCGCTCCACAAACCAAACATCACCTCTCAGCATCTATCCAGCTTTCGGATGTCCCGCCGCCCTTCTTTTACTTCTTCCACTTTTTTCTCGTCCTGAGATACGTCCCTACTGCGATAGACTAAACGCATTTGACATTCACGAAGGCAATCTGTGGCTTTCTTCAGCAGCACAGGTCATCGAATTTGGTTGGTCGGATGCATCCCCACGTCGACTGGCGTGCCGTTTGCCGATCGGTGTGCGATTTTATCTTGACACTGATGTCCAGACTGTATGGTTCCTTACTGTCAATGGGAAACAAGTATGCCGGTCACTTGTTCACGGAATTCACCTCGCAGACCCCCCGTTGTGTGTCGCCTGTGATGTTTTGGACACAGATGAGCAACACCTGGTGTACGGATCGGCACGAAGTGTCTGGTTCGTGCTGCGACAGATGCTGGCCCTAATTACCTGTACGACTCCTCATCAGATATCTACTCAACTGCTCCTCTTTCCGGGCACAGGGTATGTCCTGTACGTGAAGACGAACTCTTCAAAAATGTTTCTAAGCACTATGGGACAACATCTGAGGTCATCTGTCCCCTAGACTTAGAAATAAGTAAACCTAACTAACCCAAGGACATCACACACATCAATGCCCGAGGCAGGATTCGAACCTGCGACCGTAGCAGCAGCGTGGTTCCAGACTGAAGCGCCTAGAATCGCTCGGCCACAACGGCCGGCGGAGACGAACTCTGTGAAGTGGATTTGAGCACACGCAATTCACTACTTGTTTGCTGATGGCAATAAAAATACACTCCTGGAAATTGAAATAAGAACACCATGAATTCATTGTCCCAGGAAGGGAAAACTTTATTGACACATTCCTGGGGTCAGATACATCACATGATCACACTGACAGAACCACAGGCACATAGACACAGGCAACAGAGCATGCACAATGTCGGCACTAGTACAGTGTATATCCACCTTTCGCAGCAATGCAGGCTGCTATTCTCCCATGGAGACGATCGCAGAGATGCTGGATGTAGTCCTGTGGAACGGCTTGCCATGCCATTTCCACCTGGCGCCTCAGTTGGACCAGCGTTCGTGCTGGACGTGCAGACCGCGTGAGACGACGCTTCATCCAGTCCCAAACATGCTCAATGGGGGACAGATCCGGAGATCTTGCTGGCCAGGGTAGTTGGTAGTTGACTTACACCTTCTAGAGCACGTTGGGTGGCAGGGGATACATGCGGACGTGCATTGTCCTGTTGGAACAGCAAGTTCCCTTGCCGGTCTAGGAATGGTAGAACGATGGGTTCGATGACGGTTTGGATGTACCGTGCACTATTCAGTGTCCCCTCGACGATCACCAGTGGTGTACGGCCAGTGTAGGAGATCGCTCCCCACACCATGATGCCGGGTGTTGGCTCTGTGTGCCTCGGTCGTATGCAGTCCTGATTGTGGCGCTCACCTGCACGGCGCCAAACACGCATACGACCATCATTGGCACCAAGGCAGAAGCGACTCTCATCGCTGAAGACGACACGTCTCCATTCGTCCCTCCATTCACGCCTGTCGCGACACCACTGGAGGCGGGCTGCACGATGTTGGGGCGTGAGCGGAAGACGGCCTAACGGTGTGCGGGACCGTAGCCCAGCTTCATGGAGACGGTTGCGAATGGTCCTCGCCGATACCCCAGGAGCAAGTGTCCCTAATTTGCTGGGAAGTGGCGGTGCGGTCCCCTACGGCACTGCGTAGGATCCTACGGTCTTGGCGTGCATCCGTGCGCCGCTGCGGTCCGGTCCCAGGTCGACGGGCACGTGCACCTTCCGCCGACCACTGGCGACAACATCGATGTACTGTGGAGACCTCACGCCCCACGTGTTGAGCAATTCGGCGGTACGTCCACCCGGCCTCCCGCATGCCCACTATACGCCCTCGCTCAAAGTCCGTCAACTGCACATACGGTTCACGTCCACGCTGTCGCGGCATGCTACCAGTGTTAAAGACTGCGATGGAGCTCCGTATGCCACGGCAAACTGGCTGACACTGACGGCGGCGGTGCACAAATGCTGCGCAGCTAGCGCCATTCGACGGCCAACACCGCGGTTCCTGGTGTGTCCGCTGTGCCGTGCGTGTGATCATTGCTTGTACAGCCCTCTCGCAGTGTCCGGAGCAAGTATGGTGGGTCTGACACACCGGTGTCAATGTGTTCTTTTTTCCATTTCCAGGAGTGTATACTGGATTTTTGGCACGTCCTTCACGAACGCCAGTTGTCCAGTTGTCCGCATCCGCAATCCCAAATACAGACAATATTTCTTCGATTTGCTTTGTAGTGTCTTCTTTAACCCATCCCACTGCTGGGGTGTTCCTGCCATGAGGAGTTGACCCCAGCATCTTACACTCTTACAACAGGTATATTCTCTGGTCATTGGAATGTTCTTCTCCGAAGAATTATGCATCGATAGTCTCCCTGAGTCTGATGACTTACGGTGTCCTCCTCGCGACGTCGGTTTGCTGCTATTCTCGATGTTATTAATGATAATTTAAAAAAATAAAAAATAAATTAAAATAAAAAAGAAAAATAAATAAACTGTTGATGTTCATTATACCTCTAGTCCACGTTTCCAGCACTTTCCTTGTTTCCTGGGGGTTGGGAACGGGACATGGTGGCCAGGCCTCGGGTTTCGACCTCTGCCTACTTTGCCCCCACTCTTCTTTTTGGGTGCCGGGTAGGTTACTTTGGAAAGAAAAGTAAGGCTTAGTTTCCTAAGAAGGAAGACATGGGATCGAATCGTACTCCGACTACTGCTTTTCTTTTTTTCGTTCCCTTGTGATTCTAATAACAGGTTTATTATGATTGTGTATATTATCAGTATCTAAAGGTTCATTTGTTGTTAACATTAGCTTCACGCTGAAAATTAGGATTTTTCTCTAACATTTTCGAAGCAGTTTACCGCTATAACCGTATTCCTGCTGGGGTGTTTCAACCCACCATGAGCCTATTTTCCCTGTATAGGAGTAAGTACGGTACGACTCACCGTATGTGCCCATGTTGCCGGTAATACTGCAGTTAGCTTATACCCACCAGAAACAGCTGCATGTGCACAGAAACTTTCAGTTGGTGGAGGTAGAAAGGGAAAAAACGAAAAATAATTAATTCGTTTGTTAACCCTCGAGGTAGTTACACGTCAGCCTCTCCAAGTTGTCTGGTTTTACGAGTAAATGTATTGAATTGCCTCGTACTTCGACAGCAAGAGAACGTGAACCTGATTGTGAAGCCGAATCGCTTTACAGTAAAGTTTCAAACGCACGACTAAAAACAGCACTTGTGTACAGTGAATAGCTCCTTCTCAAAAACAATCTTATCACTTCGAAACCTTCCGCGGTAATAACACAAGAATAAAAGGAAATTGGAGAAGAAATGCTTCGCATCATTATAGAAATGCTAGTGGAGAAACAATTCGTGGTATAAGAGGAACTAACTGTCCACCAAGAGATCAATGAAGAGGTTGTGTTTAAAGAAATTGAAGAAGTCACTCCATCTTCACCAAACGATTACAAGATCGAAGAGAAGCAGTCGAAAATGGACAGCGATTACGATCTGCAGTGTTATCAGGATCGTCAATCTAGCGAGAGAGCATCCAGGACAAAGTTGGACAATCGTCGTAGAAGGGAAGGTTCACGCCTCAAAAACATGAAATTTACGAAAAGATGGGAAGAACATATAAAACAAGGTGGAACAAGGCATGAACAACTTAATACAATTGATTTGCGGACCTATGATCGTTTTGTAGTAGCTCGAGAATGTAATCAGCAGCCGACGACGGCGAGTAATCTTCAGGAATGGGCTCCTTCTGCTGCTAGCCAATTTCCTAATTTAAATTTTGAAGCTTCTTACTCGTGGGTCACCTTCTCAAACGAAGAGATTGGATTCGTTAGAAAAAAGTCACCTGATCTGTATTCCGAGAGGGAAAGCGATTTACTGCAGCAAGTTCTTGGCGCAGCAGCACATATCACAGTGGAGACTCGAACCCTCATACCAAAATACGAAAAAGGTATTAACACTGATCAAACAGGTATTACACATAAAAGTACCTGATTCATTTGCATCTATTACAATATTATTTTTATAGAGTATGCGATGCTAATTTGTGAATGTTTGATGTATGGGGCCAATGTCAAAAAACGTATGACCGAACACTCGCTGAACGCAGAACGAAGGTGCTTCTTGTGCAGCGAAAGGATATATATAAGGTGACACATTCGTACGCTCCACAATATGCTGTCACCTCATCTGGAGAATTACTGCTATCGGTCTTCGTTTGCTTACAAGAGACCACTGGCCCATTTTGACCAAGAGCACAAAACGCAACTGATGAGCACACACACTAATACAAAAACGTTATGATAACATCTTCAGAGCCTGCAAACACACAAAAGTACTATACAGGAAATTTCTAATTGATGTATTGTAGCTATCCATGAAAGGGGAACAATTTTCTTTGCTCGTAAATCACGGGGAGTGCAAACGAACCCGATTTTGTACGGTGAAATTTTTTAAGATAGTGTTTGCTAACGTGAAGTATTAAAGCAATTCCTCCAAGCCGGACAAGTTTTACGGTTCTATAACATGAAGAGAGAAACTTTGTATTGTGTTCTCGATATGATTCATTGTGACACAGAAAAACAAGAATACAAACACTCAGCACAACTTCAAATAAACTAGCAATACAGACATACATCACTAAAACTTCAGTGACTGTCGCTCAAAGTATATATAAAAGAAAAATATAAATTTTAGAATAACTGCATTTATAGGATACGTCTTACCTTGAGGTCAAATATCATTTTGAGGTGCGACAGTAATTACTAATTTATTATCAACAATTCCATACTTAGGAACAGATTTAGTTCAATGGGTGTGGGGAGGATTTGCTGTTGTACAACTGAAGTACTGAAAAGTGGTAACGCTTAACACACATTTGCGAACCACCTGGTATAAAAGAATCACCAAGCTACTGGCACAGAAACACCAGTAGGCAGTAATAAAAATTCACAGGCAGCTAATGCCGACCTGCGACAACCCAAAAGAAGTCCAGTAGTAATTTTAAGCATCAAAATTACCATTCGTCAGCTTCCTCTCTTGAACACATGAGTTTTTGAAATTATAATGTAGCCCTAAAATTTCTGATACAGATGTTTGCTTGTGTTACAGACGATATGCTGCAGTTTAAGTACAGACATGAGGCTGAAATAGAAGGACAGCCACCAGACATGCTTAATGTATTATAAAGTAACGTTCCATTAATTATCATTAAATTTCTAAGTTGTTCAAAATTCGTGGTTTCAAATACAGTGGCGACTTCAGACCATACATTCCGAGAGATATCCTTGTTATTTCTTTTCTCGCCCTAAGGATGCCATAAACCCCTTTTTTCTTGTACTAAGAAATTCCTCACAATCCTTACTTTGTGTTGTGAATTGGCAGGAGCCAATTCACGGAGTTTGGAGGAAGCCGAAAGGCACGCGATTAAGCTCACGCAGGCTGGCGTGAGGTCTGGAACAGGTCAGAGAAATAAGACTAGCAAAACAAGAGTAACTGGTAGAATACTTAACTTTAATCCACAATTGGTGAACATCTCTCGTTACTGTACAGGCTTCACAATATTAATTATCAAATGCTATGGCGCCTTGCTAGGTCGTAGCAAATGACGTAGCTGAAGGCTATGCTAACTATCGTCTCGGCAAATGAGAGCGTATTTGTCAATGTAGCTTCGCTAGCAAAGTCGGCTGTACAACTGGGGCGAGTGCTAGGACGTCTCTCTAGACCTGCCGTGTGGCGGCGCTCGGTCTGCCATCACTGACAGTGGCGACACGCGGGTCCGACGTATACTAACGGACCGCGGCCGATTTAAAGGCTACCACCTAGCAAGTGTGGTGTCTGGCGGTGACACCACACTTTGCTTAAGGGAACGTCACCCGATTCGAACGAAAACAAAAAACCAAACGTACGAATTCCGACAACCAAGGTACGAAATCTGTATGCTCGGGCGTTTAGATCGGTTGTGCGACGAGGGCACAGGTACTGGCGTACTCACTTGAAAACATCGGCCGCCCTCGGCCGATGTCAGCCGTAGGCGGAATGCCCTGATGTTGGTGCCACTATTACCGTAGCCTTACTGCTGGCCCAATACCAGCGCCCAACCTTTCCTGGGCTCCTTTCTTTTCTGAGTTTTGCGCAGTACTGTACACTCTTGTCTAGTGTGAATTTCGTCGTATTTATTCTTATCTATAATTTACTGATTGTAGAACGAAGAGAAACTCGTAAACTCGTAACTGATATTGGCTGTTTGGAAATTTAAGAATAGTGTTATCGGTGAATTGCGCAGTTGTGTTTAATGTCACAGGTCCTCTGGCACCACAGGGCAATTTTGCGCTTCATAAACTATCAATATTGTGGCTTTTGACGGTTTGAATATTAACTGAAAAGAATAATTAATTAATTCTATAATTAGTTCATATATTTAATTTATCATAACTCTCCCGTTGCTGATTGAAGGACATAACAAACTTTAGTATACATTTATTCTACAATGAGCCGGCCGGTGTGCCCGTGCGGTTCTAAGCGCGTCAGTTTGGAACCGCGTGACCGCTACTGTCGCAGGTTCGAATCCTGCCTCGGGCATGGATGTGTGTGATGTCCTTAGGTTAGTTAGGTTTAAGTAGTTCTAAGTTCTAGGGGACTGATGACCTCAGTAGTTAAGTCCCATAGTGCTCAGAGCCATTTATTCTATAATGAGATACGAGGCGGGTTGCTCACTACTTTCACTCAGTCACACTTTCTTGGGCAACAGTTCTAAGCTGATAGAATTTAAATACCACTCTGAGTGTTACAGTCCAGAAGCTTACGTTTCTAAGTAGTATTTAAGCGAAACGGTCTTGCAGCCATACCTAATTTAGCATTTTGGAGAGATAAACTATCTACAAAATCTGATTGCGAGATTATTTATTTTTCTGAATTACTTTGTATATAAGCTTAACACGGTACTGTTCCTCACTGTGATTCCCTTATTTCATTTCTATCTTTCCTCTGTGACCTGCCCTGAATTAATTCCACCCCTTGTAAAATTTACCTTCTAGTGGTTTACAACATTTATCTTCGGCTTGAATTATTTCAAAAATTTTATTTATTTACTAGCGACCTCTCTCCTCCTCTGTAGATGGGTGGTCGAAGTGGCTGAGTGACGTGTGGAGGACCGGATTCAGTTCCTCGTAATGCCAGGGATTTTTGCTTCACGGTACGTCTTGACCGGGGTCACTGAACTGGATGATGGTAGTTGCGGAGCTGCTTGAATAAGAAGTAACGGCTCGAAGCTCTACAAACCAGGTAACATCAGCGTGCGGGAAACTGAACCCACGCCTCTCTATAATGCATTCAAGTTATGCCGTTGGCTCACAAGGCGACCGGTCGGTCCCGATTGTCACATTTGAGTTCGGAACGGCGGTGCCGTTTTTTCATCACCTAGCCAGTTATTAAGTACGCTTTTCTTTTGTCGTCAGTGGTCTGACTGGTTTGATGAGGTCCGCCACGAATTGTTCCAGGCTCTTCATCTCAGAGTAGTTCTTTCAGCCAACATCTTCAATTACTTGTTGAATTATTCCTCTTCTGTTTTTACCCTCTGCAACTCCCTCTAGTACCATGGAAGTTATTCTCTGATATATTAATACATGTCCTATGATCCAGTCATCAAGCCCCTTCTTCTTGTCAGTGTTTTCCATATGTTGCTTTTTTTCGCCGCTTTTACCAAGAAGCTTCCTTATCTTATCAGTCCACATGCTTTTCAACATTCTTCTGTAGCACCACATCTCAACTGCTTCGATTCTCTTCCGTTCTCGTTTCCTACAATCCGTGATTCACTACCATACAACACTGCTCTCCAAATGTGCGTTGTCAGGAATTTCTTCCTGTAATCTAAGCTTATGTGTAATACTAACAGATTTCTCTTGGTCAAAGATGCTCCTCTGCCTGAGCTACTCTGGTTTTTATGCCCTCTTCGCTTCGTCCGTCATGGGTTATTTTGCTTCCATGGCAGCAGAATTTCTTTACTTCATCTGCTTCGTGATCAGCGATTTTCAGGTTAAGCACCTCGCTATTCTCCTTTCTGCTACATATCATTGTTTTCGTCTTTCTTCGGTTAACTCTCAGTCCAAATTCTCTGTTCATTTGACGTCCATTCTATATTCTGTAATGCTTCACCTTCACTGAGGACAGTGATGTCATCAGTGCATCTGTTCATTGATATCCTGTCATCCCGAATTTTAATCCCACTGTTGAAACTTTAGTTTATTTCCGTCATTGGTATTCTGCGTGTAGACTGATCAGTAGGGACGAAGAACGAATCTTTGTCTTACATCTTTCCTAATCCGAGAATTTCGTTCACTGGTATTCCAGTTCCCTCTTGCTTCTTCTACATACTATATATTACCTGTTGTTCCCTATAGCTAACTCCTATTTTCTCAGAATTTAGAACTCTTTCCACCATCAGGGTTCCCCTGAATAGGTCAGGCGTGCACTACACGCCGGAAGCGGCTACAAGGGTAGCGGAGTACGTGTGGAGTGCACAGGGGGTTTTTTAGGTTAGAGAATCCCCTCCCTAGGCCCGACAAGACGCCTCCTGAGACGCGGCAAGGTAGGAGTAGGCAAAATGCAACAGGGAATAACAATATTAATGTGCTAATAGTAAACTGCAGGAGCGTCTATAGAAAGGTCCCAGAACTGCTCTCATTAATAAACGGTCACAACGCCCTTATAGTACTAGGGACAGAAAGTTGGCTGAAACCAGACGTAAACAGTAATGAAATCCTAAACTCAGATTGGAATGTATACCGCAGAGACAGGCTGAACAGTGAAGGGGGAGGCGTGTTTATAGCGATAAGAAGTGCAATAGTATCGAAGGAAATTGACGGAGATCCGAAATGTGAAATGATTTGGGAGAAGGTCACGGCTAAAGCAGGCTCAGACATGGTAATTGGATGTCTCTATAGGCCCCCTGGCTCAGCAGCTGTTGTGGCTGAGCACCTGAAGGATAATTTGGAAAATATTTCGAGTAGATTTCCCCACCATGTTATAGTTCTGGGTGGAGATTTTAATTTGCCGGATATAGACTGGGAGACTCAAACGTTCATAACGGGTGGCAGGGACAAAGAATCCAGTGAAATTTTTTTAAGTGCTTTATCTGAAAACTACCTTGAGCAGTTAAACAGAGAACCGACTCGTGGCGATATTAGACCTTCTGGTGACAAACAGACCCGAACTATTTGAAAAAGTTAACGCAGAACAGGGAATCAGCGATCATAAAGCGGTTACGGCATCGATGATTTCAGCCGTAAATAGGAATATTAAAAAGGGTAGGAAGATTTTTCTGTTTAGAAAAAGTGACAACAAGCAGATTTCAGAGTACCTGTTGGCTCAACACAAAAGTTTTTTCTCAAGTACAGATAGTGTTGAGGATCAGTGGACAAAGTTCAAAACCGTCGTACATTATGCGTTAGATGAGTATGTGCCAAGCAAGATCGTAAGAGATGGAAAAGAGCCACCGTGGTACAACAACCGAGTTAGAAAACTGCTTCGGAAGCAAAGGGAACTTCACAGCAAACATAAACATAGCCAAAGCCTTGCAGACAAACAAAAATTACGCGAAGCGAAATGTAGTGTGAGGAGGGCTATGCGAGAGGCGTTCAATGAATTCGAAAGTAAAGTTCTCTGTACTGACTTGGCAGAAAATCCTAAGAAATTTTGGTCTTATGTCAAAGCGGTAAGTGGATCAAAACAAAATGTCCAGACACTCTGTGACCAAAATGGTACTGAAACAGAGGATGACAGACTAAAGGCCGAAATACTAAATGTCTTTTCCCAAAGTTGTTTCACAGAGGAAGATTGCACAGTAGTTCCTTCTCTAAATTGTCGCACAGATGACAAAATGGTAGATATCGAAATAGACGACAGAGGGATAGACAAACAATTAAAATCGCTCAAAAGAGGAAAGGCCTCTGGACCTGATGGGATACCAGTTCAATTTTACACAGAGTACGCGAAGGAACTTGCCCCCCTTCTTGCAGCGGTGTACCGTAGGTCTCTAGAAGAGCGTAGCGTTCCAAAGGATTGGAAAAGGGCACAGGTCATCCCCGTTTTCAAGAAGGGACGTCGAACAGATGTGCAGAACTATAGACCTATATCTCTAACGTCGATCAGTTGTAGAATTTTGGAACACGTATTGTGTTCGAGTATAATGACTTTTCTGGAGACTAGAAATCTACTCTGTATGAATCAGCATGGGTTTCGAAAAAGACGGTCATGTGAAACCCAGCTCGCGCTATTCGTCCACGAGACTCAGAGAGCCATAGACACGGGTTCACAGGTAGATGCCGTGTTTCTTGACTTTCGCAAGGCGTTCGATACAGTTCCCCACAGTCGTTTAATGAACAAAGTAAGAGCATATGGACTATCAGACCAATTGTGTGATTGGATTGAGGAGTTCCTAGATAACAGGACGCAGCATGTCATTCTCAATGGAGAGAAGTCTTCCGAAGTAAGAGTGATTTCAGGTGTGCCGCAGGGGAGTGTCATAGGACCGTTGCTATTCAAAATATACATAAATGACCTGGTGGATGACATCGGAAGTTCACTGAGGCTTTTTGCAGATGATGCTGTGGTGTATCGAGAGGTTGTAACAATGGAAAATTGTACTGAAATGCAGGAGGATCTGCAGCGAATTGACGCATGGTGCAGGGAATGGCAATTGAATCTCAATATAGACAAGTGTAATGTGCTGCGAATACACAGAAAGATAGATCCTTTATCATTTAGCTACAAAATAGAAGGTCAGCAACTGGAAGCGGTTAATACCATAAATTATCTGGGAGTACGCATTAGGAGTGATTTAAAATGGAATGATCATATAATGTTGATCGTCGGTAAATCAGATGCCAGACTGAGATTCATAGGAAGAATCCTAAGGAAATGCAATCAGAAAACAAAGGAAGTAGGTTACAGTAAGCTTGTTCGCCAACTGCTTGAATACTGCTCAGCAGTGTGGGATCGGTACCAGATAGGGTTGATAGAAGATATAGAGAAGATCCCACGGAGAATAGCGCGCTTCGTTACAGGATCATTTAGTAATCGCGAAAGCGTTACGGAGATGATAGATAAACTCCAGTGGAAGACTCTGCAGGAGAGACGCTCAGTAGCTCGGTACGGGTTTTTGTCAGAGTTTCGAGAACATACCTTCACCGAAGAGTCAAGCAGTATATTGCTCCCTCCTACGTATGTCTCACGAAGAGACCATGAGGATAAAATCAGAGAGATTACAGCCCACACAGAGGCATAGCGACAATCCTTCTTTCCACGAACAATACGAGACTGGAATAGAAGGGAGAACCGATAGAGGTACTCAAGGTACCCTCCGCCACACACCGACAGGTGGCTTGCGGAGTATGGATGTAGATGTAGATCTTACAATTTGGAACGCTTTTTCAGACCGACAAATCCCATGATCGTGCCTTGATTTTCCTTCAGACTTGCTTCCATTATTAAGCACATCGGAACTGCCTCTCTGATCTTTTCCATTCCTCTATCCTGCCTGACCATCTAACAGAGACTCATATTTTTCCGTCCTGTATATTGCTGTCAGCAAGTTTAATGAATAATTGTGTGATAGTTCTGGCAATTGACTGCTCTTGTAGTATTCGGAATTGCGTGAATAGTATTCAGACTCAAATCTGTCTCATAGGTACAACATGCCAAGTTGGTCCTTCGGTTACCACTTGTCCCAGTCAATTTAGAAATTGCGATGGACTGTTATCCATGCCTTCTGCCGTATTTGATCTCAAGTCTTTCATAGCATTTCTAAATTGTAACTAATACTTGATCCCCCTTGTCTTCCACTTCAATTCCAATTTCATCTTCTCCCACGTCATCAGATAATTACTCCCCCTCTTTCGGAATATTCGCTCTATCCTCTGTGTTTAACAGTGGGATTCGCTTTCGTCTTTAAACTTTTGCACCGTTGCTTCTCGTTTCATGAAGATTCTTCTGACATTTAATATACGATGAATCAGTCCATCCAGTGACCGTTTCTTTTTCGATTTCTTCAGACTTTTTCTGCCGCCATTTCGCTATGTCCTGCGTGATTTATATTCCTATCTTTGCCTGAACATTGTTGTACTTACTTCTTTTGTCGATCAGTTGCAGTACGAGTAGTTCTCCTGTTACTCATGGTTTCTTCGTAATTAAATGATGCTTGCTGTTTAAATGTACAATCGTTCAAATAGTCTATTTTAAGGAGCGTTGAGTTAACTGTATCAACCTTCCTGCAGTCTTTACATTTGAGATTAATAAGATAATTGCGTCATATCAGTTGCAACTAATTGTTTCCTCTGGCATCTTGACCTTCGCCACAGCGGGGCTGACATAACACAGTCATGATTGTTTTTGTAAATTGTCGTTTTAAATGACTGTATCTTCATAAAATATAAAAAATGGCTATTGATATTAATGTTGCTGGTGTTATCAGTCCCACAACCATTAACATCACAAGAAAAAAACCACTGCTGCTACTATAATATAATATTATGTAGTAAAAGAAAGTAAAAATGTATGCACTTTAGTGTAATTTTATGTATTTTACGCAATGTTACTTCAGTTATTACGTCCTCACAGTGAATTCAAAGAGCAGAACCTGTCTTCTCAACTCTATTAATAGAATTCTAAGCAGAATGTATTTAGGTATTTAGTCGGGTAGTCGAATTAAATCAGGTGATGCTGAGAGAATTATATTAAGAAAAGAGACACTTCAAGTAGTAGATAAGTTCTGCTATTTGGACAACAAAATAACCGATGATGGTCAAAGTAGAGGGGTTGTAACATGTAGACTGGCAATGGCAACGAAAAGCGTTTCTGGAGAAGAGAAATTTGCTAACATCGAATGTAAGTTTAAGAGTAAGGAAATCTTTTCTAAAGTAGAGATGTGTGTGAGTGAAACATGAATAATAAACAGTTTAAACAAGGAGAGAACAGAAGCTTTAGAAAAGTCTTGTTACAGAAGAATACTGAAGGTTAGATGGATATATCACGTAACTAATGAGGAGGTACTGAACAGAAAATGGAGACGAGAAATTTGTGGCACAACCTGACCGGAAGAAAGGATGGGTAGATAAGACACATTCTGAGACATCAAGAGTTCACCAATTTAGTAATGGAGGGAAATGCGAGGGGTCAAAATCGTAGCGGGAGACAAAGAAATGAGTACCATAAGCAGATGCAGATGGATGTAGGTATCGGTATTCGGTGATGAAGAGGCTTGCACAGGATAGAGCAGCATGGAGAGCTGCATCAAACCAGTATTCGCACTGAAGAGAACAACGACAGCATACTTATACAAGCTGAAAAATGCTTCTGTAGGACCACAAAAAAGCGAAGAAGCTCCTCTTTAAAAAAACTCTGACAGAAAAGTGGAGAACCAGCTTCTGCAGTCGTGATTCCACCTTCGTCACCAAAAATTTTGGGAAGCAAACAAATACGCACTTTTGCAACACAGAAGATTGTAAATCCTTTTATCCAGCCTGTCTTTGTAGTTAAGCCTTCGTACTAAGAATCTCCTTCTCACTGCCATTGTCTGAATATGTCTCTCTCCTACTGTCAACTTTTCCTCCCAGTGGCACTTTCTCCTGTCTGTCTCTCCCATCTGTCTCTCCCACTGTCACTGTCTTCATGACTTTCACTCTCCACTCCTTACGACTGTCACTTTCTCTCTGTTTACTGTCATTGTCTTTCCCCATTATTTTTCTCTCCCACTGCCACTGTCCCTTTCTTTCTCGCTCAGAGTATGCTGTCTTGCTCTTCAACCACCAGTCTCCTCTCCACAGACGTCTCTGGGGGACGATTTGCTCGAGGGTTTGACCCTTAGACCGGGAAACTTTAAAAGTGGGTGCAAGGGATGGGGGAAATTAGGCATATTTTTTGGTGTTAATATTTGTGGATCTGGGGGGGGGGGAGTGAGGAGGGGGTGGAAGAGGAGGTGTCCAGACCCGTCTTGCCTTTGTATGGCCTCCACACATTTCTCGTTTTGATTTCCACTGTATCCTTCCTCTTTTGCTTCTATACTGCCACTATCTCAGTCCACCTCCCTCTCTCGTTCAAACCAAGCAGCCCTTCTTTGAACTTGGCAATGTCCTCTGTCACTGTTATCTGCTAAGGTTCCCACGCTGTGCAGCAACACTCCAGAGGACGGGCGGCAGCCTCTTTAGTTGATCTGTTGCATCTTTTAAGCAGTTACGTTATCCGGCAACCAAAAGTTAACGGAATATTTTTGGTACACATGTGGAGAACTTCATACATTTTGTTATTTAGGATCGATCGCTACTTTTAACATCAAGCATATATTTTGTCTAAATAATTTTGTACGATAGGTTCATCAGAAAAGAATATGAGAGGGCTGCTCAGACTGTCTTCGTAAATTTTCACATAGATTAAGAACAATATAAGGCTTACCTGAGGAACTCAAAGTATAAGTAAACTAGATGACTTCTCGTGAGCTACTACGAACTATGCCCTTTCTGACAGGAAATCACGAACACAGTCACATAGCTCCTTTGGTTCGCAATCCATATTGGTTAAAGGCTAACGATTCGTGTCACCTAGTCACAATTGTGGGTTACCCTAGTATGACTCACGCCCAGTCCTCACAGCTTTACTTCCTCCAGTACCTCGTCTCCTACATTCTAAACTATACAGAAGCTCTCCTTCGAACCATGCAGGACTAGCACTCCTAAAAGAAAGGATATTGCGGAGACATGGCTTAGCCACAGCCTAGGGGATGTTTCCAGAATGAGACTTTCACTCTGCAACGGAGTGTGCGCTGATAAGAAACTTCCTGGCAGATTATAACTGTGAGCCGGGCCGAGACTCGAACTCGGGACCTTTGCTATTCGCGGGCAAGTGCTCTACTGTGAGTGATGCTTGAGTAGCTCAGTTGGTAGAGCACTTTCCCGCGAAAGGCAAAGGTCCCGAGTTCGAGTCTCGGTCCGGCACACAGTTTTAATCTGCCAGGAAGTTTCATATCAGCGCACACTCCGCTGCAGAGTGAAAATCTCATTCTGGGAACATCTCCTAGGCTGTAGCTAAGCCATGTCTCCGCAATATCCTTTCTTTTAGGAGTGCTAGTCCTGCATGGTTCGAAGGAGAGCTTCTGTATAGTTTGGAATGTAGGAGACGAGGTACTGGCGGAAGTAATTGTGGGTTGTCTATCTAACGGCCTCCAACGGCAACAAAAATTTGATTTTCTATATTTCGTATAATGATAGACCGAATATTCAAATTTCAAATGCTGCTATATCTACTAAGTGTAAAGTCATGTCAGAGGCTTAATACTTTAAGACAAGTATTGCGATTGAAAACTGTGTTTATGTCTTGAGGCTGCGTTACTCGCGCCATTCACATCCGCTTATTATACCGATCCAGTTGTAAGTAGGCTGTTTATGTTTTCTTATTGGCAAAGTTACGTAGCGCTCTATATGAAAATCACCGGCTGTGCTGTGTGCAGTCTGTGGCTAGTTTGCATTGTTGTCTGCCATTGTAGTGTTGGGCAGCTGCAGCTGGATGTGAACAGCGCATAGCGTTGCGCAGTTGGAGGTGAGCCGCCAGCAATATTTTGTAAAATTTTTTTGTGGGGAGAATGGGGGCTATGTAAGTAGGCTGTTTATGTTTTCTTATTGGCAAAGTTACGTAGCGCTCTATATGAAAATCACCGGCTGTGCTGTGTGCAGTCTGTGGCTAGTTTGCATTGTTGTCTGCCATTGTAGTGTTGGGCAGCTGCAGCTGGATGTGAACAGCGCATAGCGTTGCGCAGTTGGAGGTGAGCCGCCAGCAGTGGTGGATGTGGGGAGAGAGATGGCGGAGTTTTGTAATTTGTCATGAACTGCTATATATATTATGACTATTAAGGTAAATACATTGTTTGTTCTCTATTAAAATCTTTCATTTGCTAACTATCCCTATCAGTAGTTAGTGCCTTCAGTAGTTTGAATCTTTTATTTAGCTGGCAGTAGTGGCACTCGCTGTATTGCAGTAGTTCGAGTAATGAAGATTTTTGTGAGGTAAGTGATTTCTGAAAGGTATAGTTTAATGTTACTCAGGGCCATTCTTTTGCAGGGATCTTTGATAGTCAGATTGCGTTGCGCTAAAAATATTGTGTGTCAGTTTAAGCACAGTCATGTATAATTTGTTCCAAGGGGACGTTTCACAGTGTCTGAGTACGAGAACACTTCATGATTTGGAACAAACTTTACAAATTGTTTCAAACTGCTACCAGACATTTTCTCACTGACACCACCCACAAAATGATGAAATAAGTCGCTCACTACATTTTCACTGCCCTTGATGTAAAAATTGCCGCAGCAGTGATGACGTTTTATTTTATTACTTCTTTGTTGCTAATGTATACCACTGAATGAAGTGAAAATTTATATTATTGTACAAAAACTTGAAATCAGCTGTACTAAATGTATAGTGACACACAAAAATTTGTGCCCATTTCGACTCCCTGTCCGGCACAAATTTTCATATGTCACTATTAAGTATTAGATCTGTACCTAGCATACCTGATGTCAATGAATTCGCAATCAGGGAAAAAATTTCAAATTATGTCGTACAGCCGTCGATCGTCAACAGTTTCTGTTTTAGACATGCATGTAAGTATGACGTAAGAAACCTTGAGATGAATTAAAAACTATCTTTTACTTAAAGGGCTCCGGAAAGGCTCAAAATCATGAAAAGTTCAATTTTTACTTTTTTGCGTTTTCTGAATCTGCAGACTATTACCTTTTAATAGATATATAATTTATTCAATTCCGAAGACTACAAATATTTTTAAATTTTTTTTGAAATATGTTCTACATGGGCGTGACCCACTGTGGCGCTGTTAAACTGCTGTCAAATGGTGTTATTATTAACGTCCGTGTTCATCAGGTACATTTTAGTGATGTGAGATAAAGTATGTGTTGTGATGGTTCAATATACAGTATATCGCTGGTGTGATTGTCGATTGTTTCATGTTTATTTACTCTGTCGTTATCTCGAAAATATTCGTAATTAAGTCTGTTTCTTGAGTCTCTGTTTTGTTGAAGTATAATAATGAGTAAAAGTAAAGTTATTAGAAATCCTCTGAAGGCTTTTAAGAAAAGGAGAAATGTTGGAAAGCCAAAGGTATGTGTTATTACTGTAAATAATAACATTCTAACATGGTACGAGCGATGTTTGCTTTAGACAAGGAACGCCTTCGGGCTGCAGACAGGGCTGTAAAGAGTCTAGAAATACAAGCAAGAGTAAACAGGAGGAGGAACAAGAGGAAGCTGGAGGAGGAGTTTGCAGAGGATGAAGATAATCCATCCTATGGACCTGGAATGCACTAAAAAGTTAATCCAATCTTTGTCGCTCGATTCCCAAAACTTTTATTTTCTCATACTAATTACATGTTTTCTAAGGATCTTCCAAACATATTTGTTTCAAACTTTCAGTAAATGTTACACAGTACCTTCTGCATAATTTAACACAGCCTTTTTCCAAAAAACTGTATATTTTTGAATATGTAAATAAAAAATTGCAAAAAAATGTTGTGAATTTTCATTACAATTGAAAAAAAATCATCTTTAATAACTGAACTAAAATTTTGTAAAATCCCTGTGTTAAGTTGTAGCCCATATTCCAATAAATAATCTGTAAAAAGTTCAACTTCCTACCTCAAATACTTTGTGAGGAAAGATGTAATTTATAAGCGTTATTTTAACATTGCAAGTATAGGGCGTTCCGGAGCCCCTTAAAACGTAACACGAGTTACCCAAACTTTTCACATCCAGTGTGTGCCATGCGTCGAAATTGTCCGCGAAGTTTGATTGTTTTCGGCTTTGTGCCCCGCTGGTCCAATCATTGGTTATGTAGAATCTCTTTCCCAGGGAGGCTTGTGGTGCGAATGTGGTCCGCGAGCCAGCCTGTGACAGGCAGTGATAGGAGTCTTCAGTTAGCAGCGGCACGAGGAAGGTGGCGAGCGGGTTCCCTGTGCTGGGAACAGTCCAAGTATGTGCCGGAAAACGACTTGGCCGGACCTGCGGTGATGGCGTGGCCTGATTGTAGCTGAGAGTCGTTGTTTTGCGAAGCTGTAATTTGGAAAGGAGCTCCCCTTTTGCACGCAAGGGCGCTTCGGTTGCACAATACTGGTGTTACCCGAAGGAGATCGGCAGTTAAAGCAACGGCTGGAGGTCTGTACAGCAGTCACTATACTGCCACTGCGCCCTGGTTGCATTGACATACGTGTCATGGACAACCGCACCTGGAGCTGAGTGACTTTATTATTGAGTACTTGCTCATCTGTGTGTTTTAGTCGTTCATCCTGCAAAATTGTAAATGAATCTGCCCTTGTGGGGCGTCATTAGTTCCACAATTTCGTGTGTGGTCAAAAAGGGCTCTGAGCACTATCGGACTTAACTGCTGTGGCCATCAGTCTCCTAGAACTTAGAACTACTTAAACCTAACTAACCTAAGGGCATCACACACATCCGTGCTCGAGGCAGGATTCGAACCGGCGACCGTAGCGGTCGCGCGTTCCAGACTGTAGCACCTAGAACCGCTCGGCCACTACGGCCGGCCGTGAGTGGTCATTTGTTTGTTTTTACTGTTCATCTTACAACGTTATCACTGAATTTGCCCTAGTGGGCCTATTATCTGTATGCATGTTTGGGACCAGTGGTAAATGATTTATGTTTCAGGTCTTATAACACCAATTTAATGTTGTGTGTAATGTAGGAATGTTGCCAGGAGGTGTGCGCAAGACTGACATGTGAAATAAAATAACATTGCATGATTACGGCTCTGTAAACCCACTGAGGTAGCAGCGGATGAATTGTAATGCTGCAGATTTGTTCTTAAGTAATTACCTTTTGTAACTCAACTGTTCATATCCCTTAATTTGGCTATCATCTGAAAGAGTTTTGCTCCTATACTTCTTCTGAAACTGTTCACTACTTTTGTGCAGTAAATGAGCAAATTTTAAATTGTGGTACGAGAAAAACTGGTGCGTACGAAGCTTGTGATAAGGGGGTACCTCTGTAATTTGTTGTGTATTTCAGGTGTTTTTGGTAAATTGGACTTAGCTGAGTACTGTTTCTAGGTTTGAACTGCTGTCAGTTTGTTAATATAAATTTTTTTAAAGGTTACTACATACATTTTAAGATAGCTTTGGGCATTTTGTATTTTTTATCACAAATAGTTATCGAGCTTGAGTTGAAATTTTTAATTGATGTTGTAATTGCTTTGGGCTCAAATTTGGTACTACTGTTTCAACGGCAAGCCTTATAATGGGTACCCTTTAAAAAAATAGAATTAAGAAGTCGAACAATATGTTTTCTAATAACTGTTGAGTAAGAACTGTCTGTTAATAAATTAGTTTTAAAGGATGTCTGAATTCATGTTAACCCGGCACTTTACCACAGTGTTTCATAATGAGACCACTTAGTGACTTCCAACAAATGTTAAACATAATGTCAAAACTTTTCTAAACTTAATGTGAAATATTTAACATTTTCACTTAATTGTAACTGGTAGAAATTGATCTTGGGGAAAGCCAGTTCAGAGTCCGGAATAATGTAGGAACACGCGAGACAATACTGAGCTTACGACTTATCTTAGAGGATAGGTTAAGGAAAGGCAAACCTGCGTTTTTAGCACTTGTACACTTAGAGAAAGTCTTTGACGACGTCGAGTGGAATACTCTCTTTGAAATTTTGAAAATAGCCAGTGTAAAATACCGGGAGCGAAAGTCTGTTTGCAGCTTGTACAGAAACCAGGCGGTAGTTATAAGAGAGGAGGGATATGAAATGGAAGCAGTGGTCGAGAAGTGAGTGAGACAGGGTTGTAGCCTATACCTGATGTTTTTCTATGTGTTGTGGCACAACCTGACCAAAAGAAGGGATCAGTTGATAGGACACATTCTTAGACATCAAGGGATCACCAGTTTAGTACTAGAGGGAAGTGCGAACGGTGAACATCGTAGAGGGAGATCAAGAGCAGCATACCGTGAGCAAATTCAGAAAGATATAGGTTGCAGTAGTTATTCGGAGATGAAGAGGCTACACAGGACAGGGTAGCATGGAGAGCTGCATTAAATAAGTCTTCGAACTGAAGACCACAACAACAACAACTCAGGTGTGAAGCAATCAGAAATGTGAAGCTTTTTATACATGGGAGTTCGATGCTTTAAAGAATCGGTGGTTCACTGATTTCTTTAGAAACCACTTGTGAGAAACGATATCAAAAGCCTTCCGGAAATCTAGAAATACGAAATGGAGGTTAGATACCCTGTCGGTAGCACTCATTACTTCGTATGTGTAAATAACCACTTCTGTTTCGCAAGCACGGTAGTTGGTGAGCGTCTCGTAGGTAAAGAAGTATTTGATAAAGAAAAAAAAAGCTAAATACTTGTTAACACAAAACATAGGGCAACTGCTGATTGGAAAGTGTAACTAAAGATCACAATACGGAACTATAGATGAACCTTGTTATTTTCTAAAGATATGCTCCGACAAATAATCCTTCTGTGCAGACTCACTTACCAGCATTTCCTGTTTCTTTCATTAGCATCACATGATAACACATTGGATCAAGCGGTGTTGTAATTTTTGACTAGGTAGGTCATGGGTGAAACCTGAGACAAATGGGAAGTGAACACAAAGGAAAAATTTACGTTTCTGACAGGTTTGTGCCAATTAGGACTATATTTAATGGCCGAGCGGTTCTAGGCGCTACAGTCTGGAACCGCGTGACCACTACGATCGCTGGTTCGAATCCTGCCTCGGGCATGAATGTGTGTGAAGTCCTTAGGTTAGTTAGGTTTAAGTAATTCTAAGTTATAGGGGACTGATGACCTCAGAAGTTAAGTCCCATAGTGCTCAGAGCCATTTGAACCATTTGAAGAAACTTTGGTGTTAAGTTGCTTGATATTTTCATTTCTGCTACTTCTCATTACTTTTATCTTTTTCCGGTTCACTTTCAATCCATATTCGATACTCATCAGACTGTTCATTCAGTTTGCAGATCCTGTGATTCTTGTTCACTTTCACTGAGGATAGGAATGTCATCAGAGAAGCTTATCATTCATATCCTTTCACCCTGAATTTTAATCCCACTGTTGCAACTTTCATTTGTTTTCGTCATTTGTATCTTCGATGTATAAATTGAACAGAAGGGAAGAATTGAATTCCGGTTTTACGCCTTTTTAATACGAGAACTTAGTCGTTGGTCTTTCAGCCTTATTGTTCCATCTTGATTCTCGTACATATTGTGTATCACTCAAATTTCCCAATAGCCTACTCCTATTTTACCCAGAATTTCGAATATCTTTCACCATTTTACATTGACGAACGCTTTTTCTAGATCGATAACTCGTGAGTTTGATTTTCCTTCAGTCATGCTACCTTTATCAACCGCAACGTCAGAATTGCCTCTCTGGTTCCTTTACTTTCCTAAAGCCACGCTATTCGTCATGTAACATATCCTCTGTCTTCTTCTCGAGTCTTCGGTATCTTATTCTTATCTGCACGTTAAATGCTTGAGCTGTTAAGCTAACTGTGCAATATATTTTTACATCCTCACAAAACAATATAAATTATTTTTAATCTCATACCATTGCAAAATTAATATTGTTGCGCGCCTTATCAAATTTGGCACGTAACACGTTAAGTTCTTCTATGAAACTTTTAAACACAAGTTATGTGCGATCTAAGTACCATTACTATGAGATAATTTTAAGTCATAGTCTTTACTATCGTGCAATAATTTATTTTCTAGGGAACTTACGCAAGTATCTGCAAGGAAGTCATTAGAGGCATAATGTAAGCCAGAAATAATCAAAGTTTTCTAAGTGTTGTAAGTTGTACTGTGCCGTGACTACTTCACTTATAACAAAAAAGTGTATAAAGAAGAAATACTTTTTTGGGCTTCTCGTTTCTGCTCCAAGAAGTAGAGCGGGTTATTTGGAATACGGTGCATTAGACAGCCTTTCGTAACGTTTTGTAAACATCACTTCCCATTCCCTACCCTTAAAAATAGAACCTTCTGTTCATGCAAGGACCCGCTCGACGGTCAGGGACTTTGCAGTTAAATGCCTGATTGAGTGGTAGTGGGGACAAGGGTGTTGCAGTTGGGAAGGACATTTGCGTTGTACCGTGAAACAAAACAAGTATATCTGTCTGCCTTACAACCAAGGGAAACCTTCCGAAAATTCGGGACCAGTGGATGGGAAATATTTTTGATGTGGATCAGTTCATTCTAACTGAAGATACTGAAATATCTCGAAAACTAGAAAACTATACATCGAATGAAAAAAAGTTAATACGCGACCCGCCACACCACCCGTTCAATGGGACCCCCCGTTTTTTATTTCAGATTACGATTCTACGGCAAAATCTACATACGTTTTTTCTGAAGCGTTTTCCACATTTAATCATAGATGGTGCCGTATTCTGATAATAAGAAATGGGTACATAATCATATTTTACGACATACTACCCAATGGCCATTGAATATCCAATGCCACTTGAGACCTCATCTCAGTGCTGCGGGGTTAGGACAGGCCAGTATTTCAAAACATCTAATTGGAAACCCCATTCGTAACGTTGTATTCCTCCGGCATATCAAACAGGAGACTACTCGACGCAATACCGTGGCAGCGTAGCAAACTACGACGTACCACAATAGGCAGTACGCGGTGAACAGAGCTCATGCATCGTGCAGACGTAGAACAGATAGCAGCTTTAAACATTACAATACTTGTCCAGTGTTTATTGCCTGCATACCTATCTACCAGTTGGAGAACAGACATGGAAGTGGACGTACAACCACAGAAGAAAAAATTGAAATGATACTGACGTGCGGAGAATGTTGGTGAAATGCTGAGGCTGCCGTTGCCTTGTATGCCAAGAGTTTTCCAGAGAAAGCTCGCTATCTTTCGTTCTTTTACAATGTTGTGGACGCCTTATGTCGGATGGTAGCGTACAGACCGGCAAAAGGAAACGAAGCAGACGTGTTACATGAGAAGTTATTGAAATATCTGTACTAGCTGCTGCGCACCACAACCCAGGGATGCGCGCCCAATGATTACTCCGCGATTCCGTTATGTCGGTAGGTAGTATTTTCACAATACTGTATCGTCATAAGTATTATCAGTACCACGTGCCATTGCAGAAAGAACCTCATTGAGCAGATTTCCATAGCCGGGTAGTGTTTTGTGAATGGGCGCATCAACAAACGGAAACGACGCCCACATTCTTTGCCAAGGTACTATTTTCCGATGAGTCTACGTTTACAAACCATGGTAGCGTTAATCGGCATAACATGCATTACTACAGTGTAGATGCATTACTGGGCTGTAGACAATCCCTACTGATCATGGCAAGTTGACCATGAATGTCGTTGATCGGTTAAAATATGGTGTGGCAACATGGGGAACAGAGTCACTGATCCGTATTTTTCCGACCGACAGTTGTATGGTCGCAAATATGGAACGTTTTTCGAACGGGAACTACCAGTACTAATGCAGAATGTTGCCTTGGACGTTCAACAACATATGTGGCTTCAGTCTGATGGCTGCGCAGCGAATTTTGCAACTGAAGCACGGGAGGTATTAGACCGTGTTTACACTGATTGGTGAATCTGCCGAGTGGCCCTATTAATTGTCCTGCTAGGTTTCCAGATTTGACTATTCCGGATTTCTTTCTGTGGTGATATTTAAAAGACAATGTGTACCAGCAAATGCCAACAAGCCATGAAGACCTGGTCGACCGCATCAGAAATGCTTGTACTGACATTCCCTCAGGTAAGCTTCTGTCCTGTGCACAGTCGTTTGAATAACGGATTATTAAGTGCATTGAAGTTGGCGGTACCACGTTTGAACACTTACTCTTATTGAACAGTAGGGAAGCGTCCGCCTCGACCCACAGCCACGTCTGCGCGTCGACTGGTCCCCTATTCGATATGTCGGAGGAATACACGGTTGCTAATGGGGTTTCCAATTACAAGTTTTGAAATTCTGTCCTGCCCTCCCCTCGCAGCATGGAGATGGGATCCAACGTGTCATTGGATATTCGAGGGTCATTGAATAGCATGTTGTAAATGACTATTGTACACTCATTTTTATTCTTCGAAAACAGCGCCATCTGTGGCGAAACAAAGAAAATGCTTCAGATAAAATGTACGTAGATTTTGCCGTAGAATCGTAATTTGCAATTAAAAAAGGGGGTTCCCTTTGAAGATTTCAAATTTGCGCCACTATCCAAGCACGGAGTGGGGCGGCGGGTTGAGTGTGATGTCACTGGATGTCCACCTCCGAGACAACCAAATTGGAATTGTTACTTTATTTGATCCGATGTGTAGTCTTTGAGATATTTCAATGTCTTCAGTTAAAATGAACATCCTGTGTATATCGTTATAGGCTCGATCTTTGATGCCAATATAGCCTCTGGTTTCAGTGATTACTATTACATCGTTTACTTCCGTATCATTCTTTCACTTCTTTGAAAGGACGGTTACTTTCCTCACCAAAGCAATGACAGATATTTCCTAAAGCTTTGTTCCTCGTAGATAAGTGACGCTACAAGTTCACTGATTGTGAGAACGACACGTTCGTGGTCATTTACCAATCTTGTTAGGGCAAATTGGTTCAAATGGCTCTGAGCACTATGGGACTCAAGTGCTGAGGTCATTAGTCCCCTAGAACTTAGAACTAGTTAAACCTAACTAACCTAAGGACATCACAAACATCCATGCCCGAGGCAGGATTCGAACCTGCGACCGTAGCGGTCTTGCGGTTCCAGACTGCAGCGCCTTTAACCGCACGGCCACTTCGGACGGCTAGGGCAATTAGTGTATCATTACAGTTCGCTACAAAAACTTAATTGTATAATTCGAGAAACTTCGTTAGTCTCAGGCACGTGTACTCGTTTGTCTAAGAAACAAAATATTATTCATCCGTTAAATGGACACCCTGGCCGCTTTTGTACGCTATACATGGTGTACAGATGGTACAAGGTCGTCATGTGATCTTTCAGTGCTGAATTAAGTCAACGCAGTGGTGTGATGTGTACGAGAATGTGCCAATCGGTATTTTGGAAACAGGGAGAAAGATGGCTCGATGTGGAAACGTGACAGAAATGCAGACTAGGTGCTAGCAAGTCTGGACGTTTGAATGAACGACGAAGTCAGATATGTTGTTGTGCCAGTGCGGAACCCAACGTGTCTAAGTGGAATGGTGTACCATTCGTAGTACGTAACATGGAGTAAGAACAGTGGTAATAAAAGATACTAACCTACAGGGGCTGGAGCCTTGTCAATGACAACCAGTTTCAAACCCACTCTTACTGGAACAGTAATGTAGCGCCCACCTCGTTCAACGGCCACATCTGCGCGCCGAGTGGTCCCCTATTCGATATGTCGGAGGAATACAAGGTTGCGAATGAGGTTTCAAATTACAAGTTTTGGATAGAGATTCATCTCAAGTAGTCCCTGAACGAATATTGTGAACTGAACTGCAGCAACTGGGTATGTGGAGTGGTTCCGTATTTTAGAACGTACCATTATATGGGTATACTCATGCACACCATGAACATGTAGTAGGAAGTTTATTTGAAGATTCCTGGTGACCAGCTGTTACCTTTTATTCTACGTCTTCATTATGAAAATGCTGTGGACATTCCCATTTTCCAACATGAGAGCAGCCGTGTTCACTGAGCTGCATGTAATCCTTCCTGAATTGACGAATACTCTGTCACCCTTTCGCATCGCGATTGTCCCACTAAGTCACACGATATTGCCTCATGGAACACGTTTGGGGCTATGTGGAATAACGAATGGACCATGTTAATCAACATTCCTGGAGTTTGCTAGCAATACGAGATCTAATCATTGTTTACTGCATACCTGACGAAACATGTGGGCTTTTATCATGACTGAATAGAGGACATTACAAAAGCTGGAGGCAGCGTGACACGGAATTTGAGGGTATCTGATGGGGTTGGATAATTTTTTGTCCGGTGTGTCTGTCACGTCATTGGGTTTAATGGTGGGCAGTCTGAACGCGTCCGTTCTCTTGGCCTACCATCTCCAATTCACTGTAGACAGTCTTCGCTCTTGTTCCGGCACAAACGCTCCTTCTCTTGAATATTATGTTTAAAGAAATGTAAATTCCTTTAATCTTGATCAGCGGATCATTTAAAAGTATCCACCGACAAATGGTTCAAATGGCTCTGAGCACTATGGGACTTAACATCTGAGGTCATCAGTCTCCTAGAACTTAGAACTACTTTAACCTAACTAACCTAAGGGCATCACACACATCCATGCCGGAGGCAACCATAGCGGTCGAGCGGTTCCGGACAGAAGCGCCTAGAACCGCTCGGCCACAAAGGCCGGCTTCCACCGACACGAAAATAGGATTTTACTATAAGGCTTCGCAGCAACAAATTACAATGAAGATAATTTTATTGAATTTTCGATTTCAAATGGGCAAGAGCTACTGACTTGGACTACCAACAGGCTATAATTCAAGGTGTATCAAAATTTCTGATATCAAAAACAGAGGATTCAATCGACAAGTATTGAAACTTTTGGGAAGTAGTTTTCTTCTTGTATCATGAAACTGGAATATCCGGGGATGACAGTACCGATCTCAACAATGTCAGAGATTTTGTCCTTCGTGAACCAAAGAGACCACAATAAATAATGCAGTAATGGAAATTGACGATAGGCTAAACGACACGTCATCGCGTTGGTTACTAGCTTATAGTCGATAGTAACTCTTTCATTTCCATACCTGGATAAAGAGGTAAGAATCATTATAAACCGACACTATGGCTGGAGTTGAGTAGATGTAGATGTTGTAAATAAACTGCAGTAATTGAGCAGGGAACAAAGAAATGTTGACTTTTTTTAGGCAACGAATTTAGCGTCCAGCATCAAATGTCGCATCTGTCTCTGTTGGCTTTGCCGTGAAAATATCTGCAGCGCGATAGCGCAACGGACGAATGACCTTTTGATGTCCACCGTTGTCATTAATCAGGAGCAGCGAAATTACGAGGCTGCAATCTGTGCGATATTATACCCGGAGAGGCTCGGCGCGGCGCGGCGTATCTTTTGAAAAATCGCGCCGCTCTGTCGCGGCCCGGCGGTATGCGGGCGGCAGTGATTTCGGCGAGATTCCTGTTGCTCAGGGGCGCAGCAGAGCGCGGCGCGGCCCGGCGCTGCGATGGCCATTGCTCGCGGAAGATTGCACGTCAGGGGGCGCGCGGCACGGCTGCGCGCCAAGACAAACGACCCGGCGTGGTAATCGCGGCGAGCAGGGGCGCAGTGGCGAGTGCGCGAGTCGCGGGCGGCCTACTCGCCAGGGGCACGGCACATCGCTCGCCCGTCATCCGCTGCTGGACGGATGTCTGCTCGTGCCAGGCACCGCCTAGTGCGCCCGCCGCCGCCATTACATTCAACTTGGCCCCGATACGTTATAAACTTTTTCAATTTACTCTGTCAAATGCCTTACCCCTCTCCTCAGAGGTCTCTCCGCAGCACTTCTCATCCGCGGGTATTCCTGCGATTATAAGGCGTGGTTCCTGTTATCGCTCTCTACGGAAGCCCGAATCTGCTATGTAATATATACGTCTTGCTCCGAAGATTACATAACTTCGTGATTGACGAATGGTGAGGGCAGAGGCGGAGTTCCGGCTAGTGCTTGACACATTACACATTTCAAACTTTCACGTATACTGAAAACAAAATCAGATACACGGAAATGGACCACAGAGTTTAACACCTAGACAGGTCCTGGTATATTATATATTGTGAAATATTATTGAAATTCCAGCTACACTGCCCAAGAGAAATGTGCAATAATATTATGCAGTTCTTAGTCAGGCTCGAAATGTTGCATGGTAAGACTCTGCTGTTGTGATAATTACTCTGCTTTGTTGCAAGCAGAAGAAAAATACGAGGTGGATGCAAAATTGGTATAAGGAGCATGAAAAACTCACTGACATAGAATTGCTGAGAAACCTGATGTCGAACAAGATAAATGACTATCGTAGCTTTTTGCGCATTGATGGTCCAACGTCTGGTACATCTCTTTCAGTCGTTTAAATTCCATCCTGAAGTTTGTCTTCAAATAATTATTTTTGCTGAGTAAAAATTCATACGAATAATTCTTAATTTTCTAATTTTTATGTTCATCTGGGTTAATATCATGCGGCGTCGATTCGTAAATCTCGACGTACTCTAATAAGAATAAACTTTCTTCCAGTTCCGCATTCATTTTAGTAGATAAACACAAAATCGTACACAAAGAACGCCAGAGAGTGTACTCCAACAAAGCTTGTGAGCGGCTGGCAATAATATTGTCAACTGGCTTTCTACCCTCAAACGGCGCAATATTTCTGAGATAGCGCTATGTGATGTTTCAAAAGATGTCCCTTTGTTTAATATCACTGCATATTCGGAAATAACGAAGAATAATATTCATCGTCTAGGGGTCACTCTACTGTTTGTGAAAATGTTCCATCGGTGATAGGGACCCAACTGAAGCTATGGTGATCGCGTTCCTTACATGGGACTATTAATTATTCGTCTTCTGCAAGAATTTGTCTTACATACTTGACGGTTCCTGGAAGTTTCAGATCTGTCACTATTTGGGACAAATGATTGTCTTATCCGCTTGTTAGCGGTGTGGCTACTCATATACAGTGCTGATAATGATCTCTCAGGAAAACTAGAGACTGGCGTTCGCTTTCGCGTCGCGGTCAGGCAGACGGCTTTATCAGGAAAATTTACTTGTATTTCTGCGTAGATGGCAGCAGTTCTGAGTAAATATTCGATATCTATTAGACCCAACGCAATTATTAAAATCCATTACCAACATTTTGCATCATTTATTGAGGTAACGGAAGTAATAAACAACGAATATTTAAATGAAATATTAAAAACTCTGGAATGAAAAATAATTATCAGACGCAGACCTTTAATTTTAAAATTTATATACGTTATATAACCCACATGAATTGTTTAATGGCTTCTATTGAAACCCACTCCATGGAATGCACTTGTTGCTGTTGTGATAGTATATAACGCTTGATGACCCATAGAAAAGAAAGCTTAGGGGTGGAGCCTATTAATGGGTCGCAATGGTGAGATGTAGGCCTAATCTATCTCTTTCCAACACACTGTACCCTTATGAGAAAGCCGAGACTGCTTCAAAATAATTTGGGTGGCGGTGAGCAGCAGATATTTCCGCACGAGAGCGAACACGTGAGAAATAGACGGAAGGAATGCGAGCAAGACAGAAGTTTTAGATTTCTTTTCGAATGGTCTGGGACTGAAAACTGCAGAACCTATAATCTACAAATTTCAATCTTCAAAGCTATATAAGGAGAAATTCATTGTACGAGTGAGATGCAATGTCCTAGAAAGCTGAATGTCCTAGAATATTCCAGAATCATTTACATACCTTCTGGAACCGGAAATTGTAGATGCTGTGTTCTACAAATTTTTATTCTCGAAGGCAGAGTTCGGCGTGCATTCGTCAGCAGTTTATTATCTACGAATAAAAAAAAGGATCATTTGTCGCTAAAATGCCAAAACGTAACAAAGTATGCAAGTAGCCCTCCTTAATTGTGACAGGTCCTGGCACGCAGGAATGAAAAGCAAGCCACTTAACAACTGAGATAAATAAAAGAAACCTGACAAGGAGGAGGAGGGCGTCACTGCGTAGCTTCCGAGTGAAAGTATGGTACATGGAGCTAACAGCACAGCTTAATTAGCTCTCTGGTAATCTGGTTCCCAGTCAGAATCGATCAGCTGCACGAGTGTGCGCTAAGGCCTGCTTGGCAAGTAGAGCGCTGAAGATTGTAATAATACTTTTTGTACGAGTAGCCCACACGCCTTACTTTGACCTTGTGGTACGCTGGAAAGGAAACAAGAGCTCAATAACATGTCGTGGTGGAGTAAAACACAAAGTGGAATGAAACTGAAGCGGAATGGAATTAAATCGATAATTTATAGGAAAACAATAAACAAACAGTTTCGGAACATTTTAATTAGTGAAGGAGCTCAATGGAAACATTTAGTTGTTCCTTAGTATGACTAAAGTGACATATAACAACATGGTTCATCACGCAAAGAAAGTGAAATGATATTTGTCAGTTAAATCGGTAACTTGTGGAAAAAAATAAGAAAGCATTTCGACGGCATTTTAAACAGAGAATGGACCACTATGAGAAAATTCATTTGTCTTATAGTATGATTAAACTGAGCTACGGTCACGTGATCCAGTATAAAAAGTAAATGGAATGTAATCAATCAAACTGACAGTTTACAGAATAATAATAAGCAAAACACTCCTGCAGTGAATGGAGGAAAACAAATACCTTTAAAACACTGAGATAACAATCTAAATTGCATGTGTAGAGGAGATATAGCAATTCCTCACGTCTGACCAGATACATATGTGAAGACTAAATACCCATGTGTCGACCCCCAAGTACTACGAAAACACAAGTGTCTCTTGAAGTTAGCGAATCCCCTCCATCTCACCCAGCGTTCCCATTCACAGAGTTTCACTGTTACGTTTTATTGCCAACCTCTGCTTTCGCTGACTCCACTGAGGCAGAGGAAGTAAAAGCAACGGTTAGAACTTAAAGACTACTATAATGGCGAAGTGACTTGTGACCCGCCCTGGGGGTCATTGATTTGAAGCTTGTTTACAGTATCAGTAATTAATTAGGTACAAATAAAGCCGTGATAATAAGGGCAGATGAAGGTAATACCCTTGTTGTTTTGACAGAAGACGAATATGGGGATAAAGTTAAACAATTTTTGGAGGAAAACAGTATAGAGCCGGTCGTGAAAAGACGGACAAAATGTTTTCAAGTAGCGTTACTATTCCCACCTTAAGGGCAAAAGTAAAACTACAAAACTGTAGTAAGACGGTAAGGGCAATAATTAATGGTAGAGTGCGCCCTCAGGAAGTTTGAATAAATTCGTGTATAGGAAATCAATAAGTACGAGGTGGATTACAGCGTTTGCTAGTGGCGTATCCTTCGCGAAAGAAGCGAAGGGACTACAAATAACAGATTTATTGTTAGTGGCATCATAAGACATCGAGAATTTATATACTAATGTTCCTGTTAAAGCCACGCTGTGCGTAATAAGAGACAATCTGATCCTCCACGGGAGAATGGGGTTGCGACAAGTAACTGATTTATGGATTTACTGAAATTTAGTTTAGACTGTGATTACTTCGAGTTTGATGGGAACATGTATCAGAAATGTGACGGTCTGGCGATGGGTATTTGTTTATCAGGCCTCATGACGGAAATTTATATAAAGGCACTGGAAACGAAGATTTCTACATAGAATCCGTTATTTTGGAACAAGCTCATCTTTTTACAGACGGTACGTTGTGACGCATTCGTCATCGTAAATGCAATAGTAGTAACGCTGGATAGTTTGAAGAGGGTATTTAATTCGCATCATAGAAATGTCGAATACGCGCTAGATCGTGAAGTGGAAGGGAAAATTTATTTCCTAGACCTTACAATGTCGAGAAAGAAAATTGTTTAGGATTTGCAGTTTATAGGAAACTGACTCGTAATGACATGATTAGCAATATCTGTAACCATCCTAATCACCATACGACGGCGTTCTTTAACTCAATGGTAGCATGTGTTTGAAAACTGACCTTGGGTGAGACGGAGACAGGCGCCGTACTCAGGACGTTCGAGCAGATAGCAGTCGCCAATGTTTACACAGCTGAAGTTGTATATAATCTGTACCGAAAGCATGAATAAATGAAGCGAGTGCTTACTATAGAGACCAAATATGTTATTGTACACTATCGAGGAGAAGTCACCAACAAAACTGGTTTCTGAATTCGCAAAGGTATGCAAAATTTCGTACAGGACGTCGGTTCTATTAAAGAATAGACTAAGACATACACTAGATAATTCAACCGAGGGCAAAAATTGCAATAAATTCGAGACTGCAGGTTCTACGAATTACAATGTGGTACATGTGATAAGTACTACATAGGACAGACGGGTAGGAGTTTTGACATACGAAATAAGGAGCTCATCAGCCCGTCAAACATAACGGGTTACATCAGCGTTTAATAACTAAGGGGCATGAGCCAGGTACCATAGAGAATAGAATGATCATTCACACAAGACAAATAAAGGAGCCAAATTAGATACTCTTGTAGAATTTTAAACATATAGAGCGAAGGTCAAAGAACCTGATTAACTGTTAAATGAGCAAGCTTAATTTAAGTGTAGGAAATTTTAAATTTTTTTACAAAAGGTATTATAATGTATGAAGTGTATGGTTCAAATACTGTAGTAAGAGAATGTACTGTTATGCAAAGTGTGAGGGTTACTGCTCACTGGTATGTTGTGAGCTAGACATTGCAACGCATAAATATCGTTTGAGGTGGTACGCGGTTTGTGCCCAGCGCATGCACTTGGCTATGGATATGGATTACAACACAGATGTGTAGATTTTTATATGCATGTAACGTTATTTTATATGTTTAGGAGTCGATCTTTGAAACTACATCAGCAATACTTAGTGATGCAGTAATGAATATGGCCGTAGCAAACTGCGAGGCATTCGGCACTATAGCGTATGGTGGTTTGTGTAGAGCCACACTTGGATGGTACGGGGTTCATGGGCATGACTAACCTGTACACATAATCCATGCCTTGGCACTTCACTCGAACTTAAGCTGTCAGCATGGCCTTATGTCTATGTACCAAGGTCTACATTGTATTTACTTTTTCATGTCTGGATTAGATATGATTTATTTGGTAGTTTTATTGTTTAATTTTGGTTTGTAATATCGCAGTACATTAGTCACTTACAATTGAAAATGCATTAACATGGGGTGTAAGCAACAGGTGATTTGTAATATTCCTGGTACGAGGTAGCTACCACCAGAAATTCAAGGGGGTTAGGGGTTTGAGTCCATATCTCAAGATTGCTGTAAGGACACAAGACCGATATACAATAGACTATATTACACTAGTAACAACTAGGATAATGCATTTCAAGGCGCTATAATATATGGTGCCATGTCACAAGTACTATTTCATTTATTTAAGGAAGTTTAGGAAGATGTGACATGTGATGATATTTGTTGGCATAATTGCATATATCATGTACTATATTTTTAACAACACGTTCATATTTTACTCATGATACCTTGTAAGCAACAGGAGATTTTGTTTTAATAAGAAACTTTTTAGCGCATAGTACGAAAGGTGATAAGGGTTCGATTCTACAACATAGGCATTGTATAATATGGTACTCGTTGGTCACAAAAACGTGCTGTGCTATGTGTGTCAATGGTACTTACGGTTATTCCCTTTCAGAGCGAGAGGCATACGTTGTTATATTACGAGGACACGAGGTTGTATGCATGCGTCAGCGTTTGATATACTTACTGAAATGTGTATGAGTAGTTATCTGCTCACGTCGTGATGGTGCATACTATTTATAACACTCTCCTTTGTAATGTAGTTCTGTATAATGACATATTACTTACACCTACGATTTTACGCAGGCGTGATTGGATTTGAATGCGACCTTTTCGTCACGATTGATGATTGCGTTAGATGATGATCAGTATGGTGCTGCGTAATGTTTATTTATTGGATAACTGTGAGTTTCTTGCCAAAAATTACGCTAATGATGTAATCTGAAAAAGATGTAGCTGTTTTATATCTTTCAAATTTTTTTTATTTCAAGACAGTATGTGGATAACATACGATAGAAAAGCTTATTTTAGATTTTAGCATTGACTCTCTGTATGGAAGGAGGTAATTCTTGGTACTGTGCTCTACAATAAAAAAGAGGGTTGTGTATCGGAGGGGACGCCATGACGTTACCTCCTGGCTTTGCGTGTTTCATTCGGACGCAATGTTCAAAAAAGTGTTCAAATGGCTCTGAGCACTATGGGGCTGAACACCTGAGGTCATCAGCCCTTAGAACTTAGAACTACTTAAACCTAACTAACCTAAGGACATCACACACATCCACGCCCGAGGCAGGATTCGAACCTGCGACCGTAGCGGTCGCGCGGTTCCAGACTGAAGAGCCTAGAACCGCTCGGGCACACTGGCCGGCAGACGCTATGTTATTTTGTAAACAAATTTGTTAACATTTCCCGTAGTATAAAACTGATGTTTTCATTTGGATGCTACTCGTACTTTATTTCGTAAAACAAAATTGTTAAGGCTCCCAGTAACGTAAAAATATTTCCATAGTTTTCAAAAATATTATCAATAAATGACAATGTATGCCGCAGCACCGTATAAAACTAATAGTCGCATGCGCGTATGTATAAAGGCGACACCTGTCAAGATATCCTGTTGACTACTGAAAGTAATATTTGTCAGTCTGGTTGTGACAGGTACAATAGTGGACATATCGGTGGGAGCACTTGTTGCTCATATACTGTCTTTTTGTACAGAAGATATTCGTGCCTTTTGGCACTATGTTGTGTGAGTAGATATGCCTATAAGCATACAAGTATGTGTAACATGGACATGTATACTATATGTAAACATTTTGTGCTACATGTACTTCGTAATTTTTGGTGTGGTCTGAGAATGGGCGTGTCAGACTGAAACCGCTAACCACTGCAGCAAAAATTGTATATTAATGCAACTGAGACGGACGAAATAAAATGAATCATAGTTCCCCAGGATGAACAGTTAGCCACCAACCATCACGTTGCAGCATGACTCTAATCAACAAAGAAATACAGGATCTCTTAAATTGATATTTACAACTTAGATAACTTATATTTGAGAAATGGGCGTAGGTGGAAAGGTGTAGTTTGTTGCATAAAGTTCACGCCCACCTGTGGTTGTAGTAGCCGTTACACAGTACCCGGCGAGGGTGGCCGAGCGGTTCTAGGCGCTACAGTCTGGAACCGTGTGACCGCTACGGTCGCAGGTTCGAATCCTGCCTCGGGAATGGATGTGTGTGATGTCCTTAGGTTAGTTAGGTTGTAGTTCTAAGTTCTAGGGGACTGATGACCTCAGAAGTTAAGTCCCATAGTGCTCAGAGCCATTTGAACCATTTTGATCTGGCAGACAGCATCCTTAAAAAAGCCGCAAAGAAAAACATCTAATAGGATTATGTCTGGAGACCTTAAGAGATAGGAAACAGGGTCACCTCTGCCAGTCCAGCGACCTGGAAATGTGTTGTCCAAAGCCATCCTAACGTTCGAGGCCCAGTTAGGATGGGCACCATCCTGCTGCAACTTGATGTCAGGTTGCACTACTTCGACTAGTGGAGATGCAAACCGTTCCAATATGTCCAGATAAACAGTCGAGTTTCTCGATGGCTTTGTAAATAAAGGAAGTCCTATCAGATGATCATGGCACGGACCACACCACATGTTTGTATTTAGACTCTAACACACAATTTCCATGTTGAAGTGGGAGTTCGCTTAGATGCAGATCCTCATAAAATTTCACTGAAACAGTATTCACGAATGAGTTGTGCAATATCGTTGAGATACCCGTGCAGCTTGTTTGCAAGATATACACCGATGAGCCAAAACATTGATGACGACATGCTTCATAGCTTGTTTGTCCGTCTTTGGAACGAAATACATTACTGATTCTGCGTATCGGTGATCCGACAGTTCGTTGATAGGTTTGTAGAGGTATTTGGCATTAGGTGTCTACGTACAGGTCATGTAATTCGCGTAAATAACGGTAAAGTTGTAAAGGAGTTTTGCTATTTGGGGAGCAAAATAACTGATGATGGTCGAAGTAGAGATGATATAAAAAGTAGACTGGCAATGGCAAGGAAAGCGTTTCTGAAGAAAAAAATTTGTTAACATCGAGTGTAGATTTAAGTGTCAGGAAGTCGTTTCTGAAAGTATTTGTATGGAGTGTAGCCATGTATGGAAGTTTAGACGAGAAGAGAATAGAAGCTTTCGAAACGTGGTGCTACAGAAGAATGCTGAAGATTAGATGGGTAGACCACATAACTAATTAGGAGGTATTGAATAGAATTGGGGAGAAGAGGAGCTTGTGGCACAACTTGACTAGGAGAAGGGATCGGTTGGTAGGACATGTTCTGAGACATCGAGGGATCACCAATTTAGTATTGGAGGGCAGCGTGGAGGGTAAAATCGTAGAGGGAGACCAAGCGATGAATATACTAAGCAGATTCAGAAGGATGTAGGCTGCAGTAGGTACTGGGAGATGAAGAAACTTGCACAGGATAGGGTAGCATTGAGAGCTGCATCAAACCAGTCTCAGGACTGAAGACCACAACAACAACAACAACGGGCCGCTGATCTGCAACACGATGATGCGTCCGTTAGCGATCCAATTTAGTCACCGAGACATCAATGTTGTGCTTGGTTGAAATAGCTGCAAGCACTATGGGACTTAACATCTGAGGTTATCAGTCCCCTGGACATGGAACTACCTAAATCTAACTAACCTGTGGACATCAAACACATCCATGCCCGTGGCAGGATTCGAACCTGCGACCGTAGCAGGCGAGTGGTTCCGGAGTGAAGCACCTAGAACCGCTCGGCCACCGCTGCCGGCCATCAATGTGATACTCCTTAATCCACTATAGCACAGTTGTGACTCCAAGACACGGACAATTACACTGCTGAAACATGACCTCGCCTTCGGTGAAGACATTATGCATGAAGGGATGCAGGTGGTTCAGAGCTGTCTGCCAGTCTTCGATTACTACCACAGGTTCCATGCAAGCGCAAGAGAATGTCTCCCAAAGCATAATACTGTTCCAACCAGCCTGCATCGTGGCGCGCTGACCGTTTCGAGCTGCCGTTCACCTTGATGGCGGTCAGGAGACGACCATCAACTAGTGTAGCGAAAATGTGATTCACCGAAGAGCCTACACGTTTCCATTGATCGACGGTCAATCCCAATAGTCCTGTGTCACTGCAATCGTAACTGACGATGTCATTGGGTCAACGTACGAACACGAAGGTGTGATCTTCTGCGGGGCTCCGTGTTCAACAATGTACGGTGAACGGTGTGCTCCGAAACACTTGTTCGTGCACCAGCATTGAGCTCTTTCGGCAGAGATGGCACAGATCACCATCTATCCTACTTTACAGACCAGACAAGCCTCCGAGCCCCACGTTCTGTGAAGAGTCGCGGATGTTCAACCATTTAGCGTCTAGTGGTACTTTCACTGTCCTTCTACCTTTTCACGTAGATGCCTACGACGGCAACACGTTAGCGTTCGACCAGCTTCGCCGTTATCAGGAACAGGCTCTATGTAATAATAATCTGCCCTTTGTGGAAGTCACTGATCTCAATGGATTTCCTCAATTGCTGACCATGTCTTCGCTAGGGTGATCCCCCGTCAGTGTCTGCTCCCTTTATATACTTTGGTAACCGCGTTACGTGCCCGCAACGCCACGAGGCGTCATCCAACTTCGCGGTAGGCAGTGGTCATGATGTTTTGGCTTGTCAGTATACGTGGATACTGTCGAAAACTACTTCGACGCAGAATGGCTAAGCGAATAGTCCATTTTAGCGAAGAAAAACTGTTTCCAATGACATCGAGAGGAGCGTTCAAGACATGATTCCTGACGATAAAAGACATTTTCATTGCTGCTTTGATTGCTGCTACGAGGAATACGAAAGTGTATAATTCCCCACCGAATTTCTAAACTCGTTGAAAGTTCCAATAAAGCCGTTGTCTTGTTCCAACGTCGATCATTTTTCTGCAGGTTCTTAACTCACCGAACTCGTACAATGGAAAAACTTCTGCACCACTCATCTGCAGAATGGCAACGTCAAGGCCAGTATAGTGATCAGTGAAGAAAACAGAAAATAGTTTTTTACACCGGTGAGTGTAACATAGTGTAGCCTACACTATGACTATCAACAATGAGCATGGCCAAACATTTTGATATTGTGGAGTCAAATTGAAGCAATTTTGTTTTTCACTCAGCACATTAAACTTTGTGTGTTCAAGAGCTCGGAGACGCAAAACTATTTTAATTTATAGCTAAAATAATAGTTCTGTGTATTGATGAAATTTCGGTATTTGTATATTGATATTTCCTTAGTTTTTAGTATGAGTCGTCTGTGGTCTCAAGTGGCTCAATACAGAATAATTTTTTTATTTCTTACTTCCTTTTAGCTTTGTATCTTCTATTTTCACTGAAAATATTTTCAAACCAGTGCAGATGTTGATTGTTAAGTGCTGTGTGCCTTATTTGGAGACAAACGTATTCCATTCCTACTTGGTACTCGCTATTTATATTCTGCCCCCTCAATTTTGCATTCAGTAGTACTCTGTTCTGTCTCGGATCTGTTTCTCTGACAGTGATAGTTGTACGCTAACAGTGTCAGCACTGTGCATAGCTTTACTGATAAAGAGTTGGTCGACAAGCACCACGAGTAGTGGATCACTTAATGGAATGGAAGAGCGTTACAGTGAGCTGTTCGCTCATTGAGAGCAGCCATAACACACCAATCACAGTACTTTTGCATCTGGACATTTTTTCTTTACTCGTTTGTTTATCCATGTTTGATTCCATGGGAATTACTATGCCATACCACTGTGATGTAATCCAGTACAGAACGAAGGTCAGCATCGGTCGTAATATCGTCTGCTTTTTTTATTGCAGTTTCAGCCAATAGTGCAGCTCTCATGACGGCTTTATAGGTAATCACGTAGACTTAACACAATTATAACAACACATATTCCGTTATAATTCAAGCACGTACAATCATTAGTGAAACAGAGGCTGCTATTTGATCTGTAAACAGTAACCTCAGTTGGACTAGTTATTGGGATAGTTGTTGTTATAATTATATTGAATCTACATGACTACCTACAACGCGCCGATGATAGCTGCTCTGTTAGATCTGCAATAAAAAAGGCAGACTATTGAGATTGCATAGTTCGGAATGTTTCACTGTTGTATAGGTATTTTCATAAAAACAAAGTTAATCCTGATAACAAACCGAATGAACTGTGCATATGTCTGCCCCACCGCCGCCACCTCCCCCCCCCCCTCCCATCACCCATCAGATAGTCCGGTAACCTGGTAGAAGTCTTTTTCAGATGACGTCACTTCAGCGTCTTGCGTGTTGATGGGGATGAAATGATGATGAAGACAACTCAACACCCAGATGCCGAGTGGAGAAAATCTCGTACCCGGCTGGTAGTCGAACTCAGGTCCCTCGCGGTGCGGGGTAGCCAAGTGGTCTAAGGTGTCTTGTCATGGTCCGCGCGTCTCCCCCGCCGGAGATTCGAGTCCTCCCTCGGCCTTGGGTGTGTGAGTCGTCCTTAGCGTAAGTTAGTTTAAGTTAGATTAAATAGTGTGTAAGCTTAGGGACCGATGACTTGAGCAGTTTGGTCCCATAAAACCTTACCATAAATTTCCAAATTTTTTCAGGTCCCTCGCATGCCATTTCGCCACGCTGACCACTCAGGTAGGGAAGCAGAGGAAAAACGGAATAAATTACAGTTACCTCTTTACATGTACCGAATTCCTAGAGACTACGTCACCCCAACACCAGATACTAAGAAAATACTCTTGAACAATTTCGAAATTCTGTCGGTGTAGTTGGAATTCAGCCTGGGTAAGGAAACGTGGTAACGTTAATGTAAAAAAACTTCCCCATAAAAGTAAATTTTATTTACTAATAGCCATAAAACACTTACTTACTAGTAAGATTTAATTGAGCCCGGGAAAGACTGGTCAGTGCAGCTAGTGTTTCATACACGAAAAATGTAAACAGTATTATCTCTGTAAAACCCAATCCCTTTATACAAATTACCTAAGTGTACAGACCTGAAAAATGCATCCATCTACGTTGAGGTGTCGGAACGAGTTTTGTGGAATTTGAAAAAAAAAAAATACTGTGGCTGTTCTTTGTTATGATGGAAAATTGACCTTCACATGCAGATATCGAATTGTGTGCAGTGAATTATACAGGTATAACTTCTATTCAGGTCAGCTGAGTCTATGGTACCTTATACGTAAGTTACGTACAAAATTTACAAAATTTCATAACGGCCAAGTTTCATTTCCGGCCTTAGCAAAACACTCTCACTGTTTCAATGCATACGTCTGCTGTGAACAAGCGACGCACTAGAACCAGAGTACGCGCTCTGGATTCTCATGTGTTGGAGCGGCCGAGGCTGGGGGAAATCCCACAAGTCTCGGGGAATACCCACAGGGCTCGGGGAATTCCCACAGTGCGAGGCGCGCGCAGATAAATTCGTCGCCGCGGCCATATTGCGCAGCGCGCGCGACTTACGGCGTCCTCTGGCGGCGCGGGCGCCCGCTCGCATCATTTTCTCTCGACGCGCTATATGGGCCGCGAAAGAAGTGATGACGCAGCACCCGTGCCCGGCGCCCGGCGCTATTGTGCACTCACCGCTCCTGCAGCCTGGGGGCTCAAGTGCTTCGCATACTTTCGCTAAAACAAGCTAGCGACGGCCTGCTCTTCGTCGCTGCGTCTGTGCGTGGCTGGTCTCTTCCAGCCTGCAGCGAGGCACGCCAGCAGACGCTGACATTAGTGTGTGCAGCTTCCTCCCACGGTAGCATGGATATGGTCAATCACACGATGGATCACATGATGAAAGTCATAAAGTTTTAGTTACCACCGCAAATATACAGGAAGTCCCATTTATCTTGACCGCCCTAAACAACTGCATGTCCAGATGCAAATTAATAGAAGTTTCAAGCATATGTTCTTTAGCCGTCAGGGGGACATCAATCAACATGATTACCTTCGTTGCAGCTTTGTATTTTACAAAGATATGAACAGTGGTATGACTTTTTTAAATGGCACCCTGTATTTTTTATTCGGTACTTCATTTCCTCTCCCAAAGACCTATTCAAAAATGTATCACAGTGTACCATTCACTGAAACACAACGTTATTAATTACTAACATAACATTGACGTTGACGTTCCCAGCGCTTAGCACAGGTACTTGGGGTAATGGAAGACATCCCTGTGCTGACATTGACAGAGGACAAATGTAAACATAAGTAGAATGCACACCTGTCATTCCGTCAACCATCGTCAGTTGAAGAGTTGTGTGAGTACAATGTACAGCAACGAAGAGAAGGTAGAAATGCTACTCATTTGTGGGGAATGTAAGTTAGCAGAACAGTAATTGCAATACTGTTTTCGTATGTACGGGTACATTTAGTACAGCAGTTTAGTCCTTTTAAATACTGTTGTGTAGCGTAGGCATACAGTAAAGGCTGTCCTTACTACAAACTGCATCGACATAACGTTTCTCTTATTGTTGTTGTTGTTGAAGGTAGGCGAAATGCTACGCAGGCAGCGGAACTGTACAGAGAGCGATATCCTGACAAGAACCCACCTTCCCGACGGATGTTTTCTCGTCTTGTTGCAATGCTTCAGGAAACGGGAAGTTTCAACCCACGAAAACGCCGAAGTTACTGTTCTCGCTTCCGTTCCTATGAATCCACATGTAAGCACACGACAGCTTGAACACGAGACTGGAATTCCTAAAAGCATTGTACATCGTATTCTTACACGTCACCGGTTCCATCCTTACCATATACACCTACATCAAGAATTGCATGGGAATGATTTCCAGAATCATGTACAGTTCTGTCAGTGGGCACAGCAGCAAATTCTCGCCAACGCGAACTTCTTCTCCAATGTTTTATTTACCGATGAATGTTCCTTCTCAAAAAAAGGAAAGGTGAATACAAGTAACATGCATTGTTGGTCCAGCGACAACTCACGGTGGCTTAGACAGAATGGAGAGTTAACGTCTGGTGTGGAATGCTTGGTGCTACAATTATTGGCCCTTATTTCATCAATGGTAGTCTAAGCGGCACAGCGTATGCCAACTTCCTCAGACTAATTCTTCCTCCTCTTCTGGATGAAGCGCCGCTAAGAACCAGAATGCTTATGTGGTATCAACACGATGGATGTCCAGCACAAAAAGGCCTTGCATGCACGTCGTGTTTTGAACCGACGGTATCCGGCCTGATGGACTGGTCGAGGAAGAACAGTTACTTGGCCTACTAGGTCTCCAGATTTAAATCCTCTGGACTTTTTTCTTTGGGGATACATTAAAGACGTCGTCTATCGCAATATTGCAACGATTCCAGAGGACATGCTTGTAATTCTCTTCAGCAAGTAACACTGTAAGCCGTAAATAATTCTTTCATTCATCGAGTGCACAGGTGTATCGGTGTCCAGAGTCACCAATCGGAGGACCTTTGAATGTTCTCTTCATGGGCAGTGGTATTGGGGAGTCAAAGTCAGTTTTGTGTTATGTTTTTACTTGGTTTTCATTTGTTTTCTGACAACTCCAGCAAGTGGACGACTTTGTGATCCCTGGCTCCATGTTGTGTTGTGTAATTAATAACGTTGTGTCTCAGTGAATGGTACACTGTGATACATTTTTGAATAGGTCTTTAGGAGAGGAAATGAATTACCGAATAAACAATACAGGGTGCCATTTAAATAAGTCATACCGCTGTTCATATCGTTGTAAAAAACATAGCTACAACGAAGGCAATCATGCTGGTTGATGTCCCCTTGACGGCTAAAGAACTTTTACTTGAAACATTTTGTAATTTGCATCTGGACAAGCAGTTGCTTAGGGTGGTCAAGATAAATGGGACACCTATATAATGGCAACGTCCTTCAAAGGTGGTGATGGTCCCTATCTCCATATTCATCCTTCTGTGTGACACGGTGCTCTGTTGCATGCCGGAGGCTTGGGAATACGGAGATGGTCCTACCTGTTTTGGGCCTTCACCTAGTGGACAGACGTTGACACGCCTCTCTATTAACATCAGGGACTTCGCTGTCGGATACAGACCAAGGTGAGTGTGTATGACTCCATCTAATCACAGCAGGGGTGCAATTAGACAGTAACAAGTTAGAAGCAAGGGGGCTAACTCGAAATTGTGGCATCATTTTTGCTTATATTAATGATGTGTGTATGATTAATACACAATATTCATTAAAAATAAACTCACACACAACTGTATAAGCGTCCAGTTTCTATGTTGTCATCATTTGTTTCAGTTTGTTCAGGCTACCTTACAGATTAATATTTGAGTCACTGTTTACAGCATAAAACACTAGTACATACAGGGGGTGGACAAAAACACGGAATCACTAAAAGCGCCATACTATACCAGGCCAAATACGGTGTAGGAAACCCTTGGGCATTCAAAATGGCACCCAGTCGTCTCCGGATGAACAAGTAACGATCGTTTACGGTGTTTGAGGGATTATTATTCCATTTTTCCAGTAAAATATGAAAAGTTGAGCTGAAGGTAGCGATCATGCATCATTGTGTGTAAAGTAGACCACGAAGGCTCAGTAATATTGAAATTTAGTGGTTGTGATAGCCAGGGGAGATGCGACAGTTCATCTTCGTGCTCACAAAAGCAGTCCTGTCCGATGCGAGCTGGATGAACAGGGCCCTTTCGTGTTTGAACACACCATCATAATTGGGGAACAAACGTTATACTGTGGTATGGACCTGATCAACCGAAATGGTCAACTAACCAAAATGGTCACGTAATCGTTGGCAGTAAGGCAACCTTGCAGAGAAACCGTGGTGTCAATGGAATACCAAGTTGTAGCTGCCTAAATCGTCACTGAACCCCCGCCATATTTGTGTTGGCAGCAAGCACTGTACACTGTAGGTTTGGGACAGCGTGCGTCACAGGGAAACTAAGCCAGATGTGGAGACAGTGTGAAACATGACTCATGTGACCAAATGACTTTCCTCCATTGTTCCACAGTCCAAGTATTATGGGTCCGGCACCACGTTTTCCTGGCATGTGCATTTACATTCCTGCTGAGTGACTGTGGAGTTCCAGCTCGCCCTGCCGTTCTCTATTATGTAGCTCTCTTCGTGTTGTTTTTGTGTTCAAAGAGTTCGCGAACGCGACAATCAGATCTGGAGTGACTTTTGCAGTTGCCGTCCTATAAGTTTTCGTCCCTATCCGCTTCATTGACCGTCTGTCACAATTAGTCAATCCACACTTTCGTCCGCGTTGTGACATAGCGGATGACGTTTCCACTTTCCCTTGAAGCAGTTTAAATCTTCGACACAGTGTCACTTGAAACAGCAAACGTCAATTACGGAAGCACCCACCATACGATGACCAACAATTTGCAGATGTTCACTTAGCTCCGACATAATAGTCACACAACTACACAGAACACTGTTGTGACCATGACTGACACCTGCAACGTGTTTTGGACATTAGCACAGGTGCCGTCCGTGGTCAAATACAACAGCGTAACATGCAGGCTCAGCTAGCATCAGCAATTATGCTCAAGCACGCATTTCTCGCTGCGCTTTCATGTTTTTTACCAACCCCTGTAGCATAGAGACTCAACTAACCTAATCAGCAGAACTCAATGTCTCACCGTTTCTATTGATGAACATCGGTGGGCGACAGGTTCCTGTAACTGTATTTGTTCTGTAATCTGTCTAAGACGTAGCCTTCAAAATTCTCCTGTCTGTAACTCGCATCAACTATATGAGACCAATAATCACAGCGACTGTAATCAATATTAAGATTATTTCCTCCTTTTATTAGAGGTGGCCCTTTTGTACACACTGTTCTTAGCTCTCCTTATGAGTGACGTGAAAGTTGTATGGCCTTTTATTAGAGGTGGCCCTTTTGTACACACTATTCTCAGCTCTCCTTATATGTGACGTGAATGTTCTATGGCCTTGAAAATTTCTGTCTCGTCCTTCTCGTAAACAGTTCTCCTGTACCTGTGATCGGTGGCTACATGAGCATTCTCTCATCATGCTGCTAGTTATATGTCAGCCTCAATTCAACAATCCTCTTCTTATTTGTCGTGAGCATTTAATTTCCGTGTTAGCTCTGATTCATAAAAATGGTTCAAATGGCTCTGAGCAACATGGGACTTAACTTCTGAGGTCATCAGTCCCCTAGAACTTAGAACTACTTAAACCTATCGAACCTAAGGACATCACACACATCCATGCCCGAGGGAGGATTCGAACCTGCGACCGTAGCGGTCGCGCGGCTACAGACTGTAGCGCCTAGAACCGCTCTGATTCAAGAAATTCATTTCTTATGTGCCGCGAGTAAACGCTGCTGGTACCCATTTGATAGTTACTGAGATCTAAGAATTCATATTCGTTAATATCATCAAACATTTATATATGGTTATGTTCCTATATATGACGTAAGTTAACCTGTATGCGACATTACTCCAGTACTGAACGATGGGTAGCCTACCAAAGACACTGGATGTGGAAGTCATTCACGAAAAGGCCTGCAAGATAATAGGTTCTCCATTTGAGGAGAGAGGAAGCAGTCGCTGCGTTCCACGTCAAGAGAATAAGGGGAAAAGGGTGGGGGGGTGTAGGACAAAATTTGATAGCGGAAAGAATTATGTATGTCCTGTGTAGAATTAACTGCGGCATTGTAGTGGAAGAAAACTACCCCCTTCCTGCGGCGTCTCCGTCTTGGCAACCTCCTATAACATCGCCATGAGGTTTCAGTATTGTGCTCCTGTGATGGTTGTCTGCTTATGAACATAGTTTTCTCACATCACACCGTAGCAAACGCACAAATAAAAGCTCAGCCAAATACTGTCATGTGAAGTGCAGAATAATCATGTAGATGTAGATATTGCATCATCTTGCCCTATGATGTTCTGGTCTTCTCCTTTTTGGTCGTGTTGAATCCATGTACTGCCACCGTTTGCTTTGGTCCTTCATCTTGGTGACACGGTAATGTACCCAGCAATAGTCTATGGTGATCAGACGGCTAAAGAAGTCACGTGTAGTGGACTGACACAGCTGCAGCTTCTCCCTTACTGCCTCACTTCGAAAATTTTGAATGAATGTGAGCAGTCGTGGAACCCAATGGGAAGTGACCTTGATCTGCTCAAAATCTACTGGAAGATGTTGAAAACTGATCAATGACTGATTTCATTTCTCCTACCATCGTTTCGATTGTGAAACGTCAGCCTTCGAGCACCCATGCCTCCACATCTCTTCCGATTTTCATTTATTAACAGAAACATGATCCGACATTTCGTTCTTCGTTATTTTTGTTTTATCACAGTACAACCGTCTACGTCTCTTACGATTGTGTCAAAAGATAAAGCATTGTTGGTGTGAATTTCTGCCAACTCATCGTAAGTTGTTGCAACGTTATTTCTCCTCAAAAGCAGAAAAAGGTTTACCGCACGATACTCCGCAACATCAATGTGCTCTGTCATTTTGTTTCAGCATTTCTAGAGGCGTGCTACATTACTAGGGGGTGGGGATTTCAATGTACAAAGCCTGCAGATACACATGCTTCCCCTACGATTGGGTTCTACGCAACTCGCCAAATGCATGACTTTCGTATTCTCTCGCTCGCTAGACGCAAACTAGTAGTCCTACAGTAAAAGCGAATAGGACGTTTTTGTATGAAATTTAATGTAGCTAAATTTTGTCCTGGGATGCGTTTTAGCGACAAACCATAGATTTCTAATTATTCAAGAACAACATACAAAAATTTTCTTGCATAACTCGAAAACTGCGGGCTCCAGCGAAAACGTATACCTGTAAAAATTTAATTACATTAATTTTGTTAAAAAAAGGTCATGTTCATTTCTTATAATACAACTGATAGTCTGCGTGTAGCAACTGAGAGAATATAAAAACGGTGCACGTGATTGAAGGTGTTTTGGATTGCATAAACCCATAGGTATGGGAAGATGAATCGTCTGTATAGCAGCAAAGAATTATAAAATTAATTAGATAACTTTAAATTTTTTGACCATGTCCCGCAGAAGCAATGCTACAAGCAAAAGACAGTTTAGGAATTGCAGTAGAAGGAAAAGGAAAATCATGAGATTTAAGATGCAATGGCTAGCGACCTTTGTGATGTACAAAATCTCAAACAAAATGCGGAAATGTGACCCATGACTGATTTACACTTTTTACACGGTTGCCTCGATTGTGATACACCAGTCTCCTTGCCTGTTCCAATTGATCCATTCGCAAAAAGTGTGTTACAATACCATCCAGTCTGTAAACTTTTTCTAATGGTAAGAAAAAAAAATGTTGAAATAACTGGATGCTATTCTGTTGCTTTTAAGATTATTCAGATGGTAAGCATAGCCTACGTAAACACTAAGGCATCAGACTGGATTGGAGTCGGTAGTACTCATCTACACACAGAGTTAATGAAGTAGAGAGGTTAGTTAAGGAGTAGTCACTAACATAAGCAAGTGTGTGAATATTAACATCACCTTTTAAGCATTCACATAACATGAGAAATTAATGTGCAAGTATCTTTAACTGAAAGCGGTTTTCAGAATTTATCCTCAACACGCTCTGATTTCTCTAACTAAAGAATAATGCATAGTTTAGAGTTTCATACAGAACACTTAATATCATTAGAACAGGTCTCACCAAATTCAACGCAACATAGGTATCACTAAATGCATCGTGATCTAATATTTAGGTAACATGAAACAGTTAACTAAATAAAAAAGACTGTCTTGTTTAATCCACGTGTTCTTGCTCGGAACGCAAATAAACGAGTACACTTTGTGTCCAACGTATTCAGCTGCTCAATCTTGAACGTTATACAAACAAATATTCTTTTCAAAGCAAATTGACAGGCATTAAGTGTTTATTTCACTACACTTCTGTATCTCTCGTAAGAATATTAACATACCAACATTTAATGTTGATTCAGAGCGTTCAAAATAATTATACTTCGTAAGAAAAATAGTTCCTGATTTTTCCGTCACTTTCTGTTTCACACACAATCAGTTGTCCTTCCTTTTATACTATGACAAAAATATTATTATATTTTTAGGTAAACTAAAAAGTGAACAGAACGAGGTTCCCTTTCCACAAATGCCTTTAATTACGATCCATCAAAAAAAGTTAAGAGAGCGGAACTATGTTGTCTTGAGACCAAAGCTGGCAATTACAAAACTTAAGACGAAGTTACGTGCATATCAGATCAAGAGCTGTTTTCTTCTGATGTCTTAACAAATCTTTGTGCAAATTTAACAGTTTCCGTTCGAAAATCTTTCTCATACTCTGCTGAATTAAAATAGAACGCGAACCTTATGAAATAAATGATCCATGATCGAAATATTCTGCTATGACCTTATATAAAACAAATTATTCAAAAGTTCTCTTTCTCAGATCATATGTGATAACAAATGTTTACTCATGAGAATAAACTTTACAAGTTTATAATCACGTTACATATTTTACAGATCAAATAAAGAAAGTTTACATACGCACGTTAGGCAATTAAATCGACCTTAAGAGCTCTTACTACCGTATTGATAATGATTATAACTTCTAGCGCCTCCTGGCGATAATAAGATAACCAAACGTAACAGTTGCGCTACAACGATAGGAACTGGTTCATGTATTCTCTCTCCCTCTGTGCCATCATATACGTCGTCCTTGGCAAATAGTGAGCAGCCATTCACTTATAACGTAGTCCATTGATATGTTTCACTGCGTTGTTGCAAGGAAGCCTACCAAATGAAGTTGATCATCTTCCTCCTTACATTGACTACGCTCATTCTCATACTGCACTAGCAAAAAAGCAAGAAAATTATTTCTATATTCTGTTTATAACTGAAGAGTTTTCAGAATAGAACATCAAAAATTGACTCTCAGTTTCATCGGAACAATTGGAACTGTGGGCACACTAAGTAAAACTATCGTAACTGTAGTCTTCTTCCTCTCTCGCAAGTAGGTTCAAAAATGTTCAAATGTGTGTGAAATCTTATGGGAGTTAACTGCTAAGGTCATCAGTCCCTAAGCTTACACACTACTTAACCTAAATTATCCTAAGGACAAACACACACACCCATGCTCGAGGGAGGACTCTAACCTTCGCAAGTAAGTAATTTCTGACTATCAGAGGAATTCACCTGTCACCATGACCGTGGCAGATTTCTAGACTTACTGCAGGAGTTTCACCGGAAACGTACAATGTGAGTATACTGCGACCGGTGGGACGGTTACAGACAAAAAATAGACAATAGAACGTTAACTTAATTTGAATATATTCTTCAATGCGAAGAAAAGTTGAGGTAACATTTCCATTTTGGGAGTCTCCAGTCTACAATACCGGATTATTAGGGAAAATGTCCCGGTCGCACACGCAAGATCATTAGAACGGGAACGTACTAAAGAGCAAGAGAGATATTCGTTCTCTCCAGCTTGTATCAGCTAGAGATGGAACGACTAGATGGTTACAGACCAATTACTGCGACTCTTCGTGAAAGAAAATCCACTCTGGGAGAAAACTGTGAGCATGGAGCCAATGGGAAATGTTAACTAGCCATGAGAGCTGTAGGAATTCGTTGGAAGGGGCGTCGTGGATCGTAGAACTCATCAACTTATCGACAGCACGTAACTACATCTACATCTACATCTACATCTACATCTACATCCATACTCCGCAAGCCACCTGACGGTGTGTGGCGGAGGGTACCTTGAGTACCTCTATCGGTTCTCCCTTCTATTCCAGTCTCGTATTGTTCGTGGAAAGAAGGATTGTCGGTGTGCCTCTGTGTGGGCTCTAATCTCTCTGATTTTATCCTCATGGTCTCTTCGCGAGATATACGTAGGAGGGAGCAATATACTGCTGGACTCTTCGGTGAAGGTATGTTCTCGAAACTTTGACAAAAGCCCGTACCGAGCTACTGAGCGTCTCTCCTGCAGAGTCTTCCACTGGAGTTTATCTATCATCTCCGTAACGCTTTCGCGATTACTAAATGATCCTGTAACGAAGCGCGCTGCTCTCCGTTGGATCTTCTCTATATCTTCTATCAATCCTATCTGGTACGGATCCCACACTGCTGAGCAGTATTCAAGCAGTGGGCGAACAAGCGTACTGTAACCTACTTCCTTTGTTTTCGGATTGCATTTCCTTAGGATTCTTCCAATGAATCTTAGTCTGGCATCTGCTTTACCGACGATCATTCCATTTTAAATCACTCCTAATGCGTACTCCCAGATAATTTATGGTATTAACTGCTTCCAGTTGCTGACCTGCTATTTTGTAGCTAAATGATAAAGGATCTATCTTTCTGTGTATTCGCAGCACATTACACTTGTCTACATTGAGATTCAATTGCCATTCCCTGCACCATGCGTCAATTCGCTGCAGATCCTCCTGCATTTCAGTATAATTTTCCATTGTTACAACCTCTCGATACACCACAGCATCATCTGCAAAAAGCCTCAGTGAACTTCCGATGTCAACTGTGCTGCGGCCCGTAGTGCCGCCCCTAGGCGTACGTGGTATCCACTCCAGCACCTGTCAGTATCATGCTCTCACGACGAAATGCAATTGATAGTAGGACTGGATTCAGAAGTCTGACCACGATAATAGAAGCCGGAGCACGTGGGTATCTCGTATGGCGGCAGACTGCTGCCTCAATGCACTATGCGACCGGAAACAAATCCGGCGAATGAGGCGAAACGAGCTTAGTGCCTCCAACAGTTTTACAGCCTGCGTAGAGTGCCTCCGTGTCTAAAAGCATAGTCCTCATTGCCAATCCTACTGGATAGCTGGTCTGATCTACTCCTATAACGTCTCTATGACGGAATCGAGGACATTTTTAGCTCTCCACATGCAGCTCGTGCGAAGGCACGGAGACATGTCTCCCTACACTATAGTGCATTCCACGAACGAAACTGTAACATAAACAGCTTTTTCCAATAGGAAGTGCAATATTGGGATTTTTTACAACCTTTTATAGTAATAACATAATTCTTCTGGCATCAGAGTCTGATTTTTGTAATCCTTCCACAACATATTCCTAGTTTCATAACTACGTGCAGGAATGATTTACTGGGAGAGATTTGCGTATTAAATTTGTACGCTTCGTTAATACACGTGTAATCGACTAGTGACTGCAGTCATTCGACTTGTACTTTCATTAGATTTCAGAATCTGTGATCTGATTTTACGTGCATTTATAAAATGTTTTTTCCTTGTCTCTGGGTGCATGTAATGCTTGCCTTGGTGGCACCGGCATGAGCACGAATCACCCTGGCGAAGTCAGTGATCTACAACTAATCCTATACAACACAGTTAATGCACTAAATTAAAAAATAATATTGTCTATATTCTACAGTATTAATTTATTGAGCTAACCCGTTTTCTGCTCACAAACCCCAAATATCGTTATCAAAGGATTTACAATATTTATGAACAACATTGGAGAAACTGTTACTCATCTAGAAGACACACGAACACGCAGTAAATGCCATCTTTGGCAGTACAATGTAATGCAATTTAAAAAGGTAAAGTGTTGAATAGTACATTAATAAATAATGAATGGAACATAACAGGAACAACATTAACACTAAAATTGAAAAAAATGCCTATGCAAAAATTTAAATTAAATTAACAGTCGCAATCAAATAAAATAAGCACTTGACAAGAGCAGAAGAAATGGCATCAAGAGGTATTCTATTGTTAAGAGATAGATTATCAGAAAAAGATAGGACTGAAAATTATGACAACATAATGTATGGAGTACATAGGTAAAAACTTCGGTGTCAGCACTCAACTATCAACTGCTAAATGCAAGTGAGTCAGTTGACAGTTCATGATTGGAGTCCTGACACCGAAGTTACGAGATAGTCTGCGAGACCAGTTATGCTGTCCACTGATGCGACATGTATAGGAATCGTGTCAACCCCTTCAGCATCAACTACAGCCTGAAGATGGCACACTGAAGCGCCGAAACTGGTTGCTACAAAATAAATAAAATCCTAAGGACGGCTGTAGGCGTTTCATTTTCTCACAGTAGTAAATGGCCGCCGTCCCCAAGACCTCCTGCCAAAAAGATGGACGTACAAAAACATTTTTAAAAGTATGTTTATGAAATATTAATTTAAAATATTGTTATGAAATTCCTTGGTAGTGCACGGTGTGACTGTTCAGCCAGCTAATGCTATTCTCGTTGGTTGGGCTACTGAGTATCCACAAATTGTTCAAGCTTTCTGACTTTCAAGTATACCACCAGATTGCTCCAGTCCCAAAAAAACCGTGTATCTACCTTGTTCACCAACGTCTGCTCACAATGAAATATATGGCTCTCAGTTCATTTGTATACCAACGCCCTACAGCCATCGACGAGCTTAAAATGTTGGATGTCGTCCAGACTCGCTGCAACACTCTGTGAAGTGCCCTCTTGTTCACCAATAGGTGCATATTCCTGTTTGAAAGTAATACTGTCTTCCACAACATACACTCCTGGAAATTGAAATAAGAACACCGTGAATTCATTGTCCCAGGAAGGGGAAACTTTATTGACACATTCCTGGGGTCAGATACATCACATGATCACACTGACAGAACCACAGGCACATAGACACAGGCAACAGAGCATGCACAATGTCGGCACTAGTACAGTGTATATCCACCTTTCGCAGCAATGCAGGCTGCTATTCTCCCATGGAGACGATCGTAGAGATGCTGGATGTAGTCCTGTGGAACGGCTTGCCATGCCATTTCCACCTGGCGCCTCAGTTGGACCAGCGTTCGTGCTGGACGTGCAGACCGCGTGAGACGACGCTTCATCCAGTCCCAAACATGCTCAATGGGGGACAGATCCGGAGATCTTGCTGGCCAGGGTAGTTGACTTACACCTTCTAGAGCACGTTGGGTGGCACGGGATACATGCGGACGTGCATTGTCCTGTTGGAACAGCAAGTTCCCTTGCCGGTCTAGGAATGGTAGAACGATGGGTTCGATGACGGTTTGGATGTACCGTGCACTATTCAGTGTCCCCTCGACGATCACCAGTGGTGTACGGCCAGTGTAGGAGATCGCTCCCCACACCATGATGCCGGGTGTTGGCCCTGTGTGCCTCGGTCGTATGCAGTCCTGATTGTGGCGCTCACCTGCACGGCGCCAAACACGCATACGACCATCATTGGCACCAAGGCAGAAGCGACTCTCATCGCTGAAGACGACACGTCTCCATTCGTCCCTCCATTCACGCCTGTCGCGACACCACTGGAGGCGGGCTGCACGATGTTGGGGCGTGAGCGGAAGACGGCCTAACGGTGTGCGGGACCGTAGCCCAGCTTCATGGAGACGTTTGCGAATGGTCCTCGCCGATACCCCAGGAGCAACAGTGTCCCTAATTTGCTGGGAAGTGGCGGTGCGGTCCCCTACGGCACTGCGTAGGATCCTACGGTCTTGGCGTGCATCCGTGCGTCGCTGCGGTCCGGTCCCAGGTCGACGGGCACGTGCACCTTCCGCCGACCACTGGCGACAACATCGATGTACTGTGGAGACCTCACGCCCCACGTGTAGAGCAATTCGGCGGTACGTCCACCCGGCCTCCCGCATGCCCACTATACGCCCTCGCTCAAAGTCCGTCAACTGCACATACGGTTCACGTCCACGCTACCAGTGTTAAAGACTGCGATGGAGCTCCGTATGCCACGGCAAACTGGCTGACACTGACGGCGGCGGTGCACAAATGCTGCGCAGCTATCGCCATTCGACGGCCAACACCGCGGTTCCTGGTGTGTCCGCTGTGCCGTGCGTGTGATCATTGCTTGTACAGCCCTCTCCCATTGTCCGGAGCAAATATGGTGGGTCTGACACACCGGTGTCAATGTCTTCTATTTTCCATTTCCAGGAGTGTATGTAGGGGATAGACAAAATAATGTGAACAGCGGTACTTACTTGGGAAAGGTTTATTAGTATGGGTTTATTAATATGGGTTTGGACCTCCATTTGCATGTAATATAGTTGCTGTTCTTCTTGGAATACTGGCGTATAATGATTGCGTAGTGTGCAGTGGAATTTTATGCCACTCTTCGGTCAGAATCACTTCTAACTCCTGTAGTGACGAAGGAGACGGAAATCTGCTCCGGAGTCTGCGCTCCAATACCGCCCACAAGTGTCTGGAGAATCTGCTGACCAGGGAAGACGCTGCAGATCAGTTGCTTGCCCCTCATACCACGATTGTACTGTACTTGCCGTGTGAGTGGATGCATTATCGTGCTGAAATATGGTATCATTGTTGGGGAACAACATCTGAATCATGGGGTGCACCTGATCACCTAAAATTTTCACATAATCTTTGGTTGTAACACTGCCTTTAGTAACGATGGGACCAACAGAATACCATGATATGGCTGCCCACATCGTCACGTTTCCACCTCCATCCTTAACCGTTGGAATCAAGGAATCAGAATTGTAGGCTTCTTTTGGCGTTCTCCAGACTTAACCAGGCCCTATGTTGGAAATAACGAACGTTGGCTCGCCGGACCATATTACGTGTTTCCACTGATCAGCTGTCCAGGATTTATGCTCCTGAGTCCCTGTTTTACTCTTCTTTGCGTTGGTTGTCACTAATGGTTTCGATATAGCAGCTAGTCCATGAATGTTCGCTTTTGGAGTTCTCGGCGGACAGTGTTGACAGATACAGGTCTCGAAGATAGCTATTAGTTTTGTGTTGTTGTGACACAATTTGTGTTAGCGTACGACGATCTCTGACATTTTGTTTTGACTTGCACCCACTATTACGTTTGCGCGATGATGTCTTTCCATGTTTTGTGTATGCTGTCATGACTGTTGGAATAGTTGCTCTTGAAACGTTCAATAAGTGGGCTGCCTTGGTTACTGATGCTCCAGCTAATCGGGCCCGCACAATCTGCCCTCTTTGAAACTCTGTTAGGCCTTTGGCTCTGAATGCAAATACGAAGTGTGCACTAATCTGCGTTGTTGACCGTCAAACACAACCATCCCATTACTACCACTGTTCATTGTTTTGCCTATCCCCTGTACGTCACGGGTGTAACTGACTGACCCGATGCTGTGTACGATTCAACTTGACATTTGTAAGGTGTCAGGCAAATCCAACACCTTCCATGAAAACCCTGACATGATAAGCAAATACAGTAGTATGTCACATAGCTCCGAATAAATCGTGACATTAAATTAACCAAAGTAATACGAGTAACGAGTGAGCAAATGGAATAGCACAGACTAACACAAGAATTCCTAAATGCATGTCATACCTTCCCACCGTGAGACAGACGCAGTTCCGAGAGGATAAACGAGAACAGAAGCCGATAGCAGAACCGTGTTAAGCTGGAAGGCCCTACGATAAGGGACGGACGGACACCCACGTCGCCAGCTAACTGCTAGGACCACACCACCCACAAGTTTTAGCGTGAGACTTTTTCGCGTCTCTGTTACGTTGCAAACTTTAAAAAACATTGCCCCACCACGAAAAGTATAACGTTTCTCATTGGATAGACAGAATTTTTGTGGGCGGAGCTTAAGGTTAACATTGAGACCCTGATTGGTCAGATGAAAACACAGCCAGATAGTTTTTTTTAAACCAACTTCGGTAAATTATAGTAAGGAGAAGTTAGGAGAGAGTTGCTTCCGAGACAGCGTGGTGAGCAGAGCTGTACTGCCCGCCGCCCCATGACGAATACTGACAAGGTAATGAACGCACGCGATGCCGCGTAACAGCACATAAAGCTTCACTCAGAACTGCAGAAGTCTCATCTGTTACACCCCCTTTTTGCGTAATACTAGTGTCGATGGTCAATTAAAGCTCATGGTGTTCACATTTGCCACTTGAAGTAAAAATCTGAAACGCGATGATTTTTCTGTTATATAGTTATTGAGAAGCCACATCAGCCACTGTAATTTACGACAAGTCAGATAAGTAATTAAAGATAATTGAGGGTCACTGTAGATCATTTTGATAGTTTTCTCTTTTGTGAAACTTAATTTAAACCTAGATTATAGATGTGATATGGCATAGGTCATCCTTCGATCCATTGTAGAACTTGAAAACCCATTCAGGGAATATTCGTTCACATTTTTGTTGAACGCAGTTGGTGGTTACCATCCTGTATTAAAACATTTCCTTTTATCAATAGTGCAATTTATAAACAATGTTTTGTAAGTAGAATAAAATTTCCAATGGTAAACGTAACTGCTTTTTCGACGTTATTTTACCAGCTAACTAAAAATAGGAAAGCCTTGAACCCCTTCCACTAAATTTAATTAGTATTAAGATTCTTTTACGGGGAGTGCAGTGGAGCTAACGCTGAAATCATTAAGTATTTGGTTATATCATCGCTAGTCTCACTGAACTCTTCTGAATTCTAAATGTCATGTGTGGTCTGGCGTCTCCTTACCAGCAACAGGTCCCAGGTTCAAACTATTCAATTCCCTAAAAAACACCCTCAGAGCGTCGTTGCGCGAAAGTGGTAGGGAGACACGATATAGAACAAACAGACACCACGCAGAATGTTTAGACATTTAGCTCGTAACTCATTGGTCACATTTTTCTGCTGTGCTTTTAAGTATCGGTACAAGCATTCTGCGGCTACAGAATAATACTAGTCGCCCCACTTTCCTCTCCGTCAGTTGTAACTAATAGTTTCTCGATCACACTGCACATTTTACGTGTCACTATTATGCAGACATGAACGAGGTTGCATCCAATTTCGGGAGCGCCAACCTTTTTGACTACTCTGCTTTATGATGCAAAGCGTTTGTTAAGCCCTCCATGAAAACGACGTTCCGATTAATGTGTCTGCTCGCTCAACGTCCCTTCAGGCTACATTTAAAATCCCTGTCTCTTGTTTCCCACCGTTCTTCGAATTCTGCAACCTGTTTCCTACCCCATCGATCAAACCTGGTTTATAGAAGTGTGGTCATTAATTAATCTTGTTGCTAATTACACTTTGCGAGCTCTTCGAACCTTTCGCTCAGATTTCCAAATTTTTCGGCCAGGAAATACCTTCGTCTGACGCTATTGAATCAATAGTTGCTGACAACAGTTTCAGCTTGCTGCCCCGATATTACACCTTCTTTCTCAGGCATATTGTTCTGTTCATGTGGGATACGTTTCAGTTAGCTAACAAAGCACTTAGCGTTTCTGCTAATGGTTTTAAGCGACACGTCATTATATCTATTCGACATCACAACCAATCATTAATTAGGAAACAGTTTCGCGCCGCTGCCTCAACAATGCTAATGAGAGCGTTCCGGCAGTCTGGCATTAAATGTAAAAATCATTACACTGCTTTAATTTGGAAATCCAGCTTTGAAAATGGCAATTTCAAAATAAGCATGGACTAAAATTATTGAAATTGAATTTGAAATAATGGCTGATGCATATTTTATGAACAGATAATAGTAAGAGGTTACCTTGTTTCCAGCGGCGGTAGGCACGTATCAGTAGACCACGATATTACTGCACCTGGAAGCGAGGGCGTTCCAGTCAGGTTATCGCCAGGTTTTATCATGATATTTCACGAGGAAAGCTAAAACACTTTATAGTATATGCACAATTATCTTGAAATAATTCACAGTGTCATGCATTTTCTTTAGTCACCACTGTTTCTGTTTACTGTAAAGTCAACGCGTGTTCCCAATAAAGGCCATGGGAACCAAGTGCAGTAATATCGTGGTGCAGTAGTCCTTGTAACGTTTTTCAACGTGATCAGCAGCGGCAGAGTTATGCTGTGGGCTTCCATCGAAACTGTGGTAATAACCGAAGGCACCATGACAGTTGTGGACTACGTAAACATTATTGAGGAGTATCTGCATTCCTTAATGCTTGATGTCTTTCCGGACGATCATGCCATTTTCCAGCCGGATAATTGTCCCTACCACAAAGTCAGAATCATGGAAGATGATGGATAAGTATGATATTAAACTCACATTGATATCTAGCAACAAAATTCGCCTGATCTTAACCGGATGGTATAATCTGGGACACTAACGGGCCCGAGCTCCGCGCGACAAACCACCGACCCGTGATTAGCAGAATTTGTACGTAAATATCTGGTGTCACATACCTTCGGAAACCTACAAAGGATTTGTCAAATCCCTCCCATGCAGAATAGCTACTTCATTTGTTCCAAAGATGGACCAGTACGGTGTTTGGCAGGCGGTCAAAACGACGTAGGTCAACACTGTAGGCCTCAAACACAGACATTATTATAAGGATAAACGAGGAAATCGACAGTGTCTTTTTAAAAAGATTATCAGTCATTTACGTTAACCGAAAGAGGCAAAAAAAAGGAAGAACGACACTTCACGAAGGAATTGCAACCGAACGGAAACCGGAGTGGCCGAGCGGTTCTAGGCGCTACAGTCTGGAACTGCGCGACCGCTACGGTCGCGGGTTTGAATCCTGCCTCGGGCATGGATGTTTGTGATGTCCTTAGGTTAGTCAGGTTTAAGTAGTTCTAAGTTATAGGGGACTGATGACCTCAGAAATTAAGGCCCATAGTGCTCAGAGCCATTTGAACCAAACGGAAATCGCTACTTGCTACATACATGTACCGAGATATAAAAGACTATAATTTCAGAAAGAAATGGATGATTAATCCAAGAGAAAGAGCTTCACAAACTGAGCAAGTCAAAAACGCGTTGGATCACCTCTGGCCCTTATGCAAGCAGTTATTCTGCTTGGCACTGATTGAGTTGTTGGATGCCATCCTGAGAGATGACGTGCCAAATTCTGTCCCACTGGCGCCTTACGTCATCAAAGTCGCGAGGTGGTTGGAGTGCCCCACCCACAGTGGACCAAACGTTCTTAATTGGGAAGAGATCCGGTAACCTTGCTGGTCAAGGTGCGCTTTTGCAAGCACTAAAAGCAGTAGGAAATCTCGCTATGTGCGGGCGGACATTATCTTGCTGAAATGTAAGCCCAGGTCTGCTTGCAATGAAGGCCAACAAAACGTGTCGTGGAACGTCATCGACGTTTCGCTGTGCTGGCAGGGGGGCCGCCGATGACAACCAATGGGGTCCTGCTATGAACGGCACCCCAGAGCATCACTTTTGTTCTCGGGCTCTGCGGCGGCCGACAGATTCGTATCCAACAGCAGTCCGTGGCGTCTACGGACACGTCTTCTCAGATCATTGGAGATCCGTTCGATGTAGGACCCATCACTGAAGCCAGTTTTACTCCAGTCGGTGAGATTCCAGGTTGAATGCACACGACACTACTGCAAACGGGCATATGGTCTTTCTGTGAGCCGCTTATTAATGGACTTTGTGATCACTGAAGCACCAGTTGCACTTCGATGGATGATAGTGATGAATGCTGTGCTCTGATTGCTAGGTCGTCACATACTGTCGTTTCCAGGTCATCCGCATTCTTCATGGCCCTGTGATCGACCATGGTTCATCCGTACCGGCAAACATAGTGAAATAGCGGCATCTCTGTTATTAAAATGTCGAGCGGTCCTCTGATTACTTCAATCGGCTTATTCGACCCCAACTACATGTCCCATCTCAAGTGCTGACACATGCGTATATGGTTCACGTGCCTGTCTGCGACGCATAGTTACTGTCTAACAGAATGAAAATCGCGATGACTTTATGAAGTGGTATCGAAACGTCCCCTGTTTACTATCCTTGCTATATGCGGGATGAAACTGCGCTGCAGTGACACATATTCATCCATCGGCCGCCAAAGTTTGCTGCTTTGCATTTTGTATCTCCCTTCGTCGGGATATTATTATTGTTATTATTTGGTTTTAAGACTGAACGACAAACTTGAATCAGAATGAAAGAGTCGAAATGTACGACAAACTTGAATCAAAATGAAAGAGTCGAGTATTTAAGGATCTGGAATCGTATTCGTGACGACATACCGTCATACAGACTTACGTTTAGCTTTTTAAATGTGAGGAATATTACTTATGTACGTATGAATGTAGATCAAGGTTGGGAGAAAATGATAGAAAATATTGAAGCAATAGCTCTAGAAGCAGTAGGCTCACGAAGTTTACAAAAGAACTTACAGTGCGACAGATTCACCAGCGAATCGTTTTAAGAAGGAATAGTGGGAAATATTTTCTAAAAATGTAGACTATGACGTCTGCGGGTTGCAGAAACAAATGTGGAGAATGATACGACAGCGGAGAAAGAATTAAATGAAATTCAGAAAGTGAACAACGTAAATGAGAAACCAAGGGATTAAATATTTAACAGAATCGTTTAAAGGTAAACGACTACCAGGAAATGGCAAGGTACCAGAGATCAGCATGCAAGTAAACGGTGGTGTAACTGATTCGCATGCAGATGTAGGAGGACTGTAAATCTCCAGGGAAACGAATGATTCCCAATGAATTATTAAAGTAAGGAGGATATCCACTAACTGAACAACTAGTTAACTTTGTTAACAGTGTTATAACTCATAATAAAATTACAAATGAATGGAGAACTGGTATCACAATTCTAATATACAAAAAAGAGGTAAGGAAGATCTGACTAATTAAAGAGAAATAAATCTGCTCAGTCCAGTGCTTAAACTCTTAAAAACATATAGGAAATTAAATAAAATTAATGAAAAACATATATCACTTACAGAGCAACAATATTGTTTTAGATCCGGTATGTTATGCAAAAAGGTGAGAATTTAAGGACATGGGACCTGGATAAACTGACTAAACCAGAGGTTGTACAAAGTTTCAGGGAGAGCATAAGGGAACAACTGACAGGAATGGGAGAAAGAAACACTGTAGAAGAAGAATGGGTAGCTTTGAGGGATGAAATAGTGAAGGCAGCAGAGGATCAAGTAGGTAAAAAGGAGAGGGCTAGTAGAAATCCTTGGGTAACAGAAGAAATATTGAATTTGAATAATGAAAAGAGAAAATATAAAAATGCAGTAAATGAAGCAGTCAAAAAGGAATACAAACGTCTCAAAAACGAGATCGACAGGAAGTGCAAAATGGCTAACAAGGGATGGCTAGAGGACAAATGTAAGGATGTAGGGGCTTATCTCACTAGGGGTAAGATAGATACTGCCTACAGGAAAATTAAAAGGACCTTTGGAGAAAGGAGAACCTCTTGCATGAATATCAAGAGCTTTGATGGAAACCCAGTTCTAAGGAAAGAAGGGAAAGCAGAGAGGTGCAAGGAGTATATAGAGGGTCTATACAAGGGCGATGTACTTGAAGACAATATTATGGAAATGGAAGATGATGTAGATGAACATGAAATGGGAGATATGATACTGCTTGAAGAGTTTGACAGAGCACTGAAAGACCTAAGTCGAAACAGGACCACGGGAGTAGACAACATTCCAGTAGAACTACTGACAGCCTTGGGAGAGCCAGTACTGACAAAACTCTACCATCTGGTGAGCAAGATGTATGAGACAGGCGAAATTCCGTCAGACTTCAAGAAGAATATAATAATTCCAATTCCAAAGAAACCAGGTGTTGACAGATATGAAAATTACCGAACTATCAGCTTATTAAGTCACGGCTGCAAAATACTAACGTGTATTCTTTACAGGCGAATGAAAAAACTGGTAGAAGCCGACCTCGGGGAAGATCAGTTTGGATTCCGTAGAGATATTGGAACACGTGAGGCAATAATGTCTCTATGACTTATCTTAGAAGATACGTTAAGGAAAGGCAAACGTTCGTTTCTAGCATTTGTAGACTTAGAGAAAGCTTTTGACAATGTTGACTGGAATACTCTCTTTCAGATTCTGAAGGTGGTAGGGGTAAAATACAGGGAGCGAAAGGCTATTTACAATTTGTAAGAAACCAGATGGCAGTTATAAGAGTCGAGGGGCATGAAAGGGAAGCAGTGGTTGGAAATGGAGTGAGACAGGGTTGTAGCCTATCCCAGATGCTATTCAATCTGTGTATTGAGCCAGCAGTAAAGGAAACAAAAGAAAAAATTCGGAGTAGGTATTAAAGTCCATGGAGAAGAAATAAAAACTTTGAGGTCTGCCGATGACATCGTAATTATGTCAGAGACAGCAAAGGACTTGGAAGAGCAGTTGAACGGAATGGACAGTGTCTTGAAAAGAGGATGTAAGACGAACATCAACAAAAGCAAAACGAGGATAAAGGGATGTAGTCGAATGAAGTCGGATGATGCTGAGGGAATTAGATTAGGAAATGAAACACTTAAAGTAGTAAAGGAGTTTTGCTATTTGGGGAGCAAAATAATAACTGATGTTGGTCGAAGTAGAGAGGATATTTTTGGTTCAAATGGCTCTGAGCACTATGCGACTCAACATCTGAGGTCATCAGTCGCCTAGAACTTAGAACTAATTAAACCTAACTAACCTAAGGACGTCACACACATCCATGCCCGAGACGGGATTCGAACCTGCGACCGTAGCGGTCGCTCGGCTCCAGACTGTAGCGCCTAGAACCGCACGGCCACTCCGGCCAGCGAACCATTTTTTGACGGTTCTTGCTGGCACAGCAACAAATCGGGCATTTTCATTCATCGTGTCGTCATCTGCAGATTCAAAAACGGTACATGCGTTCTTCCAATCTGTCACGTCTACTTGCCATCTCGTCTTGCTGCGTTGGTTGAAAACAAGAGAATATCGCTCACACAGGATTTCACTGCCATTACCTACGTCAGCGGTGGAAGGTCACTACAACGTCTACAGCGCTCCAAAATGACTGGTGCGCTCTTTTAAGGCAATGAGTAATGTTTTGTCGGATGAGCGTAACCCCAGAAACAAATTGCCTCGACGCTGTTTGACAGGCCCGAACGATCTACACCATAGAGTATTTTTGTGGGCAAAACTTTCTCCCTCAGTAATTTTTAATTTACTTTCTCTTGCTAAGTAAATGAAGCAATATGGCCAAGGCCACGTGTATGTCAGATATGTTTGTACTCGCTGATTAATTATGTTAACATAAGTGGTATCATTGGTTCGCTAAGTCCATTTTAGCAGCATTGGCTAGAAGGCTTTCAGCTACTGTCAAAAATGCTGTTGTATCGATTCAGATGATTAAACTTTTGGTCCTCAACGAAACAAGGCCTTTTAATTGCAATCATCCTACTACCTACCGGCAAACGCACACAATTCCACATTCACTACCGACAGCTAGCAATAACTAGTGTTTTGCATCTACTAGTGAATAAATTGTATCTGTTATTTGCGTAAAGTGAGACGCCCGAACTAGCAGTTACACAACCTGGGTCACTTTGAGCAACACATCCACCTGTTAAATTACATTCTCGACTCCAATAGGAGAGTTTCGCGCACGCAACCAGGCTCTTCGTTTATCCACTGATTGTCAGTGTTGCTGGCTACGTATTGGGCATCAAAGGGCGACAGAGGTAACTGCAATGAGCACTTCCCACAACCGAAAATTGTTACGAGACTTCTTCTTCTTCCTTTGTTCCTGGTCTATAGCCTGTTTCCTTCAGCACACCTCACTCTACTCTGATGTTGTCATTCCAGCTTTTCCTTGGACGGCCTGTATTTCTTTTACCAGCTGGTCATTTATTTCTTACAACTTCCGTTCATCCGTCCTGTTCATGTGTCCGTTCCATTTATGCTTTCTCGTATTTACCTAATTATTAGCGGAGTCCACTTTACATGCTTTTCTCATACTTTGGATTCTCCCAATATCTCTCAGTGTCTTCACTGCAATCCACAGAATTTTCATTAGTCGTCTTCCATTTTTTAATTTTTCAGGTCATGTCTCAGCTGTGTATGTCACAGCTAGTCTCACAGTTACTTTGTACATACTTCATATTTTTTCCATATTGCATCATTTGAACACCTAACAACTTTGCTGTTCCTACATGGTCTCTAACCCCCATTTCGAAATTTCCACTGCTGAAAAATTCGGTACCAAGGTATTCAAATTTCATTACCTGCTGGATAACGTTTCCATCTACTTCCAGTTTGCATCTAATAGTTTTCGCAGAAATGGTCGTACATTTGGTTTTTTGAGTGGACATGACCATATTTTGGATTTTGGCTGCCACATTAAATATACGCCTATGCTATAGCTTCTATAGGTTAACTTCACTGTTTGCCATCAGAAATGCACAGTCAGTATAACAAATGACTTTTATTTCTTTAATTCGTCCCTCATTCTATAACCACTACAATTTCTTTCTTATTACTCTGTCCATGACTATATCAGAAAGTACCGGTCGTAAAGAATCACCTTAGCACTGTTACCTGCTACATAGCTAGTTAACCTGGAACAAATTTAGTATGGATGTAACTGTTGGACTAAATATTGTCAGTTTCTTTTAATCAAGTTCAAAGGAATGTCATTGTTGTAGAGTAGGTTTACAACATCAGTTAACTGAATCCTATGAAAATAAAAATTTGCTGGTCAGTTGCATTAAGTGAAAATTACTACTGCCTGTCTCAGAATGAATACTGCATCTTTGCATAACATTGTTGTTGTTGTGGGCTTCAGTCCTGAGACTGGTTTGATGCAGCTCTCCATGCTACTCTATCCTGGTAAGCTTCTTCATCTCCCAGTACCTACTGCAACCTACATCCTTCTGAATCTGCTTAGTGTATTCATCTCTTGGACTCCCTCTACGATTTTTACCCTCCACGCTGCCCTCCAATACTAAATTGGTGATCCCTTGATGCCTCGGAACATGTCCTACTAACCGATCCCTTCTTCTTGTCAAGTTGTGACACAAACTCTTCTTCTCCCCAATTCTATTCAATACCTCCTCATTAGTTATGTAATCTACCCATCTAATCTTCAGCATTCTTCCGTAGCACCACATTTCGAAAGCTTCTATTCTCTTCTTGTCCAAACTATTTATCGTCCATGTTTGACTTTCATACATGGCTACACTTCACACAAGTACTTTCAGAAACGACTTCCTTATACTTAAATCTATACTCGATGTTAAAAAATTTCTCTTCTTCAGAAACGCTTTCCTTGCCAAAATAGAGAGCCTATTCAGTGAAAAACTGGCTGTTCTCCTGAAGAGAAAATCTGCTTGTTAGTGGACGCGAATACCTTCTGGTGCCGTGGTACGTAAGACACGATGCTGATTATTGTTGTAGTTGAAACGAGCCACATTTATTGTTTTGAATAAAGCTCTTTTTACCACAAAGCAGAAATGATTCGTAACACCAAACTGATTTGATAGGAGGTGCATAATACTGAGACTAGGGCGACCTTGCTTCATTAACTGAAGCTCATAGTGTGGCTGCGGTGTTTGTGGATGTGGCAGCGGCGGTGGTCTCTCTCTCTCTCTTTCTCTTTCTCTCTCTCTCTCTCTCTCTCTCTCTCTCTGGAGTAACAGGAGCGTGAACCGCAGACGAGCCACAATACACCCCGTGTCTGCGGCCCATCAAAGCTACCGGAATCAGTTCGCAGAAACGTGTCGCGTTGGTCATTATCGTGCGCGACTAGAAAGAGCACGCACCTTGTGGTGGCTCATGTTGCAATGCTTGCAAACCTTGCAAACTGTTATTCTGATTCTCGCAGTAACGTACAAAAATGTCTCCGTTCTACACAGTTTCATAAGCTGACGAGTAGGATGAAGTTACAGTGTTGCTTTATAACAAAGGAGGACAGGTTCCGCGGTGTGACGTGTCGGAAGGAAGAGCTGGCCTGTCAGTTTGTGTGACGTCAGGCGTGAGCAGTGTACTGCAGTGTTGTTTAGAGGAGGGTTCCCCAAACTTTTGCAAATAAAATTTTAAAAGTTAGAAAAATTTTCAATCCTAACAAATAACACAGAAATCATAATAAAATTTAAAAAAAAAACAAAAGAATGTCGGAAAAGGGCCACCATAATATTTAACAGTTTTTCTCGGAGCACTTATTTACACAGTTTGGGAAACCCTAGCCAAGATAAACGGCTCTGTGAGTCCGGAAACGGAGGGTTCAGTGACAATAACATGGCGAGCACAAGTCATACGGAGTAGACAGTTCTTCTGTCTCCAAGGGGAAATAGGGGTGTGTGTGTGAAATATCAAAGTGTTTAGTACGTAGTAAGCAAGTACGGAGTACTAACAAATGTGACCTATAACATTATTCTGTGTGTCTTGCACATAAATATGGGAAATATCAATGAAGAGAACGCGACACAGTAATATGCGGATGTGGAGGACTATCAAGATAGCGAAGGGTCTGTCCGTCTGAACTACAGAATGGCTTTTCATGTAACCAAGAAAGTAAGGCAGTTTATTGAATCTGACTTTGCGAAAGAAGTGACTGTGATGGCCACTGAAAATGCAATGTGTCCACATTTCGAAGAAAACTTTGAAAGAGGTAGTTTGTTTCCTAAGACTGTTATGCGACGTATTTAGGAAATGGGTGCATATATCCTAGAGCAACCGGGTGTTACGGCACATTAGTTTGTGTAGTGTAACTCAGCCGTCGATGAGACTGGTGACGTATCAGATACTACGCACTAGCTATTTTCATCAGGGGCGTCGATGACTAGTTAAACATCACACAATAATTGTTGGATATACACTGTATGATCAAAAGTGTCCGGACACCCCAAAAAACATACGTTTTTCATATTAGGTGCATTGTGCTGCCACCTGCTGCCAGGTACTCCATATCAGTGACCTCAGTAGTCATTAGACATCGTGAGAGAGCAGAATGGAACGCGTAACTCACGGACTTCGAACGTGGTCAGGTAATTTGGTTCAGTTGTCTCATACGTGTGTAAGCGAGATTTCCACACTCCTAAACATCAGTAGGTCCACTGTTTCCGATGTGATAATGAAGTGGAAATGTGAAAGGACACGTACAGCTACAAACCGTACAGGCCGAACTCGTCTGTTGACTAACAGAGACCGCCGACGGTTGAAGAGGTTCGTAATGTGTAATAGGTAGACATCTACCTAGACCATCACACAGGAATTCCAAACTGCATCAGGATTCACTGTAAATACTGCGACAGTTAGGCGGGCGGTGAGAAAACTAGGATTTCATCGTCGAGCGGCTGCTCATAAGCCACACATCACGCCGGTATATGTCAAACGACGCCTCCCTTGGTGTAAGGAGCGTAAACATTGGACGATTGAACAGTGGAAAAACGTTGTGTGGAGTGACGAATCACAGTACACAATGTGGCATTCCGATGGCGGGGTGTGGGTGTGGCGAATGCCCAGTGAACGCCATCTGCCAGCGTGTGTAGTGCCAACAGAAAAATTCGGAGGCGGCGGTGTTATGGTGTGGTCGTGTTTTTCATGGAGGGGGCTTGCACCCCTTGTTGTTTTGAGTGGCACTATCACAGCACAGGCCTACACTGATTTTTTAAGTACTTTTTGCTTCCCACTGTTGAAGAGCAATTGGGATATGGCGATTGCATCTTTCAACACGATCGAGCTTTTGTTCATAATGCACAGCCTGTGGAGAAGTGGTTACACGACAATAACAACCCGGTAACGGACTGGTCTGCACAGAGTCCTGATCTCAATCCTATAGAACACCTTTGGGATGTTTTGGAACGCCGATTTCGTGCCAGGCCTCACCGATAGACATCTATACCTCTCCTCAGTGCAGCACTCCGTGAAGAATGGGCTGCCATTCCCCAAGAAACCTTCCAGCATCTTATTGAACGTATTCCTGCGGGAGTGTAAGCTGTCATCAAGGCTAAGGGTGGGACAACACCATACTGAATTCCAGCATTACCGATGGAGGGCGACACGAGCTTGTAAGTCAATTTCAGCCTGGTGCCCGGATACTTTTGATTACATAGTGTAGTTACCCTTTAGGACACCAACACAGGGTTGGACATTCTCACATTCTCAAATGTATTGAAAGAGCTGTTGCAAACAATAGCCTAAGTTGGAATAAGCTTGTTTTTGTCGCGAAATTGAAGTAGATAGTTCCTGTGAATTAGTATGGGCAGAGGTCATTGTTGGCAACCGGAATAAAATAATAATTGGATCCTTTTACCGACCTATTAATTCAGATGAAACAGTTGTTCAAAGGTTCAAACACGTACCAGACTCGTACGATTCTAGTTGGTGGCGACTTTAATTTACCCTCAATATGTTGGCGAAACTACTTGTTTAATTCCGGAGGTATGCATGAAACATCATCCGAAATTGTGCTAAGCGCATTCTCTGAAAATTATTTCGATCAGTTAGTTCATGAGTAGTAAGCGGTTGTGAAAACACACTTGACCTCTTAGTAACAAATAATCCTGAGTTTATAACTATCATCAAAGCGCATACAGGGATTATTAAATACAGTGTTGTCGTAGCTAGACTGAATATTGTAACCCTCAAACCTTCCAAAAATAAACGAAAAATATACTTATTCAAAAAAGCAGATAAAAATTCACTTGACGCCTTCCTGATAGACAATCTCCGCTCCTGCCACATTAATTATATAAGTGTAGACCAGATGTGGCTTGAGTTGAGAGAAATAGTATCGGCAGCAATTGAGAGATTTATACCAAATAAATTAACAAACGACGGAGCTGATCCTCCTTGGTACACAAAACGGGTCAGAACACTGTTACACAAACAGCGAAACAAACATGCCAAATTGAAACAGACGCAAAATCCCCAACATTGGCGATCTTTTACAGAAGCTCGAAATATAGCACGGACTTCAATGTGACATGCTTATAACAGTTTCCACAACGAAACTTTGTCTCGAAACCTGGCAGAAAATCCAAAGAGGTTCTGGTCCTATGTGAAGTATGTTAGCGGCAAGAAACAATCAATGCCTTTCTCTGCGCGATAGCAATGGAGATACTATCGAAGACAGTGTTGTCAAAGCAGAGTTACTAAACACAGCCTTCCGAAATACCTCCACAAAAGAAGACGAAGTAAATATTCCAGAATTCGAATCAAGAACAGCTGCCAACATGATTACCATAGAAGTAAATATCCTCGGAGTAGTGAAGCAACTTAAATCACTTAATAATAGCAAGTGTTCTGATCCAGACTGTATACCAGTTAGGTATGTTGATGCATTAGCTCTATATTTGACAATCATATACAACCGTTCGCTCAACGAAAGACGCGTACCCAAAGACTGGAAAGTTGCACAGGTCACACCAATATTCAAGAAAGGTAGTAGGAGTAAGGCACTTAATTACAGGCAGCAGGATTCTGAAACATATGTTGTGTTCGAACATTATGAATTACCTCGAAGAAAACGGTCTATTGAGACACAGTCAACATGAGTTTAAAAAACATCGTTCTTTTGAAACACAACTAGCTCTTTATTCACATGAAGTGCTGAGTGTTATTGACAAGGGATTTCAGATCGATTCCGTATTTCTGGATTTGCAGAAGGCTTTTGACACTGTACCACGAAAGTGAAATTGCGTTCTTATGGAATATCGTCTCAGTTATGTGACTGGATTTGTAACTTCCTGTCAGAGAGGTCAAACTTCGTAGTAATAGACGGAAAGTCATCGAGTAAAGCAGAAGTGATTTGTGGCGTTGCCCAAGGTAGTGTTATAGGCCCTTTGCTGTTCCTTACCTTTACAAGCGTTGGGAGACAATCTCAGCAGCCGTCTTCGGTTGTTTGCAAATGACGCTGTCGTTTATCGACTAATAAAGCCATCAGAAGACCAAAACAAATTACAAAACGATTTATAAAAGATATCTGAACGGTGCGAAAAGTGGCAGTTGACCCTAAATAACGAAAAGTGTGAGGTCATCCACATGAGTGCTAAAAGTAATCCGTTAAACTTCAGTTACACGATAAATCAGACAAATACAAAGGCCATAAATTCAACTAAATACCTAGGAATTACAATTACGAACAACTAAAATTGGAAGGAACACATAAAAATGCTGTGGGGAGGGGTAACCAAAGACTGCGTTTTATTGGCAGCACACTTAGAAACTGTAACAAAACTACTAAGGAGACTGCCTACACTACGCTTGTCCGTCCTCGTTTAGAATACTGCTGCGCGGTGTGGGATCTTTACCAGATAGGATTGACGGAGTACATAGAAAAAGTTCAAAGAAGGGCAGCACGTTTTGTATTATCGCGAAATATGGGAGATAGTGTCACTGAAATGATACAGCATTTGGTCCTGACATAATTAAAAGAAAGACGTTTTTCGTTGCGACGAAATCTTCTCACTAATTTACAGTCGCCAATTTTCTCCTCCAAATGCGAAAATATTGACACCGACCTACATAGAGAGAAACGATCACCACGATAAAATAAGGGAAATCAGAGCTCGTACGGAAAGATACAGGAGTTCGTTCTTTCCGCGCGCTGTACATGATTGGAATAATAGAGAATTGTGAAGGCGGTTCGATGAACGCTCTGCCAGGCACTTAAATGTGATTTGCGGAGTATCCATGTAGACGTAGAACATTTAGGACCTGAGATGTGGCGCTGGTTCTTTACTGTGATATCGGATGGCGTGATAAAGTTCGAACGGGAGCTAAGACTTCCTATTATTCTATCTTGCCTACCTTACCACTGCAGCACATTCGACAACCTCTCCCGATCTAACTCCGTTTCTCGAAGTGCTGCAGTTACTGATGGAAGTTAAGAGTACAAATTAAACGCCCAACTCACAAAATATCACATTAAAGTCACAAAATCCTGATAATGAACAAGTATGCTGTACTCTTGTGTACAGTGGCGATTTATTATGAAGTTGTTTTAGCATTCTGAACATCACATTTATACTAATGAAGACTAAGTCCACAAAGTGTATATCTTATTTTAACAGATTTCAATTGAAAGGATGTGTAACAAGGTTTCTCCTGTCCTCGTGATGTCATACGCATGGTCACGGACCTTCTTCCTTTATGGGTCGCACCCTATCTCCAGTTCACGGTCCGAAGACACGGAATAAACCGCCCGACCAGCGAGTACTGCGAACGTGGTACGATATTGATTGTCGTCCCGGATTGCAGATATGCTGCACCCATCCATTTCATGATAGATGCATGCAAATAAAACATAATCCAAATAGCAGATTATCTAATTCATTATGAAAATTAACTTTTTATAGTGCCGATCATCACTCGTCGGCTCAAAAAATGCTTGTGCAACACATCACTTCACCAAAGTGATATGTTACATTACAGGATCCATCAGAATCAATGTTAGGTGAATAATAAGGACGAAAGTGTACATGAAATATGCGACAAATGATCTCATTGCAGACCACTGGATTCTGTATCAAGAGAACGTTTGCACCAAGTACGTCAAAGATAAAAATGTTATGGATGTAATGCTAGAAGGTGCAAACTCAATCCAGTCAATAGGCCTTAGACGTAGACAGTTCAAAACTTTTCTTGAAGAATGTAGCGTTCGGTACGGTGGTCAGCCCCGCCACTGTAATGTGCGCTGGTTGGGCAGGGATAAGGTGTTAGATCGATTCTTTGAGTTCACGGCTAATCAAAATCTGCTTATTCCTCCGTTGCAAGAGGAAACCTGGGATTTTACTCAACTTTCCTTGCTAATTTAACACATCACTTACATGATTTAAATACCTCACTTCAAAGCAAGGCCGCATCTTAATAGATATTCAGTACAGAATGAATGCCTTCAAAATGGCATTGGATTTGTGTACGTATCAACAGCTGGCTGGAAACAGTGTGCATTTTCCGAAGTTATCGCACGTGCGTACTCTAGACATTTGTCTCTCAGAAGAATATGTGCAAATCCTACAAAATCTGCGTAACCAGTTTGCATGTAGGTTTCAAGATGTAGAAACATTGTCTACCACGTTTCAGCATTTTGTAACCCCATATTCGGTGATTGTCAACAACGTTCCACTAAATGGAACCATTAAATTTACAATATGACGATTTATTGAAGGAAAAATATAACAATAAGGAAGACCTGGCTGCCTTTAACAAGACCGTCGGTCTAACAAGATTTCCGAGATTGCAGTACAGATATTATGTATGTTCGGTGCGACATGTGTGTGCGAAAAATTCTTTTCCGCTATGAAACTAGTAAAGTCCAGATCCCGAAACACATTCTCAGGCCACAACCTGTGGAGCGGCGATTAATAATCAAGATGGTCATTACTTCGTTACGTCGTTATGAAAAGACTTTTAAATTGTCTGTGCGTACCTAACACCTATCTCCGCCATTTACAAGAAACTGAAAACTACTTTTGCCAGAAAGCGATTGAGAACATACTGGCTGTAATTTCCAGTCTCCAAGTCCTTGTGCTCACTAAAAGAAAATGTTCCTAATGGCTATTTGACAGCGGTAGGAACTATGACTATAAATAAAAATTTAGGGTTTTAACTGATTGGTACGTTCTGTAAAAGTTCACACACACAGAGTATAATATTATCCCTAATAAAAATAATAATAGTATCGCTATCAGAAACAGCGGAAGGCGTCTATAACACTAGCGTGTATGACACTCCTCCCTAACAACCGAATCTTTAGTCCTGTCACGGGAAAAGCCACTTTTAACACTCACTAGCTGTGAAACAAGCTAATGTTACCCTCTGAAGGATTTCGAAAATTGACCGCGCGTGTGTGTAACAGACAAAGGTATCGGACTATAATTTTGAATATGGTAAATTAACAGAAAAACTAAAAGGACTGTAACCTTGCGAGTTAATGAAAATGGTAAAATCATATGGGAACGAAAAAGAATGAACGGTCGCCAGCCTAATTAGGCACATTAATTTGGAAATATATTTTTAAGAAAATTTGATATTGGTTATTGAAGTTACTTTCCTTGATATTTCCCTTTGAATAGCACACAGGATACAAATAGACACAGTGTACTCTGAACTTTATGTAGCAGTAGTTACCAATAATGCACACCAGTGAATTATAGGAAGAAAATTTTCACCAAGTTCATATTAACGACAGCTACGCCCAAGATCATCACTAAATCAAATACTGAAATGTTACTGCATGAAGAACAGAACGAAATTTTGCCGTGAGGGGCTTTTATCTTAAGTGACATTAAAAAAAATGAAGATGAATAATATCATAAATACACAGTTTATACTCCTCTAAATGTATCAGTTTGCCTAGGCAACAGTAATACCTCACATATGTTTTTGGATAGGGTTCACCTTTAGCAAAACACAATTTTATTTTTTAACCTAAACATATTTCACTGCAGTTGCAGCATCTTCAGTGGGCTTTTATTTTATGGCTGTTTAAGATAAATAATGTTCTTTACTGTTTGTATACATGTAACTATTAGTTTTTCAATCGTAATTAAAGATATTTTACACACAAAAAAATTCTCAAACCTAGTGTCACGCCCACTCTTTCTCTCTACTTGTAATAATAATGATGATAAATCCTCAAACCTGCACTCTCTCTCTCTCTCACTCTCTCTCTCACACACACACTGACACACACACACACACACACACACACACACACAAGAAAAAAAGAACAGACACCTCCGAAAGATTCACAACAACTGCCAGGAACACCTTCAACTGTTCCACTGTCTGCCATGTTTGTTTTTGGAGTTGGTAAACAATGAAACTGTGACAGTGACTGATCAATATATAGCGTTTGACAGTGATGAAGATGAGGAAAAAGAAACATAATGTAAATAGACACACACACACACACACAAACATATATAGAATTAATTGTTTTCAGGTATAGAAATAACAATTTTCAAATCGTAATTTTGGCTTAAACAATTTATCTACTTTAAGGCTAAGTGGTTGCAGATGACAAACTGTGAAACAAAACAATCCCTGTAGAAACAAAACACATGAGAAAAACCACACCATGTGGTAACAAGGTATGAATTCATAATTTTATGTGTTTTTTCAAATATCTGTAATTACGATTTAAAATTTAATAGTTACATGTAGACAAACAGTAAAGAACATTCTTCATCCTTAACAGCCATAAAGTAAAAGCCCACTGAAGATGCTGCAACTGCAGTGAAACATGTTTGGGTTAAAAAACAAAATTGTGTTTTGCTAAAGGCGGAACCTTTCCGAAAACATATGCATTGTTAAAGCAAATACGGAAAAAAGAGCTTGAACCCCAAGATGATTAGAAACAATTCAATTTTTTCTTAATAAGTGGAGAATATGATGGGGATCCATAAATTAGTATAGTTTCACTAGACAATGCTCTCTGATTATTACAGTAGAAAAGACTGATTCAAAAAGCTAATCATTCACTTCACTTGGAGTAGTTCATAATTTACTTTGCAACACAATAAATACAACACTGGACTTAAGTGACATCAAAAAAGGAGCCATTCATGATAGAAATCAAAACCACCCTATTTTTTAAAATGAGCTTAACTTATTTGCCTTTTTATCACCGGTGAAGCAGGTATTTTAGACAATAATATTTACACAATCTTGCACAGTATTCCTGTAAAACTATACTTTGTAATAAACTAGGAATACTTTAGCAAAATCCTATCTAACTTCACTTTTGTGGTTTTTACTTTAATTTTTACTACTCATTTTACATTTGAAAGAAAATAACTTTTAGCACATGAATGCAAGAATTGTTCATTTAAATCAGGATACTTGGCATTAGTAGCACTTAGGTGAGAAACTTGCATAGGTTCGTGATCAGGATAGAAAATATGCTTCTGGACACAATATTTCTTTTGTGCTTATTATTAAAACCCCACACTAATTAACTGGCTCATGCGTATATACATTACCGAATGTACGAAGTTAGTGAAGCAGTGGCAAAGATTGGTGGCAAGTGACATGACGGCTGAATGAACTCACGGCTCCTGATGTTCAAATGCTCTATAAATCTCTTCCTGGCGTCGGATTTTCATCATATTAGAGCCATTCCTTTATGCTGAGAATACCAAATAATTACGAGATCCACAACCGAGGCAAATCCTTTACAAAGCAGCTTCTAATCGCCTCTCTTGGCACCGTCGAAGTGTACCGTGCTGCAGCTAGCCACATACTGCGTACCGTTCACACCAAGGTGGCCCTCAGTTCCACCCGCTATAACCACCTTTTACATCGCACCATGACACTTCCGTTTCTTAAGGACTTCCCTACATCTTTTATATATTACAAATACAAGTGCCCTAAGCATGAACCAGCTTTCAATAAACATTTTCTTTTTGTGAATATACACATACTATAATGATTTATCAATTTAACAAATGCTTTCCCGTTCTTCATACATATACTACGAAACTTTAATTTTCCTGTCACAAATCAAGGACTTCGAATAGAAAGAATAAACACTCCATAATTGCAGATACACAGTTACATTATATAAACCCACTTCTAATCGATATAAGTGTTACTCTACCTCTACGGGCAATTCCAAGTAAAATGATCTATCGGCCTAACCATTAATTACTCGGTTTTGAAACCATTACGGGCGGTGCACAAACAGTTACTTCCATGAAATCTAAGCAACCCAGCACTGTGTACAGTCTGCACGAGTTGACCTCCTAGTTTTACCGAGAACTCCTTTAAGTCTGCGCAGCTCTGACGTTATCACAGGCACTAGGCACACAGGCGTTTGACTGACGCGAACAGTTTGATATCTCGGTGCGAAGTTTCTTTGATGTACTTATGTACTGGCGCAGCGAACCGCCAAAAGAAACATTTGCTATCAGCAGCCACAGGCACATATAGCAGCATCTAAATGACTCCTGTCTCGGACACGTATTAATTAATATCTCTGTCGTTTAACAATTTACAATTCTTTTATTTTTTATATGAATAGAGATAAATTTCCTTTGTTACTGAAAAAGTTTTAGCTCGACTGTGTTTAAACTTTGCTGGCTAGAATTTTTCGAACTGAACCGACAGTAGAACATGATCTCTGAGTTCCCTATTTAAGATTCGTTGTAATTATTGTTCCTTACAATTCAATCTTGAATCTTTCTACAATTGTATTAATGGATGAATGTAATTGAGTGCTGTAATTAGAATTTACTTCTGCTAGTACAAATGGTACTTAATCTATCATGAATAAGAATGTTTCCATTCGGAATTTGGTTTTTAGTAAATAACTTGAAAACTAATAGACGTTGCTTATTGGTGTCATATATTTAATGTTTCTACATCAAACTGAGACTAGATAAGGACGTTTAATTTTCTGAGTATAGTATTTAGCGCCTTGAATTTTCTGTGAAAATGCCAAGTTTGACCAAAATATTGCTAGATCAAGATGAGACTTGTAACTTTTAATTGTGACATACAGTTGCGTATTCTGAACAGGTTTTAGCTTTGTAGTCTTAGTATTTAGTGTCACTTATATTTTCTTAAGAGTATATATTTTGACGAACACATTCATTTGATCATTCTGAGACTTTACCATGTTAACTTTAAAATAATGAAGCATACATTGCCGAAGTTTGGAAAAGTTATTTTAATTTTGCTCTTAGGTTGTGGTGCAACCTCTTACGTTAAGCACAGGCGCTTTATAATGATGTGGCGCTAGTAGTAATGAACTGGGGTAAGCCGCTGCACACTCGCTCGCCTCTGTACCCATCACAATGAATCAGCGCTTTTCCCCTTCAAAACTAACATACAGTCTCCTACTAAAAATGCCTCAAACATTACGTCCTAACTTGGACAAACCAGTAAATAAAAGTTAAACAGAAAATGTCGGAAAATGTACACATAACTGTTATGTACAGCTCTCTTCTAAACTATAGGGGAAATGTTATTACCGTACTTTCTACTCTATTTACAACATGATCGTCCTTCACATTAAATCAGAATGGCTGTATATTTTCTCGTGGCCTAGAGCCGAAAATCCGGTGGCTTATAATCTGTTACCATTATCTAACTGAAACAGTCAGCATTAAAATTAAGTTCTCCAAGATGTCAGTTGCATTATTAATACCAGAGCTGTTTCCTTTCTTTCCTAAATTTCTGCATCCTGCACATCTATTCCCATACAGCAGCAGTTTAGAGGGTGGTGATGTCACATGCTGAACTTTTCTTCCTCGGGAGCATGTACCGCGGTGCAGGCTGACATCACACCGTCGCTACCTGCCTTCCCCTAATTTACGAACTTGTTCAGAGAGGGAAATAAAATTTATATGCTTATTATAACTTCTGCCAACGGCCTTGCCGCAGTGGTAACACCGGTTCCCGTCAGATCACCGAAGTTAAGCGCCGTCGGGCTGGGCTAGCACTTGTATGGGTGACCGTCCGGTCTGCCCAGAGCTGTAGGTAAGCGGAGTGCCCTCAGTCCTTGTGAGGCAAACCGAGGAGCTACTTGATTGAGAAATAGAGGCTCCGATCTGGGAAACTGACATACGGCCGGGAGAGCGGTGTGCTGATCACGTGCCAGTCCATATCCGCATCCGGTGATGCCTGTGGGCTGCGGTTGACACGGCGGCCGGTCGGTATCGTTAGGTCTTCATGGCATGTTCGGACGGAGTTATTATAACTGCTGCAGTTGATAAACAGTTGCCTGTCTTGGTAGTCTGTTGATAAAGTGCAAGGGTAGAAACGGATAACGTCGCGGATTCTAATTCTGATCAGAGCCTAGAAATCACTTTAATCCTGCACAATTGCACTCGTTCCGCAGCTTGAAAAATCTCGTCGTATAAATGTAAATTTGTTTGTCCTCTTCACGAGTCAGCTAAAAAGATAAATTTGTTCTTCAGCACGTAGGGCCTCATCACATCAGTGAATTTTTTTTTTTATAAGGCTTCTGTAAGTTTCCTAGACTTTGTTGAAGTTATGACGACACTCCAATATTTTGCCACGTACTCATCCACAGTTTTTTTGAATTTTCAGTCGATAACGTTCCCTTTCCTTTCCATTTCATTCTTTATATTAATGCTCAACTGGAACCGACTAACAGTTACGAAATGTCATCGATATTAACGCTTCTTCTGTGTCAAACTCTCAATTTTTGGTTCATGGAGGTATTACTACTCCTAGCTAATTGTATTTTACAGGACTCCATAGAAAATAAATGAACAACTATGGGTACAAAAACGAACTTTGTAATTTTTCACTGTGTTAGTGGCTCACAACGTAAAAATCTCTAATTTTCTGATGTATAAAACTGCCTATGCAATTACTTTCTACATTCTAAGTTATGAATGAGCGTCTATTAGCAACGAATGGGCTCGCAGCTACATATCATTATTATAGCGATCTTTGGAGTTTTTGTGTGTCTTTTACCTAATACTTGGGGTATAGGGAATTAAATAACGTCCTGTTGACAAAGTCGGCGTTATGGTGATACAAAAATCCTTCCACAAGAATTACTCGTTTAAACACAACGTTTTTGCTAGATTCTAGTAATGTTGCCCGTATATAATTACGTTTTTCATTATGTGGTCACGCGCCTGCCTCGTTCTAAAAAACAGCCATTTGTTCCTGACCATTAATCGTCCACGTTGTGTGTTTGTGGTAACGACGTGGGTTAGTCTACCCATAAGGTCGTTGACTGTAATGGTTCATTTGACATTAATGACAGAGCTGTCGACTGTGCTAGACGGAGATCGACGATGCATGTCACAAATTAATATGTAAAACCGCGTCTCCGATTCATTTTCAATTTCACTCGAAGATAAATTAAATTTAGAAACTAATTTTCGGTTTTTAGCACTGAGTGCAGATTCCTGGACGATGGCTTACTACTTTTTGTGCATGACGTGCAAGATAAAAATGTGTTAGGTCGACATGTTAATTTCAAAGACCGTAACTAACGGTATGTACGTTTCTATGCAGCTACCATTACAATATACAGTATAATACCCGATACAAATGGAAGTACAATTCAGGGTGAAAGCTTATCACTGATTATATTCGTCAGTGACTTGGTGAAAGTGAGGAGTAATTACAGGACCTGTTGAATGGAATGACCGGTGTATTGTGTCCAAAATGTGGATTGAAAGTCTACGAAATAAACACAATAGCGTTAAGGAGTAGTAGAAGTGAGATTAATGATAAACTTTTAAAGTGAGGACTACACAATAGAAGTGAACGTATCTACTATCTTGTAAGCGAAATAAATACTAACGGGCCAACTTAGGTCGTAAGTAGCTAAGACTAGCGGAGGTAAAGATAGAGTTATTCGCCAAATCAAGAGAATTGAAGAGTTTGCAGTTGGCGTTACAGAAGGATGCTGAAAATTTAGTGGACTGATAAACTAAGATATGAGGAGGTACGTGTCGAAAACACTGACAAGATGGACAGGACGACAACACATTAATAAAGACACAAGGCAACTTCCAGGGCACTAGAGGGGATCCTAATAGACAAGCACTGTAGGAAACAAAAGATAATGGAACACATGTAAAATAATCGAAGATGTTGCGAGTAATCGCTGCCCTGAAATGGAGAGATTAGCACAGAAGGGGAAATATGGCGGGCAGCAGCAAACCAACCACAAGCTGACCATCCACAATAAAGGCATTACACCAAGTTTTGATATGGTGAAGGCGGAATTCGTTTCATTTGTCACAGTGGCAAATCGATAGCACTAACCAGATATTGGGGCAAATTTGTCGGGAACTCTATAAGCTTGGTTATCACATATGTCTGAGATATGAGCAAGTGAGTCCAGAAAACCGTCCTAAATTCCTTCAAACTCTGAGTTATCGATGGCAATATTACCATGAAGATACTGAAAAAACTCTAAACTCTTAACAAATGCTGGGAGTGAATTTGAAATTCGATCGGATCAGACGAACAGGTTATGATGTTGCATACAGTCAGTTAACCGCTTAAAATCAGCTATTTAGAGGCTAAGTGATTATACTGGCACTAAAGGAAAGATAGCGGAGAGAATAAAGGAATACTGAAATCGATCTTTCGAAATTGTTTCACCGCGGAAAATCGTAGTAAGGATCCTCCTTTCAAATAGAAACGGCATCCGTCCACTCCTTAAACTAACCACGCCAAACGGATAGCAACCACGCCGACTACATGTAGATGCGGAACAAAGGCACAAGAAAAAAAAGTGAGTAACGAAGCAATTTCTTGTCCACAGCAGAAACTATGTACAACCTCTAGAAGACGTCTCCATGAGAAATTTCGCATTTGTTACGTAAATGATTCCGTTATAGTGTCATAGATGCAAGGTATAAGGTATACATGTAGTGGATGGACTGTGCGAAAGACGTTGTTTATACGTTTGCTTCATAAGCTGTAACCTTCGCCAAACGTGTAACACATTCCTGCAAATAACTGAGAAACAATGTAAACATGGATAACTTATTTAATCAGTATCAGAGTCTTACAAAATTGAGACAATGATAGTGATCTTTGAAAACTAATTAAACTTCACGAATAAAACGCACTCGGGAGAATATATATCCAGATTGGGAACCACCAGTATATAGTTTCAGCTTCATTTAGAGAGAAAAGCGTCATAAATTAATTAAAGGTCGTATTGGTTACAACCTGGAATAGAAAACCAACTAAAACCACTCAACGTAAGGAAGGTTGCTAGACCTATCGAGATATTTGAAAGATGCGCCAGAAAAAGAAACATGTAGGGAAAAAATGGACTCCCACGGATCATCATAGGCCTAGTAATAAGCGGAAAACAGATCAGGATTTAATGTCACCACTACGCAGAAGTCATCGAAGACAATCACCAGCTGCGACGAGAATGGCGAATGATATTGATCCCGTCCTTGCTATTCCGGTATTCACGACTTAGAAAACCTCGAAAAACTTCAACCTATACAACCGAACAACGTTTGGAGTGTGATTTCCGTGCGGTGGCTACTTACCATCGTTGTCGGTTGTTACCGTCATTTAATATAACTGTTAAAGTGTTTTAATTTCTTACGTCCATTAAAGGACTCCAATATAATACAAAATGAAATCGTTATCAATGTAGGTGTATTGCCGAAGACAATAGGTTACGGCAGTTTCCCGAAGTATGCATAAAAATAGTTGTTTTAGCATAGGCTCGCATAAATGCGTCATAATCTGGTTCTCCATGATGATAAAAATAAACGGGTAGGATCCAACACGGTACGTGAGTGTGTACATTAAACAGGCTCACAATGAACCAACGATCAGCTGCAATAGGTAGAGTGTGGTTGCACAGGTGTAGCGACAATAATGTCCTCAGAGTTATTCTGAAAAACATTTTGGTGCATACGTGGTGGTGTGTTGACTTGCTTCAGGGGAACTCTAGACGGACAGCAAATTTCTGTACCGTTCGTCAGAGGCAGGCTCATCAAAGGGCACCAGCCCATCTCGTGTAAATATATGCCATTCGAGAATACATTCACCACACAAATGTATGGGGCAAAAGGGATACAATGCTAGATTTGGTTTCCTGCGCACACACAGGCTGCCAACTGGGTGTACTAACATGTACTGTTACTGTATAAGACAAGAGAGTTCCACGTAAGCCGCACCTCGATCAACGAGAACCAGATAGGTACAATTTAACTGAAGTGTTTCCCTTCCTCTGAAAGAATAGTCCTGCTTAAACAGAATGACGGCAGAAGGCCTCCGCTGATCGCCAAACGTTTGGGGGATCTTGAACGAAGCACAAGAATTTCCGTTACAAAGAAGAGGATTTGTTGTTGGGTTACTGTTTTCTCACCAACTCAGGAATGCGTACAAACAGTAGGAGGAACTGAATTTCCCACGTCACACCTCAGCCACCACAAAGGGATTTCCCACCTCACAAGATTGGAAATTTTGGGACTCTGCAGTAAAACTGGTGCTCTGAATGCAGCGCCCATCGTTCATTGGGTGAGATTGAAAACTGAGCTCACCAATGACAAAGACGATACAACGAAAAATTCAGCACCAAGGAGGACAAGCTAGGTAAAAAGGAAGGGTTGCCACAGGGGGAAGAGTCAGTGACTGAGGAATGAAGATGAACAATGAATGTTTGATCTGTGAGAGTAGGTCCTAGAGATGCCTGAGAAGTGATTGTGTGCTGCTTCACACGAAACATTCTAACTTGGCCTCCTGGAGACAGAATTTGTCTGATCCTTGCATTCACTTCTATCTCCACCCTCACTTTGTGACATCCTATTTTTCGTTTCGATGTCAGATGGACATTCTATGGTCTGATGCTAGAATCTTTAAGCATCGAACTGTATATCCCTTGTCTGACCTAATATTTCAAAGATTACACTGATACAACCTCTGTGGGATAGATCCAGTAGACATAAGAGAAAGTGCACATACAATAATACCGCATTGGGCACCGGAAAGCGCTCTTCCCAGAAACAGATTACGCAGAAGGTGTGGATGATACGCCGCGACTGGCGCCAGTACTTCTGCCCAGCTTTGCTTCGATTTTCCTTTGGCCGGCCGAGAGTCTTTAATTGTGGGCCTGGCTATTTAACTCTACAGCGTCGAAGCAGCAGCACTATATAATGTGGTCGTGTCCACCGGCTTCTACCTCAACCTGTGGAAAACTTCCCGGATCCTAATGTTCCTCAAACCCGACAAACTGCCATCCGCTGTCTCCGCCTACCGTCCCATCGCCTTACCTCGGTCTTCAGCAAGGTCCTGGATTCCATCCTCACCTGATGCATCTAACAGCACCTCCACCAGCACCACCTCCTTCCCTCTACCCAATGTGGCTTTCGGCCGTCCTTCTCTACTGATGACCTTCTCGTTCACCTCACTCACCCCTTCTCCGAACAACTAAATTCCCGTCACTCCCCCATCTTCCTCTCCCTCGACCATGAGTGTGCCTACGACCATGTATGGCATTCTAGTCTCCTCTTGAAGCTACAAACCTTGACCCTTCCTGTTAACTATGTACATCTGTTCGCCTCCTTCCTTTCTCACCATCCTTCCTATGTCACCATTCATAACACGGATTCCTACACCTTCCACCCCTTCGCCGGTGTGCCCCAAGGTTCCATCCTCTCCCCTCTTCTCTACCCTCTTTACATGGTGGACATGCCACCGCCTTAACCCCCCTTACATCTTCTCCAATACGCCGATGACACTGCCTTCCTTGCCCTTATCCCCTTCCTGTAATACCCCGAGCACCCTCTCCAATCCCATCTTGACTGGTTCACCACTTGGTGTAACCAGTGACTGCTCAAGGTAATACTTCCAAAACCCAGGTGATCATTGTAGGCAAAACCACCCCTTCCTTCCATCTCCTAGATTTTTATCTCACTGTCTATGGGCGTCGTATCAACCTCACCCCCACCCTCGAGTACCTTGGCGTCACCCTTGACCATCGCCACTCCTGGACTTCTGATCTCTGGACGATCCAAGCCAAGGCACGCTCTCAACTCCGCCTCCTCAAGCTCCTTTCTGGCCGCTCATGGGATCTGGGGATCTGGACCCCTCCACAATTCTCCACACCTATAAACCCTTGATCTGCCCCATCCTCTGTTACAACTATCCTGCCTGGATCTCCGCCCCTCCTACCTTATACAAGTCCCTTCAGATCCTGGAACGCCATGTGCTCCGCCTCGCCTATTGCATCTGCCTCTCATCCCCCACGCAGATCCTCTATGACTTAATTACTTTTCCACATCTCTTCCTCTTCCTTGGATGTATAGGGATCCTTTACACCTCCCGTAAACTTGATCCCCCTCACCCACTTGTCTCTCCCATCCTTTCCCACCCCTGTCCGCTGCCACGCTTGTACACCTGCATCCCACCAGCTCTCCATCTTACCACACTCCCTACCCTTGCCCAAGGTAGCTTCCGCCAATTCCCCTCCCAGATGATGCCCCTGTCCCCTCCATCTATCCCTCCTTCCAGACTTAATCCTCCTCTTCCTCCTCCTGTGCTTTTCCTCCAGGGCACCCTTTTTCCCTTCCCTCGCTCCTCACTTCCTCTCTCCTCTCTCTCTCTCTATTCCCTCTCCCTGGTCTTTCACACCCCCCACACCATCCCTCCTCTCCCTCCCATCTTCTCTTCACCTGGTGTCATTCCTCCCCCCTCCCCCTGCCCTCCTGTATTTCCCTGTGGCTGGCCCCCCCTTTTTTTCGTGCAACAGTGTGTTTATAGTGCGCCGAAGATCGCCATCATTGCGTTAGTGCTTCTCTTCATCTTAGTGCAATGGTGTTTCTTCGTCAGTACTTCTATGTTGACATGTTCACCGTCTGTCTATATTTGTGCACTGAGCCGACCTTCCCTGTGCGACCAGTGCCTTCCGTGAACGACTTCATTTCTTTTTCTATTGTCTCTCTTCTGTTTTTATTGTACATGTACATTTGTTTTTATGTTTTCATGTTTCTTGTATGTTTTTTTCTGTGGACGAAGAGCGGCGTGGTTAGGCCGCTGCCGCCCTCCCTTTTGTAAAGGTATAAAATAACAATAAAGAAAAAAAGGCAACGGCATCCACTGTGTGGTCTGTCGGTCGCGAGGTACGGCGGGGTCGGAAGGTTGGCCCTTACTTGGTGTGCATGCTCGTAGCGCGTGTTAAGAGTTTAGTGCTGCGGCCGGGGACGGCGGCGAAGTTGTGTTCTGGCACGAGGCATGATGTCTGGTTTTGTGCTCACCAAGCAGTGAACATTGAGAAGCAGACCTTGCCGGAGCGTCGCCTGGGTAACTGTCCGCCTGCTCATATGTGTGGTTTGATTCCGAGTGTGCCATGGCAAGTTAAGTCACACATGCCATGATAACGGGCTTGCTAACTGTGCTTTTTGAATACAAGTATTTACACATTAGTGACGAGTAATGAAAGACGATTCTGTCTCATAAAATCACACCATGTTTCATGAAAATGTAATTCTGCTCGGCCTTGTCTTTAAAATAAACTCAGCTGTTCCTATCGCTTATGGTATTTAAATGAATGCTTAAGTTGCTGAGTTAAGAACCTTTTTTATGGAGCTTTCCTGTTTCAAATGTTATGGTTGTATGTATTATGCAGTATGAACGTGTAAACGCAGGTGTGCTGTTGCCTCTTCGCTGCAACCTTCCTTGTACCTATGACTTCTTTCCAAGTTCTGTGGTTGCCCTTTTTAGAGATGTTAAGTCCTCGTCAACTGAACTGCTTAGTATGCTATTCATTATCGCAGTATCTATAGCTCTGAAAAATTCAAGCTATCTCTTCATTCCTTAGTTCTTCCGGATCCCACTTCTCTGTGCACTGAGCCTTCCTGACTGAAATTCAGCCTACTCTGCATCATTACCAAATTGTGATCTGAGTCTATATCTGCTCCTACTACGCCTTACAATCCAATATCTGGTTTCGGAATCTCTGTCTGGCCATGATGTTATATAACTGTAATCTGCCCTTGTTTTTCGCATTCTCCTGTTGTGATTCTTGAACAGAATATTCGCTGTTACTAAGTGAAATTTATTGTACAACTTAAGTAGACTTTCTCTTGTCTTATTTATGCCTTTCTTCTACTCCTTCCCCTACAACCAGAACCAATGCCCCATGACTATTAGATTTTCATCTTTCTTTATCTGCTGAATTACTCGTTCAATATCTTCATACATTTTCTGTATCTCTTCACGTCTCCATTCGACGTTGGCGTGTATACCTGAACCACTGTTATTGGTGTTGGTTCGATGTGGTTCTGATGAGAACTCTATCTTTGAACTGTTTATAGCAACTCTGTTCTGCTTTACCTTCCTATTCATAACTAAATTACCATTTTGTTGATGTTACCCCATGCAGGTCTGGCGAGAAATCTTCTTTCCATTTCACTTCAGAGATCATCGCTATGACTGATCCTTAGCATTTCCATTTTTTTTCTAGCTAACCTACCACGTTAAAATTTGTGACAACCCACTCCCAACACCGTGGAACGTTAACCTTTCGTTAGTTATTGAATGTTTTTCTCGTTGTCACTTCCCCATTGACAGACCCTTCCCGCAGATCCGAATGGGGGACTGGTCCGATATCTTTTGCCAGTGGAGAAATCATAATGACACTTTTTTCAATTACATGCCACACATCCTATGGATATACATTATGTATCTTTGACGCAGTGGTTCCCACTGTCTTCTGGATAATCATGCCGCTGGTCATTGCATATTCTCTAGCATTTTAGAGGCAGTTTCCCACCAGATGGGCAATAGAAACACTGAACCTCTGCCCACTTCTCTTCCCTCTTTGAAAAGGCTATTGGCAATGCGAGGGTGACTTCGGCCTCCATTGTTGATGATTATTATCAGACGACCTCTGATTCTACTTCCGTCAGTTTCGCAAGCCATATTCAGTCTTGATATTATCGTCTCTTCGTTCTTCTTATGTGTCCATACCGCTACAATTTTCTTCGAGCCATCACCTCACATATTCCTTATTCCACGTCCATTATCTTCATCATTTTGATGTTCCTTACACGGTCTTCCGTTGAGATTATTGCTGATATTCTCCACAAATCCTTGTCTAGTACTTTCAGCTTCATGTTTCTGATTAGTTTTCACATCTGTGCTCCATACTCTCTAACATCGAATGTCTGTATTCATCACATTCTTACTTCATGAGATTGAACTGAGTATCCCAATAACCTTACTTCCATTACTAATTCTTTTATTAATATCTAAATTTTAAATTCCCTCTTTTCCGAGAATGGACCACAGTCAGCAAAACTTGTTGATATTTTTGGTTTTCCCCCTATAATCAGTTCATCCAGAACATTAGTAAGATATTCTGTTTTTCAATAATTAATCCGCAAACTGCAGTTGTTATATTGTTTTGTTAGCCTGTTACATATATAATTTTCATCTTCCACATCTTGTGCCATGATGAACTGGTCATCAGTACATAGTAAACGGTGCAGTTATGTTCCATCTACAATCTCAAATCCCACTGTCTTACGTTTATGGGACTTTTTCCTTATACTAATGCATATATTTATTTTGAATAGCACTGGTGATATTGGGCAGTCTTTTAAGAGGCCTTTGTTTCTATGAAAGTGTTACCGGTTTTTATTTGGCATGTACTATCTTTATAATCTGTTCAAACAGAACATTATGACCACCGACCAACTAAAGATATAAATCCGTCCTGGCGATACCAGCGTCAGCTGGCGAGGAATGAATGCTAGTCAGACACGTGCACGGCGCATGTTGTATCAGTGAGCGTTCTGTCCGTGTGTAGAATGGGGAAGACGCACGATCAGAGTTTCACCGACGGCAGATTGTGATGGCCCGAAGACTTGGAACGAGCACTTCGGAAACTGCAAGATTTGCAGATGTTCGAGGAGTCCTGTGGTCAGTGTCTTTAACATTAGGCGAAACCAAAGTGTAACCAGGTCGAGACGTTGTGGATTGGACGGCCACCTGTCATTATAGGTATCGGATGTCGTAGTCTGGGCAGACTGGTAAAACAGGACATGCGGCAGACTGTGGCGGAATTAACATCAGACTTTAATGCTGGTCAGAGTACAAGCGTGTCCGAGCGCACAGTGTACCGAACACTCCTAACGATGGGCCTTCGCAGCCGACGACCCATGCATGTTTCCACTGTTAACACCACGACATGAGCAACTTGTGAGGCGGCGAGTAACTTGTGAAAATTAAAATAATTGCTGTATAAATGCTTGCAATACAAATGTTGAATCAGTTTCAGGCTTTTAGAATGTTGTTAATGCTGTCTTTCGCCGTTCTCAACACTGGCTCTCTATTTACTTTTTAGCACCCAGAAAGTGATTTAACAAAACGTGAAGCCTGTAATTAGAGTTCCTAGTGCCCACTTCATCTGAGAATACCATTATAGCTGCAGCTTATAGCTCTGAGGAATTAGGAGATTGTCCGGGATTTCTAATCAAAAACGATTTTCCAAAATAGTTGAGTATATTCTGAAGTTCACTGATAAAACACAAGTATCCTTTCAACCTAACTAACAGAGCAGTTCAGAGTCTAATGCACTGATGCAACTATAAATGTCCGAATTAAATGTTAAAAAGAATGCTCGCCAAAATTTGATGAGAATATTTCATCAAACGCCACGCTAAATAATTGGTAGAATGTCTGTCCCGCGACGGCACGTGAAAATACGACAATACGCAAACTGAAGCTAGATAATGAAAATCATCCCAGAATTAACCCTTCACTTGAAATGATTTCACGGTTCCGCGTATCTCTAGTAACTTAATACGGCACCCGAGGCTGTTTGTAGCAGTGATACCGATGCGACGCGACTCCCGACACAGATGGCGTGTTATTCAGCGTCTGGAGAGAACTGGGGCCTTCCTTCCTCGCGCAGCGCTCTTATATATATAGCCGCGGTGCGGACGGCTAAGGGAACGCCTGCTCAAATCGGCTCTCCCGACTAGCCGCTGGGCTAGTAACGCACCACTTCAAGTTACATAATAATTTATAGCTTCTTTTGCTGATGGCCGATGAAGCTCTTAATTTAAACGTGCATTCAGCACGCAGGTAAGTATTGATAATAAAATTTTGACGTGGCTAAGTTAAATATTTTGGGCGAGAGAATTAATTAAATTACACTGCACGCAGTAGATGAGCTCTGAACTGGCCCTTTTGAGATCCGCTATCGCTATAATTTTATAGGTATTCAAAAGAAACTTTTCACATCTTCACAGTCATAGCGGACCTCCAACGTATTTAAATCTAAACATCCTAGCCTTATTTATTAGCCTACTTAATCTATCTTGCTTCCTTCAGTTTTGAGACGAAAACCAGAAAATCATGAATTTCCACTAAAGTCTCAGTTTGTGAAATCCAAAGTACTGTTTTTATTAAATCATTATGAAAGATGAATCTAAATATAAATTTTGAAGTTTCTAGCTCTTTTCTGTTGCGCCATTGATTTTTTCAGAAAAACGTCCAAATTTCGAAAATGGCTGAAGTTATCGAACTGATATTTAACACACATTAATTTAGTATTATTCCTGACATGCTAGAAAAGATTTAGGTCATTTGCTTGATTTTTAAGGTATTGCGCAACATTTATGACGTCAGAGCAAGTTACAGCAGACTGGCTGGCACACAATGGAAACTGATGTGAATTTACTACAGCATGAGTAGGCTGCTTCCCTACAAACTACGACTGAAATGGGCACGTGATCACCAACACTGTCGCAGTGGCAGAGCATTGGATGGTCTGATGAATTCCGATATCGTCTTCGTTATGCCTATGGGAAGGCGTGAATCCGTCATCGTCTTTCAGGGAACAGCTTCTGGACACCAGTTGTGCTGGACGGAGGCAAGCTGGCGGAGGGTCCATTATGCTCTGGGGAACATTCACTTGGGCATCCATGGGTCGAGTGGAGCTCGTACAAGGCACCATGACGGCCAAGGACTACCGTATACTAGTTGTAGGCCATATACACCCCATCGTGATGATCATGTTTTCCAACAACAGTGGCTTTTTTCAACAAGAGAATGCGCCATGTCACAAGGCCAGGAGTGTGATGGAGTGGTTCGAGGAACGCACTGGCGAGTTCCAGTTGACGTGCTGGCCCCCAACTCAGCAGACGTGAATCCAATAGAACACATCTGGAATGTCGTTGAACGTGGCGTCAGAGCTGATCGCCTCCCTCCCCGGAATTTACGTATTTAAGTGAACTGGGTGACGTGTGTGCAGATGTGGTGCCAACTCCCTCCAGGGACTTACCAAAGCCTCATTGTTTCCATGCCACTACGCACCGCAGCTGTTACCCGTACCAAATGTGGACATACCGGCTATTAGGTAGGTGGTCGTAATGTTCTGGCTGATCAGTGTACATTTCTTATATTATTTTAATTAAGGGATACTCTTTGTCTGCCATACGTAACGCTTTCCAAAGCAATTTCTTTGGAATGGTAGTATTTACCTTTTTTAAATCTATGAAAATAGGCTAATGATTTTTAATTTTTCTCTACATTTTTGGGAAATCTGTCGTAATGTGAAATTGTGGTGTACATATGATCTGCTAGCTGTGAAGCCAAAATTTTCTTCTTAGATGCTAAAATTAGTGTTAGAAACTCATTAACGTGAATTTTTAGGAAGGTATTTATCACTTTGAATTTAATTTAATACACCTTGGCACCGAACGCACGGTGACCACAATATCAGTTTCTCAGTTCTTTTAATTAATTACATTTAACGTATGTCCAAGTCAGTCCAATCAGTTAACATGACTATATTTTGGCATCGACCGGTAGCCTATTTGCCTTTCAATCCATTAATCAGTTTGAATTGATTGTCGTGTATTTTTGATTCAGCACGCCAAGCAACACTTTTTCACGCTTCGAGCGTACAACTGGGGTTTCTCTGCTTCCTTGCCAATCTCAGTGCCATGGCGTGTGTGTGTGGTGTATCCCTGCAACGATGTGATGGTTCTCTGAGGTATTTCTGCTATCTGGCAGTTGGTGTAAAGCGCTGTCATGGCGGCACTTGAGGAGCCCAGTGGCTACACGACAGGGGTGGAGCGTCACCTGCACCTGATACTTACGACCTGGCTACCACGAAATGCGCTGACGACACACATGTGTAGCCTGGCAGGGACGTGGGACAGACCAGATTGTGAGTGACAGTAGAAGATGAATGGTGGACCACAACTGCACCGACAAAAAAAAAGTTAAAATCTGTGTGATTTCCTACGGGACCAAATTGCTGAGAGGTCATCGGTTCCTAGACTTACACACTACTTAAACTAACTTATGTTAAGAACAACACCCACACCCATGCCCGAGGGAGGACTCGAACCTTCGGCGGGAGAGGCCGCGCAATCCATGACATGGCGCCTCAAACCGGGTTGCCACTCCGCGCGCCCACCGACAAAATTTAGGAAGTTGTTACGGGAAGCGTTCTGATTATTATGGTTCTGGTGGTGCGTTAAAGAGTAATAACTTGTTTGGTTTGTTTCCCCAATTACTTGTGTTTCTGTGAAACTACGCTCACAACAGTGAAAATGCAACAGTAAAACTATGCATACTGCTATGAATCACAAATAAGCCCACCAATAAGACTTCCGAAGAGACAAACCTCCGTCAGAACCGAGCAATACTGAATGCAAGATTCATGGCAAAGAGTAAAGTGGATGTTACTATTGCCAATACCAGATACCGAGAGTGAATGCAATACGTTATTTTCGAAGCAAGACACAATATTTTTTACTTCTTACCAACGTGCAATATAGATACAAAGATGAGTGGCTTTAAGAAATCAAATGAAACGTAGTTATTATGTGTCGAGCCACCGCAGATTACGGGTTCCTTACACCAAAGTACATAAAAATATCCCTTGAACAATCACTGGAAATATGTCGGTGGATTTCGGATGCACCTTGTATATTTGGTTTATATCACTATTAGATACCATTCATAATCTTCCTCTGGTTTGATTAAATAATTAGCCACCCAGTAAGCTAACAAACACCGAATTGAGAGTTTCAATGTTCTCCGCACTCGCCTCCGGAGAAATCAACCTGTATGATAATGTACACTCCTGGAAATTGAAATAAGAACACCGTGAATTCATTGTCCCAGGCTTGCCATGCCATTTCCACCTGGCGCCTCAGTTGGACCAGCGTTCGTGCTGGACGTGCAGACCGCGTGAGACGACGCTTCATCCAGTCCCAAACATGCTCAATGGGGGACAGATCCGGAGATCTTGCTGGCCAGGGTAGTTGAGTTACACCTTCTAGAGCACGTTGGGTGGCACGGGATACATGCGGACGTGCATTGTCCTGTTGGAACAGCAAGTTCCCTTGCTGGTCTAGGAATGGTAGAACGATGGGTTCGATGACGGTTTGGATGTACCGTGCACTATTCAGTGTCCCCTCGACGATCACCAGTGGTGTACGGCCAGTGTAGGAGATCGCTCCCCACACCATGATGCCGGGTGTTGGCCCTGTGTGCCTCGGTCGTATGCAGTCCTGATTGTGGCGCTCACCTGCACGGCGCCAAACACGCATACGACCATCATTGGCACCAAGGCAGAAGCGACTCTCATCGCTGAAGACGACACGTCTCCATTCGTCCCTCCAATCACGCCTGTCGCGACACCACTGGGGGCGGGCTGCACGATGTTGGGGCGTGAGCGGAAGACGGCCTAACGGTGTGCGGGACCGTAGCCCAGCTTCATGGAGACGGTTGCGAATGGTCCTCGCCGATACCCCAGGAGCAACAGTGTCCCTAATTTGCTGGGAAGTGGCGGTGCGGTCCCCTACGGCACTGCGTAGGATCCTACGGTCTTGGCGTGCATCCGTGCGTCGCTGCGGTCCGGTCCCAGGTCGACGGGCATGTGCACCTTCCGCCGACCACTGGCGACAACATCGATGTACTGTGGAGACCTCACGCCCCACGTGTTGAGCAATTCGGCGGTACGTCCACCCGGCCTCCCGCATGCCCACTATACGCCCTCGCTCAAAGTTCGTCAACTGCACATACGGTTCACGTCCACGCTGTCGCGGCATGCTACCAGTGTTAAAGACTGCGATGGAGCTCCGTATGCCACGGCAAACTGGCTGACACTGACGGCGGCGGTGCACAAATGCTGCGCAGCTAGCGCCATTCGACGGCCAACACCGCGGTTCCTGGTGTGTCCGCTGTGCCGTGCGTGTGATCATTGCTTGTACAGCCCTCTCGCAGTGTCCGGAGCAAGTATGGTGGGTCTGACACACCGGTGTCAATGTGTTCTTTTTTCCATTTCCAGGAGTGTATTAATTATCTAGATGTGACACATACAGCAGTTTTCGCAGGTAAATTATAGAGCTTTTTCTTGTAAGATTTCAATTTAACACACTATTTACAATTTACAACAAAGTGCTGTTGTGTAAGACTCAAGAATAAAATTCCATAATGTTCCCCTATTCCTTCTGATCCTTGCGTATCTCAATTTTGAATTATGCTGAACTTACACAAAAAACGTTACTTTAATTATTTTCTATGCCAATTACGCTATCATAGAAAAAAGCAATTACGCCTGATACCTGTCAGCGGCAGCAGTCACTTTGTGCATAATATTGGCAGATATTAAACTCGGAATATTAAAACTCTGTAAATTACTGTTGTAATAAAAGAGATGTATTTATACATTCGTTTGATATGAACGATCTGTTTTATTTATCTCCAGAATTCATATACATTTTGATAACGATTTGATCTTTGAATGACACAGTCGATAAATGCGGAATTTTAAATGGAGATTAATGTCACTACAGTAAGGCTGGCTGAGTTCATACGCGTCGTGTGTCATTCAAGATGTGTGGATGCTATGTAACATAGAGTAAAATCCGTAAATATTTCGGGAATGACCTGGAGCAGTTTCCGACGTTTCGAGATTTCACCTCTCCGATGAGAGATTTTTTGTATAGGAATTTTAAAGATAAGTATCCCATATTATTATAGGTGATAGACTTCTTCGTTCAGTTGTGCTTTTGTCTCACGTTGGCGTAGGGTCGGCATAGTTACTAACGGATTTGTCACGGTTAGTTTAAGGGGTGGTCGAATGCCCTTCCTATCGGCACTCTGTTACGCCACAGGACATCTGCATGCAGTCGTGTGAAAGTGAGCGAAAATTTTCTAAATGTTTGTGAAACATATAACTGAGGTGGGACTTGGGTACAAGCCCAGTATTCACCTAGTGAGAAGCAGAAAACTGCTTGAAAATCGCGTCGGTTTGTCACGCGAGGCTGTCCGGGCCAATATATTATTACAGGTTATAGTATTGTTCAAAATAGGGAAAGTAAGACACAAGAGGTAATTAAAATCCCTCATTTGATTAGTGCGACTGGTAAAATGTCGACGGTATTCATTGCGTTAAGATAAGCAGGTAACTTTGACGAATCGGTTTAGTCAGGTGGGCGAATACTGCAGGCCAGAAACTGCCTGCGGGTTGACAAGTGGTGACCACCAGATGATTTTGTGCCTACTGAGGGCTGCCGTTGTATCTCTCAGCAGCTCACGACGTAATACAGCCTCTGTAAAAAATTTGTGTGTGTGTGGTTTTTTTTTTTTTTTTTTTTTTTTTTTACTCTTACAGAAGACAGTACTGGAGTACTGGACAACAATAGGAAGAAGTGCGGTAGCGTTCTCGCTTCCCACGCCCGGGTTCCCGGGTTCGATTCCCGGCGGGGTCAGGGATTTTCTCCGCCTCGTGATGGCTGGGTGTTGTGTGCTGTCCTTAGGTTAGTTAGGTTTAAGTAGTTCTAAGTTCTAGGGGACTGATTACCATAGATGTTAAGTCCCATAGTGCTCAGAGCCATTTGAACCATTTGGAGTCTGCATCTACATACATGTGCCGCGAACCACCCTGAGGGTACCCTGTACCGCTACTAGTCATTTCCTTTCCTGTTTCACTCGCAAACAGAGCAAGGGAAAGACGAGTGTCTAAAAGCCTCCACAAAAACCTTTAATTTTTGCATTTGATTTTATGGTCCTTACGCGAAGTGTATGTTGGTGACAGTAGAATCGTTTTGCAGTCGGCCTCAAGTGCAGTTTCTCTAAATTTGCACAATAGTGCCTTGCGGTAACAACACCGTCTTCCCGCCAGGGATACCCATTTGAGTTCATGAAGTATTTCCGTAATACTTGCGAGCTGACAGAACCTACCGGTAAAAAATGTAGCAGCCCGCTTCTGAACACGTCTTCCTTTAATTTGCCCTGGTGGGGATACCAAACATTCGAATAGAACAACCGCGCGGGATTAGCCGAGCGGTCTCAGGCGCTGCAGTAATGGACTGTGCGGCTGGTCCTGACGGAGGTTCGAGTCATCCCTCGGGCATGGGTGTGTGTGTGTGTTTGTCCTTAGGATAATTTAGGTTAAGTAATGTGTAAGCTTAGGGACTGATGACCTTAGCAGTTAAGTCCCTTAAGATTTCACACACATTTCAACTTTTTTTTCGAACAGAACTCAAGAATGAGTGGCACTAGCGTTCTATATGCTGCGTCCTTTATGGATGAGCTACACGTTTCCAAAATTCTCCCAATAAAACGAAATCGAGGATTACCTTCCCTACTACCAACCTGACGTGCTCATTCCATTTAATATCCCTTTGCTACGTTACGCCTTGATATTTAAAAGAAGTGACTGTGTCTAGCTGCATCCTATTAATGTTGTATTCGAACGTTACATCCTCTAATCAATTGGAAAAGGAGTCTAGTGTATGAGACAGTTATAATTTAGTGACAATATTAAGTGAGAACGATCGTTGAGGCAGTCTGAATAAAACGCGACAAAACCAAATGCTTTCACAAGATCTCAAAATAATTTAGACTTTGTAGTCAGAGCGGACTTATGACAACAACGTTAGTCAAAGGAAGCAGGGCTTTGAACGTAATCACTGTAGGGGAGACCTATATCGGCACAGAAACACTCTAACAGAAAATATGCCAAGTTTGTTTTAATTATACGTGATCACATGACATGGAAAAAGGTACAATAACATACGTGGTTCAGTGAGTACAACGGCACAACTGCACTGAATAAACAACGCATCGTACTCACAAAGGAAACTCCTCATCGCACCCCCGTCACATTTAGTGGTAAGAGGGCCCAGTGGACAGCCCGTCAAAAACTGAACACAAATCAGACACGAAAACAGGAAGAAGGTGTACTGAACTGTGGAAAAAAAAATAGTGAATGGTCGAAGAACAAGGAAATGAATATATAGCAGTCGACAAGCGAAATGGGGTCGTAGTCAAGTGTTTACGGTGTTGGTCAACCAAGCGGGCGTGCCTTGTTCAAACCCGTCTTGTGCAATTTTTTTTCCAGTGTTCACTTCGTGTTGTAACGTCCATTTACAGTAGCGAGATGTAAGGTAGGGACCTATAATGACAGTTGATTCTGGACAACTGCTGTATTAGCAGCCGAAAGGAAGTGGCTTTCTAATGGTAACCGCAAACGTTTCATGACAAGGCGACAAGTCAACCGAATCCTCCACCGGAAAACACATCTGGTGTGTCATACACACCATTAGTGTCAGTGCGCGCGTTGTATGATAGGAATCCTTTATCGACGCACCTAATTTGTACGACTGATGAGTGAGTGACATATGCCTCCTTCCCCGATGTAGGTGTTCGCATGAATGTGATGACTCCCAAGGAAATGATGAAAGCATAGTAGTTTGTCACATAATCCGCAACAATGAAAGCAACAGTTTCACAATCACACAGTTTCTCTGTGCTCTGTCACAACATGTTTTCAACTTTTTTTGGAGTTGCGTTCCGTTCTGAAAGTCTTGACTCTTGAATTCCTTGGTTGTAACATAGTCCACACCCGTTTATTTGTTGTTTTCATATCTGTGAGACGTCTATGCGGTATCTCGCATACTCTGACTATTCTTCACATTTACTAGCGACGGTAACGTATTCTCACCACATGACTCATTCTATAAACAGCGTAACAACGGTAACTACCAAGATTACAGAAAGAGATCAAACATTTCAGTGACCGGGCGGACAGTTCATAATGTTGCGGAAAAAAAAGAAAGTAATTGGCGCGGGGGAGTTTTGAACACCGCTCGCCCGTCCAACTCCATGACCACTTACCGACGACGCCATTGTTGTTTCAGGTTGCTCTTTATTACAGTTCTTGGTCGTGGACCTTTCACTGTTTCTATTTTGCTTTTTTTCACAGTTCAGCATACCTTCTGGGACGCCTTTACTTAACAGCTGTTTTGTCTAACCTTTAAATCTAAAGCGGGCTGGAAGGGCTGACCCAATAAAGCGAACATTTCAGTTCAAATGGTTTTATTAACTACCCAAAACAATCTCAGATACAATTTGACAGGCGCCACTCGGGCAAGATTATTTAAGAGATATTCATTACATAAAGCATAAGCAAGTTATTTATTAAATTTAACAAACAACTCTAGTTTTGACACATTATTTAAGACCCTTTCAATTAAAATCTTACATTACATGTAAACAACATTTGACAAACAGCCTCGCTACAACACGAATACTTAAAACATATTTATAACTTGGTCAGTCTTACAGAGCGACCCCGAAATTATTCGAACGCCCATTGACTTGTAAGGTACACTTTTAGGGCATAGAGGGTTACAACATCGTTCAATGATAAATGTGTAATAACAGAAGCAAGGTCCAAGCTTGTAAGGCCGAAGTTTAACCACGAACCGTGGAACCGGCAGAGAAGTAATGCTTAACTTCGAACCAAGACATAGCTCCGTTTGCAACCCCACGTCGAGTGGACCACCAAAATGTGAACCAAGCAAACGTTACCGAAGAGGAACACCCGAGCTCTGGCTAAGTCCAGCGCCCGTAAGCCAAACTCGTAATCTAAAGGGAACCCCCCGCTTCGGTTGCTTTCTGCTTCAGCTCACTGAAATACAGACCACACCCGACAACAGAAGGCAGAAAAAACCTTTCTTAACCTTATCATTTAAGATTGATCAGTAAACTCTATAAAATCAAGGCTAAACAACTACTACTTTCATTAGGAAGTGCTTCCTTTAAGTGAAAGAGTGCTTGATAAACAAACACTAAGAGTGGGAAATGATCTGACTCACAAGAACCGGAACTCACTAGAACTTAATGACACACATCTGCAAATACATCAATATTATGCGGAAGCAGAGCACACGCTTAGTAGGAGGCCTCAAATGAAATCGAACAAGCATCACATCACACGTCGTGCAACATCTTACTGTACCAAGAGCGATTACAGTTAACTAAGCGCTCTTAGTAACTATCGTACTTAACTGGGTGTCTAGATGCTGGGGCGATGTTGCGAAGATGCCAGACACCACTCGGCAAGACCATAACAGCGTGTCCCTCCAAGGAAGCGGGCACATCCACAGCTCACGAGGTTGCCAGAGAATGTACGGCGCCGGCATACTCCCGCCGACTCCAGTACAACCACGTGACAACCGCCGCACGGCCTATGCACGACGCGTTCGCTTCTGTCCGCCAACCAGTCGCCGACTCTCGCACCACCGCGTTCCGCTCTCAAGCCTTGTGTCTTCCCTTCTACTCGCGGTCGGCACTCCCTTATATCTCGAGCCGGCCCAAGTCCAAACCTCTGCACTAGGAAATCGATCGTACTCATGTCAGAGATACTACTGGCGCCACTCCCGCCACGACTCACCTTCTTCCTTTTTTCAGGCTTGATCTATTTTCAGCTTTTGACGAGCTATCTATTGGGCCATCTTACCATTAAATCTGAGAGGGGTGCGATGGGGAGTTTCCCTTGTCCGAAACAGCCGCAATTTTATAGCAGGACTGAGCATACAAAATCATCACTAATTGTTGTGGCGGTGACTAGAACTGTACTTTTACAGAAATAAATTAGTTACAAGTAGTTAGTTTTGGGACGCGATGATAACACGCAACAAGGGCTCTATTGTCACAACATTTCAGCATCGAGCCTGCAATCTATGTTTGTAAACGAAGGTGCATTGGCGACTAACAACAACAAAGTTGCTAGTCACCAAACTCGCTGCATGCCAACGATGACTTCTTGGCCTGCAGCTAATTATCTCATGATAGTAAAATCAAACTCTCAATCTCTTACAAACTCTCACAGGCCTTAAGAAAAGAGCCAAAGAACCAATACCTTCGACTAATTTTACGGTGCACCGACAGACTATGCTGCACAGAGGAGATGCACTACTTTGTGTCTCCAGTCGAGTCCTGGCTCTGTACAGGGCACCACAATGGGCGAATACTTCTGCGGAAACTCTGAGAAAAACAAACGTTGCAGATCACATTCGTCACTATCAAATTGGCCCGGCACATGGCGTGATAGTGTGGGGTGCCACTGGCTGCACAACACGATCATCTGTGGTTCAAATGGCCGGTTATTTGCACTTTTGTACCCAGTGGTCGTGTCCTGTATTCGAGGTCTGTGTGCGTCTGTGTTTCAGCAAGATAACGCAAGATCGCATATCGCTGGTACCGTCTTGACCTATCTCGTTATGAAGATGTTCGTCTGTCGCCCCGGGCTGTAAGTTCTCCTGATCTCTCACCCACTGAAAACATCTGCTCATGGTTTTACCTAGAGACTGGTACACCACTACGCGCTAGCTACTATAATCGATGAAATGAAGCAACCGGTAGAGAGTATGGAGAGATATGTGTTACTGAACCTATTGAACCACTAATCGACTCGATGCCCTCCTATTTAAAGGCGCTGTTGCTCTCGGAGGTGTCTGCTTTGAGCAGTAAATTACACACACTTTGTGCGCCAATGTCAGTGATAAATTTAATCACACTCCAAATGTAAAAAATGTTGGAGGGTCCTGCCTATAATGCTACAAAAGTTCTCAATTGAGGAGAGATGCGGCGACCTTGCTCACCAAGGTAGAGTTTGGCTAGCTCGAAGACAAGCGACAGAAACTCTTTCACCATGTGCGGGAAGGCATTATCTTGCTGAAATGTAAGTCCAGGATGCCTTGCCATAAAGGGCAACAAAACACCGGGTAGAAAACTGACGACGTGCAGCTGTACTATAAGGGTACCGAGGATCACAACCAAGACGGTTCTTCTATGAAAAGAAGTGACATTCCAAAGAATCACTCCTGGTTGGCGGGCCATATGACGGACGACATTCAGACTGGTATCCGACCGCTGTCTGGGGCGTCTCCAGACAGGTCCTAAGCCTGGAATCTCAATGTCTGAGCAGAACTGTTATCAGTTACGAGCCCCGTTTCGAATTAGGCCCGATAACTATCGAAGACGTGTGTGAAGACGGCGTGGGGATGCAAACCTGACTATAGCCCGCCATAAGGCCCCATAGCCAGCAGTGATGGTCTGGGGCGTCATTTAATTCAATGGCAGCATCCCACTGGTTGTCATCCGCGGCACTCATACAGCAGGTTTTACTTACTGCGCCGCTCCGAAGAATTCTTTTGGCTCGAAACTGGAGAACGTCTACCGCTGAAGTTATTTCGGTATACTGCTTATCGGAACTGGGATATGTTCCCGTTCTTCGAAGATTGTTTATAATTTCTCTTAAATCTGTGAAGCTTGTACATAAATTCGGTTTTGGGCAGTGTTTGTTCTCTATCCACTCATTTTCCCGACAATCTTTGAGTTTCTGCATTTGTGCATAATCAGTTACAGAAGGTCTTTCAGTGAGTAATACGTCTGTCATTAATTTCATCGTAAGATGTTCGGCATATCTGCAGATTCCGCTAACAATGCATTTGTTGGCGTAGTTAGTAGGGAAGTCCCGATATAGTAGTTTTTGTAATTTACAAATTGAGTTTCTTTTGCCTCTGGAGAACAACATGCTCGTCTAGTCGACTTTAGATATTACTGTAGTCTCGTACATCAGTAGGACCTTGCCGTATACTTGTAACCGAGCACAGCATGTTCATATGAGGTTGCGTCTTCCTTATGAGATGGCACAGGCAAATTGTGCAGTTGTGCCCAGGTCCGGTTTAACATCACACGTGGCCCATAGTACTGTTTAACTGCGGGGTCCCTATTCAGCAGTATGTTCTCGTACCTATGGTTAAAAGTAAGATATCATTATATCACTACACACTTATAAAGTTTAGGTCTGTGGATCGAACAAAATTTCTGATTTGATTTCATTTCTGTGCCACATAGTAAAACTTTGTGCCACAAAGGTAGGGAAGGGTGATCTACGTTGAGATCAGTAATGGAGGAAGAAACCCTACTACAGAGAAATTCAAGGGGGGAGAATAAGTGCACTGGCTTAAATGAATGCGTTGATTATTAATGACGGAATGAAATTTTTTTACAGAAATGCGTTGAAACGCGGCGGAGAAACTTAATATAAGGGAAGCTGAACCTGATCTCAAATTTTGGTAAATCCACATCAAATTGGATCACGTGGGGTAAATTACACATACCGGATTTCTTAAAATTATTCTCAGATGTTTTCTTAGAAATACATGTTCTACATTCAATCTGAAATGTTGATTCCAAACATGACTTACATTTCATTATGTCACCTCAGGATTTTTCACAAAATAATATTTCATTCTGGCTGAGCACCTGGCGTTGGACAGAGCTATCTTCTACTAGTCCATCACCTTCTTCCACCTCTCTCTCCCCATCTGGTCCTCCCCCACAGTCTCACCAACTCTTCTATGCCGTCTCTGTGCAGATCTTCCTCCACCCTCTGTCTCTCCATATCCTCCTTCACCTTCTCCATGTTCATCTCGTCCTCCCCCTCTCTCTGACAGTTTCAACCTGTCATACCTCTATTCATCTACTTCTCTTTCTTTCTATGCTTATCTCCTCCTTCCCTCTTATTTTCTGTTAGTGTCCTCCTCCTCTCCTTCTCTCTCCACGTTATCAGGCTCGCCCCAATAGGAGCCCAGTGGCCTTTACCCCTATACTATTTGCCGGCCAGAGTGGCCGAGCGGTTCTAGGCGCTACAGTCTGGAACCGAGCGACCGCTACGGTCGCAGGTTCGAATCCTGCCTCTGGCATGGATGTGTGTGATGTCCTTAGGTTAGTTCGGTTTAATTAGTTCTAAGTTCTAGGCGACTGATGACCTCAGAAGTTAAGTCGCATAGTGCTCAGAGCCTTTTGAACCCTATACTATTTCTCTGCAGATTGTAACTAATATTTGTACCATATTTGATTGTAATCTATCTAGAGGTAATGATGAGCTTTTTGACCATGACTTTGTCCGCATACGCACATTTAAAATATATTTCGCATATACTTAACACGTTCCACATGTACTTGTACACATATTTCACTGATATATCTAGCGAATTTCACCGTGCAGTTTCATTTTCTGTCAGCTCAATGTTAATGGCGTCGTATCTCCTAAACTATATACTGTACGGTGTCACAATTTTGCAGATACATCCAACGTAGTCTGCGAAATATGCAGTGAATAGAAGGAAAAAAAATAATAAATTCAAACATCTTGCATGATGAGGCAGTTTTTCACGCATATCAGTATTTGACTTACTATCTCCTGAACTGTGTGTTATACAGTGATATATTTTTGGTGGTACAATCCAGTGGCAGCTGTGGATACTGTATGCGAAAAGAAGTAATAAATTTAAGACTCTTAGATGATACGGCAGCTTTCACGTCTCTCAGTTTTTATGACGTATGTTCTGAACTAAGTTTAGTACAGTGATGTAAATTCCGAAGTATATGTGAATACTGTCCGCAAAATTTGTCACGAATACAATTAGTAGTTAAGAAATAATAAATTAAGAAGTCACGCCTCGTGTAGCAGCTTTACTGCATGAACAGCGAAAATTTAATAAGCGATGAATTTTTTTCCTTTCGTCGTTATGTGAGGGGGTCATAAGGGAGAAAAAATTTCTTCAAGCTTTGAAATTATATGTAAAGTTTGTTACAAGTCTCTAAGTGCACCCATTCGCAAATACTAGGTGACTAAGATACGGGTTTCTGCTCATCGTGGGCTACACTGCTTTTTCATCCCTATCCCCTCTCATTTGATAGGTGAGTGGTTCTTACTGCCACAGGGATTCTTTAGAAACAGTAAGACATATGTGTGCCGAGTTCGGTTAAGAAAGTACGCTCGGTTTTATAATTTCTAAGAACTTTCAAGATTGAAGTAATTGAAGCACAAATATTAAAGTAAAATTTCAGCGAAAGTCTGTATTTTTTTAACTTTTGCTTCATTTTTAAGTATGTACTAAAGTACCACATACATCTTAGCAACATTGTGAGCTCTCCATTAAAATTAATTTCGATTCTTTCTCTTTTTTTTATTTCCTCGTAGAAATTTCATATTTACTGTCCCTCTGCAACATCCAACAATATCCAGCCACCATACTGGCATTCCATCTTCTCTGGTACTTCTTCTTATTTCTTTAATGTTCTGGTGCATGTTTAATGTTCTGGTGCACGTTTTCTTATTGTTCTTCGCTGTAAAGACACAGATTTTCAGCGAAGTGGATACAGGTGAAATAAATGCGTAAATAAATAAATGAGTATAGGATTGGACTTTTACACTTATCTTATAGGAAAACTTTCTGAAATTTTTCCATCGTGGAATTGGTAATGTTCTTGTAATTTTGATTGTTTTTCTTTTCTAGACATTTCAATAACGAACCTGAAGGTAGTTGGTGCATCTTTTTCTCTTACGTTCATAATATTCTCAGATTTGTGTCCATCAGGCTGTAATTTCGAGGAAAATTCCTGCTTTCAGTTTTTCTTTTCTGATGAAGGGAAATTTCATAGAAAGGTACTCAAAACAGAATCCGAATTGTGGATTTGGTCTTACAAACTGCTTTATAAAGCACAGTTTGGTAGGGAGCAGTGGAAGTAATATTTTATTGTGGTCTACAAACGCTTCATGCAAGATGTTTTTAATTGCTGGCACAAAATGCCTGTCATTTGCCGAAACATGTTACACTCCAACAGTTTTGCATTGCCTTACTACCCTACTTAAGTAAAAATGTGCGCATTTTCGTTTATCTAGGTTGCTACGACAATAAAATTCCTGTATGATAAAGTGAAATAAACATTATTCAACTATAAAAGAAATGAATGTTGTAGAAGGGAACTACGAACTATTTTGAATTCAGGATAATAAATTAGTTAAGATAACGTACTTATTTTCGCTGAATTGATAGCATGGAAACTGGTGTTATGGTTAATCGTAATACAAACTGATAGCTTCCTACCTTTGGTACAGGCAATCACAGAGCAGCTTATGGCTCTTGACACGAGGGTATATCAATGAAGGATTTATAGGCAAGATTTCTTAACAATGCAAAGCAAATAACCTGTGTTGAGAATACTGTGTCTCATGTTTGTAATAATCCGCAGCACACCCATAGTGAAACAAAACATACACATAAACTCTGTTGTCAATTCATAATGCGTAAATTGTTCTTGAAACATTTAGAAACAGAATTTTATGTCATGACATGTTATTTCCAGTACCTTACAAAGAGTACACAATCATGCGAATATATTGCAAAACAGTGTTATTACTTTCATTTGAGAGGTGCAGACGATTATTGTTCACTCTAAAAACTGCAGTGGCAACACCCCTGACAACCCTGGGCCTGTATTTCGTGCTATATGTGCTGTGTGGCTAAAACACCTCAGCTTTTGCTTTTGGCACTTAACCTTTCTGGTTATGTAGACTCAGAGGAAGCATTCAAAATTCTCTCCATATTTTAATAAAGTTATTTACGCTGCCTAACTGACACTGGAATATGAGAAAAAATTATGTTTGTAGGACATAAAAGCATATTTTAATTACTAAGAATAGCAGCCAGTTACACTAGTTCATGTTAATGATCTATCATTTTATTTGAATCAGGAGGCAAAGTCACTCTTATTTGCAGATGATACAAGCATTGTTCTGAACCCGAGCAGAAAAGCATCATTGGGGGAATTAGTAAATGATGGGTATGTGGAATTTTCTGACTGGTTTTGCACAGATGGGCATGCTCAAAACTTGGAAAACACACAGCCCACCTAGTTTTGTGCTGTTAAAAATATCTCACCTCCTATTAACGTAGTGTGCCAGCTAGAATTAATAAACAGTATAGACAGTTGTAACTTATTGCATGCGCAAACTGATGGGAAGTGAAACTGGATCAAACGATTTTGTAGACTTCGTAAAACCTTTAGGCTCAGTTGCTTTTGCTTTAAAAATCATTGCCGACTTTGGGGTTATAGATCTCAGTGAGATAGCACATAATATTTTGTATATTTGTTTTCTTCGAATGTTTTGTAGGATAAAACTCTGAAGTAACTCCTAGTTAGGCAAAAAATATTCCTTAAGCAATAGAAAGTAATGAGAATTATGTTTGGGGTGCACAAAGTATAATTATAGGTATCTCGTTAAGTAGCTGGGAATATTAAACAGAGCACCACAGTACATCTATTCACTTACAAAATTTTTTTCAGCCATAATCTTTCTGAGTTTGAGAGTGACAGAGATGTTCACAATGCCACAAGGAAAAATTATTTGTATTATCCTTTAGCCAACCTAACTTTGAAGTTAGGAAATGAAATGGCAGCTACAAAATTCTTTGACAATTTCCGCATGGAAACAAAAAGCCTTAGAGGCTGCAGAAGTGTTTTCAAATAGAGGAGTCCTTGAATAGAAATAATAGTCATTTGTGCAGAAAGAGTAAACGGCCAGCACGTAGCTATATCAGAACTTAACCTGCGTTTGTTCAGTTGACATGGTTAACATCATAACTGACATCGTGAACATACTTTTTACTACATGTAACTAACTAACTAACTAACTAAGTAGCTCTATGTGTGATATTGTACTGTTAACCTGATGGTGGAGGAGCACACATTTGTATCCACTGACTGCAGCCGACATAGACACGTATTTCAGGCCCGGACGTGTGAGGGGCGAGTGATCGGCCCGACGTCAGCTGATACTGTCGGACAGAAAGAGCGCCCAACCCCCCTCCCCGCGGGCTCTGGATGGACGCTGTCGTTGGGTGGCGCCGGAGAGCAGCCTTTTAGCGGGCCGCTGGCATTGCTTTTCAATAGCGAGGGCCTCTTACGCACCTCGTTACGGTAATTGGCTTGTTATCTGCATAGCGGCGTCCCGCCTATCTTTTGATCAGCTTCTGGGCTAAGCTCCTTGTGCGTTGTGATGCGTCTGTGTTACAGGATAACGACAGTTCAGCGTTTTACCCCTTTTCACAGCCATCATCTCTGACTGTCAGCTCATTTCGAGGGCTCGGGTGCGTTGTTACTGCTGCGATGGCCCGAGGCTTGGAGCCAGGTGCTTCTGCGACGCAGGCGGCTGTTGGGATGTTAGTACCGGGTGATCAAAAAGTCAGTATAAATTTGAAAACCGAATAAATTACGGAATAATGTAGATAGAGAGGCACAAATTGACACACATGTTTGAAATGACATGGGGTTTTATTAGAACCAAAAAAATACAAACGTTCAAAAAAATGTCCGCCAGATGGCGCATCATCTGATCAGAATAGCAATAATTAGCATAACAAAGTAATGCAAAGCAAAGATGATGTTCTTTACAGGAAATGCTCAATATGTCCACCATCATACCTCAACAATAGCTGTAGTCGAGGAATAATGTTGTGAACAGCACTGTAAAGTGTGTCCGGAGTTATGGTGAGGTATTGGCGTCGGATGTTGTCTTTCAGCGTCCCTAGAAATGTCGGTCGATCACGATACACTTGCGACTTCAGGTAACCTCAAAGCCAATAATCGCACGGACTGAGGTCTGGGGACCTGGGAGGCCGAGCATGACGAAATTGGCAGCTGAGCACACGATCATCAAATGACACGCGCAAGAGATCTTTCACGCGCCAACTGTCGGTCATTTTGTCAACGTTGTTTTTTTTTTTTGTTCTAATAAAACCCCATGTCATTCCAAGCATGTGTGTCAATTTTTATCTCTCTATCTACATTATTCCGTGGTTTTTTGATCACCCCGTATATTACCGCACGTGTTTCAATACGTATTTTCTTTTTTTACAACTTTGTAATATCCAGTAGATTCAGAATTACATTCGAGATTGCATTACTATTGTAAAATTTGAAATAAAAGCGGATACCGTCTAAAATTATGAGTTTATATATATAATTAAAAAATGTAAATGTTCGTGTGTTCAAAATTTTATATCTCTGAAAGCTCTTCACTGATTGCTTTGAAACAGTTGGATTCGAATACGAGCGTGTTATTGCTTACCTCATGGAGCACCATACGGTATGTTAAAGGTGTAAAGGATTTACGGTGTTAGGATACGTATATCTCATGTTCGTTTGCTCATAATCTTAAAGCTCCGCAAGTTCTTCAGCGGTTCCTTTCAAATTTTGACACAACGTTGCTTTCGAATAAGCGCATGTTTTTGTATACCTACTTGAGCGCCACTTGTACTATGTAGACATATATGTAATAATTACAGGGGAAGTCAGTATAAAATGTAACTGTTAATTTGTTCGAAACCTAATGTATAAATAAATACGAAACATATGAAGGAAAAACGTATTCACCAAAAATCTCAAAAAGTACGTTGCCAATTTACTTCAGATTTTTACATTACATAATGAACGTTTCGACATATATAGGCTATATATTTTTCATATCCACACAAGATACATAATAGTGAAACGTTGTTACCAAACAAAAAAGTTGTATTTGCGGCTTACCGGATTATCATTAGAATAATTTTCTTGAATAACAGTAAACAACACTTAAGGTCAGAGAGAGAGGAAGATTAGATGGACAGAGGGGTAGGAGTAAATGGACATAGAAAACAGAAGGGAGGAAATAGATAGGGAGAGGGAACAGGAGGAGATGAAGAGAGCTTGGTTGTTGGTTTGTGGGTTGAAGTGACCAGACTACTAGGGCCATCGGTCCCTTTTTCCACGAACTTGAAACACTCACAAAGAATAAGAACAAACAATGGAGGTGATAAGAGACGGTACAGGACAAGAAAGACACAGACAGAGACCAGAAAAAAGGAATCAAAATCACACCAAGTGTGACAGTGGCTGGCCGACCATAGAAACAAAAAAGAAAAACCAAGCACCAAGAAACGCACTAAAAACCCCAGTCTAAAATCGTCAGCCAAAGACCAGATTCAACACAAAAAAAGGACAAACACTTAGATCAAGCGATAAAAACCCCCTGCACTAATAAAACTCAAAACTAAATCTGCCATCGCAACGTCATGTGATAAAAGCGCAGTAAGCGTGTCAGGCAGCGCAAACGTCTGCCTGAGCAGTGTTGAAAGCGGGCAGTCCAACAAGATGTGGAGCACCGTCAAAGCTGACCTGCAGCGACATAAATAGCTGTGCGTCATCCAGGTGTGGTCAATGCGCAGCCGGCAGAGGACAACAGAATCCTTGTGAGAGACCCGCAAAGAGGAGCGCCATGCACCCGTAGCCTCCTTGATGGCCCGATGTTTGTTGGGTGAAGGAAGGGTGCGCCATTCTTCACCCCAGGTGCAAAGTACCTTCTGCCGCAAAACTGACCTGAGGTCACTCTCCGAAAGGCCAATCTCCAAGGCTGGTGCACCGACAGCCTGTTTCGCCAGTGTGTCAACAGGTTCACCTCCCAGGATGCCGACATGACCTGGGTCCACACAAAGACCACAGAGCGGCCGCAACGGGCAAGAGTACGGAGTGACTCTTGGACAGCCATCACCGGACGTGAGCTAGGGAAACACTGGTCGATAGCTCGTAAACCGCTCAGGGAATCACTACAGATAACGAAGGACTCACCTGAGCAGGAGAGGATATACTCTAGGGCGCGAGAGATGGCAACCAGCTTGGCTGTGAAAACACTGCAGGCAGTCGGCAATGAGTGTTGTTCATAAGATCCTCTAGAGTGAGAGAATAACCGACACGACCAGCAACCATGGAACCGTCAGTATAGACTACGTCAGAGCCTTGAAACGCGGCAAGGAATGAAAGAAAGCGGCGACGGAAGGCCTCAGGAGGGACTGAGTCCTTCAGGCCATGTGCCAAATCGAGCTGAGGGCATGGGTGGGGCACACACCACGGGGGTATACGCAGAGGCGTCCTGAAAAGAGGTGGGAGAGGGGAAACCTCAAGCCCAGAGTTAAGAGCTCTGACGTGAACTGCGATCGTACATCCTGACCGCAGCCGCCGTTCTGGAAGATGGACGACCACCTAAAGGAACAGGAGACGATAACTGGGATGCCCGGGCTAGCTACAAACGTGTGTAGCATAAGCGGCCAGTAATCGTTGGCGCCGGAACTGCTGTGGAGGGACACCTGCCTCCACAAGTATGCTGTTGACAGGGCTTGTCCGGAAAGCTCCAGTGGCGAGTCGGACCCCGCTGTGAAGGGTGGGGTCAAGCAACTGCAATGCTGGAGGTGATGCCGAACCATAAGCCAGGCTCCCGTAATCTAGACAGGACTGAATTAAAGCCTGGTACAGCCGTAGAAGGATAGACCGATCGGCACTCTAGCTGGTGTGACTCAAGTAACGAAGAGCGTTAAGATGCCGCCAGCACCTCTGTTTAAGCTGCTGAATATGAAGGAGCCAAGTCAACCAGGTATCAAAAACCAATCCCAAAAACCGATGCGTCTCCACCACAGCATAACGCAGGTCTTGACTGCTGAAAACTGGAAGCCACTGTGCCTTTCGGATAGCGCCCTGCAACTGACCTTCCGCAGCTGCAATGCCAGTGGAGCTATAGTACAGGCAGAAGTCGTCAGCATACAAAGAACTGAGACAGACGTTCCCACCGCCGCAGCGAGCCCATTAATTGCAATCAAAAAGAGGCAGACACTTAAGACAGATCCTTGCGGTACCCCACTCTCCTGAATTCGGGAGGAACTATGGGAGGCCGCAACTTGCACATGGAAGGAACGAAGCGACGGAAAATATTGTATGAAAATCGGGAGCGGGTCCAAAAGACCACAACCATGAAGCCTGGAGAGAATGTGATGTCGCCATGTCGTATCGTACACCTTCCGCATGTCAAAAAAGACGGTGACCAGTACTGACGGCGGGCAAAGGCCTTACAGATGGCAGACTCCAGGCACACCAGATTATCGGCGGCAGGACGGGCCTAACGGAACCCACCCTGAGACGGAGCCAGAAGGCCCCGAGACTCAAGTAGCCAACTCAACTCCGGTTCACCACGCGTTAGAGCAACTTTCAATGAACGTTGGTGAGGCTACTGGGGCGGCAGTTGTCCACCTCCAGTGGATTCTTGCCAGGTTTCAACACGGGGATTACGATGCTTTCCCGCCATTGCGACGGGAAATCATCCTCAATACAGATATGGTTGAAAAGGTCTAGGAGGCGTTGCTTGCAGTCCACTGAGAGGTGTTTCAACATCTGACAGTGGATGCGATCTGGCCCAGGAGCCGTATCACGACAAGTGGCTGGGGCACTTTGGAATTCCCACTCACTGAACGGAGCATTGTATGATTCAGTGTGGCGCGTGTGAAATGAAAGGCTCTGACGTTCCAACCGCTCTTTCAGGGAGCAGAGGGCCAGTGGGTAATTCGCCGAAGCGGAACTCTGAGCAAAATGATCCGCTAAGCGGTTTACGATTGTGTTGGAGTCAGTACAGACTGTTCCATTCAGTGAAAGCGCAGGTACGCTGACGGGGGTCCAATAGCCATAGAGCCGCCTAAACTTGGCCCAAACCTGCGATGCCAAGTTACAGAGGCCAATGGTGGCTCCTGCTTATGCTGGTGAATGGGGCGGCAGGCTCGTGCACGGAGACATTTAAAGGCGATGAGGTGTTCCAATGAGGGATGCTGCTTGTGAGGCTGGAGTGCCCGCCTATGATCTTTAATCAACTCAGCAATCTTGGGCTACCACCAAGGCACAGTCCTTCGCCGAAGGGACCCAGAAGAACAATGAATGGTAGATTCTGCAGCAGTAATGATGCTGGTGGTGACCGAGTGAACCACCATATCAATGGTGTCATTGGAAAGAGGCTCAGTTGTGGCAATGGAGGTGAACAAGTCCCAGTTAGCCTTATTCGTAGTCCATCTGCAGGGCCGCCCAGAAGAGTGACGCTATGGCGGTGACAGAAAGATCTGAAAATGGTCACAACCACACAAGTCGTCATCCACACTCCATTGGACAGTTGGTAGTAGGCTAGGGCTGCAGATCGAAAAGTCAACGACTGAGTACGTGCCATGTGCCACACTGAAATGTGTGAAGGCACCATTATTTAAAATAGAAAGGTCGAGCTGTGCCAATACTTGCTCAACAATGCTGCCTCGTCCTGTTGCCACTGATCCACCCCACAGAGGGTTATGGACTTCGAAGTCGCCCAATAACAGGAAAGGTGGTGGCAATTGGGTTATCAGCGCAGGCAGGATATGCATGGTCACAACCACACAAGTCGTCACCCACACTCCATTGGACAGATGGTAATAGGCTAGGGCTGCATATCGAAAAGTCAATGGCTGAGTACGTGCCATGTGCCACACTGAAATGTGTGCAGGAACCATTATTTAAAATAGAAAGGTTGAGCTTTGCCAATACTTGCTCAACGATGCTGCCTCGTCCTGTTGCCACTGATCCACCCCACAGAGGGCTATGGACTTCGAAGTCGCCCAATAACAGGAAAGGTGGCGGCAATTGGGTTATCAGCGCAGGCAGGATATGCTGCGGGACATCACCTTCCGGTCGATGGAGACTGCAGACGGTAACAGCCTGAGGCGTCCACACCCAAACAGCGACAGCCTCTAAAGGTGTTTGTAGAGAGACAGACTCGCTGTAAACAGGGTGAAGGATGTAGATGCAGACACCACCAGATACCCTCTCATAAGCTGCCCAGTTCTTATAATAAACCCGATAGCCACAGAGGGCGGGGGTTCACATCGCCGGAAACCAAGTTTTCTGAGCAATGCAGAGGAAAGAGTGAAGGCCGACAAGTTGTTGGAGCTCAACAAGATGGAGGAAAAAACCGCTGCAGTATCACTGGAGGATGACATTGCCCATGGCCGAGAAAGGCGTGAAGAGATCAAGGAGTCAGGGTGACCTGCTGCCACTGATTGAGTACCTGTGCGAGTGACATCCTTTGTGTCTGAGAGTCCGGTGAGATCTAGGTCCTCAGTGGACGCCAGAATCTCTACCTCGCTGTCAGATGCAGAGCTTGTAGCTTTTGGTGGGGTGGGTGCCACTGCAAGTTCCTTCGTCTTAGAGGTCTTCTTCTTGGACTATTCTCACTGCTCCTTGGGTTTCACTGGCTGGGAGGGCTTCACTGATTTAGTCTCTGAGACAGAGGAGGATCACGAAGCCCTACTACCAGCTTCTTGTGGGCACTTATGGCACTGCCGGGCGTCATCCTTCCCACTTGTGGAAACCTGGGAAGGGAGGGACCCAAGGGACCCCTTGCGAGCGAGAGGAGCCGAAGAAGTTGAACACTTCTTTGGCTTAGAAGTGGGGAAAGATGGGTGGGGGGGGAGGCTTGCTCCTGAGGTAGGTGGCGAAGGAGCAACAGGGTGGGTAGGGGCATGTGGAGTTGTACGGCTTGGTGAGCCGACTGGAATTCGCTGAACTGATGGGGCTATCACGGTTGTCGTAGCGGCGGCATATGAGGAAGTCACCCGCACAGGATGGAGTCATTACTATTTCCTCTTAGCCTCAGTATAGGTCAGTCGGTCCAGGGTCTTATGTTCCATGATTTTCCATTCTTTATGTAACATCCTGCAGTCCGGCGAGCAAGGTGAATGATGCTCTCTGCAGTTGACACAGATGGTAGGAGGGGCACATGGAGTATTGGGATGTGATGGGCGTCCGCAGTCTCGACATGTGAGGCTGGAAGTACAGTGGGAAGACATATGGCCGAACTTCCAGCACTTAAAGCACCACATTGGGGGAGGGATATAGGGCTTGACATCACAGCGGTAGACCATCACCCTCGAAGGCCCAGATGAAGGCACCGGTAGCAATCTGATTATCCTTCGGACCCTGATGAACGCGCCAGACGATATGAACACCTCGACGCTCTAAATTGGCGTGCAGCTCATCATACCGCAAAAGAAGGTCCCTATGGACAATAATACGCTGGACCATACTTAAACTCTTATAGGATGTGATGATAACTGAAACATCCCCCAACTTGTCACAAACAAACAACTTTCGTGACTGGGCAGAGGATGCCGTTTTTGTCAATACTGATCCAGAGGGCATTTTGGACAAGCCCTCCACCTCCCCAAACTTGTCCTCTAAATGCTCTACAAAGAGCTGAGGCTTCGTTGACGTGAAAGACTCCCCATCAGCTCTCGTAAAAACTGGGAACAGGGGCGAATAAGTGTCACTGCCATCCTGCGCCTTACGCTCCTCCCACAGTGTGGCCAGGGAGGGGAACGATTTGGGATCGTATTTCTGAGCGTTGAATTGTGCCTGAGAACGCTTAGAGACTCCTGGCAGCTGGCCACCAGCAAGAGATGTACCACTCTTCATTGCTGGTCATCCACCCTGATGCCACCCACGCCTACTAACGGCCCTCCCCACAGGCGCCACTCAGCCTCAGTAAGGGCCACCTGGCAGGATGGCCATTGCCGGGAGTCACAATGCCCCAGGGAGATAGGCATCTACTCCTTGGCATACGTGGGGAATTAACGGCGCAGGCATCAGCAGAGCGATCCCTGTGTTGTCAGGGGGGTACAATCAACAGGTTACATGGCAGCCCCACCACTACGAGCTGGCTACCATGCTGGATATTAGGTGCAAATAAAGCCATGGTCGTAGTCTCCACAAAAAGCAACACTGCACATTGCATGGTGGAAACTGCACCCAGGAATGTATCCTCGCCCAAGAGACGGAGAACGAGAGGGACGGGGGACGGCAATACAACGACGAGAAAGCTGGCTAAAGGTCTCACTGCATGATGGACACGATGCACCATGTAAGGCGCCCTTCCACAATTGGCTCGCTCTTCGGGAGAATTTGGAAATATGGAGGTCAACCTGAGAGGGGACCATCACATATAGGCCAAAACGTTTGAGGCTCCCTTTATTCGCCTCTTACGACAGGCAGGAATACCACGAGCCTATTCTAACCCCTGAACCCGCAGGAGGGAGGAGATGAAGAGAGGGGTGAAGAGAAGATGCACTTAGAAAGAGACGAAGGAGTTGATGGACAGAGAGCAGGAGAAGATAGAGAGAGAGGTGGAGGAGAAAACAGACAGAGAAAGGGGAGATGGGGTAATGGACAGGGAGAGAGGGGGGTAGGAGCTAATGGAGAGATAGGTGGGAGGATATGAATAAAGAAAGGGGAAAGGAGGTGATGAACAGAGAGAAGGGGAAGGTTGAGGGGGCGGAAGTAGATAGGGAGAGAGGGGAGAGGGGTACATGGAGAGAGAAAGAGGGGAAGGACGTGACAGACAAGTAGAGGGGAAAGGAAAAGGAGATGAACAAAAAGAAGGGCAGGAGGAGATGAACAGAGACAGGCTGAGCCACAGCAAAGCATGGTTGGGAACACCTAGTGGAAAATCAAAGCTGTACAGACCCGTGGGCCTGTCTTTAAATTATGTCATTAACGTTTGTAGTTTACACCGTTCGTGACACATAATTATCGTTAAAATAATGACAAAACTACTCACACACTTTTAAAAAAGTTATACAAAGAAAATCACAAATAATGATCATGTGATTATGGTTACGACTATAACTAAGGTTGTTTTTATACGTTACAGAACAAGTGCGAACGAAAAAACTGAATTCAAGTGCTGAAGATAATTCGAGAATTAGTAAGGAAAAAGCTCACTATAGCAGTCACACCTAAATTCCTCTGGGAACTATCATGTTAGAGCTGTAGCAACTTCTCAGTTGGAGAGGAATGTAATTTTTTCATATATAGTTACCATATAGAATGTCAGCTTTTATTTAATAAGCACGATGTTGGAAATTGTTACCCTATCAAGGGTTACACAGTACAGCACAAAAACAATGAAATGGTATGTGATTGTGCCTCAGTTCTGTTCTGTTGCTGTAAGAAACTTTACATCAAGAATGAAAAAAAATTTCTGTGGTAATTTGTAACATTGTCGTTCTGCATCTGCTTCATATTACATAATTGTAGTTATTAGTAAAGCGGTAAAGTTCTTCTTACATGAGGTTCTTGAATTTCCTAGAAGAAAATAATAATGTCGAAGTCTATCTCTTGACGCAGTCATGTTTGCTCCAGTTCATATGAATCAATATGTTGCTTTGTAGAACAGTGGGTCTAATTCGGAAAAGAACAGGGAGCTAATTTAGGGTTTAATTTTCAATCGATTAATTTGCGTACCTTTGTGGGTACTGTTGCTGCTTAACGTTTGAGACTGAAGACTTATTTGATCCTGGAATCATGAGAAGATACTTCCTCCTATTTTCCAAGTGCATTAAGTGGGACTACAGGGGAGAGAAATATTATAATTGTCTATTCAGTTCTACCCCTGAGTTGACAAGTTCCTCGCTTTTGGTGCGTGAAAAATTAATTTACGATGACATTACTTTCCTCCCCCTCCCTTTTTTTAAATTGCAGATCGTTTGTTGTTAGTTGATCGTGTGTCTGATTCCGTCATATTTTGTATCTTTAAGTTCTGTTCATGCATCTCTCTCTATGTTATAATTTGTAAATTTTGAAGGATCGTAATTATTGTTTGATACAGTTTTGTTTGTGTTCAGTGCAGACAGCAAGTGAGTACCGTTCAACATGTCTCTTGAAACGTATGACCAAGATATTAACAGAGACCGGTAGTATCAGAGTTCCTCTCCTTACTATATTGACAGAAACTATATTCCGTCGTTCAGTAGTGATGTAATACATCAGCAGTCTTGACTAGCAACCGTGTTTTTTATGAAGATATCTGAATATTTAAAGCACCTGCTAATCAATAGATCACATCCAAATATTTCCAATATTTCACTGATTTAGTCACGGTCTTTTGTAATTTGTTTTGCAGATAATGTACACTCATAATGTTACTAACGTTATTACATCAATAATTTGTGGTTTATAGTTTATCTATGTTTTATAAATTTGTCAACAGCAAAGTCATTGTCTCAGGAGTACAAGTAGAAATTGTGGTATGGACAGCAACTACGTCGACCGCATCCGATCATCAGTGAAAGTAGTGCAGCTGTTTAATCAAATTATTCTTTTCTGTAAAGCTGTAAATATAAGAGCGCAGAGGATGAGACCAGAAATCAGTAACATCTGTTCATTTTTACTGTGGTCAGTGGCCCTAGGATGCGTATAAAGTAATAGTTTCAAATTGAAACAGTGAGTGTTGCTGGAAAAGTAGAACATCAAAGTAGAGCAGATTACACAGGAAATACCTGAACTATTACTATTAAAGATTTCACTTTTCCTTACGTATTAGTCCAAAAAACTGTGAAGAGATCGTAAAATATGACTGTAGTCGTATTTTTTATCATACTTTCGGCTTGGTACACTTAAAGAATCTCCTTCAGTCGCTCTTTTTCTTTTCGGAAATTTAAGTAGAGTGTCTTCCTTTATTACTTAGTTCATACTCCCGTGCGTTATAGCGAATTTTAAGTTCTTTGATTAAGAAATTTTGCACTAGTAGTTTGTGTACCAAACTTTTGGAAATGTATGTTCTTGTCCCCCCCATAATTTAATTGATTTACTCTTTGTGAGTTATAATTTTACGACGAGTAAAAACCGACAGACCCGCCATAAAGTTGTTGGCTCTGGGGAGCGGTGTGAAAGATGCTGTAGCTTATTTTCCATTGAGGTGACTGTACTGATGTGGGAATTGGGATTTTCAGAGGTCTTTAGGATTTGCAGAACGATAGGCAGATAGTGTAACAGGAGTGGAAAGTTGCTGCTTTTCAGGCTCTATTAGAAAAGCCCAGGATATACGAGTATTTGGACAGCTTAAGGAGGGAGTAGGGTAGAGGGAAGTGGCAACGAATAACAAAAGGAACAGGTTTAGAATTTCATCTGACAGCTTTGTGGTAAATGTGAGCTATAATTTTGACCTTTTACTTCAGTAAAAACTGGATGAACCTAAGGCAGATGTAAGCGGGGACAGAATGAAACTAATTTTCAGCAACAAACTGACAAGCAAGAACATAGGAAAGACTTAAGAGAAGGAATATTTGTTGCAAGGTAGTTCTCATACTAGAGGAGTAGGTCATTTTCTTAATGACGAAGTATGATCAGAATCCCAGGTTACCGACCTTTTTGAACTTTGTGTTGCTTTGTGTCAAGTAACACACATTTTTTATTGAACTACGTATCATACATCATGTTACTGGGAACTAATCACAAATGGTATTCCACAAAATTCCCTCTTGAGGCCCTTAGCTTTTCTTGTGTGTGACATTTAATCAGTAACATTACCAGATTCCTTGTTTGTTTTATTTGCAGATGATACAAACGTTGCGACAAATAGCAAATCAAGTATAGTTCTAGGAAGATTCGTGAATGGAGTTTGTCGTGGACATTAATAATTAGCCCCTGCTCATTTCTGACTACTGAATTTGGAAACATGCTGTAAGCAGTTCAGTCATTGTGAGAGGGATCCCCTCCTCCTCAAACATAAGCCTAAAGTACGGCGACAAGCAGATAGGCTAATCCAGTAGTGTTAAATTCTTGGGACTGCAGCTTAATAATATATTCAGCTGATAGAAGCATACCATACAACTGCTGATGCACGTAAGCAAATTTTTATTTTGTTAATGAAAACGTCTATATCACTAAAGAAACTGTCTTTATTTTTAAGTATTACGATGTTTCGTTACCTGCCTCATGAGATATCAAAAAACTTCTAACTAGCGAAACAAGGTTCAATGTCGATATTAAAATTTATACCTCATGTACAGATTTACGTAAACATTCCAAGGAGTGAGACATGGAGAGGGGAGGTGGAGCATGTCATTAAACTAATCAAATGACTTATAGTAGAAGGATGCATTTGAAATACCCAATTGAAGAATATATTTGGTGATGTGTGTTAACGAATAGTAAGACACTACATTTAATTTTGTTTATATCTTTTTGTGTTTCCAGTGTAGAGATGCGAGATTTTTTTGTACGTTTTCACGTATGTGTTTTATTGATTGTAAAGCTGCGTTTGCAGAGATTTTCCACATTCATTTCATTCCTGAAGGAAATATATGAAGAACATAATTTTGTCACGACAGATGCTCTCGTTAGCTCTTCTGAACTGTAAATAAGTGAAAATATCAAACGACGTTTTACACCAACTTTTCTTTTGTAATTATTGTACTTGGCATTCATTTTATGTACAGGATGTATACAGAGACCATGCAATCGAAAGTGTATGACGATTATGATGTTGTAATATCCACGCATATATTTTGTTCAGAAAATTATTTACGACACCATTGTCTGTGGAATCTGAATGTATATTCTCGTGATAGTAATAAATAAGGACTTCATCGTTTCTAAAATAATAAATAATTATTGTCAGTGACATAATTTAATATTCTGTAAAAACCTGTGTCTCAGACAATAACTATGGAAAAAGATAATGAAAATCTCCATCTTTTGCTATCTGTGACTCATCTAGAATAATCCTTCTTCTTGTTCGAAGTGTTGTAGTGATCGGACGTGATTGATGTCTTGTAGCACTTGTAAGTAGGTTTTTATGTTGGTAACGCCACGTAGCGCTGTGTATGAAAATCACTGACTGTGCTGTGTGCAATCTGTGGCTGGCTGGACTCATTGTTGGACTGTTCGCTTGTGTAGTGTTGGGCAGTTGGATATGAACAGCACGTAGCGTTGGGTAGTTGGAGGTGAGGCGCCAGCAGTGGTGGATGTGGAGAGAGAGATGCCAAAGTTTTGAGAGGTTACTATAAGCTGACGATCTGGACGTGTGTCCGCCAGAAAAAGGAAATTTGTAAAGATGGTTGTCATGAATTGATAGATATATGATGACTTTTGAACATTATTAAGGCAATTACATTGTTTGTTCTCTATCAAAATCTTTCATTTGTTAACTATGCCTATCAGTAGTTAGTGCCTTCAGTAGCCAGAATCTTTTTTTTTAGCTGGCAGTATTGGCGCTCGCTGTATTGCAGTAGTTCGAGTAACGAAGATTTTTGTGAGGTAAGTGATTCATGAAAGGTATGGGTTATTGTTAGTCAGGGCCATTCTTTTGTGGGGATTATTAAAAGTCCGATTGCGTTGCGCTAAAAAAATATTGTGTGTCAGTTTAGTGAAGATCAGAATAAGTAAAGAGAGAACTGTCTGAGTACGTTCAGTTTTACTCAGCTGTCTTTGTATCAAGTAACGTAGAAGTTTTCTAGCACAGTCGTTCATAATTTTTCTAACGGGACGTTTCACACTGAGGGCTGTAAAGAACTGTATTATTTTGTTAAGTAATATTTGAAAATAGAGTTTCTGTGTCAGTGAAATAACAAGTGTTTTTGAATTTTTATTTTTATATGATTCTCGTCCTATATAAATTATAAGTTTTCCGTTCAGCTACAATGGAGCGCAGCCATTAGCGGCTATTGATCTACAGCGCGGTTTATTGGTAAAATGCTGAATAATAAGTGATTAACATTGAAAATTAATTTTAAATATTAATAGATATAGTAAAGGTACCGAAAATAATGAATATATATTATTTGTTAATAGCAAAACAATGCCTGAACCAGATTCGATAAGTTATTCTTATGTTGGCCGCCATCGTAGTGAAATATTACCGCGGCAGTTTTGAACTGAATTTTTAAACAGCGATAAATCTTTATGGTCAGTTATTGCGATAATAATTGTGTATTGTTGACCCAGAACCCACTCAGCGGTAAGAAATTCCACTTAGATTGTGAATAATCTTTAAATATAGTGCCAACAGCATCTTACGTGGTAAAAATTGTTCTCTGCTAATGTATGAAGCCTAATTATTTCATATGAACTTTCATGAAATATTTTTGACACGAAATAATACATTAGTGTTAGGCGCGTGTGGTATTCTGTGTAGAACGGTTCATTTTGCTTAAAGAAAAGTGTTGCCACCTTGAATAACAGTAGCGGTAAATTGTATGAGATCACTTTTGTGCATGAACTTAGTGTCATTTACACTGCTTGACTGACAACATTGCTACACGTTCTCAGGTGGAGACTCCTTTAACAGAATAACTATCTTTAGCCGGGAGACGCAGCAGTTGAATGAAACCTCATGTTACTCTAATAATAAGTAATTGGTTTTGTTGTAGTCCTGCCCAAAATTGTAAAACACCGTGATACTACGACATGCCACATGATTCACACGAGGGAACATCCAGCGCACCTATAAACAGAAAAATATTTTTGTGAAACCGAGGCCAGCAGCAAGAAGGAAATACGTAACTATTAAGGTGACTGAAAATTCCAGTTTTTCTTTTGGGAGACTTGTAGGGAAGACCTAGAGGGTATAATTTCGTTTAGGGACTCATGTGAGGAAGGGTACAGCTTTCGTGCTACATGCTACAGAAATGAAAGTGTATAATACTGTACTGTTCCGACAAAGAGCTGTCAAGTTTCGAGTCGACAGACGATGACGAAATGTACAACACTTTCCAGCTTTGCTCATTAGTGTCAGACAGGAGTTTATAAATACTTGTGTATTGGTAGCAAACAGAAATACTTTGGGAACAAGGAGGCTTCTAAGAAAACAGGATTTTGTTCAGATAACTATACCGCACACGGTCTCACACTCTTGAATAGGTCTGCAGTGGCGACTAGGCCCTACAGGTGGAAACTGCCTCAATGTCAGCTTAAAATTTGTACATTCCGTAAGTCAGTTACAATCACATAAATAAATATATACTCCACCCATCTCAATAGGTTTAACCATTTTCAGATATGACAGTATTAAACTAGCTGTTGCTGGATTATTCTAAAAAAATAGCAAAATAGCAACAAATACAACACTGGATGTAACAAGATGAAACCAATGCTGTGAATGATACATCGTGCGATAGATACCAAATAAAATAATTTTAAAATATTTCAGTCAGGATCTCTGTTCCTCCGTTAGACGATATGCCACTGTTCGTTGGTTACCCATCTACTGCTTCCAAGCTACTGCTACATGCTCACATAATTTTTTAATTTCTTGCAGTAGTTATTCCGTAAGTTAGAATTTGTCCGTTTGTCGAAATAGTGGGCTTTGTGTCATTCTTCGCTGCGTTTTAGCTACCATGAGCAACTCCAGTGATTTAGTAATCATTCTACCACTTCCTGCCGTAAATGGAGCCATTTAGCAGATAATTTGTCTGCTACTTCAGAAATTAAACCGTCAGTCACCGGCTGCAAACGCACTCGTCTGAAAATTTCATTCTCACTCCTTAATTTCACTGCACACCTTCCCATGTTGCACCATCTAGCAACACCTGCCGACTGTCACAGTAATCTCGGAGAGTAAGTCGCCTTATTCAGTATGTGCAGATATCTTTAAAAGATCAAAGTAATTCGAACAGAAGGTTGTAAGGCCATCTACAGCATCCAAACCCGTCTAAACCACCTTGTGAAACATTTAAATCCTGCAGGATAGCCCCTGACAACTTTTTTTTGTATGGAAGGCTGATTGGAAGATGTCATGGACGTACATCAGAAGGAAAATGACTTTATTTCTCTATCTCCAAGTCGTCAGTGCCTTAGGTACATAGATCGCCGTTTAAACGTGTAAAACAAATGTTCTGATGCACCGTCGTTGTTACTACAGCCCTGTACAGCACAGAGCACTAAATCACCTACAAAACTAAACAAACGTTCACTTTCTAGGAGTGCTATACCATTTATTGATGTTTTCTATTTGTGAGGTGATCCATTGTTAATGTACCAACCAAATTCAGGTTAACATCATTTAGTTGCGGAAGACAAGCTACCTGTTCCCGGTAATGTACGGAGAGTCCTGCACGGCACTACAATGTAGAATTAATGAAATGACAACAAACATTGTTTCTGGGCTCAGTTCTCGTAGATCAACTATCGCTTAAAACAGATTTGTGTAAAGAAAACCCTCTGACAATGGCACAAATGAGTTGAAACATGTTTGGACCCATACGAAAAAATCCGGCTCCGTGTGAGTAGGACTCGTGAACCCTGAGTTCCGTACAAACTTAATTATGTATACACACTCAACTTTCAGAAAAAACAGAACGCATTGAGACGCTAGAGATGGGATCTTCATATTCACAGGACATGTACATTAGTATGTTCTGCAGAAATGATTAGCATTTCAGTCATCTCGGTTCTACATGCCCTGTTGCCTAGTAGGTGTAGGGTCGGCCATGGGCCCTGAAAACTTGTTCCATGCGTGATGGCATCGACGCGTATAAGGCGCGAATGGTATCCTGCGATATAACCGTCCATGCTACATTCACCCGGTTGCGAAGTTCATGTGGTGGCTGGGATTGGGCCGCAGCGCTGCACCCATCGTTTCATTATATCCCACACATTTTCGACTGGCAACAACTCTGGTAATCTGGCAGGTCAGAGCAAAGGCTGACATCCTGTGACACCAGGAAGACACGTATTTGTGCAGCAACGGATGAAATCGTGCATTGTCCTGCTGAAAAATGGCGTCTGGGTTGTTGTGCAAAATGGGTATCGCTAAAGGTCGCAGGATGAAAAACACCAAAGTAATACTGGTCATAGTGCCCTGGACACGAACCAATGTGATTTGTGGTTATAACCAATAGCACCTCACACCATAAGGCCTCGAGCTGTCTTGTGTGAACGCAGTCACTATGATGCCCCATCTCTCCGGCGACAATCATTTCGAAACAAACAGAACCTGGATTCGTCTGAAAACACCGTCTGATGCCATTCCTCTCCGCAGTGACGTCGTTCCTTACACGACTGCGATCAAACCTGTTTCTACACATTCATCATAGGTAGGCGGAGAAGTGGACGACGCACACGCAACCCAGGCCGTAATAATCGGCGACGGATTGGCACCACTGATACTGTACGATGGTTCCACCGTTCCACTGGAGCCGACGAGGACGCAGATCTGTCCTGCAACGTCATTCGGATGAGGTGTCGATCTTCTCGGGAAGTGGCCTGGGTGGTGCGACCTGACCCATCTCGTCGTGTTCTATGGCATTCCGTGAGCCATTCTGCACACAACCGTTGCACTGCCGAAATACTTCGTCCCCCACGAGCAGCAGTTTCCTGGATGGGGGCATCACATTCTCTTATGTCAATAATGTGCCCTGTTTCAAGCTCACTGATTTGACGACATGGTTCGTACGTATGTCTGCGAGTCGCACTGCACGTCTGTTCAAGCCACACTGATCCGCAGGCACATTTTACCGGTAGGTGGTGTTGCGGTGCGATATCGACGTTGAACGTGGACCCCCGGGCCGACATGATTCAAGTGCTGATCATTTCTGCAGTGCATACTGAAGTAGATGTCCTGTGAAAATCAACGTCCTATCTTTAGTAGTTCAGGGTGTTCTGTTTTCTTCTGAACGTGACTGTAGATGGTTCATCCTTCCCAGGAATCAATAGCTCCGGCAATTTTTGCTCTTTATCGACACTGATACTGCCAAGATATCAAAAATTGTTACATATCATTCGACTGAATTTACTTAGAAGCTTGAATTTCTTACACATAAATTTCAGCTTAATGCCTCTGCCCGTTCATGAGAAAATGGGATTTTAACATACAGACGGATAAAATGTGCCTTAGAGATTATTTTTCGTGTGATATATTTAAAAATGGACGATTTTTGAACTTTTTCCTTTATTTGTACAGTGAAACGTTGCTCATTGCCAAATTTTATGATTCTAGGTCAACAGGAGTACCCAATAGGTTTTGATAAGCGAGTTTGCGAGTATCAAAATATGGCATATGTGGACGTATCTTGTGACTGCATTTACTTGGAAGCTAAAATGTTTTACACCATAAAGGAACTGTAGACCTTAGTATGTGATAGAAATTTGAACTTCATACAATCAGGTATTCCTGAGAAAAAGGGATCCTAAGAGATGGACAGACAGGCAAACGGATAGCAAAAGATAAAAGGGAATATTTTTTTCGTTTGATGCAATTAAAAATTAATATTAGCTTTTTTCCCTTTGCTTTTAGTGTGAAACCTTGCTTCCTGCCAAATTTCGTGATTGTAGGCCAACGGGAAGTACCCTATAGGTTTTGGTGAGAGGGTTTGAGAGTATCAAGGTATGTGACATAAACGGGCCGTTCTTTTGATTTCATTTACGCAGAAGCTTAAATTTGTTACATCGGCAAGGGACAACAGACTTTAGTATGTGACACAGTCACACATGCTGCTTCTATGGGCTACAAAATTTTGCCTCGCCCCTGGTGTTCTCCAGCCATAGAACCCAGTGACTGGTTCCACCTTTCTGAGATCAAAAAGCCAACATGGAGCAGACAGCGTCTCGAGGTTTCGTGGTAGGACGATACCTCGACATCTAAAATGCAATGTTCAGAACCGAATATCTTCGCCAAGTCATTCATCTCTGGGAAAAAAGTGTCACATTGAAGAGTGATCTTGCAGATAACGACTAGCACAGTACCATATAACAGCATCTTGTATATTCTTTGGTTATGTCAAGGACAGTATGATCACATAACAAAATGATGGAAAATACAGGATTACCAACGTAACAACATAATTTAGAATGAAGGGCAACTTGAACTAAACGGGACGATTAGAAACCGTTAGATACTATGTCATACAGACGCAAAAAAAGCAGTAAGGACGCGTGCAAGCTGTAAGAGGAGGGGGAATATGGCTGAGATGGCGAATCGTAATTTGCAACGAACTGAAATACAGTTCTGGAGAGTAGTTAATTACTGCGAGATGTAGAATGGAATTTGGAAGTAGGACATCCGAACTGACCTGCATAGACAGTAATTAATGCCGTCGGTAAAAGTATGCTGTAAGATAAGGGAAGTTGTAACAGGTTATCGGCCACTCGGCAGGAATGTAGACCGCTACAGAAAGCGATAAGCATCGAAACAATCTTGTGTAGTCCGTTATCGAAAGGAAATAACAGAAAATATGTTATAAAGTTCGTGGTACACATGCTACCTGAAAATATGTTTTACACGAGTGGTTTCAGTCTATGGTCCTCGTTCTGGTGTTAATACTCTCAATTTTGTGAATACTTCTGAACTCGCACAACTGAAAGTACTAACACCCTGATGATGACCCGAAATGGATACCAGTCGTGACATATATGTTTACAGGAGGCCTCTGTAGCATAAATTCATAAAACATTAGCAAACTCGACGAAGCTTCACAATTATTCTTAAGTATATGAAAACAGGACATAATGTACGTCCTAATTGGTGGTATCCCTGGGGATTGCGTCACAACGCAGATTGCGGCTCCTTGTTGCGACTTTGCCCATTTTGAAGATATGGAACTCGAAATTAAAATACGATTAAATCACATAGAACATCAATGAGAAGGACTCCTTTGTTTTCGTTTTTGGTTTTTATTGTTCTTAAGACTATTTTACATTTTTTTCCGCACAGCCCAGTTACAGAACTCCAGAAGACTTTTTGCTTTTAGGGTGCTCTGTGGCAAGAGTATGAACTGGTTTTCTAAACTACTTGTTACTTAAAGGACAATCACTCGAAAAACGCTGGAATCGTAAATCAATTCCAACGTATTTTCATGTCTGTCAGTGAAACTTGTTTATTGTTATTGAAAAAGATTCCATGATGGCTACTGAAGTCGCTTAAAATGAATGGGAAAATCGGAGGGGGTAATTGGTGTATTGGCTATGAGAGCGATTGCTCCACATGCTCCACATGCTGATAACGATAGCTTAAATGATATTAACTCTCACAGTTTAAATTTGCAAACGGATACCATTAAAAAGTTTCAGAGGATTGAGATAGCGTAATAGTATAACAGGAACGTTGACTTCAAGCCTCACTTCGTGTGTAGAAAGCTAGATGAATTCGGTGAATTTAGAAATTTTTGTTCGTATTGAACTGCATCTTCAGTGGTTATTACAGCAAAGATTGACTGGTATTCCTAATGTCGTCCTATTACTTTTCCAAAATAATATTGTTTATTGAAACTTCCTGGCAGATTAAAACTGTGTGCCCGACCGAGACTCGAACTCGGGACCTTTGCCTTTCGCGGGCAAGTGCTCTACCAACTGAGCTACCGAAGCACGACTCACGCCCGGTCTCACAGCTTTACTTCTGCCAGTATCTCGTCTCCTACCTTCCAAACTTTACAGAAGCTCTCCTGCGAACCTTGCAGAAGTAGCACTCCTGAAAGAAAGGATATTGCGGAGACATGGCTTAGCCACAGCCTGGGGAATGTTTCCAGAATGAGATTTTCACTCTGCAGCGGAGTGTGCGCTGATGTGAAACTTCCTGGCAGATTAAAACTGTGTGCCCGACCGAGACTCGAACTCGGGACCTTTGCCTTTCGCGGGCAAGTGCTCTACCAACTGAGCTACCGAAGCACGACTCACGCCCGGTCTCACAGCTTGTCTCCGCAATATCCTTTCTTTCAGGAGTGCTAGTTCTGCAAGGTTTGCAGGAGAGCTTGTGTAAAGTTTGGAAGGTAGGAGACGAGATACTGGCAGAAGTAAAGCTGTGAGACCGGGCGTGAGTCGTGCTTCGGTAGCTCAGTTGGTAGAGCACTTGCCCGCGAAAGGCAAAGGTCCCGAGTTCGAGTCTCGGTCCGGCACACAGTTTTAATCTGCCAGGAAGTTTCATATCAGCGCACACTCCGCTGCAGAGTGAAAATCTCATTCTGGAAACATTCCCCAGGCTGTGGCTAAGCCATGTCTCCGCAATATCCTTTCTTTCAGGAGTGCTAGTTCTGCAAGGTTCGCAGGAGAGCTTCTGTAAAGTTTGGAAGGTAGGAGACGAGATACTGGCAGAAGTAAAGCTGTGAGACCGGGCGTGAGTCGTGCTTCGGTAGCTCAGTTGGTAGAGCACTTGCCCGCAAAAGGCAAAGGTCCCGAGTTCGAGTCTCGGTCGGGCACACAGTTTTAAGCTGCCAGGAAGTTTCATATCAGCGCACACTCCGCTGCAGAGTGAACATCTCATTCTGGAAACATTCCCCAGGCTGTGGCTAAGCCATGTCTCCGCAATATCCTTTCTTTCAGGAGTGCTAGCTCTGCAAGGTTCGCAGGAGAGCTTCTGTAAAGTTTGGAAGGTAGGAGACGAGATACTGGCAGAAGTAAAGCTGTGAGACCGGGCGTGAGTCGTGCTTCGGTAGCTCAGTTGGTAGAGCACTTGCCCGCAAAAGGCAAAGGTCCCGAGTTCGAGTCTCGGTCGGGCACACAGTTTTAAGCTGCCAGGAAGTTTCATATCAGCGCACACTCCGCTGCAGAGTGAACATCTCATTCTGGAAACATTCCCCAGGCTGTGGCTAAGCCATGTCTCCGCAATATCCTTTCTTTCAGGAGTGCTAGTTCTGCAAGGTTCGCAGGAGAGCTTCTGTAAAGTTTGGAAGGTAGGAGACGAGATACTGGCAGAAGTAAAGCTGTGAGACCGGGCGTGAGTCGTGCTTCGGTAGCTCAGTTGGTAGAGCACTTGCCCGCGAAAGGCAAAGGTCCCGAGTTCGAGTCTCGGTCGGGCACACAGTTTTAATCTGCCAGGAAGTTTCATATCAGCGCACACTCCGCTGCAGAGTGAAAATCTCATTCTGGGAATATTGTTTATTGTAGATACGGGCTGTAATGACTGATCTTTCAAAAAACCAATTGTATGGGTTCTGTAACGGACGTTAGGATAAATCGTGTCGGGAAGAAAGACTAGGAAAAACCATTTTTTTTCTTAAAATCACTGTGGAGTGAACCTAAATGCTACCAAAAAACTTTCAGTGGTGGTAATATGGACCAAAACAAGACAAAAATGTCTAATAAACATGTGCTCTATATTACATACCTTAAGAGCTATGAGCATTTTTTCATCTTAGATACTACAAAACAAATCTCTTCTACTGCAAACTCATTGCTCTCCACATTTTGAGAACTGGTAGTACAGACCAAGACAAGGAAAAATTATCGAGTACATATGGGCTCTAAAATACATACCGTAAATTGGGGTAACTTGGACAGAAAATTAAGTTTTTACTGAAAATTAATATGTAATTAATGTACTATAATTTTGAAATTTTAAATACAGCATCTTTATTCCTTCCCACAGCAATGTGTTACAAAAATGAAAATGCTCTCCCATAACCCTTCTTCAAATGTTAATATGAATTGTGTTCCAAATCACCCCAGGACTATTTTGAACAGTAGTTGCATTTGAAACATGTAATAAGATGAACTGAAACATGTGAAACACATCTAACAAGCATTTTACTAAGAAAAATGCATTTATACTACCTCAACTTTACTTTAATGAATGCCAGTTAATATTTTTATATTATCAACCATTATTAACCATTAAATCTCTGAGCTTAAAAATGTTTTCCTAGCACAATGATGCTATAAAAAACAAACCATAACATTCATTAATTAAGACACCGCTTTAAATTACATGACGTCAATGCCTTCAAGAATTTTAGATACCATTCTTCCTCGTCAGAAATCAGTTCCTTTCACCTTCATCACAACTTGTGCTTTTGATACCACACACATGTCTACGACATCAGAAAAAAATAAATATTCTTATTTATCACTAATTTTCTTCCTCATGAAATTAACTTGAATATCGTCATGCAGCTTAATCCTTCCTACAAATAATTTTGAACAGTTAGCCTCTATAACAGGAAACTTAGTCAGGATAAAATTGTTTTTGGCCAGTGTCATTGGAGGTGTCTAGGAAGGTCCAGGTCCAGATTCCTCTTCAGTTGTAGTCTCAGAGTTTCTTGCTCCAAAAGTTTTGGATCATCAGCTTTCTTTTCCTTTCTGTCCACTCCAATATCTTCTGAAATTTCTGTCTGTGACATGACACTTTTCCCATGGAGAACTTCCATTTTTCTACCACGAGTTTTTGGGTTTCGAATTAACAGATCGATAACAAACATCTCTCAGGTCTTCCACAAAGGCGTCAGACCATACCTGTGTTGGGTCACCTGTTCCATTTTCCAAACTACTAACAGGTAAGAAAGATAAAACTTTTTCTGGATTGAAACGTATGATACCAGAAGCACGAAATCCTACAATAACACTATCTTGAATTTTCTCACCCATGTAGTGAAATGACGCCTTCGTGTCTTAGAGAAGTCGCTTTTTGGAAGAAAAGCCCTATGCCTTTCTTCCAATCAATAAGGCTTTTCGCCAAGCTAGCTTCATTGGGCAAAGGAATGCCACGTCTAGAGGCTGGCAGTTGTGTGTTACATTTGGGGGGAGGAAAACAAACTTAATATTGTTCTCCTCACATTGGGAGACTACAAACAAGGACATGTGGCTTGATAGATCGTATCCTTTCAGAACTTTGGCCCCTCAAGTTTTCTAAGGTACGGCAAAGCTATTGTCTGAAACCAATCTTCAAATGTATTGAGGTCAAACCATCCACTTTACTTTCTGTTGTAGGCTAAACCATTCACTCCACCTTCAGTCCAGGTTGGATAGAGATGAGTGGCCTTATGAACTACATACGATGGCAGAAGATGTCCATATCCTGTAGCAGCTATCATTACAGATGTAATTGTTTGGATGACTATGATTCTATGAGGATGTTTACATACCCTCTTGACAAACACTCTGACAGCACCAGGATCATCAAAGAAGTTGGTCTCATCATAGTTGACTATGTGGCTAGTTGGAACACCTCTCACAGTCTCTTCCAAATTTTTGAAATAGCTTGCTATTGCAGCTCTGTTCACTTGAGCTCTAGCTCTCTTCACATTGTCACTCAAACATACAGTCAGATTTTGTGCGGCGTGAAGGCAGATTTTCCACCCACTCATATCCAGGCCTATTGTCTTCAAATTTCTTTTCCACTCTTCCCCTTCGGTCTAAGTAGCTCTTTACAATAATCCATTACCTCATTTATCGTTAATGGCTGTCCCCATTCTGCACATTTAAATAGTCCTCTGATTAATGTCTTCTCTTCTTTTAAACTCAAAACAGTTTTTTTACCTATTTTCAAAGGATTTTCATTATTTGAAAGTGTATTAGGCGGTATTCCATATTTTTTGGATGCATTCCTGAGTGATGATTTACGTGCACTGACAACTTTCTACAGGCTTGCCTCGCTGTATTTTTGATAGCCAGCTGGCCAAATCTTCTTTTTGTATACCCGTGGCATGTTCCAGTTCAGCCTGAAAAAATATGATTTTGTACATTTATGCCTGCAAGTAACGAATAACATAAACAAATCTAACGTAACTTTTCATACATCATCACTGATTGTTGTCCTCCACAGTCCAATATAAGAGAACTGTATTACTATTACGAGAGTAGCTGTGCAACGAAATTATGACGATGCGGTCTGATACCCTGAAGAATTTTATTGAAGATAGCTGTGCAACAGTTTTTCCACAGTTTTAGAAAAAAAGATAAAGTTTACTCCTAAATACATTATTTTTAAAAAAATCAGATACCTCTTTGACACATACAATTTTTATATCACTGGAACAAATAATACCTGTTGTGACTCTAGAGGGCGGTTTTCATTAGTTACACCAAAGTATCACTCCAAAGCAAAGATTATTTGTTGAAATGAACACCGTGTTCAATTTCACCCCAGTACTCCCAAATCACCCCAAGTTAGGTACGTTAAAAGCTACGAGTATTTGTTCAGTAGAAGAGATGTGTTTCACGCTAACGAAGATGACAAAGTGCTTATGCACTTTAGGAACAACATTCACTGTCTCTTTTTCTTTTTTTGGGTCTGTATTACCACCTCTCAAGATATGGCAAGCAAAGAGCCTACAGCAGAAGAAATTTATTTCATAGTATCAAAGACAAAGAAGTGTTCATAGCTCTGAAGGTATTCATTTAGAAATCATGTTCACTCGCCTTTTCGTTTTGTTTTGATCCACACTACCACCCCCTCAAGTTCGTCGGTGCAGATCTGGTTTACCCTATTTGTGCTGTGGGGCACGACTTTTGAAATACCTCGAGTATACTAGCTTTTGAAAGATACAGGGTGTTCCATTTATCTGATGACCGCTTGTGCGGCGCAGTAGATGCCGGAAAGCGAGCTCTCCGTTGCCCGGCGATCATATGCCGTCTCACCCGTCTACTGCTGCGGTACGACATGACTACATTTAAAAAATGAACAAATTAATTTTGTACTCACCCATATCAGGCAAGGAGATGCTGGAACTGCCTGCCATTATTTTTCACTCATTTCTGACAGCCACTCAAGAAGTTATTAATCACACGATATAATTTTCTCTGAGATATTGAAGTAATGAATTCACTGGTATTATCCTTCAGTTCCCCTCTAGTGTGAGGATTTGTTGTGTAGACTTTGTCCTTCAGCCCCCCCCCCCCCCCCCCAAATAAATATCGCACAGAGTTTGGATTTCCAGCGGCCCAGATATTGTTACTAATGACTCGTCGAACACATCGTGAATTGCGTGCGAAGAAACATTGGCCGTGTGATCCCCTGCCGAATCCTGTTAAAAAAATATACGAAGCTTCGATCTCTTCCACTCATTTTATTAAAAAAACGGTCGCAGAATGTTTTACGCATATCTTTCACTTGCAGCTGTCTCATTAAAAAAGAGGTTCCTCAAGAAGCACAACATCTACATCTACATCTACATCTATACTCCGCGAGCCACCTTACGGTGTGTGGCGGAGGGTACTTATTGTACCACTATCTGATCCCCCCTTCCCTGTTCCATTCACGAATTGTGCGTGGGAAGAACGACTGCTTGTAAGTCTCCGTATTTGCTCTAATTTCTCGGATCTTTTCGTTGTGATCATTACGCGAGATATATGTGGGCGGTAGTAATATGTTGCCCATCTCTTCCCGGAATGTGCTCTCTCGTAATTTCGATAATAAACCTCTCCGTATTGCGTAACGCCTTTCTTGAAGTGTCCGCCACTGGAGCTTGTTCAGCATCTCCGTAACGCTCTCGCGCTGACTAAATGTCCCCATGACGAATCGCGCTGCTTTTCGCTGGATCATGTCTATCTCTTCTATTAATCCAACCTGGTAAGGGTCCCATACTGATGAGCAATACTCAAGAATCGGACGAACAAGCGTTTTGTAAGCTACTTCTTTCGTCGATGAGTCACATTTTCTTAGAATTCTTCCTATGAATCTCAACCTGGCGCCTGCTTTTCCCACTATTTGTTTTATGTGATCATTCCACTTCAGATCGCTCCGGATAGTAACTCCTAAGTATTTTACGGTCGTTACCGCTTCCAATGATTTACCACCTATGGCATAATCGTACTGGAATGGATTTCTGCCCCTATGTATGCGCATTATATTACATTTATCTACGTTTAGGGAAAGCTGCCAGCTGTCGCACCATGCATTAATCCTCTGCAGGTCTTCCTGGAGTACGTACGAGTCTTCTGATGTTGCTACTTTCTTGTAGACAACCGTGTCATCTGCAAATAGCCTCACGGAGCTACCGATGTTGTCAACTAAGTCATTTATGTATATTGTAAACAATAAAGGTCCTATCACGCTTCCTTGCGGTACTCCCGAAATTACCTCTACATCTGCAGATTTTGAACCGTTAAGAATGACATGTTGAGTTCTTTCTTCTAGGAAATCCTGAATCCAATCACAAACCTGGTCCGATATTCCGTAAGCTCGTATTTTTTTCATTAAACGTAAGTGCGGAACCGTATCAAATGCCTTCCTGAAGTCCAGGAATACGGCATCAATCTGCTCGCCAGTGTCTACGGCACTGTTAATTTCTTGGGCAAATAGGGCGAGCTGAGTTTCACATGATCTCTGTTTGCGGAATCCATGTTGGTTATGATGAAGGAGATTTGTATTATCTAAGAACGTCATAATACGAGAACACAAAACATGTTCCATTATTCTACAACAGATTGACGTAAGCGAAATAGGCCTATAATTATTCGCATCTGATTTATGACCCTTCTTGAAAATGGGAACGACCTGCGCTTTCTTCCAGTCGCTAGGTACTTTACGTTCTTCCAGCGATCTACGATAAATTGCTGATAGAAAGGGGGCAAGTTCTTTAGCATAATCACTGTAGAATCTTAAGGGTATCTCGTCTGGTCCGGATGCTTTTCCGCTACTAAGTGATAGCAGTTGTTTTTCAATTCCGATATCGTTTATTTCAATATTTTCCATTTTGGCGTCCGTGCGACGGCTGAAGTCAGGGACCGTGTTACGATTTTCCGCAGTGAAACAGTTTCGGAACACTGAATTCAGTATTTCTGCCTTTCTTCGGTCGTCCTCTGTTTCGGTGCCATCGTGGTCAACGAGTGACTGAATAGGGGATTTAGATCCGCTTACCGATTTTACATATGACCAAAACTTTTTAGGGTTCTTGTTTAGATTGTTTGCCAATGTTTTATGTTCGAATTCGTTGAATGCTTCTCTCATTGCTCTCTTTACGCTCTTTTTCGCTTCGTTCAGCTTTTCCTTATCAGCTATGATTCGACTACTCTTAAACCTATGATGAAGCTTTCTTTGTTTCCGTAGTACCTTTCGTACATGATTGTTATACCACGGTGGATCTTTCCCCTCGCTTTGGACCTTAGTCGGTACGAACTTATCTAAGGCGTACTGGACGATGTTTCTGAATTTTTTCCATTTTTGTTCCACATCCTCTTCCTCAGAAATGAACGTTTGATGGTGGTCACTCAGATATTCTGCGATTTGTGCCCTATCACTCTTGTTAAGCAAATATATTTTCCTTCCTTTCTTGGCATTTCTTATTACACTTGTAGTCATTGATGCAACCACTGACTTATGATCACTGATACCCTCTTCTACATTCACGGAGTCGAAAAGTTCCGGTCTATTTGTTGCTATGAGGTCTAAAACGTTAGCTTCACGAGTTGGTTCTCTAACTATCTGCTCGAAGTAATTCTCGGACAAGGCAGTCAGGATAATGTCACAAGAGTCTCTGTCCCTGGCTCCAGTTCTGATTGTGTGACTATCCCATTCTATACCTGGTAGATTGAAGTCTCCCCCTATTACAATAGTATGATCACGAAACTTCTTCACGACGTTCTGCAGGTTCTCTCTGAGGCGCTCAACTACTACGGTTGCTGATGCAGGTGGTCTATAGAAGCATCCGACTATCATATCTGACCCACCTTTGATACTTAGCTTAACCCAGATTATTTCACATTCGCATTCGCTAATAACTTCACTGGATATTATTGAATTCTTTACTGCTATAAATACTCCTCCACCATTGGCGTTTATCCTATCCTTGCGGTATATATTCCATTCTGTGTCTAGGATTTCGTTACTGTTCACTTCCGGTTTTAACCAACTTTCCGTTCCTAATACTATATGCGCACTATTTCCTTCAATAAGAGATACTAATTCAGGAACCTTGCCCTGGATACTCCTGCAGTTTACCAATATTACGTTAAGTTTTCCTGTTTTTGGTCTCTGAGGACGGACGTTCTTTATCAACGATGATAATGTCCTCTCTGGTAAGCCGTCAGGTATTTTATCGTTTCGCCCAAGGGGGGGTCCCTCTAACCTAAAAAACCCCCGTGTGCACGCCACACGTACTCTGCTACCCTAGTAGCTGCTTCCGGTGTGTAGTGCACGCCCGACCTGTCTAGGGGGGCCCTACAGTTCTCCACCCAATAACGGAGGTCGATGAATTTGCAACCATTATAGTCGCAGAGTCGTCTGAGCCTCTGGTTTAGACCCTCCACACGGCTCCAAACCAGAGGACCGCGATCGACTCTGGGCACTATGCTGCAGATATTAAGCTCAGCTTGCACTCCGCGTGCGATGCTGGTTGTCTTCACCAAATCAGCCAGCCGCCGGAAGGAACCAAGGATGGCCTCAGAACCCAAGCGGCAGGCGTCATTCGTTCCGACATGTGCTACTATCTGCAGCCGGTCACACCCAGTGCGTTCAATAGCTGCCGGAAGGGCCTCCTCCACATTACGGACGAGACCCCCCGGCAAGCACACCGAGTGCACACTGGCATTCTTCCCCGACCTACCCGCTATTTTCCTGAGGGGCTCCATAACCCGCCTAACGTTGGAGCTCCCTATAACTAATAGGCCCGCCCTCTGTGACTGTCGGGACCTTGCCGGAGAATCGGCCACTGGCCCAACAGGCGAGGCATCCTGTGGTGGCTCGGAAACGATGTCATCACCACTAGGAAGCACCCCGTACCTGTTGGAAAGGGGTAAGGCAGCTGCCACGCGGCCAGATCCCACCTTCGCCTTTCGGCCAGGCACGCGAGAGCCCACCACTGTCCGCCATTCACCCTGGAGTGATGGCTGACCGGTAAGATGCTCACTGCCGGAAGACGCAGCGACATCAGGGGTTCCATGTGATTCCAAGGCCACCGGAGTAGGCATAGGTCTCACCACAGTTGCCCCAACGCCACTACGAGCCGACGCCTGCGCCTCGAGCTCGATGAGCCTAACAGACAAAGCCTCCACCTGCCCCCGAAGAGTGGCCAATTCTCCTTGCGTCCGCTCACAACAACCACAGTCCCTACACATGACTATGTTTACCCTACCCTATACGGTGACAAATTCCCAAGATAATCTTCTGATGAGCTACTCTGATAATCAAGAAACACTCACTGAAATACGAGACGCGAAAACTACGCTAGGTTTTCCCAGAAAAACTATTTAAAAGCTAAGCGCAGCAAATAAGTACAAAAACGCTTTATACAAACAGTACTCGCTGCTGCTGGTGCTCTCGCTCTGGCTGTCACAAGACAACTGCTGATTCAAGTGACTAGTGGCTAACGGCCGCGAAACAAACAAAAGACGGTTTTAGGGCGCTTTCTGTTCTAAACGATCAAGAAAACACTAAGAAATCTAACACGAAAACTACGTAAAGTTTTATCAAGAACTGTTAGTTACTATGCAGAGCAGATAAACACAAATAGAATCCCTTCCTTAGTGGAAGGTCGTAAACAAAATGCAAAATAAACGCTTTATACAAACAGTACTGTGCTGCTGCTGGTGCTCTCGCTCTCGCTGTCACAAGACAACTGCTGATTCAAGTGACTAGTGGCTAACGGCCGCGAAACAAACAAAAGACGGTTTTAGGGCGCTTTCTGTTCTAAACGATCAAGAAAACACTAAGAAATCTAACACGAAAACTACGTAAAGTTTTATCAAGAACTGTTAGTTACTATGCAGAGCAGATAAACACAAATAGAATCCCTTCCTTAGTGGAAGGTCGTAAACAAAATGCAAAATAAACGCTTTATACAAACAGTACTGTGCTGCTGCTGGTGCTCTCGCTCTCGCTGTCACAAGACAACTGCTGATTCAAGTGACTAGTGGCTAACGGCCGCGAAACAAACAAAAGACGGTTTTAGGGCGCTTTCTGTTCTAAACGATCAAGAAAACACTAAGAAATCTAACACGAAAACTACGTAAAGTTTTATCAAGAACTGTTAGTTACTATGCAGAGCAGATAAACACAAATAGAATCCCTTCCTTAGTGGAAGGTCGTAAACAAAATGCAAAATAAACGCTTTATACAAACAGTACTGTGCTGCTGCTGGTGCTCTCGCTCTCGCTGTCACAAGACAACAGGTCTATCTGCGCTCCAGTGTCGACAGTTTTGGCAATTAACATGCCCGTGTAAATGGAAACAAGTCTCGTCTGAAAACAGAATGAGGTAAGGATCCATTTCACCGCCATTCACTTGTTTCAAAGCCTGTAAGCAAAACTTAACCCTGCGCGCAGGATCACCAGGTCGAAGTTCTCGTACTACTGATACCTTATAGGGCTTTAGGCCAAGAAGATCTGTACATTTGTGTACAAAGGTGCACGGTATTTGTGTTTGCTGCCAAAGACGTCTAAGAGAGTTTTTCGCGGAATTTTCCAGGCGGTATGCAGTGTCATCGAGGCGAGATTCTATGAGCACTGTACGTCGTCGTTTACGCTTCTTGTCTTGAACACTTCACATTTCACGAAATTTATTCACTATTTTGTGAACCGCATCACGACTCGGAACTCTAACACCTGAAAACTTCCGTTCAAACAATCTCCAAATAGTACGAGCGGAATCTATACGCACTGTACGAATTGTAAACAAACACTCGTCTTGGAATTAATTAATTCGCTCTCGCCATTATTGCGTTCGCTGATTCTGCTGTTGCGTACATGCACAAACTATGAGTCTGAAATACTTTTATCGCGAGTGTTAGCTAGCGAACAGCTGTTGGTGGTAGTCGGACTCAGGGCTGCTTGGAGAGAAGTAACATTAGGACACGTCGCAGCCTGCCCAGACCGTGCTAGCAGAGCTGGAGGAGATTTTGGTATTAATCGAGGGATTTTTGAGAATTCGCCTTTTTACTTCACGTAGTTGTTGCTTTCTTGCGCACTGGAGGGATTTTGTCAGATTTGTGCATGGATGCATTGAAAGTAATATCCATATCTTTGTTGTGAGCAGATACGTGGTTATTGATTATAGACATTGTGGAATAATTAAAGTTTCTGCAAATATAACTGTACACAGAAAAGAAGGGTTTGAGTAAAGTTTTGTCAATGTATAAATCTTCAATTTTCGGAATATAGTAAACGAAAAGTTTTTATTAATTCCGTTCACTTTTTACACTGCTTGAGGCTTATTGACTAAGCCCCTCATGATCATTTGATTTCTGTAAGATTATAACAAAGGACAAGCTGCATCAGTATTTGAGACCGTGCCTTGCTCCCTTCATGGATCGCAGTGCTTCTTTTGAATTATCTTAGCACGTTCCTGTTGCACGGAAACGATTGTGACAATCGTGTTAATTTCTGTACGTTGGTGTTAAGATAGGATACTTCCCAGATGTATTATTTATTTTGTTCACTGATGAAGCCACATTTACCATATATGGAAAGATAAACCGTCGGAACATGCACTATTCGTCTGTTGACGATTTCCCGTGGTTTCGTCAGGTGGAATGTGAACGTGTGGTGTGGGATAGTGAACCATCGGCTAATAGGGTCGTGTTTCATAGACAGAGCATTGAATGCGCACAAGTATCACGGCCTCCTATTAGACCATATTCGGTCGGCCGTTGTGGCCGAGAGGTTCTAGGCGCTTCAGTCTGGAACCGCGCGACCGCTACGGTCGCAGGTTCGAATCCTGCCTAGGACATGGATGTGTGTGATGTCCTTAGGTTAGTTAGGTTTAAGTAGATCTAAGTTCTATGGGGCTGATGACCACAGATGTTAAGTCCCATAGTGCTCAGAGCCATTTTTTTGTTAAGTCCCGTGGTGCTCAGAGCCATTTGAATCATTTTAAAAGACCATCTTGCACGGTTGCTAGAAGACGGTCCTCTGTAGACTAATTTGAATGTAAAAAGTCCCATCTCATCTCTAGAAGGAGCCTGTGGTACCGACGTTATGGCTATCAAGTCAATAGAGCACCAAGTACTACAGCTATCTTTACGAATTTCACGAATTGTTCCCAAATCATAGGAATTGATGCAGGGGACCTCTACCTTGGCCGGTCCATTCGCCAGATTTTACGCCTTTGGGAAAAGCTAAAAGATGCCGTCTACAAGGACATACGAACTACACCCGATGATATGCAACGTCGTTTTACTGAAGCCTGCTCTGTCATCTCCGCTGAAATGCTAGTACGTGTGCAGCAGTCGTTCCATACGGGAATGGGAGTATGTATTGCCGCTGCCCGTGGTCGTTTTGAACACAACCTATGAATGTACGTTATCACGTTACTGGTGAGAATCCATATAACTCGTGTATGATGCGTTGTTCATTAGTGTGCGCCAGCGCAGGTATTGTACAAGCGTCGGTGTGGGAACTTTTCAAAATACCACATCTCGTAAACGACTCGCTTTGGAATAAAAAAAAATGGTTCAAATGCCTCTGAGCACTATGGGACTTAACTGCTGAGGTCATCAGTCCCCTAGAACTTACAACTACTTAAACCTAACTAACCTAAGGACATCACACACATCCATGCCCGAGGCAGGTTTCGAACCTGCGACCGAAGCGGTCGTGCGGTTCCAGACTGAAGCGCCTAGAATCGCTCGGCCACTCCGGCCGGCGCATTGGAATCCTACAACTTACCCAACTTGTGGTTTGGTAATGGTAATAGGTATTGTTCTATTTAAAAAGTGTATGTTTGCACAAAAATACGCTTTATAAGTATTATCACAATCTGTCCGAGCCCCTAATTACCAACCCCTTATAGCGTCCCCAGTGCCATATTACGAAAAGACAATATTTATAAAGAAGACATTCATAATTTGTAAGAGATTTTTTTTCATGTAGCCGTAAAATAATAATTTCTCTGTCCAGGTTTCAAATGCAAAGAAATAATTTATGACAAAATGATCTAAAGAGGTGACAAGATACACTCTTTTGTTAATTTTTTTAGTCGTCTTTATTACTTCTTCTCTTGTTTTTCTTGTGTGTCGACGGACATCTTGCGTGTGCTGACAAATGTAAGCATATTTGTATGAGTTAAGCATATAATATACTGATTTAATATTATTGTGCACTTTTAATTTGTAAGAGGTGATCCCGATTTCATGTCCGCCTTCCTTGAATTAACCTGCATTCAAGTAATTTACAGTTCAACAATTGCAGTGGCCGATGCAGCCAACGACGCCATTACGTGGCGATATTAACTTATGAAAAAAATTTGCGGAAGCTGAAAACTCGCCCGCTATTAGCATAATATTAATTTTTCTCCACAGCCGCCCGACGTTGTAGAAAATACTTAGCTTTAAGATTCTTATTTTCAGTACCATAGCCGAGACCCAGAGCCAGGACTCTGACTACAATACAATGGTTAACGGAGGTAAGAAAAATACTCTCGCGCGTGTGTGGGCCGCAATTGTAACCAATAACTAAAGATCTTATGCTTTAAGGTGAACTGACTAGCCGAGAAAATTAATATGAAAAGTTTATTACATTGTACAACTTATATGCTCATGTTTTAAGATTCAACGAGTCTAACATTCATTAACGTAACGAATAATTTGAAATTAATATTGTTAAAAAGGAGAACTTCAGGAACGCATTTAATCGTAAAATCAAACTTTAAATGAAATATCATTTTCATTAAGGCCCACCACGTAAGTCGGCAACAATCAAATAATAATAATCACAATAATAATATATATATATTAAATTACGACGGCCGAAGTTACGCGAGACCCTCTGTGAAAATTGTACATCAATAGCATTTTCCATTTCCGCAATATTCAAGTTGTAGGTGCCGGCCGCGGTGGCCGAGCGGTTCTAGGCGCTACAGTCCGGAACCGCGCTACTACTACGGTCGCAGGTTCGAATCCTGCTTCGGGCATGGATGTGTGTGATGTCCTTAGGCTAGTTAGGTTTAAGTAGTTCTAAGTTCTAGGGGACTGATGACCTCAGATGTTAAGTCCCATAGTGCTCAGAGCCATTTGAACCATTTTGAAGTTCTAGGTAATCCACCCTGTACATTGGTAGAGATTTATTGCCTGTCCGTAACCGCCTAATAAAAATATCTGATAATAATAAAAGTCTGCGTACCTACAATCATCCTACAGAAGTGAGTGTACATTCCCTCACTCCGTGCTTTGAAGCGCGCTGACAGCTAGCACTGCCTGGTGCTGTCAGAGACTGTCAGGTGTCTGCCGCCTTGGCAATCGCATTTTTATCCGCCTGGAGCAGCTCCATCCCTGACACGGCTTCGTATTTCTTCGGTCGCCTCCCTCTGGCCCCGATAGGGAAGTTTGCTGCGCGCAGCCAAGAAGCGCTCGCATTAAGGATTTACGAGCGCGCCGGGAGCCGGGCGGGCTGGCTGGCTGGCTTTGTGCGCCCCATCTGATAGCGGCGGCCCCACAGTCTCTGCCGCGGCGCGGTCCGCCCGCCGCATTCCCTTAATACGTACGCCACCTCGGCGTTATTGTTATTCCGGCGACCAGGAATGCGCCGGGATACGCGAGCTGCCGTAAGCTCCGTGCGTTAATAAACGCTGCCCACTGGCTACACGGGCTCGCGGTATCCGCCAGTAATTTTAACATTAATCAAAACACTGTAATGAAATTTTAACACAAGTGAGTTCCATGCCTGGCAAAATTAGATAACTCTGCACTGTACCGGGAGAACGCTCTGAAAACATGGGGGGGGGGGGGGGGTGTTTTCACCAGCACATGTAGCCGGTTTGCCTCACTTGTATTAGTAATCGCGCTGGCGGAGTGACTGAGACAGTCTCTCGTTTCTTCAGCCGTGGTGGCATACTAATTTCCTTTCCTGTTAACCTCGTGATACATCTACTCAGTAATTTTCTGTGGCTTTGTTATTACGTGGCCGACAGTGGCAACCCCAGTTGCTTTGTTTGAACTTGTAGCGCACCTGCTGACAGTCCGCCATTTGTTGTTGGAAGAAACTATTTATATAAGAACAAATCAAATGTCTCTAATACTGGTGGGTATCGACAATTTTATCTCTAACACAATAACTTATTTGTACCTCACACTGAAACGTAAGTGTAAATTTTAGCCAGCTGGTGTGTGGCCAAGCGGTTCTAGGCGCTTCAGTCTGGAACAGCGCGACCCCTACGGTCGCAGGTTCGAATTCTGCCTCGGGCCTGGATGTATGTGATATTCTTAGGTTAGTTAGGTTTAAGTAGTTCTGAGTTCTAGGGGACTGATGACTTCGTATGTTAAGTCCCATAGTGCTCAGAGCCGTTTGAACCATTTGTAAATTTTATAAAGTTATACACAACGTTTCCATAAATCATCGACTAACGTTAGAGACAATTTCTTTACACGAAAAGAAGAGAAGATTGTCTAGTAAACAAGGGCACTAAAGTTCATACATTAAGAGATGTGATCACTTTTTCAGCTTTAATATTATGAAACACATGTCTTATTTTTTCTTTGTTTTCCATATTTTGGGAAGACGTACAATTAATGTTTGGATATATATTTAAATGCAGAAAACAATCCTTTCCTTAGCGGTAGTTTTCTGTAGTTTTGATAACATCCACCTTAATTTTTAAGTTATAATAGAAATTTACATCTGATACAATCTACTTCTTCCCCTAGCCAGTGATTTGACAAATACAAAGAAGGCGTATTCTTCAATTCTAATAGATATCTAATTTTTTCCCGTTAACTATTTGTTTTACGGCTTCAACAATAGGCTCTGTTCCTTCGTGCAGGTCTTCTAGCTGAGAGTATTTGGGAAATATAATTTCGCCTCTTATTTCATCTACATCCACATCTACATGGATTCTCTGCAAATAACATTTAATTGCCTGGCAGAGGGTTCATCGAACCACCTTCACAATTCTCTGTTATTCCAATCCCGTATAGCGCGCGGAAAGAACGAGAACCTATATCTTTCCGTACGAGCTCTGATTTCCCTTATTTTATCATGGTGATCGTTTCTCCCTATGTAGGTCGGTGTCAACAAAATATTTTTGCATTCGGAGGAGAAACTTGGTGATTGGAATTTCGTGAGAAGATTCCGTCGCAACGAAAACCGCCTTTCTTTTACTGATGTCCAGTCCAAATCCTGTATCATTTCTGTGACACTCTCTCCCATATTTCGGGATAATACAAAACGTGCTGCCTTTCCTTGAACTTTTTCGATTTACTCCGTCAGTCCTATCTGGTAAGGATCCCACACCGCGCAACAGTATTCGAAAAGAGGACGGACAAGCGTAGTCTAGGCAGTCTCCTTAGTGGGTCTGTTACATTATTTAAGTGTCCTGCCAATAAAACGAAGTCTTTGGTTAGCCTTCCCCACAACGTTTCCTATGTGTTCCTTCCAATTTATGTTGTTCGTAATTGTAATACCTATGTATTTAGCTGAATTATGGCTTTTGGATAATGCTGATTTATCGTTTAACCGAAGTTTAACGGATACCTTTTAGCACTTATTTCGATGCCCTCACACTTTTCGTTATTTAGGGTCAACTGCCACTTTTCGCACCATTCAGATATCTTTTCTAAATCGTTTTCAGGTTGTTTTGATCTTCTGATGACTTTACTAGTCGATAAACGACAGCATCATCTGTAAACAACCAAGGACGGCTGCTCAGATTGTTTCCCAGATCGTTTATATAGATAAGGAACAGCAAAGGGTCTGTAACACCACCTTGGGGAACGCCAGAAATCACTTCTGTTTTACTCGATGACTTTCCGTCATTTATTACGAACTGTGACCTCTCTGACAGGAAATCACAAATCCAGTCGCATAACTGAGACGATACTACATAAGCACGCGCCGGCCGGAGTGGCCGTGCGGTTCTCGGCGCTACAGTCTGGAGCCGAGCGACCGCTACGGTCGCAGGTTCGAATCCTGCCTCGGGCATGGATGTGTGTGATGTCATTAGGTTAGTTAGGTTTAAGTAGTTATAAATCTAGGAGACTGATGACCTCAGATGTTAAGTCCCATAGTGCTCAGAGCCATTTGAACCATTTTGAAGCTCTTGTGTGGTACAGTGTCAAAAGCCTTCCGGAAATCCAGAATACGGAATCGACCTGAAATACCTTGTCAATAGCACACAACACTTCATGTGAATAAAGAGCTAGTTGTGTTTCACCGGAACGATGTTTTCTAAACCCATGTTGACCGTGTGTCAATAGACTATTTTCTTCGAGGTAATTCATAATGTTCGAACACAATATATGTTCCAGTATGATGCTGTTAAATCATTCCATGTCTTCCAGGCTATACGTTGGCAGTTCCTCTGCTTCATTCTTGTGTAATTTCCATATAAAACATAAAGTTTACAATGTTTGCAAATGAATTACTGTTAAATCGTGTTGTTTCATCAGTTGTAAACTCTGCATACAACTGTTTTGTCGCTAAGTAAGCAACGTACAGTCCGTAACATTTAGATACAATGCATTTTAAGCAATCCAACTGGGAATGGAGCTTTATAAATGTTCTTTAACATAAACCTTTTCAACTCCATAATTTTAGCCAGTAGTCTGACATATGACCACTTACCACTGTTATTTACAGTAAATGCAAGTTTTTTTGATTTCCTTTTATATCCAGGTTTTTCCAAACACTTTGTTTAAAGTATATTGTAAGCCTTGGTTGCACATCTGCAATAGCTAATTCTTTTTACAATAGCACTTTATATTGTTCCATAATGATAATCGTCTTTCTGCATGTACTCCAGTTTGAACTTGTGGCCTCGACATCTTCCATTTCCAGCTTCCTTTTGCGTATGCATTCTACATTAACTGCACTTGAAGGAGTGATTTCCTTCACAGGGCATTGTTTAAGTCTGTGCGATATATTTACACTTTTTCTTAAGACCTATGAAATAATGTCAGTTGTTGCAACCGGTCAGAATTTGTTAATATCTACATTAAACTGTATTGAGGAGAGCACTTTTCCGGATTGGGAAAAATATGTTTCTCCTGCTGTAATTCCAGATTTGTGGGTATTACTTATGTTGCCTTTGTCAGAGTCTGCAATGAAAATCTACATAACGTTTACAGGAAAATCTTCGAAACTGCAGGCAGACGGATCATAAAGACTCTTCACAAGTTTGCCGCTGGATCACGTTTTGCAGATACCACAATATTTCTTCGGAGCAACTGTCCGACATCTTCCGGTGGTTCAACCATGCTGGTGGCTAGGTACGACTGACGGTATCCGCACGTCGACGCCCCGTTTTTAGAACACGCGCGCCAAGAATGTGCAGGCGCGGAAATCGCGCATTCGCAAATGATTTGCAGATAGATGGTGCCATAGTCAAACGCCCTCCGCTGAAAATCGCAGAGCGGCTCTTCTGCGCGTGCGCTGTACGCTGCGTTTACTAACAGTGTGGCCAGACGTTTCTCACCAAAGACCGTACCAGACCAATCTTTTGACGGGTCTGTTATCGAAAAATGTAGATTTTCGCGTTGTGATTTAATAGCAGCTCATGTAGGGTTCCAGGCTGTGCTTAGTTGGACCGTACCAGCCCAATCTTTTGACGGGTCTGTTATCGAAAAATGTAGATTTTCGCGTTGTGATTTAATAGCAGCTAATGTAGGGTTCCAGGCTGTGCTCAGTTGGACCGTACCAGACCAATCTTTTGACGGGTCTGTTATCGAAAAATGTAGATTTTCGCGTTGTGATTTAATAGCAGCTAATGTAGGGTTCCAGGCTGTGCTCAGCTGGACCGCACCAGACCAATCTTTTGACGGGTCTGTTATCGAAAAATGTAGATTTTCGCGTTGTGATTTAATAGCAGCTAATGTAGGGTTTCAGGCTGTGCTCAGTTGGACCGTACCAGACCAATCTTTTGACGGGTCTGTTATCGAAAAATGTAGATTTTCGCGTTGTGATTTAATAGCAGCCAATGTAGGGTTCCAGGCTGTGCTCAGTCGGACCGTACCAGACCAATCTTTTGACGGGTCTGTTATCGAAAAATGTAGATTTTCGCGTTGTGATTTAATAGCAGCCAATGTAGGGTTCCCGGCTGTGCTCAGTTGGACCGTACCAGACCAATCTTTTGACGGGTCTGTTATCGAAAAATGTAGATTTTCGCGTTGTGATTTAATAGCAGCCAAAGTAGGGTTCCAGGCTGTGCTCAGTTGAAATCCCACAGCCCTGGTGATGAGATTATCTGCTCTACGGATATGTACTGCTTCCTTGATGACGCAGTCGCAGGAAGATGATGCCGGGGCCAAAACTTCCGTCTTTCAATAAATCAAGTGGTGTCCTGTGTTCAGACAATGTTCCGCAATTGCCGACTTCTCCGGTTGACGAAGGCGTGTATGACGCTGGTGTTCATCGCAGCGTTCTTGTACTGTGCGACATGCTGCCCCACACTGACAAGGAATCTTGTACACACCATATTTCCTCAGGTCAAGATCATCCTTAACCGAACCCTATAGGTTTCTCAGTTTTTGAGTTAGTTGAAAAACATACTTAACGCCATATTTTCTGAGGACTCTTCCGATTCTTGACGACATGGCACCAAAATATGGCAAAAAGGCCAAAGTGGTGGGTGACTTCGTATCTTCATTCTGTTCCATAGACTGAACTCGCCTGGGCGTGAATGCATTACGTACCTGTCTCTCAGAAAAACCATTTTGTCGGAACATTGTCTTCAAATCTTGTATTTCACTCGACAGGCTCTCAGGATCAGATACATCATGTGCTCTATGAACTAACGTACGTAATACACTACCACATTGTGCAGGATGATGGCAGCTTGTGGCGTGCAGATATAGATCCACATGCTTTGGCTTGCGGTAGACGCTGTGTGCCAAGGTTCCATCTGCTTTCCTTCGCACCAAAACATCAAGGAAAGATGAAGTACCGTTTTTTTCCAATTCCATTATGAAGTTTGTATTGGGATGGAGCGATTTCATATGCTGAAGAAACGTAGGTAGAGTATCAAGTCCATATGGGCACACCACAAATGTATCGTACAAATACCGCAGAAAACAAGAGGGTAGTAGTGCTTTTTCTGCAAAGTCCTCCATAAAGTAATTGTCCACCATGGAGACAGAGGGCTCCCCATGGCGACACCGTCGACTTGTTCAAAATATAGGTCCTCAAGTACGAAGTGTGTTGAAGTAAGCACGTGTTTAAATAATGCTCCTATGTCCTCCTCAGACTTGTTGGTGATGAGCTCCAAAGAGTCCTGCAAGAGCACCTTTGTAAATAAAGACACAGCATCAAAACTTACTAAGAGATCCGACGATTGCAATCTAAGCGTTTTCAGGCGACCTATGAAATCTTTACAGTTTCGAATATGATGGTCGCACTTACCCACGAGAGGTTCCAATAGCGATCTCAGATATTTTGCAACAAAATACACTCCTGGAAATTGAACTAAGAACACCGTGACTTCATTGTCCCAGGAAGGGGAAACTTTATTGACACATTCCTGGGGTCAGATACATCACATGATCACACTGACAGAACCACAGGCACATAGACACAGGCAACAGAGCATGCACAATGTCGGCACTAGTACAGTGTATATCCACCTTTCGCAGCAATGCAGGCTGCTATTCTCCCATGGAGACGATCGTAGAGATGCTGGATGTAGTCCTGTGGAACGGCTTGCCATGCCATTTCCACCTGGCGCCTCAGTTGGACCAGCGTTCGTGCTGGACGTGCAGACCGCGTGAGACGACGCTTCATCCAGTCCCAAACATGCTCAATGGGGTACAGATCCGGAGATCTTGCCGGCCAGGGTAGCTGACTTACACCTTCTAGAGCACGTTGGGTGGCACGGGATACATGCGGACGTGCATTGTCCTGTTGGAACAGCAAGTTCCATGCCGGTCTAGGAATGGTAGAACGATGGGTTCGATGACGGTTTGGATGTACCGTGCACTATTCAGTGTCCCCTCGACGATCACCAGTGGTGTACGGCCAGTGTAGGAGATCGCTCCCCACACCATGATGACGGGTGTTGGCCCTGTGTGCCTCGGTCATATGCAGTCCTGATTGTGGGGCTCACCTGCACGGCGCCAAACACGCATACGACCATCATTGGCACCAAGGCAGAAGCGACTCTCATCGCTGAAGACGACACGTCTCCATTCGTCCCTCCATTCACGCCTGTCGCGACACCACTGGAGGCGGGCTGCACAATGTTGGGGCGTGAGCGGAAGACGGCCTAACGGTGTGCGGGACCGTAGCCCAGCTTCATGGAGACGGTTGCGAACGGTCCTCGCCGATACCCCAGGAGCAACAGTGTCCCTAATTTGCTGGGAAGTGGCGGTGCGGTCCCCTACGGCACTGCGTAGGATCCTACGGTCTTGGCGTGCATCCGTGCGTCGCTGCGGTCCGGTCCCAGGTCGACGGGCACGTGCACCTTCCGCCGACTACTGGCGACAACATCGATGTACTGTGGAGACCTCACGCCCCACGTGTTGAGCAATTCGGCGGTACGTCCACCCAGCCTCCCGCATGCCCACTATACGCCCTCGCTCAAAGTCCGTCAACTGCACATACGGTTCACGTCCACGCTGTCGCGGCATGCTACCAGTGTTAAAGACTGCGATGGAGCTCCGTATGCCACGGCAAACTGGCTGACACTGACGGCGGCGGTGCACAAATGCTGCGCAGCTAGCGCCATTCGACGGCCAACACCGCGGTTCCTGGTGTGTCCGCTGTGCCGTGCGTGTGATCATTGCTTGTACAGCCCTCTCGCAGTGTCCGGAGCAAGTATGGTGGGTCTGACACACCGGTGTCAATGTGTTCTTTTTTCCATTTCCAGGAGTGTAAGTAGGTGCTCCTGTTTTACTTACAATGGGACGGAGAGACACCCCATTCTTATGAATCTTGGGTAGGCTGTAGAGTCTAGGAGGAACTGCAGCCAGCCGACCGGGGTGGCTGTACGGTTCTAGGCGCTGCAGTCCGGAACCGCGGGACTGCTACGGGAGCAGGTTCGAATCCTGCCTCGGGCAGGATGTATGATGTCCTTAGGTTAGTTAGGTTTAAGTAGTTCTAAGTTCTAGGGGACTGATGACCTCAGATGTTAAGTCCCATAGTGCTCAGAGCCATTTGAACAATTTTTTTGAACTACAGGACGCAAATCCTTAGCGACTTGAGCTGGAATCGAGTTCTTCCTAATGAGGTCCAAAGTCTTTCTCTGGATGCTATCCGTCGGATCACATTTTAATTTACTATATGCAGGATATGTAATGTGGAATTTGTACAGCGTGATCCGGCGGCAAACCTGTGAAGACTATTTACAACGTATCAGCCGGGAAAGCTTGAAGAGTCACAGACGGATCATAGTTTACAATCTCTTCTTGGTCTTTCCATGCAATCTTCCAGTCCTACCTTCTAAATTTGACTGTACTTGAAACCCACTTGTGTGTGTGTATGTGTGTGTGTGTGTGTGTGTGTGTGTGTGCGCTACCTAGTAGGTGCCTCAGGATCAGGACAGGGTTCTGGAGTGGATACACAAGCAATGACAAGCTACTTACATGTGTTTTTTGTATGCATAATGCCACTCTACGCACCGAAACACCTACTGAGGGACAGATTTAGAGGGTAATGCTAATACTGTAAGAAGTTACACTGACATTGAAGTTCACCACAATGTACGTATGACTTTCATATTGTTTTAAGTGGGTCTAAAACGTGCTTTTTGACAAAATAATGTGGGCAATTTAGACTTGGGTACAAAGGTCAAGCGTACATTTTTCTCTAAAAAAGCAGCCACTGAAGTGGAAATTTAGAAGTGTATATTTTTGTTAAAGTACAAACGTTTTAAAAAACTATTGCTTTGCCTTACTTCTTGTCTACACATACATTATGTAACGACGTTTTAACTGCACGGAAATAGGGGACATCACACACACACACACACACACACACAAGATACAGCCGAGTAAAAAGCATGCAGCTCGGCCAGGCTCCTGCAGTCCTCAAGTAGGGGCACAATTATGACTGATTTGATGTTCATATTGGAAATCATTAAAAGCTTATTAGAGATGCTGTCACATGTTTTACCACTACACTGCAACGTGGATCATAACATGTTGTAACCGTAACATAATTTCTGCGGTGTTGTTGTTTGGTAAGGGGACGATGTTAGACAACTGCTGAAAGCGAAATGAAGTTCCTACTAGATTGAAATGGAGTGCCAGACAGAGCCTAGCCTTTCACAGGCAGTGCTCTTAGCAAGTATTTTCTCCTTTTACAAAATTTCTTTTTGTCTGCTCATCAAAAATAGTTACACAAAAGTGCTTAGTTACTTGATTACTTACATGTCCGGATCGGCAGACATTAAGGACAACTGAGCTGTTTTACGTACAGATACTATCTACTAGCAACATAACAATCTGTGTCGGACCGAGATTCGAACCCTGATGTCCCACATATTACGAGCAGTCACCTTAACCACTTCGTCTATTGGTACACGCCTTCCAGGCCAACCCAAACTTCCACATGTCACACTGTCACAACAATGTCCCCACTAAGAGCAACATAAACGTAAATGTGTTTATATATATGCACACACGCAGACTGATGCTGTATTTCCTCTTTATTTATAAATTGAATAAAAACGTAAAAATACTGTTATAATCCAAGCGCTTGTGACCCATGACACATCGATAATAATCTGGAACAGTGGCTGAGGTGCATATTCAATCTTCATAAAGTCCCGGTACTTCACCCGTCAATTGCGAGAGATTTTTTTTTAGTCTCCTGACTATTTGATGCACCTGTCACGAATTCCTCTTCAGTGTCCTGTGCCAACCTCTTCATCTCAGAGTAGCATTTACACCCTACGCCCTCAGTTATTTGTTGGATTGTTGGACACCTTCCAGTCAGACTTCCTTTACAATTTTTATTCTCTACAGCTCCCTCTAGCACCATGGAAGATATTCCCCGATCTTTTAACACAAGTCGCCTTCTTGTCAGTGTTTTCCATAGATTTCTTTCCCCGCCGACTCTGCCGAGCGCCTTTTCTTTCCTTGCTTTATGAGTCCACCTAATTTTCAACATTCCCCTGCAGTGCCACGTCTAAAATGCTTCGACCCTCTTCTGTTCTGGTTTTCCCACAGCCCATGTGTCATTAATGTATGATGTTGTGTTCCTAACGTACATTATCAGAAATTTATTCTTCAAATTAAGGCCTGTGTTTGATACTAGTAGATTTATCTTGGCCAGGAATGCCCTTCTTTCCGGTGCTAGTCTACTTTTTATGTCCTCCTTGGTCCGTCCGTCAAGGTTATTTTGCTCCCTATGTGGAAGAATTCCTTTACTTCATCTACTTCGAGACCACGAATTCCGATGCTAAATTTCTCTCTGTTTTCATTTCAGCTGTTTATCGTTACTTTCGTCGTTCTTCGATTTACTCTCAATTCAGGTTCTGTATCATCAGGCTGTTCACTGTGTTCAACTCATCCTGGAAGACTTATTTACGTTATTCCTTCTTAGATTTGCAGAGTGAACAGTAATTTTGGAAGACTTCATCCTTGACTTACACCCTTTTTTAATCCGAGCAGTTTGTTCTTGGTCCTCCTGCCTTATACCTTCTTGATTCTGGCACAAATTGTGCATTATCCGTCTTTCCCTGTAGCTTAAGTACATTTCTCTTAGAGTTTCGAACATCTTGCAAAGGTTTTAAACTTTCAAATGCCTTTTCCATATCGAGAAATACTAGAACAGCGTCTTGACTTCCATTTAGTCTAGTTTCCACCATCAATCCAATCGTCACAACTGGTTCTCTGGAGCCTTTATCTTTCCTAAATCCATCGTGATAGTCATCTAACAGATCCAGAATGTTGTTTTCCATGCTTATGTATATTATTCTTGTCAGCAACTTGCATGAATAAGCTGATAAGCTGACTGTACGATGATTCTCGTTCTTGCAATCTTTGGAACTGTGTCGATGATGATTTTCCGAAAAGTCTGATGGTATATAGCCAGTCTCATACATTCTGCACGCCGACATGAATAGCCGTTTTGTTGCCACCATCTCCAATGATTTTATAATTCGCGATTGAAAACAGAAGTGATTTCTATCGTTCCCCAAAGTAGCGTTATAGGCTCTCTGCTGTTCCTTATCTATATAAACGATTTACGAGAAAATCTGAGAAGCCGTCTTAGTTTGTCTGCAGATGATGCTGCCGTTTATCGTCTAGTACAGGCATCAAAAGGCCAAAACAAAATGTAAAATGAAACTTCCTGGCACATTAAAACTGTGTGCCGGACCGAGACTCGAACTCGGGACTTTTGCCTTTCGCGGGCAAGTGCTCTACCAACTGAGCTACCAAAGCACGACTCACGCCCCGTCATCACAGCTTTACTTCTGCCAGTACCTCGCCCCCTATCTTCCAAACTTTACAGAACCCCTCCTGCAAGGTTCGCAGGAGAGCTTGGGTAGCTCATTTGGTAGAGCACTTGCCCGCGAAAGGCAAAGGTCCCGAGTTCGAGTCTCGGTCCGGCACACAGTTTTAATCTGCCAGGAAGTTTCATATCAGCGCACACTCCGCTGCAGAGTGAAAATCTCATTCTGGAAATGTAAAATGATTTAGAAAAGATATCTGTATGGAGTGAATATTGTTAATTGACCCTAAATAATGAAAAGTTTGAAGTCGTCCACATGAGCGGTAGAAGGTTTCTGTTAAGCTTCAATCAAATCTAAAGGGCGTAAATTCATCTCAATACCTAGGAATTACAATTACAAAAAGGTAAATTGGATAGAACGGAAAGGAGATTTTGTAGGGAAGTCGAACCAAAGAGGGCGTTTTGTTGGCAAAACACAAGATGCAGCAGTTCTACTAAAGAGACTGCCTATACTCCGCTTGTCCGTCCTCTGCGCTGGTAGAATGCGTCGACAAAGTTCAAAGAAGAGCAACACGTTTTGTATTATCGAAAAATAGGGGAGAGAATCTCACGGACATGGTACAGGATTTGGGGTGGACACCATTAAAAAAAAGGCGTTTCTCGTTGTTGCGGGATGCTCTCACGAAATTTAGATCACCATCTTTCTCTTCTGAATGCGAAAATATTTCGTTGACGCCGATGTACAAAGGAACAAACATTCATCATAATAAAATAAGAGAAATCGGAGCTCGCACGGGAAGTATAGCTGTTCGCCTTTTCCGCGTACTGTTCGAGAGTGGAATAATAGACAATTATTGAGAAGGCAGTACGATGATCCCTCTTCCAGGTACTCAAGTGTGATTTGGAGAGTTGCCCTATAGATGTAGACGTAGATGGAGATGAATGTTATCTATCCCTGCTACCTTATTTTACCTTAAGTCTTCCAAAAATCTTTTAAATTCTAATTCTAATACTGGATCGCTTATCTGTTTTCTCCTGTAACATTGGAATTCCGATTGCACTTCTAATATTATCGCCATTGATTTAAATTTCACCGAACGTTGTTTTGACTTTTTTATATGTTGAGTCAGTCCTTCCGACAGTTACTTCTTTTGCGGTCACTTCACATTTCTCATTCAGCTATTTCCCCCTTCCTATTTATTTTTTTCCTAAGTGACTTGTGTTTCTGTATTCCCGAATTTCTCTGAATGTTTTTGTGTTTCCGTCTTTAGTCGATCAGCTGAAGTATTGCTTTTGTTAGCCATGGTTTCTTCTCACTGCCTTGTACCTATGTTTCTCTTTCCAACTTCTTTGATTGCCTTTTTCAGAGATGTCCATTTCTCTTTATCTGAACTTCGTGCTGAACTATTCATTATCGCAGTATCTATAGCGTCTCAAGCATATCTCTCCATTCATTACTACTTTCGTATTAATCTTCTTTGCGCATTGATTCTTCCTCACTAGTCTCTTAAGCTTCAGCCTAATCTTCATCGTTACTAAATTGTGATCTGAATCTATATCTGCTCCTGGACACGCCTTACATTCCAATATCTGAGTTGTGAATCTCTACCTGACCATGAGGTAATGTAATAGGAATCTTCCTGAGTCTCCTGACTTTTTCCAAATGTATCTCCTCCTTCTGTGATTCTTGAACAGCGTATTTTCTCCTCTCTCATTTCTACTACCAAGCCCATAATTTACAATAACCCTTTCTTCCACTCTTTCCCCTACAACCGCATTCCAATCCATCTACTTTCTCTACCTCCTCAGCTTCTGCTTGACACGTCGACATGAATACCTGAACTATTGCTGTCTGTGTTATTTTGCTCGGCAGCAATTCTGATGAAAATAACCCTATCATTGAACTATTCGCAGTAACTCACTCTGTCCTACCTTCCTATTCATAACGACATGCTACTGCCGTTAACTCATTTTCTGCCGCTGTTGACCTTAAGGTTCTACTAAATAAGCTAGAAGCATTAGGAAAAAGGTGGAAACTAATTACTGGTTGCGACCATTCATAGCATATAGGGTACAAAGAATAAAGATAGCGCATTCCTCAAAGAAATGCAAACTTTTAGAAAAACACTTATCAGAACCAAAATGGCTCTGTGCGCTATGGGACATCTGACGTCATCAGTCCCCTAGAACTTAGAACTACTTAAACCTAACCAACCTAAGGACATCACACACATCCATGCCCAAGGCAGGATTCGAACCTGCGACCGTAGCAGTCGCGGGGTTCCGAACTGAAGCGCTTAGAACCGCACGGCCACCGCGGCCGGCTCAAAATACATTTAAACACGAGTTTCTCCTGTTCCTGATATACATAAATGACTTTTCCAGTAGTGTTACTTGTGGGGAGAAAATTGTCCTTGCTGATGACAGCAATATGTAGCCACAGAGGAAAAAAGAGAACGTCTTGCAAAAAACAAAGATGAAACGGTAGTTCACAATAGGTCAATAGGCAGTAAAGTGACATTGAACATAAAGAGAAGAAACTGTACGAATTTTAGTTTGAAGAGGGAAAGTGACACAGGTAAATTAAATGTAGATGCTATCTCTGTTGACTGTGTAAAAAATTCAAAATTCCTAGAATGAATATTAATTCTTAATCGAAGTGGTGTGAACACACAAACTTCTACATTTGCATCTACGTGATTACTCTGCAATCCACAGTTAAGAACTTGCCAGAGGGTTCATCGAACTATGTTCAAGCAATTTCGCTACCGTTCCACTATCGAACGGCGCAGGGAAAACGTGAACTTAAAACTTTCTGTGCAATATGTGGTTTCTATTATTGTATTATGATGATAATTTTTCACTACGTAATTGGACGCCACAAAATATTTTGGCAATCTGAGAAGAAAGTTGGTGATTGAAATTTCACGAGAAGATTCGGCCTCTACGAAATATGACTGTTTTAATGACTGTCACCACAATTTACGTGTCATGTCCATGGCACTATCTCCCTAGTCTCGCGATAGTACAAAATGAGCTACCTTTCTTTGATTCTGAGTGTTCTGCCAATAAATACAGTCCTGGTCTTGCTTTTCTCACAACATTATCTATGTGTTTGTTCAAAATTAAGTTATTCGAAATTATAATCCTTAAGTATTTAGTTGAATTTGCAGCTTTTAGATGTGTGTAATTAATTTAACCCCAATTTATCGGGTTTTATTTATTATTCGCGTGGATGAGCTCACACTTTTCATTACTTACGGTCGTTTGCCACTTTTCGCACCTTACTGATGTCTAAACAAATTTGCAACGGCTTTTGACCACATAATGACGATAAAAAAGGGTAAGTAATAGCGTCATCTGTAAACAATCTAAGATGGCCGCTCAGTTTGTCTCCTAAATTGTTGATGTAAATCAGAAACAGCATAGGACCCTCAACACTTTCTTGAGGAATGCCAGATATTGTCACTTTCTTACTTGATGACTTCCTGTTAGTAACTACGAAATGGGACCTTTCTGATAGTAACTCACGAATGCAGTCTCATAACTGAGGCGATACTCAGTAGGCAGGTAGTCTGACTAGAAGTCCCTTGTGAGGAACGGTGTCAAAAACCTTCTGGCAATTAAAAAGTATGGAACCAGTTTGGTATCCACTGTCGATAGCACTCATTACTTCGTGAAAGTAAAGGCCTATTTGTGTTTCACAAGAATGGTATAATGTGAACCCAATTAATCGGTTTCTTTGAGGTAATTCATATTTTTTGAAGGCAGGATATGTTCCAAAATTCTACTGCAAATCTACGTTAGTGATATCCTATTTCCTTTATTGGGTATTGGTTTGACATGTGCAGCTTTCCAGTCTTCAAGTACAGACTGTTTATGAGCGAGCTGCTTATATACTATACGATCAAAAGTATCCGGACACCTCAAAATCAAACGTTTTTCGTATTAGGTGCATTGTGCTGCTACCTCCTGCCAGATACTCCGTATCAGCGACATCATTAGTCAGTAGACATCGTGAGAGAGAGGGGAATGGGGCGCTCCGCGGAACTCACGGACTTCGAACGTGGTCAGGTGATTGGGTTCATTTGTGTCATACGTGTGTACGCGAGATTTGCACACTCCTAAACATCCCTAGGTACACTGTTTCCGACGTGTTAGGGAAGTGGAAACGTGAAGGGACACATGCAGTACGAAAGCGTACAGGCCGACCTCGCCTGTTAACTACAGAGACCGCCGACAGTTGAAGAGGGTCGTAAAGTGCAATAGGCAGACATCTATTCAGATCATCCACTGCAAGTACCATGAAAATTAGGCGGGAGGTGAGAAAACTTGGATTTCCTGGTCGAGCGGCTGCTCGTAAGTCACACATCAAGCGGGTAAATGCTAAACGATGCCTCGCTTGATGTGTGGAGCGTAAACATTGGACGACTGAACAGTGGAAAAACGTTGTGTGGAATGACGAATCACCGTACGCAATGGGGCGGTCAGATGGCGGGGTGCGGGTATGGCGAATGCCCGGTGAACGTCATCTGCCAGCGTGTGTAGTGCCAACAGTAAAATTCGGAGGCGATGGTGTTATTGTGTGGTCGTGTTTTTCATGAAGGGGGTTTGCACTCCTTATTGTTTTGCATGGCACTATCACAGCGCAGGCCTACAATGATGTTTTAAGCACATTCTTGCTTCCCACTGTTGAAGAGCAATTCTAGGATAGCGATTGCATCTTTCAACACCTGTTCATAATGCACGGCCTGTGGAGGAGTGGTTACACGACATCCCTGTAATGGACTGGCCTGCAGAGAGTCCTGACCGGAATCCTATAGAACATCTTCGGGATGTTTTAGAACGCCGACTTCGTACCAGGCCTCATCGACCGACATCGATACCCCTCCTCGGTGCAGCACTCCGTGAAGAATAGGCTGCCATTCCCCAAGAAACTTTCCAGCACCTGACTGAACGTATGCCTTCGAGAGTGTAAGCTATCATCAAGGATAAGGGGCTGCCAACACCATACTGAATTCCGGCATTATCGATGGAGGGCGCCACGAACTTGTAAGTCATTTTCAGCAAGGTGTCCGGATACATTTGATCACATAGTGTATTACTACTAAATATGGAGTTATTGTACCAGCATACTCTGAAAAAGTAAAAAATAAAAGCCGACTGGTACACATTCTGAACCGGAGGCATTGCCTTTATTAATTTATTATGCTGTTCGCTAGACTGAGAGTATCTCCTTCTAAGCCTCCTGTTGACAATTGTTCTTGATTAGAATTCTTGAATATTTACATCTTCTTTGGCGAAGGAGTTTCTGAAAACCGTGTTTAATAACTCTGTTTTAGTAGAACTGTCATGAGAGACATCACCATTGTTACCGCGCAGTGAAGGTATTGGTTGTGTCTTGTCACTGGCGTCCTTTACATAGCAGCTGCATCGCTTTGGGTTTTCTGACATTTCGAGGCGGGGCATTGTTGTGGAAACAATTAAAAGCATCTACGAGCTAAATTTCGGGCTTCTGTAAAAACTTCGCTGATCTTGGGGGTTTTGCGTTCATTTAAAGTTGGCATGCTATTTTCGTTGCTTCTGCATCAGTTTCCTGACGTGCTTTTCCTTTTTGTGTACCATGGGAAATTAGTACCATCTGTTATTAATTTATTTGTTACATAACTAGAGAGTGACATTAAAAATTAAAATAACTTTTCCAAACTCTGTCAATATTTGCTTCAGTATAGTAATTTTAACATTGTGAAGTCTCAGAATGATTTAATGAATATGTTTTTCTACACTTATTGCTTTTAAGGAAAAAAAGTGGTGCTAAATAATGCTGCTAGAAACCTAAAAATTGTTCATCATGTGTAAATGTATGTCACAATCAAAAGTTTCAAGTCTCAACTTGATCGGAGCAATATTTTGGTCAAAATCGGCGTTTTTACGAAAAATTGAGGGCCCTAAATATTAGACTCAGAAAGATGAAAATTCGTATGTAGCTTCAGTTTGATATAAAAACATTAACTACATGTTGAACAGAGTCGTCCTTATGCGTATAGATTAAGTATCATTTGTATTTAAGATAGGAAGTTCTGTTTACAGCAATTGGTTACATTCTTTAAATAATACAGGTGTGTAAAGTTACAAGACTTTAGTGTAAAAAAAAATCAATAATCAATACAAGGACCCTTAATGAGGAAGTTCACAGGTGATATTCTACTGTCGGTTCCGTTCTAAAAATTCTAGCTGGCAAAGTTTAAATACAGTCGTCCTAAGACTTTTTTAGAAACTAAAGCAAACTTAACTTTAATCATACATAAGTTATGAAGACTGTAAATTGTTACACAACAGAGAGATTATATAATACGTGTCCGAGACAGGGGCCATTAAATGCTGCTACTTGTGCCTGCAGTGGTTGGTAGCGTATGTTGCGTTCGGCGGTCCGCTGCGCCCATATATAAATACGATCAGAGAGGCAGTGGCAGACACTTCCTCACCGAGCTATCAATCTGTCAGCGTCAGTCTGACGCCGGCATAAGTTTTGTCTCGGATGACGTCGGAGTTAATCCCCTACCAAACGCATCTTTTCGATAAAAGTAGTTAGTGAACTCGCGAGGACTGTACACCGTCTTGGATCGCTTGGATTTCACGGAAGTAACTGTTTGTGTGCAGCCCATAATGTTGACAAAACTGCGTGGCAAGCGGTGAAATTATTTTTCACTTTTGTGGCGAGCAATTAAATTAGATGATTAGAAGTTAGGGCGATAGATCATTTCACTTGGAAATTAACTTAGAGGCCGCCTCTGAATTACTAATTGTGCTGTTTCTGATAGCGACTTTATTATTATTATCAGGAATATTATTTTGTTTGCGTGTATGTGAACCTTTACTGAGTGCATTAACTAGTTAGAATTCAAAACTTTTATTTATAGTCGCTGAGTGGATAGTTAGAAGGAAATTTTCTTTCAGTGAACACAAGAATAATGTGGACTGGACTTGCGGATTGGAAATTATGGTCGGTATGATCTTCATCGCTTTCTGGCTGACTGCTAAAGAAGTTTTCAGGCTCTTGTAAATAGGGCGACGAATATTATAAATTAACCCGCGACCCCACACTGTCCCTTAGACAGGTTTCAAGGGGATTTTTATGTGATTTTTTTTAAACTGATATACTTTGCGTTTATGCTTGGTCGATTCGGATGTTATGGTATTCACTTGCCACAATAGCCCTGTGCTTACTGGTCCGTGTATCCGTCATGATGCTCCCTATTTGCTCAGGATTATTTATTGCTAAGAGCTCAAGCATTTTCTTCGCAACCATTTTCACACCGAGTGATCTCCTTCACTAATTGTTGAAATTAGATTTCTGCAAGAACATTTAGTACAGTTTGAGAAGACGTTTGATGCCTACCGCTGATTTTAAACACAAATTTTTGCCAACGTATCGAGGGTAGATTGAAGTTACCACTAACTATAATTCTATGAATGGGGTACCTGTTTGAACTGTTCAGTAGCTGTATCATTTGAGTCAGGGTATTGGTGAAAGGAACCAATTATTAACTTATTCCAGTTGTCAAGTATAGCCTCTACCCACACTAACTCAAAGGAGCTATCTGCTTCAATTTCACTACATGGTAAACAGCTTCTGACTGCAGTAAACACTCCATCACCAACTGTACTTCATCTATTCTTTCTGAATATGTTTAAAATCTTTGTAAAACTTTTGCTTGAATTTGTTTCTGGCTTCAGCCAGTTTTCTGTACCTTAAACGATTTGAGCTTCAGTGCTTTCTATTACCGCTTGGAACTCTGGTTCTTTCCCAACACAGACACGACAGTTATCAACTATATTACTAAAAGGCCTGGCGGACGTTCGAATCCTCCCTCAGGTAGGGGTGTGTGTGTTTGTCCTTAGGACAATTTAGGTTAAGTAGTGTGTAAGCTTAGGGACTGATGACCTTAGCAGTTAAGTCCCATAAGATTTCACACACATTTGAACATTTTTGAACTAAAAGGCCAGTCGCCTCCATACAGACCCTGCTACACGTGTAGCCGCCTCGTGTGTGTAGTGGACACACAACCTATTAAGCGGAACCCGGAAACCCAACACGCGATGGCGCAAGTCGTGGAATCTGCAGCCTACACGGTCGCAAAGCCGTCTAAGCCTCTGATTCAGACCTTCGGCTTGTACGAAAGGACCACAGTCGGTTCTGTCGACGATGCACAATATGGTGAACTTCGCCTTCATCTCGCAAGAACACTGGCAGTCTTTACCAGTTGAGCCAGCCACCAAAAACCAGAGAGAATCTCTTCTGATCCAAAGCGAAACACGTCGGAGGTGCTGACATGAGCCACCACCTGCATTTGGTTGCATCCTGTGCTCTTCATGGCATGGGAAACACCCTATCCACATCTGAAATGACTTCTCCTAGTATTCACAGGAAGTACACAATCGTTTCCTTCCTCTTCTTGGCAGACATATCCCTAAGGTGAGCCATTAGGTGGCAAACTTTGGGGCTCCAGGCTTCCCCAATCCCACTCTCTGTGGGTGCCCACATCTAGTTAGTCGAGAGGTTTCCTCTGGAACAGGGCGAGCGTCTGCATTTGGCTCAGGGACTTCGTCAGCCACAGACAGCACCAGGCGAACCAGAGTTCCTCCGATAGGCCCCTTATTAAGTCTTTCGGTGCCTGCTACACCTTGGAACGACCTCCAACTAGACTACAGGTGAGGGTTCAACTTCAGTGCAGACAGTACCCAGCGTGGCCACTATAGCGGATCGATCGGGGAACACGTGGGATGTTCTGGACGTCTGTCGGATCTCCATGTCCGGCCCTCCATAGAGATACCCATCGCCAGCAGCCGTGTAATCGAAGCCAACACCACCCGGAGCTGTGAGGGCAGTGTCACCAACGCAGCTCGTATCTACACTACAACCACAGTTCCTATCCATAATAAAGACAGTGAAAATGTACCCTAACCAGTTCAGAAACATGAAAGTGTGCATGATAAATGAACAAACACGCACGAAATTAACGAGTTTAAATTAAAGAACACAGAGGAAATTTGCAATAACTTGCTGCTTATGAGAAGCTGCGTCAAATCTAGGAGAGCTAGTCCCGCAAGGTGCGCAGGAGAGCTTCTATGAAATTTGGAAGGTAGATCAGATACTGGAAAAAGTAAGCCTGAGCTGTGAGGGCGGGACCCGACTCTGCTAATCCTTTTTTTAAGAGTACGTTTTTGTGTTCGATTCGCGTCAGGTACACAGTTTGTCTCAATGCTGCAGAGTGAAAGAATCATTCCTGAAATAAAGCGTTGCGAAAAAAGGGAAAAAAAGGAAAACCTTGCACAGGGAATCGACTTCCTTTAAGAAATTTATAGTGGCTGTGGATCCATGCATAAAATGGTGGTGACCAGACTCAGATGGTTCCTCCTTGAATGACGTATGTGTGCCTAAAACAAAACCTTAACCACTCCGTAAGTAGTGACAATCATGTTCTGATACTTCCAAGATACACAAAATGTATAACACTGTTACCCCAGAGAAACAATTTCGAAACGCTATTTGATTCGTAAATTTGAACAGAAACAGTCACACACACACACACACACACACACACACACACACACACAGGCATTTCCATAAGTTCAGTTGAGCGGAAAGAAATGGGCCTGCATATCTAATAATTGTGCACTGTGTAGTGAGTACTGTTTCATAAAGGCAATGGACTTCATTGAACATGTTTTAGCTTTCTGCTTATGGCGTACAGCTGTGCAAAGAGGATATCTCCTCAATCTTATAACCCTTGGTATGCAAAAACAGCTAAGTCGTCAGAGTGAGCATCTAAATCCTCTCATTCCTTTGTGACATTGTAAAAGTTAGTGAGATTACGTAGCACAATGCTTGACGAACAGAAATCAGCACTACAGCATGCGTCAGCCTACCTTTGTTAGCGCCTGACAATTAATAGCATGTAAGAGAGCGCCACTCTCTGATTGTGGGTCGTCAATCGATCGCACAAGTTTCATTTAGATGACGCCCACACATTATAACACTCTAGCGGCCTAACAGAAATAATTGTGGGGGATAATTCGCAATAACACAGAAAGACGTGAATTGATGAACAGTTATATTGTAACGGAATATCAGGAAACGACATTACAACTGTGCAGGGCTACTCAAACCAATAATCACATGATTTAGGTTCGTAACCAGTACTAGCAAAATCATATTCACGTCTTAGAGTTCTTGATTTTTGTAAGTAAGGAGAGGAGATTTTTGTAAGTAAGGAGAGGAAAGCATCCTTGAATCTTTAGCACGACGGAGCGAGAAAGTAATGTATGACGCTGTAATAAGCTTCCATTCAATTAAGTATTAGCAAACTATGAGATCATACAGACCGTTTCAGAGGCGAGGAGTGATCGTGACTTAGCGATACCAGTCTGCATACTTCCCTCTAAATACGGCTCCATCTCACAAGCGAAACAGAACGTAAACTCAGTAATGGCGAATTCTCTTTCAAACAAGGAAGACCTCGTGGCCAGCAACCAGCAAATGATATTCATTGGTCGAAAGCGAACTGACTCATCAAAGACGTGAAACTATATCAGTGACTAGGAAAAGCGATCGCTAAAAAAAAAAAAAAAAAGGATAAGATAATGCTCTGAGTACTATGGGACTTAACTTCTGAGGTCATCAGTCCCCTAGAACTTAGAACTACTTAAACCTAACTAACCTGAGGACATCACACACATCCATGCCCTAGGCAGGATTCGAACCTGCGACCGTAGCAGTCGCGCGGTTCAAGACTGTAGCGCTTAGAACCGCTCGGCCACCTCGGCCGGCGCGATCGCTACAGTTCTTGTATCAAAGATTCATCATTTCCAACCGGAAACGAAACGGAATCCCTCAGCTGGTAGTCATGGTGACTGAAAGGGTTATTCTGTTTGATATCATCCCTCATGGTGCAACGATCAACTCCGAAGTGTGTTGCGCAACCCCCAGGAAACTGAAGAAACGATTTCTACGTGTTCGTCGCCACAAAAACGCCAACGAACTTCTCCTTCTGTATGATAACGCAAGGCCTCATACAAGTCTGTGGACCTAAGAGAAGCTCACGAAACTTCATTGAACTGTTCTCCCTCATCCACCTTACAGCCCAGATCTCGCACCCTCCAGTTTCCGTCTGTTTGGCCCAATGAAGGATGCACGCTGCGGGAAGAAGTACGAGGACGATGGGGAGGTTATTGAATGAGCAAAACGTTGGCGCAGACGTCGGCCAGTAGAATGGTACCATGCGGGCATACAGGCCCACCCAACAAGGTGGCGAAAAGCCGTCGCACTGAGCGGAGAGTCTTCTGAAAAATAGTGTTTTGTAGCGAAAAGAATAGGGAATAATATGTTGTATTGGAATCATGAAAACTCCACTCGCTTTCGAAGGAAAAAGGTATTGCATTACTTATCAAACGCCCCTCGTATAACCGAGGATCCAGCTATTCTAGGAGCCACGGTTAGTGATTAATGTAGTATCTTTAATACCACACAGCCTTACGCTCTCCCCAATGGACAAGAAAAGCTTTTACGACGATGTGTAGCTCCGGTGCAAACGTATATACGGCTATACGACTTGGCAACTCACGTTCGCCCCCATTACAGAACTTCTTATATCGCCATCAAAGAGAGCGGACGCGACACGGAGCGTTTCTCATTCGGCAGCTGCGTCGGGAGGGCGTATTTCATGCGACTCACGCCGGGCGTCCCTCGCCTTTCATCTGGCCTCGCAAAGCCCGGCGTCGCCGCTGCTGCCACCTTTGGCTCTCAGGCTGTTAGTAGCTGCTAGAATTTTTCTTTTTCTAGCCAAACTACCAGTGAGGGTTAGAAGAGTGCCGTAAACGTCATCTAAGATTGAGGGGTGCAGATGTTCTGTAGCTGAACTGTTCCAAAGTGATTTAAATGATTAGCCAGTTTGCTCTTACGCTTATTGTTTAGAACAGAACGCAAACTGATATCTCGGAAGATTCAATGGAAAAAAATTTGTTTTTGTAAATATATATATATATATATATATATATATATATATGCGCAGTAAAGTTTTATAACCACGGGAATTAATCTAAAATATACACTCATCATGTGGGTTTAATTTACACATGGGACGTGGGTGGAAGTATCATCGTATGAACCATCAAGTGACATATGTGAATGGATTGAAGATTTCCTCTCTGGGGGGGCGGAGGATGTAACCTAGGAAGGAGATCTATCGGCTGAAACACATGTAACTATAGATCTTTCCAAGTTAGTATTTTGGCACCCAAGATGTACATGTTGTATATTAATGACCATCCACAACATCAGTACTAACCGCATATGATGCAGCTGTCTATAATGAATACAGTCTGAAAGAAGCTACAGAAATAGTGAGATTTTGTTAAGATTTGAAACTGGTGCACAGATTCTCCAGTTGCTTTGTGTATATAGAAATATAAAATTATGCATTTAACAAAACGAAAAATATGTAAAACTTTGAACATAGCTGCTAAGGTTCAGTCACGGTGTCAGAATTATATCAGAACAAACAAGCCCTCGGTCACAAAAATTAAGTCAAAACTGACCAGGTTTCGACGCTACTACGAGCGTCGTCTTCAGAATTAAACTAACTGTTCTAAAACATATTAGGTACATAATACATTAATAAAATTAAAGTTTTTACTGACTGGAAAGAGATGCAATACTTACAAGTCACATTTTAAAAAATCTAAGCCGCAAAGGAGACGCCATGAATAGTTGTAAATAAGATGGCGAGCTGCTAAGGGCTGCTCGTACTTGAGTGAACAAGGGTTGCTCAGCAATCTTTTTTGTCTGATTTCTAATGAAAAATGCCCTCAGAATACATTTCAAAAAAGCAGTCACGTCTTTCATGAAAGAATTTTAAATAAAACCAACATCGTCTTTACTCAGAATGAAAAGTCCTGTTAGGAAAAGGACTAAAATACAAAGTCAGGCCTAACCTGTCAGACAGAAATGTGAGAGAAAATATGCACTAAGAAGAATCGCTTCTCGGATTTTGACAAGATCAATGTGTAGGATATGTTTAAATAAAAGAACATAAGTGATATTAAAAAATGTGATTTATTGAAGTCAAAGATTAGAATAATAAAACATAACATCTCCTTGCACTGTACAATCATTACCTAATGAACCTCCAGTCTTACACCATACATAAACATGTTCTGAACTCTCAATTTTACGACAAACACGGCTCCTTAAAACTAATGGTTCATCACTTGAAAGGTAACTTCCTCCATATGATGAATTTGACTGATGAACAATGTTGAATGTCTTCCAGGCAATGCCAGAATTGCGTATGATGTAATCTGCATGCTAGAGAAAAATACAGCTACTTTGCCTAATGCTACGCATAACGACAGAATTTTAGTAACTTCCATTAATAATAAACTTAAAACCGCAAATGCGTTAATAACTAAATCCGGTAAAGGTTGTTGTCTAGTCATTGCTTGTATTTCTGAGTATACTTCTAAAACTGAAAATTTCTTCAGTGAAAACAACATATCGGAGCTGCATGATGATCCGACTCCTAAATTACAGAAAGAAGTGAGGTCAGTCATTAACAATGCAAAATTTCTTATAAAACCTTTCCAAAAGAAACTACTCATCAATATGAAACCTCAGCCCCCTAAACTTCGGTCCCAGTTCAAAATTCATAAAACTCTTCATCCAATACGTCCGCAGTCTCCAATAGCATGAATATCGCGTATCACGATTTGGCCCGATTTCTACACGAAACTTTGAAAAAATCTTTCGTTTTCGAAAATAATTATTCCGTTCCTAACAGCCACGTTTTGGTCAAAAATATTAAAAACTTAGTATGCAGTTCAGACACCAAGCTCTTTTCCTTAGATATTAAAAATCTTTATACCAATGTCCCGGTACATGAGACGCTCATCATTGTGGAAGAAAATTTACGCCAATTTTAAAAAAAGACCTATCAGATGAACAGATTAGCGATTTTATGAATCTCATGAATGTCGTTGTCAAGTACAACTACTTTGAATTCAACGGACAACTGTACCAGCAGTCTGATGGGCTCGCTATGGGCAACCCTTTAGCCCGCATCCTTGCCGAAATCTTGATCAATTCTTTGGACAAAAAGCTGTTTAACCGTGTCTCAGCCACTACACTAGTTATCCTTTCTTACACAAGATACGTTAATGATATTCTAGTCATCTATAACGGACCCGCCGATAGAATTGATCATATATTTAAACTATTTAACGACCTCCATGAAAAAATTTCTTTCCCTATTGAACTCGAAAGCGAAAACCGTCAATTACATTACTTAGACTTGACGCTTACAATAGAAGACAATAACATCACTTTCAATATTTTTCGAAAAGAAACGTATACTGACCAAATCTTGCCTGCTTCCTCTTTTCATCCACAGTCTCAAAAAATGGCCTTTTTTCACTCTGCCGTCCACCGAGCCACCTCTATACCACTTTCAACAGAAAAGTTTAATGAGGATATTAATTTACTTAAAACCATAGCAGTCAATAACGAATATACGCCTAACATAGTGGACGATATCCTAAAAAAGAAAACTGCAAGAACTACCACGCTCAACACCTCATGCACTAAAATTAACCCAAAAAAACGTTTTTCTATTCCTTTCATAGGACCCATTTCCTACGAGATTCAGCGCATGCTTCGCAACAAATACAACTGCAATGTTGCCTTCTCTACTAATAATACCCTAAAGAGAAACTTCATTCATAATTTGAAATCCATTCGCTCCCCTACAGAACGTTCTGGCGTTTATAAGATCATCTGTGATACCTGCTCCTCCTATTATATAGGGCAAACTGGACGTGCTTTCACCATCAGATACAAAGAACATCTTTTGAGAAAGAACGGCACCAGTCCCCTAAATTCATCCTTTGCCGTTCATCTCTTAATTACTGGACACGTGCCTAAAGCCATAGACGATAGCATACCGAAAAGAAGGGGCGTAGGTTAGATGCTTTAGAGGAATTAGCGATTTTCAAACATCTCTCTCGTCATGATGGCCTCATTCTCAACAAACAGCTGCAGCTGCGAAATAAAAACTTTTTCGACAGTATAAACCCATTGCTTGATTTTTGATTCAGATTTCCTCATGCAGTTTACCGAAATATTGTTTTTCTGTTACATCTTTGCTGTTTCCTTGTATGTCATAACTGACGTTTCTTTACGTTACAAAATGTATCTCTGTTTAAAGCAGATAAATGTTGTTGTTGCTGTGGTCTTCAGTCCTGAGACTGGTTTGATGCAGCTCTCCATGCTACTCTATCCTGTGCAAGCTTCTTCATCTCCCAGTACCTACTGCAACCTACATCCTTCTGAATCTGCTTAGTGTATTCATCTCTTGGTCTCCCCCTACGATTTTTACCCTCCACGCTGCCCTCCAATATTAAATTGGTGATCCCTTGATGCCTCAGAACATGTCCTACCAACCGATCCCTTCTTCTGGTCAAGTTGTGCCACAAACTTCTCTTCTCCCCAATCCTATTCAATACTTCCTCATTAGTTACGTGATCTACCCATCTAATCTTCAGCATTCTTCTGTAGCACCACATTTCGAAAGCTTCTATTCTCTTCTTGTCCAAACTATTTACCGTCCATGTTTCACTTCCATACATGGCTACACTCCATACAAATACTTTCAGAAATGACTTCCTGACACTTAAATCTATACTCGATGTTAACAAATTTCTCTTCTTCAGAAACGCTTTCCTTGCCATTGCCAGTCTACATTTTATATCCTCTCTACTTCGACCATCATCAGTTATTTTGCTCCCCAAATAGCAAAACTCCTTTACTACTTTAAGTGTCTCATTTCCTAATCTAATTCCCTCTGCGTCACCCGACATAATTCGACTACATTCCATTATCCTCGTTTTGCTTTTGTTGATGTTCATCTTATATCCTCCTTTCAAGACACTGTCCATTCCGTTCAACTGCTCTTCCAGGTCCTTTGCTGTCTCTGACAGAATTACAATCTCATCGGCAAACCACAAGGTTTTTATTTCTCCTCCATGGATTTTAATACCTACTCCGAATTTTTCTTTTGTTTCCTTTACTGCTTGCTCAATATACAGATTGAATAACATCGGGGAGAGGCTACAACCCTGTCTCACTCCCTTCCCAACCACTGCTTCCCTTTCATGTCCCTCGACTCGTATAACTGCCATCTGGTTTCTGTACAAATTGTAAATAGCCTTTCGCTCCCTGTATATTGCCCCTGCCACCTTCAGAATTTGAAAGAGAGTATTCCAGTCAACATTGTCAAAAGCTTTCTCTAAGTCTACAAATGCTAGAAACGTAGGTTTGCCTTTCCTTAATCTTTCTTCTAAGATAAGTCGTAAGGTCAGTATTGCTTCACGTGTTCCAGTATTTCTACGGAATCCAAACTGATCTTCCCCGAGGTCGGCTTCTACTAGTTTTTCCATTCGTCTGTAAAGAATTCGTGTTAGTATTTTGCAGCTGTGGCTTATTAAACTGATTGTTCGGTAATTTTCACATCTGTCAACACCTGCTTTCTTTGGGATTGGAATTATTATATTCGTCTTGAAGTCGGAGGGTATTTCGCCTGTTTCATACATCTTGCTCACCAGATGGTAGAGTTTTGTCAGGACTAGCTCTCCCAAGGCCGTCAGTAGTTCCAATGGAATGTTGTCTACTCCGGGGGCCTTGTTTCGACTCAGGTCTTTCAGTGCTCTGTCAAACTCTTCACGCAGTATCGTATCTCCCATTTCATCTTCATCTACATCCTCTTCCATTTCCATAATATTGTCCTCAAGTACATCGCCCTTGTATAGACCCTCTATATACTCCTTCCACCTTTCTGCTTTCCCTTCTTTGCTTAGAACTGGGTTTCCGTCTGAGCTCTTGATGTTCATACAAGTGGTTCTCTTATCTCCAAAGGTCTCTTTAATTTTCCTGTAGGCAGTATCTATCTTACCCCTAGTGAGATAAGCCTCTACATCCTTACATTTGTCCTCTAGCCATCCCTGCTTAGCCATTTTGCACTTCCTGTCGATCTCATTTTTGAGACGTTTGTATTCCTTTTTGCCTGCTTCATTTACTGCATTTTTATATTTTCTCCTTTCATCAATTAAATTCAATATTTCTTCTGTTACCCAAGGATTTCTAAGAGCCCTGGTCTTTTTACCTACTTGATTCTCTGCTGCCTTCACTACTTCATCCCTCAAAGCTACCCATTTTTCTTCTACTGTATTTCTTTCCCCAATTCCTGTCAATTGTTCCCTTATGCTCTCCCTAAAACTCTGTACAACCTCTGGTTCTTTCAGTTTATCCAGGTCCCATCTCCTTAAATTCCCACCTTTTTGCAGTTTCTTCAGTTTTAATCTACAGGTCATAACCAATATATTGTGGTCAGAGTCCACATCTGCCCCTGGAAATGTCTTACAATTTAGAACCTGGTTCCTAAATCTCTGTCTTACCATTATATAATCTATCTGATACCTTTTAGTATCTCCAGGGTTCTTCCATGTATACAACCTTCTATCATGATTCTTAAACCAAGTGTTAGCTATAATTAAGTTGTGCTCTGTGCAAAATTCTACCAGGCGGCTTCCTCTTTCATTTCTTAGCCCCAATCCATATTTACCTACTACGTTTCCTTCTCTCCCTTTTCCTACACTTGAATTCCAGTCACCCATGACTATTAAATTTTCGTCTCCCTTCACTAACTGAATAATTTCTTTTATATCATCATACATTTCTTCAATTTCTTCGTCATCTGCAGAGCTAGTTGGCATATAAACTTGTACTACTGTAGTAAGCGTGGGCTTCGTGTCTATCTTGGCCTTGGCCACAATAATGCGTTCACTATGCTGTTTGTAGTAGCTTACCAGAATTCCTATTTTCCTATTCATTATTAAACCTACTCCTGCATTACCCCTATTTGACTTTGTGTTTGTAACCCTGTAGTCACCTGACCAGAAGTCTTGTTCCTCCTGCCACCGAACTTCACTAATTCCCACTATATCTAACTTTAACCTATCCATTTCCATTTTTAAATTTTCTAACCTACCTGCCCGATTAAGGGATCTGACATTCCACGCTCCGATCCGTAGGACGCCAGTTTTCTTTCTTCTGATAACGACATCCTCTTGAGTAGTCCCCGCCCGGAGATCCGAATGGGGGACTATTTTACCTCCGGAATATTTTACCCAAGAGGACGCCATCATCATTTAATCATACAGTAAAGCTGCATGCCCTTGGTAAAAATTACGGCCGTAGTTTCCCCTTGCTTTCAGCCGTTCGCAGTACCAGCACAGCAATGCCGTTTTGGTTATTGTTACAAGGCCAGATCAGTCAATCATCCAGACTGTTGCCCTTGCAACTGCTGAAAAGGCTGCTGCCCCTCTTCAGGAACCACACGTTTGTCTGGCCTCTCAACAGATACCCCTCCGTTGTGGTTGTACCTACGGTACGGCCATCTGTAACGCTGAGGCACGCAAGCCTCCCCACCAACGGCAAGGTCCATGGTTCATGGGGGGAGCAGATAAATATTATCCTATTATTATTAGTGCTTACGTTATGCCTGAATCAACTGCATCACAATTTCATGTGTCTGATTTTGAATGTACAGTAGCATAGTTGTTTCTGCGGCTACTAGATGGCGCTCGTAGCAACAATATGTTTACCTGCCCACACTTTCTAACGTGGGCGCCTCAGTCTTGTTGCAACCCTTGTTCACTCAAGTACGATCAGCCCTTAGCGGCTCGCCATCCTATTTACAACTGTCCATGACGTCGCCTTTCCGGCTTAGATTTTTTAAAATGTGACTGCATTCTCTTTCCAGTCAGTACAAACTTTAATTTTATTAATGCATTATATACCTAATATGTTTTAGAACAGTTAGTTTAATTCTGAAGACGACGCTCACAGTAGCGTCGAAACCTGGTCAATTTTGACTTAATATTTGTGACCCAGATCTTATTTGTTCTAATATAACGAAAAATATGTAATATTCCATGAATAAAACTATCAGTGCTTCACAGCCAACTCATGGAAATACCTGGGTATAACCAGAAATGCCTGGGTATAACCATCTGTAAGGATATGATGTGGAACTAACACTAAGTTTCACTGGCAGATAATATGACAATTGGGTTTTTATAATTTTTTATGTTTATGCTATGTGAAATTCCCAACTCAAATATCGATCGGCTAAAGCAACTAGACGCAACTCTCAACAATTCTTAAGGAAATCGACTCTAAACTTTTCCGAGGAACTTCAGTTCACTAAAATTAACGCAAGTTTTCATGATGTGACTCAAATGGTACCGTCGTAGGGTGGTAATCAGGTAGTCAATGCAGCGCGCTTTCGAATATCGCTTAGGTCTTTCTTTCGCTCTATTTCACGTTAATTTTGAGTACCTACATGATTTAAATATAAAATTCAGTACACATATGCTAATTAACAAATAACCAACCATAGTTTTTGTGATAAATATATATTTTTATGTCTATTTATATATTGCAAATATAAATTACGATATTTTATTAAAGATTGTTAATGAAGATAGTTTACATTAAAAATAACATTATCAATGTTTAATAACAGCCGGCCGCGGATGCCGATCTGTTCTAGGCGCTTCAGTCCGGAACCGCGCGACTGCTACGATCGCAGGTTCGAATCCTGCTTCGGGCATGGATGTGTGTGATGTCCTTAGGTTAGTTAGGTTTAAGCAGTTCTAAGTTCTAGGGGAGTGATGACCTCAGACGTTAAGTCCCATAGTGCTCAGAGCTATTTGAACCATTTCTTTTGATTAATAACATTTTATATAATATCAATAGTTATGAATCTATAATTGCTATGACAACTGAAATTTTGCATGTGATATGTAATTAGGAGCAGGAGAGTAGCATTTCCCATAAAAATGATGTCGACATATGAGTTCCAGCTAAGAGAAGTCTGTTAGTACCAAACATTGGCCTTAATTAGAGGCAGAAATTTCTGAGAATGTACGTTTGGAGCACAGCATTGCGAAACATGGACTGTGAGGAAAGCAGAATACTTTCAATGCATTTGAAATATGGTGCTACAGAAAATTAGGTGCACTGATAAGGTAAGGAATGAGGATGTTCTACGCATAGGCGGTGAAGAATATACGGCGAGCAATATAAGGAAAACATGAAAAGAACGGACAAGATAACAAAATATTTGTTAAGACATCACGGACTAACTTCCATGACACTAGAGCAAGCTGCAGTGGGTAAAGACTTTAGGGGAAGACAGAGATACGAATATATTCAGCAAATAATTGTGGATGTAGGTTGCAAGTGCTACTCTAAGATGAAAAGATTGGGACTGGGAGAGGAACTCGTGGCGGGTCGCATCACAGTCAGAACGCTAATAACTTAAAATTGTTATTTATCATACATTTGATGTATTTTGCTTTTGATTTACGTAGGTACTCGAACTGAACGAAAAAATAATACGAAGAAATATACCACAGCTAGATTTGAACCAGCGGTTAATTGATTAGCCAGCTATCTTTCTCCGACACTATCGAATGAGCCACGCATCTGGTAGTGGAAACTGCATAATTTTTGGTAAATTAATGGTCATTGGAAAACTTCGAAGTCGATTTTCTCGAAAATTTTTGAGAGTTTCACTAACAACTTTGCAGTCTGATATCTGAGTTCTGAATTTCATGTGCCAAAAATGTAAAAAATTACAAAATATGGTGGCCAGATGGTGTCCTTATCAGTCGTAGGAGAGTCAGGTGGCAGACCTCAATCCATTGGTAGGAATCTGGAGAAACGCAGGCAGTGTACAGAGGAGATTGCTTACAAATCACTTGTGTGAACCATCACACAGTATTTCTCAAGAATATGGTACCCATAACAAACAAGATTAAGAGGCAATATTGAGCTTGTACAAAAAACAAAAAAAAAGGGTTAGAATGATCACATGTCGGTTTGGCTCATGGAAGAGTATAACGGAAATGTTGAATACCTTGACGTGGCAGACTCGTGAAGGTGAAAGCAAATTATCCCGTGAAAGCCTTCTTTCAAAATGTTAAGAACAAGTATTAACTGAAGAATCTAGAGATATTCTTGCCCCTTACGTATTGCTCCCATGGGGATTGCGAATAGGAAATTAGACTAATTATAGCATGGGGAGTGACATTTAAGCAATCGTTCTTCCCATGCACCATGTGCGATTGTTTGGGAAGAATCTCTAATATCCCTAATATATAGCATGATGGGAAGTACATTCAGCCATACACTTTACTTTTTTCGGGGTATGTGTATAGACATAGATGTGGATGCAGAACGAATAGACAAAAGATTTGTCCATGGAAACACATACTTATGTTTTTACTAAATTGGACGATATAGCTGCAGCATTCGAAGGAGTTGTTGAGCCAGTACTATCATATGGTTGGAAAGCTCGTTGACACAGAATATTATTCAGGGAATTTAATAGTGAAGGAGCCCTTTGTTGATGTGAGAGGTAAACGTCACTGGATTAATTGTCTATTTTATTTTTAGCTATGATTTACGTTTTTAAGCGGTGCTTGCGAGAGGTATTTTTATTGTAAGTAGTGATGGGGGAGGTATTTTAATTGTAACTCTGAATAGTGTGAAAACTTGTGGCGTGCAAATCTATCGTGGACGTGTTTAAACGTGTCACTGTTGTACTGTCGTGAAAGGAGTATATAAGGGTAAAAGAATAAAATAAACTGAGTAACTGGAAATATGTATAAGTAGAACGGCTATGAGGAACACGGGACACAGCTGAAGCGGTCACTGCTAGGCAGCACTGCAATCACAAAAAATCTTAAGAAATGTAAGCTGGCAGAAATAGGCAATTATGACAGCAGAAAATAAAAAAAAGATCCAAGCTGTTGAACCGGCCCATTTGTGCTTTGTAACCCATCGCAGTTCAGAAGCCGTGTTCAAAAGCATTCAAATGAACTCAATTTTTCACCATCTTCGAAAGTATCTCAAGTACCTGCATCATTTATCAAAAACATGTAAGCACACACACACACACACACATACAATATTCATAACAAGTGTCACAATGTTATTTCCACATCTATGACATCCATCAAAATTTATGCCTCAACTTAAGTGCCCCAATGCTATTTCTACATCCAAATAGACATTAATACAAAACACATATAGCCAAAGATAACTTGCTAAGCCAGAAGCTGACACTTCATTTTCAGGCTTCAGTGAGACTACATACAGAAACTAAAATACTATGCCTTGAAGACAAACAGTGGTAACTGACATAAACAAGTAGGCAGCCTGAATTATTGTTCTATACCCCAGGAACAATGAAGTGTCATAATTTTGGCATCGCATCTCACCTGATAGCTAAAATTTGGCTGGGAACTCTCATATTAACTGCTAAAATGGTAATTACAAGTCTAAATTGCCTGTAAATACCTTAAGATACTAAAATCACTATCTGAGATCATGTCATTATGTTATATGGATCAAACTACGAGTATCATTACTTGATATGTGATCTAAGGCTTTCCTGACGAATGTGCTGTATCCAAGGTTCTCGGGTGTCCAGCCGGATCCGATCGTCGAAGTTCCACGATATTTCGGCGAATAACCGTTCCGCCATCATCATTACTTGGATACATCATTACTTCAGGTTTTTAACAGTTCGTCAATAGCACTTCATCTCACCAAGTACCATTATAGGGGAAAAAGATAATGCATCTTGTTCTACACTAGAAAGATATTATCTACATATGTTATGGATTAGCTGATATTGTTTTTTATTACATTTGACCTGGGACATGCCAGTGGTTTCATATTTATCCACAGAATTTATATTTTTATGACACTTTAGCTCAACAAACTACACTGATAATGGTGATTTGTTTATTGCATTACGTCACTTAAACTACATATTTTCGTAATACGCAAGTAGAGCTTCATAATGCATGAAATAGGAAGTATAAACACTGGCAAAGCCAGTGGTTTAACTAATTTTCTCACAGAGAGAAAATAAATTTATTTTCAAATAAAGTACTTCCGATTTTTTCCAGTTTACTCTCAACTTATATTCCATACTGATACATAGATACATTATGTACATTAGTCCTTATTCCATAGATCATGAATACGACATATCGTAATGATGTGGAGCATGTCGCATTAACATAAGTTTTCATTCCACAAAATAATTAATTAATTAATTTTTTTATTTTACTGTTACTACTTCATATCTAAGAATTCATCTATTGAATAGAAGGAGTTGTCATTCAGAAATTCTTTTAATTTGCTTTTAAATGTTAGTTGGCTATCTGTCATACCTTTAATACTATTTGGCAAGTGACCAAAAATTTTTGTGGCAGCATAATTCACCCCTTTCTGTGCCAAAGTGAGATTTACCCCAAAATAGTGAATATCATCTTTTCTTCTAGTGTTGTAGCTATGCACTTTGCTGTTATTTTTGAACTGGGATGGGTTATTAATGACAAATTTCATAAATGAATATATGTATTACGAAGGTACTGTGAATATCCCAATTTCCTGAAATAAATGTCGGCAACGTGATCTTGGGTGGGCTTCAACTATTATTCTGACTACACAATTTTGTGTCATGAATAATTTCTCTCTTAACAAGGAATTGCAACAAAATGTGATGCCATATGAAAACAGTGAATGAAAACAGGCATAGTAGGCTAATTTATTGATATGTTTATCACCAAAATTTGCAATAACCTTAACAGCATAGTTAGCTGAACCTAACCGTTTCAGCAGATCATCGATGTGTTTCTTCCAATTCAATTTCTCATCAGTGCATACACCCAGAAATTTGGAGTATTCTACCTTAGCAACTGACATCCATTCATAGTCTATATTTACCAATGGTGTTATGCCATTTACGGTACAGAATTGTATAAACTGTGTTTTATCAAAATTTAGTGAGAGTCCATTTGCAGAGAACCACTTAATAATTTTCTGAAAGACATTATTTGCAATTTCCTCAACTGATCATTGCTTCTTGGGTGTGAATTCTATACTTCAGATCATCAGCAAAAAGAACTAACTTTGCATCTTCATGAATATAGAGTGGCAAGTTGTTAATATTTATTAAGAACAATAAGGGACCTAAGACTGAACCCTGTGGCACACCATTCTTGATACCTCCCCAGTTAGAGGACTCTGCTGGTTTTTGTAGACTATCTGTTCTGTTAATTTCAACCTTCTGCATTCTTCCAGTTAAGTATGAATTAAACCATTTGTTCACTGTCCCACTCATACCACAATACTTAGACTTAACTAAAAGAATTTCATGATTCACACAATCAAAAGCCTTTGAGAGATCACAAAATATCCCAATGGATGATGTTAGGTTATTCATTGCATTTAATATTTGATCAGTGAAAGCATATATAGCATTTTCTGTTGAAAAGCCTTTCTGAAACCCAAATTGACATTTTGTTAGTACTTCATTTTTACAAATATGTGATGCTGCTCTTGAATACATCACTTTTTCAAGAATTTTGGATAAAGCTGTCAGAAGTGAGATTGGGTGGTGGTTGTTAGCATCAGATCTATCCCCTTTTTTATGCAATGGTTTAACAATAGCATATTTCGATCTATCTGGAAAAATTCCCTGTTTCAGTGAGCTACTACATATGTGGCTAAGAATACTACTTATTTGTTGGTAACAAGCTCTTAGTACTCTGTTGGAAATGTCATCAATTCCATGTGAACTTTTACTTTTGAGTGAATTTATTATTTTCCTAATTTCAGTTGGAGAGGTTGGTTGAACTGCAGTTTTATCAAATTGCTTAGGTACTACCTCTTCCATATACTACCTTGCATTTTCTGATGAATAGTTGGACTCTATTTACTCTAAAACATAAAAATTATTATTAAAATGTTTTCTACTTCTGACTTCTTGTTAACTAACTTTTCATTGTGTTTTTACATAGTTCTACAGTCTTCCTGTGCTCTTCGTTGCCCTGTTTCCCTTTTCACAATATTCCAAATTGTTTTAATTTTATTGTCAGGTGTGCTAATCTCAGACATAATGCACATACTTCAGAACTTTTTAATAACTTTTCTTAATACAGTGCAGTAGTTTTTATAATGTTTCATTGTTTTGGTATCATTACTCCTCCTAGCTAATTTAAGTCTGCTGAAGGCCTTATTTTAAAATTGAAGCAAATAAATTAATAGACAGCTGAAGGCCTGGCACAGCACTTGAGACTAAAACAAAATCACAACCTGAAAACAACAGAACAATGGTGCTCAGAAGTACTCCAAGGGTCGGCCTGAGCAGGTACTCTAACGTAAGATTAGGTTAGATAGGCAGCCAGGAATAAGATTAAGTAATCCGATGGCAATCCGACCCAGGGACGGTTGAAGAACCGACCAACAACTTAATTAATTCCCTTCCGGCCGACCAACGGCACGACAACGGAAAATGTCAGGGAGGATGAAGATACCAGCAGCGCTACGTCTTCAAATATTGGCGTCTAAATACAGCCAAGGCACAATAACCACTCAAAAATATGAACAAACACCAAAGGCTGACGAACAGGCCGTGCCGGACAGCATCATACAGCGAGGAACAGCACACTGCGGAACACTTCGCTAATGACCTCACCGCGGAGACTTGCTCGCTGCTGTGTCCCAACCATAGACTTACTAAATAAGAACTAGACCGCGCATTGGCGCTAGTGTCGCGTCCCCACATTGAACGTGATAGAAGCCGCCATTTGCAGGGAAACAGTGCGTAGACAGGGTTCGTTCGTGTGCTGCTTTTAATTGTAACAGCATAATGGAAGCAAATACGAAGAATGAAACAATGTTACATTTCACAGGTCAGTCATTTCTGGTTGTTTGTTACTTTCTATTACTTGTATATAGTATTTTCATAGATATAGTGGGAATTAGTGAAGTTCGGTGGCAGGAGGAACAAGACTTTTGGTCAGGCGATTACAGGGTTATAAATACAAAATCAAATAGGGGTAATGCAGGAGTAGGTTTAATAATGAATAAAAAAAATAGGAGTGCGGGTTAGCTACTACAAACAGCATAGTGAACGCATTATTGTGGCCAAGATAGACACAAAGCCCATGCCTACTACAGTAGTACAAGTTTATATGCCAACTACCTCTGCAGATGATGAAGAAATAGATGAAATGTATGACGAGATAAAAGAAATTATTCAGGTAGTGAAAGGAGACGAAAATTTAATAGTCATGGGTGACTGGAATTCGTCAGTAGGAAAAGGGAGAGAAGGAAACATAGTAGGTGAATATGGATTGGGGGGAAGGAATGAAAGAGGAAGCCGCCTTGTAGAATTTTGCACAGAGCACAACTTAATTATAGCTAACACTTGGTTTAAGAATCATGATAGAAGGTTGTATACATGGAAGAACCCTGGAGATACTAAAAGGTATCAGATAGATTATATAATGGTAAGACAGAGATTTAGGAACCAGGTTCTAAATTGTAAGACATTTCCAGGGGCAGATGTGGACTCTGACCACAATATATTGGTTATGACCTGTAGATTAAAACTGAAGAAACTGCAAAAAGGTTGGAATTTAAGGACATGGGACCTGGATAAACTGAAAGAACCAGAGTTTGTACAGAGTTTCAGGGAGAGCATAAGGGAACAATTGACAGGAATGGGGGAAAGAAATACAGTAGAAGAAGGATGGGTAGCTCTGAGGGATGAAGTAGTGAAGGCAGCAGAGGATCAAGTAGGTAAAAAGACGAGGGCTAATAGAAATCCTTGGGTAACAGAAGAAATATTGAATTTAATTGATGAAAGGAGAAAATACAAAAATGCAGTAAATGAAGCAGGCAAAAAGGAATACAAACGTCTCAAAAATGATATCGACAGGAAGTGCAAAATGGCTAAGCAGGGATGGCTAGAGGACAAATGTAAGGATGTAGAGGCTTCTCTCACTAGGGGTAAGATAGATACTGCCTACAGGAAAATTAAAGAGACCTTTGGAGAGAAGAGAACCACTTGTATGAATATCAAGAGCTCAGATGGCAACCCAGTTCTAAGCAAAGAAGGGAAGGCAGAAAGGTGGAAGGAGTATATAGAGGGTTTATACAAGGGCGATGTACTTGAGGACAATATTATGGAAATGGAAGAGGATGTAGATGAAGACGAAATGGGAGATAAGATACTGCGTGAAGAGTTTGACAGAGCACTGAAAGAGCTGAGTCGAAACAAGGCCCCTGGAGTAGACAACGTTCCATTTGAACTACTGATGGCCTCGGGAGAGCCAGTCATGACAAAACTCTACCATCTGGTGAGCACGATGTATGAGACAGGCGAAATACCCTCAGACTTCAAGAAGAATATAATAATTCCAATCCCAAAGAAAGCAGGTGTTGACAGATGTGAAAATTACCGAACTATCAGTTTAATAAGTCACAGCTGCAAAATACTAACGCGAATTCTTTACAGACGAATGGAAAAACTGGTAGAAGCCGACCTCAGGGAAGATCAGTTTGGATTCCGTAGAAATGTTGGAACACGTGAGGCAATACTGACCTTACGACTTATCTTGGAAGAAAGATTAAGAAAAGGCAAACCTACCTTTCTAGCATTTGTAGACTTAGAGAAAGCTTTTGACAATGTTAACTGAATACTCTCTTTCAAATTCTAAAAGTGGCAGGGGTAAAATACAGGGAGCGAAAGGCTATTTACAGTTTGTACAGAAACCAGATGGCAGTTATAAGAGTCGAGGGGCATGAAAGGGAAGCAGTGGTTGGGAAAGGAGTAAGACAGGGTTGTAGCCTCTCCCCGATGTTATTCAATCTGTATATTGAGCAAGCAGTAAAGGAAACAAAAGAAAAATTCGGAGTAGGTATTAAAATTCATGGAGAAGAAGTAAAAACTTTGAGGTTCGCCGATGACATTGTAATTCTGTCAGAGACAGCAAAGGACTTGGAAGAGCAGTTGAACGGAATGGACAGTGTCTTGAAAGGAGGATATAAGATGAACATCAACAAAAGCAAAACGAGGATAATGGAATGTAGTCAAATTAAGTCGGGTGATGCTGAGGGAATTAGATTAGGAAATGAGACACTTAAAGTAGTAAAGGAGTTTTGCTATTTAGGGAGTAAAATAACCGATGATGGTCGAAGTAGAGAGGATATAAAATGTAGACTGGCAATGGCAAGGAAAGCGTTTCTGAAGAAGAGAAATTTGTTAACATCGAGTATAGATTTAAGTGTCAGGAAGTCGTTTCTGAAAGTATTTGTATGGAGTGTAGCCATGTATGGAAGTGAAACATGGACGATAACTAGTTTGGACAAGAAGAGAATAGAAGCTTTCGAAATGTGGTGCTACAGAAGAATGCTGAAGATTAGATGGGTAGATCACGTAACTAATGAGGAGGTATTGAACAGGATTGGGGAGAAGAGAAGTTTGTGGCACAACTTGACTAGAAGAAGGGATCGTTTGGTAGGACATGTTTTGAGGCATCAAGGTATCACAAATTTAGCATTGGAGGGCAGTGTGGAGGGTAAAAATCGTAGAGGGAGACCAAGAGATGAATACACTAAGCAGATTCAGAAGGATGTAGGTTGCAGTAGATACTGGGAGATGAAGAAGCTTGCACAGGATAGAGTAGCATGGAGAGCTGCATCAAACCAGTCTCAGGACTGAAGACCACAACAACAACAACAGTATTTTCATGGAGAAATAATACATCATGAGCGTTTGTTTTTGTTTAGGTTTCCCCTTAAAAACGATTTTCTAAATCGGAAGTGGATAGTTGCTACTCAGAGAGAGAACTTCCAACCGACAGCAAATCATTTGCTGTGCTCTCTTCATTTTGAAGAGAATTGTGATATCGAAAATTATGTAAATAGACGTCAACTGAAGGACGATGCTATACCGACAGTATTTGGATTTCCAACTCATTTGAAAAAGGTATAGTGTCCTGGAAATCGTGCAATATAGGCCTAGGTTAAATAGTGTGGAAATACTGTCAGTGTGTGTAATTTTGAACGTTCCTTTTCCAAGTTACCAAGGAAATCAAATATATATTTAGTATTAATCAGAGGTAGGTCGAATAATTGCGTTTAGAAACTTAACATGTGTTGTCAGGTGGTGACTATACTTCCTAAATGGTCAAATATTTGATCAAATGTTGCAAACTCAACCACTTCTAGAGGTGCTATCAGTGTTAAAAACTAATGTGCGAATGAAATTCCTGCTGTATTTAAAGTGATATGGGTTATTACAATTAATCATACTAAAATTCGAGTGGTGACAATACTGTGCTAAACAAAAGTAAGCGTGCAAAAGGTACACAGTAGTCGTCAAAAAGCAAACAGCACCTGACAGGAAAATTACGTGAATTAAAGAATAATCGTACTGTCTGATACTTTAAAAGTTTCATGTAATTATCTAATGCAAATAACTCGATGCAAACTCGCTCCACATTGTCAGGAAAGAGCCTTAAATTCTTAAATTTCGCGTCTCTATGCAGACGTATTTCTGAAATTAGGAAACTTCATTCATTTAAGTATACTTTTAAAATACACTCGAATACTCAGTACTTTTTTAAACAAACATGTGTTTAATTCGTGCTTCAATTTGCTCTTGTTGCGTCTCATATACGTCAAATCACAACCCCAGTACTAGGATTCATCCCTGCAAATGGCGGCGACCAGCTGCTTCAATTGGGGCACAGTTGCCTCGCTTCTCCGCTACGGCGTGGTATGGGGCTTGGTCCCAACCGACCGACTGCCTACTCCAGTACGCAGACAGCATTAAAATTACTTGCTCAATCGAAATCACACAAGTTAGACACAGTTCCACGAAAACATTTCCACAAGAACTCGGACAATGCTAAAAGAAATCACCGTGGAACAACAAGGACGAATCACAAGTCGACACACACAGAGAACCCGTAGCGGTCCGATGGGACGACCGACCTAACGACCAACCGAGATCGTCCGCACTGTGTGTCAGCAACGGTCGGGCGAGTCTTGACTACCCGGACCTCACTGCAGCTCCATCCCTACTCAACTCCATGTACGTTCGGAACTCGGAGACACGGCGATACGGGCACACTGGCTCGGACCCAAACATGCAGAGGTAACGCTTGCCAATTGCCACCCGACGTCTCTGCACAAGGAAGGAACCGACCCACTTCCGGCGACATGACCAACTGACGAGGCCCAGGAACGGTCAAAAGACCAAACGCACGTCTCCCGATGAGACGACCGACCGAACGAACAACCAACAGTCGACCCAGCTCGAGCCTCCTTCCGTCGTACAGTGCATGTGTGTTGCAGCGGTCGGGCGAGTACTGGCTGTGCAGACTTCACTGGAGCTCTGTCCCCACTGAACTCCGGACACACGACGACCCGGAAATACCAGCGGTCGCTGCAAAGATAATACGGCAGTGCTCTTATCGATAAGCGCTGCTGCTGCTGCCGCTCACGAGCAGGCAAGCCAGTAACTTAGTAACGCCAGTAAATCGAATAAGAAACGAGGCGACAGAACGGTAAAGACAAGATGACAAACAGTAAACGGCATGAACACAAGCAACGCACATCACATCTGTGTCTTCTAGATGCACATAATTATTAACCGGGGTAAAGATTTTATCCTTGATAGAGACGTCGTTTGATGTTGACGCGCGCAGTGTGTTAGTAATCTTATGTTACTCATTTCGCGTATAAACTCATTCTGTGTTGTAAACGTCAATATGCACACATTAGTTTGTTTGCCCTTAGTGTGACATGCTACTGGTGATAAGCTATATGGCCGATTACCGGAGTTACAGTGCAGCTCATGGTGTGCAACAAGATCAAATAGATACTAGCTGCGTAGCATGCAACATACGATAATTTCACACATTAATAGGGATTTGAATGCCACTTCGCAGCACCATCCCGCCTATAAGCAATCAGTGTTCCCCTTCAGTGACAGTAACAACTTGATACTGGAGCACAATTTCTTAAAGAAGTCAGTGAAGGCACTCGTGGCTTGTCCGTATATCGATTTTTCAAACGAAATGTTATTAATCTTAGTAATACACTGAAGAGCCAAGACCGGCCGATGTGGCCGAGCACTTCTAAGTACTGCAGTCTGGAACCGCGCGACCGCTACGGTAGCAGGTTCGAATTCTGCCTCGGGCATGGATGTGTGTGATGTCCTTAGGTTAGTTAGGTTTAATCAGTTGTAAGTTCTAGGAGACTGATGACCTCAGATGTTAAGTCCCATAGTGCTCAAAGCCATTTGAATAATTTTTTTTGAAGAGCCAAAGAAACTGGTACACCTGCCTAATATCGTGTCGGGCCCCCGCGAGCACGCAGAAGTGCCGCAACATGACGTGGCATGGACTCGACTATTGTATGAAGTAGTGCTGGAGGGAACTGACACCATGAATCCTGCGGGACTGTCCATAAATCCGTAAGAGTACCAGGGGGTGGACATCTCCTCTGAGCAGCACGCTGCAAGGCATCCCAGATATGCTCAATAATGTTCATATCTGGATATATTGGTGGCCAAAGGAAGTTTTTAAACTCGAGTGCTCTTGAAGCCACTCTGTAGCAACTCTGGACGTGTAAGTTGTCGCATGGTCCTGCTGGAATTGCCCAAGTCCGTCGGAATGCACAATGGACATGAATGGATGCAGGTGATCAGACAGGATGGTTACATACGTGTCACCTGTCAGAGTCGTATCTAGACCTATCAGGCATCCCACATCGCTGCAACCGCACACTCCTCACACCATTACAGAGCCTCCACTAACTTGAACAGTCGCCTGCTTACATGCAGGGTCCATGGATTGGTGAGGTTGTCCTGATACCCGTTCACGTCCATCCGCTCGATACAATTTGAAACGTGACTCGTCCGACCAGGCAACATGTTTCAAGTCATCAACAGTTCAATGTCGGTGTTGACGGGCCCAGGCGAAGGTAATGCCTTGTGTCGTGCAGAGATCAAGGGTACACGAGTAAGCCTTCGGCTCCGAAAGCCAATATCGATGATGTTTCGTTGAATGGCTCGCATGCTGACACTTGTTGATGGCGCAACATTGAAATGTGCAGCATTTTGCAGAAGGGTTGCACTTGTGTCACGTTGAACGATTCTCTTCAGTAGTCGTTGGTCCCGTTCTTGCATGATCTTCTTCCGGCCGCAGCGATGTCAGAGATATGATGCTTTGCCGGATTCCTGATATTCACGGTAGACTCGTGAAATGGTCGTACGGGAAAATCCCCACTTGATCGCTACCTCGGAGATGCTGTGTCCCATCGCTTGTGCGCCGTCTATAACACCACGTTCAAACACAATTAAATTTTGATAACCTACCATTGCAACAGCAGTAACCGATCTAACAACTGCGCCAACCACTTGTTGTCTTACATAGGCGTTACCGACCACAGCGCGGTATTCTGCCTGTTTACATATCTCTGTATTTGAATACGCATGCCTATACCAGTCTCTTTGGCGCTTCAGCGTAAGAAGTTCCAAGATCCGTCTTGTCACACTGTCAATTTATTGTTAGTGTCCATATTTGGCCATATAAGGTGAATTTGCAAAATCATAACAAGACCACATTTTTCGGTCGAAGGAAAATAACATTCTTCGGTGCAAAACGGATGCACTTGAATACCTCAACACTACGGGATTATGCGAAAATAGTGGTGAATGGAAACCACCTCAGCTGTATCATTACACATTTGTTGTGTTAAGACCGGAATCTGTCATTCAACATCTTTACGTTTCCTGCAGTTAAGCAAAACAGAAGATTAGGCTAAAGCTACAACATCTTATCGAATAAAATAGTCAACTCATATTGATAAAATCCTAATACTAAATCCTCACCGAGATCTGCTAATGACACAACTGGTCTGGATGTCGTATGCAGTGTTAAAGACGAAATCCAGTAACACTGATGATAGTCATTCTACTGACCGCCTTGCGAAAGTATGGTGAGCAGGCACGGCCAGATGCTTACAGTGAACTGCTCTCTCAAGGCCGCTCCACGACTGAGGTAAACATGTAAACGTAATATCTGGCCTGCGTCGAGTACGACTTTGATATCAGTTATGTACTTCAGGTTTTGTTATTGCTCGTAACGATCGTAATCGCACAGTCGAGTATCGCACTCGTCGGAGACCGAATGCTATGCTGACATGTTTACCTCAGACAGAGGCCCCTTCTAGGCAGTCTACTGCACGGAGCATGCCGTGTGTTCTGGCTGCTCTGCCGACAGGCGGTCGGCAGAAGGTTTCTGATCACTATTTTTGGTTTTGATGTACGGCAGCCAGACCAGTTATGACTTCAATACAACTCGGTGGGGATTCAGTATAAGGTGTGAGACGCCCATTTTATTCGTTAAGATGCTGCAGCCCTAGCAGAATTCTCCGTTCTGTTTAACAGCAGGCAGCCCGAAGCTTCTCATCGAAAGAGAGTGGTCGTAACGCAATGAATGTGTAATAGTACAATTCAGGTGGCTTTCATTAATTATCGACAATTTCAGCTGTGGTGCTCAACATGATTAAGAGTATACGAAGTCGGGTAGCTGTTGCACAGTGTATACAGGCGAAACTGGGAAGGCAGCAAAACAAGATATTAAAGAGCACGAACGGCACTTGGTTAAAATAATATGTGAAATCTTGGGTAAAAGACCACAAGGAAAACTACTGCCAAGGTATAGATTTCAACAACGTGGTAGTGGTAGTTAAGGAAAGCAATACTTATAGAAAGTCCGAGAAACTATTGGGATATCTGAGAACGAAAGGAATTTCAATGGAGAAGACGGCTGCAGGTTTTCAGCTTCGTGGGTTCGCGCCATCAACGAAGTACATATGCAGCCACGGTGTGCGTGGAAGATGACCAACTATCAGGAAGCCACCTCTGCAGTACGAGAATGATGTTTTTCTAAATATTCCCATGCTCTTGTTCTGCCTGTCTAGCTATTTATCTGATAACGATGGCTTATCAATAGTAGCAGGAAATAATTTCACTCAAGAACCCTACATCTTCAGAATAAGTACGGAAAAAAAATCCTTGTCGGGTTGAGTGGCCGCGCGGTTTGTGGCGCCATGTCACGGACTGCGCGGTCCCTAGCACCAGAGGTTCGAGTCCTCCCTCGGGCATCTGTGTGTGTGTATTGTTCATAGCATACGTTAGTTTAAGCAGTGTCTAAGTCTAGGGACCGAAGACCTCAGCAGTTTGGTCCCTTAGGAATTCACACGCATTTGAACATTATTTTGAAAAAAATCCTTTGAATGAATGTGACACTGATCTTTGAAATTATTCAGCGAACTGGGGAAGTTCATCTCAGTTTAGTGTCGAAAACACATTGGGGTACAGAAGATTAGTAATACATTCTTACGTTTCGGAACTACTTTGTTGTTAATTCACTTTGGCAATTACACCTACATAGTCTTTCAATAATACACACACAGACACACAGACACACAGACACACACACACACACACAGTCACAGGCAACGAACGTTGGCCGTCGATGCAAAATAAGTATTTTTTTTATGTACAGCAGGAGTACCATGGCACTAGAGGATTCCAAGAGTCAAGTCTCCATCGCTCTGTATGCTTTCAGACTCAGGTTTCAGTCTTTTCTTTGTACTGCGATATTCCTTTTTTTAACGCAGCTCTTGCGTTATGTTGGTCTGGAAGGAATGACTGGGCCTTAAGCGATCGAACGTCATTGGTAACGTTCATAGATGTCAAAGTAATTTATTAAACCCACAACTAATACAATTAAAGCAGACCACTCAAATGTTAAATTTGGAGAGATTCAAATTAATTTAGAGCCTAATCAAATTAATAAAATTCAGTTATTAAATACAGAGTATTAATTAATAAAATATTTCATGATTTAAATATTTAATCAAGACTAATAAAATAACAGAGAAGAGAGTTTAATAATTTCAGCCAAAATTTAAAAATAAAATCCTCAGTTTCTTCCGTGGAAGAGAATACCAAACAACGGAAACTAACCCGCACTGCCCCACAGCTGTAGGTTCAATTTTACAAGCGTGAAGAATCAGGCGTAGCACCGTCACCCCGACGTAACCCAAAAAGACATTGGACAGGATGGGGAGTACTGAGATCTTCGTCTTCTACATGGTGAATAAGTCTGAACACAGGAAACCCCATATTAAAACAATTTAAGTAACATTTCAGCCGCAAATGGAGCGGACAGCACTGAGGCTGTGAAACGCATCTTAAGCAAACACCGCCCATGCAGAATACAATAAATAATACATACAAAACGGTAGCTTAAGCTCACTGCGCGTGACCATACAAGGATTACGGTGCTGCCTCATGATACCAAAGTTAAATTACACGGTAACATACTTTCATCGTGTAACAGTCAGAGGGGCATTTACTGCGCCACAATGAAACCCAGATTTACAAAATATCTCTGCGTGTAAAATGTGCATCTTGGGAAGAAACACACTTCAGTACAAAATATACGCATTAGAATCTTTCAGCTTAAAAAAAAAAGTCTTAAATGTGAGATACTGAGCGGAGCACCACTTTTACTAGTCAATTAAAGAAAAGTAAGAAAAAAGTAAGTCAGACCAAGACAAACTGACGCCAGTTTCACTCCAAGTGGCAACTAAGTGGGCGGTGCTGCAACATCAGAGGTTCTCCAAACAATTTAGCAATGTTAAGCATCTCACAAATCACCGAGCAGTACTTGAAAACTCACGCACTTTGTCATAGGTACTGATGTGATATTCAGACACACAAATGCCAACAGACACGAGCGGCGGGCATGGTGGTCACCGATCCAGGAAAGAGGCACAGTTGACAGGAAGAAAACCGCGTCAGGAAACGGCTGAAAGCTTTACTGGGAAGAGGCGAGTAACCCGAGCAACGTCGAGGAACTTCTCCCCGCATACGCGGGTACGTGTCCCGTACGCCTCACGCCAGTGATGGACTCTGTACACGCCACTATCGGCGCCTCACAGCTCAACCCATCAGTCTCAGCGCTGCAAGCCGTGCCCTGGCCCCCCTGTCTCGCAGCCCCGCAAGCTGCACAGTGCGAGCTACCACACGTACTGGCAGCTCGACCACACTTCCGCCTTCTTGGGCAAAAATCAAATTTAAAACGTGACAAGTTTGTTTGTGTGGCCATCCTTCACAGCATGCATATAAATACTTGTTTTGTAAATAAAACTGCCTTTTCCTGCTGCTAGTTACTTTATTTATCCCATACTCGTTTCGCCTTTCCTGTTGTACGGCATCAACAGCGGGATCTATAGCTACAGAATTTTATTAGTTTTAGATTATTAAACAGTTCACTGCGTGATTTTCTTGTAAAAAAAGTAATTACTTACGATTTGCTGATTTTCGTTTCACACATCTGGTCTGGAGGTCGCAATATCACTTTATCACTGCCATATAATCACATCTTTGTGCTTTCGCCCTCTACACACCGTTCACCATGTTTCTCACTCTTTTTTGTGGTGGACTACTGTTCTTTTGTCACTCGATACAACTATTTCGTCGTACACTGTTTTTCACAACGTAAATATTGCGACTCCGTTACGTGTTTCATCTTCTTTGGTATGTTTACCTATTTGTTGCCAACGTAACGAAGTATATTCTCGAGACTAACTTCTATTTATGATGTTTATACCGTGTGTGTGTGTATGAGTGAGAGGAAGAGAGAGAGGGGGATAGAGCCGACGAGATTTTTTTTTTTTTGGTGGGGGCGGGGGGGGGGGGGCGGCGGGTGTACTAGCTGTTAGCGACTGGTTGAAAACTTTGGTGACAGCTGATTTGACTTTTCGTTTCAGTATTCTGTGGAGGGGTTCATGAATGAGTGAGTGTAAAGATGCTGGGTTCTATTATTATTATATTGGACAGTATTATTATATTAACACTTTTTTCGACCGTTATTCTATTATTTCATCTATTAGTGTAAATAATGAATGGCTTGGCATTTGCACTTGGTCATTCAACAAGATTTTCCCCTCTGCTTTGCTTTTCTGTATGTGGTAATTTTCTTGCATGGTTAGGAAGTGTTTCTTACTGTTGATTCTAATTATTTTCATGTCATCTTCTCTAGTGGTTGGTTTGTGGTCATTTTCTCTTAGGTTTTCTGCAATTGTGGAGTGGTTTGTCCCATATTTCCAGGCTATCGTGTGTTCGTTGTGTCCCGACGTCAAATGTTCTCCCTGTTTGCCCTATGTATGTATGTGCCTTCACAAGTGTTACACTGTAGCTGATATATACCTGCCTTCTGGTACATGTCTATGTTTTTTGTCAGTTTTGGGGTGTATTTTTGTATATAGTTGTCTGTTGTGTATGCTATGTTTATTCGCTGTCTTTTGAAAATGTTGGTGATTTCATGGGTGAGTTTGTGTTTGTATGTCATTGTGTACCATCTTGTGTTTTCTTTCCCCTTTTTCTGATTTCCCTGTGTAGTTGTTGTGGGACAGTGTGTTTGTGTTTGGTTCTGTTGTATTGTTGTCTGTGGTTAGGAGTTTTCTGCTTTTATTTTACTTTTAATTTTGTTGTTTAGCTTTGTGACTGTGTTCTTATTGTAACCATTATTTTTTGCTGTCTGCATTATTATGTACAGTTCTTTTTAGTAGCTTTATTTGGTGAGTGGTACTGAGTTGTGTCTACGGAGCATGTGTCAAAGTGCTGCTTGCTTTTGTGCATGTGGGTGGTTCGAGGCTTTGGGAGTGATAATGCCTGTTGTGTAAATTTCAAATTTATGCTTATTGTTTTGTTTTTTGATTGTTATATCCTGAAAGTTAATTTGGTTGTTCTGTTCTCTTTCAATTGTGATTTTATATTTTTATGTGTCTTGTTGATGTCAATATGTAGTTTATCAATTTTTGTTTGTGGTTCATATATTAAGCAATGGATGTCATTACAAAAATATTTGATAAGGCTCCTGAAACTGGGGACCTCATTGGTAATCCATCTTCTTGTAAATAAAATTCATTATCGAATTGGAAGTAATTTTGTTCTGTTATTAGCTTTATTAGTGTGCATATTTCCTTAATCTATTCATCAGGGAGTTGATACACATACCGCATACAGAAAAACAAAGCAGAGGGGAAAATCCTGTTGAATGACCAAGTACACATGCCAAGCAATTCATTATTTACACCAATAGGTGAGATAATAGCATAATGTTCGAAAAAAAGTATAGATATAATAACAATGTCCAATATAATAATAATAGAACCCAACATCTTTACACTCACTCATTCATGAACCCCTCCACAGAATACTGAAACGAAAAGTCAAATCAGCTGTCACCAAAGTTTTCAACCAGTCGCTAACAGCTAGTACACCCGCCGCCCCCCCCCCCCCCCCCGCCCCCACCAAAAAAAAAAAAATCTCGTCGGCTCTATCCCCCTCTCTCTCTTCCTCTCACTCATACACACACACACGGTATAAACATCATAAATAGAAGTTAGTCTCGAAAATATACTTCGTTACGTTGGCAACAAATAGGTAAACATACCAAAGAAGATGAAACACGTAACGGAGTCGCAATATTTACGTTGTGAAAAACAGTGTACGACGAAATAGTTGTATCGAGTGACAAAAGAACAGTAGTCCACCACAAAAAAGAGTGAGAAACATGGTGAACAGTGTGTAGAGGGCGAAAGCACAAAGATGTGATTATATGGTAGTGATAAAGTGATATGGCGACCTCCAGACCAGATGTGTGAAACGAAAATCAGCAAATCGTAAGTAATTACTTTTTTTACAAGAAAATCACGCAGTGAACTGTTTAATAATCTAAAACCAATAAAATTCTGTAGCTATAGATCCCGCTGTTGATGCCGTACAACAGGAAAGGCGAAACGAGTATGGGATAAATAAAGTAACTAGCAGCAGGAAAAGGCAGTTTTATTTACAAAACGAGTATTAAAGATGTGACGCGGCTATCATGATGCGGCTCATTTTCATCTAAGATGTCGATGATATTCCACTGTCCTTGTCTTTTTTTTTCAATGTAAATTACGCTTCTTATGGGCTAACCGCTCTTCCTGAGCTTTCTTAAATTTCATATCTAGATTAAGCCATTGCACATGTGTTTGAAGGACAAAAATATAACAAAAATATTGCAGTTCTGTGGAGGTGGAGTGGTATTCTGTAAGTGAAAATGGAAGACCTTTGTTAGGATGATATTTACACAATTAAGAATCTCAACTATGGAAGGTGAAACTGTTCAGCAGTTGCTGAAAGATCGAGATATAATATAACAGTTTGCATTTTAGTAGAAAATTTCCAAGATAATTCCCTTGACGTGTGCAATCACGTGCTGCCATGCTGCTTGTTTAACGCAGCTTTGGCCGAAGTAGTTAGGTAACAGTGGAATATGTAGCTGTAGCAAAGAAGCACTTGTGCGATATAGTGTATGCCCCACAGGCTGCTATACTCTCGTTGTTGACCATCTTGCAGTTCTCTTCCTTCCCTCGTCTTCTAAGGCCGGATGCACTACGAATCGGAAGTTGAATTTAATTGTACATATTAAATTGTACCTATTACATCAGGACTTCGATGAATGATAACCATTTAGTAGTACCGAGAGCCTTATCTACATATCTATGATCAAACTTCCCAGAATACTATATGCCTCTGGCTTTAGCTGCACTCTCTGATGAGCAATATAGTTGAAGCCACCCAGAACAAGTTTGTGCCGACAAAAGCAATTTTTTTCAAGAAGAAAGAAAACATTATGTTGCATATGCTTTTATGCTTAGAAAGTCAAAATTACAATGAAACAAGTGTATTGACTTCATTATTTGACTGACAAGTACTTGTAAAGGTCACAAGTAAATGAAAAAAGAAATAATGAAAAAAATAATATCTTCACACAGAACAAGGTTGTACCTTACACAGAAGAACATGGTTGTAACCAACAAACTATATATAAATGATTGTATTTAACCACAGTATTCAACAAAATGTTCATATGAAACACTGTTAATACAAAATTTCTATAGATCTGCCAATATTTTATTTGCAGCGCAGAGGAAATGATGTCACAGAAGTTATTTCTTGTGGTATGCATTATGCTGACTTAAGTTACAAAGAAATCAGGAGCCTAAAATGTAACTCACTCTTCAGTTCTTCATAAAATAGTTTTGATTCCACTTAATATACTTGCTCTTATCCATCAAGTCTTTCAACGTTTATGCTTTTATTAGCAACAGCTGAGAACAGAATTGAAGAATTTCAGTTACTGGCACACTGTAGGGCTTACAATATGTATTGCGAACCCTTCGTGATTTCTTTAAGATGGAATATGCATGCCATGGTTATCATACATTGTGGCTGATTCTCATTCGAAGCGCTCCTGGATCATCTGCAGATACCTGTGTCTAATGTGAAGACGTTATTTTGGAGTTCGGATCCCTTCTCACCGAATTTTCCAAATCACTCAAATCTTTGAAGTTCTCTGGCTGCATATCACATACAGCGAAAGGTTTCATCGGCGCTGCTGAATCTATCCAGTGTAAAACATGCACAGTATGATGTTCCTTTTGACGCTCTATCAGGGCAAAGTCACGGTCACACTGGAGAAAACAATGACCTAAGAACTTTTGATTCACTGTCGTAAAATATCCCAGAGTTATTAAGTATTGCCGAAGTGACAATATACGCCAATTACTGTTTTTCCCTATGTATCTGTCACATCAAATAACTATAGTCTCGGCTGGTCCCGGCGGAGGTTCGAATCCTCCCTCGGGCATGGGTGTGTGAGTTTGGCTTTAGGATAATATAGGTTAAGTAGTGTGTAAACTTAGGGACTGATGACCTTAGCAGTTAAGTCCCATAAGATTTCACACACATTTGAACTTTTTTTTAAACTATAGTCTTTCCTTCTCCCTGAGCAAGGGGCTCATAGATTGGGGCGATGTACTTCAATACACACGAAAAAATTTCATCTGATCCTCGCCTGGCTACACTTTCATGCCAAAAGCACATTTTTGCATCATTAGTTACAGCATTATTTATTTATTGATTACAACGTGAATACTGGCGTTGAGGAGTGGGACAGTGCAGGAGAGAAAAGCACTCACTGTAAATCAATGTTAAGTATATTGTAGTTCGGAATATTTTTGGCTTTGTTTTCATCTTCCTTCATTGCTTTATATGTCACTTCAGCCCTGAAATGATGTAATCTACTTCGAACAACAATGGCTTGTTTCTCTTCATCAGTCTCTGCTGACATAATACTCAAATACAATTTGTCACACTACGAACAGGAATCTGCACTAGGGAGATACCAATCGCAGATTGAAATCTCTCTGTATGTATGTTCATTGGATTTGTATTTGGGATGTTTTTTTTTTAAATTTAGATCAGCGGAAAAGGAACTCTTTTCGGACTTGTGGCGACTATAATCACTTTTCTGTTTTGTAATGAACGTATATGACTCCGCATAGCTTTCTTTTAACGATCAGGTAAAGCATAAGACCGATTTTTTGTTTGCCCCGCTTGTCACAGAACGACTCCGAACTTTTCATTTTCTTCTGCATTTTCTGTATTCAGCGATGTAAACATGACATCTTTTGACAAAACCGGTGTCACCTGACGGCACTGTTAAGAAACAAGAAAAACTGCAATGTCTACGAGAAACATTTTTTTCAGTCTCTCTTCTTTTAAATGATGTGCTCAAGCTTTACAGAGTTTTATCCTAACAGGGCTGACTGTTGATCGTAATTCAAAGTACAGAAGTCTTTAAACAATATGTGTTTTATATCTAATGTAATTTGTTGACATTGATAGGAGCACCTGTAGCCAAATGCCTGAGATCACAAAACACGATAATCACATTAGGAAGCACTGTTTGAATAAATGTATAGTATTTTTATAAACTCAAGTTGTTATTTATCGAGTCGAAGAACATCATTAAAGAATAATTCTGTCTGCACGTGCAACTCATGTCTTCTGTTATGTCACGTTATTAAGCACTGTGTTGCATAACCGTTTCATTGCACAAAGATTCAGTGTGTTACGTTGTGGTTTGCACTACTTGTGATAATTCACAATAAAGACCAGACATAAATTTGCTTCAATAGTCATAAAATAGGCTACTTATTTAAGGTTATGGAATCATAATATTACAATGAAAAATAGCCGTGTATAAAGATGGTTTACAGTCCTGTTCTACTTACCTCATCTGGTGGAGATTTTGCCAGTATTAACTTCCCCCTCTTTGATATACATTGTTTTCCAGCACCCTTGAGTCGTTTACGTTTCATAACACGTCCGTCACTTACATGTTGTTTACGCTTTTTGCCTCTGTTCATTTGTTTTTGAGCACTGACTGTAAGAGGTCTACTTGATGCGTTCCCCATGTTACTTACTGATACGACCTTGTTTAGCGCAACGCAGACTTGTTGACAATCTGACGCCAACAAAAATTGTGTACAGCAGTTCCAATATCCCTACCTTGTGCCATGTACGGTTAACAATCTTTTTCCGTGTAAAAGGCAACTTTTGTAAAAATGGGGGTTACAACCATGTTCAGGGCAGCTATTAAATTTCGTACGCCCAGCTACTCCACAGATGAATCATTTCAAATCTTCGCGTCCGAGGCGTATTATCAATTACTATGACCGGTCGCCACCCATTCTTCTGTGCAACTACTACTGCCTGCGGCGCTGAACACGGGCAAAACAGAAGGAAACAGATGTAATTTTACTTATTTTCGCAAGTATCCAACTCTCTGGCCCTCTAGGCTTTTACGCAGACAGTAATATTTTAATGAGCTGCAAGAACAGCAACCTTAAAAGCTGGCCGTGCACATCTAAAGTTTCTAACAGTTTTCTATAGAAATACAATAGAACTTCAGAAACAATGAAATGACAGGTGTCGAAAGGAGAACAAGACTGGAGGAAAAAAAGTCATGTTGGAAGATGAAGAAAACGAAAATCGCTAAGTGGTACTCTTAGTCTCTCAGAAACTGTAACTGGGAAAGAAGAATTAGGAGTGCACAATGCGTCTACCATATGGCTTGCACTTCACGCAGTTGTCTGTTGGTTGCAACTGTTTCACTAATTGGAAACAAATTAACGGACCTGTCACTACTGTAATAAGTCTGTGTCAGTTGTTCACATATATTCCTACAACCGCACGTGCCGTTAGCACGTTTAATTTCCTCTGTGCTTTTGTTTCCCAGAAAAATATGCATTACCTGTAGGGCCTGTATACGTTTTCTCCAAGACGTCTCATTGTCTTCATAAGCCATTGATCAGACGACTTGAAACGAACTTGCTCTATTTTAAAGAGAAAATTTGCGACGATTTACGCTGTTAGACAGGAGCTACCGACAACGTCAGGTTTCAGCATCAGTTATGTAGCCATGGGTTCCGCGCGTCATTAGCATAATGTACCGAGTAATGTGGAACGAATCAGTTTACAGCCTGTTTAACATAATTCAAATGTAAATATGACTGCAAACCGATCATGTACACATGACTTTACATGAAAGTAAATTAAACCAATGTTGCTAGTAGTACCTAACATATTCATCATTCGCACCAAGTAGAGATACGAGGTTTTGAATAAAAACTACCATTTCTAATAGGAGGAATTTAGAAGAGTGCAATATAATTAGTTTGATTTGAAATTTACAGTATCTATCACTAAGGAAATAAACAAGGAATTTTTCAGCAGCGTTATTCACCACATTTTCATCTAATTAATTTTTTTGCAAGGTAATGACTGGATATTTGTGTAGCCTCATAATTGTGGACAATTGTAGTGGATAATGTGCAACAAATTTTACGAGATCAAATATAGAAGATAAAGTGGCGAACTCCGCAAATGGTTGTGAACAAACTTATATTCACGACGTATTATTCTTACTTCACGTTTTTGTGCGATAAAAACTTACTTAAAAATGTTATTTGTTTGTATGCTTCTCGCTAGTTTGATGCGGCCCGCCACGAATTCCTCTCCTGTGCCAGTTTCTTCACTTCAGAGTAGCACTTGCACCAAGCGTCTTCAATAACTAATCAGATGTATTTCAATCTCCGTCTTGTACTACAATTCTTAACCCCTACAACACGTCCCTCTCTGATTCCCCCCTCCCCCTCTCCCTCCCCTTCCCCCTCCCCCCCTCAGATTACCACATAAATAATTCCTTGATGTTGTAACGCAGGTCATCTTGTTACTGTTTCCTGCCAGAGTTTTCCATATGTTACTCTCCTCTCCAGTTCTTTGCAGCTTCTCCTCATCTAATTTTCAATATCTTTCTACAGTACAACATCCAAAAGGCTTCGATTTGTTTAACATTTTCTCCAGTCCGAGACTGGTTTCCATGCAATACTTTGCACCACACGTGTATTCTGAGATATTTTTTTGTCAAATTAATGCCGATGATTAATACTAGTGAACTTATTTTAGCTATTACTGCCCCTCTGACTGTGTTAGTCTGTTTTTTATATCCTCCTTCCTTCATCCGTCATGTGTTATTTCACTTCGTTCATTTTGTCCATTTCGTTGTTCCCAGTTTCTGTGCTAAGTTTATCTCTAATAATATTTTTGCTACTCCTCACTACTGTCATCTTTCCTCGGTTCATTCTCAATCCATGTTGTCTGCTCATTAGACTATCCATCTCACTATGAGTCATTGATATTGTAGTAACGGACGCTACGTTTTTGCACTTTATGAAGTGCACATTTTCACATTTTTCGCTACGTAAATGTGTTACCGTAACATATCTTCGCTGGTATTTGTCACAGACGTCTGTGGTTCTGAATTTGTTTTAATTGAATCATCTCTTAAGCTACCTTGCTTTTACGTAACATGTGTGGCTTGTTGTAAAACACTAATTCTTCTCTGAAATAGTAGAAGCAAGGCGATTAGAAGCAGGAGATGCCACAGTGTATGGATAGTGAAAAATTAAGTGGTATAACATCAATGGTGGCAACTATACTGATCTTGGAGAAGTCTATTTTCATAATTACTGTTAAATTTCGTTAACTGATTTCATTAATCACACAAAAGTGTTTATTATGTTGCAAGAAAAGCTATACGGTTTTTAAAGTCGTCTAAAGAGTAAATGATTTAACAGATTCAGTATAAACTTTCCCTGCCAGAAGTTGTATATTTTTGTGTGTATAGTGTATAAGTTGTTAACGCGTATCTTTTCTGAACTCGTTCACTCATATTATGAAAAACCTAATTTGTTGCAGTTTTCATTCTCGTATGTTAACCAATCAATGAGCCGTGAATTCTTGGTTTCAATACATTTTCTTTGAGCAATACAGTTTAGTTAGGACTACAAATTTCTTGTATTCTTATGTGTGGATTGGGGTGCAGGATTTGTGTCTAATATAGTTGGAGAGAAAATGAGTGTTTACGACATCAGTTTGAATGTAATAAAGCAAGCCCTCATAAAGCAGACAGCGAATAGTTAACAAATTGTATGTGTATAGGAAAGTCGGATATAAGAATATGTATTTGTTGTGCAGAGGTAACTTATAATCTCCTTATCGACAGCATTTAAAGCAGGGACTAGATTATTTTTCAAGTAAAAAAGACTGTTGTGATCAAACAAATAATGTGTTGACTGACAGGCGGAATAAGTTCGAAAGTATACCCGGGACGGTGTTGTTAAAGAAAATATATTCAAAAGTATCCCTCAAAAGACAAGCAAGCGGGGCCTGGCCTTCAAACACGCGAAGTGTCTACAACTGACGTTTGCATGCCGGCGTGAAAAATAGTCATGGAACTTGCCATTAAGAAACAACAATAATCAGCATCCATCTACCCATCTCAGTAGTTTCATTGAAGACTGTAACAGTGACAGGGCTTTTTGCTGTTCGAAGTATGGTAGTCATCAGAAAGGAATAATCATAATGGCATCTTACAGGCTGTGGGTTTCACAGTGACTCTTATGAAATTGGAACTAAGTTCACTTGAATACAGGAAGCAGGTAAACTAAAGAAACTGATTGTTCAGTCAGAAGTGGTAGCATAAATTCTCCATAAACCACACGGGTCAGACTTGTATTTTAAAGTGAAGCGAAAGGTAGCTATGTGTGTGGAGTCCAGTCATTGACAACATTAGGGATGCAGTGATGGTAACAACCGAATAGCCGGCCGGAGTGGTCTAGCGGTTCTAGGCGCTACAGTCTGGAACCGCGCGACCGCTGCGGTCGCAGGTTAGAATCCTGCCTCGGGTATGGACGTGTGTGATGTCCTTAGGTTAGTTAGGTTTAAGTAGTTATAAGTTCTAGGGGACTGATGACCTCAGCAGTTAAGTCCCATAGTGCTCAGTGCCATTTGAACCATTTGAACAACCGAATAAAAACAATCGATTAAGTCGGTTGTTGGAAAACTATCGACATTCAGTTGTAGTTTTATGCATCGGTTTGTATTGTATTGTATTGTATGTTAACTGGGGGCCTAGAAACGACGGAGAGGCTCCGTCCCCGCCGCAGCCGCAGTGGTCCATAACCCCATGACGACTACCGCAGTCAACTTCACCCCTCCGCGGCCCCACACCAACCCCAGGGCTATTGTGCGGTTCGGCCCCCGGTGGACCCCCCAGGGAACGTCTCACACCAGACGAGAGTAACCGCTATGTTTGCGTGGTAGAGTAATGGTGGTGTACGTGTAGGTGGAGAACTTGTTTGTGCAGCAGCCCCCGACATAGTGTAACTGAGGCGGAGTAAGGGGAACCACTCCGCATTCGCCGTGGCAGATGGAAAACCGCCTAAAAACCAACCACAGACTGGCTGGCTCACAGGACCTCGACACAAGTCCGCCGGACAGATTCGTGCCGGGGACCAGGCGCTCCTTCCCTCCCGGAAAGCCGAGCGTTAGACCGGGCGGCCAACCGGGCTGTCATGCATCGGTTTTCTCATTCATTCCTTTGAATGAAAGCAGTCTGTGAGAGCAACCAAAAGAAAGCAATCGATTCAGTCGGTTGTAGTTTTATGTATCGGTTTGATTACTATTCCGTCATTTCTTCTGAGTGGACCCAGTGTGTGGGAGCATCAGTTGTGTTATTATTCCTGTATTTCTCCTGGATGGAAACAGTATGTGGAAGCAACCAGATGAAACAGTCGACACAGTCTGTTGTCGTTTTGTGTATGGACTGATTTACTCATTCTTTCTTTTCAAGTAAAACCAGTCGTTAGTGTTTAGGGTTCCGTTCCTCAATCGGTAAAAAAAACTCTTATAGGATCAGTTTGTTTTTCGCCCGTCTGTCTGGACTGTTAGAAAACGCTTTTCCTCAGGAATGGGTGGACGTATCAAGTTTAAATTTATGTCACATATTAAGGTCTATAGCCCTAGCGGTGCCGTATGTATAAGACTCTTAAGTCACTGCAATCAAGAGATACGGCCGTTTATGTCACATGTCTTTACACTTCCAAACTGACTCCTTGAAGCCTACAGTGTACTTCCCGTTGACGTAGCATCATTAACTTTGGCAAAAAGCAATATTCCACAGCACAAGAAAGGAAAAAAAGTCCGAAAAGTGTGATCTGCAATTATATCACAAGGGAAAAAAATAATTTTTTGTCATTTGTTTTCCAGTTCTCTGTCCGTCCGTCAGTTACGACGCCTTTTTCTCAGCACCAGTAGATGCAGTAAACTGAAATCTATGTCACATACTAAGGCCTGTGGCCCTTGGCGGTGCAGTACACATAAGGTTCCAAGTCAATGCATTATAAGAATGCTGATATTTATGTCACATATTTTGATATTCGCGAACTCAGTCAGAACCTGTAGGTTACTTCTTGTTGATACAGAATCATGAAATTTGGTCAGCAGCGAGATTTAAAAGTGAAGGGGAAACGTATGAAAATTGTTAATTTGTAATTGTATCACCCACAAAAAGTATTTCTTTTCCCATTTATTATCATACTTCGAAAGTCCTGGAATTCCTGGGACTAATATCTTGCCAGTATCAATGTCGATAACAGGTAAAAATCGTCGACTTTCTTTTTTCTCAGGGTGGATGAAGTTTCTATATACATAATTAAGTTTGTATGGAACCCTTAGAGCGCCAATCCTACTCGCACCTGGCCAATATTTTCTGTTGGTTGGACTATGTTTGGACATACATGCATGCTTGTATTATTTGATTAAGATGCAAAGTTCCTTTGAACATGCGTGGATGTATGTCCAAAGGAACTTTGCATCTTAATCAGAATAACACAAGCACTTTGCATCTTAATCAGAATAATAAAATCACTGCAATATCGCTTTATACATGTTCATATAATTACTTACTGAATAGATCAACACTTCTTTCATTTAAAAGTGAATAACATATCGCTGTTGTTTCAAATGCAACTGTGATGGAACTGCTTAAATTGATGTTGGCTGTACAAAGCTGAGAATAAAAATTCTTCAGGAGTTTGTGAAACGGAAAGCTACACTGCAAAATTTTAGCTTCTGATTGCATTTCATTCCTCTGAAAAAGTGTGATGATGTCCGTTAGTCAAAAACCATTTGAATGTAGCCGTTAAACACTTGTTCAGTGAATTACTTGTGAGTCTAGAAAATTTTCCTTTAGAAGGATGTGTCAAGAAAACTTTAATGACATCATGGCATGTTCTGTGCTGATAATAATTTCATTGGCTGTGCAAATATGAGTCATACCCGTACACACCAACCTGTTTATCTTTTACAGCCTTTTGAAAGTGACAGGTACAGTACTTCACGGCCATGAAAAAGGACTGCTCACACTCACACACTGGTACTTCAAATTAATCCATCTCCACACATCACTCAAAACAGTCTGCAATTACGTTCACACCCCTCTGTGCTGCTAGGGTGATAATTGGAGTCGCCCAATCTCCAGCGCATTCGCTTCTGAGAGGAAACATTCGTTCGTATTGGTATTGTTAAGCAATTATTGTTGACCACACTCAGATATAGTTCTCGTCACTGTTATTGCAGTCCGCTCTTTACTGAGCGTGAGTAGATAGCTTTCAGTTCAGTTTATGGTCCACGTGTTTGAGTGAGTACCCATTTACTTAATACTGAAAATTGTATCTCGATCTAAACGCCGAAACGCTCAGTAGCGTGAGAAGGAAGAAATTATAGGACTGGATAAAAAGCGCTCCTGAAGATAAATTCGAATGGATGTACAATCTATGCAAGGATAATTCGTGTTCTCAAACTATATTAATTAAGGAAATTCAATGAAAATTAACGGATGATAACAAATATTTCTCGGGAAAAACATACATCTGACATGTGACAGTTTATGCTTAAAAAGTGGGTAATTAATTCACCAAACAGCCAAAAAAATTATATTTACGATTTCTGTTCAAGTCCCCCCCGCACTTAACGAAAGAGTATTGTCAGTGATGGATGGAAACCAAGTGAGACAGACACAGAGCTTCAGTCAGTTTAAATAACTGTAATTGTGTATATATTTAAACATAAATTTCTAATGTGGCACAAGTGATTAGTCTTTAAAGCCAAAACAAAAATCATGTCTAATGACAGAAGGAAGAAAAATTAATATTTCAGTAGAAAAATACATAGATTTTGAAAATACTTCATTTTCGGAACAAAAAATCATATCTAATGACAGAAGGAAGAAAAACTAATATTTCAGTAGAAAAATACATAGATTTTGAAAATTCTTCATTTTCGGAACAATTATTTTTATTCACCTTTTGTTGAAATAAGATACCTTATTTGCCTCTCAGACAGTTGGCAAAACAAGCCATGGTTCATATATGACTGAAATGACTGAAAAAGTATGTAAGTGGAATCGCTTAAACCCAGATACAGCTGGGAAACATACACATAACTAGCGTCATCATAAGAGACTTACGAGCTGGCCATCTCACATTAAATGAAATCACTCAAATCCAGAGAGTGAATGAAAAACATTCTTCAAGAATTATTCTCCTTTCTTTTCATCATTATTTTTCCGACTTGATTACAAAGATTAGTTCCACTCAGTTGTTTCAATCGATTGAAAAAGTGATCAATTGGCCAGCCGGTTGTCAAAACTTGTCCATTGTCCCATCACTATGGACATGGTACTGTTGCTGGAGATGAACAGTGCCAACACAAAGAATGGGCAGGAACTTAAGTAGTTCTGGAATATGTGCTGGCGTGTTATATATTGCTGAAGAACTTTTCCAAATAGTGGCATTAGATCTTTATAAACGTCGATAGTGAATATATATGTAGTTCGGTTTATAACGCTGTAAATCATGTATAAACAAACGTTATACATTTTAACGGATCAAAGAATTCTTCTTCTTTCCTTCTTTTCCGTCATTCCTCTGATTTCCTCTCAGTAGGAGGGCACTGCCTGGCCCGAAAGTCGCTGATGTCAGCATTTCAGGAACTGCACTATTGTCAGTACTTTTTGGTGTCAGCGTTTAAGGAATTGCTCTGACATAAGCACATTCCAGTGTCCATGTTTCTGGTACGGAGGCAATTGAACCTGTTATATTCAAGGTCGCTGACCTCCACTGTGCTCCCTGCCCTCACACATGAATGTCATCATGCTATCAGCCAATCACTGGTGTGACCTCACTGCTTTCAGCCAATTTGATATCCATTCTAGCTCTGTGCTCTGTAGTGAGAGTATCGTAAATTAATTATGTCGACTGAATTTCGAAAGCATGCTGCATAGATTTTTGGATCGAAAAAAGCATAAAATAAGAGTAAATTGGTACTGTGTTGGTGAACTGATAATTTTGATATGATAAACTACTAACTATATGTGATATTATTTGTGGCATGTATAGATAATTATCACCATCTGGCTTCTATTCAATCAGATTTTTAAATTGTTTGCATCTGTACTGTTAACAAATCTTGTTGATGATACAGAGTTGTGTTTTGCCAACAGAACTGAGTGAGCAGTGATATGACATCCTTGTTAAACCTGCTGAATGACATCCTGATCAACAAGTACCGGTACTGTCTGTCAATTCTACGTTTTAGTACTAAAATCATAGCTCCATAAGATACAGATGCTTTTAAAAGGATGTCTCAAGAAAACTTAAATGACATCATGGAATGTTGTATGAAATGGTGATTGATATTGAACATAAGATACTTTGACATTAGTGTGTATGACATCACGCTAAATTCTCCAAAAATGCTAGTCCTCCAGGCGCGTTGTGTGTGATTGGGGGCTATTGATCAATATCCCCATAATTAATGGCTGCCTTCCACTTTCATATCTTAAATAACACAATTAGCAACTATGTATTGGACTTTTCTGCACTTTTCTATAACTGTAGCTGATTTTCTTTCTTTTCTTTTACAAGTACCCCCTTTAAGGAAACATATCTCATACTTATTTTAAATAAAATATTAGAGTGCTGTGATATATAGTGTGTGTTAATGGTCAAATGTTGTTCAAATGCGTGTGAATAGGTCATTGGTCGCTAGACTTACACATTACTTAAACTAACTTAAACTAACTTAACACACACACCTATGTCTGAGGGAGTACTCGAACATCCGGTGGGTTGTATTAATGATTTCTAAAAAATTTTATAGATATAAATGTAAGACACATTGATATTACAGTGTGTATAAATTAATGACATTATGACATATAATCCAGACTGATGGAAAGTTACCTCTGTAATGTGGATGTCTCTAACAATCTCGTTACAGAGATTGACATTGCTCCTAAATTTGATCCATACGAGTTAATCTAAAGTTATAGCGCTTTTAACAGTTAATGACACCATGGCATATTTGGCAAAGTGGTGGTAAATAGAAATGTAAGAAATTTTGAGATTATGGTGGGTGTAAATAAATGATTTAATGGCTTATTCTGCAATATTGCTAATTGGCAATAAATATTGATGTAAGATACTTCCATGTTACAGTGTGTATAAATTAATAATGTCATGGTGCATTTCGCAAAACGGCAGAAGAGTTGAGCAGCAATGTACAAGCCCCCAATATACTACTTACAAAGCATGGCACTGCTTCCAAATTTGGTTCTTGTGAGTTAGTAGCGTTTTTTTTCACTTCAGATCCTATAAAATAGCAGAAAATATTATTCTCATGGCGTCAAATCTGGAAACCGGTAGTATTAGCTGTAAAGTTGACAAACTAGCAGGATAGGCTTTAGAATGGGCAAGTTTGTAGGACGCCAAGCATGTAGTCTTGTGTATCCTAGCGAGTTTCTTCAGCATCCAACACGATATGCTAGCAACTAAAGTCAGCCATTGTTGTTGTTGTTGTTGTTGTGGTCTTCGGTCCTGAGACTGGTTTGATGCAGCTCTCCATGCTTCTCTATCCTGTGCAAGCTTCTTCATCTCCCATTACATACTGCAGCCTACATCCTTCTGAATCTGCTTAGTGTATTCATCTCTTGGTCTCCCTCTGTGATTTTTACCATCCACGCTGCCCTCCAATGCTAAATTTGTGATCCCTCGATGTCTCAGAACATGTCCTACCAACCGATCCCTTCTTCTAGTCAAGTTGTGCCACAAGCTCCTCTTCTCCCCAATTCTATTCAATACCTCCTCATTAGTTATGTCATCTACCCATCTAACCTTCAGCATTCTTCTGTAGCACCACTTTTCGAAAGCTTCCATTCTCTTCTTGTTTAAACTATTTATCGTCCACGTTTCACTTCCATACATGGCTACACTCCATACAAATACTTTCACAAACGACTTCCTGACACTTAAATCTATACTCGATGTTAAAAAATTTTTTTTCTTCAGAAACGCTTTCCTTGCCATTGCCAGTCTACATTTTATATCCTCTCAACTCGACCATCATCAGTTATTTTGCTTCCAAAATAGCAAAACTCCTTTACTACTTTAAGTGTCTCACTTCCTAATCTAATTCCCTCAGCATCGCCCGATTTAATTCGACTACATTCCATTATCCTCGTTTTGCTTTTCTTGATGTTCGTCTTATAACCTCCTTTCAAGACACTGTCCATTCCGTTCAACTGCTCTTCCAAGTCCTTTGCTGTCTCTGACAGAAATACAATGTCATCGGCGAACCTCTTCTCCATGGGTTTTAATACTTACTCCGAACTTTTCTTTTGTTTCCTTTATTGCTTGCTCAATATACAGATTGAATAACATCGGGGATAGGCTACAACCCTGTCTCACTCCCTTCCAAACCACTGCCTCCCTTTCATACCCCTCGACTCTTATAACTGCCATCTGGTTTCTGTACAAATTGTAAATAGCCTTTCACTCCCTGTATTTTACCCCTGCCACCTTCAAAATTTGAAAGAGAGTATTCCAATCAAAATTGTCAAAAGCTTTCTCTAAGTCTACAAATGCTAGAAACGTAGGTTTGCCTTTCCTTAATCTTTCTTCTAAGATAAGTCGTAGGGTCAGTATTGCCTCACGTGTTTCAACATTTCTACGGAATCCAAACTGATCTTCCCCGAGGTCGGCTTCTGTCAGTTTTTCCATTCGTCTGTAAAGAATTCGCGTTAGTATTTTGCAGCTGTGACTTTTTAAACTGATAGTTCGGTAATTTTCACATCTGTCAACACCTGCCATTTCATGTCCTAAAAAACAAACACAAACACACACACACACACACACACACACACACACACACACACACACACGAATAACTGACTTTAGATGTGTTAAATATCACTTTACATCTATTAATCCTCAGAAAAAATGTCACTCCATAATCATCTAACAAAGGTGACAGTCATTTGTACTTTCTCGTGTGTTAATAAGAGAATACAGCCCAATTAAAGTTTTTACAAAAATCTTATAGCTTTAGTATACTACATGTAGACAGCTTTGCCGCCATAGCACTTTATAATAATTGTGGTAATTTAGAAAAAATGCTAATGGTCTTCTCAGTATACCTAATGATGTATCTTTCCCACACCCTGTTATTTTCACTGCAGAACACATTCCGAGAATGGAGAGCAAATTCCTAAGAGCACTGGAGTTCTCAGCTGTTGGTTGAGAGGGACAGCAGCAGAATGATAAATAATTGAGATTGTTCAGATACTTTTGAGCACAAGTTATATTTGCTTTTGTTCAGGAGTAGAGTGGCAAACAGTCATACAGACAGCTAAATATTTATGTATGTAATTACATATGTATTATACATCTCTTTTTCTACAAGATTGGATACATTTTCACATCAGGCAGATATATATCTGCGTAAGTGTTGTGAGGTTACATGTGACATGTATGCGACATTGGTGAGACTTTGGTGTGACACTGGTGCAACGTCGTTATGGTGTCATCATGACATTGATATAATATGTGTGCAATGCAAATCACCATAATATATTCAGTGTTTGGATAGGTACACTGCGTCTTTACCGTATTTTGCCAAATTTACAAACAATTTGGCCAATTAATTACGACCACCTAACTACAGATTAAAGACCTAGCATGGAGACTAAAGTGTCTGAAAGCAGTGGGTCCCCAGCGATTGGGTGAGAGCACAATGCCATTAGCAGGCAGGGGAGCTCCATGACACTGAATATGACAAGGAGAATTGCCTCAGCATTGGAAATGCTGACACCAAAATGCACTGATATTGCCAGTTCCTGGAATGCTGATACCAAAATGTGTTGACATTAGTGCAGTTCCTGATATTATGCCACCAAAGAGTGCTGACAACAGTGAATTTAGGGCCAGAGCCAGTACTGTCTTCCTACTCCTCTCCTGTGCCAACATCTGCATCTCTGAAGAACACTTACAATCAGCATACTTAATTACATGTTGGATATGTTTCAATACCTATCTTCCACTATAGTGTTTGCTCCCGACTACCCCTGTAGCACCATGGGAGTTATTCTCTAATGTCTTAAGACATGCTTTATCATTCTGTCTGTTCTTTTAGTCAGTGTTTTCAACATATCCCTCCCTTTACCAATTCTGTGGAAAACCTCCCATTTTTTATGTTATTAGTCCACTTAACTTTCAGCATCTGCCACACCACAACTCAAACGTTTCAGTTCTCTTCTTTTTATAACACAACAGCCGCAGTCAACTTTTCATGTGTCGCCACATACACAAATTTAAAGCTGTCTTCTACAAGACAGTTCTTGCTGTGTTTTCTGGCATGTTCTATCGAAGAATCTGTAGTTACTTTTCCATCTGTTAAGGTAGCTTATCTATGGTTGAAGACTGTGAGTCGCTTGAAATTCGACGTGAAGTAGCGAATGGGAAAGTTTGGTGGCCTCATGGTCAGTCGGAAAACGACACTGTCTTCACCGCCTGGTGCCGCGAGGTTGTACGGATGTGATTAGTAGAGACCATCTGAAAGGTAATAATGAAACGGGCACCTTGAAGTAACTTTATCCAGGATTATAATGAGATGGTTGCTGGCTAACACATATCCATTTTAACTACGTGACCACATGCTACTGGCGTTGCCGAATTACGGAATATTATGTTTCTTTCTGCGAAATATTTAACAGTTGCATTTGACATACGCAACGTTAGGTCTTTTTCCGACGTCACAACTTCATTAGAACACCTGGGAATCAATATCCAATTCTCACCGAGTTATCCATTCTTTCAGCTGTTTATCGCTTTGCTCTTCCAATCATTAAATAATACGCTACTGGCCATTAAAATTGCTGCATCACGAAGATGACGTGCTACAGAGGCGAAATTTAACCGACAGGAAGAAGATGCTGTGATACGCAAATGATTAGCTTTTCAGAGTATTCACACAAAATTGGCGCCAGTGGTGACACCTACAACGTGCTGACACGAGGAAAGTTTCCAACCGATTTCTCATACACAAACAGCAGTTGATCGGCATTGATTGGTGACACGTTGTTATAATGCCTCGTGTAAGGAGGAGAAATGATTACCATCACGTTTCCGACTTTGATAAAGGTCGGATAGTATCCTATCGCTATTGCGGTTTATCGTATCGCGATATTGCTGCTCGCGTTGGTCGAGATCCAATGACTGTTGGCAGAATATGGAATCGGTGGGTTCAGGAGGGTAATACGGAACGCCGTACTGGATCCCAACGGCCTCGTGTCGCTAGCAGTCGAGATGACAGGCATCTTATCCGCATGGCTGTAACGGATCATGCAGCCACGTCTCGATCCCTTAGTCAACAGAGGGGGACGTTTGCAAGACGACAAACATCTGCACGAACAGCTCGACGACGTTTGCAGCGGCAGGGACTATCAGCTCGGAGACCATGGTTGCGGTTAAATGGATCAAATGGCTCTGAGCACTATGGGACTTGAGCTCTGAGGTCATTAGACCCCTAGCACTTACAACTAGTTAAACCTAACTAACCTAAGGCATCACAAACATCCATTCCCGAGGTTCTATTTGAACCGGCGACTGTAGCGGTCGCGATGGCCGCTGTTACCCTTGACGTTGCATCACAGACATGTGCGGCTGCGATGGTGTACTCAACGACGAACCTGGGTGCACGAATGGCAAAACGTCATTTTTTCAAATGAATCCGGGTTCTGTTTACAGCATCATAATGGTCGCATCCGTGTTTGGCGACATCGCCGTCAACGCACATTGGAAGCGTGTATTCGTCATCGCCATACTGGCCTATCACCCGGCGTTATGGTATGGGGTGCCATTGGTTACTTGTCTCCGTCACCTCTTGTTCGCATTGACGGCACTTTGAACAGTGGATGTTACATTTCAGATGTGTTACGAGACCCGTGGCTCTACCCTTCATTCGATCCCTGCGAAACCCTACATTTCAGCAGGATAATGCACGACCGCGTGTTGCAGGTCCTGTACGGGCCTTTCTGGATACAGAAAATGTTCGACTGCTGCCCTGGCCAGCACATTCTCTAGATCTATCACCAAGTGAACACGTCTGGTCAATGGTGGCCGAGCATCTGGCTCGTCACAATACGCCAGTCACTACTCTTGATGAGCTGTGGTATCGTGATGAAGCTGCATGGGCAGCTGTACCTGTACACGCCATCCAAGCTCTGTATGGCTCAAAGCCCAGGCGTATCAAGGCCGTTATTACTGCCAGAGGTGGTTGTTCTGGGTACTGATTTCTCAGGATCTATGCACCCAAATTGCGTGAAAATGTAATCACATGTCAGTTCTAGTATAATATATTTGTCCAATGAATACCCGTTAATTATCTGCATTTCTTCTTGGTGTAGCTATTTTAAAGGCCAGTAGTGTATTTCGGGCAATAATACTAATAAATGGTTATTTTATTTCTCAGTTCTAAATGGATGCTCACCTAAAGGCATTTGATAGGTTAACAGGATCTGAAACGTGAGACCCTGTATTCAGTTTCCGAGCAATATATAACAATATTTGCAGAACTTACCATTATTACGAACGTGCTTTTACTCCTCTGATTTTTATTAATTTAAACTCACACATGTTCCATATCTCTACACATATTCGCTTACGAAATATTTTCTCGAACGCACTACGTTCTATTTCCAAGTTTAAAGCTGTCTGCACTGGTGATGGTATTTTTATTTTAAATGAATTTTTCTGCTATGAAGGTAAGTTCATGTTAATTAGGAACTTCGAGACACGTGCTTGCGGAAACACCTCGAGAAAAAATTCTGCTTGCACGCTGGCTCAGATCTTTTTCATTTAGTAACTGTTATAGGATACAGGACGCCAAGACAATTACATTGCACGAACTGCATTTATAAAGTGCAATTCATATACAAGCACAGTATTTATATGCATGCGGTTTGTTGTAAGGAGTATGGTTTCAGTTATGTCTTGGTTTAGCTTTGGTTGCAACCCCCCTTTCTTTATTATGATGTGGTAAGTGAAACTTCCTACCACTACGAAGTCAGTAAACAATGTTAGTGTGGTATTTGTGCCATTTCTACGCCCCCGTGTAGCAAGTTAATTTTATTACGATACAATGTAAAGACGTTGTCCACTGTGCTCTGTAGCTAAACCACGATATACCGTTTACTCTTTGGATGCTTAACTGTCACCCTCTCTACGGAGACAGAGCCAACCAGAGATATCGGCTGACGTGTATCGGCGCATTGAATTGCACGCTTTTCAGTCAAGCTCTGCGGTACATACGAGTGTTGTCCAGAAAGTAAGTTGCAACGAACATGAAATGGAAACCACTGAAAAAATCCGGTAAAGCTTTGCACTGATGTGTTGGGCAGTGTCTCTAGTATGCCCGTCGATCGTGTCGCGTCGCTCTTTTCAGTTCTGAGTGAACAGTCGCCACGTAAAGATGCGCAGGGAATAGCGTCTCCCGCCAAGTATGAGGACACAACTGTCGAGCAGTTCCTTCTTCATGCCAGTTCTCGTCTGTATACTGCAGGGGCAATGAAGACGCTCCTGCAGCGTTTCCGATTAGAAGCGTTTGACCACCCACAATACAGTCCGTAATTGGCTCCCCCTGAGTCTCATCTCTGCTCACAAGAACCTCTGTCTGTGAAGACACAATTTTTCAACAGACAACGAGCTGCAGACCAGTGCAGATAACTGGCCTTAAGCACAGGCGGCTTCTTTCTATGACGAGGATATTGGAAAGTTGATTCAGAATTACGAAAAAAGTCGAAGTTGGAGCGGCGACTATGTAGAGAAATGGGTGGAAAGTGTACCTAACTGTTGCAAATAAGACGTTTCTGGTTTTCCCCGTGGTTTCCATTTCGCGACCGATCGGAACTTACTTTCTGGACAACCCTCGTATTAAGCCGCCGTTACACGAGTATCACTACATGAATAACACTGCGGCAAAAGGTATCAAAGATTAGTACTGTATGTGAGTCCACGTCGGGGTCTCCAATAAACGTGCTCAAAATAAAACAAAAGGTGAAGGGAATTTTTGTTTCGTTATTTCTCTGTGTGAACCAATAAATCTAGCGTTTTATATTAACAGACTAATCTGATACTTAGCAATGGAAGCAAATAACTATTATTCTCACATTCCAAATTTCTCTTCCTGCAGAGGAGCTACACTGTTAAGAATAAGTGAATATCCAAGAGAGATCATCACCAAATTTTCAGTCTACCATTAACAATTGTTCAGTTTTTGAAATGTGAGGTTTGTCAGGCTGCGTTTATTCACATATTGATCTTCTTGATATAAAAGAGTAATGTTTAAGGACATTGAAACTGGGGCTTTCAATATACTCCCAGGTGAGATCTCCAACTAAAAAAGAGACCACGAATAATTAACATTTCATATGCGCCATTGCCCATTGCGGACCTGTTAAATGACTCTATTTAATTTCGGAGCTGCCTACATTTTAAATGCAAATTGACCCCTTATTAAAAGTTTAGAGGGCAGGTACGTCGTAATAGACATGTTTCTGAAGTAGTGACAAACAGTATTCCGGAATTCGATTTCGGATGCGATGAAATTGAAAGGATTCTATTATTTTCTAAAGACGATGGCAAGCGTTAAATTCGGATAAAAATTCAAACAGCTCCTTTCTTCTTCCTTGAGGAAGCACACTGATTCAAAGACGACTCCATTTCGACAGATGAAAACAAGGCGGGATGGGAAACTTTTGTGGAAAGGAAACGTTTACTTTTCTCCAACTCCCAGAAGGTAGTCCTTGGACACTGCTTCACCCAGCATCTGGTATTGCTTCATACTATTTGCCGTTTTCTCTTCGTACCAAATGTTTCAGGCAGATGACTATGATGCGAACGCGCAGTGCTCTTGGCACTTGCAGCCTTGAGTCATGTTACAACTTGCCTGTCCTTACCTTGAGCAGAATATAGTAATGTAGCTGATGTATATACCTTCCTATTTCCTCTCGGCATGCGCAACAACGTCCCTCTTGTTACCGTGAACTACATCTACAGTCATGTAGAAGGAAGTCAACACGACCATCCACCTATCTCACCTCAACCGTTATCTACGGGTTCAGGTCTCTATGTGGGACGTTAGGATTCCCATGTGCATTCAGTTCCTTCCGATACGTAGGTAGTGTAGGTTGCGTTTAAGGCGTTTTGTAATTTCATGTTTTTATTCTTCTACTTGTTGATTCATACCTCGGTCAATATCCCTCTGAATAATATAAGTAGTATAAAAATGTCAGTGAAAGCTGCTCTCGTACGTTTGTGAATTCTAATACATCTCATTGTTGATCTTCAGCCTGCTTTTTTAGTGTGAAAACAACTTTCCTCGATCACCTAATTAATTGGAACATCTGTCCCTAGCGATTGAGTGAGATATCAGATCAGTTCCTTGCTGCTTGCAGCTTTTTTACGCAAGATTTGGCACGTAGGACATCCGCAACTGAGAGGAAGGATAATTAATTTAGAGAGACCCGCTTCAGGTGTACTAATATTTATATAAGCCACGATCGGTTTAGACTTTTTAGAATACCATCTTCAGGTGTATGAAATTATAGTATTTAGTAATTATAACATGCAATCGAGCCAGTCAGTGCAAGGGCGCCCTTCCAGACCTCTGGCGTGGCCCTCCACACAATAATGGTTGGTGTTCCTACGGTGCGGTTGCCCAGCGGCGGACAGTTTCCACCAATATGAAGCGACTGGAGCTCCTGCACTGACTGGCCATACCAAATACTATAATTTTGTACATCTGAAGGTGGTATTTTAAAATCTCTAAACTGAAAGTGGTTTTACTAACTGAGCGAATCTCTCTAAATTACTATTTTTTTTATTTTCGCCCATTCAAAAAAATTTAAAAATCGTTAGTGATGTATTAGTTGTGTTCAGAACATGAAAATATCTTTTAGCACACTCTTAGTAATAACAAACACATTTTCATTAACGTGTACTGCCAGAGAGGGAAGGGGTTACTTCACGCCCACCCTAAAATAATTTCAACAATGCAAAGTACTTGGTTGTTGTTAACATTTACTCACAAGATATTTTTTCAAAATATGTTTTTGTATAAATGAGGTCCTGAAGCTGAAAATACTGAATATGGGATTCATGGGGGAATACAGGGTGTCTCATAATCAATGGCGTAAACGCTTACAGCTGAAAGTACACGATACCAGAAGGAAAAAAGTCTCAGTAACCATAGGGTCGAAAATGCGTATCTTAAGAGCTACGAGCAATTTCTCATCGTCGATATTGTAAAACAGATCTCTTCTTCTGCAAGCTCTTTGCTTTCCATATTTTGGGAACTGTTAGTATGTACCAAAACAAGAAATAAAGTTCGGTAAACATGTGCTCTAAAATGCATTCCTTAAGAGCTATGAGCACTTCTTCCTCTTTGCTGCTTTGAAATACAACTCTTCTAATGATCAAGTGCTTGCAGCTTTTAAGGTATGCGTTTTAGACCACATGTTTGCTCGACATTTTTTTCTTATTTTGATCCATACTACCACTTCCAAAAATATGGAAAGCAAAGAACTTGCAGAAGAGATTCGTTTCACAGTATTGAAGATGAAAAATTGTCCGTAGATTTTAAGGTATACATTTTCGACCCGATGTTTACTGAGACTTTTTTGCCTCTAGTTCAAAAGGTGCAGATGGCTCTGAGCACTATGGGACTTAACATCTGAGGTCATCGGTCCCCTAGGACTTCTGAACTACTTAAACCTAACTAACCTGAGGACATCACACACATCCATGCCCGAGGCACGATTCGAACCAGCAACCGTAGCAGTCGCGCGGTTCCGGACTGAAGCTCCTAGAACCGCTCGGCCACAACGGCCGGCTTTGCTTCTAGTATCGTGAACTTTCAACTGTATGCGTATATGCCATTAATTATGATACACCCTGTATATGACATGTCCTACCAAGAGCTAAATTTTTGGGTTAAGTTAAACTGAAAAACTGTGTGTGTGTGTGTGTGTGTGTGTGTTGGGGCTTATGGGCGCTCAACATCGAGGTCATCAGCGCCCTGACACACATTAAAAGGAACGAATGTGGACAGACCTAAGAAAACTAAAGCACACACTCAAAGAAAGCAGGAAAAGAAGGAAAATGCTACATAAGAAAGTAAAACCTAAGGAAAGGGGAAACATAGCAACAAAAATGTCACAGGAAATTGTTATTGGCTGGCCACTTACATACAAAATGGGCGAGCTTGTCACACAGTGAGCAAATTAAAATCCTCTCCCTAAAATCTTTGTAAAAACATTTGACAGGGCACAGAACTTTAAAACTTTAACCACATTCGTCCGAGTGTTGCCTAAAAGAGAGAGATGGCAGGTCCGCTGGCAAGTCAGCCGCGACCCGCTGGTCAGAAAATAAAACGCAGTCCAATAAAACGTGGCGCACAGTGACCTGGACGCCACAAGCACCACACATTGGAGGGTCCTCTCGCCGGAGAAGGAAGCCAAGTGTCATAGGGCTGTGGCCTATTCGAAGCCGAGTGAGGAGAACCTCGTCCCGTCGATGGGGCTAAAAGGAAGTACACCACACACGCGTTGTGGGCTTGACTATACGGAGCTTATTGTCAGTCACTTCCAGCCACTCATCCTCCCACCGACGCATGACCCGTGAGCTCAACAGCGAGGTGAGTGCGTGCAAGGGGATAGCACACTGAGATACTTGTGGATCGAGACACGCCTCCTTGGCTGCGAGATCTGCCCTTTCATTCCCAGCAATGCCGACATGCCCCGGAACCCAGCAAAAAGCTACAACCTTCCCCAGTCGCTGTAGTCGGAGGAGGGCATCTTGGATGGTCTGGACAATTTTGTCTGCCGGATACAAACGTTGCAATGAGTGAAGGGCACTGAGTGAATCGGAACAGACAAGAAATTTAGGAGAGGAAGAATGTCTCATGTGCTCCAGTGCCCGCAAGATCGCAGACAATTCTGCATCAAAGACAGTAAAAGTCTGAGGCAGTCGGACCTTGAGGACACGATCCGGAAAAACAACTGAGCAACCAACAGAATCCCCTTGTTTCGACCCATCCGTAAAAACAGCTACATAGTCGTGGTGCTCAGATAAAATGGCTGAAAATGCTGCATTAAAAACGGTGGCAGGAGTGCAATCTCTCTTGTACTGCAATAAATCAAAAATACTCTGGGCCTCTTCAGTAACCAGGGTGGCAGGCCGTTAAAACCCTGGATTTGGGGTTGTATAGACTCCACACCAAGCGACTCTAGTACACGTTGCACACGGATCCCAAATGGCAATGTAGCCCGGGGACGGCGGGAAAAAAGGCGGTCCAGAGGTGGATGGGCAACAAGATGGTGAGCAGGTGGGCTGGGAGCTGCAAGAAACTTACAAGCCTGGCGCACCAGCAGGAGCTGCCGCCGGATGGTAAGTGGCGGTTCGCCAGACTCAGCACAGAGGCTGGGTACGGGACTGGTCCGATAAGCACCCGTGGCCAGTCGGATCCCAGCATGGTGAGCAGCATCAAGGATCGCAAATAAGATGGCCTCGCTGACCCATATACTGTGCACCCATAGTCCAGACGTGAACGCACAAAAGCACCATAAAAGTGAAGACGACGCGCCCTGTCCGCGCCCCAAGACCTGTGGCTGAGGCACTTGAGAATGTTCAGTGCCTTCAGCGTTCTGGCTTTCAAGTCACGTAGGTGTGGCAGCCATGACAACCTGGAGTCAAAAATTAGGCCTAGAAACCGCACTGTGTCTCTAAAATGTAGGACAGTATCCCCCATATGCAAGGCAGGCAAAGTAAAAAGATGACGAGAACAATTAAAATGAACACAAACACACTTATCGTCAGAAAACCGAAAACCCGTCTTTGCAGATCACTCCTCTAACCGCCGCACTGTTAGCTGCAACTGACGGCTCACGGTTGCAACACTGGAGGAGGAACAGAAAACAGCAAAGTCGTCCACAAATAAGGAGCACTCTACTGGACTCCTCACTGTAGACGTTATACTGTTGATGGCTATGGCAAAGAGGGTAACACTTAAAACACTGCCCTGGGGGACACCGTTCTCTTGCTCAAAGCGATCAGACAGTGTGTTACCAACGCGGGTCCGAAAAAACCGCTGAGACAGGAAAGACCGAATGAAAATGGGGAGGCGGCCACGAAAGCCCCATTGATGCATTTGTGCAAGAATACAGTGTCTCCAAGTAGTATCATATGCCTTACTGATATCAAAGAAGATACCGATACAGTGATGCTGACGGAGAAAAGCCTGCTGAATAGCCGCCTCTAGGAGGGTCAGGTTGTCGACCGTGGACCGAAATTTTCGGAATCCACACTGAAAGCGGCTAAGGAGCTGTCTGGTCTCTAACAGCCAGACCAGACGCCGGTTAACCATCCGTTCCAGAGTCTTTCCAACACAGCTTGTTAAGGCGATACTACGATAACTACCGGGACATGTGCGGTCCTTTCCTGGTTTGAGGAGAGGGATGAGGATTGCCTCCCTCCACGAGGTGGGGAACACTCCTGTCTGCCATATGAGATTAAAACATTCGAGGAGGATTTCCTTTGACGCCGCTGGCAGATGTCGAAGCATGGAGTACCGGATGCGGTCGTAACCTGGTGCAGTGTCAGAAGTCTCAGTAAGTGCCGATTCAAGTTCCCACATGGAGAAAGGGGAATTGTAGGCCTCAGAACTGTTCGACCGAAAGTCCAAGGTCGCTCTTTCGACAGTCGCACGGTAGCGACGAAACGCTTGATCCTGGTTTGCAGTGGCAGTACTTTGTGCAAAATGCTCTGCCAGCGTCTGAGCAATGTCTGGGTGTTGTTTGGAGGCATCCCTGGTTCAGGACAGGAGCTATCGGTAAACGGCTATGTTTACCGGAAATCCTCCGGATGGCTTCACAACTTTTTGTGGAACAAGTGGAACGGTTGATGGAGTCCAGGAACACCTGCCATGACCTTTTCTTGCTCTCTTTAATGACACGGCGTGCCCTGGCTCTCGCGATTCGAAAGGCGGTAAGATTGACCGCTGTTGGGCGGCATTTAAATCGGCGAAGAGCCGCACGCCTGTCCCGGATGGCTGAACGGCACTCTTCTGTCCACCAAGGCACAAGGCGCCGCTTACGAGTGCCAGAAGACTGTGGTATGGACAGGTCAGCAGCATGATGGACCACAAGCGTGATGTGATCCACCCATTCCTGTACATTATTGTGGCGGTCAAAGACAGCCAACCGAGTGAACAGTGGCCAGTTAGCCCTGCCAATCATCCACGATGGTGGCCGCTGCTCCAGCAATACACCATCCAGGAGATGAATGCGGATAGGGAAATGATCGCTGGAATGAAGGTCGTCAATGACCTCCCAGTGAACAGAGTCGGTGAGGGTTGGAGAGCAGAAAGATAGGTCAATGGCTGAGAATGACCCTGTCGCAGTAGAGAAATGAGTCGGAGTACCTGTGTTGAGGATGCACAACACTTGAGATGTTAGGAGGCTCTCCAAAATTCGACCTCGAGCGCAAAGAGAAGTGGAGCCCCACAGGACATGATGGGCATTAAAGTCTCCCAGGAGGAGAAATGGGCGGGGGAGTTGGTCGATAAGATCTGTGAGAGCGTCTACGGTCATTGCATCCAGAGGGGGTAAATAAAGGGAGCAAACGGTAAGCCTCCGAGGTGAATGAATTTCAACTGCAACTGCTTGCAGATCAGTATCCAGGGGGAGAGCAGAGGAGTGGTGGTCATTATTGACAAACACAGCGACTCCGCCTTTGGCCCTTTCTCCAGTTAGGTCGTCTTTGCGATATAACGTATAGCCCCTTAGTGCAGGAGCATCAGATGGTTTTAAATGCGTTTCCTGTAAACACAAGCACAGGGGGCGTTGCCGTGCTAGGAGGTTCAGTTCCTCCACATGTGCCCGGAATCCATTCATGTTCCACTGTATAATGGGAGCCATCTATCAGAGTGGGAGTACCTTCATCCTCACTTTCTGTCGGGGAGGAGAGCCCACAACAGGTGGAGGCTCAGTTTTGGAGCGAGATGATTGCCCCAGTCTGACATCAACCTCCATCGCCTCAGAAGAGGAGTCGAGAGAGACGTCCGAGAGAATGACATCCACATCAGGAGACTGTATAACTGCAGTCTCCTTTAGTGGGCGAGTCTTCACCTTTGTCTTTGGCTTCGATGTTCTGGCCTGAGGTGGCATTGGAGCCAAAACCTCAGAAGCAGTAGGGGGTGTAGCAGCGCTGGGCAGTGCACAAGACTGGACCCGGGAAGGGGCAGGAAGTTCCATGATGTCAGCTACCACGGCCTGGTCAGAAGGCCGGGGGGGAGCAGCAGGCGTCACAGGAACAGCAGCAGCACACGTACATTGACAAGCGCAGGTGCTAGTGCTAACAGTAGCAACCTCCGTTTGTGTAGCGGCATCGGTTTTCAGGACTGGTTGTTTGAGAACGGAAGAAAAGGAAGCAGCGAACGTGGGCGGCTGCATGGACTTGTAAATTTTCTTCGCCTCACCATACGGGATGCGTTTTGTAATTTTTAGTTCCTGGATCTTCCGTTCCTCAAGGAAAACTCTGCATTTCCTACTCCACACAGGGTGATCCCCAGAGCAGTTGACACACTTGGGAGGAAAGGAGCAACCAACTCCCTCATGGGCGGCTTTACCACAATTCCCGCAAGTGGCTTCCCCTTTACAGCCGAGAGTAGTGTGTCCAAAGTGTTGGCATTTAAAACACCGCATGGGGTTGGGGTAGTAAGGCCGTACACGGAGACGTAGGAAACCTGCCTTCACATGCTCTGGCAATTTGGTACTGTTAAATGTAAGGATAAATGAGTCAGTCTTTATGAGAGCACCATCCACCCGTTTCATAACGTGTTGCACGTCGACAATTCCTTCCAGGGACCATTCAGCGTTCAGTTCGTCTTGGGGAATGTCAACGAGATCTCTGCAAGTCACAACACCCTTGCTGTAGTTCAAGGTGTTGTGAAATTCAGTCTCTATCGCAAACTCCCCAAGAAATTGTGCCTTCTGAAGGTTCTAGACTTGCTGGAAGCTAGATGTTTCAACCAACAAGGTGCCATTTCGCAAGCGCTTTACAGATTTTAATGTGCCAGCAATACCTTCTAAGCCCTTCTGTATATAAAATGGCGAAACTTTTTCAAAACTCCCGTCTTTTCTTTTAATTATGAAAAACACATTTTGCGAAGCAGCATGCGTTCTGTTACTATTACCTGAATCAGGAAGACTGGCTACACGAGCCCTCTTGTTGGATTGGGTGTTAGAACCCACCAGCGGTCCACCCTTTCCGCTGGCAGGAGAAGAATAAAAGTTCGAGGGTTCCATCTCGGTCCCACGAGCAGCTAGGGAACTAGAAGTCCACCTAGACAGAGCCCCGCGTGCCTAGGTAAGCCTTATACAACTGGGGTGCGGCAGGTGCCCCAGAGGTTGCCCGCTTGCGACTGTTCCACCCCAACAGCCATGCATCTTATAGGCGCGCAGCACACCGTAAGATTGAGGGTTTTTTATAGAGGTTTACCTTCCTCGCAATCCAGGCGGTCAAGCCAAGATTACCATTCCCCGCAGCACACAACATTCCACCGCCGCGCCATGCGGTGGTCGCTGAAGCATGTCCGGGGGTTACGGTGACAGGAGACTGGCGGCGCTGACCAGTCCCCAGCTCAGGACCCCGGGGTCGCCAAGCCCGTACTCAGCAAATGAATGCTGAGCCCCTGGGGGCCTGAAAAACTAAACATATTTACGGAATCTGGTACAACAATTCATTAAAAACAATAAAATTTTTTTCAGGATTTTAAAATATAAAATGAGTGAACAACCCTTAGAAAAGGTGGGTATAAAATATCCCCTCCCCCTTCTCCAGCTCACCTTGGTATTCTGAGGGTTCTCATTAGACTGTTCCTTCCATTCAACAAGTCCAATAATACTTAGCAACTGGAAAGTCATCAGCAAACCGAATGACTCCTGTTTTTTTTTCACCCTGCATTTCAATCCCACCCCTGAACCGTTTTTTATACTTTTTATACTTCCGTAACTGCGTCTTCGACGTACAGTGTGAAGAATAGTGTAGAAACACTGCATCCACGACGTACGCCTTTTTTAATCTGAGTACGTCTCTCTTTGCTGTTTTGCTGAGTAATAGAAGCTTTATATTACGCTGTTTATAGCTTATGTTCATAGCTATGGACTATCAACATATTAACACTTCACCACAGAATTATTCGTTATTGCTGTCATCAGTATTCTGATTGGTTTGATGCGGCCAACCACAACTTACTCTATATTCCAGCCTCTTCTTCGCAGAGTGGCACTTACACACAACGTCCTCAAGTATGTGTTAGATTTATTATAATCTCTGTCTTCCGCCACAGGTTTTGCTCTCAACTGTTTCGTCTGTGTACCGGTACCAGGAAGGAATGTTAAATACCAAAGCAGTTCAAATTTCACCTTGTTAAGATAATTTGGAAACTTAGGAAGGAGCATGAAATACGAGCTTTGCCGTAAGTGGCTTTCCAATAGACAAATGAAGCGAGAACACCTCCCTCTCGATGGAGAGTTTCTCCGTGGGTGCTTCGTCAAACTCTCGTCAGTTCCCATCTCATCAGAAGCGCGCTGGCAGAATTTGCCGCCCGATCACACGGAGAGGAGTGGATGAGGTAGGCTCTGTTGCGCCATGGCCGTATTTCTGAGTCTATCGCTTCTCGGAGTGTGGTATGTCTACTGAACCACTTATTAAACATTCCATCCTCGGCATTTATGACATTTTGCTATGATCATGAAACGAAAATGGTCTAGAGAGAGAGGTGTCGATGTTTTTCATAAAGCGCTATGTGTGTACTAAAATATTTGTGAAGCACTACTTGATTTGCTCTTCCTCCTAGCAGTGAGTCCTTCGAATACTTCTTTTGTTGTTTTTATCATGTGCCTCCAGAAACTCACCAATCCCTATATAAAGGTTACTGGATATTTGATAAAAGTTAGCCAGCGACGTGAAATTAAAGTAACCCATAGCCTTGACATATATGTAAAAGAGTAAGTATTGTCACTTCAACGAAAATAGTTTTCACCAGTAAATATCCATCAAAAGCCTCGTTACAATGAAAGCCCTCCACAGAAGGTATGTGAAATCGTCCAGACAGTGCTCACTGCAAGTCGGTTGATCTTTAAACAAAAAAGTAATTACGTGTATAAAGTATGCTTACAGCCTTTTGTTTTACTATTAAGAACTATCTCATGACTAATGTTTTCTCCGTACAACAAGGAAGCAGCTCCGTCGGTTAAAACATGGAAATTAGGAACTTGGAACGTCATCTGCAGCCATTGACAACTATGTAGTAAATCAGTAAGCTCAAGTGTTTTGTTCTGGGATGTTTATTCGTAATATACAAAAAGCTAGCAGAAAGTTTGGATTTATGAAAGATAAAGGCTCTGTAGAGGAATTTCTGACACTGCACTTGTAACTATGGATAGATTTGGGCAAAATCAGGACAAGTTCATAGTATTCGTCGACCCATAAAACTGTTCGACAGTGAAAGATGGTGTATGATATTGTAAAATGTCAGGGAAGCAGAGTAAGCTTAATAGGAGGAATATGTAAAAGAACCAAGATGTAAAAGAATGAAGACCAAAACGGATGTTCTCGGACTAGAAAGAGTGTAAGACAGGTCCGTAGTTTTTCGCTCTTGCTTTCTGATCTATGAATCGAGAATACACGGAAGTTTCAGTGGTGGGATTAGAATTCAGTGTGAAAGAATGCCACCCACAAAGTTTGATAATGACATTGCTGTTCTCACTGACACTAAGGAAGACATCGTGTAACGATTCGCACATAGTGATCATATTAATTTATTTTACCATCCAACCCAATGGTATAGTTGTCTGGAGATGTTTAATGTAGCGGTAGCTGGGAAGATAACGTTCCATAATGGGGGAATTTCGATGTCTAACAGCAGCAAAAAAATCTTTCAGGAAGAGCGATGTAAACAACTCTGTGTCGACCAGTAGAACTTGGCGCAAACAACAGGCAGCCACCGGTGTGGCGAGAATGAATGGTTCAAATGGTTCAAATGGCTCTGAGCACTATGGGACTTAACATCTGAGGTCATAAGTCCCCTAGAACTTAGAACTACTTAAACCTAACTAACCTGAGGACATCACACACATCCATGCCCGAGGCAGGATTCGAACCTGCGACCGTAGCGGTCACGTGGTCCCAGACTGAAGCGCCTAGAACCGCTCGGCCACACTGGCCGGCGGCGAGAATGACTCAGCCGGCAATGAGAATACTGTAAAGCAAAACAGTTCTCTGTACTTGCTCTTGTAAAGGTAAACAAGAAGGCTTGAACTGATTTATAATGGACATAATTCTATCTTGTAAGTCAATTAAAGTTACGGAACAATAACGACACACTGCTGTATAAATGTGAGAAAATATACTGATGTGTACTTAAAACAGGTTTGAAAGTGATTCGTATTTTGAATTTAGGTGAACTGATAGTGGAAGTGTGTTCTCACGTTTAGACATACGGGTATTTTCTTTCTCTAAAATTCAGGAAATGAAATTAATAAATGACGAAATTTATATGAGATTAACTGCCTTTTATTCGTTTCGGGCATCAGTTCAGACACAACATGGAGACATAGCTTCAAAAAGCCATTAATACGTCCATCTCTATCACAAATGAAACATACAAATTAAGGTCCATTATTCAGGATAATCACATATGATTTACTCAAAGAAAATGTAGTTAATGGCCTTTCAAGGCATTTATTAATCGGTCATGAATCTCATCTCTGTCTCTGTATAACCTTCAAGGTCATCAGCCACTTTAAATGTCACTCATGAATCTCATATCTGTGACAATATAATCTTCAAGTGCATCAGCGTCTTTAAACGTAACTCTTCAGATTTACAACTGTCGTCGATATAGAACGACAGACTTACTTAGACTCAGAATATATTCTTCCGATGTCTAATGCAATAAACGTAAGCTGCATGGAGGCATAAGATACAATAGTGGACTCACAGAATTTAGCGTTCTGTCATTTTAGTTTTAACGATCTTCGCTTCATAAATTTCTATTTCATAAGCGTTTGTCAACCACGACGTACATAATTATTGCAAGGGAAAAACATTTGCCTATTACATTTACGTATTGCTTTTCTTTGGTCCTTATGCGTCCACAGAGTTATTACGGATGCTGTATATAACAGAAACATGCGACAGTAAAAATGGCGTGCGACGTTAAAAAGGATGTGGCAATAGGACGAGTTCCGACCTGTCTGAACTGGTCTGGGACATTTCTAATAGGGAGTTGAAAGTTTTTTTATTTTATGAAAGTGACAACGATTTATTCCGTAGAAGACTGTTTTTCGGTGCTTTTGATGACTTTTGACAGAGACGTGACCGCTATCATCCTTCGGTTAAGATTATGTAGTTAACTCAGCGCTCAGTTTGCTATTGTAAGTTGGCATTATACGGAGGATTTGTCTGCCCGCCTTTACTATGAGTATCTCCTTAGGCTGATAATTCGTACCGGGTGCGGCTAGGTTTCGGTGAACTATTTGGTAATGATATACGTGCCTTGCAACTACAAACAGCGCCTTGTGGATAAGAGGACCGGCGCAACCTACACAAAACAGCCAAAGAAACTGGTATACGTGGCTAATATCGTGTAGGCCCCCTGCGAGCACGCAGAAGTACCGCAGCACGACGTGGCATGGACTCGACTAACGTGTGAAGAGTCTTGGAGAAAATTCACACCATGAATGCTGCAGAGCTGTCAATAAATCCGTAAGAGTACGAGGGATAGAGATTCATCTGAATAGCAAGTTGCAAGGCATCCCAGACACGCTGAGTAATGTTCATGTCTGGCGAGATTGGTGGCCAGTGGAAGTGTGTAAACTCAGAAGAGGGTTGCTGGAGCCACCCTGTAGCAACTGAGGACGTGTGGGGTGGCGCATTGTCCTGATGGAATTTCCGAAGTCCGTCTGACTGCACAATGGACAAATGGCTCTGAGCACTATGGGACTCAACATCTTAGGTCATAAGTCCCCTAGAACTTAGAACTACTTAAACCTAACTAACCTAAGGACATCACATACACCCACGCCCGAGGCAGGATTCGAACCTGCGACCGTAGCAGTCCCGCGGTTCCGGACTGCAGCGCCAGAACCGCTAGACCACCGCGGCCGGCCACAATGGACATTAATGGGTGCAGGTGATCAGAGAGGATGCTTACGAATATGTCACCTTCGTATCTAGACGCATCCGGGGCCCCATATCACTCTAGCTGCTCGTGTCCCACAGCATTACAGAGGCCGCGAGGGGTAGCGGCGCGGTCTGGGCCGTCTTATTACGGTCCGCGCGGCTTCCCCGGTAGGAGGTTTGACTCCTCCCTCGGGCACGGGTGTGGTGTCGTCGTTAGCGTAAGTTAGTTAGATTAAATAGTGTGTAAGCTTAGGGACCGATGATCCCAGCAGTTTGGCCCCATAATTACAATTTTTTTTCCATTACAGAGTTTCCCGCAGCTTGAACAGTCCTCTGCTGACATGCATGGACCATGGATTCATGAGGTTGTCTCCATACCCATACACGCCCATCCGCTCAGTACAGTCTGAAACGAGACTCGTGCGATCGGGCAACATATTTCCAGTCATCAACAGTCCAATGTCGGTGCTGAGGGGGCCCAGACGAGGCGTAAAGCTTTGTGTCTTGCAGTTATCAAGGGTACAAGAGTGGGTCTTCGGCTCCGATAGCGCATATCAATGATGTTTCGTTGAATGGTTCGCACGCTGATACTTGTTGATGGCCCAGCATTGAAATGTGCAGCAACTGGCGGAAGGGTTGGACTTCCGTCACGTTGTCCGAGTTTCTTCAGCCGTCATTGGTCCCGCCCATGCAGAATCGTTCTCCCGGAGATTCGATGGTTTACCGTATTCCTGATAGTCAAGGGGCACTCGTGAAATGGTCGAGCGGTAAAATCCCCACTTCATCGCTACCTCGGAGATGCTGTGTCCTGTCGCTCGTGCGCCGACTGTAACACCACTTTCAGGCTCTCTTAAATCTTGATTTCCGGCCATTGTAGCTGCAGTATATAATGTCATTAACGGAAGAGCAGAAGCTCGGATTGGGAAGGAAATCGGAGTGTCGTTTTCAAAAGAACCAACGCGGCATTCACCTCGGACGGTTTACGTAAGGCACGGGGATCAAAACTCATTACGACCAGTCCGGATGCTCCGAAATGCGAATCCTGTGCTTCAACCACTGCGCCACTTCGCTCGTTGCGACATGATGTGCCGATGGCAGGTCCTTGGGGTGGACAGTCCGACACACCTCCTTCGTTTGACAGACAGTGTGAGAAGCTCTTGTCATTTAGTTGGGTGCAGCGCAAGTTACCACCAGACGCGATCTCGTCGTGTAGCTCGGTGGCGCAGCGGACGCGGTTGACCGCCTCGCCTAAGGCGGCCACGCCCGCGCCTACGCCGCCGGACAGGCGCCTGCTGCCTGCTGCCTGTTGCCTGGCGCCTCCGCACAACGCGGCGTAATCGCGCAGCCACAAAGAGCGCCGGCTCTGCCCGCAGACAAAGGCGCCCATGTGTGCGTGTGTGTGTGCCCTGATTGTGGCGCGGCTAGACCAGCCCAGCCTAGCCTCTGTACGGCGCGCCGCTCATCAGCGCTCACACCACAGCACAGCTCGCTGCAGCACGGTCCACACACGCGAGAACTACCTCCCACACACTGCCGGCAGCTGTTCTGCGCCCAGACCTCGGCTGATCGCCCCTCTACTATCAGGCTACATTACCTGAATCGCATACAGGAACCAGATAGTATAATACGCTACTGGCCAATAAAACTGCTACACCAAGAAGAAATGCAGATGATAAACTGGTATTCATTGGACAAATATATTATCCTAGAACTGACATGTGATTACATTTTCACGAAATTTGGGTGCATAGATCCTGAGAAATCAGTACCCAGAACAACCACCTCTGGCCGTAATAACGGCCTTGATACGCCTGGGCATTGAGTCAAACAGAGCTTGGATGGCGTGTACAGGTACAGCTGCCCATGCAGCTTCAACACAATACCACAGCTCATCAAGAGTAGTGACTGGCGTATTGTGACGAGCCAGTTGTTGGCCACCATTGACCAGACGTGTTCACTTGGTGATAGATCTACAGAATGTGCTGGCCAGGGCAGCAGTCGAACATTTTCTGTATCCAGAAAGGCCCGTACAGGACCTGCAACATGGAGTCGTGCATTATCCTGCTGAAATATATGGTTTCGCAGGGATCGAATGAAGGGTAGAGCCAAGGCCCGTAACACATCTGAAATGTAACGTTTACTGTTCAAAGTGCAGTCAATGCGAACAAGAGGTGACCGAGACGTGATACCAATGGCACCCCATACCATCACGCCGGGTGATAGGTCAGTATGGCGACGACGAATACACGTTTCCAATGTGCTTTCACCGCGATGTCGCCAAACACGGATGCGACCATCATGGTGCTGTAAATAGAACCTGGATTCATCCGAAAAAATGACGTTTTGCCATTCGTGCACCCAGGCTCGTCGTTGAGTACACCATCGCAGGCGCTGTGATGCAGCGTCAAGGGTAACCGCAGCCATGGTCTCCGAGCTGATAGTCCATGCTGCTGCAAACGTCGTCGAACTGTTCGTTCAGATGGTTGTTGTCTTGCAAACGTCCCCATCTGTTGACTCAGGGAACGAGACGTGGCTGCACGATCCGTTACAGCCATGCGGATAAGATGCCTGTCATCTCGACTGCTAGTGATACGAGGCCGTTAGGATCCAGCACGGCGTTCCGTATCACTCTCCTGGATCCACAGATTCCATATTCTGCTAACAGTCATAGGATCTCGTCCAACGCGAGCAACATTGTCGCGATACGATAAACTGCAATTGCGATAGGCTACAATCCGACCTTTATCAAAGTCGGAAACGTGATGGTACGCGTTTCTCCTCCTTACACGAGGCATCACAACGAAGTTTTACAAGGCAACGCCGGTCAACTGCTGTTTGTGTATGAGAAATCGGTTGGATACTTTCCTCAAGTCAGCACTTTGTAGGTGTCGCCACCGGCGCCAACCTTGTGTGAATACTCTGAAAAGCTAATCATTTGCCTATCACAGCATCTTATTCCTGTCGGTTAAATTTCGCGTCTGTAGCACGTCATCTTCGTGCTATAGCAATTTTAATGGCCAGTAGTGTATCAACACAATTATGTAAAAGCCATGACTGGGTACACATAGTTTCATTCATGACCTTAGAAGAATAAGGTACTGAGAAGCAGTGGTGAGATACTGCGGCCAGAGAATACAAACAGTTTATAACAAGCAAACTTTATTAGAACACGGTCGAGTAAGCGGTAATAAATACAAATGCAATATAGGTAAAGAGTAAGATTTCAAAAATTGGTCGATGTTGCTAATTATAATTACTTGAAGTACGGCTGGCCGCGGTGGCCGAGCGGTTGTAGGTGCTTCAGTCCGGATCCGCGAGACTGCTACGGTTGCAGGTTCGAATCCTGCCTTGGGCATGGAGATGTGTGATGTCCTTAGGTTAGTTAGGCTTAAGTAGTTCTAGGTCTAGGGGACTGAGACCTCAGATGTTAAGCCCCATAGTGCTCAGAGCCATTTGAACCATTTGAACTTGAAGTACTGAGAATAATACATGTTAGCATACTCTTAATCTGTAAGTAGGCTGTTCAGGTTTTTATGCTGGTAGCGCGATGCAGCGCTCTGTATTAATATCGGTGACTGCGCTGTGTGCACTCAGTGGCTGGTTGGACTCGTCGGTGGAAGTTATTCGCCAGTGTAGTGTTGCGCAGTTGGGAGTGAACAGCCCGTAGCGTTGGGCAGTTGGAGGGGGGCCGCCAGAAATGATGGATGTGGGGAGAGAAATCCCAGAGTTTTGAGATGTTAATATGAGAGGACGATCTGGACGTGTGTCCGTCAGAAGAAGGATATCTGTTAAACTGGATGTCAAGAATTTATATATGTCGTTTGTTCAGTATCAAAATGTTTCATTTGGTAACTATATGCTTATAAGTAGTTAGTGCCTTCAGTAGTTAGAATCATTTATTGTATTGGCGCTCGCGGTATTCCAGTAGTTCGAGTAACGAAGATTTTTGGGAGGTAAGTGATTCATGAAGGGTATAAGTTATTGCTGGTCAGGGCTATACTTTTGTAGGGATTATTAAAAGTCAGATTGCGTTGCGCTAAAATATTGTGTGTCAGTTTAGAAATGATCAGAATAAGTAAAGAGAAAACAGTCCCAGTAGTTTCAGTTTCACTCTGGAGTTTGAAAAGCAAGTAACGTAGACGTTTTACCACCACTGTCATTCTTAACATTCAAAGGTGAAGTTTCAAACCTTTCAATAGCCACTTGAGTGGCAATACAGAAAATGGCACTGTTGTTTGATAAACTCATTAACCTTAAAAATGCATAACTTAAGTGTCCATTATCCTTAATCAGTCTATCAAACAACTGATTTTCACGATTTTAGGGGAATTTAATGAAGCAATCAACGTAAATATTTTGCACATTATTTATTGGTTCTTGCACAACATTTCCTGATGTTTTAAAAGAAATTAAAACATCATCAAGCGCCCCATCCGACGAGCTAAAGTTGCTCTGTCCAAAGTGATGTGTGTCCATAACGGAAATCCTGAAGCCTGCAAATCTTCTCTGGAAAAAAAAATGCTGCATATATAGAATAATCTGCACGGAGTAGTAGCACAGTTTTTTTGGAATTTGACAAAATAATAAAATAGCGGTCATTTGGAACAATGGAACAAAGCTGCAAATTTGTTGTGTGCTTTTGGTCACGTTTTTTGCAATAAATAATGAATAAATGAAAGTAAAAAATTACCTTTTTCTTCTTGCTAACATGTCCGATGACCCATTAAGCAAAATTTCAGAATGATGGCATTATAAGTATATCCACAGTCCATTCCGTCAGCTTGAAATACAGTGGAATGGATTGCAAGCACACTAATAAATATATCTTTCTGAAATGTGGCTCAATTACTTTTCTTAATTTCAATTTATTCATTAGCTACTGCAAAAAACGTGACCAAAACCACACGACATAACTACGTATTTGATTCAAACATCCGTCATTTCATTATTTTGTTATCTTTCAAGAAAACTGTGATATTTCTCAGTACACAATGTCCTACAGATTAAGAAAATTGTTTGATTTTTGATTTTAGAGAAGATTTGCAGACCGAAGGACTTCCGTCATGGACTCATCTCATTATGGACAGAATAAATGTAACTCCTCGGAAGGAGCGCTTAACGATGACCGCATTTCTTCAAAAAATCGGGAAACGTTGTCGAAAATTTAATATAGAACGTCCAAAACGATTTATATTGATTACTTCATTAGTTTTTCCAAAAAAATAATTGTAAAAGTCGCTTATATTGTAGGATAAACTGACGAGAATGGCCCTTAAAGCAGTGGGGTGAGGCATCCAACGTTTAGGAACTATTTGTGCCAAGTGACAATAGCGATTACAGGTTCTCTGATTTGCTGTTTTGACTTGCACTAAAACCTGTATGGTACCAGGAACAACGCGCGAGATGAGACTGAAATGACAAGCGTCCAACATAGATAACGTGTATGCACATGTTACTCATAATTAATCAGTTCGCGAATTTGCGTAATTTACAGTTTAATCACTGTTAAGGAAGATCAATTAAAGTTATCACAATTAACCCCGAGGAAAACCAAATACAAAATTTTTCATCCAGCAGAAGCCACTTAGAATGCAAAATTTTAGCGGTAAAATGCAGTGCTGTAGAATTAAGAAAACCACCCATGAATAATAAAATTCATGGTCCGCTGATATCAGGGTAGATACTATGAAGGCGAAACATTTCGTAACACTTCAGTAATGGAATTACTTGGTACTCGCCCATATGAGCTTCTAGTTATCAAACAAGCATGCAGACGGACGAACACGTGAAAACAATTGAATATGCATAGTGAATGTGTACTCAGCCGAACAGGAGTAGGATGAAATCTTGTGGTTAATTCAAGGACACATTCTATCTTCTGTGAACACCGCAGTTGGTAGGGAAGGATTAAGGAAGATTAACGTTTAACGTCCCGTCAACCTCGAAACCATTACGGATGGAGCACAAGCCCGGACTAATTCAAGAATGAGGAAGGAAATCGGCCATGCCCTTTCGAAGGATCCTCCCCGGCATTGTAGCGATTTAGGGAAATCATTGAAGACCTAAATCGGGATGGCTGGATTCGAATGCTAGTCGCTGCACCAACTCGTTCGTTCACTGCAGGTGGTGTTAAAACGAAGCACTTTTAAGCACACGCGAAAACTGTACAGCTGTAGCAACGAACTGAACGTCTATCATGCCGGTGGCCAGCAATAATGACTGCTGCAGACCCATTTGTCGTCACGTGTCGGTCTACATGCGCGATGGGTGAAAATTTCAAAGGGTGCAAAGCGAACGCATATGCATTACAGGGGTACTCACTTAGTGCAAGTGGTGGACACTTACGTTTATGAAGACTGTTAACAAGCTGAATACTGTGCTGCATCCTAAGAGAGCGGGTTTAGTCTGAAATGATGTAAGAGGTTAGAGCCAGTGAAAAGGGTTACCAACTAACAAATGGTGGAAAATACACGTTCCCAACGACTGTGGATCACACTAATGTGTATATAAGTAAATTAAATTTTCTTATAAAATGAATGTATTCACCAGATTTAATTTTAGGACAGCGAAGCGACTGCCAGATTTCTACATAGCATTGATACTGCCCTTTTAACTGTTTCATGCTCTCTTGTGGTGAGCTGTTTGAAGACTTGGTGTGCGAGCGTCGGCAGTTTCCTGCGAACTCACCATGGAGGTTGGTACCGACCTCTCACAGGACATCGGGGTTAATGGCCTGTAGCTATCTGTCAACCTCGCGTCCCCGCCATCATGTCACACATCTATAGCTGTCTGTCAACCAACATCGATACACCGTGTCGGGATGGTTCCTTTGAATGGGCACGGCCGACTTCCCTCTCCATCCTTCCATAATCCTAGCTTGTGCCCCATCTCTAATGACCTCGTTGTCGACGGGACCTTAAACAGTAATCTCCTCCTCCTCCTCATTACAACATTGTAAAATGAGAAATGGATTCAAATTATAAAAGAAAAATATTTGTGGTAAAAACAAGAAGCATCTCTACATGCAGACGTTTAACATGTTCTTAAACGCAGCAGGTGTGGTATGTGAAATGAATTTTATTAAATTTCACTGAACTACTTACAGGTGATCGAGAAGATTTAAGAGTTGATCCACAGTTTGCATACGTATGCAGACCCTATGAAATAAAGAATGCATAAAGCCAACAGAAATTTTAAATGTATTCGGGGATTTCACTCTCCAATTTTTCATCTATCACTGAACTGTGTAAAACACCTTTATGTGAGACGGATAAGAGATGAGAATTTGTATCTCTCGCTCTGGTTTTTTTCTACCTGTTTTTCCCGTGAGCTATTTCCAAATGTCAAATGGGGAGGGATAAAACCTTAAACTCAATATTTACGTGAGCCATATAGATCAATTCATTTCTAAACTATCATTCGGCACTAAGATGCTATAACGTTAATGACAACACCGACATATATATGGCATAACAATGCTTGTCAGTATTAATTTCAGTTAACTGTTGTAACCACAAATTTTGAACAAAACTGTTCAATCAACGCATTTATTCATTCCATGATTAGGAAACGTCTGGTGAAACCAATATGATATAACAGACTGACAGCTATTGCACCCATGATGGGACTGAATGCTTAAAGTGTAGGCTGTTTATGCAATGTATTCCAGCATTCGAGGCGGCGACGAAGCATTACACTTTTAAATACTGTCTAAAACAATGCGAGAAAATTATAAAGAAAACCAAAAAGTTAATTTTTCTCTTGGTAATCAAAGTACATTTTTCTCAAAGAAGCAAAGCTTCTGGAATTTTGTGGAATTACTATTCTATACTGTTTATAACAAACTAGTGTACAACTTCATTTGTCTCGTAAATGATTCTGTACCTTTTTCTTTTGCGAGCTCGAAGAGATCAGATGTCATTGTAATGTAGTGCTGCCAGCTGTCAATAATTAACCATCTTTTATACTTTGACGTAATTATTTAAAAATTAGTTACCTTACTTCTTGTCTTTATGTGTTATGAGGTAACCCCAACAGCGCATTTTGCTGATGTACCGTTCAAAATACTTCCTGAGACTATCTTGTTTAGCGTTATACACCTTGGTATTGAAAACCTCTTTTCGGAGTCTCTCTTGTGCGCATCCCGACCGGTACTTAGCCAGTCAGGAACGCCCTCTCTATCGCCGGTTGAGCAGTTTTCTGCAGTTTCAGTTGCCCAGAGGGATGTGTCACACTGAAAATAAACAATGGCGAGCAGACACTTTTGTTTCTCTTTCCAGATCTTGGGTGGTAACCCTCTAAAAACACTTTGTAAAAACCATGGTAAATGGTGATTTCTTTTCTAGGATTTTTGAAATAAACGATGCTTTAGAAGATTTTTTTCTAAAAGTACTGGAGTTAAAGTGGATGCTGGCCCCACCGATTCGGATAAATGTTCAGTTTATGGACTATCTTGCCCTACTTCATCTACACCTACATCTACACGGTGTTACAAAAAGGTACGGCCAAACTTTCAGGAAACATTCCTCACACACAAAGAAAGAAAATATGTTATGTGGACATGTGTCCGGAAACGCTTACTTTCCATGTTAGATTTCATTTTATTACTTCTCTTCAAATCACATTAATCACGGAATGGAAACACACAGAAACAGAACGTACCAGCGTGACTTCAAACACTTTGTTACAGGAAATGTTCAAAATGTCCTCCGTTAGCGAGGATACATGCATCCAACCTCCGTCGCATGGAATCCCTGATGCGCTGATGCAGCCCTGGAGAATGGCGTATTGTATCACAGCCGTCCACAATACGAGCATGAAGAGTCTCTACATTTGGTACCGGGATTGCGTAGACAAGAGCTTTCAAATGTCCCCATAAGTGAAAGTCAAGAGGGTTGATGTGTCCGCCTCTACCAATTCATCGGTCACCGAATCTGCTGTTGAGAAGCATACGAACACTTCGACTGAAATGTGCAGGAGCTCCATCGTGCATGAACCACATGTTATGTCGTTCTTGTAAAGGCACATGTTCTAGCAGCACAAGTAGAGTATCCCGTATGAAATCATGGCGGTGAATCGAGGAAGTACAGTACATACTGACGAAACTGAAATGAGCTCTAACATGGAAATTATGCCTTTCCGGACACATGTCCACATAACATCTTTTCTTTATTTGTGTGTAAGGAATGTTTCCTCAAAGTTTGGCCGTACCTTTTTGTAACACCCTGTATAACAGACTCGGCGAGCCACCTAATTGTGTGTGATCGAGGGTTCCTCTGGTTCCGCTAACTTATACCCCTTTCCCTTTGTAGTGACGCATTATATTATAGGGACCTACTGTCTCATACGTTTCACTTTCGCGGACAGGTGCGGACGTCTTGTCACATGACATGCCTTTCACCGTTGTAACCTCGTGATGCAGGTCAGCGACCTGGATAGTCATGCAGGTAGGTCTTGTGCACATCTTTTGTGAACTAATTCATAATGCATAGTTTTATCTGCAATTCCTGGTTCCAATGATACTTCAGTGCTAACAGACTGCATAGCTGCACGTATCTCTGCCGCAAGCTTTTCTCTAGTCAGAGAATCTTTTTCGCTTACCCACCTGTTAAACTCTACCGAAAATTTCGTTCATTCTGCGACCAGGTCTTCATTGATATTGGATGCCTTTACACCGACAAAATCAACTGTGTATCACAGTTCTCCAGTGTTACGTAAGCCACTTCTAATACAATGACGTAAACTGTTATCTTTTTAACTGCGATTGGCATTTCCTTTTCGGTATGCTTTAAATTGGATATCTCTGTCGTAATGGTTTCGAAGCTATTGTTGATCTGCGCCGCTTGTTAGTTGCAAAACGGTCAAGAGTGACACAGATGCGTTCAGCTCGCTCTATAACAAGCTGCTCTAAATTCCCTTTTAACTGTTCATTTGTAACTCAGTGAAGAGCAGGCTTTAATTGAATGGTCAGCTCCAGCACTACTCGATCAAAGTTATCGTTCATCATGGTGGCTAATTTATTAGAGTGCTCCATAAATAGATCGGAAATTTTACTAGTTTGCAGAACTTCCTCACTACATTGGGATTGCACATCCAATTGGCGTTCAGAAGTGGCGGGATCTATGTCCAGCATTGTCGGATGAGCAACACTGCCGCCATAGACATTAGATTCGGTATCTATATCATTTACTGTATCCATCTTTACTACCTTTCCAAACTTGGTCACACCACATGCCAAGAAATATTATTAAAATTGGTTGTTTTGAACATACAAAGTAAGTCAACAAAATTATACGCAGCAGAATTAACATACCATGCAAATATACAAAATGGATGTCACCAAATAAAACAACAGAAGAGTATCTTCACTCCTTCTAGCCCTCATACTTGACAGTCAGCCATATTCTACCCGATTTCTCACGACAATAGAATTTAAAAATTAAAAATTTCTGAAAATTACAACTTATAATGAATGAATATGGGTCATGAACTATTCAATGCAATATTTAACAAATCGTGACATGCAAATGAAGTGACAGAGCTACGGTGTCTGTACCTTTAATAGTGATGTAGCACTGCTTCATTCAGTATCAGAAATCTTTTATATCAGCTGCAATGTAAAATTTCGTTTTTCGATTATCCTTGTGATATGTGATCCAAAGATTAATTTATAATTTCTCTTCAGTGTTAGTCAACAAACATTTAACAGAAAAACAGTACAGTTTGTAATTAAAGATAATAAAAAATATTCACTTTTTTCGAGCCCCACATTACGCGCCAGATGTAACTTGCCTGCTTTGGATATTGATATATTTTAATGAAACATTTCTCAATAAGCGACAATTCAAAATACTGCGAACAGTATAAGACCTAAGAGTTAACTATCCTGTCAATGAAGCATATTCCACTGATGACGGGAAAATGTCATTTCCCCCGTGAAGTGCAAGTAAACTGATAAGTCTTAAAAATGAAAGTTACTAACATTTAAATATACCACCATGAGTAAAAATAAAGGAGCGGATCAAGCCAGTGAGCATGTTTGGTGACCTCATTGTTCGATGATGTGTGACCGATCAGCTGCGAACAAATACTATGCAGAAAGTTTCCCAAGATAAAGGAAACTATAGGCAAATTAATATCACGGGCTTCTGTCTTCGATCAGTTAAGAGTTAACGACAGAACACGAATAGTTTTCAGTCGTTTCATCATCGAACAACCTGCTTCCAACTTCGCGGTGTCGGCCGCTATAAATCGTAAAAATACAATGAAAATTATGTTCATGACAAAAGAAATGAAGAGAGTAATTTATTCTGAAAGTATTACACACTATTAAATATGACAAACAGGTCCCTTATTGGCAGCAAACAAGAATACATTATGCTTAGATCCGGTCTCTCCGACCTCAGACAGGAAAAATGTACAGAATAATTTACAAGAAAAATGAACTTGCGCGCTAGATTGTTGTAAACAGTATAGATTAGTAAATTTACAAAATTCCAGAAGCTTAGATTCTTTGACAAACATTCATTTTGATTACGAAGATAAAAATTAACTCTGTAGTTTTCTTTATAATTTGGGTTAGATAGTACTTAAAAAGTCGTATGCTTTGATGTCCCACAAATCGTGATAGTGGATTAGGTGGTGCAGTTAACCTGGCAGCTAAATTCTTGGAGAGTCAGACAACGACTCTCTATGCGTGGTTGCAACAAGTGCAGCACAAAAACATTACACAACTCAAGCAGCGACGCACTTCAGCCAGAGAGCACAGGGTGCACGTAACCAAGAAGCCGAAAAACGTAAAACTTCGAGGAGCAGGCTGAAAAGTTCAGAAAATGCCAAAGTGAACGCTCGCCATTAACATTTGCACCGCTTTGAGAAAATAAGCTAATTGCACACTGCAGTAAGCGCCGCAGTGGTGTAAGGTGTTAGGCTGGTCCAAACCACATCGCTGACTGACGGCAGTGATCACAAGACCAGGCTGCCACTTATTCCATACTCAGTTGTGCACAGCTGGTGAAAACACACCGTGGTCAACGTTTCTCACAGACAGCATCGAGCACCTCTAGTCAGTCGATTCGATTGCCTCCTTGTGGGGCGGCCGGTCTCTTAACATAATAATAATCATTAGTCATAGCATGAAAGAAGAATTGTTGTAAATATTGTTCACCGTCTTTTACGACAGCCTGGAAACTATTTCTGTGGTCAGCCAGAAAGAGGAGGAGAACGTACTGAACATAGTTCCCAGTCGGAAAGACCACATTCTTGTCCAGCCCACTGAAAGAAATGTTTCTATTCTCTGTTTGCTCATCAGGATCAGGACTATGATTATAAATTAAGATTTTGAGTTCTAATTGATATATATATTTGGTAAAGTTTCACACGCACAACATTGTAATATTCATTATGTTCATAATGACAGCACTATGAGCAGTTCAGAGGCGACGTCTACAGTAAGTTCTACTAAATTGTCTTTCGCCCTGATTACTGATAACCAAACTAAATGCTCGCCACAAAACTGGGAAGCAATTGTCACCACTTGGTACTAGAGATGGGCAAAGTCGTTCACCCTTGTGAACTAGTTCACTGGTGATCGCTCTTTTTTGGGAACCGTTCGATTTTACTCTTTCACCGTTCATTGTGCGTGGTATATGGTTCTTATGAAAAACTGAAAATTAGTAGCATAGGTGACTGAAGATGGAAGGCGCTAAGATGAAGCACTTGCCTCCCCCCTGGAGTACAGAGTTTTTTATTCATAACAGAATTCTCGCACACTTGTAATTTTCGTGATTCTGCAAAACATCTCGTTTAGGCAACTGTAGCGTTCTGTGGCTGATCGCAGTGAAATAACACAAGGTGGCGCACGAGAAACCGGCCCCGAGTACAGACTGCTCGCCAGTTACGCAGGATTTGTTGACCGTTACGAGCAGAATAGATAAACATGTAACAATTAGGCAGTCAAGAAATAACAAATAAGCTAATGAAAACAACTTCGAAACAACAGATGACGATTGGTGGGCGACAAAGAGCAGTTTAGTACTCGGGTCGATTTTTCGTCACCGCCCTGTACCACTGAAATGATATTCAAACAGTTATCATACTCTCTTTACAAAATGTGACACCATACAATCGATTACCAAGCGCGGGCTTCATTCGATTGTAAGTCGGTCAGTCTTCCTAAACAATGAACATGCTCTTTTACCTTGTATAAAAAAAAAAAAAGACGGAAAATGACCACTCGTGTTGTAACATTATGTGATTGTCTTATCATTTTAAATCATTCACTAATCGAGCAGTCGCTCGGCAACAGCTACAGTTAGCAAATAATGTTGCGAGAATGTAAAAGGTGAACGACCTATGACGTAACTTGTTTATTGTCGAAGCGCCGTCAGAGATGCAGTGAGTTATTGACTTTGAAAACCGCGGCGCGAAAAACGGACAGAAGAAGAACACTTTTACACATTTTCTTTTTTTTTTTTTTGAGGTACGAGATATTCTCGATGAACAGTTACTCATTCTTCTCTTGTCTCCTGTAACTTGTGTCGGACGCGCATGTCTTGCCGCCGTATTATTATTGTTAAAATTAATATTGTTCTAGTGTAAAGTAAATGTGTAATACTAAAAGTGCCTAGCAGTAGATTTATTGTGCGACATGTATGTGAAAACGTCAAAGGAATTGTTTTCATTAAGAGAAGTGCCAGTCAAAACGGCATCCATGTTAAATCCGTCATTGCAGTGTAAGTTTGTCTATTAATTGCCATAAATTCAGAGTTAAATGGAACTGGTGTATGGACTATTCATTTACTGTAGAATCTATGTCTCACTTCTTCATGAAATTATTTAATTTTCTATATGTTTCTGCCAAATAGAGAGTTCACAGTCACGAATTCTTTCGTCGAGTTCGGACGGAAGTTGCATGCGGCGAAATATTTTCTCCGCGCCATATTCTACTGGTAAATGCATGATAAACTACGGTCCCTTAGGAAATTCATGTTGAGCTATCCAAAATAATTATATTTTGAATAGGCATTTACTCTCCTATGCAATGCAACTTCCGACTGATCAGACGATCCAACAAGAAATAGCCGCACACGGTCGGCGTTCGCAAATATGTTTCCACCGCTGATTATAGCTACATGTTACAGCACAAAAGTAACATATTGTTATAATTAGAGACTACGAACGGGGACATTTATAACTGTATGTTTATGTATACACATTACGTAAACATATCGTTATAGTGTGTGCAGTGCCGACGTCCTTTGCATGTGTAATAACAAAAAATCTTGCCTTTTTACAGGTATTTCTTCTGCTGTTTATCGAAATAGTATAGTAAGCTGATACGCCGTTTTGTTACCTGAAAAGATGCCTGTATTACATATCACGTAATTTTTACGTGATTTATTTAATTATAAAATACATTTTAACCACCGATCGTGGACGCTCAATAGAATGCGAAAGGAACGAGAAGTTCAGAGTTCAAAAACGGTTTGAAACAGTACTATAATCGGGGTGCGAAGCGAACGAAACGAACAAAAACAAAAAAAAAAAAAGGCTCTGAGCACTATGGGACTTAAAATCGAGCACTTAGAACTACTTAAACATGAGTAACCTAAGAACACCACACACATCCATGCCCAAGGCAGGATTCGAACCTGCGACCGTAGTGGTCGCGCGGTTCCAGGCTGATGCGCCTAGAACAATAACAACTCGATACCGAACTAACTATGAGCAGTCGGCAGTGGAACTGCGACGAGTGGCCACGCGAAGAAAGACGAGTCCGGGAGAGCGAGACCGACACGGGTGCGAACGGGACGGAGGCTGGAACGAGACCGGCCGACGTGCCGTTCGGTAAGGAGACCGACCGTTTCCCGTTCCTGGGAACTATAAGTAGAAAGCCGCGACCGAAGTGAACTATGAGAGACCATTCCTTAGAATTCGTTCCTCGCTCGTTCCGTTCGTCTTAGTGAACCGTTCCCTTAGGCCCGTTAGTTCGCGAACGACCCATCTCTACTTGTTCAAAAAAATGTTCAAATGTGTGTGAAATCTTATGGGACTTAACTGCTAAGGTCATCAGTCCCTAAGCCTACACACTACTTAACCTAAATTATCCTAAGGAAAAACACACACCCATGCCCGAGGGAGGACTCGAACCTCCGCCGGGGCCTGCCACATCTCTACTTGCTACATGGATTTGTTAACATTATGGGCGGCACACTGAAATTTCCTTTTACGAAATCTAAGCGATCCAGGACGGTATACATTCCTCGCGAGTTCACTATCTATTATTACTGAAAATAAGCGTTTTGTAACAGCCTGTCTCTGACGTCATCGGAGGCAGCGCGCACTCCGGCGTTTGACTGACGCGGATCTTACGGTCAGACGATGGGTATTTACAGAGAATTTAAGTTTAATACTAGGTGTGGTTGGGGACGCTGTTTGAAATACCTTAATTTATGTAGAGTCTAGCCTTTTGTGTTCATAAATAAATTCTGGTATTGATTACTTATGCACTGTCTGAACCATGAAATTGTAGGTAGTAGCATTTTAAACCGATCTCTTACATACCAGAGCGAAAAACGCATCATTTACACTCGATTTATTTAACAATTTGTCTACAGACTTTCGACTAAAGCTCTAACTGAGAGATACGGCACTTTGTCATATGAGATACAAGACTTTGTAATACGGGACATGATATTTTGAGATTTGAGGTGTGACACTTTGTCATATCACTTTATTTGACATGTGCGGTTCAGTCGTCGAAATATATTATACGTACTTACGTCAGAAACGCTTCACGACTGCGAAGATTTACGTACGACGTTATGAAGCTCAATAATGGCGCCCCTAGAACATGGATACAGTTTACTTAATTATTATACCTACGCTGGGGCGGAAAGACAAAAGATGCGAGTTTTAATTGTGAAATCACAATGGTGCTATATTTTATGGTGGTGCGTAGCTTACAACTTCTCCAATTTCATTGAGTGCAAATAACAAAATACCGTAATCGCTTATTTATGTTCACAGAACCGCAAAATCTATATAACTCCAACTAATTTCATCAACGCCACGGCCCTACACTTTTTAAAATGTTAAACACCTGCAGATATTCGCTATCTGAAGTTGACCGTGCAGTGGCAAGAAAACCAACAAACGGAAGAACAAAAATGTTTTTAAAAAATGCGGTATAAAGTGACTAGTCGCAGTATTAACACGAAACGTCGGCTAAGCTGTCTTCATTTAGCCTCATTTTTTTCATTTATGAACCGATTTGTCGTTTTCATTCGATGAAGTATTTTCATTACTGACTTGTAAATCATTTATTGCAAAAAAATGTATTTCAGGGATATTGAGGTTTAAAACATTTTTATTACAAATTCTTATACAGGCTTCATTTCTGCATCTTTTATGCACTAGAATTGCCCTGGTCCATAGTCTGGGTCTTCTTCAGTGTCACAACAGCCCAGTACTTGCCTCCTCCTTTTCTTTCTTGCTTCTTTTGTCATTGGTCATTTGTTTCACACACACGAAGCTCATCCAGTTCCCGCAGTCCTTTAACTGTGTTCTGTCCTAATCCCTAACTTCTCCAGAACCTTAAGTCTTTCATAATTTCCACCATTAAATTTTATTACAGCATCAGACACTGCTAAGTTTAGAGTCATAAGGCCAACAAATACATTTTAGGCGTGTGGCAGCACACAACATTATTGAAGGACTCATTCACATTCTAGGTCTTCCCATTCAAACACTTCTTTAGTAGCTCAGGATATTCCAAATCTCTGTAAATAGGTTTGATTGCCTCCATTACAGCCAAAGGAAGAGAATGTTTATGTGTAAATTCATGCAGGGTGCCAGAAAATTCAGCTTGTCAATATTTTTACCAAGTGTCTGGTGGAGGTGGACACAAAGCATGGCATGGCTTTTCATCGGTTGATATTCGATGAAACAAAGTGCTCCACACAGCTCTTTTCATCTTCTCTAAATTGTCACAGTTATCTCTAATGGCCTTCCTGTAATATTCCTGTAATTCATTAATTACTTGGTCTGTTAGTTTTCCAGCACGTTTTATTGTCTTGGCATCAGACAGTTTTGTGCTACCCATCTTGGTTTTTACGTTATGCAGACGTGTTCCCATCCTTTTTTTTGACATGTCCTACACACATAAGTTTTTGTATAGGAACATCATATGGCTTACTGTTTTGTATTGCAATGAAAGCCTTGCTGTCTCCATCATCTAAGTAATTCCCATATCTGACCTCTCTCCTTCTGCGAACGCTGGAAAATGTAAACTTCTCCCCATACCTCCATTCCTCCACTTGTGCCATCAAAATTTTTTGATAGACTGCTGCTTATGAAGTACTCTGTTCTTCTGGTTCACTGTACAACCTTGGCAGTACTTACGGAGAACTTCAAAATCCAAAACTTTTCCAGTCTCAATACTTATTGCAGAAGTACAACTATTTTTAGAACTAAACCAACGCTTTGCCAGGATCCATCCACAGCAATGCTTATATATCTGTGTCACCCTCATTATGTTCAACAGCTTCTGATGTAGCAGCAGCCACTGAATCTTGAACCACAGCATTTACAGAGTCCCTAATTGCTGTTGCATATTTCGTATACCTAGAAGGTGGTTTTGGCAAATTCAACACAGTGCAGAGAACATTACCAACCCTTGCACCTTCAACAATACATCTAAGGCCATAGAACAGTCTCACATTAGTTTCAAACAATTCATTACATGAACACTTTGATGAAGTATGAAATACTTTTTGTTTTTGCACTTCTGACATTTAATAATTGATTTAGACACAACACCTATCTCCAATATCCTCATAACGTTTAACTTCACTACCACAAAAACAGCATGAGACAGTTCCCGAAAGGACTTGTGCAAGGATTTGCAGATCAATAATGACGATGTCCATCATATCATTACTTTCACCACTGTCACCTGTTTCTATTGTTACTTTCCTTTTCGATGCACTAGGGGGCGCGGTCACTTCAGAATCACTATCGTGGTGTCCTTCACTGCTAGCACACGTATTTTTCAAGTACTTCAGAAGAAAATGCAGGTCTCACGTATCTGTTAACCGCAAATTTGCAATTCTTGAAGCTGCTTTTACGCTTAGTCATTTTATTTACGTATAAAAAGCAGGAGAAATTAGCTTACTACCAAAACAGCCGATAATCACACTACTTTCAACGAAAACTAGTATCAGAAACAAGGCGGCAGCTGTGGCTTCTAGACGCCTCAGTCCGGAACCACGCGGCTGCTACGGTCACGGGTTCGAATCCTGCCTCGGGCATGGACGTGTGTGATGTCCTTAGGTTAGTTAGGTTTAAGTAGTTCTAAGCCTAGGGGACTGACGACCTCAGATGTTAAGTCCCATAGTACTTAGAGCCATTTATCAGAACAAAGGACTGATTTGTTTGATCGTAATGCCAACTTCTGAGACGTAGCAGTAGGCACAAAACAAAGCAATTCACAGCCTTCTAGACTGTGTAGTTCCCAAGATATGACTGCTCAACTGTGGCAGTATATGCGTAGCCTCGAAATTTGACAGTCACACATCAACAATCAAAATATTGTTTGAAAGTCTCACAATTGTCTGATTTTAATGTATTATATACCAAAATGTTCAGGATAGTCCAAAGTACATTATGGAGTAGAAAACAGAAAATGTCAAATTTCAACGAATTTCACGTACAATGTCCCCTAAGTTATACTGCGTCTTCACTTTTATCAAGCTATGGATGAAACTAAAAGTGAAGATTGATTTCGCTGCAAGGTAGTGGAACATGTTCGTTCAGAACACAGACTAGTCTGCGTCCAGTTTTGGGCACATGCGGACACACACACACACACACACACACACACACACACAAAGGCATTGCACTGTCCACTGGCATAATCTCAATTCCCAAACATGGGAATCATGAGTGATAATACCGAGAATATAGTTGGCCTTACAGAAAAACCCAGAAGCTAAGCAAAATCTAAAGTAAATCTTAGGTGAATGTGGTGTCAGTTTAAAGCAATGTACGTACACCCAAAGGAGACACAACAGGGAGGGAGAAAGAGAGAGAGAGAGAAAGAGAGAAAGTGAGAGATGAGACAGCATGTCAAGGTCTACGCGTTGTCAGAACAAATCGAGAAGGCCTTTCTAAAGTCCTCCCTCCACTGTGTGGAGTAGTGGTGCTCTCCTCAGACACCGGAAGCTTTCTTGTTGGCAAAGATTTGCAAATTTTCCGGAAGTGGCGTTTTCGAATCCTTAGCACCAGCTTGTGTTAAGAGTTATGTTTGTTTTATGTATTTAACGACATGGAGCTTCAATAATGGCTTTCTCAATTACTTTTGATATTTTTTTTAAGTTATTGATCTTTTTAATAACAGTTTCTGAATCAACATATTGGTTTACCCGTTTCAAAATTGTTACTAATTTTGTTTGACCTTCACTTGTTTGTGAAGCAGGTACACTAGGATATAGCTGGTCACACGCTGCAATAACTACTTGGAAGGCATACTTCATCTAAACTGTACAAAAGCTGAATAAACCTATCAGTTAAAAGCACGCACTGCAACTTTCTAGAATGCGCGAGAAGAGTGTTAGAGCGTGCTTAGTCTATCCCTGACTCTGTCCCTCTTCCCCTCCTACAGCTCCCCCGCACCCACTCATCGTCCGAGTCAGGTGGTTAGCACACTGTACTCGCTTTCGGGAGGACAACGGTTCAAACCGCGTCTGGACTCCATATTTAGTTTTTCCGTGATTTCCTTCAGTCGCTCCAGTCAAATGCTGGGATGTTTCAAGTGAAAGGGCGCGACTGATTCCCTCCCCATCCTTGAAAACAATCTGAGCTGTTGACGCGCTTCTAATGGGTTCGTTGTTGACGGGACGTTAAAGTCTAATCTTTCTACTGTCCGTCATCCGTCCCTTATTTTTCGTGTTGTAGTCTTCATAGTTCTTACTTATGATAATGTTAACGTATACTATTTGTTAATTTGATATGCTACTAGTATATCACTTGTGAAAGATTTCGATCCTGATTATGCCATGGGGTAGCCAATTAATGGGTCATACCTGTTATTGTGGTTTCACATGACTGTGACTGTGACAGTTTCTGATTACCTTTGCTGAAGACGTTTCAGGTAATGGGTTTCATATTTATTGTATTACTGGATGGTACTTAATTTAATGAAATTTTTTTTAAATTGAGTTAATACCTTTTAGCTATGTGTATTAGCATGAACAGGGTATTTAAAGTACGGTATTTACCCTATTCTAGTAACTTTGTTATATTTTATCGTAAAGATGTTTCTCTTCGGTCTTTATGAATACAGGATGTTTATAAATGAATATCGGGGTTTTAACGCTTTATAATATTTATTACATTAAACTTACAGTTATGAATGATATGTCAAATGAAAGAGCAACTCAAACAGTTTTGCCAAGAACCTTATAAATGTTCAGTGTGAGCACCATTTGTCACGTGGTACACATCAAGTCTATAGTCGAGTTCTTCCCAAACGTTGATAAGTGTATCTTCAGTGATTGTCGCAACAGCTGCTTCAATCCGGTTTCTTAATTCATGGAGGTCTGCTGGTAGCGGAGGCATTTATGCATCATCCTTGATGAAGCCCCAAAGGAAAAAGTCGCATGGCATTCGGTCGGGTGAACGTGGAGACCATGCAAAGCAAGCCCTGTCCCTATGCCCCTTGCGGCCTATCCAGCGCTTGGGTACAGTGAAGTTCAACCAATCTAGCGTATTGCGGTGGAAACATTACGCGCTGCGCATGCGCACTGGTGCCAAGCAGAACTGTTTCATTTATAAACACCCTGTAGAAATAATCTTTTTACTGTAGAGTAATTAAGAGTGTAAAATAAAATAGTATATTAAAAAACGAAAATAAAAAAATAAAGAGGAAAAAATCCCTTATCTAATGTTAATTTAAATGTTTATCACATAGTCGTCTAGAAAATGTTTGGTTAGAATAGTACTTTGTTACGAGATGTATGAATAGTGTTATGTTCTTCCTGGCTACGGACGTAATATCTTTGTAGTCCTTGATCTTTTAATTGCTTACTATGAGTCCTGGCCCTGTAATGTGTGTTACCTATCATTCTTACAAACAGTCTGGTGAGGTTACTCCACTTTAAATCACTCAGTACGCTTACACTTGTATATTCAATGGTCACTGCTTTCTCTATAAATTTTCCTGAACAATTGAAATGTTGAATAGAAAGGAGTGCAATTACCCTAGTTGCACTGAAAATAAGTTTCAATTTTCTGCTTGAGATGATATTTCAGGATGCTTTATTCGGGTGAACAGAACGCCCGTATTCCACAAACTCTTCCACTACTGGTTCCTCGTCAATACTAGCCGTAATAAACTACGTAATCAAGGACACAGTAGAAGTGAACGACCAAGCACGCCTCAGTAGTGAACACTGCAGCTTCAACGTTAACAGGCCGTTTAATACTCAGACGTTTTTTCGTCTGCATGTTTATTGGCGAGTTTAAATATGCGAGACTTAATACGAGATAACGAAACTTGATCGATCGTTCACTCAGGCCTGCATCGTGAATTTCGGGCTTTCCGGCTCTGGATAATCCAGCGTTCTTTCTCATCGGATGGAAAAGTCGTAAAGCAAAGCGAGCGGACGCGGGCAAGTAATTCAGAGCGGGTCTGGTCGCCAGACGGATTGCTGGGATTAAACTCGCGCCGCTGCCGGCAGGCATTCTCTTTATTCGCGGACAGTATTTTTCGTGCTGAACGGATGGCAGCACTGACGCTCTGCCCGGGGACGCGTGTGTTTGCAGGAACCAAGTGACGGGCCGATATACCGCCAACTGTTCCATCGCAACTTCACTATCGGTGTCCACTGGCGAAGCTGCTGCCGGAACAATTAGGCGCACATTCCGTGCTATTAATCTGGGTGTTTCTGCAGTCACGCCAGTCTAAACTCAAGACCAAAATTCTCAGCAAGCTCTTCAGGAGGATCCCTCTGGTTGTAAGACAGATGACGGAGCTGGTTATCTTCCCCATTTATTCCCTACCGGAATCATTATCTCCTCCACTAAAGGCTCCCCCGGTAATTAAGCACAAAGAACCACAACTCTGTAATGGGATGGATATCAAATAGCTCACTCTGCTTCTACGACTAGAGAACAGATCAGAAAATAAATAATTATGAGCAGAATAGCAGTATTATGTGGTAGAACGGCGGAATTAGTAGGGAACAGCAAATGTCTGCAGGGTTACTATTTAAGTTTGATAGGAGTTGGCAAGTGCAAAGCTTCTACGCCAACTAAGAAAAATTTTATTAAAATGTGGACTCTTCAAACAAGAGATACTTAACCCTAGAGAGCTGCAACGACTGTACAAAAATAGTAACGCAAGCTGCCGTATATAACGGACATTGATACTGGCCCTGTAGTATCGAAATGAGTAAGAAAGTAATTAATACAACTTACCCACCATACGTGCAATATCGACCGTCTACAATGCTTTTCAGAAGTTATGAAGGCCTTAATATTAAAATGCTCATCGGTTAGATCCAGGTAATATGATTCGACGCCATGGCGACGTCATGCACTTTCTAGCGAAACTCTTTACGCATAAAATATGGTTACGAATTGATTTGAAATCTATAGCTTCAGGGGGAACATTTGGAGCATGAGCGAGTACATGCTGAGGGGAAGCATTTGAAAGGAAACTCTGATTAGAGCAGTATCAACTGCATGTGACGGGAAAAACAATCTGGGTGATGGGGGTAAGGAATAGGCCGAGGTGGGAAGGGGAAGGAGGGAAGGGTATAGGTAGGGGACGGTAAAATGCTGTTTGTGGGGACATAAAGAGCAAGGTGAAGAGGGGGTTGGACAGCTAGGTGCAGTCACTTAGTTACACTACCCTCTCTTCACCTCATTCCCATATGCCCCCACAAACAGCACTTTACCGTCCCCATCTGTACCTTGCTCTCCCTCCCCCACCCCAGCACAGTCTCCTCCTTACCCACACGATCCACACTGCTTCTCCTATCATACACATTCACTTGCAGTTTCGCCTGGCAACCAGACACAGTGGCCATGTGCGTGTGAGCTGCATTTGCGTGATGTGTGTGAACTTTGTCTATTTTAGAAGAAGGCCTTCTGGATGAAAACTTATGTGTTTAGTAGTCTTTTTGCTGTGTCTGTATGCGACTCAACATCTCCACTACAAGGTGAGTAGCAATCTATCCTGCCCGCATCTCGTGGTCGTGCGGTAGCGTTCTCGCTTCCCACGCCCGGGTTCCCGGGTTCGATTCCCGGCGGGGTCAGGGATTTTCTCTGCCTCGTGATGGCTGGGTGTTGTGTGCTGTCCTTAGGTTAGTTAGGTTTAAGTAGTTCTAAGTTCTAGGGGACTGATGACCATAGATGTTAAGTCCCATAGTGCTCAGAGCCATTTGAACCAATCTATCCTTTTCGTAATACTGTCATTACCCCATCCTAGATTTCCCATTGTTTATATATATAGTCCCTCAATTGTAGAAGTCAGGCTTAAATGAAATAGAATGGAGCTCCTGCATGCATAATGCCAAAGATAATGGCATGGAAGTTGTAAATCCACGCCAAAAGGGAAGATAATCTCGCATTAATATTAGACACATTAAACGTAGCAACAAAAAGGATAAAACTTCCTGCACCACCACTGAATCACAGCAAAGCAAGACATAATGCTGCAGAGAGGCTATGTCTAAGTCAATAATTTACCACCAGTTTAAAAAATGTTGTAATGTTTACGCTATTTGAAAACTTTTATTTAAATTGGGTTCATTCAGCATGGAACTATTTGTCCCACTCATCAACAAGCACTATGCATTCGGTAACTTCTTTTCGTGCACGCATGGCTGTCGAGCCCTGCTAAAATCTCCACTCCAGTGACAAAGGAACAAAATTCAAATCTTATCATCGAAAAGAGCAACTCACTTCAAGATTACGAGCTAATCGCTGAAAGCTATAGCTGTGACTGAACAGACACAAACTTTAACTTGATTTTGCATGAAGCTCATTACTCGAAATCGCCAAATTGCTTATGCAAAGAAATCGTCATGCTCGCAAATTTAGAAAATCAAAGTGTTTAAACCGGTTTGAAGCGTTTTTCAGGGGAAGGAACGCTACTACTGATGGTACCTAGTCAACGTTTACATAAAAAAGAGAGAAATTCCGACTTCACCCACGAGGACTGATTAAAAAGAACCTCAAGATTCGAAACGAAAAACACTCTCGAACGCTTAATGAAATAAATGCAGCACTCTCGAAACCAAAACGAGTATCTATCCTGAGCAACCGAAACACAAAGATATAGGAAAACCTGTTCTGAAGAACCCTGTGCTTACGACACCAGCCGGTGGCTGTTGCTCTGGGGACCCACTGTTTTTTGTTAAAGTGGGAGGGCGGGGGGTGGATAGCCAATGGTTCTTAGTGATGGAAGAGCGGAAAGCGCTCTGATTCACAGAGACTCGAAGTTTGTCAGCTATTCGAAAAGGGCATGTAAACTGCAGATTCTGCGAAGACAAGTCTTTCCTTTGATTTAAGAAAGGAGCCGGAGGGGGTGGGGGTGGGGGGTGGGGGGAGTTCTCATTGCAAATGTTTCGGAGAGGAATCAACGGGAACACTCTGACTCGAAAATAAGAACTTTACTAGACCTCTTCGGAGAAGAGAGCACTTGCCCGCGAAAGGCAAAGGTCCCGAGTTCGAGTCTCGGTCCCGCACACAGTTTTAATCTGCCAGGAAGTTTCTCTTCGGAGAAGCTTAGCAAGGTTGATAGTACACTACCAGACAACACAAGAGAGAGTTTATTTGCCTCACCGACAGCTTCGAACACATGCATCCATTCATAGTATTGTCACACCATATGTAGGCTTGTTCTGTTCACAACGTACTACAACACACAGAGAACCTTCTGTACAGCACATACCTGAAAATGCCACACAGCTATCTACAAAAAAATGAAAGTGAAATTAGACAGCCACAATTCATGGTTTTAAATTTGTATGAAAAGAACATTTATGCACTGGGTGGTGTACTGATGTGCTGTTTTCACTGAAACGGTGTAACCAAAGGCGCCCAATTCCAGTCCACACATAGATTCCTATAATCACTGTAACATGTATTTATTTTAGAAAGTCATTTTTTAAATGTATCAATGCCCATTGAATGTTAATGACATTTTTCTGAAGCTTCTAGTACTAATATTCTACTATCAACAGTTGTGTGAAAATTGTAAATACCGAAAGTTGTCTACTCCATGTGTTAGCACTAACACAAGGAGAAATTAAATAAATATTAGGATTCTGAAGAAGAAAGTGCTTTGGCCTTCAGATGTTGTGTGCAAAACGCCTATGAACAGCTTCAATACAGGATTCTCCAATCACCTGTGTAAAGACTGTTTCACACGTTCCAACATGGCAACAGAAACTGCAGCGTAGACAGCAGTAATACGCCGTTTCATGTAATCTGGTATAGCTGATCTATACCCCTATAAACGGTATCAAAGGGAGTGAAATATAGTAGATGGGTCGGCCAACGTACAAAGCCTCTTCATCTTATTCAACGATTTAGTAACAATCAGTGTAGACAAGCTGTACTACTTCCAAATTTGTTCAGAACTTGACAAAGTATCTGTCTCGGTAAATTAGTAACGTTCTGTTAGTAAATTTAATCACCCATGATACATCGAATTCATATGGAGCGCCAAGTATATACTTTTACAATTGATAATAGAAAGGAAGATCGAGGGTAAAAGAAGAAGAGGGTGAAGAGGAATATCTTGGTTAGATAACATTTACATCTACAGGATTGTTCTTCAGCTCACAATTAAATGCATGGCAGAAGGTTCATCGAACCGCCGTCAGTCTATTTCCCTGTCGTTCAACTCCCAATCAGCGTGAGAGAAGAAACGAACTCTCAAATATTTCTGCGCGATTCTGATTTCTCTTATTTTATTATGATTACCATTTCTGCCTATATAGGTGGGCTCCACAAAAATATTTGCATACTCTGAGGAGAAACTTGGTGATCGGAATTTCATGATTGTCATCCCAATTCACGTACGATATCTGTGGAACTCTCTCCCACATTTCGCGATAATACAACACAAGCTGCCCTTCTTTGAACTCCGTCAATCACTTATGATGCGGATCCCACACTGCACAACAGTATTTCAGCAAAGAGCGGACAACCTTAGTGTAAACAGTCTCTTTAGCAGTCCTGTTGCATTTTCTAAGTATTCTGCCAGTAAATCACAGTTTTTGGTTTGCTTTCCCTACGACATTATATATGTGACCGTTCTAATTTGAGTTTCTTGTAATTGTAATCCCCACGTCTATAGCTGTATTTACACATTTGTGTCATTTATCGTGCAACCGATTTCTTTTAACACTCATGAGGACGACTTCACACTTTTCTTTATTAATTGCCAGTTTTCGCACCAAACCGATATGTTAACTAAATCATTTTGCAATTGATTTTGATCATCTGATGACTTCATTCGAAGTAAATGAAAGAATCTTCCGAAAAGGATCTAACAGGGCTGCACAGAATGCCTCCTAAATCTTTTATGTAGTTCAAGAAGAGCGGAGGACCTATAACACTTCCTTGTGGAACGTCAGATATAATTTTTGTTTGAATCGATGACTTTCCGCCATTTAGTACGAACTGTGACCTTTCTGACAGGAAGTCACGAATCCAGTGCACAGCTGAGACGATACTCCATAGGCACACCATTTGATTACAAATCGTATGTAAGAAACGGTGTCCGTGTTGGCTGTTTGTTAGTGAATTGTTTTCTTCGAAGTAATTCATGATGTTTGAACACAGTTTATGTTCCAAAATCCAACCGAAAATCGACGTTAGTGATATACGTCTATATTTCAGGGGGCTACTCCTATTTACTTTCTTGTATACTGGTGTGATTTGTGCAGCATTTCAGTCTTTAGGCATGGATCTTTTGACGAGCGAGCGGTTGTATATTATTGATAAGTATGGAGCTATTGTATCAGCATGTTCTGAAAGGAATCTTACAAGTATACAATCTTGACCGGAAACTATACCTTTATTAAGTAATTTAAGCTGCTTCACTACCCCGAGGGTATCTACTTCTGATTTACTCATGTTGACAATTGTAATTGATTCAGATTCTGGATTATTTACTTCGTCTGCTTTGCTGAAGGAGTCCTGGAGAACTGTGTTCAGTAACTCTCCTTTAGTGGCACTTTCATCAGTAACATCATCCCTGTTATCGTGTAGTGAAAGTATTGACTACGTCTTAAAGCTGTCGTACTTTAGTGCCGACCAGGATCTCTTTCGGTTTTCTGCTAGATTTTGAGGCAGAATTTCGTAGTGAAAACTATTAAAAATATCTCGTATTGAAGGTCGCACTAAAGCAGAGGACAGGGTTACCAAGTACATATCAACTTCTACATGCTGCGTTCCATAGAATGGAGATGCGCTGTGTAGTCTCCAACGTTCATTAGTGGATAGGCAGAAGAAGAAGAAGAAGTGGTGTACCTGTATACACATAATTCGGAAGACTTGTTACTCTAGTGCGTCGCAATCGTTTGTGCTTTTCATTTTTGCAGATGATTGGGACCAGCACGAGTCATATTTAATCTGTTACCTACTGTTCAAGATTCTCCTTCATTTTAACATTCAGTTTCATATTATTTATGCATAATTTCCAGACCCTCACTTCTCCATGTTAAAGCACGTGATCTTATGTATATCCGTGAATAAGTTGCAGTCTATGATGTAACAATACTGCTCATTTAGCAGCAGTCTTTAACCAATTCTATAATCCCAAAGCTTTCTATTAATAGCATTGGCTTTAGCGTTTAATACTAATTCTGTTCATAACATTTGACTTAAAGGCAAATAAAACAGCGTAAATTAAAAAAGGCCAATTTTATTAAGTAAGTAAGAAAAAGCGATGGTGTTTCTTGGTGTGCTGCAGCAGAGGTACTTCTGGTACTGCTACGATCATTACATAGCGGCAGTTTGGATTGCCTCGCGGCTCGTCGTTAGTGATGCTCGCACTTCGGAGCTATAATTTTCTTTTAGCTAAGTGTATCATCATGTTCAGCGAGTAGTAACACGATGAAAACGGTATTTTACTGAAACCTGCAGCTTCAGAGGCTTCAGTAGTCAGGTGAACTTCTGAAAGTTCTGCAGACATGGCACCCGAGCTGCCGGTTCACCTGCTTTGGAGACTCCTTATGTCGATTGTTGAAGGCCGTGTTGCTCCTTCGAAGACCAAATAATAAAGGTGGCGAGGCTCTCGTGATTTTTTACTGTCAGCTTCGGAGGTGTACCAATGTGCGTGAAGGTGAAAACAAGGACTTGGTTTTATCTGAAACTGCCATGTTTCCAATAATTTGTAACTTATTAATGCTATTATGTTCTACTCGTACAGATCATGGAAAACTATTCCTATGTCTGCGAAAAATTAATGTATTACTATTCACATTAAAATTAATATCTAAATTCCTCTACTGAATTACGAAATATGACTTTGATATCAGCATACGTTGAGGATGTAGCATCACACAAGCACATCTCAATCGATATCATGTCTCATGTGGTCCTTAGTACAGGGATTAGGTGATTGGGCCGCTCACTCAAGCAGTTCTGTTACGAAGTGTATGTGAGTAGCTCGCAGTGCCAGTTAGACTTTGGAGCATCAAGAACTCATGACCTTGCTGCGATAAAATCGGCAAATGTTCTGCTCTTACCTTCACACCGACAGACAGTTCAATATCTTTAATGAAGGACAATTTACAATACCACTGCATACTGTACAAATAAAAAAATTCTATTTCATTGGATCATAGCCTGTTTCGACCTTTTTGGTAATTATCGAGTGCAGAGTATAGGATGTTACTATCTGTATAAATATCATTGTCAAATAATTCGAATTAGCGAGCCGTGGCAGTATTAAAGAGCACAATGGCCACTATCATAGCACACTGTTTCTGGGTATTTGGAAATGATGTTTGGTTATATTTGTGATTACATAAAACGCACTTGATGGTTTGCAATGGAGCTGCTCTTTACTTTGAATTTGACTATTACTAAGAAGGTCCTATCCGACTGTGCTCCAATGAAATAAAGGATATTATTCCTACAAGATGAAATCCTTGCAGTACCACTTTATGCTTCGAGTTGTGAGTTTATAGGAGACAAAGATTGTGGTTTTCAATTCCGTGAAACATATCCCTTCATAAGGAATCTGTCCCACGCTTGAATAAACGCAGTCTAAGGTCATTTTTGAATTATGTGGTGCCAAGAACATCCTCAGTGTGCAACAGAATAACAAAAAAGGGTTCAAGAAAAGAAAATTCAGTACATAACGGAAAACATAATCCTTACAACGGGTGTGATGCAATTAATGTATATGTTCATGAATTACTCTTTATACATATAATTTGTTCGGTGTCACTACCTTTGCCCTCTGTATCATATAACATCTAGTACATGGAAAAGATATGAGTAGAATTATATCTCTAACTCTCGTTCTCTGCAAGCACGTGTCTTGAATTTCCACAGTGATATGAACTCACATGCACAGCTGAAAATTTCATTTACAACAAAAATACCAATACTGCTGATGGCATGTTATTCCCTCTCGGCTTTAAATGTAGTTAAAGTGAAAGTAGTACGTTCGAGAATGTAGTTCATAAGAGGATGCATGTAGAGATATGGAACACGTGATATGTTAATTTAAATAAACAATGCAGTACCAAATTATTAGAAGACGTCATATGTATTGCTCAGTAAATGAATAAAAAGGCTCATGTTTCATACAGGGTGTTCCGAAATTCCCATTACAAACTTATAGGGTTTGTAGAGGGGAGTGACTAGAAAGTATTTTAAACAGAAACTTATGTCTGGAAATGCACCGTTCCTGTTCTATGACGGTTTCAGTTCAAATGTGTAACGCGTCATCTGCTGAGGGAAACAGAAAAGTCTCAGAGTCGCTTGTCCTGATATGTAATATAGAGTAGACGGGATGACGGGGTACAAGGTCTGTAAGAACCGTGGTGGTTGCCACATCAAGCCGTTGTTGTAATACATCAGTTCTTTTCTGTACATACACTGTGGTGGGTTCTTTTTTGTTTTGGAATAATACAAACGTAATGTTTAAGTGTTAATACAAACAAATTTGCTTCAGTGCTAAATGGATGTTTCGTTACCTAATAATTACACGGCGTTACACCTAATTCATTTCCTCAAGCTGAATTCCATTAGTTAAACATCTTGGCATGGGTTCCTACTCAAATAATTATAACCGAGTGGGGTAGCGCCATAATTAGCACACTAGAATCATAGTCGGGAGGACAACGGTTTAAACTCGCGTCCATCCAGCCTGATTTAGGCGTTTCGTGATTTCCCCAACTCGCTTAAGGCAAATGCCGGGATGGTTCTTTCGAAAGGACGCGGCCACTTTCCTCCCCATACTTCCCTAATCCGAGCTTTTCCTCCAATGACCTCGTTGTCGACGGGACGTTAAATACTAATCTCCTCCTTCTCGTTATCTTCCTCAAAATGTTATGTACTTGCTCCCCTCTACAAGTTCTAGAAGTCTGTAACAGAAAATTCCGAACACCCTGTATATAAATGCCACTCAGCAGACCATCTAAAATGACGGACAAAAAATCATTATGCAGGTTGGTCCATTGATCGTGACCGGGCCAAATATCTCACGAAATAAGCGTCAAACGAAAAAACTACAAAGAACTAAACTTGTCTAGCTTGAAAGGGGAAACAAGATGGCGCTATGGTTGGCCCGCTAGATGGCGCTGCCATAGCTCAAGCGGATATCAACTGCGTTTTTTAAAATATGAACCCACTTTTTTATTATATATTCGTGTAGTACGTAAAGAAATATGAATGTTTCAGTTGGACGACTTTTTTCGCTTTGTGACAGATGGCGCTGTAATAGTCACAAACATATGGCTCACAATTTTAGACTAACAGTTGGTAACAGCTAGGTTTTTTAAATTAAAATACAGAACGTAGGTACGTTTGAACATTTTATTTCGGTTGTTCCAATGTGATACATGTACCTTTGCGAACTTATCATTTCAGAGAATGCATGCTGTTGCAGCGTGATTACCTGTAAATACCACATTCATTCAATCAATGCTGAAAATGATGTCCGTCAACCTCAATGCATTTGGCAATACGTGTAATGACATTCCTCTCAACAGCGAGTAGTTCTCCTTCAGTCATGTTCACACATGCATTGACAATGCGCTGACGCATGTTGTCAGGCGTTGTCGGTGGATCACGATAGCAAAAATCCTTCAACTTTCCCCACAGAAAGAAATCCTGGGACGTCAGATCCGGTGAACATGCGGACCATGATATGGTGCTTCGACGACCAATCCACCTGTCATGAAATATGCTATTCAATACCGCTTCAAGCGCACGCGAGCTATGTGCCGGACATCCATCATGTTGGAAGTATTATCGCCATTCTGTCATGCAGTGGAACATCTTGTAGTAACATCGGTTGAACATTACGTAGGAAATCAGCATACATTGCACCATTTAGATTGCCATAGATAAAATGGGGGCCAGTTATCCTTCCTCCCATAATGCCGCACCATACATTAACTCGCCAAGATCGCTGATATTCCACTTGTCGCAGCCATCGTGGATTTTCCGTTGCGCAGTAGTGCATATTATGCTGTTTCCTTAAATAACGTACATATCCAGCGAACGGTCCGGATACTTGGATGATGTCGTCCAGGATACCGCGCGGCCTACATAGCACACGCCCGTTGGGCATTTTGATCACAATAGTCATACATCAAACCCATATCACCCTTCTCCGAAACTGGTCAGCGATCTATTTTTTTTTCTTTATTGTTATTTTTAAACCCGTACAAACAGGCTGGCTGTCAGCAGCATGTTACGCTGCTCTTCAGCCATAGAATAGATAAATAAACAACAGAAAGAATACAAATAAGTTACATAACTGCGGGTAATAAAACAGTACACACATAAAGACAAAAACGGAGCCATTCACACTCGACGATAATCCACACTACAAACTGTTGACACGACGCACAAACACTGAAGAAGTCGATGGCACAGGTGAACGATGGAGTGCGACGTTGAACACTGAACACTAAACACGACGGCACACACGAAACACTGATGGTGATGATCTCCGGCGCGCGAATGTCCACGTAACGTGTGCGAGTCTGGGGACCTGCCAAGAGGGGAAGAAGGCTGGGGGGGGGAGAGGGGAGAACAAAGATGCCAATGGCTGAGGAGATGGAAGGCGGAATAGAGGGACAGGGGAGGGGAACCCCGGGGGAGGAGTGGGGAGAAATGGAGGAGGGCGGGAAGGGGAGAGGAGGGAGGGAGGGTGCCCAAAGGAGCAAACACAGGAAGAGGGAGGGAGGATCAAAGTTGGTAGGAGGGGTAGATGGAGGGGAGGAGGGCATCATCAGGGAGAGGGAGCTGCCGGAAGCCACCTTGGGAGAGGGTAAGGAGGGTGGAGAGATGGAGTCTGGGTGGGACATGGGAATACAGGCGTGGCAGCAGGCGGGTGTGGGAGAGGATGGGGAGACAAGCAGGTGAGGAGGATCGAGTTTTCTGGAGGTGTACAGGATCCATATCCGTTCAAGGAAAAGGAGGAGGTGGGGGAACAGAATGAGGTCTTACAGGAGGGGATATGATAGGCGAGGCGGAGAGCATGGCGTTCAAGGATCTGAAGGGATTTGTAAAAGGTAGGGTGGGCGGAGATCCAGGCAGGATGGGCGTAACAGAAGATAGGGTGGATGAGGGATTTATAGGTGTGGAGTATGGTGGAGGGGTCCAGACCCCATGTACGGCTGGAAAGGAGCTTGAGGAGACGGAGTTGGGAGCGTGCCTTGGCTTGGATTGTCCAGAGATGGGGGGGTCCGGGAGAGACGACGGTCGAGGGTGACGCCAAGGTACTTAAGGGCGGGGGTGAGGGCGATAGGACGGCCATAGATGGTGAGATAGAAATCAAGGAGGCGGAAGGAAGGGGTGGTTTTGCCTACAATGATCGCCTGGGTTTTGGAGGGATTGACCTTGAGGAACCACTGGTTGCACCAAGCAGGGAACCGGTCAAGATGGGAATGGAGAAGGTGTTGGGAACGCTGCAGGGTGCGGGCGAGGGCAAGGAAGGCGGTGTCATCGGCAAACTGGGGAAGATGGACGGGGGGTGACGGCGGAGGCATGTCCGCCTTATACAAAAGGTACAGAAGGGGGGAGAAGACGGAGCCTTGGGGCACATTGGCGGAGGGAAAAAAGGTGTAGGAATCCGTGTTATGGACGGTGTCGTAGGGAGGACGGTGGGAGAGAAAGGAGCCGATCAGACGGACGTAGTTAATGGGAAGGGTGAAGGTTTGGAGCTCGAAGAGGAGACCGGAATGCCATATGCGGTCATAGGCATATTTGAGGTCCAGGGAGGGGAAGATTGTGGAGCGACGGGAATTAAGCTGTTCGGAAAGGAGATGAGTGAGGTGGAGGAGAAAATCATCAGAAGAGCAGGACGGCCGAAAGCCACACTGGGTAATGGGAAGGAGGCGGTGCTGGTGGAGATGCTGGTGGATGCATCGGGTGAGGATGGACTCCAGGACCTTGCTGAAGACCGAGGTAAGGCTGATGGGACGGTAGGCGGACGGTGGTTTACTGGGTTTAAGGAACATCAGGATATGTGAGGTTTTCCACAGGTCGGGGTAGTAGCCAGTGGACAGGACTACACTGTAGAGCCTGGCCAGGGTGGAGAGGAAAGAGACAGAAAATGACCTAGTAGATAGTGTAGGAAGTTCCATGCACCTTTTCGTGGATGATGCTGTAGTATACAGAGAAGTTGCAGCATTAGAAAATTGTAGCGAAATGCAGGAAGATCTGCAGCGGATAGGCACTTGGTGCAGGGAGTGGCAACTGACCCTTAACATAGACAAATGTAATGTATTGCGAGTACATAGAAAGAAGGATCCTTTATTGTATGATTATATGACAGCGGAACAAACACTGGTAGCAGTTACATCTGTAAAATATCTGGGAGTATGCATGCAGAACGATTTGAAGTGGAATGATCATATAAAATTAATTGTTGGTAAGGCGGGAACCAGGTTGAGATTCATTGGGAGAGTCCTTAGAAAATGTAGTCCATCAACAGAGAAGGTGGCTTACAAAACACTCGTTCGATGTATACTTGAGTATTGCTCATCAGTGTGGTATCCATACCAGATCGGGTTGACGGAGGAGATAGAGGAGATCCAAAGAAGAGTGGCGCGTTTCGTCACAGGGTTATTTGGTAACCGTGATAGCGTTACGGAGATGTTTAGCAAACTCAAGTGGCAGACTCTGCAGGAGAGGCGCTCTGCATCGCGGTGTAGCTTGCTCGCCAGGTTTCAAGAGGGTGCGTTTCTGGATGAGGTATCGAATATATTGCTTCCCCCTACGTATACCTCCCGAGGAGATCACGAATGTAAAATTAGAGAGATTCGAGCCCGCACGGTGGCTTTCAGACAGTCGTTCTTCCTGCGAACCAGGGTCACAGGGTTATTTGGTAACCGTGATAGCTTTACGGAGATGTTTAGCAAACTCAAGTGGCAGACTCTGCAGGAAAGGCGCTCTGCATCGCGTTGTAGCTTGCTCGCCAGGTTTCAAGAGGGTGCGTTTCTGGATGAGGTATCGAATATATTGCTTCCCCCTACTTATACCTCCCGAGGAGATCACGAATGTAAAATTAGAGAGATTCGAGGGCGCACGGTGGCTTTCAGACAGTCGTTCTTCCTGCGAACAATATGCGACTGGCACAGAAAAGGGAGGTAATGATAGTGGCACGTAAAGTGCCCTCCGCCACATACCGTTGGGTGGCTTGCGGAGTGTAAATGTAGATGTAGATGTAGACAGGAGCTTCACAAAGGTGGCGGTAGGTGACACGATCGTGACCAGGAGCGGTGTTGCGTTTTGTGCGGAATGTAGCAATGAGATCCTGTGTAGTGTTAGGGGCATTGAGTTCCATTTGTGCAATGTTATCTAAGTACTGGAAAACAGGTGCGAGGGAAGAGACAGAGGTGTCAGTTCGATCGTGGACATCCGGGAAGAGGGAGTAATCGAACTGGGGATCGTCGGGGATGGAAAAGACATGGGAAAGGTAAGAGGCAAAGTGATTGCCCTTACTAAGGGGGTCAGGGAAGGGGTGATCATCAGGGAGAAGAGGAGTAAAGGAAGGTTTTAGTTCCGGTAAGGCGACGGAAGGCTGACCAGAACTTGGACGAGTTTATAGGTAGGGTAGCATTTAAACGGGTGCATGTCTGTCGCCAGTCCCGGCGTTTCTTAGCTGTGAGCAAGTTTCAGATGTGTCGCTGGAGTTGCCGGTGGCGTTGTAGTGTGTCCGGGTCACGCGTGTGGAGGAAGGCACGGTAGAGACGGCGGGATTCACGGAGGAGGAGGACGGTCTGTAGGGGTAAGGTAGGATGGTGGGGGTGGATGGCGACAGTAGGGACGTGGGCCTCCTCAGCCTCAGACTGGAGAAAAGAGGCAGCATGGGTAACATCGTCAGGGTGGTGGTAGGTGAAGGGGTGGCCTTCGACCTGGGTGGAGAGGGTATTCCGGTAGGCATTCCAATGGCACGGGAATAGTCATGGACGTACTTTGGGGGAGGGTCAGTACGACGGTTGGGGTGGGGGCGACGACCGTCTGAAACGGTGAGGAGGACAGGGAGATGGTCGCTACCAATGGGGTCCAGAACATCCACCGCTATGCAGCCAAGGAAGTTGGGCGAGGAGAGGATGACATTGGGAGTGGAGTTGGAGTTGGATTTGGGGCAGGTGTGTTGGGGAATGGGTCACCTTGGAGGGTGGAGAGGAAGCGATGCCACCGCCGTAACTGGGTGGCAGAACGACTATGGATGTTGAGGTGAGCGGCGATCAAGTAGGAGGAGAAGGTATGATCAATGTGGGAGAGGAAGTCGAGAGGAATAGGAGCATTAGGGCGGACATAGATGGTGGCGCAGGTGACGGTAAGGCTGGGGAAGAAGAGACTAAGGATCAGGTGTTCGGTGGGGTCAGGAAGGAGAGGTTGGAGCCGAACCGGGATCTGGCGGTCGTGACCAATGGCAACTCCGCCATGCGCAACCGGGAGGGGATTATCGGAGTGGTGGAGAAGGTAGGGTGAAGTGTGGATGGTGCGGTGGGGTTGGAGGAAGGTTTCATTGAGGAGGAAGGCATCCACGTGGTGGGTTGCAAGGGTTTGCATGAAAAGGTTCTTGTTGGCGGGAAGGGAACAGATGTTGTTGAACAGGATACGATGCTGTCGCGCCATGACAGGGATTTAGACGAGGGTGTCGAGACAGGAGAAGGTGAAGTGGGCCTGGTTGTGGGAGTAGGTGGCATACATTTTTAGGTGGAAGACGGAATGGGCGGCGAGGGAGACCTGGTGGAAGGTGTGAGGGCGCTGGAAAGGGTGGACGTTTTGCAGGACAATGGTGAGGAACCTGATGATGTCCTCAGCGGTAGGGGGGCGAGGGGAATTGCCAGGAGGGGTGGGGGCGTCCAGAGGACAGACAGGGATGGTGAGTTCAAGAGTGGTCGGAGGCTTTACACTTTTGGGAGTAGGTGGGATGGGGGAGATTGCAGGTATTACAGGAGGGAGGGGATTGAAGGTTGGGGCACTGCTGGAGGAAGTGCGCTTGCCTACAATGTGGGCAGGTGGGGGCCTCGCAGTACTTGGCTGTTGTGTGCGCCTTATAGCGCAGACACCCCTGGCAGCACAGGGATTGAGGAGGGGAACAGGTGGGGTCGACCTGGTTGAAGAGGAGGGCACCCTCCTTCAGGAGACGGTCAATGGAGGGGGCATCCTTGGAGAAAACCCGCATAAGGCGGGTGGGGCTGGCCGAGTTAAAAATGTGGCAGACCACCTGCACCTCCAGCGAGGGATGTGCCTTGAGCTCCTCCAACACCTCCTCCTCCGTGATCATCGGACTAAGCCAAGTGATCACGGCGGTGAGGGTCGGCGGGCGATGCGGGGGTTGGGTTTGGCAGGTAGGAGGTGGAGAAGGAGCAGGAGTGAGGGAGGTGTTGGGGCCAAACCGGGTGATGGGGAAGCGGGAGAGGATGTCAGTATGGAGGGTGGGGCTGGGGGAGAAGATGAGAACTGAATCCCATCTGAGAGTGAGGAGTGAGATGGGGCACCAGGGAAGTGTTGGCGGAGGAGGAGGGAGAGGTTCCGGGTGTCAAGAAGGGAAGGATCGGGTTGGGAGAGGAGGTATTTGTATAAAGAGGTGGGGGAGGAGGAGGAGGAGGCGGAGGGAGCAGGGCCAGGCGGGGAGACATCCATGGCATCCTGGGGGGGGGGGGGAGGAGGATGGGGCGGGGCCTTTTTGGGAGTGGAGGAGGTGGTGGTGCCACTAGGGCGTTTAACGGCGGCAGAAGGGTGGGTGGTGACATGAGGGACAGGAGCTATAGGGAGGTGGCGGAAAGTGGCAGGTCCTGGCGTGGACGCAGTAGTCGGCGCCGGAGATGGTGACGGCGACTGTGGTGGCAGTGACGGCGAAGGCGATGGGGAGAGCTCGGCATGGACAACCACCCTAGTTGGAGCTGCAGTGACAGGCTGGGAGAGTGGGGGGAAAGGATCAGAGGGAGAGGAGCGGGAGGAAGAAGCTGGAGAGGGGGCGACAAAGAGCGAGGGCGAAGGGAGAGTGAGAAGAGGAGGGATGGAAAGAGGGTGGGTGACTGGGCACACCATGTAATGGGGGTGGTGGCGGCGGCGGAGGGCGAAGTATATACTATGGTAGTGGTGGTAGTAGTGGCAGTGGTGGTGGGGGCTGACATGACGACAGGGATGAAATAAAATAGCACAGGACGAAAAGGAGAGGAAAAGATCGGGGACGGACGAAGACGAGGACCACAGTCCCACGCTGCTGGCGCCGGCGACGGCTGGCAGGAACGCCGCGGTTGCTGCTGCCGCGGTCGGGGCCGGAGCCGCTGCTGCTGCTGCTGCTGCTGCTGGCTGGCTGCCTGGCTGGCTGGCTGGCTGAACCGCTGCTGCGGGCTGGGACCGCTGCTGCTGGCCGGGATCGTTGCTGCTGCTGCTGCTGCTGCTGCTCGGCTGCTCGGCTGGACCGCTGCTTCTCGGCTGGCTGGCTGGCTGGCTGGCTGGCTGGCTGGCTGGCACCTGAAACCCTAACGCTTCGATTAGTGCTGGAATGGCACAATCAAAGGGCGGTATCCTTTCGAATTACCGCCGGAGATGTAAACGGTCTATTTTAACACAGGTAATTTATCACGAAGCAAATACCGTCCGCACTGGGGGAACGTGATACCTAGTACTTATATGTTTGTGACTATTACAGCGCCATCTATCACCAATTGAAAAAAGTGGTCCAACTAAAACTCATATTTCTTTACGTACTACAGGAATATGTAATAAAAAATGGGGTTCCTATTTAAAAAAACGCAGTTGATACCCGTTTGACCTATGCGCCATCTAGCGGGACAACCATAGCGCCATCTGGTTTCCCCCTTCAAGCTAGACGAGTTTCGTTCTTTGTAGTTTTTTCGTTTGATGCTTATTTCGCGAGATATTTGGCCCGGTCACTATCAATGGACCACCCTGTATATTCGTATTAATCCCGGAATTATTATTAGATGTGTGGAGGATGAAGGAAATAAGTAACTTGAAAGCTTGGTAGACTGAGTTATAACTGGTGAGCCGTTCCAGGGACGTCTCTGCCAACGATATCAGCTGGTCTTGCTGCTATGTAGTGGCTGTTACTTAGCGTAGGCTAGTGCAAAGTGTCAGTTATAGTCAGCCTGCCGATGAGGGAGACAACACACGTTCAGCATGGCTGCATCGAGTAGCAGCCAGCGGATGTGTGGTGACACTGAGGCAGAGCCGCTAAGCCGCGCCCTAGTGCCGAACCGCTGGCATCGGTGCCACGCGCCAGTTGTCACTTGCTACCGGCTACGCATACTGTACGGCGTCCAGATGGGTGGCACGCAGATACCGTCAACGAGTGCAGGCTGTTCACCTGCTTCGCTTGTTTGGTGCCGTGTACAATTCACGGTGCCCGGACTGATGCTGTGGAATTACTGGCAATAAGTGCAGGCTCTCCGTTTGTTATCTTCTTGTTGTCATATTAGGTTCACAGTGCCCTATTTCATGCGGCGCTTGTCGAGTTTGGTTGGATGAAAAAGGGATGAGTAACGTGTTAGCATGGTTCGTAGCTGTGGTTGCTCACGGAAAGATAGCCAATACGCCACTCATCGTCAGAGTGATGTCATTTTTTGCTACCCCTGTCAGAGAGAGAAGTGGCTACAGATTGTTAGGCAAGTGCTTACCGAAGTGCGGATGAATGTGTCCGACAGCAGATGAGTTTCAAGCCTACGGTGTTCTACCAGAATGTTCTACCACAATGTCAAAAGAAGGGGTGAGATGTAGGTAAGAGGGGATGCGACTATCTTTCCATCGTGTGACACGCCAACATTGGCGTTGGGCAGAACTTACACCTCACATGAACTTCTGAGCTCTGACCTTTTCTTGGGATGTGTTGACACTTTGCTGTCTGAATCGTTGTCGGCCCCGAGGGTGACGAGACAGGGCGCCACGCTCGCGCACCATTGCGGTGGGAGACAGTTACGGGATTCCGAATAAGTGAACCTTTAATTGTGTTGTACAGTATATTATATGTTTAATATCCATTGTTTTTCCAATATGATAAAGGTGTCACTCAGTTGAGCAAAATTCTAAGATGAAACACACTAATGTTCTACAAGCAGTCTCCTTTGTGGGCGCACTGCAGTTCCCTACTATCCTATCAGTGATCCTATGTCTGAAAACTACTTTACCTGTCTAACTACGACAGCATACGACTATGCTTATGTAATCGTTCCGTTTAATATCACTGCACACTGTTGCGACGAGGTATTTGTATGAGTAGACTGTCTCCTGTTGTAATTCGTTGACGTTTCCTCTCGTTTTGTGAAGTGCACAGTTTTACGTTTCTGAACGTTTAAACTGACATACAAACATTTGCACTACTTGAAACTTTATCAATAACTGACTCAAAGTTTATGAACATTTTTGGGAGAGTACTTCGCTACACAGAATGTTTCAAAGTTTTTGCATCAAACGTCTAGGAGTGATAGATGACGTCATAGAAAGTAACTTGAAAGAGTCCCATAAGCAATGATAATTAAGGTGTGATTCTTTCAAGATATGCAAAATATATGATTTTATTGCCCCAGAAAACAATCTGGAAGTGCTATTTGACACGTACAGAAAAATGAAAATAGTTATACACATATATATTTCATAAATTCTACTCAACGGGAAGAAATTTGCCTGCATATACTTGCATAATGCATCATGAGTATTTACTCGTAAATATTGTAGAATGAAACATCTTGAACGTTTGTTATTCTTTTGCATATAGTGTCGTCCAACTGTGATATAATGTTTCCTCGACTTTATGTCACTCACTTGTTCCTTTAGGATGATAAATCTTCCTCCTGAGCAACTAAATCCTGATTCTCATTCCCATGCAACACCATAACAGAGCCAAGATTACGTTGCATAAGTGTGACAACTGCGATCACCAACACAGCACTCGTCAACCTACCTTTATCGGCAATGGAAACTAATAGTATGCAATGAGGAACTACTTATTATTAATATTTCTTAGTTTCAGCACAAAAATTTATCTGCAGCATTAAAAGAAAAATGACCTGCTATCTTTAAGATAATCCTGAAGGAATTAGCGCAATAAAGATTTGTATTGTCTCAGCACATAAAGAAACAAACAAACAGCGTAGTCACTCAAAACTCCAAGTATAAGATTCATATTGCGTTTACCACATGACTAAGAGAAAAGATGGTTCGTGGTGTCATAATCATCTGCCATTCAAACCTATCGGCACATATTTTAAGACGCGCAAACACATCGCCCCATGTCTGCTAGCGGAGTAATCGCAGCTAAGAAATGCACTTCTAACCTCGACATCCTAACTGAGGTTCAGTACGGTAAATAAACTGAATTGTTATCATCCAATTCATTACTCACTGTAGTATTTGCACAACAGCATGGATCTCCACCAGACGAAGGCAGTCTTTCTGTCAACATCAGAAACTAGCATAGAGTAGGCTAGCCATCCGAAATCTGGAATCAGAATGGAGTATTCCTTTTCAGACGAGCATAATTTCATGATCTGACACCTACGAACAAATCCTATTGGTCAGAAACAAAACTTAGAATCGCTACAGTAACTATGCAAAGAGATGCGGCAGCGCAAATATCGATTAACCGAGACTGATTGCAACAGACTCGCATAGAGCAGGTTTTCCCGAACATTTTTCGTCGTGCCCCTTTCTCAGACATAAATTATTTTGTCCTCACTGTGCTTTTCTTTCCTCCCTCAGCACTTCTCATACATGGTACAAAAATGGCCTTCAGTATCTATTTTCTTCAATTTAATTGTTGCAACTACCAGTTACAATAATAATAATTATTTGAGCGCACGAGAGATAAACATTTTTTAAAATTATCATACATTTCTATTATACAGAGGTGGAGAAAGTTAACAATATTACAACTAGTTTATAAATATAGACGGCGACCTGTACAGTTATTGCAACTGAGTAAATATGTGTATTTCAATGCGTACATATTTCTTTACAAATTCGTTCACAAACCTGTTTGTTGGATAAAGTTCAACTGTTTCCATCTTTATTGCTTTTAATTATTTAGAACGTTTTTAATATCTGAAAGATCACGACGTACAAATTCGGAACTTTTATGGGATTTACACATTTATTGTGATGTGTGTGCCTAAATTGAAAGCAGATCAAGTCTTGGTTGGATCTCTGGAGTAGTAACTCGCAGATCCCCTTTCAGCGGCCATCGAGGCCGATGTTTCGTCTTGATGAATGCTAATGTGGAAAATATTGAATCACCCAAGTAAGTTTTGTATCTTTTCTGGATAAAAACGTTTATTTGATGGGAACTGAATCTAGAATGGTTTCCTATATTTAAAATTGTGTGTCTGTGTTGCCGACTTGATTAAATGAGTCGCCGAACTATCTGAAACTGTGTAATCAAACACCTCTGTTACAGTTAACTATAACCACATTAATTTGAAAACGTAGATGTGTAAGCTAAAGAAACCTGTACGGAAGCAGCCTACTCACGCTGTATAAAATTCACATCAGTCTTTCCATTGTGTACCAGCCTAGTCCGCTGTAACTAGCTCTGACGTCATAAATGTTGCGCAATACTTTAAGGGGCTCCGGAACGCCCTATACTTGCAATGTTAAAATAACGCTTATAAATTACATCTTTCCTCACAAAGTATTTGAGGTAGGAAGTTGAACTTTTTATTGATTATTTATTGGAATATGGGCTACAACTTAACACAGGGATTTTACAAAATTTTAGTTTAGTTATTAAAGATGATTTTTTTTCAATTGTAATGAAAATTCACAACATTTTTTTACAATTTTTTATTTATATATTCAAAAATATACAGTTTTTTGGAAAAAGGCTGTGTTAAATTATGCAGAAAGTACTGTGTAACATTTACTGAAAGTTTGAAACAAATATGTTTGGAAGATCCTTAGAAAACATGTAATTAGTATGAGAAAATAAAAGTTTTGGGAATCGAGCGACAAAGATTGGATTAACTTTTTAGTGCATTCCAGGTCTATAGGATGGATTATCTTCATCCTCTGCAAACTCCTCCTGCAGCTTCCTCTTGTTCCTCCTCCTGTTTACTCTTGCTTGTATTTATAGACTCTTTACAGCCCTGTCTGCAGCCCGAAGGCGTTCCTTGTCTAAAGCAAGCATCGCTCGTACCATGTTAGAACCTCATTCCCATATTTCTAAATACCTTGCACCTTACAATGTTGCCATCATTGAAAGTCGCAACAGCATCATACACACCAAAGTGAAGTGTTTCTATTCCAACAAATACAGTCTTGGGGATTCTCGACCATATAACACTATTTACACTTTCATTGGGGTTTTGAGTTTTTCCGTGAATACACTTTTTCAACAGTTCAGGTGCTGCTAAGTCTCTGAAAATAGGTTAGCCACAACACATACTTTATCTCACATCACTAAAATGTACCTGATGAACACGTACGTTAATAATAACACCATTTGACAGCAGTTTAACAGCGCCACAGTGGGTCACGCCAATGTAGAACACATTTCAAAAAAAATTTAAAAATAGTTGTAGTCTTCGGAATTGAATAAATTATATATCTATTAAAAGGTAATAGTCTGCAGATTCAGAAAACGCAAAAAAGTAAACATTGAACTTTCCATGATTTTGAGCCTTTCTGGAGCCCCTTAAAAATCAAGTAAATAACCTGAAACGGTTCTAGCATGTCAGGAGTAATACTAAATTAATATGTGTTGAATGTCAGTTCGATAACTTGAACCATCTTCGAAATTTGGACGTTTTTCTGTAAAAATCATTGGCGCAACAGAAAAGAGCTAGAGACTTAAAATTTTATGTTTAGATTCCTTTTTCATAATAATTTAGTAGAAACAGTCTTCTGGATCTCACAAATTAAGATTTTAGTTGAAATTCATGATATTCTGGTTTTTGTATTAAATATTAAGGAAGCAAGATAGATTAATTAGGCTAATAAATAAGGCTAGGATGTTTAAATTTAAGTAGAAGGGAGATCCACTATAATCATAAAGATGTGAGAAGTTTCAATTGAATAAGTATCAAACTACAGCGATAGCGTATCTCCAAACGGCAAGTTCAGAGCTCGTCTACTGCGTGTAGTGTAATTAAATTAATTCTCTCGCCCAAAATATTTTACTTAGCCACGTCAGACTTTTATTATGATTACTTACCTGTGTGTTGAATGCACATTTAAATTGAGAGCCTCATCGGCTATCAGCAAAGGAAGTGATGATTTATTCAATAACTTAATGTGTTGCATTACTAGCCCAGCGGTTAGTCGGGAGAGCCGCTTTGATCAGGCGTTCCCTTAGCCGTCCGCACCACGGCTTTATATATAAGAACGCTGCGCGAGAGAGGAAGGCCCCAGTTCTCTCCAGACGCTAAATAGCACACCATCTGTGTCGGGAGTTGCGTCGCGTCAGTATCATTGCTATAAACAGCCTCGGATGCCGTAATAAGTTACTCGGGATACGTGTAACCATGAAATCATTTTCGAGTGAAGTGTTAATTCTGGGATGACTTTAATGATCTATCTTCAGTTTGCGTATGTCGTATTTTCACGTGCCGTCGCGGGACAAACATTCTACCATTATTTAGCGTGGCGTTTGATGAACATTATCATCAAATTATGGCGAGCATTCACTTAAATCTTTAATTTGAACAGTTATAGTTGCATCAGCGCATTAGACTTTGAACTGCTCTGGTAGTTGAATTGTGTGGTTTCTTTTTTTTTTCATCTGTGACTTTCACAATATAGCGAACGTTTTTACACGATCGTTTTTGATTATGAATCCCAGACAATCTCCTAATTCCTCAGAGCTTTAAGCTGTAGCTATAAGTGTATTTCTCAGATGAAGTGGACACTAGGAATTCTAATTACAGGCTTCACGTTTTGCTAATCACTTTCTGGTTGCCAATATTGTAGTTAGAGAGCCAGTGTTGAGAACGGCAAAAGACAGCATAAATAATAGGAACATTTTAAACAACATAATTCCACTCGCCGCCCCACATATGGTTAAACGGCAGGGAATTGCATCTTTTCTGCATTACATTACAATTCTACATTAAATAACAACAATAAATTCCACCCGCCGCCCCACAAACCGCAACGTTAAATTTCACCGTGCAGTTCACTGGCCGAGGTACAGTGTGTGACATTACAATGCGTGACTTGGAATTCCAGCATACAAGCTAACAGAATGAAAATGCTGCATAAAATTACCAATCTAAGTTTGAAAGAATAAATAACCAAAAATATTCAGTAAAAATAGCCTGTGACTTTCCATGCGCAAAGTAAGTAAAGAAAATTGCAAACATTACCTAATAAACACGCAAATATAACACTGCACTCTAAGAATAAGAGTGTCTACATAAAAAATGTAATTCAAAACTGTATTTTATCTAAAGTGAACCTGATGGTAGTTCAAAATGCTAATATTTACTGTGAACGATCGTATTGTTCATGTAATGTTAACTGGCACAAAAATTTTTCGTAGCTGACCTGTGGCAACGGAAACTCGATCCGCTTAAAGCGACAAACATTAAAAACCCAGCGCAGCAGCTAGGTAGCTAAAGCAAAGAAAACCTTGCGTAGTTCAGTGCAAGGACGTGCATCTATCCTAAGCAGGTCATGCTTCAATCACTGTGTTCCGCAAATTGCGACCGAGAGACTCAAATAATCAGAAAATAGAGATTTGTGAGAAGATGATGGTAGATTAAACTTGTTGAATGACTGAAATGAGACTAACGTTTTTTAGAAAGAACGATGTTGTGAATACTGAAACTCATTGGTTAGCTATTGCAACCATTTATACAAGGATAATTTGTTATTAAAAATATGACTCAGCCATGAAATTTAAGTTTTGAAATTGTAAACGCGCGTTAAATGTATAGCTTCTGAGTGCAAGCCAAATGGACAGATAAATTTCCTTAATCACGTTTAAACAATGAATCTGACTAACCTAAACGGACAAAACTCCGACTAAAACTTTCCGTTATCCATTGTCCAATTAAAGCTGCTGACAGGAGACGCCCTGAGACCTCTGCTGCAACTGCTAGCGAATTCATGCCATTGGTTTTAGCCAATAGCGTGCACGGGACACAGGTCACGTGTGTGGACGCTGGAGTGATCTGCGGTGCAGAACACAGTTGCTTTTCTCTCGTGTAATCCAGAAATCGAGCAGAACAGACTTTTTGGAAGGCAGAGCCTCTGGCTCTTCTTTTCACGACCGGCCGCCAACGTAAGTTAACATGAACCGCTTCCCCTTCCATTGCCCATTTTAATTAATTGTTCAACCTCCTAGATTGGCCCAAAACTGCTAACTTCCGTCCCTAGGCGCGCCCTTTGTACTCCGTATATTGAAATACAGGGTGATTCAAAAAGAATACCACAACTTTAAAAATGTGTATTTAATGAAAGAAACATAATATAACCTTCTGTTATACATCATTATCAGTATTTAAAAAGGTTTTTTTTTTCACTCAAAAACAAGTTCAGAGATGTTCAATATGGCCCCCTCCAGACACTCGAGCAATATCAACCCGATACTCCAACTCGTTCCACACTCTCTGTAGCATATCAGGCGTAACAGTTTGGACAGCTGCTGTTATTTCTCGTTTCAAATCATCAATGGTGGCTGAGAGAGGTGGCCGAAACACCATATCCTTAACATACCCCCATAAGAAAAAATCGCAGGGGGTAAGATCAGGGCTTCTTGGAGGCCAGTGATGAAGTGCTCTGTCACGGGCTGCCTGGCGGCCGATCCATCGCCTCGGGTAGTTGACGTTCAGGTTTCATAACTAACCTTTTTTGTAGGACTCTCCATACAGTTGATTGTGGAATTTGCAACTCTCTGGTAGCTCTGCGAGTCGATTTTCCTGGGCTGCGAACAAATGCTTGCTGGATGCGTGCGACATTTTCATCACTCGTTCTCGGCCGTCCAGAACTTTTCCCTTTGCACAAACACCCATTCTCTGTAAACTGTTTATACCAACGTTTAATACACCACCTATCAGGAGGTTTAACACCATACTTCGTTCGAAATGCACGCTGAACAACTGTCGTCGATTCACTTCTGCCGTACTCAATAACACAAAAAGCTTTCTGTTGAGCGGTCGCCATCTTAGCATCAACTGACGCTGACGCCTAGTCAACAGCGCCTCAAGCGAACAAATGTACAACGAAATGAAACTTTATAGCTCCCTTAATTCGCCGACAGATAGTGCTTAGCTCTGCCTTTTGTCGTTGCAGAGTTTTAAATTCCTAAAGTTGTGGTATTCTTTTTGAATCACCCTGTATATCCTCTTTATTGTACTTAATTTCCTGCTTTTTCATTTAACGGTAGCCCTAGATGCCCGCCCTCTAATCCTAGCCGCTCGACCTCCTGCACACTGCCGTCACGACGAATATTTAACAACCATCTTCACCCTTCCCTGCCATTTTATACATTAACATTGGTGTCAGAAGTTTCTCTCCCCATCCACAAACCACGTGCTCTTTTACAATGGTGTCAGGAGTGGGATGTTACAATCATATCCCCTCTTCCCGGCACGCACTCTTTTACACCACACACATCATAAATTACGCGCAAGCAAGCAGTGCAGCAACAACATTCTCGAACTAATCTTTACAAAATCATACTTCCAAAATTCAACATCTTCCGTATTTTTATTTCTACTTTGCAAACTATTTCCAGACCGCTCAGTAGCTGACCAGCACGTGACTCACTCAGTAGCTTCCCTTAAAATGGTACAGCAGTGACAGTGCTGCTTGTAACTAAAGATCCACTCTTGTCCTCAGAAACTTTGTGGCGTAACGCATTGGCCGTTAAAAACTGCTGTTTCGTATGAAGTGTAACACATGGAATGAAAATATAGCGTACTTCACATTTCTGAAATACCAAAAATAAACCATCCCTTTGGTCTTAGAACCAAGTCTGGACCGCTCGTCATTTGCTCTTTCTTGGGCTAAAACTTTCTCCACTCTCGAATGACTTTTTCCAAGACGCAGTTGAAAAGGAGGGGAAATAGTCCTTGTCTTACTCGCGTTCTGATTGTAAAGGCTTCTGAGATCTCGCCCATATATTTTATTTTTGACACTCTCTTAGGAAGAGTTTGTTTGATCGGCTTTCTTGATTTATCATCCACCCCAAACTCTTCCAAAATATTCTTTAATGCCTCTCTGTCGATGGAGTTATATGCCTAATGAAAATCAACAGACACGACCACGTAGTTATTTCCTCCAGTTTTTTTGTACCTGATGATGTTCCTCAGGTTAAAGATCTGTTCTGGGCAAGAACGGCCCTTGCGGAAACCAGCTTGATATTCTCCAGCCAGTTGGTCAAGATGACCTTCTATTCTGTTCTGTATTGCTTTGGAGAGAATGTCATATGGAACAGATACTAATGACATGCCCCTATAGTTACTGACATTCTTTTCAATGACTTTCTTGTGTAGAGGATGGATTAAAGCTGGCTGCCATTCACTTGGTATCATCACAGTTCTCCAAATCTCCTCAAAATGTTGGACTAGTACGTCTAGAGTTTCATTATTTGTCAGGTTCAGTAATTCCGCCACTATTGAATCCTCTCCAGCTGCCTTATTATTCTTAAGGTTGTTGATGATCACTTTGATCTCCTCTTTACCAGGTGGAGAAGAGTTGGGTAGTTTATGGATCGGGGCACATACAGAGAATCTTCCTTTCGGTTTATCACACCCGGCCGGCGTGGCAGAGCGGTTCTAGGCGCTTCTGTCTGGATCCGCGCGACCGCTACGTCGCAGGTTCGAATCCTGCCTCGAGCACGTATGTGTCTGATGTCCTTAATTTAGTTAGGTTTAAGTAGTTCTACGTTCTAGGTGATTGATGACCTCAGATATTACGTCCCATAGTGCTCAGAGCCATTTGAACCATATTTTCATCAAAATTAAGAAGGTTTTCAAAATAAGGAGACAAGATCGGGCAGGTTTCATTGTTTGTCTGGCCGAGCTTGCCATTTTCGTCTCTAAAAAAAAAGACTAGGGGCTAGGTATCCTTTCATCCTTTCAAATTCTTCTTGAACGTCTGATAGAAGTCTCTGGCATGGTTTTTCCGAAAATCCTGATCGATCTGTTCTAACTGCTGCTTCACATACAATCGCTTAGCCCTTCGTAAAGTTGGGGCTGCATATTTTCGAACTCCACGAAGTACATCAAAATCTTCAGGTCTCCTTGTCGAGTTCCACTTTTTCCAGGAATTTGTTCTTTGGGCCACCACCTCATCTCAAACCTCATTCCACCATCTATGCTTTCTCTTTTTAGCTGTCAGGATTGCAGTATTAGCTACGTGTTGGATCTTGGAGGCGATGTCCGTCCATTTATGAGATACAAATTTCAGTTACTGGTGATATTGTTCCAATACGTTTTGATTGATTTTGAGCTTCAAAACGTCACATTTATGAATTTTATTTCCGCTTTTCACGGCGTTATTGAGAAGGATGAAATTCATTTCGATCTTGGAGAGGTAATGATCCGAATAAAACTGGGCGCCTCTTCGCACTTTAACATTCATTATTTCATTAACTGCTGTTCTGGAGATTGATACATGATCAATCTGTTTCTCTCCACACACATTATCTGGTGATCGCCAAGTCTTCTGTTTGCTTTGTTTCTGTTTGTAAAATGCTGACATTATCTGAAGACTGAAGGATCGACACAAATTGAGGAGTCTTATACCATTCCTGTTAGCCATCTTGTGAGAAGGATACTTTCTAATCGTTGATCTGAATTGTGGTTTTATTCCCAGCTAAGCGTTAAAGTCATCTAGTGGGCTCTTTATGTTCTTAGATGGTATTTTCTCTAACTGTTCTTCTAGAAGGTCCCAGAATTGTTCAAATTTTATGTGATTATGTCTGTTATCTTTACTGATTGGTGCGTGCACATTGTTCAGTGTGTATCCTTTGTTACCACAGCTGAGAGTTAGATTAGAATGTCTCTCAGAAGGACTGAAGAACTCCACGATTGAACTGACAACCTTCTTAAGAACAACTAAAGCTGTGCCAAGTACAGGCATGTTCTTACGTATTTTGACTGCCCTTTTGCCTTTATAAATCCTGTAACCATTGTGTCTTCATCTAGGTATCCGGTTTCTTGAACGGCCAAGATGGTTATGTCATGTTTGTCCATCATAATCGTCCACTGTTTGTGTTTCCCAACTTTCAATAAAGAAGTGACGTTCAAAGTACCAAAATAGTGATTCTGTTTTGTCTTGAATTTTGTATGCGTAGTCATGTCTTCAAAGCATCTAGGTTCAGGCACCCCAGAATCCACAGGCCTGATTGCACTCCTAAGCGTGGTAGATGCCCTCAAAGAGGTACTACCTGTGGTAGTGTCATTTTCGTGACGACATTCCATGATGCTTGGTTGTTCAAAATGGTGTGGGTCGGACAAATTCTTCCCGGTAACAGAACCGAGGTTGGAAGCCCAGGAGCTTGATAATAGGCCGCTCCCCTCGAGTCAGACGCCCTTCGCAGCCGCTTCTCTGAAGAGCAGGCGCTTCTGAATGAAGACAGTTCATCGGCTTTATCCACCGTTGGGACATGTTTGTCGTCTTCTGCCTTCAAAACCGTTGAACATCTTCACCGTCACCCTGGTAGGGGCCATCACAAGTTACTATTAGCCGGGCCAGCTGAACCGAGGTTTTTTAAGAAGGTGTTACTCCTGTATCACTCCTCCTTTGTTCTGGCTTGTGACAGACAGAGCCTGGCTCTGGCGGGGTTAAACCAGAAACCTTACTATTGATGAGAAGGGTAATAATAAGTGCACTTCTCTTCCTGCTACATTGGGTATTCATCTCGAGTCTGTACCTAAAAATTGTCAAGTGATTTAAATTCATTTCGAAGGGTTCTATCATTTGAGAGTTCTATTCTCTTCCCCTGTTCTACTGTTCATAAGCGGTTTGTTATGACTTTATCGTCCGCAGCTCGTGGTCGTGCGGTAGCGTTCTCGCTTCCCGCGCCCGGGTTCCCGGGTTCGATTCCCGGCGGGGTCAGGGATTTTCTCTGCCTCGTGATGACCGGGTGTTGTGTGATGTCCTTAGGTTAGTTAGGTTTAAGTAGTTCTAAGTTCTAGGGGACTGATGACCATAGATGTTAAGTCCCATAGTGCTCAGAGCCATTTGAACCATGACTTTATCGAACGGATTGTAAATACACTAATATTCAGACGAAGCTTCTGGAAATTTGTCTTCGAATTGTTGGTGAAGATTTTCCAGACTTACTCCGCCGATCCCACTAAGTTTACCTACATCCAGCTCATTTTCCTTCACTAAATCATTCTGACAAGACAACACCTCGCAGTTTCCCTTCTCCAACTGCATTTTCCGAAGTCCAAGTCTTCTTTTAAAGGCGAATACTTTCTGACTCAGGAACATGATATTACTATTTCGGCCTTGAAGTGGTACGGTGGGGACATCCAGTTTCTCAAAACCGTTGTCCAAGTAGCACAACGTGCGAAGCCATTTTTAATCCAGGAACACACCCGCGAGTATAGGTCTTCTTTTCATTAGGAAAAGACGAAGTTCATCCTCCAGCTCCACAGTGTGACGAAGAACTTTACTATGTGCAGTACAAGTGAATGACGAGTAGAACCCATCTCCTCGCAGAGAATGGATTGTACCTTACTGTTACCTCGTGCTTTCACAAAATTTCCAACACTGATCGTTCAGCTCTTTATTGACTTTCGATTGCACTATTTTAGAAGCCAATGTCTCCCTGTGTATCAGGCAACGTGTGAATTTTACAGAAGAAGAAACAGCACACAGTCTTGCCGTAAACCTCTTTTTATTTCCAGTAAACGCTGCAGCCCCATCGGTACATATACCAACACAATTTTTCCATGACATATTGCTGCCAACAAAAAAGGAATCACAAGAAAGAAAATATCTTGGCCCGTAGTTCTCCCTTCGGAAGACAGACATTCCTTAAGCATTTCATTTTATAACAGTAGCATACAGAAATGTAAAGCTGGAAAAGATTTCCGATATGAGAACTGTCATCAAGCTGCAGAGCAAATAATAGATTATCATGAAGTCGAGGTAGCAACCAAGTTTTCATCATCTGAGAGTGGTATCGACTTCAGACTCTAGCCAAACATTTCTCCATGCATGATTTTGTACGTTTCGACGGCTGGAGGAAGAATTAATTTCTCACCAATAATGTATGGTCTTTTGGATTTTACAGTTAAGTAGCATACTTCTAGGGACGCTCTTAGGGCTTTCTTAGGGACAGACGTCTGCTTTCTGAGGAACTTAACATTTCCTTTGAGTTGTCGCTCATGATGCTTAGAATTCGTTGGGTTTGCCGCCATGGTCTGTATGTTTTGTACGCAGGTGTCTCTTTCTTTTTGTAAGCTCCGGACTGAAATCTCCAAACAAAGAACGTGTTATAGTAGTTCCTCATTACTTAAAAGAATGCTTATAAAGCCTAATATCACAATCAAATGTATGTTTACTTCAGTTTTGCGTTTAGAACTAATGTTACTGATCGGAACAGGGAAAGAAGTGCTAGGACAGTAGATTTTGACTGAACATAAATTAAGGGGAAGAGACTCTATGTGAATCATTTCCATGGGATCTCTTGTTGACACTTACAATCAGTTACTTATCCATGGGAATGGTGACTGTTTTACCTTTTTTCAACTACTTCTATTGAGCACGCGCTAGAACTCAATGTCTAGCCAACACACTATCTTTGAACTGACTAGCAGAAATCAAGTGTTTTCTAAGGGTTCCCAACGTCTTGCACCATTTTAGATTGTCGAAAGCTTTTTCTACGTCGACATATCCTACGAACGTGTCTTGATTTATCTTCAGTCTTGCTTCCATTATCAGCTGCAGCGTCACAGCGGCCTCTCTGGTGCCTTTACCTTTCGTAAAGCCAAACTGATCACCATATGACGGATCCTTAGTTTTCTTTTCCAGTCTTCTGTATACGAGTACAATTCTTGTCAGTAACTTGAATCCATTAGCTGTTAATCTAATTGTACGATAATTCTCGCACTTCTCGACTGTTACTATCATCGGAACTGTGTGTATGTTCTTTTTCGAAAAGTCTGATGGTATATCGCCAGCCGCATGCATTCCACAAATCAACGTGAACAATGTTTTTGTTGCCGCGTCCCCAAGACATTTTTAGAAATTCCGATGGAGTGTTATCAGTCCCTTCTGCCTAATTTAATGTAACTGTTGCAGAGCTGTCTTCACCCTATCGACTGCTGTTTCTTCTTCTGTCACATCATGAGATAAATCCTTACCTTCAAAGAGAAGAGGCCCCCAATTTCTCTTTTCATCTATCTATCACCTCCTCTGCATTTCACAGTGGAATTTCGTCTGCGCTCTCAACGTTGCAGGCCTTTTTTTTATTTCACGGAAGGTTTTTTCAACTTTCCTACATGCTGAGTCAGTCTTTCCGACAATCATTTCTTCTTCGATTTTTGACATTTTTCATGCAGCCATTTCGCCTTAGCTTCCCTGCACTTCCTATTTATTTCATTCCTAAATGACTTGCAGTTCTGTATTCCTGAATTTCCCTGAGTATTTTTGTACTTCCTTCTTTCCTCGATCAAGTATTTCTTCTGTTAACCACGGTTTCTTTGCAGTTACCTTCTTCGTACTTAAAATTTTTCTGTCCAACTCATGGAACTGCTCTAAAAAGATGCCCAACCCTTTCAGCTCAACTGCCTATAGATCTATTTATTATCACAGTACCTATAGCCCCAGAGAACTTCAAGCGTATCTATTCATTCCTTAGTATTTCTGTATCTCACGTCTTGGCACATTGATTCCTCGTGAATAGACTCCTAGACTTTAGCCCGCTCTTCATCTTTACTACATTGTGATCTAAGTCTATATCTGCTCGCGGGTACGCCTTACAATCCAGTGTCGTATTTCTGAATCTCTACCTGACCATGATGTAATCTAACTGATACCTTCCCGTATCTCCCGGCCTTTCCCAAGTACTCCTCTTCTTCTGGTGATTTTTGAACAGGGTATTCCCTATTACCATTTGAATTTTTTTGTGGAAGTTATTTAGTATTTCTCTTCTCTCATTCCTAATACCAAGCCCATATTCTCCCGTAACCCTTTCTTCTACCCCTGCCCTATAACCGCATTCCAATCACCACGACTGTTAGACTTTCATCTCCTTTACGTATTGAATTACCCATTAAATATCCTCATATACTTTCCCTATCCCTTTGTGTTCTGCTTGCGACATCGGCTGATATATCTGAACCACAGCTGTACTTGTCGGTTTGCTATCGATTCTGATGAGAACGACCCTACCACTGAACTCTTCGCAGTAACTCACTCCGTGCCCTGCGTTCCTACTCATAACGAATCATAGTCCCATTATACCGTTTTATGCTGCTGTTGCTATTACCCTATTCTAATGTGACTAGAGATCCCTGCCTTATTTCCATTTTATTTCACTCATCCCCACTATATCTAGACTTAGCCTTAGCATTTCCCTTTTCAAATTTTGTGGCTTCCCTATCACGCTCCGACCCGTAGAATGTTTTCATTTCGCTGATTATTTACTCATTCTCTCATGGTCACCTCCTCCTTGCCAATCCCTTTCCGGAGATCCGAATGGGAGACTATTCCTGAATCTTTTGCCAATAGAGAGATCATCATGATACTCTTTGAATAACAGACCACGTGTCCTGTGGATACACGTTATGTGTCTTTAATTCGTTGGTTTACATTGCCTTTTCCATGCTCATGCCGTAGATCAATGCTGATTTTCCGCCTTTTCGGGTCAGTTTCTCACACGAAGGGTGAGAGAGTGCCTCCTCCCTCTTTGACAACGCCGTTGGCAGAGTGAGGGTGACTTCTTGTGCTCCAAGTCTTCGGCCGCCATTGCTGATGGTTTTTTATTCAAAATTAAAGCTGTGGCGGGCTTATAGCCCGGCACCGAGGACGTTTTCACTACCAGTCAAAGACGGTACCCCGAGACCACGGGTGTCATTAGCAGTTGTTAAACGTTTGGTAAATAGATAACGCTGCGTGTGATCGGTGACGGGATGTGTGATGAAATATTCGCGATTTTTCTCAGCATTCCAGGCGACAGGACATACTGGTCAGTCCTCGTGAAAGAAGCCAGCCGCTGGACGAGCCTTCTTGGTTAACGGGAACGAGAATCTGAGGCTAGCTATATTTGTTCACCATAAATCTTTTTCTTAGACAATAGGAATTATAAATATTTCAATAAAAGGCGTTACCTTCCTTCTATTACTCTTGCCCCCCCCCCCCCCCCAATTTTGTGGACGGCTGGCATAGAGTATAGGAAAGATAAACATTGTGATGCATTAAAAAGAAGTTGTAATGGGAAGAAAAGAAAGTGTCATATAAAAAGGCACTTTTCGTAGATATCAGCGGTGCTAGGCGCCATTTCGTAGAGATATCAGCGGTGCCAGGCGCCATTTTGTATTACTTATTAACCTGAGAGGCTGACGGCGTAGGCAACGTGCGCCGTGTGTTGCCTATAATAAAGATATTTCTGCATATCGAAGGAGACAGGCCCAGCAAAATTACATAATCAGACTCGTTTCTAAAATATCTTTCACCGCTTATCGATACTTGTTCTTAAGGTTTCCCATCAATTTAGGGGTATAGGCAGTGTGCAGAACACCTGGTTAGCAGGCCCTGCTAGTTCGGTGAATTCTCGTCGTTCCAGGTCTAGAAAGTACTAAAGGATGCATAGCGTCGCCGGGAAATAATATTTTACCTCTATCAGAACTTATTTCCCATTACGCGCTGTTCGTCCATGAGATCAACAGCGGTGGAGAAAACAGCGCTCTAGTTATGTCGTGTTTCTTGTCTTCCGGAAAGCATTCGACACCGTCCCGCACTGTCCTTTAGTGAAAAAAAAACGGCCTTAGGGAGCACAGGACCAGATTTCCGTCTAGATTCCCTACAGACAGAACTCAGCACATCGCCATTAACCGGACAAAATCGACAGACGTGAAGGTAATTTCTGGAGTACCCAAAGTTAGTGTGACAGGACAATTACTAGAACGATATTTTCACTCTGCAGCGGGGAGCGCGCTTATTTGAATCTTCCTTGTAGATTAAAGCTGTATGCTGGATTGAGACTCGAACTCGAGACTTATGCCTTCGCCGACAAGGGCTCCACTAACTGAGCTACGCAGGGAGGACTCAGCACTCCTCTTCATAACTGTACTTCCACCAGTGCCTAGTCTGCTTTCTTTCCCGTGTGCTGGTCTTATAAGTTTCGCAGGAGAACTTCTGTGAAGTTTGGAAGATAGAAGACGAAGCACTGGAGGAAGTAAAGTTGTGAGGTCGACTGCTTGTGTAGCTCAGTCGGTAGAGCACAGGCCCACGAAAGGCAAGGGTCTCGAGTTCGTGTAGCGTTTGCGGCAGGTATGTTTAACATGCCAGGTTAAAAAATGGTTCAAATGGATCTGAGCACTATGGGACTAAACATCTGTGGTCATCAGTCCCCTAGAACGTAGAACTACTTAAACCTAACTAACCTAAGGACATCACACATATCCATGCCCGAGGCAGGATTCGAATCTGTGACAGCAGCAGTCGCGCTGTTCCGGACTGAGCGCCTAGAACCACTAGACCACCACGGCCGGCAACATGCCAGGAAGTATCAGGACAGTTGCTGTATACTCCGTGTACAGACGGTAATGTAGAAAGGTCAGAAGCTCATTGAGAGCCTCCTCAGTTGGTACAGTTATCTATAAGAAAGTAACAACGCCAGAAGACAGTATCGATTTGCAGAATGACCTGTAGAGGACTGATGAACGGAGCACGCCCTGTGAGTTGACTTTGAACGTAAATAAATGTAAATAAATGCCATTGTGGCCGAGCGGTTCTAGGCGCTTCAGTCTAGGCGCTACTGTCGCAGGTTCGAATCCTGCTTAGGGCATGGATGTGTGCGATGTCCTTAGGATAGTTACGTTTAAGTCGTTCTAAGTCTACGGGACTGATGACCTCAGGTGTTAAATCCCATAGTGCTCAGAGCAATTTGAACCATTTGAAATGTAACATATTACGCATAGGCCTACATACGGAAAGAAATCGATTATAAAAATACACTATTGACAAAAAATCGATGGAAACATTATCTACCGTAAAATACATGGGAGTACTTATTTAAAGTGACGATAAATGGGCTGCACACATAAAAATAGTAGGAAAACTAGATGTCATACCGAGATACCTGATATGGATCTTAGGGAAAGGCAACTCATCCACGAAGGAAGTAGCTGACAACGTGCCTTTTCGACCAGTTCTTGAGTAATGTTCGCCAGTATGGGATTCTTACGAGGTAGGACTCATAGAAGAGGTGGGAGAGATCCAACGTTGAGCCGCGCATGTCGTCACTGGATCGTTTAGTCTGGGCGAGAGTGTCACACAGACGCTCAACAAATTCCAGTGGCAGACATCAGAAGAGAGGCGCTGTGCACCACGGAGAGCTTTTCTACTGAAGCTTTCACAGAGACTTTCCGGAAAGTATCGGAAAACATATTAATTTCTCCCACATACCTCTCGCGAAATGTCCACGACAAGAAAATACGAGAAATTAGAGCTAATACTGGGGCTTAACAACAATCATTCTTACCACACGGTATTCGAGAGTAGAACATTGACTGGAATACCCTCCGCCACACACCTTTAGGTGGCTTGTGGAGTATGATGTGAATGTAGATGTTGACTACCCTCCCTCCAAGATAAAATATTGCGGCTTCCCTAAAGAGAAACTCTCAATTTAGACACGAACTTAATTTCATATCCCACCTAATGGTTGGTTTGGCACCTAGTCATGTGCTTTTCAGGTGTCTAGTGGGGTGTCACCGCCAGACACCACACTTGCTAGGTGGTAGCCTTTAAATCGGCCGCGGTCCGTTAGTATACGTCGGACCCGCGTGTCGCCACTATCAGTGATTGCAGACCGAGCGCCGCCACACGGCATGTCTAGAGAGACTCACTAGCACTCGTCCCAGTTGTACAGCCGACTTCGCTAGCGATGGTTCACTGTCTACATACGCTCTCATTTGCCGTGACTACAGTTTAGCATAGCCTTCAGCTACGTCATTTGCTACAACCTAGCAAGGCGCCATATTCAGTTACTATTCTGAACAGATAATATTGTGAATCATGTACCATCAAGAGCGATGTTCATCATTAATGGATTAAAGTTAAGTATCAAACTAATTACGTCCGCTTTCTGAATTCTAATTCCTTGTCATGTTCCAGACCTCACGTCAGTATAGTTCTTCCCTCCTCACGCCAGCCTGCGTGAGCTAAAACGCGTGCATTTCGGCCTCCTCTAGTAACACGGTGTTGGCTCTTCTGCCAACCCAACATCTAGAAACACGGTATACACCTCACTGCCTTGATCCACGGCTTTCAAGGTGTCACTTTAGAGAAGTGCGAGCTGGATTTCAAATGATCGATGTTTACGCAGTCCGTACTGGAGGAGATCATTCGGTTATAGACACCTCGTTGCGTTTGAGCTAAGAATATGCTCTAACGTTCCACAGCAGATAGATGGCTCCAGTATTTTTGTGGATCACTTCAGTTACCCTCCTTGTAGACGGATTTGCATTGTGGCTTTCTTCCATCTACTGCGCACAGTTATTTATTCTAGAGGTCTTTGTTGTAATACTCGTAGAAAGAAGCGGCTGAGAGTGCACTGAATATGTCAGTAATGCACTGCGGTAGCTCAATGCGCAGGCGAGGCAGTGCAGACGAGGTGGGTACGCTGAGTGCGCCTTTGCAGCCCGGAGCGCCCCGTCGGCCTGCAGGCAGTTAGCTGGTCGCGCCTGCGCAAGTGCAGCCGTCCGCACACCGCACATCCGTCGCGCCCATCCAGCCGTGCCTAATGCCGCCTCATCGCCGCTGTTTGCCCTGTGCTGCCGGCTAATGCCTCTCCGCTCGCAGCCACTGGGCGCATGTCCCCTTGAATTACTGTAATTGCTCCTGGCCACAGTACCGCGTAGCAACAACAGAGAATTGGATAGCACGCTGGAAACAAGAAAGAATGTAAGTTTAAGCCATAAAAAGAAACACCTGAATAACCTCAACAAACACCAACGAGCCACTTTTTGTGAAGCTTTAATTATGCTAGGATCCGTTTCTAACTTTCCCCCGTCTTCACGTAGCGTGTAATACATTATATCTTCATTTACACGACGTTTCTATAGGCTTCTTTTTAAGCACGGCACACTTATTTTAGCTACCACTTTTCTCCAGTTATCTACTTACGTTTAGTTAACAAGTAAGTGCATTCAGTTTGTTTATATAATTCGTCGCTCCTTTCTTTGCCTTTATATCTATAGCACAAACACTTTCAAGTTTACTGACGCAGCATGGCGGACTAATGTGTTTATTTTGTCTATTTACATTGGAAGTAACATGTATAGTCAAGTTGCAGTTTTCTTAAAAATACCAAAATTAGTTCTTAATTCAGTTACGTTTACAGATTAAAAATTTCCGACCTTAAAACTAGTTACGAGGGCTGTTCAATAAAGAATGATCATAATTTTTTTTGACAACATACCTTTACTCACCCTCATAATTTTGATGGTCCTTCTCAAAGTAGGCTCCCATGAATGCGACGCACTTGTCCCAACGTTTCTGCCAGCCTTCAAATACATGCTGAAACCCATTTTTTGAAAGGTCCTTCAAAATGGCCTCCGCAGCCTTCACTACTGCTTCTGATGATTGATAATGCCTTCCACGAAGCCATTTCTTCATGTTAGGGAACAGAAAAAAGTTACATGGGGCCAAATCTGGACTATAGAGAGGGTGAAGGATGCAGTTCACTTGGATTTTTGCAAGATATTCAACAACAACATTGATAATCTGAGGCCGCGCATCGTGGTGCAGCATCCAGCCTACTTCACGGAAATGTGGTCTTTCGCGCCTGATATGGACTTGCAATGTTTCCAGAACTTCATTGTAGTATTGTCCAGATACTGATGTGTGTGCGGGTACAACATGCTGATAAGCCATTCCATGAATGTCAAAGAATGAGATGACCACACTATCCCAGCAGAAGCAGCCACTTTTGGGGGTTGGTGATGAAGGAGATTTCCACACTGAGCTTTGCTATTTGCTCTCACGATCAAAATGATGTGGCCAAGTACGAGGTGCATTCAAGTTCTAAGGCCTCCGATTTTTTTTTCTAATTAACTACTCACCCGAAATTGATGAAACTGGCGTTGCTTCTCGACGTAATCGCCCTGCAGACGTACACATTTTTCACAACGCTGACGCCATGATTCCATGGCAGCGGCGAAGGCTTCTTTAGGAATCTGTTTTGACCACTGGAAAATCGCTGAGGCAATAGCAGCACGGCTGCTTAGTGTGCGGCCACGGAGAGTGTCTTTCATTGTTGGAAAAAGGCAAAAGTCGCTAGGAGCCAGGTCAGGTGAGTAGGGAGCATGAGGAATCACTTCAAAGTTGTTATCACGAAGAAACTGTTGCGTAACGTTAGCTCGACGTGCGGGTGCGTTGTCTTGGTGAAACAGCACACGCGCAGCCCTTCCTGGACGTTTTTGTTGCGGTGCAGGAAGAAATTTGTTCTTCAAAACATTTTCGTAGGATGCACCTGTTACCGTAGTGCCCTTTGGAACGCAATGGGTAAGGATTACGCCCTCGCTGTCCCAGAACATGGACACCATCATTTTTTCAGCACTGGCGGTTACCCAAAATTATTTTCGTGGCGGTGAATCTGTGTGCTTCCATTGAGCTGACTGGCGCTTTGTTTCTGGATTGAAAAATGGCTTCCACATCTCATCCATTGTCACAACCGACGAAAAGAGAGTCCCATTCATGCTGTCATAGCGCGTCAACATCGCTTGGCAACATGCCACACGGGCAGCCATGTGGTCGTCTGTCAGCATTCGTGGCACCCACCTGGATGACACCATTCGCATTTTTAGGTCGTCATGCGGGATTGTGTGCACAGAACCCACAGAAATGCCAACTCTGGAGGCGATCTGTTCAACAGTCATTCGGCGATCCTCCAAAACAATCCTCTCCACTTTCTCGATCATGTCGTCAGCCCGGTTGTGCGAGCCCGAGGTTGTTTCGGTTTGTTGTCACACGATGTTCTGCCTTCATTAAACTGTCTTACCCACGAACGCACTTTTGACACATTCATAACTCCATCACCACATGTCTCCTTCAACTGTCCATGAATTTCAATTGGTTTCACACCACGCAAATTCAGAAAACGAATGATTGCACGCTGTTCAAGTAAGGAAAACGTCGCCATTTAAGTATTTAAAACAGTTCTCATTCTCGCCGCTGGCGGTAAAATTCCATCTGCCGTACGGTGCTGCCATCTCTGGGACGTATTGACAATGAACGTGGCCTTATTTTAAAACAATGCACATGTTTCTATCTCTTTCCAGTCCGTAGAAAAAAAATCGGAGGCCTTAGAACTTGAATGCACCTCGTATCATCAGCAGGGTTACATTTGAAAGAAACTCCGGATCTTCCTCTTACTTCAACTTTTACTGCATGCACGCGAATGTCCGTTTGTTCGGGAATCAACAGTCTTGGTACCTATCGCGCACAAAGACGTGTCTTGTGTAATTTTTCTGTCACCAACATGAGGGTGGCACCCAATGAAATGTTCAGTATTTCAGAAAGTGAGCTTAAGGTAATTCGTCGATCCTATCTCACAATGAGAGCAGCACTGTTAATTTTTTCTTCCGTAAGAGCAATAACTGGAGCACACCTGGTCCACTTTAGTTTGAAATTGATTGTCTCCCTTCTTTAAACATTTTAAACCACCTTCAAGGTGTGCTGTAGGGAAGAACAGACTCTCCATAGGCCTCCTGTAACATTGTATAGGCCTCAGCTGAAAATTTGTTGAGACGAAAGCAGAATTTCAAAGCCGCATATTGTCCTCGCCTGTTACCTCAACTGCAGTGGTAGGCGATATTGAACATGTCTGGCCTTGCCTGCCTCTCACAGGCGGGAACCAGGAGTCCCAACAATGAAACTACTACGGTGTTTTTGTTGCACATTAAGCTAACGGAATGTCATAAGGTTAAATTTTAGCGCGAGAAATTATGGCCTTAAAAATTATGATCATTCTTTGCTGAACAGCCCTCGTACGCACGTATGCACAGTAAAAAATTAGACAGAGTATAAGGGCTGTAATGTAATAAGTCCCACGAGGCCTATTTTAAAATGATTACAGTAGCAATTAACATGAATGGTTATTTCCTATGTGGAGTAATGACTGACAATATGATTTCTCATTTGTATGAAATGCTGCTAAGTTACTGTGATGAATGTTGATTAAGTGAGATGACACCGTATTGCCAATTTTTTTAGGTGCTGGTAATACATACTTACACGTTGTTTTGACCGAGTAAAGAAAGAAGTAAACGACTTCTATCACACACTGCTATTAAATTGTCACATTGGGAAACAGAACGTAAAATTATAGACTTTTGCTTATCATCACTGTTCCTTTTTTGTCCTGATTGTATTTCATGTGTGATCTTATAAGTAATTTATAGAGATTCCGTTAGATAAATTTGCTTCTGTAACTGATACAGGCTGTAATTTGTAGTTACGCAACTGTGGGAATAAATTTCTTTCTTGGTATATAGAAAGTGTCTGGCTGTTGTAATTCAACCGCTATTAATGTGGATAAACTGGAGAGAAACAACTGACCCATTAATCGTTGCAACCTCGATGTTGGATTAAGAAAAAAATTGGCTGCAGGAGCCCAGTAGGTAGGTCTGTTCGACCTTTAAATTCTTACGTTATCTCAGTTCAGACCGGAGTGAGCCATCTAACAACCCTCTACACTCAAGAATTGATTTGTCAGTGATATTAATGATTAATGAAAAACAACACTGCTGTATTAATATACATTTATTGTGTCGTGACTTGTTCGGTCTTTCAGTTATGCCACTATTACGATATAAAAGGTCTGAGACAAGACAGTGTAGTGTACACAGTGGCCCCTGTCACATGAACTTACTTCTCGACATGCTTCCTTCAGCTGGTTGGCAGAATGTTTCCAGATTTTGCGTCTAATGTTACATATGACAACCAGACGATTTATATCACGATATTGGTACAACTCGGCAACCCGATGGTAGGAAACAGAGTCAGCCAAGAATTCGGCTCGTGCGCCATGTCTTGGCATGAGTGCCATAGAGCACCGCCTGTCAGCACAACTCTCCCGCCGCCAAGGCACGCTGTCTGAGTGTGAGGAGGGGAACCACGAAAACGGCACATTTAAATGGCAATGCAGTTGCATTGCATACAACTTGCTTTCATATTTCACATTCCTCCACAACATATATCACAAACAAAACAAATTTCCAGTTTTATTTATTTTCAGCGCTGGTACAAAATATTGGCATACGCACTGACGCAGGCACTATTACAGACTTTTTGACACGTAATAGTGAATTTATTTAGTTTCTTAATCCAAAAAGGTCTTTTGACACACACATATGTTGACTGAAATATGGTTGCACCTTTGTAATCTCAGTAAAAAACTTTCTATAGGCAAGATCCCATAATTTTGTTTTTCGATAACCAGTTTTGGCACACTTCGCTGTCATCTTATGATCTTCAAAAATTATTGTTACAAAAGGTGATCATTATGAGTTGGAACCTCACGTCAAATGTTTCCAACGTGATTAGGGCCGCACGATGTGAATTAAGAGACTTTGAACGCGGAATAGTAGTTGGAATTAGATGGATGGGACATTCCATTTCGTAAATCGTTAGGGAATTCAACTGAGTGTGTCGAGAATACCAAATTTCAAGTTTTACCTCTCAGCACGGGCAATGCACTGGTCGACGGCCTGAACTTAATGACCGAGTGCGATGGCTTTTGCGAGGAGTTATCAGTTCTAACAGACAAGCAACACTGCGTGAAATAACCACAGAAATCAATGTGGGACGTTCGAGTAATCCTTGGCGATAGTGCGGCAAAATTTGGCGTTAATGAGCTATTCAAGCAGGCGACCGACGAGAGCGACTTTGCTACCAGCACATCGCCTGCAGCGCCTCTCCTGCGCTCGTGACCATATTGGTTGGACACTAGAAGACAAAAACCGCGGTCTGGTAAGACGAGTCCCGATTTCAGTTGGTAAATGCTTGTGGTGGGGTTCGAGTGTACCGCAGACCCCATGAAGCCATGAACCCGAGTTGTAAGAAGGCACTGTTCAAGCTGGTGGCGGTTCCACAATGGCGTGAGCTATGTTTACATAGAATGCACTGGGTCCTCTGGTCCAACTGAACCGACAGTTGACTGGAAATGGTTAGATCCGGCTACTTAGAGACCAATTGCAGTCACATATGGACTTTACGTTCCCAAGCAACGATGGAACTTTGCGGATAACAATGAGCCATGTCAGCGGGCTACAACAGTTCGCGATTGGTTTGAAGAACATTCTGGACAGTTCGAGCGAATGATTTGGCCACAGTGATCGCCCGACATGAATCCTCTCGAACATTAATAGGACATAAGCTCGTTCGTGTACAAAATCCTGCACCGGCAACACATTCGCAATTATGGTTGTCTATAGAGGCATCGTGGCTCAGTATTTCTGCATGAGACTTCCAGTGACTTGTAGAGTCCCTGCTACGTTGAGATGCTGTGCTACGCCGGGCCAAAGAAGCTCCAACACGGTATAGGGAGGTATTAGGAGCCATATTTGTAATTTTTCCTTTAAGAATGGTCGGTTTCCTGAAAGATTAAAGTACTCGGTAGTAAAGCTGCTTTATTAGAAGGAAAAAAGGAAATTGTTGACCTATTTATATGCCATCAGCGTTTGGTAAAGTTATTGAAAAGGCTGTGCTTGTAAGGATCATTGATCATTTTATTTCACTTGATTTGCTATCAAACACAGTTCGATTTTAGAAGTGGTTTAACCGTTGAAAATGCTATGTTCTCCTTTCTGCGTGAGGTACTGGATGGATTGAACAAAAGGATTCGAACGCTAGGCATCTTTTTTTATTTAACTAAGGCGTCTGATTGTGTTAATCACAAAATATTACTCCACGAGTTGGACCGTTATGGAATACGGGGACTAGCTCACAATTGATTCACCTCTTAGTTTAATAACACACAGAAAAACGTCATTCTTCACAGTGTTGAGAATGGCTGTCATTTGGGGTCTGAGTGGGGCACGGTTAAATGTGGAGTGGCGCAGGGATAGTACAGCTACCATACCTGTTCGTTATTTATATAAATTATATGCCCTCTAGTATTATAGATGATTCTAAAATACAGTGGCTCTAAGCACTATGGGACTTAACATCTGAGGCCATCAGTCCCTGAGTCTTAGAACTACTTAAACCTAACTAAATTAAGGACATCACACACATCCATGCCCGAGACAGGATTGGAACCAGCGACCGCAGCAGCAGTACGGTTCCGGAATGAAGATTCTAAAATACTTCTGTTTGCTGATGACACAACTTGGTAGTAAAGGATGTTGTGTGCAACGTTGGTACTGTTGCAAATAGTGCAGTTGAAGACACAATTTCATGGCTTGTAAAAAATAAACTAACGCTGAAGCACAGTAAGACTCAGTTTTTATAGTTTCCAACACGTAATTCAATAAAACCCGATGTTTTAATTACACAGAATGGGCATATGACAAATGAAACCGGACAGTTCAAATTTGTAGGTGTTCAAATAGATAGTAAACTGTCGTGGAAAGCCCACTTTCAGGATCTTGTTCAAAGACTTAATGCTGCCACTTTTACTATTAGAACGGTACCTGAAGTAAGTGATGTTCGACACGAAAAGTAGTCTACTTTGCTACCGAGCGAGACGGCACAGTGGCTAGCATACTGGACTCGCATTCGGGAGGACGACAGTTCAATCCCTCGTCCGGCCATCCTGGTTTAGGTTTTCCGTGATTTCCCTAGATCGCTTTACGCATTTGCCGGGATGGTTGAAAGGGCACGACCGATTTCCTTCCCCGTCCTTCCCTAATCCGATGAGACCGATGACCTCGCTGTTTGGACTCTTCCCCCAACACAACCCAACCCAAACCTACTTTGCTTATTTTCATTCGCTTATGGCGCATGCTATTATATTTTGAGGTAATTCTTTGCATTCTCAGAAGATGTTTTTGGCTCAGAAACGGGCATTTCGAGCAATAAGTCATGTAAATTCGCTAACCTCTTGTCGACCCCTGTTCATTAGTCTGAGTATTCTGACATTGACCTCTCAATATATATGTTCTTTAGTGTCGTTTCTTGTTAACAATATCAGCTTATTCTCAAGAATTAGCAGCTTTCACTCAGTTAATACTAGGTAGAAATGCAATCTGCATTTGGATCACACCTCCTTGACTCTTGTACAGAAAGGCGTGCAGTATACTGCTGCATCCATTTTCAGTAAGTTACAAGAAGAATTCAAAAATCTTCGCAATAATCCACGCACTTTCAAATCGAAACTGATGGGTTTCCTCATGGGTCACTCCTTCTATTCTGTAGAGCAGTTTCTTGTAAAATTAAGCTGATATTTGTGTTATATTGTTGATTATGTTTATACAAACTTATAGCTTGTCTTTTTAGGGTTCATAAATATTTTACTTGATCTGTTGTTGCTTTCACATTGTAACTTCATGTACTGACACATTCCATGACCTTCGAGATTTACGGCCCTACGGAACTAGACGTATAAAGTAAAAAGATAAAAGTTTCATAATTATGCGATCTTGGCTACAGAAAGATTTTTACCAAGTAAAACAGATCGTTTTCTCTCATTTCTTTCATGAGAAATTTGAATAATTTTGCAACCGCATTGTGAGGATGTAAAACCTCTGTAAGAGGGAAACAATGTAGACATCCTGGACAACTTTAACGTAAAAGAATTTGTCTTTAAAAGGAGAATTGCACTGCATATCAATCAACATATGCACATACACAGAGGCGCTTTCAACTGAAACAGCAAACGATCTCAAATACAGCTCGCATACAGATGTGAGGTTGACAGTGTCCTCAATACTTTTAGAAAGCTATTCTTGTAATTCTTTGAAAGCCACAATGATTTCTTGAAACTTCCTTTCTCTTTAACGCCAGTGAACTTTGGGAAGTGGACCGCGTTTGTCATAATTTGTCCCTTGTACTCGTACTATGAGACTTCTTTAATGCTTCCCCATCACGTCAGAAATATGCTGTTTCTCACCTTGCAGTATCTTACTATGGGATGTGCGCAGTCCAAAAAAACTGCAAGCTCAGCAATCCATTCTGCACGTTCTGATATTCAGTCCTATACTCCTCTTTTCTTCATAAATAAAAAAAAAACGGGTTTAAATCGACAGATCGTTCGAGGCATGTCCCTTGGCTTAACCTCCGTCCTTTTAAGTGAAATATAGATTTCCCATACCCTTCTTTCATTTCCATCGAAAATTGTTGCAACTGACAGTGTAATAATGCGTGTGATTTCAGAAATTTTGGTATTTGTGCCACATGCTCCATACCTGCATATTTAGCACAAAGTGCTTCTTGATGACAGAAAGATGAATTTCGCCTGTCGATCATTGTACTTTTTTGCTCTCTCATTGTCAACTAAATCTTTAAATCCTTTCTGTATCGTACTATAATGCCGTTTCATAGCAATTTGCACTAAACATCGAATATGTGGCTGCGTAGCAGATATTGAGAATTCTCATCCCTCTTTTCTGTCATTCCTGTTCAGTTTCAAGCGCTTGTAACCTTAGATGGCTACACTGCCGCTTTCTGTGCAAACAGCCACTGGACCTGTGAATGACCTTCATACCAGTTACAAATAGCTAAGGGGAAACAGCGCTAAAACCACGATTCTGCCGAACTGGAGAGTTGTGGCGATCGCAAAACGCCACACCGCAATACTAAATGAATTGTTACGCTGTAACGGGTGCTTCCGGGAAGTGCCGAGCAAAGCCGACAGAGGTCGAACATCGGGACGACCGCAGCATGCGCACCCGGCACGCATGCGGTATGGCACGCCGTGGCCAATCCTGTTCTAAAGGAGTAAACCCGGTTACAACGCAATAAATGTGTATTAATACAGTTGTTGTGCTTTTCAGTAATCATTAACATCAGTGTCAATCAGCCGTGGAGCTCATACTGCGTCAAGATTGGTTCGTAAGTGCTGGTCGACTTGGTCCCATCCCCAAGTTCACCAACGAGACGGCGCAGTGGTAAAACACGAGACATGCGGTCGGGTTCGACAGCGGTACAAATTCTTGTCGGCCCATCCAGATTTAGATTTTTCGTGGTTTTCCTAAATCGGTTAAGGTTAATGCCGAACAGGTTCCTTTGCTTTTTCTTCCCTAGCTTTCCCGAATCCGAGCTTATGGGTTGTAGCTCAACGGTGTGGTGCAAATCTTTCAATTTGACCCCACTTCGGAGATTTGCTTGTACCCAACCTACCCCAGTAGATCTACCAGGGTAGATGACCTACAGTTAACATAGTGTCCTAAACATTCTTCACATAATTGATAGGCGAGGACTAGGTTGAAGACAGTGTGAATATGTCGTCGGCCGATCCTTATTCGATTGCGCAACCTTTTCGTTTTGTGATTTAAAACACCTCCCCTGCCCGCGACGTATGTCTTTGTGGTGAATTCTCGAGTATCTCTCACTGTATATTAGCCGCTCATTTAAGCAATTTCGTCTCCTCTGCCACCGCCTCATAACATATAAAAAGAGGAGAGGCAAATGTTACTGTTCTTCTCCAGGGAGTTGTGAAGCGGAGCGTACGCTTAGAGAGATGCGCTGAAGTTTTCATACCAGATTTACTGAGATTAACATTACCGTGAACTACCTAAATTACCCTCCTGCTTATTCTCTATGTAGAAAGAAATATGAAGAAAAGCAACAAAATTATTTCTGTCGCCCGTCTCAGTTACAGCAGGAATAAAAAGTTTCCTGGCACGCGCTTTACCTCTAGCCAACCAGTAACAACGATTTGGCTCTTCGTCGACATGGCGTTAAACCGTAATCTTCTTCCTTCCTCACAAAGTTTTATAAGCGGAAGAGATACGATCTATTCAAGAAAGAGCCTCGCGGTACATCACGAGCTTGTTTAATCAGCGTGGGAATATCACAGAAATGATGAATAGAATTCAATCATGGACGTTAAAAAGGGTCTCTGTGCCATGGAACCCTCTCCAGAAACTGTTCGAGTCTACGTTTCTGTGCAAGTCAAGAAATATGTTACGTCTTACAACAGAAATTAACGTTAATTCCCAAGGACAACATCAGAGAAATTCGGGCCTATACAGATGAATGGCAAATCTTACACTGTACCACCTGCAAAGGGAGTAACAAGGGGGGACACCATGACACTGGTCACAGACTGTCCGCATCCAACATATGGTAGTTTACAGTTTGCACAATAATGTAATTAATTTTCGCGTTCAATACACTTGGCTCTATTGTAAATATTACTTCATAGAAATTCCGAGCGCAAGTGAGAAATCTATTATCATACTGCCAATGAAACAGAGAGTAAAGGACTAATGTAGCAATGTATTGCGATGGAGAGGCCTGCATAGATTTATGGAGAAGAGAGAGAGAGGGGGGGGGAGGGGGCTGGTGCGTAAGCAGGAAGGATAAATTAGTACTGGAGCAATAGAAAGGGGAGAGAGAGCAGGGGCCTACTAAAAGAGAAAGGGAGTGTGTGGAAGAATGGGGTTTGGAAATTTAGGGGAAGACGTAAGGGTCTTAGCACGAGGAATTATGGGTGAGGGTGGAGGGTGGCAGTGTGAGTGGAGAAGCAGCTGGCAGGAAGTATGAGGAAGATGTTCGAAGGAAGAAGGTTTAGAGCTATGGGAGGAGATGAGGAGGTTATAGCGACAAGGGAGGCTGACAACAGATGAATAACGAAGGAAGTGGTGCGAGATGAATGGGTGTGAGTGGGCAGACAGGGGGAGCGTACTGGGAGTAAGAGAAGGGTGAGGGTAAGAATATATGGTTTTCTGTAGAGACTGGAAGGGAGGAAAGAAGAAACGATGAATTTGGTATAGGGTAACTTGAGCGGGACAGAGGAAAGAGCTAGTTATCATTATCGTTGTTTATGACGACAGCTGGTTTTGTTTACCAGCTTTTGGCTGTCGATTAACTAATATACTTTTACACTATCCCTTCACCTCTCATGATTGTATTCACCTCTGAAATATTTCTTGTCACTTATTTACGTTCTGTAATCACAAATGTTTCATGTTTCGTGCAAACGGCTGACACATTTGTAGCGCTACAGCACTCTAATATGCTGTACAGGATTTGTCCACGGCCGACAAACGTACACGGCTTACCGCTGTATACATCTAGACCCTAGCAGTATAATTAACCTGGCTGATCTGCTGCAGTGGGACTTCTGGGGAAAACCTTAAAGGCAAGTTATTACTTTAACGTTGACGATATCGTAGTTAGATTACACTTTTTCTTTCATTTTAACCAACATCTTTAAAGAAATAAACAGTCTGAAACGTTACAAGCACGCAATAACTAATGACACATATCAAATAACATACGTTATACTGACTGCCCAAGCTCTAATTTTCAGATTCTTTGCTGCCTTGGATAACGTGTGCCTTCGCATTCTTGATTCAAGTTCTATTGTTTTCAATTATTCGACGTTAAACTACATCAGTATAAATATTTACTGTTCAGTGTCCCACTATGCAGTTCGGTAACTATGTTTTCAAAAAAATGGTTCAAAGGGCTCTGAGCACTATGGGACTTAACTTCTGAGGTCATCAGCCCCTAGAACTTAGAACTACTTAAAACTAACTAACCCAAGGACATCACACACATCCATGCCCGAGGCAGGATTCGAACCTATGACCGTAGCGGTGGCGCGGTTCCAGACTGTAGCGCCTAGAACCGCTCGGCCACACCGGCCGGAAACTATGTTTTCCTTTTGCTATTTCTTTCGCTTCTGAAAGTATACCTCACTCACGCTTTAACTTGAGCTTCCAACACTTCTCGCCACGCGAAAACCACCGAAACCTAGATCATCGCACTGCGCTTCCTGTTATGTGTCGACAGAAGTGCCGACACAGTGTTATTTTGAATGGCCGAATAGGCACGCTATAATCTCACCCAGAATATCGTGAAGTCTGAAACAGGATGCTCAATGAATGCTAATAAGAAAAGTACGTTGCTTTGGGAATACTTAACTTTAATCCATCCTTTTGGTATACATCGTTTATGGTGAATACAAGTAAGACTCTCTCCAGATATGGTTAACTGCGCCTTGCTAGGTCGTAGCTATGGACTTAGCTGAAGGCTATTCTAACTGTCTCTCGGCAAATGATAGGAAGGCTTCATACGTCTAGTCGCTAGCAATGTCGTCCGTACAACTGGGCGAGTGCTAGTCCGTCTTTCTAGACCTGCCATGTGGTGGCGCTAGGTCTGCAAGTACTGACAGTGGCGACACGCGGGTCCGACATGTACTAATGGACCGCGGCCGATTTAAGCTACCACCTAGCAAGTGTGGTGTCTGGCGGTGACACCACACTTCCTTCATCCTTTCAAGTCGGACGTCTTGACCGAAGTCGATGGCATCTTCCAGTACGATAATGTACCTTCTCTACAATGCCATACTTGTGCTTCAATGGAAGAGGAGCGTGACAGTTGGTGGTAAAAGATAATTTTAACAGAAGTAAAATCCATCACGAACCATATTGTGGCTTCTGGAATAAAAATATCTTGGCCACCAAGTTCACCTTATCTAAAGTCAGTAACTAGGGTCCCAATTTAATGATGATGAGAAGCAGGTTGGTATCTCGGACAGTCATCCGGAAGAAAGGAAGTAGAATATGTAAGTACTGAGGAATGATGAGTCGCGTTTGAAGTTTGCTGAGGATATGGATACTGCTATAAGGAATGCCAGAGTACGCAATTTAGTTGAAAAGGAGTAGACATCTCTAAAAATGGCAGTCCCAGAAGTTGGACGTAAAGTATAGGTGCAAGGAAGGTAATTGCAAAGAAACGATGGGTAGCGGAGGAAAAACTACATTTGACTGATGAACGAAGAAGGGCAAAAAAGATCAGGGAAATTTAGGAAGACAGCAATATAATTCACATAAGAAAGAAGTAAATATGAAGCGCAAGCAATCCTAAGCAAAACCGTTGTAGAAGAAATGCGAAGAAATAGAAATGATCGTCGAAGGGACTGATTCAGCATAACTACATCATCATGCATCCAAGTTTCTGACGAGAATAATAAACAGAAGAATCGAAAACAAAATTGAGGATCTGTTAGATGAAATCAGTTTGGCTTTCGGAAATGTGACAGCATCAGAGAGGCAGTTCTGACGTTGCGTCTGATAATGGAGACAAGACTTACGAAAAATCGAGGCAGTTTTGTAGGATTTATCATAAAAAGTATTCTACGATGTACACTACTGGCCATTAAAATTGCTACACCACGAAGATGACGTGCTACAGACGCGAAATTTAACAGACAGGAAGAAGATGCTGTGATATGCAAATGATAAGTTTCTCAGGGCATTCACACAAGGTTGACTCCGGTGGCGACACCTACAACGTGATGACATGAGGAAAGTTTCCAACCGATTTCTCGTACACAAACAGGAGTTGACCGGCGTTGCCTGGTGAAACGTTATTGTGATGCCTCATGTAAGGAGAAATGTGTATCATCACGTTTCCGACTTTGATAAATGTCGGTTTGTAGCCTGTCACGATTGCGGTTTATCGTATCGACACATTGCTGCTCGCGTTGGTCGAGATCAAATGACTGTTAGCAGAATATGGAATCGGTGGGTTCAGGAGGGTAATACGGACCGCCGTGCTGGACCCCAACGGCCTCGTATCACTGGCAGCCGAGATGACAGGCATCTTATCCGCATGGCTGTAACTGATCGTACAGCCACGTCTCGATCCCTGAGTCAACAGATGGGGACGTTCGGAAGACAACAACCATCTGCACGAACGGTTCGACGACGTTAGCAGCAGCATGGACTATCAAGTCGGAATCCATGGCTGCGGTTACCCTTGACGCTGCATCACAGACAGGAGCGCCTGCGATGGTGTAGTCAACGACGAATGTGGGTGCACGAATGGCAAAACGTCTATTTTCGGATGAGTCCAGGTTCTGTTTATAGCATAAAATGTTCAAATGTGTGTGAAATTTTATGGGACTTAACTGCTAAGGTCATCAGTCCCTAAGTTTACACACTAATTAACCTAAATTAACCTAAGGACAAACACACACACCCATGCCCGAGGGAGGACTCGAACCTCCGCCGGAACCAGCCGCACAGTCCATGACCGCAGCGCCTCAGACCGCTCGGCTAATCCCGAGTAGCTTAGTGTGTTCTGTTAAAATAAAGAGAAAGTTAACAACACTAATGATGTCTAATCTCCCTTTGGCCGTGTCCTTCCTACCACAAACGGCCTGATGCGGTCACTGCATACTAGGCACTGTAGTAGTCATTTACAACTTTGGATGGAGAGTGAAATGAGGTGCATGACAACGGAGTGATGTGTAGGATAAGGTGAGGAGTACAGGGAGATGGTCAGTTCCAATCTGATCGAGGACTTCTGCAACGATGCATCCAAGAAAGTTGGCGGTTACTGGTAGCCTGGAAGGCATTTCATGTAAACTGTGCCAAGCCTCGCAGTAAGAGGGGAGTCCGGAGTTGGTGTTGGCCTAGATGTTTGTATAAATTGAGGTGCCTGTGTGAGAAGCACGGTGTGGGCCTGTTGGTTGCTTCGTCCTTCTGGCAGCCACCGCAAGCGGATGTTCGGCCAGAATGTCTACAGTTTGTGGTGAGCATATTGTGTGCAAGTTCTCGTAGGATGTGCTTCCAGCCTGACAATTAGCCTGTGTTATTTGTGGGTGCCGACCCCTTGTCTGTTACTGCTTCTGGGTGTCCTGTAACATTTCACAGAAAAACTGTGTTTTTGTGGCATTCTGTGTTTCTGGCTCAACCTAGAAAGGGGAAAGATTTGGAATTCCTTACTGCTGTAATTTCAACATATTAAAAAATTTGTTCTTTCAGAATAAGCGCCTGTTTCTTTGGGACACTGCAGTTCAAACAGGAGTGGCGTAATGTTAATGAGTATTGGTTAATCGTCAAATGCAGTGTACTTAATGTCTTGCTGTTTTCTGGGGCACGCAGCTGTGTTATTGAACTCATTTTGAAGTGTTCTGTCGGGTGAATGACTGCTCCCCACTTCAGTGTATTCTTTTGAGTAGTATTGTAAGGTTTTTTGGATATTTGTCAGTGGGGTGTATTGATTCAATTTTGTTTTTCTCTTTCTTTTCAGTTAGGGTGAATAGTTTAGTTTAACACGCGCTTCACGCACTATATCAGCTGATATTGAAATTTTTTTTTATTCCTGTTTAATATCAGACAGATTCAAATGTAACTTCATTTATGTTATTTGAAATAAATGTGTTGGATTGACCTTAATGAATTATGTGCAATCGAAGCAAGGGACCCAGTCCTTCATTAGTGCGTATGGTTCGGGTTGTGAGCCCCGTGCTTGGACCACACTGCTGATACGCCCAAACCACCTCCTCCCGTCCACGTCCTTCAGTATAATGATGATATCACTTTCTTCATTCTCAGTCCCAGCGACCATTCCAAATTCAGCTCAGTCAGTTTACCTCCTTGTGTATCTAGTGACTCCTTAAGAAGCCTCCAAAACCCAGGCAATAATTATAGTATGCACCACCCGTACCTACTGTCTCTATGACGCACCATTTATGTCCCATCCATCTAATTAACACACTAAAATAACTTGGACCAACCTTCAGCTGGTAACTAACGTAGAAACCTCACCTAATAACCATCCAACAGAAAGCCCACAGTAGACTAAAACTATTTAAATTACTAACCAGCTGAACTTGGGGACTACACCTCTCCACTGTCCTTCACAGGTGCAAATCCCTTATCTACCCAATCTTCTGCTATGTAAATGTTGCATGATTATCAACTCCTCCTAAGTTCTAAAAGTCCTTCAAGATCTTCGAGCAGCATGGCTGCTGCCTGGCATTCTGCATCTGCCTACCTTCCCAGCAAGGATCCTACACTAACTCACAAAATCCCCACCTCCCCTCACTCATCTTGAACGCCTCTGATTAACCGACGCCATCTGTAAACTCTACTCCAACAATCATATTGTGTCCTCTCTCCTTTCCAACCCAGTGTGCTGCCACACCTCTACCCAGACATCCCGATAACTCTTCACCTCCACACCCTCCATATCTTCTCACAAAGATGTTTTTACCGTCTTCCTGCAAACTCTGTCCTGATATATACCCGCCCTACACATCTGAATCCACATTACCCTGTCCCCTCCCACCAAGGGCTCCCTTCTTCTCCTCTTCCCCTACCACACCCCCCACCATATACCATTCCCTGTCGCATTTTCACTCCCTCTTCCTCTCCAGTCTATAGATCCCAAGACCAATTATCCCTCTCCCCTTCTACCCCACAGCCATCCCTTTCTCGTCACCACCTTTTACCAGTAATCAGTCCTTATCATCATCTCTCCCCTATCTCCCTCCATGTCCACCGTTCTTTTTATCTACAATCTACGATCCCAGGGCAGGTCCTTCTTCAGTTTTAATGAAAGTGCTTCATTTTTAATGGTCATCGTCTCTTCTGTCATGTTCAGTGTTTTTCAAGTTTTTTTTTCAAATATTTAGTGTTTCTCAGGTGTTTCTCAAGCGTTTTAATTGTGCTGCCCGTCCACATTTATATCACTGTTTTTAAACAATTCATGAAGGTAGCACTTTATTATTTGTATTTCTCCCATTCACGTCACATTTTCAAGTCATTCTAAATTCATAATTCGTATGTCTCAGTTTTGTTTTAGCATCTAATTTAGCGTTAAGTTCTACTGGTTGAAGAACGGGTTGTTTGGATTGCTGCCAGCAGTCGCCCAAATGGGGCGATGGGGGATGAAATAACAATAAATGGGGAAAAATCACAGTTCAGATATCGAACCAATTATTCCTTCGAGTTCTGTGGACCACGTTCCTGATACATCTGCAGCCCATCAGTCAGTGTCACTAAGGAATATTCACCAGATAATCGCCATGCAGTATTTACCTTTGAATCACTACTGAACTTACGGCGGCGACTACCTCTTCAGACTTTGGCCTTTCGCCAACTAATCTAAACTTGAAACCTTTATTACTCATTCGTGCCTTCGATCACTAAATCGTTATCTGCTTTTCTTGTGTGTAGCTCAACCCTCCACTAAGGAGACTTACGTTTCCGGATGTTCAAATAAAACTATTCTACACTTCTTACCTGTGTAGTGCTCTCTGTTGCGCCTTCAACGTTGCAAGTCACATGACTGGGAACTAATGTAACAAACGCAAGGCTAACTCCACTTTCGTTCACGTGTCTTCGTTATATTGAAATTCTTCTTCGTGTAAACCATTTGTTATTGTATTGAGGTTCATGCCCAATATTCCATAATCATCTTGAATTATTTTGGGAATATCAGGTGGCTAGAGGAGATCGTCGCAACCAGGAATCAGTGGGTCATCATATCATGGAGAATGTCACCATCCATGACCACGGAGGACTTTGTTAGGAAAAATACAGTCATCACCGGGCGTTGCTAGCGAGGACGTTGCGACGGTTTGACCGAAAAGCGAACGACCGTTGTCCACCGCAGGAGCCGTCGCCGTTGCCGGAATCTGACACAACCAAAGCAGGCAGCACTCAAGATTTTGCGTTCTTTCCCACCAAGTACCTTTTGCGACAAGTCCCAGCGGTCTTCCTAGACAAAGAAAAAAGAGAAACTAATCCTGTGGTCTCCACTCAAAAGTGCACAATCCTCTAAATCCAGGAGAAAAAATGTAGTGAGACGTCAGGAACTTGTGGTTTACTTTGTATAAAAGTTAAACGTAAAGTGATACGAAGATATGAGTCTGCAGGTGTACAAGCGGGTTTTAAACTTTATTAAATATTCGCTTTGTACCGAAACACCGTGATTTACGGAGTGTTTCACGTGCTACGCAAGCGTTGTCTGAAGCTACACACGTAGGATCCTTGAACCTTAGCAGTGACGTATCGGTCAGGACCGACCTTGGAAGAGTCAGAGGAAGACTTTGCGCCATTTAGCATTTCAGACTGCTGTGCCATAAGCGCGCAAGCCGCTAAGTCAGTCTGAAACTGATTTCAAATTTTTCATTTCAATATATCACAATATTCAGTTATAATTCAATGTGACGTAGGAGCCAAGTAGCACACCTCCTCAGCAGAGGTGGTTTGTTCCTGCGGAACGAGATCTCCTGATACATACCCACTGTGCATCCGACGTCGGTATCCAACAGATAGCTTGGGAGAGAAAACAGGTGATGTCTGCTGGTTATCATCTGGAGCGTCAGTCCCAGGATGGAAGCTCGCTCTAATCCTGGCTTCCAGTTAGCAGTAATGTGGTTGCTTTCTATACCTTCTTTCAGTCTTTGTCCAGACTTAAAAACTAACTTAATCACATGATCCACCAAGTCTGGATAACGGCCTTTTAGATCGACCAGGTGACTTTCCCTCTTGTGATTTTATTTCTCATTTATTACACATGTTAGATTAATGTTTCATCTGTTATTAATCAAGTTTTTTGTGGATTCCGTGGCTCTGCGTAATGTCAGAAGTAAATTCATCAAGTGTTACTCAGTGGAAATGTTCTACGTCGCTCTGTTGGACAGAGGACTGCCGTACGAGGTCAGTGGGAAGAAATGGTTTATATGTTACTTGCCTTTTACGAAAATGATAGCTTAATAATGGTCCAATCCTCTCCGTTAACAAGTTGACTGGAACATCTTCTGCTGGTTTAAAAATAAACAAAAACATTAGTGTAAAGATTGTCAAAAATTTGTAGCGAGGAACAGGAAGCTGGAAAATCACGGAAAAATAATTGTGAGGAATAGTAGATTAGTAAAGTAGATTCACTTGCTGAGGATGCGGTATGCTGACTTTCTTACGATTTTTATAGCAGGAAACAACACCCGACACCCAGAAAATTATTGGTCACCCCTGGAGAAACTGGTCCTTTAATATGCATTCACACATCCCAATTTAAAGATCTGTGTAACGCGGATTTTCGCTATGCGCCTTGCTATAGTTGTTAGCTTTTGACGGAGAGAGAAACTATAGTTGGGCCACGATATCAACAGAATTGATATGGGCCCAAATTAAATATTACTTTGTCAGGAATGATAAAATCCTCACCCTCTCCAGTCGAAGCACTCACCACCGAAGCTGTTAGGATTGTCCAATCTGAAGACTGGCGGAAAGTAACCAGTCGCCGTAGTACATCATGGCAGAAATAAGCTGTTTTGTACAGTTCAGTAGAGGAAACCGTTACTCTATTAGAAAACTAGAGTGACAGTGACACTTTAAGCGTCTGCAACGCCAGCAATTTTTTTTTTCTATTTTCACCACGAAAAATTCCGTAGGCGAATTCACCTTCATGTTTTGAGTGTGCCCTTTAAATAAGTGTGTAGTAAAATTAATTTTGCGTGAGTTTTGGTTATTGGTAGGAAGTCTATTTTCAGTAACTGACAAGGGAATGATCCAGTCCCGCATTTCGAAACCTATCCTGAGTTTTCTTTTACGTAGATATGTAGAATACACCGACAGAATTGCACTGCGAAAATTTTAACTACTAAGGGGCACTACAAGTAGTTGCTTTTAAAAAAGTTTACGTTATTCATTTTTACCTCAAGAAGAGCCGCATATAACGGCGGTTTGTACAGCCCTTGCTGCCTAATGTCCTAATGGCCAAATAAGTAGATGTAGACGTGACAAGAGGACGTAGCAATAAGTAGCACGAAGTCCAAAGTGCACACACGTGAATTTTAAGCAACTGAACCATTCCAAAAAATCTGACACATAAATTTATGAATAACTTGCGGTTCATATCGATAAATACATTGCTGCATATGATACTAGCAGAGAAAAGAAAATCAAAGACGACTTCGATCAGTTGCGACTTTGGTGAAATGAAATATTTTACAGCTACTGTAGCATACTTCTCATAATAATTTTTGAATAATGTATATTTTGAAAACCATTAAACAATTCCTTGTTTTGTTTCCTGTAGTCATCACAAAAATACGAAGTGTCTGTTGGATGTCAGAAAAAGAAAAGCGGTTTCCTTAGAACAATGACATCTGATAAAAGAAAATTTAATGCTTTCAGGCACTTTAAAGTAATTAATAGTTTCATTTATACAGAGGTAGTGGAGTAAGAAACTGCAGTGGCCATTGTTATGGATATTGCGCTGCTTACATGTACACTTGATGAAATTCGTGAAATGTGGTGATTCCAACTAACAATGCAGAAATGACTGACGTTCAAAAATACTGTACCTCTGTTAAACATGAAATGAAAAAGAGCTACCGGAACTTATATTGCCCGACACTTATCTGAAAAATGTTTCACAATGTTGAAAAACCTTTTTATTGGGAAGGTGGAGCTGCAAATCCGAGCATATAGTAACTGCGAACAACTGTATCAGAGAAATTGCCAACGCAAATGAAATTCACCTTACAAACTATGATAGTGTTGTGCCGTGTTATTTGTTTACTTATGACGGTCAGTCATGGGTATGTGCCCGCTCTGCTGGGTATGCGCTACCGGCTACAAGGAAGGCAGGGATGCACACTCGTCCAGCTACTTGACGAGCTAGGAATTTGGCACACTTCAACATTTTTTAAAAGTACTTGCAGTGTGCCTTAGAGGCTAAAATTTTGACATTATGCTCCTTTGGGCGTATTCTATCTGTGCAAGAATTTTCAGGGCAGGTGACAACTCTGATCCCCGCCTAACGTGCTCCTGCCGAAGTGTCAATCCTAAAGTAATTCTCAACGGAGTATAGTTTGGCAGAAATAGCCAGTGCTTTGATAAAACGATGGAGAAGGCAGAAAAACAAATTTGAGTTCATCGATTCCACACATAGAGAGCACGGCTATACTGAGGTCAGTGATACAACTATTTAGTAGAGTGGACGAGAAATTACAAAATGAAACTGCATTTAAAATTTGTATTCTGCTGCCAGTCATGCGAAATGTTGAACTTTGAATAGGAAACCACAATGAAATAAATGGCGCGGTCAATGGAAACACGTGCAACCAAGATAAGATGTCCTGCATTACTGCCTATTGCCCTCCGTATGATTTGAATCATATACTCGAATAAGCACTGTCTGCATAGATTAGGTTATTGAGACGTACGCCAATGATCATATGTAGCGCGACCTTATTAGGTCGTTTCCAGGAATTGGGCGTAGCTGCGTCATTCTTAGCTGCAACGTTATCAAAGCAGTATTATGAGAAACTGAATCTTTTTCGAGTGCTGGGTACCATTATACACAACATTATTAATCGTCTCCACTAGTAATCAAACTGCGTCTTCTTTTATCCACAGCACACTTCTTCTGACAATAAATACAGTAACATCACGAGACTATATGTTACCTGGGAAATGTTCAGTGCCGAGGTAAACAGAAATATCTATGTGTCTTGGAAACTCACGATTGACGGCAGGTTTGATTCTTTCTTTACGTTCCATACTTATCCTCTCGAACACTCAAAATAAATGTACGGAAAAAAGTGAATCACTTCGCTTCTTTTTGTCTAGAATTCTTTGAATTGATTTAATTTTCGCCAACCTCCCTACTGGTTGCGTAGCTACATTATTTCTTGCGCGTTTGTCTTTATTCTGTACCAAGACAGGTATGTCGTCTCACACTCATGACCCGAGTCGAGTAGGTGTGGCACTTGTCTTCGTACAGATGAAGTAGAACACACAGACAAAAAAAAACAGGAAAACGCTCATGAAGTTTGAAATTATAACATTTTTCAAAATTTTAGTTATTGTGTATTTTTATAGTAGAACCAGAATCTGCAATAATAAATTTAAAACGGAATCGGATGTGGCCTAACAAAGGAACCATCTCTCACTTGTCTAAAGTACTTTCTTTGAGAGAATAAATCTGCTAAAGCAACACTTTTTTTTTTTGAAAGCAGGTACTCCAATAGACCGCACTATTCCCCACTAGTTTTGATTACAGGACTCTATTTTTCAACATAATCTCCATTCAATGGGTCAGCTTTACGCCACTTTGCTGGGAGGACCTGTATGCCCGCACAGTACCACTCTACTGGTCGACGTCGGAGCCAACGTCTTGCTGCATCGATAACTTCCTCATCATCCACGTACTGCGTCCCACGGAGTGTATCCTTCATTGAACCAAAGAGATGGATGGTGCGAAGCCTGACGTGTAGGGTGCGTCGTAGCGGGTTCGCTCCTCTGAATACTCCAGCTGGTGGACGAATGTGTCAGGATTAGCAACAGTAACGTCCAGTTCAGATGCTAGGCATTTGGTTGTGACCTATCGATCACTTCGAATGAGAGTGTCCGCACGTTCCAATACTACAGGTGTCACAGCTGTGTGCGACCGGCCGTCGCGTTGGAGACCGACAGGTTTACGCGACCTTGACAGACGCCTAGTCCAACTACTCACCGTGCTTTTGTTCACTGCCAGGTAGGATCTGAGGAGAGAGTATTCTACGATGTCTTACAACAATTTTCGCACTTTTTCAACCGAAACTGATCTAGAAATGTGTTGCATCACTTACTGAGAGCCCCACGTATATTTATTAGGAAAATACTTGTGTGATGTGTAAGCAGGATCAGGCCATCTTGTTCTGTATTGAATGAAATATCGTCAACGTATTTGAAGAACGGGACTTATACGGAACTCCAATGTTGTGGAACCCTAGCAATTATTCCTCTGCCAGCGAAAATGATAAACAGCGTATGGGCTAGATCTCCATCGATTTCCAGATCAATTGGACCCGGGCTCTTAGGTAAATAAATTTAAAACGGAATCGGATGTGGCCTAACAAAGGAACCATCTCTCACTTGGCTAAAGTACTTTCTTTGAGAGAATAAATCTGCTACGGAAACTGATGCACCGATTGTTGGCAATGCAAGACTTCTTGCACGAAGGCGATGATGAGCCTTTTTGGTAAACTTTGAAAGATTCTTTTATATTTAAACTCATGTTCGTAAATGTAAGTTGGTATATCAGAAAAGTGAAAATCTTATTTTGATATCGGAATATGTAAATCTCGGTGCAGGGCAAAAAAACCATAAGAAAATTTAATTTTTGAACGGAAATATGTTGAGCTCAAGATACACGATGCGAAGTCCAGACTTTGCGGTACATCAATCAATTCGTCTACGAAAAAGCAATCCGTTTTCCATGAAGTTCACATACTATTGTGCAATCTGACTGCAAATCAAACTGATCCAAATTAAAATATTGACCCTAAGTATTGCTAATTTTATCCTTAGTATTGCACTCACTGTCTCATAACTGGTACTGTAATTACACAGAAAATGAGCGTAAAAATTAATGCATCTGATTTTCTGATAAAACTGATTGAAAATTCATAAAATGACACTTCACTGAAACCTTATAATGGTATTAAGTCTCTCAACTGATACCGATATTATTTTCACAAATACACTCTGCCAGTCATCGTGCCTTACAGTTGACACGAACTCTGACTGTAATTAAATTTATTGGCCTACCTGTGAGCACGAAACACTCGCCTGCTCTGCAACTTGTCGCTATTAGGAATAATGATGTGACAAATTATATTTGCCGTGCTTTCGATGTGCAATACAAGACGATGTCTTACCAATTTTCGGAAATGCTTCGCAGTACTCAACTCGCAAAGTGAAATGCGAGTTTGCAAAGAGATTCATGAAAGTATATTAAAATGGGGAACTAGCCGAAAAGACTGATAAATGAGAACAAAGACTCCAAATCAAACTATGCTTCATTAAAACATAACAATAATACATCTTTTCATAAAGTTCTCACACATAGGCAATTTAGCAGAAATATTTCTATTAACTCTCTGTTGACAATGCCTTCTTTGACACTTGTTTCAACTACACTACTGGCCATTAAAATTGCTACACCACGAAGACGACGTGCTACAGACGCGAAATTTAATCGACAGGAAGAAGATGCAGTGATATGCAAATGATTAGCTTTTCTGACCATACACACAAGGTTGGCGCCGGTGGCGACACCTTCAACGTGCTGACAGGAAAGTTTCCAACCGATTTCTCATACACAAACAGCAGTTGACCTGCGTTGCGTGGTGAAACGTTGTTGTGATGCCTCGTGTAAGGAGAAGAAATGCGTACCATCACGTATCCGACTTTGATAAAGGTCGGATGGTAGCCAATCGCGATTGTGGTTTATCGTATCGCAACATTTCTGCACGCGTTGGTCGAGATCCAATGACTGTTAGCAGAATATGGAATCATTGGGTTCAAGAGGGTAATACGGAACACCATGCTGGATCCCAACGGCCTCGTATCACTAGCAGTCGAGATAACAGGCATCTTATCCTCATGGATGTAACGGATCGTGCAGCCACGTCTCGATCCCTGAGTCAACAGATGGTGACGTTTGCAAGACAACAACCATCTCCACGAACAGTTCGACGAAGTTTGCAGCAATATGGACTATCAGCTCGGAGACCATGGCTGAGGTTACCCTTGACGCTGCATCTCAGACAGGAGCGCCTGTGATGGTGTACTCAACGACGAACCTGTGTGCACGAATGGCATAACGTCAATTTTTCAGATGAATCCAGTTTCTCTTTACAGCATCATGATGGTCGCATCCGTGTTTGGCGACATCGCGGTGAACGCACATTGGAAGCGTGTATTCGTGATCGCCATACTGGCATATCACCCGGCCTGATGGTATGGGATGCCATTGGTTACAGGTCTCGGTCATCTCTTGTTCGCACTGACGGCAGTCTGAACAGAGGACGTTACATTTCAGATGTGTTACGACCCGTGGCTCTACCCTTCATTCTATCCCTGCGAAACTCTACATTTTAGCAGGATAATGCACGACCGCATGTTGCCGGTCCTGTACGGACCTTTCTGGATACAGAAAATGTTCTACTGCTGCCCTGGCCAGCACATTCTCCACATCACTCACCAATTGAAAACGTCTGGCCAATGGTGGCCGAGCAACTGACTCGTCACAATACGCCAGTCACTACTCTTGATGAACTGTGGTATCGTGTTGAAGTTGTATAGGCAACTGTACCTGAACACGCCATCCAAGCTCTGTTTGACTCAATGCCCAGGCGTATCAAGGTCGTCATTACGTCCAGAGGTGGTTGTTCTGGGTACTGATTTCTCAGGATCTATGCACCCAAATTTCGTGAAAATGTAATCACATGTCAGTTCTAGCATAATATATTTGTCCAATGAATACCCGTTTATCATCTGCATTTCTTCTTGGTGTAGCAATTTTAATGGCCAGTAGTGTATAATAAAAGACCATGTGTTTCATTACAAAATCTCTACAGCAAACTTTAAGTTCGCGCAATGTTTCAACAATAAGAATCTATACAATTACAAATATAAAAACTGGATTAAGTTAAAAGTCGACTGATATCACTCCTCCATTAACACAATCTGTCTTGCTCTGAATCTTTTCGCATAACGTATCATTACAAAATCGTTTTTAAATAATGCTCGCTCCACTGCACGGAAGGCCAGTTTCCACCCTTATTAAACCAAACGCATTGCCAGACTGTCGAACACACACTGCTAATGCTACTGTCTGACATAACTCTGACCAACATCTGTGGTCTCAAACACAGTCTTACAAAGAAAATGATTATAACAATATTACTGAGTCTGAGTACATTTATCAATCATTTAACTTCATTCACATTCCTTGCTAAAACTTCCTGAAAATCATATTGGCAAATAGGACATTCCCCTTCCAACTTGGTGTGTATCAGTATTATCAGAGCCTTTGGAATATGAGTTCGGTGCTTGCTTAAGTGAGTAATAATGAAGTGTGTTCTCGGGATTACCGACTTGTGAACGGGTTCTTCATTAATACAGCTATTATGCTCTCGGCTGCGGCAGTAGAAGCAGCAGCAGCACCTGTCAGACTCTTGAGGGTAAGGACAGCGCACTCCCGTACCCTTGGCAACTTGAACGCAGCAGCAGGCGGTTAGAGTGGAGATTGGGGCGCAGCGCGGGCGCTGATTTATAATCCCGGAGGAGTTGGGTTTGTCTTGCGCCTTTACACGCGTTTACCGGCCGAGATTTATACGGCGTCACGGCAGCCGCCACCCCCTTCCCCGGGCGCCTCGCGCCGGTTGCTGCGCGATTGCCGGATAAATCCATTAATATTTCAGGGCCAGGCGGCGGGCCTTCGCGGCCTGTTAGCCGCGGCAGGCAGCGCCACGGCGAGCTCCGCCCGCGCACCGCAATCCATATTTCAGTGGCCGGCCGTAACCAGACCCCACCTAATCGCCACCCTCCCGGTCCGCTTGCACCAACACCAGGCTTTTACGCCAAGCAGTGTCCTACGGCTAAACAAGATGCAGTCGGTGTGTACCCTTTGAAAATCAGTAAGGAAAGAAGGCCAGCCCTCTGCTTCATCTACATCTACATGGATACTCTGCAAATCACATTTAAGTGCCTGGCAGAGGGGTCGTCGAGCCACCTTCACAATTCTGTTATTCCAATTTCGTACAGCGCGCGGAAAGAACGAACACCTATATCTTTCCGTACGAGCTCTGATTTCCCTTAGTTTATCGCGGTGATCGTTTCCCCCTATGTAGCTCGGTGTCAAAAAAATATTTTCGCATTCGGAGGAGAAAGGTGGTGATTGGGCTTTCGTGAGAAGATTCCGTCGCAACCAAAAACACCTTTCTTTCAGTGATGTCCAGCCTAAATCCTGTATTATTTCAGTGACACTCTCTCCCATATTCCGCGATAATACACTACTGGACATTAAAACTGCTACGCAAAGAAGAAATGCAGATGATAAACAGGTATTCATTGGACAAATATATTATACTAGAACTGACATGTGATTACATCTTCACGCAGTTTGGGTGAATAGTTCTTGAGAAATCAGTAACTAGAACAACCACCTCTGGCCGTAATAACGGCCTTGGTACGCCTAAGCATTGAGTCAAACAGAGCTTGGATGGCTTGTACAGGTACAGCTGCCCATGCAGCTTCAACACGATACCACAGTTCATCAAGAGTAGTGACCGGCGTATTGTGACGAGCCAATTGCTCTGCCACCATTGACCAGACGTTTTCAATTGGTGAGAGATCTGGAGAATGTACTGGCCAGGGTAGCAGTCGAACATTTTCTGTATCCAGAAAGGCCCGTACAGGACCTGCAACACGCGGTCGTGAATTATCCTGCTGAAATGTAGGGTTTCGCAGGGATCGAATGAAGGGTAGAGCGACGGGTCGTAACACATCTGAAATGTAACGTCCACTGTTCAAAGTGCCGTCAATGCGAACAAGAGGTGACCGAGATGTGTAACCAATGGCACCCCATACCATCACGCCGGGTGATACGCCAGTATGGCGACGACGTTTCCACGCTTCCAATGTGCGTTCACGGCGGTGTCGCCAAACACAGATGCGACCATCATGATGCTGTAAACAGAACCTGCATTCATCCGAAAAAAATGACATATTGCCATTCGTGCACCCAGGTTCGTCGTTGAGTACATCATCGCAGGCACTCCTGTCTGTGATGCAGCGTCAAGGGTAACCGCAGCCATGGTCTTCGAGCTGATAGTCCATGCTGCTGCAAACGTCGTCGAACTGTTCGTGCAGATGGTTGTTATCTTGCATACGTCCCCATATGTTGACTCATGGATCTAGTCGTGCCTGCACGATCCGTTACAGCCATGCGGATAAGATGCCTGTCATCTCGACTGCTAGTGATACGAGGCCGTTGGGATCCAGCACGGCGTTCCGTATTACCCTCCTGAACCCACCCATTCCATATTCTGCTAACAGCCATTGGATCTCGACCAACGCGAGCAGCAATGTCGCGATACGATAAACCGCAATCATGACAGGCTACAATCCGACCAATATCAAAGTCGGAAACGTGATGGTACGCATTTCTCATCCTTACACGAGTCATCACAACAACGTTTCACCAGGCAAAGCCGGTCAGCTGCTGTTTGTGTATGAGAAATCGGTTGGAAACTTTCCCCATGTCAGCACGTTGAAGGTGTCGCCACCGGCGCCAACCTTGTGTGAATGCTCTGAAAAGCATATCACACCATCTTCTTCCTATCGGTTAAATTTCGCGTCTGTATCACGTCATCTTCGTGGAGTAGCAATTTTAATGGCCAGTAGTGTATAAAACGTACTGCCTTTCTTTGAACTTTTTTGATGTACTCCGTCAGTCCTATCTGGTAAGGATCCTACACCATGCAGCAGTATTCTAGAAGAGGACGTACAAGCGTAGTGTAGGCAGTCTCCTTAGTAGATCTGTTACAGTTTCTGGAAGTGCCCTGCCAATAAAACGCAGTCGTTGTTTAGCCATCCCCACAACATTTTCTATGTATTCCTTCTAATTTAAGATATTCGTAATTGTAATTCCTAGGTATTTAGTTGAATTTATGGCCTTTATATTTGACTGATTTATCGTGTAAACGAAGTTTAACGAATTACTTTTAGCACTCATGTGGATGACCTTACACTTTTTGTTATTTAAGATCAACTGTGAATTTTCGCACCATTCAGATATTTTCGTTTTGCAGTTTGTTCTGACCTGTTGACTTTATTAGTCGATAAACGACAGCGGCATCTGCAATGAACCAAAGATGGCTGCTCAGATTGTCTCCCCAATCGTGTATATAGATAAGGAACAGCAAATGGTCTGTAATACTACCTTGGGGAACGCCAGAAATCACTTCTGTTTCACACTAAGAGCATGATTACCATGGAATGACAACTTCAGGCGTCTGTCACTATGGAAAAAATTCAAGGTTGCCTGCATAAGAAATATTGCCAGCTAAATCCGTGTTCCAAGGCACTCTTTATAAACAATTAGATGGCTTAGCTATGGGTTCCACTCTTAGTGCACTGTTGTCTGAAGTATTTATGGACTATTTTGAACAAAATTTTCTAAAAACAGAACCTTTGAGTGCAAACATCAAAATCTGGTTTAGATATATAGATGATGTCCTGTGTATGTGGACTGGTACTACAAGACAACTCAACACATTCTTGAAAAACCTAAACAGTCAACATAAAAATATCCAGTTCACTATGGAAATTTGCAACAAATCCATAAACTTCTTAGATCTCACAATTGGCATCAGAACACACACACATTGTTTCAAAATTTACAGAAAAACAACAACTGCAGACACAGTAATACCTTCTTGCTCACAACACCCAATAGCTCACAAACATGCAGCTTTCCTCTTAATGGTACACCGTCTCATATCTATCCCCATGTCCAGAGATGATTTTAAAGTACAGTTAGATACAATAAAATTTATTGCCACAGCCAATGGCTACAATCCAGTTCTTATTGACCACATCTTGCACAGGAAACAAAAACGGAAAAATATACCCCTCCTCTCTGCCTCACCTGCTTCCCCATCCACTGTCTGCAAGAAATGGAGTACACTACCATTTCTAGGTCAAGTATCACAGACCGTAGCCAAAGCACTGAAATCCTGCAAGTATAGGGTTTCCTACTATGTCAGGAACACTACAGCCCAGTGTGTTTTTAATAGCAAAGACAAGATCCAGTTATTAGCCAACAGTGGGGTATACAAAATCACCTGTTCTGATTGTGACAAATTTTACATTGGTCAGTCAGGCAGAGACATATCAACTAGGCTGGCTGAACATGAACGCAGCTGGAGGTTGCAGAATTCAGACTCTGCATTTGCTGAGCATGTACCGAGTGAGGGTCACAACTACCAGCCAGCGTCCCATGTACTTCACTTAGCAAACAAAGGCCATAAACTCATCCTGCTGGAAGCCCTGGAAATTAACAAACATCTTGCTCACAGTCCAGATCTCATCCTAAATGACCAGACACAACTCAACACTTCCCCTCTCCTAAACTTCATATAATCATCTTAGTTGTTCATTACTTCCCACACTCTCTCTTTCTACATATTCCCATTTTCCTGTAGTCATTAAGTTGTTTTATTTATTGCAGTTGTCTTTGTATTTCACATAGTCTGTAGTTCCAATAGTTAAGGGTTTCCTTTTAACTTGTACTTGTATTACCGTCCATGTTTAACTCCCCTTGTAGTTGTCTCATCAAACATTGTTCATATTTTACTTTGCTCATTTATTTAATGAAAACTTGTACACAGCCACTGCTTTGATTACATTGTTAAAATGCAGTACCACCACACTCTCAAACTGTAGGTTCCCTCAAACACCTCAATTTTCCTGTATTTATTAATTTCTGTTTATCTTATTGATATTGCTTAAGTTCGTTATGTATTTTATATTTACATTGACAACTGTCTCTTCTTTTTTAACTGGTTGTGTATCACTCTACATGTTTCATACCTCTTGATGCAGCCTTGGCTAGTACTAATTTTATCTTATTTTATTAGTTTTGTTTATTAATAGAAACTGTTATATAGGCATGCTATTCCTATTTTGTGCTAAAGGTTTTCCTGTCAACTCCATCGATATTTATGTGCTGTTCAGTTTTTACTATTTCATTGCAAAGATGTTACTGTGTGTTTCTACTTCACTCTAGATGTGTTACTTCTCTTCCAATGTTGCCTGCTAACATTTAACTTCTTTGGTGATAATGCTCAGTAAATGTCTGAAGATGGCCTTGTAAGCCGAAAACCGGTTAGCAATAAATGTAATATTGTAGAACAAAAGCAAACTGGTGCTTTTCATTTATTATTAAATCCGTGGTTTGCATGTACACGCGGTATACATTGAAGCGCCATAGAATCTGGTATAGGCATGTGCATTCACATACAGAGGTATGTGAACAGGCAGAATATGGCAATGTGGTCGGCAACGCCTACGTAAGACAACAAGTGTGTGGCGTGGCGCAATTGTTAGATCGGTTACTGCTGCTACAATGGCAGGTTATCAAGATTTAAGTGAGTTTGGACGTCGCGATGGGACACTGTATCTCCAAGGTAGCGATGAAGGGGCGATTTCCCCGTACGACCATTTGTACCGTGAATATTAGGAATCCGGCATAACATCAAATCTCCGACATCGCTTGGGCCGCGAAAAGATCCTGCAAGAACAACACAAACAACGACTGAAGAGAATAGGTCAACGTGACAGAAGTGCAACCCTTCTGCATATTGCTGCAGATTTCAATGCTGGACCATCAACAAGTGTCAGCGTGCGAACGAAACATCATCGATATGGGCTTTCGACCCGATGGCCCACTCGTGTACCCTTGACGACTGCACGACACAAAGCTTTATGCCCCGCCTGGACCCGTCAACGCCGACATAGGACTGTTAATGACTGGAAACATGTTTCCTGGTCGCACGAGTCTCGTTTCAAATTGTATCGAGCGGATGGATGTGTACGGGTATGGAGACAACCTCATGAGTCCACGGACCCTGCGTGTCAGCAGGGGACTGTTCAAGCTGCTGGAGGCTCTGTAACGGTGTGGAGAATGTCGAATGATATGGGACCCCTGATGCGTCTAGATACGTCTCTGACAGGTGACACGTACGTAAGCATCCTGTCTGATCATCTGCATTAATTTATGTCCATTGTGCATTCCGACGGACTCGGGCAATTCCTGCAGGTCAATGCGACACACCACACGTTCAGAACTGCTACAGAGTGGATCCAGGAACACTATTTTGAGTTTAAATGCTTCCGCTCGCCACCAAACTCTACCAGACATGAACATTATTGAACATATCTGGGATGCCTTGCAACGTGCTGTTCCGAAGAGATCTCCACCCCGTCTTCCTGTTACGGATTTATAGACAGCTCTGGCAGTATTCATGGTGTCAGTTCCATCCAGCGCTACTTCAGACATTAGTCGAGTCCATGCCACGTCGTGTTGCGGCACTACTGCATGCTTGCGGTTGTCCTAGACGGTATTAGGCAGATGTACCAGTTTCTTTGGCTCTTCGGTACATGTTAAGCACCAAGAACGATGTTACTGGGTGTTTTCGTATACAAGTCGAACTAGTTGTCAAATACCTCGGCATCTATATGGACTTGAAGCTTACTTGGTCCACGCGTGTGACGTACATCCTCCAAAAAGAGAAAATGCAATTAGTGATGTATATTCAGTTACGGGAGACTGGTATGCTGCCGACCCAAGACGATGTATTACTTTACACAGATCTGACAAATTCACGGGATAGCAATACGCACCTGTTGTATCCACGGACCCAACCAACCAACCAACTCGCGCACGCGCGCCCTTACCTTGACATCGCTGGCCACAGTTCCTGTCCCGCCGACGGAAGAGGTCGCGCCATGGCTGAGCTCGGGTCCGCAGCGCCCTCTGCCTTTTGCATATAAGGAGGAGCGCTGGCCCCGAGACGGACAGTCTATTGTCGATTGCTAGCCTTTCGTGGAGTTTATAGCGGAGCCATTGCAGTGTGATATTTGCTATTGTATTTGACTAGGCTCAGTACATTGATTACTCTTGGATATTACTTGGACTTGTATTGCTGGTGCACGTTTCGTCAGAAATAAAGATAAGTTATCTCTTCATTCTAGCTGACGCAGTTCTTGTCATTAATTATTTTTCGGCCAACAGACATAGCTACATCCTGGTCACTACCCACGCTTTATACAGTTTGTGGTGGCTGCCCCAAAAGCACCGCCGAGGACCTTGGGTTTGGGAGCCGTCACAAAAGCACCCATACAGATGGCCATAGTACCGCGTACATAAGGTATAAAAGGGCATTGTATTGTTGGAGCTGTCACTTGTACTCAGGTGATTCATGTAAAAAGTTTCCAACGTGATTATGGCCAAACGACGGGAGTTAAGATACTCTACAGCGGAATGGTAGTCGGAGGTAGACACATGGGACTTTCCATTTGGAAAATTGTTAGGGAATGCAATATTCGAAGAACCACAGTGTCAAGAGTGTGTCGAAAATACCAAATTTGAGGCATTGCCTCTCAACACGGACAACGCGTAGTGGCCGACAGCAGTCACTTAACGAGGGCGTTTGCTAGAGCTGTTATAGCTAACACATAGGCAACACTGCATGAAATAATCGCAGAAATTAATGTGGCACATGCTGTTTTTGTGGCCTTCAGTCCAAAGACTGGTTTGATGCAGCTCTCCATGCTACTCTATCCTGTGCAAGGCTTTCATCTCCGATGTCTAAACTATTAATCGTCCATGTTGCACTTCCATACATGGCAACACTCGATATAAATACTTTCAGAAAACACTTCCTGACACACAAATCTGTACTCGATGTTAATAAATTTCTCTTCTTCAGAAAGTTTTCTTTGCCATAGCCAGTTTACATCTTATATCCTCTCTACTTCGAACATCATCAGTTATTTTATTCCTCAAATAGCAAAACTCATCAGCTCCTTAAACTCTCTCATTTCCTAATCTAATTCTCTAAGCATCACCTGATTTAATTCGGCTACATTTCATTATTCCCGTTTTGCTTCTGCTGAGGTTCATCTCACATCCTTCTTCCAATCGACTGTCCATCCCGTTGAGCTGCTCTTCCAGGTTCTTTGCTGTCTGAGACAGAATTACAATGTTCTCGGCAAACATCAACGTTTTTATTTCTACTCCATGGACTTCAATTCCTACTCCAAAATTTTCTTTTGTTTCACTTACTGTACAGATTCAATAACATCGGGAAAAGGCTACAGCCCTGTCTCACTCCCTTATCAACCACTGCTTCACTTTCGTGCCCCATCGACTGTTATAACTGCAATCGGATTTCTGTACAAATAGTAAATAGATTTCCGCTCCCTGTATTTTACTGCTACCAGATTTAGATTTGAATGAGAGTATTCCAGTCAACATTGTCAAAAGCCTGCAAATGCTATAAACGCAGCTTTCTCTTTCCTTAACTTATCTTCTATGAGAAGTCGTAGGGTCAGTGGGACGTAATATGAACTTTCTTGATTGGAGAGTCCGGCGAAATTTGGCGTTGAAAGGGTACGGCAGCAAACGGCCGACGCGAGCACCTATGCTAACATCACAACGCCTGCGGCGCTTCTCCTGGGCTCGAAATCATTTCGGATGGACCCTAGACGACTGGGAAACCTGTTCAGATGAGTCCCGATTTAAGTTGGTAAGAGCCGATGGCAGGGTTCGAGTGTTGCGCAGATCCCACGAAGCCATGGACCCAAGTTGTGAACAAGACGCTGTACAAGTTGGTGGTGGCTCCACAATGGCGTAAGCTGTGTTTATATGGAACGGACTGGGTCCCCTGGAGCAACTGAATCAATTGTTGACTGAAAATCGTTATGTTCGGCTACTTCGAAACCATTTGCAGCCATTCACAGCATTATTGGCAACAATGCGCCGTGTCATCGGACATTAATTGCTCGTTGTTAGTTTCAGTTAGTGAACAAAATCCTGCAACCGCAACACTTTCGCAGTTGTGGACGGCTATAGAGGTCACACGGCTCAGCATTTACGCAGAAAACTTCCAACGACTTGTTGAGTCCGTGGTACATCGATTTGCTGCACTACGCTGCGCAAAATGAGGTCCGACACGATGAGGTATTTTATCAGTTTTGTCAGTTCAGTGTAAGGCAATGAGGTACTGCATGGGCGCTCTGCGGTCAACCCCTACCAATGCCCTTCTTGTCGGAGCTAAGGAGCCTCTGTTCGAATTCAGGAACTAAAGATCTGCTCAAACGCGCACAATTTTTGGAAAAAATGGTTCAAATGGCTCTGAGCACTATGGGACTTAACATCTGTGGTCATCAGTCCCCTAGAACTTAGAACTACTTAAACCTAACTAACCTAAGGACATCACACACATTCATGCCCGAGGCAGGATTCGAACCTGCGACTGTAGCGGTCACGCGGTCCCAAACTGAAGCGCGTAGAACTGCACGGCCACACCGGCCGGCACAATTTTTGGATTTTGGCAGAGAAACGCTTTACTAGCACACAAGATACATTCGTCACCTTTTATGGTATTTTACCACTGTGTCACTGAATCGCAACAGAGTCGCTCATCCATGTTTCACGATGGATTACAAGAATCTGTTAACAGATTTCGGCGTTCGATCGGATACATCATATATGGAACCTAATACAAGCCCGCAACTGTACAGCGGTTTTTAAGTTGTTGGGAAAAGCGCACCATGGATTTCATACTTTAGATGGCATTGGAAGTGCGTATTATGACGAACGGACACTCCACACTGCCCAATTCCAGCTGTTTCCGGAAGCCGCAGTACTTACAGCGGAGCTCATAGCTTGGATAAAGATACATTCATTATTCTGTCGGACTCACGTTCAACATTATTGTTCATACGGAATCACTTTGTCAATGACACAATTAATTATTGTACCAGGTGCAGGTGTTCCAGGTACCAATACAGTGTCGTAACAAGAAATTTTCCACGCTGTGGGTAAAGGGGCACCATAGTATCAGGGACAAATAAATAGTTGACGCCCTCGGTAAGAGTGCCATCCACCCCGTGACGCTGTCGGTAAGAATACCATCCACCCCGGGACAAAGGCTTCTGAACATGTTCTTTACTCAGACCTATTGTATGAAGTGGGGCAGCAGATCAGAACCTTGTGGAACAAGCGGTGGTGCCTATCGTATCAACAAAGAGGACGGCATTGTGCAGCTACAATATCTTACCACAATTCTAGCACGATCGTGGCACTCCCTCGGTCTGTAGCACAGGAAGTTTCTCGTTACCATATCCCGTCTCCGCTTTAACCATGGACGGTTCCAACTGTACCCTCGCCGCGTACAACTGATCGATTCGCCTCTATGTGATTTCGGCTGCACACTGCGAAACCACGCGACAACCGAAATGCTGCAGTGCTTCGTGCTTAGTGAACAACAAATTCCTGCCAGTATGGAATTACTACTCACAACGTATGATACATCACTGTATACTGCTTTTGGCAGCCGTACACATCATGACTGAACTGTTCTGTATAAAGCAATGTAAATACTTCACATGACTATTGGCTGTATATGTGTCATGAATGTGACTCGATTTTAAATTGTGACCTATCATTAGAGGCTGGCTGAATTGATAATGTCCGAAGGCCACAATTAAAAAGATAAGAAAATGAAAGGTCAGATATTAATGTACCGTTGATGATGAGGGTAGGAAGACTTTTTATGCATGGATCTATATCCACTACGACGTTCATAAAAGAAGTAATTTTTCTGAGTAGGTTACTGGAGCTAGTCTCGCGATCTTCGACAGACGGTCGTTCAGTGGTTTCCCTGTTAACAGAACGTAGGGCTGGCACTGTTGAAGGTTCACTGTGCTCTGATGGTGGAGGACTGTAGCAAGACCTCGAAGAAGGTTACACGTGTTTCCCGTTTCATCTTCTCAGGGTCTTTTCCTGCTCATTATCGCTGCAGCTCTCCCTCTGTGTAGTGTTGCGTACTGTAGTGCTGTGTAGTTTAGTGTTGTGTAGTAGTGTAGTCCAGAATTATAAATTACAAAATTTGTGATCTGACAGTGGTGCATAGTGTAAAGATCAGTAGTGTGTGCCTTTTGGATTTCAGATGGGCAGATATTTGTGCGCCAGATGGCTAAATAGTAAATGTAGATCTTTTTTGTTCTTAAACTGCATACTGCTTAGTTATTACTAACTCATTAAAATTTACGTTAAAATATAATATGCAATATTAATGCCAATTCATGTGCAACATTCAGATTGATATAGATAGACTAAAATGAAATAGCAAATAAAAAAAATAAAATTTCCCCTTGCTACCACACACAGTCGTCTGTTATGGCCGGGATCAACTCTCCGTCTCCCTTGAGACTTACCTCGTTCTTATTGAAAGTAGTGTCGTGCTTATGAATTTCGTTCGCTTCCCTGAAAAAGCAATTGTATCAATTCTTCTCCAAAGACAGAACCTTCGTGATGGTGAATTTTGTTATGGTACACGTTTAGTCTCGCATAGGGCTGCCATACTACCTGGAATTTGTCCAAGTCTTCATGGCATCCGGGGGCGTATCGTTTTATATATAACAGTCCGGAGTTAATAAGGACTTTTTTGTGTCTGTAGGAAGTCCATTGACTGGAAATAAATAGCTGTTAATTTATTACAGTTAGCTGAAATTTACTAAATGAATTCTGGAATCTCGGTACTTTCATTCGCTCTGTATTAAAAAGCCAGCGTCAAGCTTGCTTAACGCTCCCTTGTAGACACATTTTCCACACTTTATTGAGAACGATGAGAAGCCGCCGACAATCGACGATCGCGTGCACGGTGCCGCCGCTCCGTTTGCCACACAATTGTGAGCGGATAAGCCAATTATGCAAGCGCACGTTTGCGATCCGCACGTCGGTGCTGCAAACACAGTATCTCGATGCTGCAGTACACCACTTACATAAGTTTGAATCATTTGTATTTCTTAATATTATTTAAATTGTCATGTTTTTATGTATCATTTGTTTATTTCTTTTAATTGAAAATGTGCTAATTATCACGTTGTTAAGCACCGTAAACCCCAACAACAACAGCCTATTTCCTGTTTTCAGATCCAAAACGCTAAAACGAAAATGAGTATTTAACAGATATTTGAAAAAATAAATTTGATGAGATAGCGGGGACGTGACAGCGGGAATGCTTCCTCGTTTTTCACGCAGTGCTGACAACAGCAGCGAAGGCGCGCCTCGTACCGATCAGCAGGTGTGATATGAACTACACACGACAGTAATAAAGATGTATGCATAAACATGAAATTAAATTAAGTCATTGGAACTCAGCTCAACGACACTTAAAACATTTCTTAAAAATTTAAAATCGTATCTTGTTGTTGTTGCTGTGGTCTTCAGTCCAGAGACTGGTCTGATGCAGCTCTCCATGCTAATCTATCCTGTGCAAGCTTCATCTCCCAGTACTTACTGCAACCTACATCCTTCTGAATCTGCTTAGTGTATTCATCTCTTGGTCTACCTCTATGATTTTTACCCTCCACACTGCCCTCTAATACTAAATTGGCGATCCCTTGATGCCTCAGAACATGTCCTACCAACCGATCCCTTTTCTAGTCAAGTTGTGCCACAAACTCCTCTTCTCCCCAATTCTGTTCAGTACCTCCTCATTAGTTACATCTAGCCATATAATCTTCAGCATTCTTCTGTAGCATCTCATTTCGAAAGCTTCTATTTTCATCTTGTCCAAACTATTTAGCCGGCCGCAGTGGCCGTGCGGTTCTAGGCGCTACAGTCTGGAATCGAGGTTCGAATTCTGCCTCGGGCATGGATGTGTGTGATGTCCTTAGGTTAGTTAGGTTTAATTAGTTCTAAGTTCTAGGCGACTGATGACCTCAGAAGTTAAGTCGCATAGTGCTCAGAGCCATTTGAACCATTTGAACAAACTATTTATCATCCATGTTTCACTTCCATACATGGCTACAAATACTTTCAGAAACGACTCCTGACACTTAAATCTATACTCGATGTTAACAAATTTTTCTTGTTAAGAAACGCTTTCCTTGCCATTGCCAGTCTACATTTTATATCCTCTCTACTTAGGCCATCATCAATTATTTTTCTCCCCAAATAGCAAAACTAATCGTATCTTATGTTTTCGTTTAACCTTTTGAGTTAAGATACGATAATGACGTAACTGTTTGATTGATGGTGTTGGCAACACTGTGTCCACCAGTTTATCATCGACAGACTTCGTGTGCTCGGGAAAAAACAGTATTTGACACAGATGTCCAGGGGTTTTGGAATTTTTGTCCAGGGTAGGCAATTTAAGTGATGGCAGGCCTACCCTCACATAGTGCATTCTCCGCCAAGTCCGATTTCTCCAAAGGCTCATACTTGAAATTCCATTCATGCTCTATGAGCATTGTACTGATGGATCGTCTACGTTATAAAATCCTCCAGCACGCAGGTTCTTGTTGAGGAGAGGAACTATTACACATGTATGTGTGTAGGGAAGCCATAGAAACTCACAAGAACGACAAAAACTTCAACAAGAAAGTGGAGATCTAAAGATAAATGGAGGTTGGGTTCCCCACTGCTACAAGGGACCGTTGCAGATAACATGGACAAAAACGGTAAAAACATTGAAAGGACCCTCATCTGCTGACGCAGCAAGTTGATATAACCTCCGGCTGTGCGGTCAACTCCATTCCTCAATCAGCAATGAAGCCTGAATATTTAACACTGCTAGAAACTTTTGCTGGCGAATCTTACGAAAAACCACAAGCCCATCGTCAGCTGACGATCCCAAGAAGAAGGCCAACAGGTAACACGCCAAGAAATTGCCTCAACAATATTAAACTCTTTTGTTTTAGTACCAAGTGTAGTCAGAACATTGAAAACTAAAATGCGACCATGAAACTTGATGGCACCATAGTAACCTAGGATTTGGTTGAATGGGGTTGTGCAGTCGTGGGCTCAATTTGACAACTAATCAAATAATTTATTAAACAGGAAATCTTCTCGACAACAGAACAATAACGGATAAAGAGAGCTTCATCTGCAGTCCTATATAGTTATTGGCAGCATGGCTAAAGCAAGATAACAACAATTAAAAATGCCCTCACCAAAATGAAATAGAGTTCAAATAGACTTTGCCCTAGTAAACATTATAAACCAATAACAATAATAATTACAATATAACGTCCGTAGCCACATACAAGAAAATACAGTAAATATAGCTTCTACAATTAACGATAGGACACTAGGACAGCTTTCGGCCTTAACTGAGGTCACCTCATAGTACATCAGTCTACGGCTGCTCCCAACAAGTACTTGTCACTACAGCAAACTACTACCAACTATCTACAGGACTGCCGAAGTATACATCTCAATACAATATTGTGTACAATAAAGGAATTAAATTGATGAGTTTCACATAGCAAAATAACAAGGTAACTTTCATTGTACAACTGACAAACCAAATCACTCATGCTCGTACCACAAAATACAAATCAATCATGCAGACAGCGCGTAAGTAACAAAATCAAAATGGCTCTCGACTTTAGAGAAAACGTTCCAACACCCAGCGTGCCATCACACAACAATCACAACGCGTCGCAATATAACCATGATCTTTTGCTTGTTAACCAATACACTCGGTGCACAACTTGTACTCTGCACTATTCAGTACAATTGATCACTTAACCAGGAATATACAGCCATCAGCTAATACGGCTACTAAAGCTCGTAGGTGGTGTTCCTCTTGAAATGCAGACACCCCTTTCTCCACCTCTACTGATATCGCCATCCTCTGACCCAAGGAAGGACACCAACCGCAGCACCGGGTTGCTTGTGTCCACACAGTGACCACGTCCCATACTGATCGTCTGTGGCACCCTATAGACAGCCTCTTGGGTACAGACTTGGAGAAGGCATCCCGAAATTTCGTTTTCATTCTCGAAGTCTTTCATCCGAAGAAAGTGGAAGAAATTATTGCGTGTCATATGAGTTGAATACGTAGGGAAGAGGCAAGATCTGTCAATCCAAAGAAGCGATGTCGTTTTGGCAACTTTCCCCAATGCTTCGTGTGGATAACCTCTCGAACGGCCACAGGAGATTTCAACACTGTGCTCCTGTGATGGTTTGCGGCTTGCGAGCATAATCTGTTAGCACTACGCCATGGTAAACCCAAGAAACATTCAGCACCTCCTTCACTGGCGTTGGATGGCTCTTTGCCTTTCTCGGTGGTAGTGAATCCGTATGTTTCCACTGCTTGGTTTGGTCTTTTTTGTCGGGATCGTACTGAGACACGCAGAACTCGTTCACGGTGATTAGGTGGCTAAGGAAATCATCTGGATTGGCCTAAAACAACCTTGGATCGGCAGTGTATTTGAATGAGTGTTAACAGTTATGGTACCCTGTGGGCAGCGATCTTTCTCAAGATGTCGCTCAAGCTCTTAAGAGCTGATCTGTGAGTGATTTGCATTTTATACTATTACTACGATGATAACATGGTGGTCCCCGAGTACCTGGACCTCCACTTATTGCGATTAGCGGATCTTCACAGAGAAATGGTCTGCCTCTTCATTCCCCGTCATTCTGGCGTGTCTGAACACACTGGAAAAGAGGTCGCCACATAAGCACTGTGTGTTTCCTAAGATGGTACACTGTTGCAGCACACTTCCGCCAACTCAGTACTGAAGCGTTCTTCCCGTTCAAATGCAGAAAACGAATCAAGGTATGATAAACGATGGCCTGCTTCATTTTTATTTGGTTTCCCAGGCCCACAACGATCCTTCTGTATATACCATGACTGCAGACACGTATTTGCAAACAAATAAAAATTTAACTACGTAACTTTGAGTTTCAGAGTTTATAATTAAAACTTTATGGCTACCTCTGGTATCAGCGATTAGCTATTGCATTCCTTCGGCGTTATCACTCTATCAGGCGATAAGAACAATAATCTTTCAGTAAAAAAAATAATCTTTCAGTAAAACAAGAAACAACAAAAATAAAAAAATAAACAAGTAATATAAAAAATAAAATAATACGCGTTTCATGGAGATACGAACACCTAAATTGTGCCCGCATCTCGTGGTCGTGCGGAAGCGTTCTCGCTTCCCACGCTCGGGTTCCCGGGTTCGATTCCCGGCGGGGTCAGGGATTTTCTCTGCCTCGTGATGGCTGGGTGTTGTGTGCTGTCCTTAGGTTAGTTAGGTTTAAGTAGTTCTAAGTTCTAGGGGACTGATGACCATAGATGTTAAGTCCCATAGTGCTCAGAGCCATTTGAACCATTTTTGAACCTAAATTGTGTGACTGTTATTGCATGCGAAAAACCACTTGTGACAGCATCCCTTATAATAGTTAAACATAACAATAGTAGGTACGAATACACGCCGTATGTACACAAACATTTAACATTGTTCGCACAACAGAGTACAAAATACAAATGAAATGACATACGATTTTCCCGTGGAATGGCCTAATATCTTGGTACTGCCCGTCACGTCAACTCCCGTTGTCTAGAAGTATCGTCTTTGACTAATGAACAGACTGCCATCAGTCCCGCATTCGAGCCCACTACTGCTCGAGTTTTGAATAAAAATCATCGGCAATGGCTGCACGAGAAGTAGCCCTCGTTCTTCCGCCGCTCTTGTAAAAGACGACGCAGGAGCGGACATGGGTTCGGAGAACTCTCTCGCCATTGGGGCGGGACTATGCCCCCAAAAAGGCGGAAGAATCTGGAATGGCCAAAGGCAGTAGGATCTAGAACGCAATGGTAACTCCCGAATTACAGACACGTAAGGCCTGTTCACAGGATATGAGGCATGCGATTAAAAAAAAAAAATCATGAGAATGTCTCGATTGATACAAAAATCCGGATTAGACCCCATTTCGGGTCTCCTGAAGGGGATTGAAAATGGGAGGAGGTAACCATGAGAAAAAGATGGAATAACCGTTTCAGGGATAAAATTGTAGAGTTGGAGCATGAAATATCTAAAGTTCGAACGTAGTAGCAAGTATAGAAAATCTGAAAAGGGAAATGCTAAGCCTCGATCTAGATATAATGGGAGTCACTGAAGTGAAATGCAAAGAATTGTCCGGATTTCGGGTCACACGAATATAGGGTAATATCAACACGAGCAGAAAATGATATAATGGGAGTAGGACACATTATGAATAGAAAAGAAGGGCAGAGAGTGCCCAACCGTGAGCAGTTCAGTATAGATTTGTTGTCGTCAGATTCGACAGCAACCCAATCCCGAAAATGATAATTCAGATATACATGCCGACTTCTCGAGCAGAGGTTGTAGAGATAAGAAAGTATATGTGGATATTTAATGGGTCATCGATTATGTAAAGTGAGAAAAAGTCTAATAATACTGTAAGATTGGATAGCGGTTGTAGAAGTAGGAAAGAAGAAAGGATTGAGAGAGAATGTGGCCTTGATACCAGGAACGGAACAGGAATGAGACTAACTGACCTCAACAATAAATTTCAGATGATAATAGCGAATACTCTGTTCAGTAATCAGAAGAGGAGGAGGTACACTTCGAAAAGGCCTGGAGATTCTAACTGGATTACGTAAAAGTCACTGTGAGGCTATGAAATCAGATTTTAGATTGTATGGCATACCCAAGTGCAGATATAGACTGAGATCACAATGATAAAGACTAAACTGGAGTTTGAAAGAATATTCGGGAAGAATGAGTGAGTACGGAAGTGGGATGCTGGCGTACTGATAAATGATGTGACGCATTCCAAGTTCCGTAGAGATGTGGATTCTACTATAAGGAACACTACAGAAGGCACTTTAGGTGAAGAGAAGTGGACATCTCTAAAAAAAATTTAATCACAGATGTTCCACAAACAAAGATAGGCACAAAGAACGTAAATGTGCAGGAAACTTAGGTAACAGAAGAAATAGTTCCACTGATCGATGAACAAGGAAGTACCAAAATTTTCAGGGAACGGCGGGAATACAACAATATAAATCAGTTAGGAATGGAAGTGGGAAGTGCGGGGCAGCCAAGGAGAAATGGCTGCAGGAAAGATCCGATGAAATCGAAAAAGAAATAATTTTAGAAAGGATTGACTCAAAACTTCTTCCGGTGAAATTAAAAGCAAGGGTGGTAACATTGAGATTGCGAAACCTACTCATGGTTAAATTCCCTATCCCTCAACGGCAACTGTAGCCAGGCCATGCTTTTAAGATCTTCCCGTTAAATTTTGTGATGCAAAGTTATGTGGTTAATGCGAAATTAAGGCCCTGGGCCTAGATCTTAAAATGGGAAATTTGCATAAAACTTAAACTGATTTATACCATCTGACGAAAACAATTACTTAACGTGACAAAAAGTACCTACCTCAACTGGTTGATAGCTTATAACCTAATGTCTGTGCAGGTACGAAGTAGAAAGACAGATTAGTTAAATACTCGAATTTGTTCACGAACACATCCATTAAAATAACGTAAAATTTGACTATGATAACTGTGACCATTCTGAAACTTCTTGGCAGATTAAAACTGTGTGCCGGGCCGAGACTCGAACTCGGGACCTCTGTCTTTCGCGGGCAAGTTCTGTAGTGGTAGAGCACTTGCCCGCGAAAGGCAAAGGTCCCGAGTTCGAGTCCCTGCTCGGCACACAGTTTTAATCCGCCAGGAAGTTTCATATCAGCGCACACTACGCTGCAGAGTGAAAATCTCATTCTGGAAACATCCCCCAGGCTGTGGCTAAGCCATGTTTCCGCTATATCCTTTCTTTCAGGAGTGCTAGTTCTGCAAGTTTCAGAGGAGAGCTTCTGTAAAGTTTCGAAGGTAGGAGACGAGAGGAGACGAGATACTGGCAGAAGTAAAGCTGTGAGGACGGGCCGTGAGTCGTGCTTGGGGAGCTCAGTTGGTAGAGCACTTACCCGTGAAAGGCAAAAGTCCCGAGTTCGAGTCTCTGCTCGGCACACAGTTTTAATCCGCCAGGAAGTTTCATATCAGCGCACACTCCGCTGCAGAGTGAAAATCTCATTCCGTGACCATTCTGTTTATCCTAACTGAAGTGGAAGATTAAGTAGGTAACAGTGTTCCGCCCTCATCTACGAAAATGATATTTTCCCACTTAAAAATTTACACTCTAATAAAGCACAACGATAAATGAGATCAATACAATTCTGCAAATGTCTTACCGAAGCAGTGACTGGAAGTTAGTGACTATCCCAAGAAGTTTGCAAATTCAGTACACTTACGATGAACATGAGCTAGTCGATCCGTCCAGCATTTCACGACTGTGAAATCGAATTGAGCTACTCTACCAGGGCTGCGAATTATGCTCACCGTCATTATGACTGAGGTGCACCAAGCTGTACGCTGCACACGTGCTGGCATCTTTATGAAGAAGATGTCGTTAGCACCCTGTCGCAACCCGAAGACTTTGTGGTCTCAACCACGATGCTACACCAAGTCAAGTCCGTCCTCTAATGCTGCCGGACCCGCATTTGATGTGGAAACCTCTGCGATCAAAGCACAAGTTGATTCAGATGTCTGAATCTTAAACTAAGTCGATACAAACACCTCCATGTCGTAACCACAAGTACTTCTCTTGTGGCAGCCATTTACACTCTCCGGACAAACAGTGCCAACTGCCATTTGCAAAATTAAGAATCACTGTGGCACAATCACAAGGTTCCTCCTCAACTAGAGAATCCCACCAAAATAACGGGTCTCCTTCAGATGCCAATCATCACACGAAAATCTGCCCTACTACCAAAAACAGACACTGACATCAACTTTGCACTCTTGACACCGTGCACCACTACGCCAGTAGCGCGTTTTCCCGCTTATGCAGTTAGCCTCACAACTGAGGGCTTGAGAAATAAGGAAATAGCTGCTAGCAGGCTAGACTTTGTTTCTTGCAGCCCATGTTTCGCACAAGCGTGGTGGTCCGCAGAATACAAAAAGGCGCCCCGAAATCCTATATTTGCCCTCCAGGTGGACACTAGGCAGTGCAACCGTATAGGTGGACAGGACGAAAACTTGTCGCCCAACGGAAAGGCAGGGTCGGCATCATTTCTAAGAGTCCTCCACCTGGTTCGCCAGTCTTTGCTGCCGGTCGGTCTCGTTTGGTCATAATGTTTCCTGCTCGCATTTCACAAATTCTATGCACTGTGTATTCGCATGCACACCAGAAACATTCACAAACCAGTGAGCCTATCACCATGTTCATAAACGAAAGAAATCCGAAGAGATACGCTCATAGGATCTGTCGACTAAGGAAAAGCGTCCGACAATGTAAAATGGTGGAAGATGATCGAACTTCTGAGAAAAGTAGGGGTAAGCTATAGAGAGAGACGAGTAATTCAAGTGAAGAATCAGACTGGAAGCCTAAGAAGGAAGTGCTCGGATTAAAAAGGGCTTAAGTCAGAGGTGCAGTCTTTCGCCCCTATTGTTCAGTCTATACATCGAAGAAGCGATGACGGAAATGAAAGAAAGGTTCAAGAGAAGAATTAATATTCAGGGCGAAAGGATATCAATTTTAAGACTCGTTGATGAATTTGCAATCCTGAGTGAAAGTGAATAAGAATTGCAGGACCTACTGAATGAAATCAAGAGTCTAGTGGGTACAGGAAATGTATGGAGAGTAAATCGAAGAAAGACGAAAGCAGAGAGAAGTAGCAGAATGAGAAAGTGAGAAAATAAAAATAAAAATATGTGGTCGCGAAGTAGACGAAGTTGAGGAATTATCTTATTTGCAAGCAAAATAACCTATGACAGCCGAAACAAGGAGAATATAAAAAGCGCACTATCACAGGAATGAGGATATTCCTGGTGAAGATAAGTCTACTGGTATGGAACATACGTCTGAATTTGAGAAAGATATTTTTGGATTCCAGCTTTGTGTGGTAGCGAATCATGGGCAGTAGGAAGACTGAAAGAGAAAAGGATATTATCGGTTGAGATGCAGTGCTACTGAAGAGTATTGAAAACTATTGGGACTGATTAGATAAAGAAAGAGGAGGTCCTCCGCAGAATCGGGGAAGAAAGGAACATAGGCCTACGGGAAACACTGACGAGAAGAAACGACAAGATAATAAGACATGTGTTAAGGCATCAGGGAACATGTGCTCCATGGTGCTAGAGGGATCTTTAGAGGGTCAAAGTTGTAGGGGAAGACGCAGACTGGAATACATCGTCCGCCGCTCGTGGTCTCGCGGTAGCGTTCTCGCTTCCCGAGCTCGGGGTCCCGGGTTTGATTCCCGGCGGGGTCAGGGATTTTCACCTGCCTCGAGATGACTGGGTGTATGTGTTGTCCTCATCATTTCATCATCATCCAAGAAAGTGGCGAAATTGGACTGAGCAAACGGTTGGGACATTGTATGGGCGCTGATAACCACGCAGTTGAGCGCCCCACAAACCAAACATCATCATCATCATCATCATCTGGAATACATCCAGCAAATAGACGTGCAGTTCATATATAAACGTAGAAAGTGCAATCCATGCAATCCACATGCAAGTTTTTGCTTCCTTATGAGCATGCACAACACTTTGAAATACGAAAGGCGTTTAATTAGTAACACAACACACATTTTTCTGAAAGCAAATTGGTCGTATTCAGGGTTGGAATACGGCACATTATCCTACACTCTTTTGGCTATGAAATCCTGTATTTCACATAATCTCCATTCACTGCGGCTGCCTTACGGCGCCTTACAGTGAGGGCCTGTTTGCCGACATTGTACCACTCTGTTGGTCGACGTCGGAGCCAATGTCTTGTCTTGCTGCATCAATAAGCTGCCCATTATCCACTGTTTCCCGCAGAGTGCATACTATACTGTGCCAAACAGATGGAAGTCGGAAAGTGCGAGAGCCACGGTGTATGGCAGATGACGAAGAACAGTCCACTGAAGTTTTGTGAGCTCCTCTTGGGTGTGTATAATTGTGAGAAGGTGACGAACACGCTGAAATCGTTTCTTCAATTTCTGAGGATTGCACAATATACTTCAGAGTTAATCGTTGCACCATAAGGGAGCACAACAAACAGAAGAATCTCTCCATAGTCCCAGAAGACCATCACTATGACTTTACCTACGAGGTGCGGCTAGAAAAAAACCGGACTGATGCTGGAAAAAACATTTATTTACAATTATTTACAATTTCATGTTATTTCCTTCAATGTACTCTCCTTCTCGGTCTCTACACCGCTCCATACGAATTTTCCAGTGTTCATAGCAATGCTGCAGATCATTTTCGGTAAGTCCATACATTACTTCCGTCGCTTTTTCTTTTACTGCTTCAACAGTCTCAAATCTAGTTCCTTTCAAAGCTGACTTGACTTTAGGGAAAAGAAAAAAGTCACAGGGGGCCAAATCAGGTGAGTAGGGTGGATGATATAAGATGGGAATGTTGTGTTTTGCCAAAAACGTCTTCACTGACAACGCACTGTGAGCTGGGGCATTGTCTTGGTGAAGGATCCATGACTTTTTTCTCCACAAATCGTTTCGTTTTCTCCGTACTCGCTCACGTAGGGTAGCCAGGACGCTAATGTAGTAATGCTGATTCACTGTTTGTCCCTCTGGTACTCAATCAATGTGCACAATCCCTTTGATGTCAAAAAAAAAAAAAAAACAATCATCATTGCCTTGAATTTCGATTTTGACTTTCGTGCTTTTTTTTTGTCGTGGTGAACCAGGAGTTTTCCAATGCATCGATTGGCGTTTAGTTTCGGGATCTTAAGTAAAAAACCACGGTTCATCGCAAGTAATAACATTTTGTAAGAAGGTGGGATCACTTTCATTGTTTTCCAGGATGTCAGAACAAATCATTCTTCGGCGTTCCTTCTGTTCAATTGTGAGACACTTTGGAACCATTTTTGAACACACTTTGTTCATGTTGAAACACTTTCCTTATCAACTCCTGTTAACTCAGACACTGCTCTGATTGTTAAACGGCGATCTTGTCGAACAAGTTTACCGATTTTTTCAATGTTTGCATCAGTTTTTGCTGACAAAGGTCTGCCAGTGCGAGTGTCATCACTGGTGTCTTCGCGGCCATCTTTAAATCTTTTAAACCACTCAAACACTTGTGTTCGCGATAAACAATCATCGCCGTACACTTGTTGTAACATTACAAACGTTTCACTTGCAGATTTTCCTAGTTTGAAACAAAATTTGATGTTAACACGCTGTTCTTTCTGTACACTCAACATTTTCCGACGCACAGACAAAACGTCAACTACTTAAAACAGACGCCACGGGCAGACTGAGTGCAGGAGGCAGATGAAACTCGAGCAGTAGGCGGAGCGAGAGTCACGTGACAGGCCACGCGACTTTCAGCCTTATTGCACTCGTTTTATTGTTTCACCAGTACTAGTCCGGTTTTTTTCTAGCCACACCTCATATTCAGGGTGCAGCTCTGAAGGTTTCCTTCAGAGCAGAAGTAATGTGGTGCCACTCCATGGATTGCCATTTTGTTTCCGAGTAAAAGTGGTGACCCTATTTTTCATAGTCTGTGACGATGTCTGACAAAAAATTTTTACGATCAGCTTCGTAACGCGCAAGTAATGCCGCACAGATGGACCATCTTTGCTCATAAAGGTCTTGTGTTAGGTGACGACGAAGTGGGCATAGACCTTTGAATACCCCATCTGGTGGACGAGTGTGTGAGCACTACCAAGAGAGACGTCCAATTGCGCAGCTAGCTGGTTGCTTCTGGTTCGTCGATCACTTCGAATGAGAGTGTCCACACGTTCTAACATTGCAGGAGTTACAGCTGGGTGTGGTCGGCCGGCACGCGTGAGATCGGACAGTTTTGCACAACCTTGTTGCTATGATACACGCCTCGCCCATTGACTCGCCGTGCTTTTGTTCGCTGCCAGGTCTCTATAGACATTCGCAAGCGCCTATGACTATCTACGATGCGCTGGTTTTCCGCCAGCAGCTCTCTGCTTTGAACACACCTCCCTTACAGACGCCATTTTGAGGCTACGTAAAGCGCTGTCACCTATCGGAACTTCATGAAACTGCAGTGAAGAGCCAAACAAACTGGTACACCTGCCTAATATCGTGTAGGGCCCCTTGAGCTGGCAGATGTGCCGCAACACGACGTGGCATGGACTCGACTGTCTGAAGCAGTGCTGGAGGGAACTGACACCATGAATCCTGCAGGGCTGTCCGTAAATCCACAGGAGTAGGAGGGAATGGAGATCTCTTCTGTACTGCAAGTTGCAAGGCATCCCAGATAGGCTCAATAATGTTCATGACTAGGGAGTTTGGTGGGCAGCGGAAGTGTTTAAACTAAGAAAAGTTTTTCTGGAGCCTCTCTGCGGCAATTCCGGACGTGTGAAGTGTCGCATTGTCATTCTGAAATTGCCCAAGTCCGTCGGAATGCACGATGGGCATGAATGGATGCAGGTAATGAAACAGGATGCTTACGTACGTGCTACCTGTCAGAATCATATCTACATGTATCAGGGCTCCCATATCGCTGTAACTGCAGACGCCCCACACCATTACAGAGTCTCCACGAGCTTGAACAATCCCCTGCTGACATGCAGGGTCCATGGATTCCTGAGGTCGTCTCCATGTGTCCATCCTCTCGATATAATTTCAAACGAGGCTCGTCCGATCAGGCAATATGTTTCAACTCATCAACAGTCCAATGTCGATGTTGAATGGCTCCGAAATCCCATATCTACAGAGTTTCGTTGAATGGTTCACACGCTGACACTTGTTGATGGCCCAGCACTGAAATATTCAGGAATTTCCGGAAGGATAGCACTTTTGTCACATTGAATAATTCTCTTCAGTCGTCGTTGGTCGCATTCTCGCAGGACCTTTAAGCAGCCGCAGCAGTGTCGGAGTTTTTAAGGTTTATTGGATTCCTGATATTCACGGTACACTCGTGAAATGGTCGTACGGGAAAGTCGCCAGTTCATCGCTACCTCAGTGATGCTGCGTCCCATCGCTCATGCGCCGACTGTAACACCATATTGAGACCAGGTAAATCTTGAAAACCTTTCACTATAGCGGCAGTAACCGATGTAGGAACTGCGCCTATGTCTTACATAGGCGTTGCCGACAGCAGTGCCGTATTCTGGCTGTTTACAAATCTCTGTTTTTTTCGTAAGCATGCCTATACCAGTTTTTTTGACGCTTCGGTGTATTAGGGCTGAAGAGGGAATCTTCACCGACGTCCGACAGTAAATTCCGCATTATTTCAAGTGAAATTAGCTGACACAAACTTGTGTTGCTTGACTTACATAATACCCCTTGCAGGTCGGCATAACTCACCAAATGGAAATACACGTAGAATGGTCAACCCCTTTAAATCAAGTAGGGAAGGAGGGAGATTAGTGATTAGGATCCCGTCGATAACGAGGTCATTAGAGTTGGAGCACAAGAGTTGGAGAAGGTAAGCGGCCGTACCTTTCGAAGGAACCATCGCGGCATTTGCCTTTAGAAATTTAGGGAAATCACGGAAAACCTAAACAGTGTGGCCGGAGGCGGGCCTGAACTGCGCCCTCTCGATTGTGAGTAGAGTGTGATACCCGGAAATCAAACAGGATGCTTATCAATGAACTTACGAAGAAAATTGTGTCGTCGAATATATTAGAAGACAAAAGTAACTATAAGAGAGGATTCTTAATCTGTCTTGCCTTTTCTCACGACCCCTTCGCGAGAAACTGTTGAAATAAAGGTTCTCTAATTTTACGTAACTTAATTCCGCTGGAACAACGTCACGCTCTTTCCAGAGAGCCGAGCCGAGGATCTCCGTTACAATTTCATAAGGGCCATGCCGCCCTCTTACGAACCTAACAGCGCGTTTCGGAATTTGTTCGATGTCTCTAGTCGTTTCTACTTCGTAAGGACTTAAAATGTTAAAGGAGTAATATAGATTTGATAACAATAATGTCGACTGTGCGATTTCCTTCACAGATATGAAACTTCCTGGCAGATTAAAACTGTGTGCCCGACCGAGACTCGAACTCGGGACGTTTGCCTTTCGCGGGCAAGCGCTCTACCATATGAGCTACCGAAGCACGACTCACGCGCGGTACTCACAGCTTTACTTCTGCCTTCTCCTTCACAGATACACTGAATTTTTTGAGAACCCTTACAATAGTTTCATTGGCCATTTTTTTATTACTGGGTTTACATGTTGCAGTCTTATTTCATACTCCTTCGTACTATTTATTTAAACATCACGATGGTCTCCAGCAAGTTAGCAATAATCTTGCAATCGATTAACGCAGGGTTTTTTCCCTCTGTTATGGACAGTGTACTTGTTTTACCCACTCTTAAAGACACACGTCATTCTCTACACCAATTACATTTTTGTACAGGTATTTCTGCGTTTTTTTTTACAACTCTCAGACGACACTACATTTCTGCAAATAAGAACATCATTTAATATCTGTCTGATAGTGAGGAAGAGACTACCAGAAAAACAGATTTACTGCACTCAGAACGTCAGTAGTCCTAGCACGCTCAGTCATCACAAAATAAAAATAAATACGTGCTTCCGTCACTCTGTCATTATTCAGAATAAATACACTATTCCCTCTTGAGCTGTGGATATCTACCTAAAAAGCTTTCCATTTTGCAAATTTATGTTCATACCCAAGCCAATAAATAAGAACAGGCGTCACTCTTCCTGTCATTACCGCTACATGGTAGCTGCAAAATTATCCTGAACGTTACTAGTTCATAAAATAGATTTATGTCATCCATACTCCTACCATCTCAATCAACGACAAATTATCTACGATATTTTCAATTACAAACTGATCATCCAACATTTACCCAACGATTCTAACACAATACTAAATGGCTCTCTGCTGATATTGTACTGCTACTCAGCATTTCCACAGCCATTAAAGAGTTCTACAGTACTGACATTTCAACTTCCAGTTAACAAAAGGCTGTCAACCGTGATTTTTTCACCTGTAGAGATTACGACGTCAGAATTAATGATATTCGCTGACAACTCTTGCTGGCCAGCCTCCAAAGTATTTCTTTTAATGTCTCCTAGAATACTAACAAATTCGTACTACTCGAACGTTGTTTCTACTAATCGCTGTCATATTGCTTCTTCGTGATACCGGCATACAATCCTATGAAAACGAGGTATTCACCGATTCCATACTTCAATCGCATAATACATAATGCAACAAACACCAATAAATACGTTAGTATTTCATATTTAGAGTACTGTTAATTAACATTTTCCTGTGTTATTTACACTTAACACTCCAGTAATATGAATTTCAGTCACGTGACGTAACAAGCGAATCTGGGGATCACAACAGTCAAAAGCTAACAATGAAATGTGCGGATGCCACACTCTTGCGATAGTCAAGTGGTAAGCGACTCCGCTGTTTAACTGTAACTTGCATTATTATTTTAGAAAATTTAGTTACACGTAATTCACTACCATTACATTTGGAAACAATTTAAACTTGTTCTAAGGTACGTTGGTGGTAGGCTGTAAATTTTAGAGAAAACGTTCTTGGGCATAGACAGCATTGTAGCATTCGAAAGTGGTAAAAGTAAAACTTGAAGTTTTGCGAGAGAACTGACGACATTTGAATGTTGATTCTTGTAAGAATTTACTTGAACCGATAAAACTATTATTTTACTGTTATTGTCAGATGGTTTTTGCTTCCCTACTGCAGCGTGGAACTGAAACGGTATGAGGAAAGCAGAGAAAAGAAACATCGACTCTTTATTCTTCTTGTTTTCAGAGATGAATTCTGCAGTTATGCACATGTAATGATATTCATAGAACAAGAGAAAAACGTACGTGCCCCATTAAACTAGCTTCGCAGTGTTTTGTAGGGCAGCGGGGGAATTCGCGCCATGTAATTTCGTTCCAGCAGAAGAAATAGAGTAATAACCGCAGGGGACTTCTTTTTGTTTTTCTTTGTCCTGAGCTCATAGTCCTTGTTTCCTAGCTCTGCGACCTAAATTTATGAGGTTAGTTTTTCTCACTCAAAAACGCAGTCTTCATGTGGTCATCCGGCTCTGTTTCTTGTTTTTACAAGCTGTTGCAAAGAAGAAAGTACACAGATAAGAATCTAAATAAGTATTTAAATTACAAGGCACTAGAACATAACATTAATTAAAGGGACACGATTTTTGTAGGTTGTTGGAGCACAGTATATTTAAGCGAGTGCTACTTTGAATTTCTCCTCAAATAAATGCTTCAGCCGGAAGTGTTCTTTTCGTTTCCGTCGCTTCCTTTATTTTATCACTACAGGTCAGTAGGCACCGTATAGAGGTTACATACGCCCCACATTGTGGACGAAGAAACCACACTCGGAATTTCCTCTTTTTGGCCGTTTAGTCCCGCCGTACAACATACACGCAGTTTTAAAGATAGAAAACTATTTTATAAATCATACAAGAAATTTTAAAGATAGAGAACTATTTTATAATAATTAAACAGTTTCTAATTAAAGGGTTGAACTGTACAAAATCAATCGACAAATGTGAAGTTCACAATTTCATCGCTGCGCACAGTATGTAACATCTAAAACTACGTCTGTACTCTGCAAACTAATGTGAAGTATGTAGCATAGGGTACTTCTTATTGGACCCCTTTCACTCGTTCATTTCGTGTATGGTGCACGGGGAAAGTAATGACTTAAACGCTTCAGTGTGCACAGTCATAGTCTAATCTTGCCTTCATTATACGCAGTATATTCCTATATATATCCTACGTAAATTTGGATTTTGAAACAGTTATGCTTTCGACGGTGAAATTCTAAGTTCGAATATAATAATAAATGAAAAGCACAATATTGAGTAAGTTCAAAAATGGTTCGAATGGCTCTGAGCACTATGAGACTTAACTGCTGTGGCCATCAGTCCCCTAGAACTTAGAACTGCTTAAACCTAACTAACCTGAGTACATCACACACATCCATGCCCGAGGCAGGATTCGAACCTGCGACCGTAGAGGTTGCGCGGTTCCGGACTGTAGCGCCTAGAACCCGTTGGCCCTCCGGCCGGCTGTGTAAGTTCTTCAGGATTAATTAATTCAGTTTAACCGACTTGTAGCTTACAAGGCCTTCATCAGACTAAGTGACTATCGTGGCCAAAGAGGTTACAATATTTCCAAAGTTGTTACTCATCTAGACTGAGGCACAAACACAGAGTAAAGTAGGTAAAAAGCCGAACAATAAATAAACATAAACAGAGAAAACCAGGAAAAACATTAACAGTAAACTAGGAAAAGAGTACATACATAACAATTTACACTAAGTTAACAATCAGCATAAAATAAATTAGTACTCGACAAGACCGCTAAAGAATAGCTTAAATATGGTAAGTGATCAGAAATAGACTAAAAGACTTAATTTACGTTTGCCGCCACAGGATACATGAAGCTCATAAGCAATAAAAATAAAAAAGAAACTGACGAACAGAAAGGAAGTGTGGGAAATAATGGAAAACTGAGAGGATTAAGTGAAGTTTAGGAGAGGCGAACTATTGAACTGTCTTTCGTCATTTAATATTAGATCAGGACTGTGGTTGAGATGTTTGATTATTTCAAGGGCTTTCAGCAGGTTGGGTTATTGGCCCTGTTTTGTAAAGTGAAGGACGTGGTATTGTGGCTTGTAGTTGTGACCCTTCTTCAGTACATCTCAGCAAATGTGTAGTCATAATTTAGCTACATGTTGCTGTTCAAATTCAACCAGTCTGGTTGTTACGAATGTGAGTGACTGACCAACATAGAACTTATCACAAACAGGACAACTAATTTTGTATACCCCACTGTCGGCTAGTAATTGGGTTGTATCTCTGCGATTCAAAATACGCACGCCTTTGGTGCTCTTCACATAGCTGCATGATTTCATTGTTTTTGCTACACTCTGTGCTGCTTCCCCAGGACATGGTATCGTATACCACTTTGTGCGGACCACATCTTGTCCAGAACCAAAATGAAAATTATACCCTCCTCAAAGCTCCTTCTGCTGTTCATTGCACTGTCTGCGTGCCTGTGAATCGTTTAACTGAGGCAGGACGTCGGTATCAGCCTGGAATTCAACTGGGCGGCTGTGGGAGACCGTCTAAAACAGGGGCGGGCAGGAATCCTGCACGTGTGCGGTGCACTTGCACGCGTGCAGTTAACATGTGTTCTGCGTGCACACAGGGGCAAGCTGGCCACCTGCTTACCTCCCCTCCCAACCATACCTTCTGTCCACTCCTACCACTGTAATGCGTTTTGTTTTTCTAGCTTGCGTTATTGAATGATGGAATAAGGTTAGCAGGAGTGCTTGAAATAAATCATGGTTTGAAAGAGTACTTATTAACTACGATACGTTTTATTTAATTATCACAGGTGGAGTTTACAATACGTTTAATATCTAGAACAAAATTTCTACATACAGACAAACGCAAACAGTTACGTAAATTTTCATCACTTATGTTTGCTCTTAACCGAGGCTTATTAATTCAGCAAATGGTTTTCCATCTCTCACTATATTATGCGCAATTTTATAGCTTGCACGTACCGCTGGGCTATTATTGTTGTCGTCCTGAAAAATTGAAAACAGTGCTCCATAAAATGTTAAAACAGTTAGATGAGAGACATGACGAAAGAAAGTCGCAGATCTCTCGTGACAACGGCAACTAGGACAGATGCATCTAATATCGTCAGGTCGCGCTTCTTAAACTTAGTCAATTTCCCCATCCTCTCAGAATCCGACAATAAATTGTACTCGTCCTTGTGAAATTTATTATAATGGCCTTCAATACTAAACTTCCGCTGACTAGCGAGAATACTGCCACATATTAAACATTTCGAATTTTCACGTTTTTGCACAAAGAAAAAATGATTCTCCCATTACTTTTTAAAAGATAGCAAATCTCCACGTCCCCGTTTCCTTGATTCACTCTGCATTTTCCGGTTCTTGAAATACAACGTTCACTACGTAGTGGTCGCTTCGCATCAACGTCCGCGGCATAGCCTTGTACTACACTGCCGCAACTTCGCAACCTGCCGGCTGTCGCCACTGCCCCATTCGACGATTGCACGCGAGCAGCACGCGTGCAGCGCTGTGCGCTCACGAGCTGCGTGCAACGTTTGCCCGCCCCTGGTCTAAAACGTACGTCCACGCTGACAGGCACTCGCTGCCAATCTGAAGGGTGCTTTCGATGATGGAGCAGAAACACCTCCCCGAAACCTGGAAGCGGCGGGCTACCGCGCCTGGATAACCAGGCAGGCACGTAGTGTTATGCGGCATTTTATGCCAAAATGCCATTAACATGTTTTAGTATCTAATATTCAGACCCCAATAGTCAGTAAGGCCATACGTTTCAAGGCAATAAACGAAATTTTGATAGTGACCACGAGTTTATTTTCGTAGTTTGATGGCTCCTTGCTTCAATATATCCTTGTGAGGTGTGATATCCTCGTTTTCATGTTTAATTGGGCCACACTTTGAAAATTCCATTTAGTACGACATTATCCGTTGCCCGACCTTGTTTGTTTTAAATTTGGGTAATTTTATAGGGTGCTTCCCTTCCGTGTGGGTCACTGAGGACTGAATGTGTAGCATCTTAAACATATGTTAAACAGCTAAAGCCCCACCGCCTATTCGATCACAGAATGTTGACTGAAAAAAATTTTACGTGAAGGCGTGAGAGAGATTCTTGATAGTGCGAACTGATTTACACTTTTCTTCTGCCATTCATGGTGGGCCATTTTACTCATCATTACAGTTGCAGTATGAGTACGTAGCGCTTTGGTCTGACAATAGGAGGCAGCACAGGCACTGGAAGTGTAATTCCTGCGTAGTACTGCCCTGTTTCCCAACTGGTGTCATTATGTGAACGGACAATATGAAGTGTGATTATCAAAGAGAGCGCTGAACTTCGTGGTTTCTGTGGAAGGATTTTGTAACCATTGGCGATATTCACAGGCGTTTGTTCACAGTACGTAGAGGCTGTGCACCGACAAGACAAGTGCTCGCGCAACAAGACAACGCACGTCGCCACGTGAGTCGGAAAACCACGGTTGCCATCACTGAAATTGGGTTCGTTGTACTGCCACGCTGATCATATTCCCCCGAACTGACACCTTATGATTACCACCTAATCGGAGATATGAAGAAACCTTTGAGTGGACATCATTAGAGACTTTCAGTAAATGCGAGCAGCAGTCCTGAAGTGGTTGCGACAGAATCCAGAAAAGTTGTTCGAGGAGGGCTTACAAAAGTTAAAGGGGTCAAGTCAGAGGAATATCGGAGACTGTGGTAATAAGTAAAACGTCAGTTCGACGATGGCAGCTGTAGTTTTATGACTCATATGGGGACGAGCGTTGCCGTGTTGCGGGCACATCTCGTCACAGTGCACACTCTCCACACACTGAAACCAGGCGCCTGTGAATGGCTGCAGTGTTTACACAATCCTACACAATCCTTCCACAGAAACAACCTCATACAATGCTGTCCGTGATGATCACATTCCATGCTGTCCATTCACATACTGACAGCAGTTGGGAAAGTGGGCTGTAATACCTAAGGATTACACTTCTAGCGATTCTCCTGCCACCTACAGTTAGACCAAAGTACCACATACGGTGGATCAAATGGTGCAATGATGGGAAAAAATAAAGTGTAAATCAATACTGAATTCCTCTCAAGTGTACCACATATGAAAACTAGTCATCAGAAAATTTATAGAAAGTAATGAGAGGGCACTGTACGGAATAAATTGTCTGTACATGAAATAAATCTTTAAAATAATAAATTTATCACAGAAATGGGACATCTATAGTACAGTATAATTTTCGGCACATCGTTTAAGAGAATGTGTACCCAATAGCTAGTTATCAAGTGATCACATTCATCGAAAGACTCGCTGTAAAACATGAGGTGAAATTATAACGTCATTTTAAAGCTCTAAATCATTCAGATAGATAATCAATCTGTGGCCTCAACGACATAATTTCGATTAACGGTTGTAGCAGAAAACACTCATAAAGGTCATATGAATAAAAATGCATTGTTGAAACTTTAGTGGACTGACAAGACAGCCAGTCCACAGTGACGGGTAACCGAAAGGCACGCGTACACACACGCCGACTGGCGTGAAGTCTGGAACAGGCTACGTTATTAATGCACTAAAGAAAAGTACGTAGCGTCTGTTTACTTAACTTTAATTCATCCTTGTGGTACATCGCTCTTGACTATACAAATGAGACTCTAAATACAAGCACTGTTAGGCTAATGGCGCCTTGCTAGGTCGTAGCCATGGACTTAGCTGAAGGCTATTCTAACTGTCTCTCGGCAAATGAGAGAAAGGCTTCGTCAGTGTACTCGCTAGCAACGTCGTCGTACAACTGGGGCGAGTGCTAGTCCGTCTCTCTAGACCTGCCGTGTGGTGGCGCTCGGTCTGCAATTACTGACAGTGGCGACACGCGGGTCCGACATGTACTAATGGACCGCGGCCGATTTAAAGCTACCACCTAGCAAGTGTGGTGTCTGGCGGTGACACCACAGAAACTGTGATATCACAGAATCATAGGAACGGAATATCGATAGCTGAACTCTGTTTGTTATTCCATTTATTTTGAGTCTTCGTATATTTGGAGAAATACAAATTAAGTCAATTTTCTGTTAGTTGTGTTATCTTCTTCGCTCAGCATTTCTGCTCCTCTCTAGCTTTTCGACGACGACAGTTGCTGCATCACTCTGTAGCCCGCCTCTCTTCACCATTATGTACAAAGTCGTACACAACAGAAGTGCCTTTAGTTGGGACGGCTTTGTAATGTTGAACCTGAAAGAGAGGTCTAGGCTCTACGTAGACTTTAGTTTATTAAGAAGAAGCGACAGATTTTCTCATGTGTTAATTTGAAGTGACTTTTAAGTAATCAGAAAGCCAATTACGTAAGGGTATTTGTAAATGAGGAGAAGGTAGATAATTCAGTAGTTTTGAAAACAAGAAGAATCACGAAAGTTGTACAGACACATTGCTCTGGGTTAGCTTCCTGTATTATATTTCCAGAATGAAATTTTCACTCTACAGCGGAGTGTGCGATGATATGAAACTTCCTGGCAGATTAAAACTGTGTGCCGGTCCGAGACTCGAACTCGGAACCTTTGCCTTTCACGGGCAAGTGCTCTACCATCTGAGCTACCCAAGCACGACTCACGCTCCGTCCTCACAGCTTCACTTCTGCCAGTCTCTCGGCTCCTACCTTCCAAACTTTACAGAAGCTCTCCTGCGAACCTTGGAGAACTAGCACTCCTGAAAGACACGTTAATGCGGAGACATGGCTTAGCGACAGCGTGGGGGATGTTTCCAGAAACAAATTTTCACTCTGCATCGGAGTATGCGCTGATATGAAAATTCCTGGCAGATTAAAACTGCGCACACTTCGCTGTAGAGTGAAAATCTCATTCTGGAAACATCCCCCAGGCTGTGGCTAAGCCATGTCTCCGTACTATCCTTTCTTTCAGGAGTGCTAGTTCTGCAAGTTTCGCAGGAGTGCTTCTGTAAAGTTTGGAAGGTAGGAGACGAGATACTGGCTGAAATAAAGCTGTGATTACGGGGCGTGAGTCTTTCTTGGGTAGATCAGATGGTAGAGCACTTGCCCGCAAAAGGCAAAGGTCCCGAGTTCGAGTCTCGGTCCGGGACACGTTTTAATCTGCCAGGAAGTTTCCTGTATTGTATTCTGCTGTCCAAGGAAGAGCTTTAATTCGAAAAACGTAGTCAATGACTGCAGAATAAAGGGCTACCAAATTGTCAGACAGTAGCGTAGTGAGTCGGTTCTCCACGTAAATGAGAGCAGATCTAGTAACTATGTCGTTTGCCCACCAATGTAGTGATTGCCGCTACTATGTTGCACGAAGAAGTAGCTTTCTACTTCTAGGGCATTTTGAGGTTCCTGATCTCATCAAATAAATATAGGAACTGAGAGACTCTGCCTGCTAAACCTAAGAATTCTGCCTGGGGAGACGCTGAACGTGGCCGATCAACTGCTGCCGTACAGACTCCAACAACAGCCACAGCAGCTGCGACTGTCTGGAGCTGTTGTGCAATGGATGACACTTACCTCACTGGGACCAACGTACAAGATAACTTTTACTCGTTATACGTTGTGTCTTAAAACCCTTGCGATCAATGTCATACAGGTCGTAGATGACCCTAAATTTATTACTTTGACATAAGGAGCTAAATGTTTCTAAATGAACACTTCTTTTTTTACTGACATAAACAGCTTACACATGTTAGCACCATCTTGCAGATTAAATCAGAGCAGTTTTTAAAAGAGAAGACATAAAGTTGATGAGAGCTGTGTAAATTGAGTGAACCAGAGGGTGCTGAAAGTTCAAAGTGAGCATTAGGAAACTGTCGTCTGATAAAAGGAAAAGGAATACAACAAAATACGAATGCGTAATTTTGAGAGGTAAAATAATAAAGGCAGTAGAGGAAAAACTACGCAATAAAAAGGAATAACAGAAATCTTTGGATAACACAAGAGAAACTTAATTTAATAGTGAAACGAGAAGATTTAGAAGCGCAGCAAGTGAAGAAGAAAATAGGGATTTCAAACCTGTAAAAAAGGACACTAACAGGAAGAGCAAAATGGCAATCCCGGTGTGACTTCAAGAGAAGTGCAACGCTAGAGAAGTATGCATAACTATGGTGAATATGGATGTCGTGTATAGAAAAATTGAAGAGAGACATCTGTATAAAAGAGACGCATATATACGTCTGGACAACAACGCCTCAGATGGCAACCTGGTAATAAGGAAAGAAGGTAAGGTCTAAAAGTGGAAGTATCGTAAAATTTGGTGAGTAGAAACAATTGGTTAGTAAAAAACAAAAATTTCAAAAAAAGTTCAGTCCTATTATGTTGGAAGATAAATAGGAATGTCATTCAAAGATTCGTTTTCCTAAGCTGATACTGAACCAGTCTAACAGGGAAATTACGAGTTTCAAAGGAGATGACACTTTCAGTTGACGTTTCATTCATTCTGCTACTAACATCGAATGTAGAGCTAAATTTGCTTACTTTTAACTTTATTTGTAAGTGATTATTTAAATGGTGTTGTTTTGGTTTGAAGTACATGGCAAGCATAAGAATATTTGCAGTACTCTGTCATTAACCAAAAGCTCAGTTTTAAAGTATATTTTAATTTTATTTGTGTCTTGGTTAATTGAAAATGTTTGATTTTGTTTTCGGAATCTGTATGGTGAACAGGAACAGTAATGGTCAGTTTTTATTTACAAGAAGACCTTTAACTTGGCATGAATGAAGAAGCATATGGCACTTCTCGTAATCCAGCAGATTATGCTGTGACTAAAGTACGAAAAAGGCTGATTAAACACATTTACTTTAGTAAATTAGTAGTCATTTTCTAGTCAAGCAGATGTAGACTGGGAGACTCAAACGTTCATAAAGGGTGGCAGGGAAAAAGAACCCAGTGAAATTTTTTTAAGCGCTTTATCTGTAAACTACCTTGAGCAGTTAAACAGAGAACCGACTCGTGGCGATAACATATTAGACCTTCTGGTGATAAAACAGACCCGAACTATTTGAAACAGTTAACGCAGAACAGGGAATCAACGATCATAAAGCGGTTACTGCAGCGATGATTTCAGCCGTAAATAGAAATATTAAAAAAAGGTAGGAAGATTTTTCTGTTTAGCAAAAGTGACAAAAAGCAGATTACAGAGTACCTGACGGCTCATCACAAAAGTTTTGTCTCAAGTACAGATAGTGTTAAGGATCAGTGGACAAAGTTCAAAACCATCGTACAATATCCGTTAGATTAGTATGTGCCAAGCATGATCGTAAGAGATGGAAAAGAGCCACCGTGGTACAACAACCGAGTTAGAAAACTGCTGCGGAATCAAAGGGAACTTCACAGCAAACATAAACTTAGCCAAAGCCTTGCAGACAAACAAAAATTACGCGAAGCGAAATGTAGTGTGAGGAGGGCTATGCGAGAGGCGTTCAATGAATTCGAAAGTAAAGTTCTATGTACTGACTTGGCAGAAAATCCTAAGAAATTTTGGTTTGATGTCAAAGCGGTAGGTGGATCAAAACAAAATGTCCAGACACTCTGTGACCAAAATGCTACTGAAACAGAGGATGACAGACTAAAGGCCGAAATACTAAATGTCTTTTTCCAAAGCTGTTTCACAGAGGAAGACTGCACTGTAGTTCCTTCTCTAGATTGTCGCACAGATGACAAAATGGTAGATATCGAAATAGACGACAGAGGGACAGAGAAACAATTAAAATCGCTCAAAAGAGGAAAGGCCGCTGACCTGATGGGATGCCAGTTCGATTTTACACAGAGTACGCGAAGGAACTTGCCCCCCTTCTTGCAGCGGCGTACCGTAGGTCTCTAGAAGAGCGTAGCGTTCCAAAGGATTGGAAAAGGGCACAGTTCATCCCCGTTTTCAAGAAGGGACGTCGAACAGATGTGCAGAACTATAGACCTATGTCTCTAACGTCGATCAGTTGTAGAATTTTGGAACACGTATTATGTTCGAGTATAATTACATTTCTGGAGAGTACAAATCTACTCTGTAGGAATCAGCATGGATTTCTAAAAAGACGGTCGTGTGAAACCCAGCTCACGCTATTCGTCCACGAGACTCATAGGGCCATAGACACGGGTTCCCAGGTAGATGCCGTGTTTCTTAACTTCCGCAAGGCGTTCGATACAGTTCCCCACAGTCGTTTAATGAACAAAGTAAGAGATTATGGACTATCAGACCAATTGTGTGATTGGATTTTAGAGTTCCTAGATAACACAACGCAGCATGTCATTCTCAATGGAGAGAAGTCTTCCCAATTAAGAGTGATTTCAGGTGTGCCGCAGGGGAGTGTCGTAGAACCGTTGCTATTCACAATATACATAATGGACTTGTGGATGACATCGGAAGTTCACTGAGGCTTTTTGCGGATGATGCTGTGGTATATCGAGAGATTGTAACAATGGATAACTGTACTGTAATGCAGGAGGATCTGCAGCGAATTGACGCATGGTGCAGGGAATGGCAATTGAATCTCAATGTAGGCAAGTGTAATGTGCTGCGAATACATAGAAAGAAAGATCCCTTATCATTTAGCTACAGTATAGCAGGTCAGCAACTGGAAGCACTTAATTCCATAAATTATCTGGGAGTAGACATTAGGAGTGATTTAAAATGGTTTGATCATATAAAGTTGATCGTCGGTAAAGCAGATGCCAGACTGAGATTCATTGGAAGAATCCTAAGGAAGAGCAATCCGAAAACAAAGGAAGTAGGTTACAGTACGCTTGTTCGCCCACTGCTTGAATACTGCTCAGCAGTGTGGGATCCGTACCAGATAGGGTTGATAGAAGAGATAGAGAAGATCCAACGGAGAGCAGCGCGCTTCGTTACAGGATCATTTAGTAATCGCGAAAGCGTTACGGAGATGATAGATAAACTCCAGTGGAAGACTCTGCAGGAGAGACGCTCAGTAGCTCGGTACGGGCTTTTGTTAAAGTTTCGAGAACATACCTTCACCGAAGAGTCAAGCAGTATGTTGCTCCCTCCTACGTATTTCTCGCGAAGAGGCCATGAGGATAAAATCAGAGAGATTAGAGCCCACACAGAAGCATACCGACAATCCTTCTTTCCACGAACAATACGAGACTGGAATAGAAGGGAGAACCGATAGAGGTACTCAAGGTACCCTCCGCAACACTCCGTCAGGTGGCTTGCGGAGTATGGATGTAGATGTAGATGTAGATGTAGATGTAGATGTTGTTTGAAAGTTCTTCATTATTCTAAGGGTACGCCTTGCAAATTCAAAGTCATCAATTGCAAACATGGTATCAGTGACGTAATGTATTAACAAACAAACCTGTTTCATCAATTTAGTGTTACAATAAAGTAATTAGAGATACAACTACCTTTAGTTGGAAAAGGCAATAAACAGTCACAATTATTGCACAATTTTAGGCTCTGTGTTGAACTAAACTTTATTGGAACAGGAAATTTTGTTTGTTATTCTCCGAGATCGAAAACAGCTTCTTAAATGTCCCTTTTTACCCTAAAGGCCAATAAATAGAAAATATAGTGGGGATCACATTGAGCAGTGTTTCTATTCACCCCTCTCTGTGAGGTCACTGGAAACACTGACTTTTTTTAATTTTTTTTGTATTACAAAAGGATGAGATAGGTCTCAGATTTAATTATAACTTTAAAGTTAACCACAAGTCTATAATCACCCAAAATTTTGATTTTCAAATTTTTTTAAATCATCAGCTGTTTTCTTTTGTAGTATTACGCTAATTCTATTCACCCCATTTTACAGTAACATATAGAAGCGCAACAGATTTAGAGAAAATTTCTGATAACGTTGACTGGAACATACTCCTTCAAATTCTGAACGTATCACAATCAAGGTTATATACAGTTTACAGAGAAACGAGACTGCAACTATAAGCACCGAAGGACATGAAAAGGAGATGGTTGTTGACAAAAGAGAGAGATAGATAGAGACAGAGAGAGGAAGGTAGCATATTCTCCATGTTATTCAGGATGTACAATGAGCAAGCACTAAAGGAAACCAAGGATAAATTAGAAAGGTAGCTAAAATTCGGGAAGAGAAATAAAAACAGACACTTACTGATGACATTATTTTCTTTTTTTCAGAATAAGCAACGAATTTACAAACTCTGTTGAACTGAATGGATATTATTTTTAAAAGAGACTTAGGGAGGAACACGAAGAAAAATGAAACAAGAGGAATGGAATGTAGTCGAACTGAAAGTTTTGAACATGACTGCTTGGTCAGCGACCGTTTACGAAGTAAAATTAAAGCAATAACAACCTTCGGTCCCAAACATTAAGTTTTTTGACCTAGGTTTCGGCACTACTTTGAGTGCTGTCTTCAAACGTAGAACATTCAAATTGGCATTTCACGTATAAAATAAATATCAATCGATAAAGCAGCAGTCACAAAGTTTTGAAAAGGAATACATGGAAGGAAAGCCACTATGGGCTGCTAACACATGGCGAGCCACAGATAGCAACAGACTAGAACTGAATTAAACAAAGCTGGAGGTACGTTTTGGCAGCAAGCTGCACCATCAGGTGCCTTACAGTTACATGTATCTTCATTTTAGATTCTTTTAGAGTGTCATGAGGTCTATTTGATTGCTGTATTAGTGAGGTTATGTACAGATGTTGATCCCTGTACACAGAAATTTATTTATTGCAGTGTGTATCTTAAGTGAGTTCAATGCGTGAATCATCACAGTGATTTGCTTACTTACAGTTTTGCAGACTATATTTGTCTGGCGCACAGAGTACAAGAATAAATACACCATTAGTTTACATTCCCACAGTCACTTCTTCACTTTACAAAATTTCTTAATTACAGTGATAAAACTTATTTAATTTGATAAGATAGCCCACAATAAAAAAATCTTTCTAATGTAAGTGTATCTGTGCCACGGCACATATTATAAGATTATTTTGTATTTCTTGACTACTTAGTGTTGTTAAGATGGTATGTTTCTCCATTTCAGTAAGCATCTTTATATTAACAGAACAGACAATGTTCGATAAATTTTAAGGAAATTTACATTATTTTTCTCTAGGCTATAAATTAGAAACCTATTACCACGTGCTGTGTGGTAAATAAAAAATTTCTAGTTCTTCATATAAGTTCATTCTGTGTCCCTGGTCCATTTTATGTTCGTCATTCTCAATATCCTCGAATGGATAGCCAATGTCCTTGAAGCTGGTGGCTACTGCTGATTTAGCATAATTTTTTGTGTGGTAGCCATTTATGTGCTTGTGGTATCTTTTTTTATGTTGTGTCTCAGTGCGTGGTTCAGAGTGTTATCAGCTGTGGAAGCAATATTAATGTTGTATGAGCTGAAAATATTTGCTATTTTGTACGATAATTCTCTTGTGAATGGTATGTAAGCAGTAGGTTTCTTTTCTGCTTTCTATGTAGCAGCAGGTTTATTATTTTTTTTTCTGTGGGATGTCGTCAATAAGCGTGACATCATATCCATTTGCTGCAGCTATTTGTTCGATCGTGATGAGTTCGTGTTCTTTGCATATTTATCCACGGGGGTACTACTGGATATGTTAACTGTTGCTGTGTATACAGGATGCAAAATATTTGTGTGTCATAAGGTTGGCAAGATGAGCTGTGTATAGTGGTACTGGTTGCTGTTTTTGTGGACTTTTGAAGAATATCTGTAGTTTTCTTTACGGATATCCAGATCTACGACGTTGATTCTGTTTTCTTATTCAAAAATAAAATTCCTATTTCTTTTCTGTTTATTGAATGTAACAAGTATGTTGTTAATATTGCTTGTGTCACAATCTACCAAGAGCAATGATGATGATGATGATGATGATGATGAGCGTTTGGCGTCATTGGCCGGGAGGCCCCTCGCGGGGCAGGTCCGGCCGCCTTGGCGCAGGTCTTATTACATTCGGCGCCACATTGGGCGACCTGCACGCCGGATGGGGATGAAATGATGATGAACACAACACAACACCCAGTCCCTGAGCGGAGAAAATCTCCGACCCAGCCGGGAATCGAACCCGGGCCCGGAGGACGGCAATCCGTCACGCTGACCACTCAGCTACTGGGGCGGACACCAAGAGCAATGCATCATCAATATAACTTTTATAGCCCGCATCTCGTGGTCGTGCGGTAGCGTTCTCGCTTCCCACGTCCGGGTTCCCGGGTTCGATTCCCGGCAGGGTCAGGGATTTTCTCTGCCTCGTGATGGCTGGGTGTTGTGTGCTGTCCTTAGGTTAGTTAGGTTTAAGTAGTTCTAAGTTCTAGGGGACTTATGACCACAGCAGTTGAGTCCCATAGTGCTCAGAGCCATTTGAACCATTTTTTAACTTTTATAGTAAATAATTTTATCCTTCTATAGAAGAAATTGAAAACATCAACATAAGCTACACAGCACAATTAGTATCATGGGACATTACAAATCTGTACACAAATGTACCCATCCCACAATCGCTCATAGTCGTTGAGGTCAGACATTATGAGAGGTGGCATGAGCCCCCTCTCATATTTCTGTCTTACTCTGAGTAATTCAATTTTTCTCTCTAATTGCATGCAGTGAAAAGTTGCTATTCCTTCACATGCGGACTTCCCACGAAGCAGCTCTAGTCACCTGGGTGGTCCAGTGACAGGCGGGTTCTGCTGATTTTGAAAGGGTTGAGCCGACAGGTGTGAGGGAGTCGAGAGGATGCTTTCCAGACGCCGACATTGTCATAAGAGTGGTGCGACACGCCCATAGGGTCCTGACGGAGCGGCTGGGCTAGAGATTCCATTACTTCACAGAAACTTAGTGAAAACACTTTATGGCGGGCTACCAGCGAGGCGTGGGAATGACTTGTGTTTCCAGGCAGTCTTGGCGGGCAAATTCCCGTGTTTTCTGCAAAATCATAACTGTGATTGGCTTGCTCACGAGATAGCTCCGTGACATAGCATAATCGGCGCAGAAATTGGCGCCAAGTATCTCCATTGGTGGACTAGTAGTGCGTCGGCAATAGAGTGGAATTTTCCGCCGGTTTTCGAGTTGCTGATTGGAACGCTTAACCACGGCCACTGTCGTGGGGGCGGGAATGTTCTGTGTTTGGCTTGTACGGGTGCTCTTGAGGGAGTCGGCTCGCCCCTTTCGGTTGGAGTAGGTTACAAGACTGCTGCTCTGGACGGCCTGCCTTCCGTTGGCTGTTTAATATACTTAATTGTAACTGTTTGGCGAAGTTGCTGAAGTTTTGACTTCAACGTATCTTTCTGAGTACACTTGGCAATTGAGCGTTTTGCGTACAAGCGGCCTATGTTATCTGTCTTGAGCAGTTTTGGCTGAAGTTGACCGTATCAGAGTTACTGTGTGACTTCACTTGTTAAAATCAATCACTGTACCGTCACTGATTGTGTGGCGGGCCTTCTTCGCCTCCCTCAGAGGCGCATTTGTATTGATAGGAAGTCTTTAGTCTGGAACAACCACACCAGGATAATTTGTTTCGGGCTATACTCGCGACATTATCATCACCACGAGGGGACGTCGAAGCAACCAGCCATCGCTTCCGGTACGCCAGATCGTGTCCTTGCAGTTAAGAAGACAGCTTGGTAATGTATGTCCGCAGCATCGGCAGATTAGAGAATTTGCTCTATGATAATCAGAGCTCAGCAGAGCGCGCCTGTTCCCGTCTTTTCTTACGTGGTTCTGTCTTGGATGTTCATTGTCTGAGTTCTCACTACTGTAGCAGAAATTAATGTTGGGTTGGCTGGGTGTTTCTCTTAAGATTTGAGTTGCAAGGAATTGGCTCCACATACCACTTCGTCATAAATGTCACAATCTAGTTTATGGGCAACTTCACCTTCACAGCATTTATTTGAGTATCCAATTTGATCCAATTTGATGTATTGTAAATGTTTCATGTGTTTTGTTTATGATTTTGAGTTTATTCATAATAAGTCAAATTGTTATTTTTGACAGAACTTTCATTCTGTTAATCGGTAGAGCAACCCTTTCATTTCTCACTACGTTAGTGAAACTTTCCTTTATTTAATTAATTTCTATCAAATTAAATTATTGCAGGTGCCAAACTCTTTTCTACTCCACTTGCAGGGTCGATTACAGTCAGTTCGCGTTTCATCTTAATCCATGTGGAACAGCAAAAGTCGGAGTTAGAATAGGGCGGGGGGGGGGGGGGGGGGGCAGGCTTAGAGAATCATTTACATATGAAGATTCTAGAAGAATTTAGTGTTAAATACACCGCTAGCCCCGGTTCCTCGCAATTATAAAACAGAAAAAGTTACTACTGCGTGAAATTCTTCATTTCGGTCTCTTAATTAAGTTTACTCTTCATGAATTCTTGCATTTGTGTTGTGGCTGACGTGAAACTAGCCGTGTCCAGTGTTCCCGACTCACAACCAGCCTACTGCGTTTGAGAGGTAACGGAATGCTCGGAGCTACGCTTCTCTGAGATGCCTGTGTCGAGGAGGCTTAGAACTGTGCTGGCTCCGCTGCTGTGGAAGTGTCGGCGCCATTGCGGGCTGTGTCGCCCTGAGTCGGCCACATTAGCGGACCCAGACCTCGCCCTGATAGGTTCACGTCTTTGTTAGGAGCCAGCCGTATGGGCAGCTCCTGCGGTTCGGCCGCTTGGATCCGCTCTAGCAGTACCTCACAGGCTGTTAGAGGAAGGCAAAGGACTGTCCTGCTCAGGCTGCTAAGGGCATTCTTCACTTCATCAATGATAACACCGTGTGTGATGCTTGGAATATAACCGATTAATGTTACTATAAAAATGGGGCTACATAGCACTTGTTACAGATTGTTAGACTGGACGAGGACAGATTGATGATCGGTGTACCTATTAACAACAAGCACCATCTTAAACTTTACCAAAGAGAGATTTTTCAAGGTGTATGTGGTCTAAGTGATAAGGTAGGAAGAGTCTATACATTTTTCCCCTATATCTCGGAGCGCTTAAGACTGAAACATGGCACTCGTAGCCACGGCACGATGAACTTCTTAACTGGACACGGACCTTACATCACGCACTTACACCGCGCGAGACTAAGTTAGACACCAGATTGCACAAGTGGAGAATTAAGAGTCCCAGAACAGAAAATCCTCTTCGGTGAGAATGACAGAAACATAGCTACACATAATAACCACTGAATGCCAAATACACGAAGCTGTTAGGGACTATGATCTATGTCCAATGTAAGCAAATTAACAGATGAAATCTCGAAAACAAGTTACAAAGAATAAATGCGCACTGGATCATACAAAGGGCAAGTCAACATGCACCAAAACGAGTGAAACCATATAGTAGAAAAAGAAGAAAGAGGAGAAATCATGTGCGGCTGGTCCCGGTGGAGGTTCGAGTCCTCCCTCGGGCTTGGGTGTGTGTGTTTGTCCTTAGGATAATTTAGGTTAAGTTGTGTGTAAGCTTAGGGACTGATGACCTTAGCAGTTAAGTCCCATAAGATTTCACACACATTTGAACAGTTTTGAGGAGAAATCAATTCGATGTTAAATGATGATGAACTCCGCATTGACAAGCGGTACGTTGAATATAGTGAATGGTTATTGTTACCAAAAAGTCACGTTACAATACCAAAGTATTTACCTTCAGACATCAAGGTGACAGTTCTAACATCAATCATCTATCTGTTCCTTTTTTCCCCTCTAAATTATCAAACAATTTAGTTATACAGTGTGGTCCATTGATCCTGACCGGGCCAAATATCTCACGAAATAAGCGTCAAACGAAACAACTACAAAGAATGGAACTTGTCTAGCTTGAAGGGGAAAACCAGATGGAGCTATGGATGGCCCGCTAATGCCGCTGCCATAGGCCAAACGGATATCAACTGCGTTTTTTTAAAAATAGGAACCCCCACTTTTTATTACATGTTCGTGTAGTACGTAAAGAAAGATGAATGTTTTAGTTGGACCACTTTTTTCGCTTTGTGATAGATGGTGCTGTAGTAGCCACAAACATATGACTCACAATTTTAGACGAACAGTTGGCAACAGGTAGGTTTTTTAAACTAAAATACAGAACGTAGGTACGTTTGAACATTTTATTTCGTTTGCAATGTGATACATGTACCTCTGGGAACTTATCATTTCTGAGAACGCATGCTGTTACAGCGTGATTACCTGTAAATACCACATTAATGCAATACATGCTCAAAATGATGTCCGTCAACCTCAATGCATTTGGCAATACGTGTAACGACATTCCTCTCAACAGAGAGTAGTTCACCTTCCGTTATGTTAGCACATGTACTGACAATGCGCTGACGCATGTTGTCAGGCGTTGTCGGTGGATCACGACGGCAAATATCCTTCAACCGTCCCTACAGAAAGTAACCCGGGGACGTCAGATCAGGTAAACGTGCTGGCCATGGTATGGTGCTTCGACGACCAATCCACCTGTCATGAAATATGCTATTCAATACCGCTTCAACCGCACGCGAGCTATGTGCCGGACATCCATCATGTTGGAAGTACATCGCCATTCTGTCATGCTGTGAAACATCTTGTAGTAACATGGGTAGAACATTACGTAGGAAATCAGATACATTGCACCATTTAGATTGCGATCGATAAAATGGGGGCCAATTATCCTTCCTCGAATAATGCCGCCCATACATTAACCCGCCAAGGTCGCTGATGTTCCACCTGTCACAGCCATCGTGGATTTTCCGTTGCCCAATAGTGCATATTATGCCGGTTCACGTTACCGCTGTTGGTGAATTACGCTCCGTCGCTAAATAGATCACGTGCCAAAAATCTGTCATTGTCCCGTAATTTCTCTTGTGCCCAGTGTCAGAACTATACACGACGTTCAGAGTCGTCGCCATGCAATTCCTGGTGCAATGAAACATGATACGGGTGCAATCGATGTTGATGTAGCATTCTCAACACCGACGTTTTTGAGATTCCGATTCTCGCGCAATTTGTCTGCTACTGATTTGCGGGTTAGCCGACACAGCAGCTAAAACACCTACTTGGGCATTATCATTTGTTGCAGGTCGTGGTTGATGTTTCATATGTGGCTGAACACTTCCTGTTTCCTTTAATCCGGCGAACGGTCCGGACACTTGGATGATGTTGTCCAGGATACCTAGCAGCATACATAGAACACGCCTGTTGGGCCTTTTGATCACATCAACACGATATCGACCTTTTCGGCATTTGGCAAACGGTCCATTTAAACACGGGTAATGTATCACGAAGCAAATACCGTCCGAACTGGTGGAATGTTACATGGTACCACGTACTTATACTTTTGTGACTGTTACAGCCCCATCTATCACAAAGCGAAAAAAGTGGTCCAACTAAATCATTTATATTTCTTTACGTACTACACGAATATGTAATAAAAATGGGGGTTCCTATTTAAAGAAAACGCAGTTGATATCAGTTTGACCTATTTCAGCGCCATCTAGCGGGCCAACGACAGGACCATCTGATTTCCCCCTTCAAGCTAGACGAGTTTCGTTCTTTGTAGTTTTTTCGTTTGATGCTCATTTCGTTAGGTATTTGGCCCGGTCACTATCAAAGGACCACCCTGTATTTCTAAAACGCGAAGCTGTTACTTTATTTTAAATAAGTAAAATACTGCTTCAAGAAAAAGAAAATAGAATAAAAGAAATGGCCCACCTCCACGTGGCAGACATGGGCAACGCTGTGTGTCGCTGCAGCGATTGGTGGTGGGCAGCTCTGGTTCCTCCACGATCGGCAGACAGACGCAGCGGCTAAGAGGCGGAAAAGACCCGTCTTGAGAAATTAGGCGGTGGATCTTACACCGAACAGTTAGCGAAAAAGAAATTATCCCGCCGGGTTCCGATGTGTGGACTTTCACCTCTGCATCCCTTGCGTTCCTCCTCCACAATGTCGCCACTTGCCGTTCTGATGACCACATTATGAATGATACCTCACGCACGAAATAACAAAGAGACAAAAGCACTTCAAGGGTGAATTTCAGAGTTTGCCCATGTGAAAGTTTGGACAGGAGAAAGAACAGATCGCCATCACATTTTCGGATGCATAATATCTGACAAGTATTTTTTGTGACGGCCGGGCTCGCTGGACTAACAAAAAGACCTTGTTAAGCCCGTGTCATACGGAGCGAGTTCAGCCATAAGTTGTTTTGACAGCATACAGTCTTAGACATAAACACAGCCGCCAGCCGCCAGCCAGAAAGACTGTCGGAGTGGTGCAACCAGTATGACCAGGCTCCTTTCAGAACGCTATGTCTGGCCGTATACATGATCTGGTAATGGTGCAGAATACAGAAGTGTATGCAGGACGTGAATTCATTCTAGGTGCTAAAGCGATGTATTTGCTCGCGATCTAGTGGTAAGCGTCACTCACTGTAAATCTAAATTCTCGAGTTCGATTCCATCTCCTATATTTTTATATTGCATTTCCGTTGACTGCTAAGGTTACCGACCTAATGAAAACTCAAAGAAAATTCACTTCACTTTTTAATCCACCTGTAACAGCAAAAACACCGGAGACCATTCCGCCAAAAAAGTCGAGGCTACGTCAAGATCAGAACACTCTACACTCCTCACCCCCACAGCGGCCGCCGGCCGCTGGCTAACCAACAGCTAACGCCAGGCGCCGTCCGCTAGGTGATTGCGGCGTAGCGCTGGGAGTCAATTTATCACCTGTTGTTTTCGTACTTAAGGTTCTAGTATTTATCTTGCCGTTACATTTTGGAGTTGGCAACTTGAAACTTGTGAACGTTATTCAAGTGTTTAAGACTGACACACATGTGGAAAAGTGTCTAATACTCGTATTTGCAACTTATTATTCGCCTTGGATGTAAATGGGTGAAGGCAGCATAGGAAGTTCGGAACCTTTGTATTGCCTGTGGGGCAAATACCTTTGGACGAAAACCGTCAAAATACGTATTTTGTTGTTTCTAGAAAGATCGCTCTGGTATGAATAATTTTCCACGTTCAGATAGCCTCGATAGCAGACATGTGTCATATACTTTATGTGACGAAGTGAGACCATTTACGCGTCGTACGATACTTGCATTCAATAGGCAAGATTCCGAAGTCAGGTGTAAAAGTACTCCAGGCTCTAAATCAAGGCAACAAAAATCAAAATAGTGGTTATTGCTGAACAGATGCTTGAACGGCGTCAAGTCATAGACTGAGTATTACTGCACAATATTGTTACTGGTGGCGAGTCATGATGCCTTTATGTTAACTTCTCAGGAATAAATTAGTGGCTGAGCCGTAACAAGAGACATATACTCGAGTAAAGGTCAGTGTGAACATATTTTGCATTTGTTGGCTAAAAAGGATGATGTGCACTAGGATCTCCTCCTCAGATGTGTATCCATCGCAGCTGGCATTTGTTGCCAAGAACTGAAACATCTCCGTCGCAGTATAAGAAAAACGTCAGACAAAACTGCATCACATGTTGCTACTACACGATAACACTCTCTTCTCATTTCGAAAACGAAAGAGAGGAAGCAGTTTCGGAAGTCACCCCTCACAATGTCATTATTCTTATCTTATGCCCTTAAATGTGTATCTTTCCCGCTTCTTGCCGGCCGGAGTGGCCGAGCGGTTAAAGGCGCTACAGTCTGGAACCGCATGACCGCTACGGTCGCAGGTTCGAATCCTGCCTCGGGCATGGATGTGTGTGATGTCCTTAGGTTAGTTAGGCTTAAGTAGTTCTAAGTTCCAGGGGACTTATGACCACAGCGGTTGAGTCCCATAGTGCTCAGAGCCATTTGAACCAATTTTTTCCCGCTTCTTATCGAACAAACGCGACGAAAATCCTTTCCCGGAGGAAAATGCACTCCAGCCACGGTTTTACAACATCTTTAACTTAGAAGCAGTCATATACAGGCGTGAGGTCGGTGAACGACCTGAGCACAGCCTGACTGTTTCTGATAATTACTGATTTAGATAATAAAGTTTAAGAACTGGTGATTGATTAAAGTTTACTGTTGTGTTCAATATATTAATTCAAATTGTTTTTAAAATATTCTCTGAACAAATGCAAATGAGATACAATTTACCATGATAAACTGACGACAAAAGTCTATTTGAATAAAACGTGACCTACTAGTAACATGAGTGTGCCTGTATCAGCATGAATTAGTAAGATATTGTTCACTTTGAGCTTCACACCAGCTGTCCTGTCATACTCACGCAGTGTGGAATGTGGTTCTGTAACAGAACGTTGTTGCATTCTGGCCTTGAGCGAGACTGAAAACCATGATTTGATCAACTTACGATTCACCTTAAGTGAAAATCACAAAGATTATTCACTGGTAATAACACGTAAAATCAGGTGAATTTAACACGATGATTCTGTGCCATCCAGAAAGTAACTCATCAGTCACAGAATTGTCAAACTTATTTTGCGTTGTCGCAAAGATTCAATGACACTAACAGCAGGATGAATACCACGCAGTGTGTGCGCTGAATGGCCTCGGAAGTGATTATGTCTTGCGTCTCAAAGACGCGGCTATTGAGGATCGGAATACCAAAAGTAAATGTCACTGAGTTTTATTGATATTTCTGTAACTAACTTTAGGGACTAGATCGTAGTTAGTCTATAATTGTAATAAATAAGTGCTACCTTCGATGATGTTAATATAGCTTCTGGATATGCTCCCATAATATGAATGGCTTCTGCTGAACGACCCTCGTAGTTTTCAGTAGCCTTAAGACACAAATAGTGAACATTTATTTATTTATGACGTTTAATTTGCAGTCAGTGAGTCTGAGTATTATTAGTAACTACCCTCTAGTCTCTAAACTTAGTTACTGAAACGCGAATAAAACTCATTGACATATCATTTGAGTGTGCTGTCCCTCGGCAGCTACATCTTCGAGAGACCAGCTGTGATCACTTCCCAGCCTATTCCCGTCACACATTGGGTGGTACATGTAGTACAGTAGAATATTGGCAACAACGCAGGATACGTTTTGCAAGTCTGTGACCAGCATGGTACTTCTGGATGACATAGAATTATTCTACTAAATTCACGTGATACATTTGTATCACTAACATTGAATAATGTGAGTGATTTTCATATATGGTGTGAAATTAGGTTACGAAATTATGGTTTTGAGTACAGAAAAGTTGTTCAACCCAAAAATTGCAAATACCTCGTGTTTTACGTTGCTATTTAGCAGTCCTCGCCACCACTGGGGTAATAAGGGAGAGGGCAATATCGTAATGCTTCGCTAGCTCTGAGGTAACGTGGTCGCTTGTTAATTGAAGGATGCTTTGATTGTGGTTCCTGTCTGTCTGAAGATAAAATATTTAGCCGTTTCGGGACAGAGCTACAAGCAGCCACATCGAAAGTCAATAAGGGAATCTTATTAGCTTTGTTTATGAAATGCCACATATTCATAGTACTTGAGAGTGACCCAGGACAAGTACACATAGACTGTTTCGAATTCCAGAGTAACATCTTACTAACTCGTGACGACGTAGGTTTGTTCTAGTTACAGATACCATATATATTTAAAAAATAGCCTTTCGTAGTAACTTTATTCTGGTACACTGTGTTTCATTTCTATTAGAAAAGTGCATATTTTAATAAAGTCTTACATTAGTTTGTTAAACACAACAGTAAGCATTAGGGAGAAATCAATCATCAACAATGTAGTGTCTCACATTATCTAAAACAACCTTACAATGTTCAGAAAGTTAACCGATTCCAAGCCTGTGGACATCTACGGGATCTGAGTTAATGATGTCATCAGACGAGTTTGGAAGTGCATTTTCGTCTGGAAAGGAATTTTTCTGACTGTTTTTTGTTAAGGAGCACGAAAAGTAAATTTTTGAGGTACAGGATGAGAGGAATAAGGGCGTGAGTATGACTTCCCAAACATATTTCTGGATAGTTTTGTTTGTGAAATCAGCAGAGTGTGTTATTGTGTTGTAACAACATGCGACGAAGTTTTGTATGTCGTTTTACTTACTCGGCAACCACAAAATGGCTCCAGTCGTTGGCAACAAATACCAGCTGTGATGCACATAACCCTGGTAAGAATTTCCTAGTGCCCATTTTCAGCCCACAAATGTAAAATGTTGTGTTCTTCCTGCCCTTTGCTCGAGTATATATATATACTGTAGGGGCTCGGCCGTTAATTTCTTCCTGAGAAGGTAACATGAAGGCATAATAGCTTGTCACTAGTAACATATTGCAGAGTAACGCTCACTGAGCGAACTGATGACCTATAAGCAAAAATGTACTAACAGTCACCCCTATAAATTTTGTTGTTTTCAATTACAGCATGCAGTACATCCACTTCCGACATCCTAAGCTTGTCTTTTGAATGCTAATGTCACAAGACACTTAAATTGTCACAGTCGACCATATATGTCAGTTATCGCAGCTTTCTAAATGTGGAAAATCGGTCATGCCAGGACGATCTTCGGTGAAACCTAAAAAAATCTTTTCCGTCGTATTTTGCACAAAACCACTCACCGCACACACAATAAAAAGATTTAGAGCTGCCTTCTCCCAACCCAAAGTGAATAATATGTCGCAAATGTTAGATCATTCTCCTCTTGTGATTCTATTTTGCAATGCTTGAGCAACGTTCAGAAGTCCACTAGGTAACTGCAAGATAAATATTACAACTTGAAATAAGAAAATGATAGTTGGTAAATCCAAAGCACGTCCCCAAGTTTGCCTGGTTGGACGGTACCTGACCTCCAGCGGCGAGTTGTGTGTGGCCGACAGCCGATGACTGCTGCTAGGAAACTTTAGAGCAGTGATCTCCAGCCTTTTAGCTCACCCGGGGCTACATTGGAAAAATAAGAGTATTTTTAGGCAGCACATAATACACTTAACAGTAACAACAAATGCTGAGAGAAAAAAGTGAACGATATGGACCAATGAGAGAATAGCGTCGTGCAGAGAGAGCTGCAAATTGAAAATATTAAATTTATCATAACTTTAAATAAACGGAATTTTATGATTTTTTTTCTTTTTTACCAATCGGGATACAGATGATCACTTCTTGGCCTCGTTGAGACTTGCTATGGGCTGCAAGTTAGACACCCCTGCTCTAGAGTGTAAGCATATCGTGACTTTGGCACTAGCTTTGTGGGAGAATAGTTCCTGGAAGTTTTTGCTATTACAGGTGGGTTAGAAAGTGAAACATCCAGATCGTGCATATGACAGTACTTAGAATTATGAGGGGTGCCCAGCTATATTGGAACCCTTAACTGAATGACTCCGAGGTATAGTCACAGCAACAGCTGGCCGGTGGCCGGGTTTTATGTCTGAGACTGTTCGTTACGGCCGAACATCCACCTGCCGAAGCTGGCGCACAGAGTATGGCCTGTTGCAACAAGTACAGAAATTTGTTGGAGTAACAGGTACTTTCCTGAGCATGTAATAGTATCTCCTCCCGATATGCATTAATTAAAGAGGTAACAATGTCCTTCCTCCGATGTGGAGACATTTGCCGTAACTTCAATGCGGTTTTGAGGCTACGTTCCATCCGAGCACATCCACAGTATGGTCGCACTTGCGGTGATGCCATCTTCTGGCACAGACAGCAACAGGACTCCAGACTGGCCAGCGTGGTTAGCATTCAGAGAACTCTACGAGGTAAATAACACCGCAGATACCACGTGAAAACATGCAAAGGCCTCTGCAGAGAAACTACCTAGCAGTTGACGGAGCCTTCAGGTAAACCCAACAAGTAGGCTTACACCGAATTTTACTTGGCCGTCAGTCTGGCAGGGAAATTACCTACTGCCAAGGCTGTAAAAATTTAGTTAGGTTGCCGCCAAAGTTATAAAATTCTGTCACAGTACAGCTAAGGTTCTGAAGAGGAGCCCATGTCTTCGGCCCACGTGGCTTAAGAAACAGAGCACCCGATTAACCAGCACGTTATCGTGATTGCTTGGAAAGCATCAAATCCTTCCGCTATAGCTTGACCACAGAAATACTGGTCAAGCATGATTAGATTAGGGACAGGACTCTACTCAAGTAACAGTCAGTGACAGATGCAGTTAAACAGATATTATATACTATATGAAGAAAAACGTAAATTAGTTACAAACTACGGCGTCACTACAGATATTTGGATTTAGGTTATGACATGTTAGATATGCCTTCCATCATTGTTGATGATGTGGCGCATTTAAATAGCGAAATTAATTTTGCATGACCCGATGAATTGTTGGAACATGGATACTGTCGATGACCTCCTGGTTGGCTGTTTTCAGCTCAGCAATGATTTTGGGGTTATTGCTGTACACCTTATCTTTAATATAACGCCATAAAAAGGAATCGCGTGTGTTCAGATCCGGAGAATATGGCGGCCAATGGAGGCCGATGCCAGTGGCCGCTGGGTACCCAAAAGCCAGAATGCGGTCCCCAGAGTGCACTTCCAGGACACCAAACACTCTCCTGCTTCGATGGGGTCGAGATCCGTCTTGCATAAACCATATCTTGTCGAAATCAGGGTCACTTTGAGTAATGGGGACGAAATAATTTTCCACAACTTTGACCTACCGTTCGGTAGTCACAGTGTGATCAGGAAATATCGCACCGATTACTCCGTGACTGGACATTGCAAACCACCCAGTCACCCGTTGAGGGTGAAGAGACTTCTCGTTAGCGAAATGTGGATTCTCAATCCCCCAAATGCGCCAATTTTGTTTATTGACGAACCCATCCAAATGAAAGTGGGCTTCGTCACTAAACCAAACCACACAGCGCATACTAATTCCCATCATGTCCCGCGGACAACCGTGCAGTTTGAACGTCCTAACGTAAACCGTTCAGAAGTTATGACGATTTTATTCCATACCGTTCATTAATTATCACCCTGTGTATTGCTCAAAAAGAGCCATGAAGGAATTTCTAAGAAAATTCACACTTACAGTTAATTAGAAACCAGTGAAATGAGTGGAAGAAATTATATTGTTCTAGATTATCAGTGGTTACAACGGCTAAGGGATGAGCAGACAACGCTCAGCCAGTAAGAAAAAGATCAGACACAAGGATTGATTAAATAATTGAAACGGTACGAATATGGACACTGAAGATAAAAAATTGTCAACGAGATACACTAAACGGCAGCAGAACTTCAAAGATTACCTAAGCCGTGGCACCGAGGTGTAGGTATCAGCGGTCTCTTTTATTTGTTGATATCGTAATTCGAATGAATCTGACTGTAGTGGCTAGCGACCAACGATACTGTAAACTGTTTATCTTACAAAACTGTCAGTTTCGCCAGAACTTCTGAGGCCTTTGGCACTCCGGTAAACCATGGCAGTATGCTGTCTAAGCTGTCGATCCAAGTAACCTAGAGACTGCGTATACTGACCGCACAAGACGCGTATGCTTGGAGGAGACCACTCAAAAAACTGAGAGCGAACGCTAGAGTTGGGTACTCTTTAAAATCTTGGCACTCCACAGAAGAAATCAATTTTACAGCCAACCCAAGTTTATTTTCACAGTCTTTGAGAAGGCTTCGCAGACCTGTTTGCTTGCCAAATGCGATCTTGGCGAGAATTAACAACTTCGTAAGGAGATGGAACAAATGGTCACACACTGATCGAAAATCCCCAGAACGTAATGACCACCTACCTAAAATGTATGTCCCCCTTTGGCACGGATAACAGCGACAATGAGTCGTCGCATGGAAGCAATGAGACCTTGGTAGGTCGCTGGAGGGAGCTGACACCACTCTGCAGAAGCAAGTTACCTAATTCCCAGAAAACAAAGGGGAGGGGTGATAAGCTTTGACGTCTCGTTCAATCACATCGCAGATGTGTTCGATCGGGTTCGTATCTGGCGAGCTGGGGAAGGGGTGGGGGTGGAAGGGGGGGGGGCAGAACATCAACCAGAACTCGCCACCGTTTTCCTCGAACCATTCTATCGCGCTGCTGGCCTTTCGAATGGCGCATTATCTTGTTGAAAAATGCCACTGGCGTCAAGAAACATGATCGTAATGAAGGGACGTGCGTGGTCCCATGAGTGCTCACGGGAACGTTACCAGAGCATAATGGAGCTGCCGCAGGCTTTACAGGTGTCAAGAAGCTGGTCCCCGGGAAGACGATGGATTCGCACCCTCCTATCGGCATGTTGACTCAGGTATCGAGATTCATCAAACCATGCAACGCTTTGCCACTGGGCCAACGTCCAGTGTCGATGGTGTTGTGCCCATTTCAATTGTAGTTGACGATGTCGTGGTGTTCACATTGACACGTGCATGTGTCGTCGCCTGTGCGGTCCATCGATAGAACTATTCGGTGCAGCGTGTGTTCAGAAAACATTAAAGTCTGATGATAGAGCCACCACATTCGCCGTCTGACCTGTTCTGCCAGTTTGCTCAGCCTACGACGTCCGACATCTATAATGAGGGGTGGCCGCCCTACCCCACGTGGTCTGAGTGTGTTTTCACCTTAGTTTCGCCATGTCTTGAAGACATACTCCAAAGCACTCGTTGAATACCAGGCAAGTCGTGTAGTTTCCGTAATGCTCGTGCCGAGCATGCGTGTGTCTGAGTAGCAGTGTTTCCTTGCCAGGTGACGCTGCCATCGTCTGGACGCGTTTATATAGATAATGGGTTCAAATGGTTCAAATGGCTCTGAGCACTATGGGACTTAACAGCTGAGGTCATCAGCCCCCTAGAACTTAGAACTGCTTAAACCTAACCAACCTAAGGACATCACACACATCCATGCCCGAGGCAAGATCCGAATCTGCGACTGTAGCGGTCGCGCGGTTCCAGACTGTGAAACGTCCCCTTAGAACAATTGTACATCACTGTGCTTAAACTGACACACAATATTTTTAGCGCAACGCAATCTGACTTTCAAAAATCCCTACAAAAGAATGGCCCTGACTAACATTAACCTATGCGTTTCACAAATCGCTTACCTCACAAAAATCTTGGTTACTCGAACTACTGCAATACAGCGAGCGCCACTACTGCCAGGTAAATAAAAGATTCAAACTACGGAAGGCACTAACTACTGATAGGCATAGTTAGCAAATGAAAGATTTTGATAGAGAACAAACAACGTATTTACCTTAAAAGTGTTGAAAAATCATAATATACATAGCAGTTCATAATATCCAGCATTACAAATTTCAAAACTCCGCCATCTCTCTCCCCACATCCACCACTGCTGGCGGCTCACCTCCAACTGCGCAACGCTACGCGCTGATCACGTCCAGCTGCCCAACACTACAATGGCAGACAACAATGCAAACTAGCCACAGACTGCACACAGCACAGCCAGTGATTTTCATACAGAGAGCGCTACGTGGTGGCGGCGTTACCAATATAACAACCTAAACAGCCTACTTACAACTGAAGCGCCTAGAACCACTCGGCCACTGCGGACGGCTAGATGGTGAGTTGGTGGTCATAATGTTATGGCTGATCATCACTAGTTATTTAACACTTTTGTCTAATCTCACGTCACATAAAATTAATAATGAAATTTAAAAATCCATTAATAAAATCGGGTTTCTACGTTACTTCTTATTTCAATAGCTTCCCTCGTTTTACTTACCGTCATGCACTAGAGCGTGAGGCATTTCGTGTGTAGTTATGTAGAGATGAAATGGTTTCAACAAGATAGACTAGCATAAAGAACTGCATTAAACCGTACCTCGACTTTGCAGTAACATAGATATTTACAGACATTTGCCTCACAAGGACCACTCGTTCAAAAGTTCGGAGTGCTTGAAATATTAATTCAAAATCAGTGGTTCCTGATCTCAAAAACTGTACAGTATGAGACCCTTGGTCATATTAGAATCGACTTCTGTCACTGATTATAAATCTCTTCTCGTCGTCTTCAAGCGACGAGTTCGTCGGCGTCTCTTGAGAAGTGGTGTAGTCACCTGCTGAGTTCACTTAACCACATGTACTCTCCTCTCTGGCTCTCGACGTTTGCCTGGCATTCTGCAGGTCGCTCACCGAAGACGGGGGTATGGATAGTAGTAGTGTTACTGACTGCTGAAGAGGGACTGTCTACGATATTTGAAGAATTAGTGCTTCCTCCGAATTCGTGGTCGTAGGTTTGCATCTTCAGAGTCGACATTTTTCTCGTTTTGGCTGCCTTGGTTGTGGATGTATGCTATCGGTATTCACTTACACCCAGATATAGGCGTATCAAAAAACGGTTAGCACCTTTTGTTACGTGTAACTAAAGGGCTAGTTGTCATTCGTGAAATCCCTCATTTGTCGAAAGAAACTCTTATTTTGGTTCTCTCACATAACGCTACCTTACTTTGACCAGCGACACTTGTTTTTGTCTTAGCCCTCTGCGTCCACCAGCATACCGAGTTGCCTGAACATACCTGAATAATCGTCAAACCTTTTAAAAAGGTGGTATTTTGCCGAAGTGTGCTTTTCTTTTTATTTAGTCTGACTTTTTTGGACACTACAAATTACATCCTTTGAAGGCCGATGTTTTAAAAATATTGTTAGAAACTAAATTTTGCAAATGTTTGTTCACGTTAAATGGTAGCATTTTTTTTAAAGTTAGCATCACTGAAACAAAATGAAAAAAACTTACCTCAGCTTTTATGGTGCAATGTGTAATTTACTTGTGTTACGTGCTTTTAACTTATATGTTGTGTGTGTGTGTGTTCTAGTCTGATCCGAGTCCCCAAAAATCAAATTTAGGGAGGTTGAGAGTGAGGTCGGTCTCCCGTTCCTAGATGTGTTGGTATACAGAAGATCTGAGATCACTCCATGTCACAGAGTGTGTAGAGACTAGACAAAACAAACAGGTATTTACATGACACTTCCCAACACCACCCAGCCCAGAAGCAATCGCTGCTCAGCATACTGTCTTCACGTGCCTTCCGAATCAGCGATGACGACAACCTGGAATCGGAGTTGGATTTTTTAAAGAGGACAATGAAGGCAAATGGCTATGATATTTGTTCTATAGACAGGGCTTTTAGGCGGAATATTAATCAAGGTAATAAGAAGAGGAACCGCCTTCTCACTCAGTTAGGTTACCGTCAGTTTCTGGGGTCACTGACCGCATAAGCATAATTCTGAAGAAAAATGGTATCCAGACATCTTTCTTTAGTCAAAACAAAACAAAAGATTTTTTTCCTACAAAAAACGGATGCACCTGATTGGCTCCACAATGAAGGCGTCTAACTAGTGACGTGTGGCTGCGGCGAAGTGTATATGGGTGAAGCGGGAAGATCTGTTGAACACATGAAGGAACACGAATGCACACGCGGCTAAAGCTAAGTGTAAAATTGGCAGTAGCGGACCATCATGAGGACAGTGGCTCTGACATAGATCTTAATAACGTACATGTGCTGGCCACGGAAGACAACCATATATAGAAGAATGGTCCGAGAAGCAGCTCAAATTTCCAAAAATGCCTGTAATTTCAAAAGAGAGGACTGCTGTAGGCTTCCGGAATTGTGGCTCCCCGCCTTCTAGGGAGTGGATATACGGCCGCGGTGTGCGAGAAATACAAACAACGCGCTGCAAGTCACCTCGGCAGACAAAATATTTTGAGTAAACATTCTCCTTATCTTGCTCTGTCCGTTTCGCATCTAGCCAATGATAATGGCCAACCAATGACATCAGGAGGAATTTCAACCAATAATCCTGCTCCAGCGTAAGTGTGGATTAGTGCCTTTCTATCCAATGACGATCGGCCACCAATAGTATTCACAAGAGTTTAGACAATGACACCCCTTCTTCGCCGGCCTGTATGGCCGAGCGGTTCTAGGCACTACAGTCTGGAACCGCGCGACTGCTACGGTCGCAGCAGGTTCGAATCCTGCCTCGGGCATGGATGTCTGTGATGTCCTTAGGTTAGTTAGGTTTATGTAGTTCTAAGTTCTAGGGGACTGATGACCTCAGAAGTTAAGTCCCATAGTGCGCAGAGCTGTTTTTCAACCCCTTCTTCTACATCAGCGCGGGAATATTGACCTACGAAGATGGCCCACCAATGGTAGCCACAAGAATTTTAGCCAATACTCTCACCTCTCGAGCACAAATCGGAAAAACTCCCTTTACATGAGAACGTGACACTACTGTCTGACAGTGTTCTAGCAATAGTGGACACAAATATCCTGTAGAAGATCCCAGCAGAAGGGTCGAAACGTCTATTATTTTAGAAGGATATATGACCCGGCATAACAACCCAGAAGATTTTAACTTTAGTGACAATGACAACGAAAGCCTGTGGACTTAGATATCCCGTGTCCCGCCCATTTGTCATCTCCACCTTCTCCTCCGCTAAAACCTTCTTTCATTTCAGTGTGTTACTTCCTATAGTCCTCTCGGCGAGAGAGCACATTCAGAGCTAAAAGACGTTTGCAGAAAGCATTCTTTCCCTTAGCAAACTGGATATCATCACTTCATATGACCATCTCACGTCGTGTACAGGAATCCAATTCTGCACTCGTCTGGCACACTGAAAAAGTCTTATCTTCACTTTTAAAAGGTATTTGACGATACGCCCCTTCCACTCTCCTCAAGAGCTCTGACATATAATCTGGTGGTCGTCAGTCTGGAGTTTCCACGAATGGGCAGCGAGTCTTTTTCGTCCATCGGTGCCTACCTGTCTTCTTCTGGGATGGTCAGGATACTGGGGCAGGTGCAGCCCTGTCCACAGATCCGTTGCAGTAAAATGTTGTCAGCTGAATATGACGCGCATCAGAGATCAAAACATCAGTTAATGTCTTATTTAGTTCTGTTTGTTGGTTTTAATACTGAACTTATCGGCGTGGCTACTTCACGACTTAAGAATACAAAAGGTCCCAGAAACGTTGCGACAAACTCTGAGAGGTTGTGGAGGGTGTGTTGAACAAATCGAGGATAGGAACCTGTATCCAGAAACATTATCCAGCGAAGCTATAGGGCGTTGAAGTTAAATGCGCCAGCTCCTGTCAATAGGGCACCCCTTCGGCAGCAAACGTGACTTTTTACGCTGACGGACCAAAGACAGAATGTCTCACAATATTGATTGCTATTCAATGAACGCGTCTGATTGCCGTGATCGCCAGTGGAGAGGACGGAACTACCTGCTGTGTAGACAGGCCTTGTCTCATACGAATGTGATGCTCTTTTGCCTTGATGGATGACGGTTTAGGACAAAATTTCCCACCCGCATTTTATTTTCTACTGTGTACCGAAAAACACTGGAGATATTAGAGAATTCCAGGAGGAAATTAAACTGTGTATGGAAACTCTATATCTTCGATACTCTGTGGATGACTTTTCCAGACATGGGTTCGTATCCACAATTTGTTCCTCATAACACATTACATTTTCTGGGAGTTTTCCGAAAATTTATGGGACGCACTGTATATATAGTTGCGATGTTAAACGCTTGATCGTTCGTACCTTACTAGAATAACAATATAGTTTAAAGAAGAGCGCTTCGTTTTCTACATAGTAAAACCAAACTGCATTTTTGTTCTGCGTCTCTTATTTGGCAATAACCCTAAAGTTGAAGTATGCCTCTCGTACGAGGTCTCCCCGTTTCCGTGTGGACTGCAAATGTCTCCTCTCCCAGCCTTATCACTAGCGTCCGCCGCCCCCCACCAAGGCGACCTCTTTGCTCCCTCTGTAGCTATGTCCGTGGGCGTAGCCATACATTAGATTGGCTGGCTCATATTTTTCTTATAGCTGATCACAGTATCGTTGACTATCGTTGCTAAATTTTTTTTACCGCCCACAAATTCCTAATTCTCACCATAAGAAGGGAGACCACACTCAGACTTTATTGTGCCTAGAATTCGTTCACTAGACCATCTGAGGATAAATATTCTGTGTCCTGTCCATCCGTCATCTTCCATCTGTCATCTCCACATCCTCCGTTTCTGAATCCTCCTTTCCTTCGGTGCGTTTTTTCCCACAATCCCGTAGGCGAGATAGCACACACTATCGCTAGAAGGCATTCGTAGCAAACATTCTTTCCCTTAGCAAACTGCATACCATCATTTCACATTAGCATTTCAGGACGTGTAGAGGAATCCAATTGTCCGCTCGTCTGGCAGACAGCGAAAGACTTATCTCCAGTTTTAAAGGTGATTGCCTCTGTATCCTTTGTACTATTCTCAAGAGCACAGAAAACGAATCTGGCGGATGATAGCCTGGATGTTCCGTCAAAGGGAGAGGGACGGTTTTTTTCGGTCTGTCGGCGCTTGCCTGCCTCCTTGGGGGTGGTGAAGGAATGGGGGCGGGTGCAGGTCAATTAAAGTGTTGATAGTTCAGTGTGATGTGTATCATATCTAAAAAAAAATGAGTTGATATGTTACTTCGTTCAGTTTGTTGATATTAATAGAGAATTTATCGACGCGGCTAACTTACGACATAATACTATGTGTAGGTTATAGTATTACTTGCTTCACATTTCACATCTTATTGGAATAAGGACTTAGTGTAATGACGAACGTAATTTGTTGTACGTAGTAAAACCAAAACTGCACGTTCTTTGTTCCTCATCAAGCAATAAATCTAAGGTGGAAGTAGTTACAGTACCGACTCCATCGCCATAGAGATATCTGGCTACAAACTGAAATGTTGGTCTGTGCGTCTTGATATTTTAGGGGACTTGTCATTTTAGAGATACTGTTGCGTTCGCCAGCTAAAACGTAATTAAAATGGTCGTTCCGTTTTACGAAGCGTGTCGGTCCAGTCAGCACATTTTTCCCAGAGATTCGCAGAGATCCGTACTGTTGGTCCCTGTTCTATTTCGTCCCTCTTGTCATGCAGAAAACGGTTGTCATCTCCCCTACACACCACACATCAGCGCGCACCCATTGATCTCACAAAGAAAATTAATGCAAATTCCGTAGTGCGTGAATACCAGGCAGCTCATTTACCTGTGCTGATATGCATAAACGCTGAAATGCAAACACGACTGCGTCGTCAAAAGGATGCAAATAGCCAACCAGTTCACTCAAAGGGGACGGGTCGCAGCTCTCCGCAGCCATCGCCCTTTGTGATACATACAGAACTCCTTTCAAAGCATGCTCATAAACACAGTGCTCCTCGTCGGTTATGAACCAAGTTTCTCTGACTGGGTTCACAAGAATGTTCTGACTTGATGTCTGTACTTCACTATGACACTTCTAACATCGGTTATATCGTCACCGACTTTGTTGAAGATTTAGGAGTCATTCTTAAGTAATTCACATAATTTTTCCTTACCTTCATACTTACTTCACAATATGAAACTTTCGCGTTCTCGTGCTTGTTTGGTTTATGAGTGATACTTTAGTGATTATCGTATATGCTTCTGACTACAGTTCCTCTTTGAAAATATCACTTCTATTGGGTGAGGACAGTAACTTACGTACATTGACGTCCATCTTACATTCCAGAAATCGTAGACTTGGAAGTATTCAACAGTCGGTAAACAATTACGCAAGGGAATCTCTCTGTACACCTGTCCCGCATCTAGTAGACTTATACAACGAGGAACTTACTTAATACGCTGATTGAAAGAATATTTGTATACCGAGTGTCGGTGAAGTACATAGCTCAATCTGTAACAAACAGGCAGAAATGTGACTATGGGAAAGATATGACATTTGAAATCCGTACAAACAGTTTCGAATTGTATTGAGGGGGAAAATAATAAACGCAATAGGTAAATTGTAAATTTGTGGTAAGACCTTATGGGACCAAACTGCTTAGGTCATCGGTCCCTAAGCTTACACACTACTTAATCTAATTTAAACTAACTTACGCTATGGGCAACACACACACCCATGCCCAAGAGAGGATCCGAACCTCCGACGGGGGGAGCTGCGCGAAACGCAATAGGTGTTCCTATCACAATGCAAGCATGGGCCACATAGTCAAATGCTAAAGGCACACAATATGTGACCTCATGTTACCGAACGAGCCAGGCTCACGTCTCTTACAGTGAATATATACTACTGGCCATTAAAATTGCTAGACCACGAAGATGACGTGCTACAGACGCGAAATTTAACTGACAGGAAGAAGATAATGTGATATGGAAATGATTAGCTTTTCAGAGCATTCACACAAGGTTGGCGCCGGTGGTGACACCTACAACGTGCTAACATGAGGAAAGTTTCCAACCGATTTCTCATACACAAACAGCAGTTGACCGGCGCTGCCTGGTGAAACGTCGTTGTGATGCCTCGTGTAAGGAGGAGAAATGCGTACCATCACGTTTCCAACTTTGATAAAGGTCGGATTGTAGCCTATCACGATTTCGGTTTATCGTATCGCAACGTTACTTCTCGCGTTGGTCGAGATCCAATGACTGTTAGCAGAATATGGAATCGGTGGGTTCAGGAGGGTAATACGGAACGCCGTGCTGGATCCGAACGGCCTCGTATCACTAGCAATCGAGATGACAGGCATCTTATCCACATGGCCTTAACGGATTGTGCAGCCACGTCTCGATCCCTTAGTCAACAGATGGGGACGTTTGCAAGACAACAACCATCTGCATAAACAGTTCGACGACGTTTGCAGCAGCATGGACTATCAGCTCGGAGACCATGGTTGCGGTCACCCTTGACGCTGCATCACAAACAGGAGCGCCTTCGGTGGTGTACTCAATGACGTACCTGGGTGCACGAATGGCAAAACGTCATTTTTTCGGATGAATGCAGGTTTTGTTTAGAGCATCATGATGGTCGCATCTGTGTTTGGCGACATCGCGGTGATCGCACATTGGAAGCGTCTATTCATCTTCGCCACACTGATGTTTCTCCCAACGTGATGGTATGGGGTGCCATTTGTTACACGTCTCGGTCACCTCTTGTTCACATTGAAGGCACTTTGAACAGTGGACGTTACATTTCAGATGTGTTACGACCCGTGGCTCTACCCTTCATTCGATCCCTGCGGAACACTACATTTCAGCAGGATAATGCACGGCCGCATGTTGTAGGTCCTGTACCGGCCTTTCTGGATACAGATAATGTTCGACTGCTGCCCTGGCCAGTACATTCTCCAGATCTCTCACCAATTGAAAACGTCTGGTCAATGGTGGCCGAGCAACTGGCTCGTCACAATACGCCAGTCACTACTCTTGATGAACTGTGGTATCGTGTTGAAGCTGCATGGGTAACTGTACCAATAAAAACCATCCGAGCTCTGTTTGACTCAATGCCCAGGCGTATCGAGGCCGTTATTGCGGCCAGAGGTGGTTGTTCTGGGTACTGATTTCTCAGGACCTATGCGCCCAAATTGCGTAAAAATGTAATCAAATGTCAGTTCTAGTATAATATATTTGTCCAATGAATACCCGTTTATCATCTGCATTTCTTCTTGGTGTAGCAATTTTGAATTATAAGAAGACCCTGGAAAACACATTGGGAATTGACATAAAGGAAAAGATTATGGGAAGAACGAATGTACATGTGTGCCAGAACACTTGGAGACTAACCTGTTGGTTGGTATGCTCGAGAGATGTCACAAAAACCAGCTAATCGAAATTCTACAACTATAATAAGCCCAGGGTTTGGCATACATTTCAACGCACATAACAGCAGTTATTAGTGTCATAACGAATAACATTAGAGTGACAGTAACAGAAGAAATTGTTACTGATATTTTTTGAAGATTTATTAAGTGGTTCTCTCAAAACTGAGAATCACTACAACGACTAGGGTTTTATTAATAACTGTTGTAGCACGTTAACAGGCGTCACTCCACAGCGTAGAATGCTCAAAATTTTGTGTGTTTATGTTGGTCAAAACTTGAAATGGAAGAAACGTATTACTAAGCTGCTTGAACAATGAAGTCCAGTTACATTTGCTCGTCATATAATTGCTAGTCTTGAAAACAAACGATTTGACATGATGACATATTTTGCATGTTCCCAATCAGTATTGTAATGGATAATTTTATGGGTAACTTAACTTGGAAAGAATACATTCATTGCACAAAAGCACAAAAGCGAGCAGAAACAGTAATAGAAATTCACGCGCAGTTATATTGTAGGTACTGCATCAAGGAGCTAAACATTTTAACTACATCTCCACAGTATGTACCCGTACGTTCGTACCGAGCGAGGTGGCGCAGTGGTTAGCACACTGGACTCGCATTCGGGAGGACGACGGTTCAATCCCGTCTCCGGCCATCCTGATTTAGGTTTTCCGTGATTTCCCTAAATCCTTTCAGGCAAATGCCGGGATGGTTCCTTTGAAAGGGCACGGCCGATTTCCTTCCCTAATCCGAGCTTGCGCTCCGTCTCTAATGACCTCGTTGTCGACGGGACGTTAAACACTAATCTCCTCCTCCTCCTCCGTACATTCGTTACTGAAATTCGTCATAAACACTTCATTACAATTTAAGAAGAATAGTGATGTATATACCTACAGCACTAGAAGAAAAAACGACCTTTATTATTCATTTTTAAACCTGTTACAGGCTCAGAAAGGAAATTAGTATATGTTAGCAGAAATCTTTGCTCGTTTGACCAATAACATAAAAGTCTGACAGGTAGCAAAGAAAGTTTTAAATCTAAAGTAAAATTTATTTGATCTGACCATTCATAGTTTTTATTTGAAAACAGCAAGGGATGAAAAATAAAAGAAAAAAAGAAAAATTAGTTTTAGGTATAGTATCATGAGAAGGTCTGTAAAGTAATAGGTTCATTAATATTAAAACTAATCATGTGTACGTATCTTGTAAACTGACTCATTTCACATCACTTCGGTAAAAATCGTTCAAATGACATATGGAACGTGTAACAAACTAACAGTCTATTTACTGTTTACACCTGTCACTGATGTGCTGTATGGTTTTCAGCCATTTACTGGTTTCGTCAAGTTTGTAGCAAAATATGTCTGATTTCCTGCAGGTACTCAGTATAGGCTTGTTATTATAAAACCTCCGTTATGAAAATCTACATCTGTTGCAGACGTTTTCATACGTTTCCGCAAGAAACATTTATGAATTTATATATTCTTTAAGTTGTGACAGTTCCTGGTATAAGTTACAAGTCTTCCGTTCTCCATCCAGCCTAAATTTTGTAATACTTAACATACGTATACCAGTGGTCACATGACATTCAGAGAGGCGGATTAAGTCAAATAAGTTTGACGAGTATAATTTATCAATTCAGATAAGTTCATTAATGTTACTCCTCAGTCTTTGAATATTTTGTTGCAATGAAGACTGACCGAGGTATAACTGATTGGACCTAAAATTCTTGGCGATTGCCCAAATTTTTCCACCAACAGTTTGCACTGATGCTGTTTGCTAGACGCATGCCGTTTAGTTTCTTCTTCAGACTGAATGTTTGTTTCAATCCTAATCTCTCTTAAAATTTGTTTCTTTTTTTCTGTCCTCTCTACCACAAAAGAAGTGCTGCTCTGGTAACTGTAACCACAGTTAAATAACCACTGAGGAGGAATAAGTATATCCATATCGGATTGTTGTTTCCTCGAATACAGTAAATTACTATGCACAGGTCTAATGACTTCAGTCATTATTTTAAAATACAGACCAAATGAATTCCGTCTCCATTATATTTCATGATCACGGTCTCATTCTTTAGATTCCACTGAGAAGAAACTCTGGTGCATAGAAAGAAGTCGAAAATGTAAATGGTGAAAATTGCAGTAAAAGTGATAAATTTATGAAAATATATAAAATTTAGATGTCAAACGAGTTAAATTATGAAAAATAGGTTTTAAGAGTCCCTGTGGAAAGATTGTTCACTGGAAAAGGAGTCAGCAGCATGAAAATACATAAATTTACTCTTAAAATTTACTATAACCTGTACCTAAAATTTAATATGCTCAAGCAATTTGTTGGAAACTTGTGTAAGCTTGTAACTGACTCGTTATACTACTTAAGTTTTTCCTGATTTTCATGCGGTTTTACGCAACTTGTGATAAAGTAAGAGTAGCGTCCTGTCCTTTTTTTATTTTCGGGGTATTGCTATATTTTTTATTTTTTTACTCAGTTTTTCGCAAACCATTGTACCTGTGAAAACGTAGACAATAAGCGAAGCTTAATTTTCCCAAAGGCAAGTACAGCACGTCACATCATAAAGAATGAACTGGTGATCGAAGAATTTGCGGTACGTTTCGCCGTGAAACTAAGTGAAACGTTAGGATCCTGCCTTTATTTCTCACAACCGTGTTAGATTTAGCAGCTGCAACTTCTCGGATAAAATTATGTTAACTATTAATTACACATATTTCTTCACGCACGTTGGTGCATATGTCATGGGAATTTCTGTTACATTGTGGATACAAGAAGCCTGCTATGCATAATGGTGCGTACGCATGTTTAGTGTCCCCTAGCGTTAGTGATAAAGTTTTTCGAAATCCACATCTCTGCATCCTGGCATGTGGCAACCATACCTCAGTGTAAGAAGCGTACTTAAACGTGGCCTAAATACGGTGATTTTGCAATTCCGGGACGAGATTTATCCAAACGATGTTGTGGTCTACTTATGGTCAAAATATACTGTGGGCTATAAAATTGTTACTACATCTACACCAACACGGATACTCTGCAAATCACATTTAAGTGCTTGTCAGAGGTTTCATGGAACCACCTTCACAATAATTCTGTCTTATTCCAATCTCTTATATCGCGCGGAAAAAGGAACACCTCTATCTTTCCGTGCGAGCTCTGATTTCCCTTATTTTATAATAGTGATCGTTTCTCACAATGCAGGTTGGCGCCAACAAAATATTTTCGCATTCGGAGGAGAAAATTAGTGATTGAAATTTCGTGAGAGGGTACCGCTGCAACGAAGAACGCCTTTCTTATAATGATGTCTACCCAAAATCCTGTATCATTTCAGTTACACTCTTTCCACTATTTCGCGATAATACAAAACGTGCTGACCATCTTTGAACTTTCTCAATGTACTCCATCAATCCTATCTGGTAAAGATCCCACACCGCACAGCAGTTATCTAAACGAGGACGGACAAATGTAGTGTAGGCAGCCTCTTTAGTATATCTGCTACGTTTTCTAAGTGACCTGCCAATAAAAGGCAGTCTTCGTTTAGCCTTCCCCACAACATTTTCTATGTGTTTCTTCCAGTTTAAGTCGTTCTCAATGGTAATACCCAAGTATTTAGTTGAATTTACGGTCTATAGATTTGACCGATTTGTTGTGTAACCAAAGTTTATCGGATTCCTATTAGCACTCATGTGGATGACCTCACACTTCTCGTTATTTAGGGTCAACTGCCAATTTTTGCACCGTAAAGATATTTTTTCTAAGTAGTTTTGCAACTTGTTTTGATCTTCTGACGATTTTACCAGTGGGTGAACGACAGAGTATGTGCAAACAACATAAGGCGGCTGCTTAGATTGTCTCCTATGTGGTTCATATAGATAAGAAACAGCTGAGGACCTATAACACTACCTTCACTTCTGTTTTACTCGATGTTTGTCCGTCAAGTATAACGAACTGTGACCTCTTTGACAGGAAATCACGAATCCAGTCACATAACTGAGCACGCGGTTTCACTACAAGCAGTGTCAAATGCCTTCTGGGAATGTACAAATATGGAATCAATTTGAAATCACTTGTCAATAGCACTCAACACTTCGTGTGAGTAAAGATATAGTTGTGCTTCATAAGGAAGATGTTTTCTAAATACCTGTCAGTAGGCCGTTTTCTTCGAGGTAGTTCAGGAAATTCAGACACAATATATGTTCCAAATTCCTGCTGCATATCGACTTAATGATATGCGCCTCAAATTTAGTGGATTACTCCTACTACCATTCTTGAATATTGGTGTGAGGTGTGCAACTTTCCAGTCTTTGGGTATGGATCTTTCGTCGAGCGGACGGTTGTATGTGATTGTTAGGTATGGAGCTATTGTCTCAGCATACTCTGAAAGGAACCTATGTGGTATACACTCTCGACCGGAAGACTTGCTTATGTTGGGTTTCATTTTTCAGTGCGCAATGGTTGTAGGCTCTGGAGATCTGTGACAGGTTCGCTCTCTGGCAATATATTCTACAATCATTTAAAATAGCACACAGATCGCTTAAGAGCGCTGTAGATGATACAGAGCTGATAAGAGGCCGTCATCTGAACCTCCAGTGAGGACTTAAGTAATGGCAATGAAGTAGTGTACATGTGTGAGACAGTTGTTTGGAAGCCAGTGCAGTAAGATGGGTCGCCATGGTGACGTGACACAGTGACACACGGGAATGTTATTGTTAGGGCTGTTCATGACAACACCGTGAATAAAATTGCGCAATTTGTCGGTGAATTATCGCAGACTATACAAAGTCTCTACATGGAGTGACGTACCAGTAACAGACATACAACCCGGCGTAAAAACAGTGGCCATCAGAAGGTCCTAAACGACCGGAGATGAGTGTCGCGACTTGTCAGTGTCAATCGGTTTCAGATCAGGAATTACTGCAATCAATGAATGCAGCTCCGTATCAACCAACTTCTGGGCGAACGCTGCGAACGGAACTGGAAGTATTTGACATTCGAAATCGTGTACCTCGCAAAAGGACGTTGCTCAATGTAGCACGTAAAGCTGTACGCCAATGGGCCAAACCGTGCGGAAAATGGATATAAGTTTCATTGGGGGCGTGTACGACGGTGCGACGAGTCGTGATTTTGCCGCTTTTCAAATTTTACAAGGTGTCGGAAACACCCACGGCCTACTGAGCAGGATAACCTGCAGTGGGTGCAAAGTCAAGTTTGGGCAGGAGTTGGTTAGATGATGTTTTTGGAGGTGCTTTAGGCACCGTGACCAGGGCCCACTCATTCACGTTACTCTGAACATGAACAAGAATGATTATTTCGAAATTCTCGGCGACCACGTGTTCTCTCTGCTTCTACATTTAAAAGGTGAGTATGTTGGGTAAAACAGCCATCTTCACAGTGTGAGGCGGCGGGTGGAATTATTTGTTTATAAAATGTAGAATGTAATGTAGAAAAGATGCATTTCCTGGCCGGTGCACCATATGTGGGGCGGCGGGTGGAAATATTTGTTATTTAATGTTCCTATTATTTATTTAATGCTGTTGTTTGCCGTTCTCAACACTGGCTCTCTAACTACAATATTGGCAACCAGAAAGTGATTAACAAAACGTGAAGCCTGTAATTAGAATTCCTAGTGCCCAATTCATCTGAGAAATATATTTATAGCTACAGCTTATAGCTCTGAGGAATTAGGAGATTGTCATAATCAAAAACCATTTTCTCTAAAATGTTCACTATATTCTGAAAGTCACAGACCAAGAAGAATCCACACAATCCAACTACCAGAGCAGTTCAGAGTCTAATGCGCTGATGCAACTATAACTGTTCAAATTAAATGTTGAAGTGAATGCTCGGCATAATTTGATGATAATGTTCATCAAACGCCACGCTAAATAATGGTAGAATGTCTGTCCCGCGGCGGCACGTGAAAATACGACATACGCAAACTGAAGACAGATCATTAAAAGTCATCCCAGAATTAACCCATCACTCGAAAACGATTTCATGGTTGCGCGTATCCCGAGTAACTTATTACTGCATCCGAGGCTGTTTATATCAACGATACCGACGCAACGCGAATCCCGGCACAGGTGGTGCGCTAATCAGCGTCTGGAGAGAACTGGGGCCTTTATTCCTCGCGCAGCGTTCTTACATATAAAGCCGCGGTGCGGACGGCTAAGGGAACGCCTGATCAAATCCGCTCTCCCGACTAGCCGCTGGCCTAGTAATGCACGACTTTAAGTTATCGAATAAATTGTTGCTTCCTTTGCTGATGGCCGATGAAGCTCTCAATTTAAATGTGCAATCAGTACACAGGTAAGTAATAATAATAAAAGTCTGATGTGGCTAAGTCAAATATTTTGGGCGAGAGAATTAATTTAATTACATTACATGCAGTAGACGAGCTCTGAACTCGCTCTTTGGAGATACGCTATCGCTATAGTTTTATTGTTATTCAGTTGAAACTTTTCACATCTTCATGATTATAGCGGATCTCCCTTCTACTTAAATTTAAATACCCTAGCCTTATTTATTCGCCTACTTAATCTATCTTGCTTCCTTAATTTTTAAGACAAAAACCAGAAAATCATAAATTTCAACTAAAATTTTAATTTGCGAGATCCAGAATACTGTTTCTACTAAATTATTATGCAAAATGAATCTAAATACAAATTTTTAAGTTTCTAGCTCTTTTCTGTTGCGCCAATGATTTTTACAGAAAAACGTCCAAATTTCGAAAATGGTTAAAGTTATTGAACTGATATTCAACACATATTGATTTAGTATTACTCCTGACATGCTAGAAACGTTCAGGTTATTTACTTGATTTTTAAAGTATTGCGCAACATTTATGACGTTACAGCGGACTAGGCTGGCACACAATGGAAAGACTTATGTGAATTTTATACGGCGTGAGTAGGCTGCTTCCCTACAACAGCGTTGCACGCATAGGTACCATGTTTAGCGAAAACTGAGTCATCCTATCACATCTGGACAATCCCGCTAAATCACACGCGTGTAATCTGAGACTATCTAGAAGAGTGAGTTGAACGCAGCAGTCGACGTTCCCACAGCCTGGTAGCTCCACAGAATCGGAACACCAATGACTGGCTTCAGCTGGACGTGACGTAGCTGAAAACAATTTTCGACGCTCTTCCTCACCGAGTTGACGCCATGTACAAAGCAGGAGTCCTGGGGATGACAGTTTTTTTTTCCTGTTGTGCTTATTATACTGCATGTACAGAAGGTGGAAAAAAGCACACATTATCATGCTTAATACGGTGCAGTTAATCTGTTTTCATTCGAAATTTTGGAACACGGATTCGGTTCGAGTATAATGACTTTTCTGGAGACTAGAAATCTACTCTGTAGGAATCGGCATGGGTTTCAAAAAAGACGATCGTGTGAAACCCAGCTCGCGCTATTCGTCCACGAGACTCAGAGGGCCATAGACACGGGTTCCCAGGTGGATGCCGTGTTTCTCGACTTCCGCAAGGATTTTCATACAGTTCCCCACAGTCGTTTATGAACAAAGTAAGAACATATGTACTATCAGACCAATTGTGTGATTGGATTGAAGAGTTCCTAGACAACAGAACGCAGCATGTCATTCTCAATGGAAAGAAGTCTTCCGAAGTAAGAGTGATTTCAGGTGTGCCGCAGGCGAGTGTCGTAGGACCGTTGCTATTCAGGGTATACATAAATGACCTTGTGGATAACATCGGAAGTACACTGAGGCTTTTTTCAGATGATGCTGTAGTATATCGAGAGGTTGTAACAATGGAAAATTGTACTGAAATGCAGGAGGTTCTGCAACGAATTGACACATGGGAATAGGAATTGAATCTCAATGTAGAAAAGTGTAATGTGCTGCGAATACATAGAAAGAAAGATCCTTTATCATTTAGCTACAATATAGCAGGTCATCAACTGGAAGCAGTTAATTCCATAAATTATCAGGGAGTAGGCATTAGGAGTGATTTAAAATGGAATGATCATATAAAGTTGATCGTCGGTAAAGCAGATGCCAGACTGAGATTCATTGGAAGAATCCTAAGGAAAAAGGCAATCCGAAAACAAAGGAAGTAGGTTACAGTGCGCTTGTTCGCCCACTGCTTGAATATTGCTCACCAGTGTGAGATCCGTACCAGATAGGGTAGATGGAAGAGATAGAGAATATCCAACGGGGAGCAGCGCACTTCGTTACAGGATCAGTTAGTAATCGCGAAAGCGTTACGGAGATGACAGATAAACTCCAGTGGAAGACTCTGCAGGACAGACGCTCAGTAGCTCGGTACGCTTTTGTTGAAGTTTCGAGAACATATCTGCACCGAGGAGTCAAGCGCTATATTGCTCCCTCCTACGTATATCTCGCGAAGCGACCATGAGGATAAAATCAGAGAGATTATAGCCCACACACAGGCATACCGACAATCTTCCTTTCCACGAACAATAGAATAGAAGGGAGAACCGATAGAGGTACTCAAAGTACCCTCCGCCACAAACCGTCAGGTGGCTTGCGGAGTATGGCTGTAGATGTAGAAACTGCTTCCAAGCGTCTCGGTTTAGATAAATATTGGAACTGTACGATTTTCACAGTAATCCTATCCATTCTAACTTCACGTTGATGCATTCTTCTCTCCAAAGTGGATCGCAATACTCAGTAATAATGTGACCTGGTGACAGTGGGGCCAGGAGAGTTGCTACATTTCATCACAGTATTCACGAAACCAGTCCTGGACAGTGCAAGCTCTGTGAACATAGGCCCTGTTGTCCTGGAAGGCGGCATCGCCTTTGGTGAACGAACATTGTACCAATGACTGGACCTGAACAGCCAAAACAGCAGTAATACGATGTTGCACAACAACGAGTGGGTTAATGGAATACCACGCTATAGCTAGGCAAATCATCACCGAAATCCGTCATTTTTCACCCTTGGGACGTAAACTCGCACAGTTGTTGGAAACAGTGTTGATCAAGAGCCATGCCACCAAATGACGTCCGTCCACTGCTCGACAGACCATGTTAAATGTCTTCGGCACCGCGTTTTCCTGTTTCGAGCATTTGCATCACTGATAAGTGGTTTTGGAATTCCACCTTGCCATGCAGTTCCCTGAATTTAGAGCTCCCAATTTTTTTTTTAAGAGTGTGACGTTCAGTGCTGCACTGATTTTTGTAGTTGCCGTCCTGTTACTTTTCATCACAGTCCTCTTCAAAGGCCGTCTGTCAAAATAACGCAACGCACACTTTCGTCCGCGTTGTGAGTTAACGGATGTTGATTTCCCGCTTTCCCTATATGCTGCACTGATCTTCGATTCGCTGGCTCATGGAAAACCAAAAGCTTCGGCTCCGTTGGTTAGAAAAGCACCCAGCATACAACATCAGTTTGCCCACGTTCGAAAACACTTACAGCCAAACCTCCAGATGTTAGACAGACAGATCGGTACCAAACCGTGTACATCGACAGATTATCAACCAAAACTCCAATGTAGTTTTTACTATGTACTGTCGTCCTGGTGAACGTGCGTGAACGGCAAGTAATAAGTAACAGCTGATCTACGGAGCCCAGGAAAAGCGTAACAGTGAGCATCTTCTTGTAGAGCCCCTGCAGGGAAGTTGGTAAAGCGTTAGTTTTTCATATCACGAATCCCGGCTTCGAGCCCTAGTCGTGCAAGTTTTTGTACAGTAATACGTGTGAAACTATTATATGGGACATTATGTTTCTGACATGTCAAAGGACTGTTCCTGTTTGGAGGTTGTAGCAATGTCCCGTTAGCACTGTATTTTCTTTTCGTTTATTTGAAAGTAGGAAACCCGTACAGTGCATTTGTAGTTTCACAGAATAAACACAAACAATCAGAACAGCCAATAGAAAATTTAAATCGAATAATTTCCTTTATCAGCAGTCCCTCATACATCAACTATTTTCTCCATGTGCCTGTAATTCTGACCGTCATGGCTGGGTAATAGCTAAAATCGTGGACGAACCCAGACCCTTTGAAAATTCGACACAGTTCTGTTTCAGACATAGGTTTCTATTTCGCATTCTGCAGCGTGATGCGCAAATGTGAAATTCATCAAATCTGCTTGGCGTACGAAAGTAATTTGCTTCACACACTTCTTTGTACGCAACATTGTGGAACATTTCTTCTTGAATGAACGACACTGTGCGTGTGTAGTGGTTATGTACTTATTATCATTCGTATTACACTCCTGGAAATTGAAATAAGAACACCGTGAATTCATTGTCCCAGGAAAGGGAAACTTTATTGACACATTCCTGGGGTCAGATACATCACATGATCACACTGACAGAACCACAGGCACATAGACACAGGCAACAGAGCATGCACAATGTCGGCACTAGTACAGTGTATATCCACCTTTCGCAGCAATGCAGGCTGCTATTCTCCCATGGAAACGATCGTAGAGATGCTGGATGTTGTCCTGTGGAACGGCTTGCCATGCCATTTCCACCTGGCGCCTCAGCTGGACCAGCGTTCGTGCTGGACGTGCAGACCGCGTGAGACGACGCTTCATCCAGTCCCAAACATGCTCAATGGGGGACAGATCCGGAGATCTTGCTGGCCAGGGTAGTTGACTTACACCTTCTAGAGCACGTTGGGTGGCACGGGATACTTGCGGACGTGCATTGTCCTGTTGGAACAGCAAGTTCCCTTGCCGGTCTAGGAATGGTAGAACGATGGGTTCGATGACGGTTTGGATGTACCGTGCACTATTCAGTGTCCCCTCGACGATCACCAGTGGTGTACGGCCAGTGTAGGAGATCGCTCCCCACACCATGATGCCGGGTGTTGGCCCTGTGTGCCTCGGTCGTATGCAGTCCTGATTGTGGCGCTCACCTGCACGGCGCCAAACACGCATACGACCATCATTGGCACCAAGGCAGAAGCGACTCTCATCGCTGAAGACGACACGTCTCCATTCGTCCCTCCATTCACGCCTGTCGCGACACCACTGGAGGTGGGCTGCACGATGTTGGGGCGTGAGCGGAAGACGGCCTAACGGTGTGCGGGACCGTAGCCCAGCTTCATGGAGACGGTTGCGAATGGTCCTCGCCGATACCCCAGGAGCAACAGTGTCCCTAATTTGCTGGGAAGTGGCGGTGCGGTCCCCTACGGCACTGCGTAGGATCCTACGGTCTTGGCGTGCATCCGTGCGTCGCTGCGGTCCGGTCCCAGGTCGACGGGCACGTGCACCTTCCGCCGACGACTGGCGACAACATCGATGTACTGTGGAGACCTCACGCCCCACGTGTTGAGCAATTCGGCGGTACGTCCACCCGGCCTCCCGCATGCCCACTATACGCCCTCACTCAAAGTCCGTCAACTGCACATACGGTTCACGTCCACGCTGTCGCGGCATGCTACCAGTGTTAAAGACTGCGATGGAGCTCCGTATGCCACGGCAAACTGGCTGACACTGACGGCGGCGGTGCACAAATGCTGCGCAGCTAGCGCCATTCGACGGCCAACACCGCGGTTCCTGGTGTGTCCGCTGTGCCGTGCGTGTGATCATTGCTTGTACAGCCCTCTCGCAGTGTCCGGAGCAAGTATGGTGGGTCTGACACACCGGTGTCAATGTGTTCTTTTTTCCATTTCCAGGAGTGTATTTTGTTCATTATTATTATTATTATTATTATTGCTTTTGTAACACTTATTTATTATTATTATTGTTATTATTATCAATATTCCTCACGCTTGATGCACTCATTTCTTTATTCTTCCGTTTCCTGTGGAGCTACAGATATGTATGTATGTATTGAACCGGAGACCTAGAAACGACGGAGAGGCTACGTCCCGCCGTAGACCTCAGTGGTTCACAACCCCACAACAGGGCACAGCAGTTAACTCACCTCACAGCCACCCCCAGTGGTTCCCCCCCCCCCCCCCCCCCCGGAACGTCTCATTCCAGATGAGTAACGCGAATGTTTACGTGGTAGAGCAAGTACGGTGAACACGTACGTGAAGACAGTGTTTGCGCAGCAATCGCTGACATAGTGTAACTGAGGAGGAATAATGGGAAGTAGCCCGCATTCGCCGAGGCAGGTTGAAAACCGGCTTAAAAACCAGGCTGGGCAGCACGCCACATCTCGCCACTAATCCGCCGGGCGTATCCCTTCCCGCTCGGGTGGCAGCGCGTTAGATCGCGCCATTAGCCGGGCGGGCAACTACAGATATACTCTATAGGTTTTTCTGGTCTCAAACGAAGCGAAAGCGGACTGCTAATAGAATATTGCTACAAACTTCGAACAGTCCGTTTACATGTCAGGAATATGCCCCATATAACGGTTTTACATGTGCTGCAGTGCATGATGATTTTCCTAAACTCACTAGGTCAGCTGTTACTTATTACTTACCGTTTACGCTCGTGTTCCTTGACTACAGAGCATAGTACAAACTATATCGGAATTTTAGTTGATACTCTGTCGACAAACAACGTTTCATATCTATCTCACTCTGGCATCTGGAGGTTTGGGTGTTAGTTCCGACATAATGCACTCACAAATATACAGAACACCCTTGTGACCACGACTGATACTCGCAACGTATTGAGGACATTGCACAGGTGCCGTTCGTATTTAAATACCACAATGGAACCTGCAAAATTGGCTAGCATCTGCATTTTTGAAGAAGCGTGTGTTTCTCGTGCTCTTTTCGTATTTTTTTCCAACCCGTGGACAGATGTTAGTCGGAAGTTGGCGATATTACTTTTATCTTGTAATTATCTGTAGATATTTTCAAATGTTTTATTAATTTTACGTTCAGTAACAGCTTACGTACTATAATTGATCTTACACGAGAATAGCCTTTAAAAAAGGAGAGATATTTTTAAACCGCTGTGGGAAAGGCAGTGCGGGTCTGGCTCGGATAACCGTCGGCCATTAGTCGGCCTCCGGTGGCCGCGTCAGCTTCCTGGCGGGTGAAAGCGTGCGCCCGGGGTGCCCGCGCGCCAACCATTTAGCTCTCCCCCCGTGTCCCCTGCGGAAGGGACGGCGCAGAGAAATCCGAGCGCCGGCCGCCGTGTTTAGCGCCGGCCGTGCGGCGGGCAGGATTGATGCCGCTGTCGATAATAGAGCGCCAGAGTTATCGCCGGCGGGTATTAGCGCGACCCTAACGACCGCGGCGCCAAATGGCACGTGCCATAACGCCGCGCGGCGCGGCGCGGCGCCCCAAACCCGTCCGGCCTGTACCGGCAGCGAGCAGTGTCTGCAGCTCGTACGTCACGCTACCTGCCGCTGTGCGCGCCGCGGTCTCTGCGACTCAGGCTGCCCGAGACCGACACTCATCTCTGCCTGGAGGTGGGGGTCTGCACTATTATCTGAAGAATATCTGACGTTCAGACTGAATCCCTCAGATCTCTGATCTATGTCGAATCCCATTATTAAGGAAACTATTGAGCACTGCCTAGGAAAAAAGTGATCGAAAAATGAAGCAGGAAACGAAATGAAACTTCTCTGGTTCAGAGGTTATTGTGATGTCATTTAGATGATTTCAGAATCGAGCTAAATTTACAAAGAACTTGGCAGTATGAGCCACTTACTGTTTGACGTTGCACCCTCTCTGGCCTTGATGCATTCACTAATTTCTTTGTGAACGCTGGCACAATACTGTTATATTGCCTCCTAAACCAAGCTAGTCCACAACTGTTGTAACAGGTCCTTGTTGCCATTTACATCTAGACCTCCACCTGGATGATTACCCTGCAGTTCACAATTGTCTGGCAGTTGGTCCATTGAACCACCTTCAAGCTATTTCGCTATCTTTCCACTAGCGAATAGCACGCTGAGAAACTGACCACTTAAAGCTTTCCGTGCAAGCTCTGATTTTTCTTATTTTATTACGATGATCATTCCTCCGAATGGAGATAAAAAAAGCACTGCGTCTTCAGGCCACGAGTGGCCTACCGGGACCATGCGACCGCCGTGTTATCCTCAAATGAGGATGCGGATAGGAGGGGCGTGGCGTCAGCACACTGCTCTCCCGGTCGTTATGGTGGGATTCTTGACCGAAGCCGCTACTATTCGGCCGAGTAGCTCCTCATTTTCACATTCCGAGAACAAATTTGGTGACTGAAATTTCATGAGAAGATCCTGCCGCAACGGAAGTCTCCTTTGTTTTAGTGATAGCCACCCCAAATCGCATTTCATACACGCGTTACTCTCTCCCGTATTTCGCGATAATACTAAACAAGCTGCCCTTCTTTGCACTTTTTTGAAGCCCACCGTCAGTAGTATCTTATGCGGATCATACACCGCACAGCAATACGCAAGAAAGGGCATACAAGCATAGTTTAAGCAGTCCTGAATACTGGCACTCGGATGAGGTTGAATTCAGAGCTGGTTCCACACATGATCTATCGCAGACAGGTCTGGGGTAATTCCTGGGCACGGGAGTATGTCAACATCACAAAGACGGCTCATAGTTACAAGTTCCATTTGTGAACGAGTATTGTCCTGCTGGAAAATGGCTCTACAGTACTGGCGAATGAAAACACATGAGCATACAGAAGTCCATGATGTACGATTGTGTCGTCAGAGTTCCCTCAACCACTATAGGCCCTGATCCGATGTTATTCCCGATGGCCGAAGGCCCGTCACATCATGACGCCACGAGTAACATTACTGTGCCTCTCCAAAATATTGGAAGAACGAGACCTCCTCAGATAGCTGCTGTACTCCTCAATGATGGTCGCCTAGGTAGTCCACCACGGTGGTTAATCGCTAAACTCAATGAGACGCCATTCATCACCAGTACGTGCTTCCTGTTCGCGGCACCCTCAAACTGCAGCCGTTTATGATGTGATGTTAACGGGTTAACTATAGCCTACACCTGCGACGGTAATTCTTTACTCCGACTACTGCTAACCTCCAACCAATTGTGCGGGATGACACATAATGCTTGCAGGGAGACCACAATTTATTCTTAATCGGGACGCGAAGATGGAAAAGACAATCTGCTTGGTGCAAAACACCGGGATCGTGCATTGTAGCGGTCAGGCGTCATCGACTGGAATCTTGAAGTCGAGTAAGTCTGCCCTCCTGTTCTCGTGCAGCCCTATATCGGGTCACTCCTACTTTGGAATGCCGCAGAAATCTACCACTTGACCAAATGGGGACCCAAAATGTGGCTCCTTTCCAAGTCTGTCAGGTGTTGATAACGCTGTCTTACATGAGTTCACGGCATCTACGTGTTCTCCACTATGATCACTCAACACAGGACACTGTTCATACCCATCATTTACTCTAACTGCCCTGGCAATAACACTATACACGAACAACGGCAACGCATCCTGATGGCCGTTCTACCCGTCGCACGGTATTCCGACTCTCTTCATTTACATATCCGAAAATTGCGTGTGCCTGTACGAAGATACATTGACCTCTGACCTTGTCTTCTGGGTGTTTCACATTTGTTGTCAGGCAGTGTATTTATGGTAGGTGTAGAGGAATCACTGACAATGCTCAGTATCAGATCGTAATTGTTCGGGGCAACATTGCTGGATAAACGTTTCACGGATTCCTTGCCGCATCAGACTGGCGTGAAAACTCAAGCTTTCGACGATTTCCTCCGTCATCATCGTCAGGCGTTATCTGTAGGCCGTGTGGTACTTCATTTAGTCGGCCAGAATACGTCATGGAACCTTTACGAAGTAAAGGAACTTCTTTATGCTACCAGAGATTGTGTATGTGTGTATGATGTAAGAACACTAGAACCGATACTGATTTCAGTTATTGGTAGAGAATTCAGCATAATTCTGTGTAGTCTCTTAGCATCGAGCGGTCCTATCCGAGGGCCACTAAGGGTGTTCAGTTTGATCTCAATGGATTATTTGATGCTGAATTCCACCTTTTCGTTTCATCAAATAATATCGTATCACACCTAGGTGTAGGAGCAGTGGTCCGAGTTTTGCTATTACTGGAGTAATTTTGATTAACCATCATATGTGTATGGTTTATTATTAGTTAAAAGAATATTACATGGTAAAGAAACCCCTGCCTGCTTTAGAGGTTACGTAAGGCTGAGGGGTATACTAGAATAGCTAAGATAATTACAACAAAATTTGGTACTTCCACATATTGCTCACTTAATGGAAGGAAATACTACGGAGGTCTTAATTCTGTCGAATCTCAGGGGTTGGTGCAAATGAATACTCAGGAATTCTGGGAGTAAATTCAACCAAACGGTGTACAGATATGACTACTAACTTCAAATAAGAACTGTGTTCACCGGAAACCTTTAGGACCACTGCGGTTAGTGGTGGGAATAGGTATTGATAAGAGTGCTACGTTTTTAAGAAGACGTCTGATAACTACTGTTAAGTGAAACAAAGATTAGTGGTAAATCGTAGCATGGCAAAAGTAAAGTTTTCCCTACAGTACTACTGAATAATGCCGAGAGATTTTAGTCACAAATGAAATTAAATTAAACGCTTAAATCGTCTCCTGCAAGCTGAACCAGTAGGGACGTGTAGCTTGAATCTAAAGTGGAATAAAGTGATTGCATCCTACAAAAAGTTTTCACCTATTTAAACCACTTCATTGTTAATAGAATAGTTCAGAAAAAAACAGAATCATAGAACAGTGTGGGAGAGTAGATAGGACCTGCATCGTAGGACCACGGACAGAATTTTAATTTACTAATGTATCTTGGAAATATCAGACTACAGCAGAAGCAGTATTATATAAAAGCAATAAAATTGTACGGGTGGCTTACAGATTCAAAGACACGCGACGTCATCAGTGTCTTAATATGAAACAAGATGCATGTAAGCGACCTCAGCATTAGCATGGTGAACATAAAGGGAGGTTTGCATAACAATTTTTATTATGAGGTAGGCTCATAACGCCCAAGGAGGCGACATGAGCTAATTGCAACGTATACGACTGCTGTTACTAATTTTCAGGGTCCGTACTACCCTTTAAATGTTCACCGATGGAGGATAAATGAACATAGAGCAGAACGTGCTCCAGAAAATTGTTCACAATGATTATAGTGGACGAAGATCTGTTTATAGTGGTTGATTTTCATGAGAAATGTTTCGAGGTTGCGGACCATTCATAAAAAGTGACTGCATAGTGCAACTATTTCGTATATATGGGTAAGTAAATACTGACGCGCTTGAGATAGAATAAAGGAGAATTAAAGTACAAGATCCCGTCGACGGAGAGGTCCTTATAGATCGAAAATAATTTGGAAGTAAGCAATTACACTGGTGTGCAAAACTCAAGGATGATATGTCACTGCCAAGTAGCACAGCTCGATGAAACTAGGAACAAACATAGAAAGAACTCCAACAGTGTAGTACAGAAGGTAACTGAAAGAAATGCAAACTGAAACGAATAGAAATGACACTTTTATTCAAAGACACTAATTACTAATTACACTAAAGTCACCGGGATTTATGATGATTCCATTGATTTTAGAACAGACGGGACATGATTCTTAATGGGGTGTGTGATCACCACGAACGGTAGTACACCCTCCGTTACATACTTCCATGATGTCCACAATATTGTGTAGGGGGGTGTCCATGCCTCTACCAGTGCGGTTGATAACTGTTGGATTGCCATTGGTGCATATGGATGCGCTGCAATACGTTTCTCCACTGCATCCCACACGTTCTCGATGAGATTTTAGTCGGGGCATCGGACATGCCTGTCCGTTCTCCGAATAGCCTACAATTCCAAGAGCTCTTCAACTTGTGCCGTTCACTGGCGCCGTGGATTGTCATCCTTAAAACATAATTAGGGCAGAACGCCCCTTGAAAAGATGAACATGAAGAAGTAGTACGGGGTGAGTGTAACATGTTGAAAGATTTGCAGAGCCACTAAACAGATCATATTCGACAATGTTCCTGGGCGCATTACGTGTTCTTATGTCTCACCATATGGGATACGTCCAGAATCACTGCTAAGTTTTAAGTTGCTCTCATCCGAAACGAGCAGGTGACCCCACAGCTCCCTGGTCCTGTCCCCACGCTCTTGGCACCATTACAAATGGTGCTGCCTATGTACACCTGTCAACGGAACACAAACTGCTGGTCGTCGGGCAAAGAGACCACTCCCATGCCGTGCCACTAGGGAGCGTGACATTATGTGCGTTGCATTACTGTGGTATGTGGTTTCCATTGCACCTGCTCTTTGATGTGCGTCCCTTCTTGCTTGTTACACAATGTAGTAGTCTTCTGCTGCTGTAGCTGACCGTGATCGAGCACGCCGTCTCTTTCGGGCAGCGTTGCAGCATTGTCTGTTGTTCGGAACGCACGTGAAACAATGCTGTGATCAACTTCAAACTCGTGAGCTATAGTCATCACTCTTCGTTCTTCTTCCAGTTCCCTAACGGCTCTTCCACCAGTGAAGTCATCCATACGTTGTCCCCAGGCCATATTTTTAATGAAGAGCACTCCCACAGTGCACCGTAGCTGCTCGCTGTTTTTTCCTGTTCCTTCAAGTGCCACGTGTTGTGGGGTCGGTCCTATTTGGCATATAGTCACACTAAGCTCATGCTATATGACGTCCAGCTTTCTTTGCGCTACTGGGAGACATCTGGCAACATTCTCCCACACTTCCATTCATTTCCAACATACTACATTACTTTACCTAGCTCACCCTTACATTTTGCAGAACAGTGTTCTTACATTGATTTATGTAGCTTAGGAGAACTACGAGAAACTTTAATCAGTTTTTCTTAATTGTGTTTCAAACACTAGTCCTGCTGAATACGAGTCCAGTGTCTTATTCATTGCAGCAATGTTTGAGACGCGTAAGACGAAGACACAATCTCTGAAGCGCCAAAGAAACTGGTATAGGCACGCGTATTCAATACAGAGACATTTAAAAAGGCAGAATACGGCGCTGCGGTCGACAACGCACAACATGTGTCTGACGCAGTTCATAGATGGGTTACTGCTGCTATGATGGCAGGTTATCAAGATTTAAGTGAGTTTGAACATAGCGTTATAGTCCCTCACGAGCGACAGGACACAACATCTCCGAGGCAGCAATGAAATGGGGATTTTCCCGTACGACCGTTTCATGAGAGTACCGTGAATATCAGGCATTCGGTAATATGTCAAATCTGCGACATCGCTGCGGCCGCAAAAAGATCCTGCAAGAACGGGACCAACGACAACTGAAGAGAATCGTTCAACGTGACAGATGTGCCACCCTTCCGCATAATGCTGCAGATTTCAATGCTGGACCATCAACAGGGGCCAGGGTGCGAACCATTCAACGAAACATCATCAATAGGGGCTTTCGGAACCGAAGGCCCACTCGTGTACCACTGATGACTGCACGACACAAAGCTTTATATCTCGCCAGGGCCGGTTAACACCGACGTTGGACTGTTGATGACTGGAAACATGTTTCCTGGTGGGACGAGTCTCGTTTCAAATTGTATCGAAGGGACGGACGTGTATGGTTATGGAGACAACCTCATGAATCCATGGACACTGTATGTCAGTAGGGGACTGTTCAAGCTGGTACAGGCTCTGTAATGGTGTGGGATGTGTGCAGTTGGAGTAACATGGGACCACTGATACGTCTAGATACACCTCCGACTAGTGACACGTACTTACGCATCCTGTCTGATCACCTGCATCCATTCATGTTAATTGTTCATTCCGATGGACTTCGACAATTCCAGCAGGACAATGCGACTGATCACCTGCATCCATTCATGTTAATTGTTCATTCCGATGGACTTCGACAATTCCAGCAGGACAATGCGACACCCCACCTATCCAGAATTGCTACAGAGTGGCGCCAGGAGCACTATTTTGAGTTTAAATACTACTGCTGCCCACCAAACTCCCCAGACATGAACATTATTGAGAATATCTGGGATGCCTTGCAGCGTGCTCTTCAGAAGAGATTTGCACCCCCTCGGATTTGTGGACAGCCCTGCAGTGTTCATGGTGTCAGTTCTCTCCAGCACTACTTCAGATATTAGTCGAGTCCATGCGACGTCGTGTTGCTGGACTTGTACATGCTCGCGGGGTCTCTACACGATATTAGGCAGGTGTATCAGTTTTGTTGGCTCTTCACTGTAATATAGCATTAACAAGGGAACGTAATTAGTAGTTGTGGTTGTTGAAAGGGGTATTATAACAAGAAACATGTAGGAAAAAATTCCATGCCGTAGTCCACTCAACATCGATGTAGGCTATCCAAATTATCCACGTATGTTGCCATGGATCACAGCCCTCTAGTTTCCTGATTTCGGGTTTGATAATAGAAAATTGAGGCTTACATATTTCACTCTGTTACAGAGTTCTGTAACTACAAAAGCGTTATAAAAGAACGGCTATATTCCACGGCAAGGAACATCACGTTCATCTGAGCAAAACGACATCGCGAAGTGCGTGGACTCTTAATGGCTTAATTTAACAGTTAGGGAGTAGCGGAAGGTTTACATAAACTTATCTATTGCTGTTTTTCTCACTGCGATTTGCCTGCGTCAGAACTTTGCTTTGATGTAACTGAACTTCAGACTTAATAAGCCATTGTCAAGTCTGATGGAATTTAATTAAGAGCCAGAACTCGTTAGTTCTTATTGTAATTGAATAATAGATAGCTAGGGAAGAAGAATGGAATTAGTTCCCGAAGACTGTGAATAAACAAAGGCCTTCACGTTCCTCAGCACGATTTCGAGCCTTTTGAACACTAAGGACCGAGGCAGAGCGAGTATTTAACTGTGTTGCAGTTACTGAACACACGGTAGCGAAATGGTGCTGTTGTTGACAACGGGCTCATATTCTCTTTACAAGAAGACTTAAATATTTCCAATTGGCACCTGCAGCCGATTTCTCCATCGTGATGGCTTAGAAGTGCTTTTTAAATGACGTCGATATTGACATTTTCTTTCTCCTCTTCCTTCCTGACCAGAAAGTCACCTCCAGCACCACCATGACCAACAGCAACACAACAACAGTAACAATAATAACAAAGGCAGAAGACAATACCAAGAAACAACAGAGGCAGAAGATATAGCGAAGGGTCATACAACCTGGCTACAGAGCTCGGTACGGCATACTAGAATTTTTATTTGCCATATAACTGCCACATACTCCAAAACTTGAAACAAAGTACAATGGTCAGTTAATATGTTTTTGAAAAGTAACACACAGGTGGGTGTGTGTTTGTAACTTGGAAGCAAGCTATATTTATGCTATTATTTCAGCATGAGAAAACAATATTTTGAAAGGTAACGTACACCAAAGTATTCTCACAGTTCAGTTTCAAAAATTTCTCAGACGAGATATTTTACTAGGTAAAAAGTTCATATGGATCATCATTTTCTTAGATTATTTCTTGATATAGACTAGGCGATTCTAGCGATGAAAGCGCTCAGATGCTCTCATCTGTCGTTGTAACTGCTTGCACACAATATAATATAGTCAGCCTCAGAAAATTTGTGTTAATTTGTCCTGTGTAGAGGATTCACCATCGAGCGAACTGTATTTTTGTCTCCATTTACATCCATAGTGAAGTGAACTCCATTTGCCGAAAACTATGTCTGGCATTATGTAGGAAACTACTGCGAGGAACGGAATTCAGCAACAAACTACCAGTTTTATAATTCACTTTAGGAAAATTATATGTTTAGTTGCAGTAAGCTTCAGGCTTTGTATTTGAGGTTTCCAAATTCGTTCACATTCAGTCCTCCCATTTTTCTGGCACACAAAGTTACTTTAACCTCTTTCGAAGCTTTGTTTTTGTGAATAATGCAATGTTACGCCGTGGCTCTACTTCGAAGTTAATCTTCAAGTCAGTTCCTAATATGCTTTGTGAGCTGGAAAGAGGAGGGAAAGAGCACCCTTCTTACAGCAGGATTCTACCTGATAAAGCGACGGTAATTTTCGAATGAATCTATGATCTAGATTGCACATTCCTAATAGCGAAAATATGAAAAGACTTCTGTGGAACAGCGTTAGATAACGAACGTACGTGGTCACGACTGGGATTTGAATCCTACTTACGGGAGGCTCTTGGACCATTACATAAAGATTCAGTACTTAATATTTCAAGTATGAATTATCGCTGCATAGTGGAGTGCACAATTACTTCAATATGAGTATCGGAGACGTCACAAGATGCCGAACGGCGCAAGATTTTCGCCTAGTGGCCAAAATTGGATTTAATCTTTTCTAATGTAAGTTGGATCTGCATTGACGCACTAGCATATCTACCAAGTTTCGCTGCCACCCGATAATTATAGCCCACAATGGATTTCAGTGAGCAGCTGGACTTTAATTACAACCAGCGTTATTTGTGGAATTAAAACTCCGAGGGAGGATAGTGGGCGACGTCTGGGAAACTTAGACGGTCGACAATTTTCCCGCGAAACGTAAAGGTTCTGGCTTCGGGTACGGCTCCGGTATCTCTGGGTTCGTGTGTCGCTCTGGCTCACAGCTTCAGTCTGCCAGGAAGTTCGATATTCAGATATGATCGTCCTGTTATTTGGGGACATCCTACAATCTTTCTAAGGGTACTGGCGGTGCCAATAATTGGATGTAACGTGGTGTGATAAAAGAGAAATTCAATTGCGCCAGTGATTATGAAGTGGGGATATTAAAACTTGAGCCGGCCGCTGTGGCCGAGCGCTTCTAGGCGCTTCAGTCTGGAACCGCGTGACCGCTACGGTTGCAGGTTCGAATCCTGCCTCGGTCATGGATGTGTGTGATGTCCTTAGCTTAGTTAGGTTTAAGTAGTTCTAAGTTCTAGGGCACTGATGACCACAGATGTTAAGTCACATAGTGCTCAGAGCCATTTGAACCATTTTTGAAAACCGGGAGCCGGCCGGAGTGGCCGTGCGGTTCTAGGCGCTACATTCTGGAGCCGAGCGACCGCTATGGTAGCAGGTTCGAATCCTGCCTCGGGCATAGATGTGTGTGATGTCCTTAGGTTAGTTAGGTTTAATTAGATCTAAGTTCTAGGCGACTGATGACCTCAGAAGTTAAGTCGCATAGTGCTCAGAGGCATTTGAACCATTTGAAAACCGGGAAGGTGGTGACGTTTGGAATTGGTAAACAGGGCACATGGGCTGCTGGAGTGGAATGCTGAACCCATTTGAGAAAACAAAAATTTATTTTCACCACATTAATTAAAACAGAGCACTGGTAACAACACAATGATTAATTAGTGTTTGCAAATTGCGGTGATCTACGCCGATTATTCAATTTTATAAAAGCAATGAGAATAATTGAAAAAATTTTAAAAGAAAACCAGCCTTATGGCCCCAACTTTAAACTCATAAAAATTACTTTACACGAATATAACTGTAACAAGTCAATTATCAGGCCTTGTGAATATGAAAAGTGACAATTTGTAAAAGCTACGAGGGTGGTTTGCAATGTTCTTGGAATCACCACGAGAGGTCAGCGCTAGCGCAACGAGTTGTTCACGTGATATTCGTCTGACTGTTGCCTGTAAACACGTGCCACGTCAGTGTTCTTGGAAGAGAGCTGTAGCGGTGATGGCTCTGTTGTTCCCGCGTAGTAATTTGCGAAGATGGAAAAATCGAGATTCGAGCAGTGATTAAGTACTTCGTAAACAAAGGTATGAAAGCTAAGGACATTCATGCAGATTTCCAGAATACACTGGGGGATTCTGCTCCTTCATATTCAACTGTTACCAAGTGGACAAATGAATTTAAATTTTGTTGGGAGTGCTTAGATGTTTATCCGTGCAGTGGTCGGCCAAGATGTGTCTATACTCCAGAAATCATTGCAAAAGTGCACAAAATGGTCATGGAGGATCGCAGATTGAAAGTGCATGAAATTTCTGGATGTCATCTGAAAGGGTATATCACATTTTAACTGAAGAATTCGAAATGAAGAAATTATCTGCAGGGTGGGTGCCGCGACTCGTGACGCTGGATCAAAAACGATTGAGATCGGACATATCAGAACAGTGTTTGGCCCGTTTAGGAGAAACGAACAAGATTTTGTTGCGCCGATTTGTGACCACAGATGATACTTGGGCGCACTACTATATTCCAGAGACAAAACAACAGTCAAAGCAGTCGAAACTCTCCGCCACCAAAGAAAGCAAAGGCAATTGGTTCGGTGGGAAAGGTCATGACATCAGTGTTCTGGGATGCGAAGGGGATACTGTTTGTAGATTATCTCCCCACTGGGCAAACAATTACTGGAGAATACTATGCTAACCTCCTGGACAAATTGCAACAAAAGATACGCGAGAAAAGGCCGGGTTTAGCAAGTAAGAAAGTCATGCGCTCGCGCACATGTGCCGTCGCCATGGCAAAATTACAGTAACTAAGGTATGAATAGTTGCCACACCCGCGTTATTCACTTGATATGGATCCATCAGACCTCCGCCTCTTCCCAAAACTGAAAACTTTTCTTGGTGGACGAAGATTCATTTAAAACGAAGAATTGACAGCCGGAGTTGGCAACTGTTTTGCAGGCCTGGAGGAAAGTTATTTTCGAGATAGGATCAAGGCACTGGAACATTGTTGGACCAAGTGCATTAACCTACAAGGAGACTACGTTGGAAAACAAAAAAGAGTTTCAATGGTGTAGGTACTCGTACTTTATTTCTTTTTCGTTCTTAGAGCTTTTCGAACCACCCTCGTATGTTCAAAAAAACTCAAATAGCAAGAGCTCATAAATATGCGAATTAACGATTATGGTAAACATTCGGTAATATGATGTTATGATAGCCTGAAAGATATCTACACAGTAATCAGCACATTCTCTTCGCTTGGCGGTCACATCGGCCGCTAGTCCGAATTCCGTGCTCGAGACCTCAAGGGACAACAACAGGCAGGAGGGCTTGCGCACACTAATAACGGCTTCTAGAACACACAAACCCAGTATTAATACACAATTCATTACAATACTAAAACCAACAGACAAGCACTGGATGGCGCCAAATGCAGGAAGAGATTTAGACGTTACAGTGTGACAACCGCAATTACTGCTAAAGCAATAGTTCATTCAACAATCTCCAATGACGTGAAGTTTTACTTGATAAATATTATAAAACGCAACTAGTTCAAGGTGAAAATGACCAGACAATCCACATACAAACTTAAATACTAAAGCACTGTTTGCTAACCAAAAGGAAGCTGGCAATTCCAATTTAAATTGGCGGCTGAAGTTTTATACAGAGAATAAATTTTGATTCATAAAATTAACCACTTAACATATTAACAATATTAAATTAAAAAGGAATCAGTGAATATCGACCACACTTCTAATGCGACAGAACCAGGACACAGCGCAGCTAGATGGACTTGCAATACCATATATCCTGGACCCACGTCCAAGTGGTTTAAGGAATGACTACAGAAAATCAGAGTGGCTACGCGGAGAAATGACGTACAGAAGTTCCACCACCATTTAAAGTTTGTCCAGGAGTTCGCCGGTACCATGCACGCCAGGGTGAACTCCCGCGCTCTCCTCAGGATTCGAGACAGACACGACTCTTATAAAGCCTTCGTTGACCGGTGACTGCTTCCGCACTCCAGTCCGCTCGCACCAGACCCAGTAGCTGGAATGTCAACATCGTGCGTCTTCCCAGTGCACCAAGCGCCGACTGACTACTCGCGATGCTCCGTGCGCTGTCCCCCCTCTGTCACTGCCGCCATCCGAATCTCCGTCACTGCCCCGACCGAGTCTCCTCTCGCGAGCCCGGCCGCCCTAAATAGAGGGCGATAGCCAACGAGGACGCCACAAAGCGAGTAACTTCAACAGAGAAACTATCCTACCAAGAGCATCGCAGGAGGTCACGGCTCATAAGTGATTCTTTATGCTGGAAATAAGCTTGAGGGACACAGGCCACTGTCAAGTGATCCTACATGAAGACGCTGCATAAGATATGAGAATACGCTTTTCACGTCTTACCTACAACTTTCACTCTCATAACATGAAATACGCTTGAAATATTGGGAGGAACTGAGAGGAAATACAGACACTACAGTGTAACTGAGCTGAGTACAAAAACAAGCGGCAGTAATGAAAGGTAAAAGAACTGAGAAATACATATTTACTTTGGCACAGTGGCGATAACATCGTCCGATAGATAATTTCACGAGAAACTCTTCTGTTATAAAGCGTTTTGTTTGTTGGATGTTGTGGATTGCGTAACAACATACGTTGAAAACTACTGAATGAGTGGACATGTAGATATTATTCGAAAGTTTTGCTATACATCTCGATATTTGTTATTCTCTTCTCGTGTAATTAACTAACAAATCATAGTGACTAAAAATGGAATACGATCCGAATTCCTCTAAGACCAAGAAGATGTAGGGTTTGAAACAGCTGTATTCTACCGACGAGCTAAGAGAAATATGAGAAGAGTCTAACTTGACGTCTAGTAGCTCAAATCCTCCTTCGGCCACTCAGGTTTACGTTTCCTGTCATTTCTCTAAATCGCTTAAGACAAATGGCGGGATTTTTTAGGAGGCGTCGTTCTTCTGAAGGGCTTGATGCGGCCCGCCACGAATTCCTATCCTGTGCTAACCTCTTCACCTCAGTGGAACTCTTACACGCTGCGTCCTCCGGTATTTGTTGGATACATTTCAATCACTGTCTTCTCCTACATTTTTGTCCTCTAGTACCATGGAGTTTATTCCCTGACGCCTTAACACATGACCTATTACCCTGTCCATTCTTCTTGTCAGTGGTTTCCATATGTTCCTTTCTTCACCGATTCTGTGGAGAACCTCCTCATTTCTTATCTTAACGGTCCACATATCTCAACGTTCTTCTGTGCACCCAGTCTCAAATGCTGCAATTGCTCTCTATTCCGGTTTTCCCATTGTCTATGATTCATTAACATAGAATACTGTGCTGCAAAAGAGCATTCTCAAAAATTTATTCCTCGAATCATAGCCTCTGTTTGATACCAGTAGTCTTCTTTTGGGTAGGAACGCCCTCTTTGTCTGTGATACTCTGCTTTTTATGTCCTCCTTGCTTCGTCCGTCACGGACTATTTTGTTTTCTGATGAGCAGAATTTCTTAATTTTATCTACTTTGTGATCACCAATTTTAGTGCTAAGTTCCACGCTATTCTCATTTTTGCTGTTTCTCATTACTTTGATCTTTTCCCGGTTCCCTCACAACCCATATTCTGTATCATTACACGGTTCCATCCAACAGATATCGTAATTATCTTTCTGTTTCACTGAAGATAGCAATGTCATCAGCGAGACTCATCATTGATATCCTGTAACTTTGAATTTTATTTACACCCTTGGACGTTTCTCTTATTTCCGCCATTGCTTCTTCCGTGTATAGATGGAACAGTAGGGGTGGAAGGCACCATACCTATCTTACACTCTTTGTTTTGCTAGCACTTATTTCTTGGTCATCCAATCTTATTGTTCCTCATTGGTTCTTGTACATATTGTATATTACCTGTCTCTCCCCGTAGCTTACCTCTATTTTTCTCAGAATTTCGAAAGTTTTTCTCTGTATTACATTGTCGGACGCTTTTTCTATCTTGATACACCTAAGAGGGTGTTTTGATTTTTCTTCAGTCTTTCTTCCAAAATCAAACGCAACGTCGGAACAGCCTCTCTGGTGCCTTAGCTTTCCATCACTGATAGGCACATAACAGATTCTAAGTTTTCTTTTGCATTCTTCTGAATATTCTTCTTCTCAGTAGCTTGTGTTCCAGTGTGCTTTTTCCACCTATACGGACCCTCCTCTGCATTTAACAGCGGAAGCACCATTGCACTCTTAATGTCGCCACCCTTGCTTATGATTTCACCAATGGTTGTTATGACTTTTCTGTATTTTTATACTTCGCTCTGTCGTCGATCACTTGAATTATTTCTACATGTACATCTGCATAGATACTCCGAAAACCATCGTATGTCGCATGGCGGTCGGGACATTCTATCACTACCAGCCATTTACTCTCCAGTTCCAATCGCCAGACCTAGGAAAAAAGACTCTCTAAAAGCCTCAGTATGAGCCCTAATTTCTCGTATTTTATCTTCGCGGTCCTTAAGCGAAATCTACACTGGCAGCAGTGGAATAGTTCTGCAGTCGACCTCAAATACCGGTTCTTTAAATTGGCACAAGAGCGCCTTGAGGAAAAAGTATCGTCTTCCTCCAGGGATTCCCATTTGAGTTCACGAAATATCTCCATTATATCTGTTCTGTTATCCAAGGTTTCTTCGCAGTTACCTTCATTGTACCTTTTTTGTCTGTCGAACATAAGTGTTTGCCCTTTTTATAGACGTCCAATTCTTCTCAAATGCACTGCTTGCTCTGGTGTACCTTATCATCATTTCCACTTTAGTGTCCGACTTCCTTCCACATTGATTTTTCCGAACGATTCTCTTAAATTTCAGTCTACTTTTCAACATTACCAAATTTTGATCTGAGTCTATGTCCGCTCCTGAGTACGATTTAGAATCCAATATCGATTTCGAAATCCTTGTCTCGGGATCTTTTCCAAGTATACCTCCACCCCTTTTGATTTTTGTACAGAGCATTAGCTATTACTATCTGAAATTTATTGCAGAACTCAATTACCTTTTCTCCCATTCATTCCTCCTGCCATGCCAATATTGTCCCGTAATCAATTTTTCTGTTCCTTGCCCTACTAACTCGTTCCAGTCCCCCATGATTAGTAGATTTTCAACTCCGTTTACATACTGAATTACCCGTACAATATCCTCATATACTTTCTGTACCTCTTCATCTTCTGCATGAGTCGTCGGGACGTATATCTGAACTATTATGGTCGGGTTTGGTTTGCTGTCGAGTCGGAAGAGAACAATCCCATCATTGGACTGTTCACAGTAGATCACTCTCTGGCATATATTCTTGTTCATAACAAATGCTACTCCCTTTATATCATATTCTCCTACTATTGATGTTACCCTATATGCATCCGACCCTAAAGCCTTATCTTCTTTCCATTTAACTTCACTGCCCCCTACCACAACGAGGTGACAAGAGTTGTGGGATACCTCCTATCATCGTGTCGGACCTCGTTTGACTAGGCGTAGTGCATCAGTTTGACGTGGGATGGACTCAACAAGCCTTTGGAAGTCCCATGCAGCCATACTGAGCCATGTTGCCTCTACAGCCGTACATTATTGCGAAACTGTTGCCGCTACAGGAGTTTCAGCACGAACTGATCTCTCAATTATGTCTCATAACAGTTGGATGGGACTCATGTCGGGCGACCTGTGTGGCCAAACTATTGACTCGAACTGTTTCGAATGTTCTTCAAACCAACAACTGTGATCTGATCAGATAATTCTTCATTTCGGTTGGTGTGGGCTGATGATGAGGTTCTTTTGTTCGTCTGTAGAATAACCAACTTACATGGGTACTCTCATGTGACTTGAAGTGGCATTATTTCTTGGGCAAGGAAGCTTGGCCTTCAGAGGTTCAGCTCAGAAAATTGGAGATCGAAATAATGAAAATTTCCTTGAAATATTAGAGATCTTGGGTCACTGTGATCCAGTTCTTGCAATATAGATTAGTAAATTGGGAGACCGACAAGATATGGAAAGCTTTTTCAAGTACATTATCTGTCAAGTGATATTCAGAATGAATTTATTTCCGATTGTGTTCATCATGTCAGGGTTGACATCTTGCAACTGACAGAAAATGAGAACTATTATTCAATTGGTATTGATGCAACTTCCGACTCAAGTCATATGGGCCAAACCAGGTTCATACTGCTTTATATTTACTTCAAGAAGCAAATTAAAAATATGAAATAAATGAACGGTTTTTCGATTTCGTAGACTGTAATAGATAACGACAGTTACTATGGCACATTTAATTCGATCAGCGCTTGTGGAACACTCAGTTCCAGTCAGTGAATGCCACGGACAAGTTTATCACAACCTAAGTAATATAATACGGTCTTATAAAGGAGCTCAGATACATTTTCCTCAGTGTAATCCACTTGAAAAATTTTCTTTGTGTGGTTGGCATAACCTTATGTTGAGTACATGCACCCGATGGTTATCATGAAGCAGATAATTTTTTCAGAGTGATTCGACTTCTCTATCACCTGTTCAATAGCAGTCTGTCTGTTCTGAAACAGTGATGGAAGTTCTTTACATTCCATGTCCGATACCCGTTGGAGTGCTAGCGTTTGCAGCTCATTTGGATAAGATTGCCATTGCTGTTGAAGCTCTCAATAAATTGCAGCGTGACAATTATTGAACCATACGAAATAAAATCGTCAAAACTTTGCGTTATGACGTTCAGACTGCACGGTTGGCCGCATGGAATGATGGGAATTAGTATGCGCATCATGATTTGATTTAGCGACGGAGCCAATTTTCATTTGGGTGCGTTCGTTAATAAGCAAAATTGGCGCATTTGGGGGACTGAAAGCCTGCATTTCGCGATCGAGAAATCTCTTCACCCTCAATGGGTGACTGTGGTGTGCGGTCTCCAGTCACGGAATAATCGGTGCGATATTCCTTGATGGCACGGTGACTACCGAAAGATACTTGAAGATTTTGGAAGATGATTTCGTCCCCAGTATCGAAAGTGACCCTGATTTCGACAAGATGTGGTCGATGCAAGACGGAGCTCGACCCCATCGAAGCAAGAGAGTGTTTTATGACCTGGAGGAGCACTTTGAGGATCGCATTCTGGCTCTGGGTTACCCAGAGGCTACCGGCATAGGCCTCTGTTGGCCTCCATCTTCACCGGATCTGAACACACGTGACTCCTTTTTGTGGAGCTATATTAAAGACAAGGTGACAGAAAATAACCTCAAAACCACTGCTGAGCTGCAAACGGCCATTCAGGAGGTCATCGACAGTATCGATGTTTCGATACTTCAGCGGGTCATGCAGAATTTCGCTATTCGTCTGCGCCACATCATCGCCAATGATGGCAGGCATATCGAACATGTTATTATCTAAATCCGAATATCTGCAGTGACGTTTACTTGTTGAATACAGTGTGTGTACGCCGTAGTTTGTAACTAATTTACCTTTTTTCTTACAGTTCAATAATTGTCATCTTGTAAATTTGTCAGCTGACACAAATTCTGTGGTACGAGTTGTTTAGGATTATGTGAAACCATTGAGGTGTTTAATAATGGCATCAATTTAGCTAACGTTGTTGTTACCAATTGATCACATGTGCGTTTTACTATGAGTTCGAAATACTACCATTGATGAATAGGTAAAACATTTTGAGAGCTTATTAAACGAGTTAAAATATCTTGGCGAAAATTAGGACACCATTCTCCCTGATCTAAAGTTGTTGCCAGTGCAATTAATATCGATCCTGAAATTCCAGATGAGAGCTTTAAGAAGAGGAAATCATTTCAAACTGAAACAGAGAATGAAGTGGCAGATGTGAATTCAGAAGATCTATTCAAGATCAATGTATTTTATGTCATTATTGACAGTGTAGCGTCTAACTTGAAAACCCTAACAAGAACAGTGAAGATTGTAGATGAAACATTTGGCTTTTATGGAAATAGTTAAAGAAGACTGATGATCAGGTCGCTGGGACTTGTAAGTTATTTATTAATGAATACAATTATAATGTCACAAGAGGTTTAGAAGAAATTAAATATCTGAAAACAGCTCTAAGTTCAAAGTTTCAATACATTACTTTGGAACCATTAGAACTCTTGTTTCCGAATGGATGTGTGTGTACGCGCGTCTTTTACATTCATTCGGTGACTGTAGTTGAAGCAGAAAGGTCTTTCAGCACCCTGGTTCGTTTTAAAAGTTGTCTCAGATCAACAATGCGTCAACAACGTGTCACAGATTTGGGGACCCTGGTGTCTGAATATAATTTGGCCAGGCAACTAGACATTGATGCTATGATTCAAACATTTCCTGAGCGAAAGGCTAGCAAAGCGCCATTGGCAGTTTTATAAGCAAGTAGGTTATTAATATGCTCCCCTTAGCACGACTCGTGGCGGTTTATATATGAGTGCGCTGATGTCTCGTTACTGAAATGTGTTGGCAAACCATGGAACGAGTGGGAACGGAACACCCCATATCGGTGCGTTACTGGCTGTTGACCTCTCGCCGGTGTATAATTGAGTATAATACTTAGTTTTTATTTTAAACTGAAGTGAAAGTAAGGTAAACCAAATTCAAAATAATATTAAATGAAATATACATACATTTTACAGCAGTTTATTATTGAGTAGCACCTGAAGCAAAACTTGTAAGTTTGTAAGTCATATCAATTTTCTGCCACGTCAATGCGAGTGGCTCCTCTCTTACTTAGACTGTCTCCTTTTTTATCTTTCCTTGCCACTGCCACTGTCTTCATTCTACCCTGGCAGCACAAAAACTCTGTGTGGCGGGGGAAGGCTCCAACTTGTCTTTTTCGATATACACACGTGCTTAAAATTTCGGTCCGAAATGCACCATCCCATATACTTACATGTTAAAGTCTGCCTGTCTGGTAGGGTCCAGACGCCCCAAGTCCACGTATGGTGTCCACTCCCCTCTCTGTTTTGCCTCCGCTGTCTCCTCCCTCTTTTACTTTCACTCCTCCTATCTCAATGCAGCTCTGTTTCATTTTTACTGCCTCTGTCTCTCACTGACCATCAATGTTTCCTCTCTTTTTTTCTGCCACTAATACTGTCTTCGGCCCCCTCTCTTCCTCTTTCACTGACACTTTCTCTCTGTATAGCCATCATCGTCTCCTCTCTTTTTCTCTCACACTGGCACTGTCTCCTTTCTCTTCCATCGTCACTGTCTCTCTACTACTCTTTGTAAGTAGGCTGTTCAGGTTTCAATGTTGGTAACGCCACGTAGCGCTCTATATGAAAATCACTGACTGCTGTGTGAAGGCTGCGATTGGTTTGCATTGTTGGAGTATATGCTATTGGAGTGTTGGGCAGTTGGCTGTTAACAGTGCGTAGCGTTGCGCAGTTGGAGGTGAGCCGCCAGCAGTGGTGGATGTGTGGAGAGAGATGGCGGAATTTTGAGAGCGGACGATCTGGACGTATATATATATATATATATATATATATATGACTTTTGAACACTATTAAGGTAAATACATTGTTTGTTCTTTATCAAAATCTTTTATTTAGCTGGCAGTAGTGGCGCTCGCTGTATTCCAGTAGTTCGAGTAACGAAGATTTTTGTGAGATAAGTGATTTGTGAAACGTATGGGTTAATGTTAGTCAGGGCCATTCTCTTGTAGGGATTATTGAAAGTCAGATTGCGGTGCGCTAAAAATATTCCCTGTCAGTTTAGTGTTGATCAGAATAGGTAAAGAGCGTACGTTCAGTTTTGCTCAGCTGTTTGAAAATCAAATAATGTAAGAGGTTTATCAGCACAGTAATTCATTAATTTTTCTAAGGGGACGTTTCATCTTTTTCAGCATAAAAGAAAGCTAACTTATTCGCATGCGGAAATTGTCGGTGAGGAAAGCGGAATAAGGATCGAGGCAGCTGGTTTTCCACTTATCAATCACACTCTTTACAAGAGGAGTGTATTCAAGCTTTTGTGCTCAAGAAGCAGCATTTTTCCGTTGCTTCCCCTATTATCCCTGCTGCAGCAGCGTATGCAGCTTATATAAAACAAATTCTATAAGTCAGTTAAGTTCCGACAGCTGATTTATGTACTTCGACACATTTATATACGTTGACACATATTATAAACAGCAAATAAATGCGCATGATATAAGGGTGATACAAGATCGTTTGAACTTTTCTCAATACTTTGCGCATCTATCGCATTTCACCGGAAACGCACGGTTTATTACTAGTATCATAAACGAGTGTAAATGTGTGACATCACAATAGGTGTTGTTACATGATTTAAAAAATAAGTGATGCAACTAACTAATCTCAGCCCGAACAACAGCATGCCTGTAGAAGCAAAATGGGTCTACACATCTTTTTTCATTCTTATGTGGACGTCCTATGACCAGATTTCCATTTTTCACCCTTCCTGAAAGTGTGTGATCAAGTGTGAATGATTTGAATGCAGTAGCAGACGAGCCAGAGAAGTGGTGGGTTTATTAATCTTGTACCAACCTAAACGGTGTAGGTGAAGGCAGAGAGCAGGATCAGGAGGGCTTGGCTAAAGATGAATAAAGCAAAACGTTTTCCCAGCAGAGGTTGGTCATGGGCCTCCCCCACCACCTCGGGCGGTTCGGAGAGAGCTCCGCGCGACGGTTAGAGGTTGGGTTGTTTTGAAGACAGGTTAGCGACCAGACGTTCCTTCAGAATGTCTGCGTCGAACAGTTAGTTAGTTAGTTGTTTGCGTGTTCCATTTATCAATCGCACGGTACGGTAGCCGTTATGATGTGGAACGTGTCAAGGGACAAAAGGTATTTGAATCTGTTAATAATAATTTTTTAATCTCAACGATTTCTTCTCCTAGCCATTTTTTGAATTACCATTTAGGTTCAGGTTACAATTTTTGGTTCAGTTAATCAGTGTCATAATAGTGCGATTTCCGTTAGGCGCGACCACGCAGTCTATACATTCAAAGTGCAGCCCTTAAAATTACTGTCTGCCATTTTATTTTATTTGTGTGGGACATTTTAAATTATCAATAAAACTGTACCGAGCGTTTATTCGGCAAGATGAATCGATTTGATTCCAAGCGCTTCACGCAAAGATATGCAGCCACCGAAATCCTGCTCGATGCCAGCCACGAGGTGCATACAATTCTTCCCACTAATAAATGCTGTCCACATTTTGTTTGCCGAGTGAATAAGTACATGTGAATGTCTGTGTTACAAACTTGATCAGTGATCACATGCTGCCCAGGTTTTCCCACCCCACAGGACTCTACCAGATTAAGGCCAACGTGGCTTGTTATTCTCGAATGAGAAAATTAGTCAATAAATTAGTCAAAAAATAAATATTTTATCATTTAAAGCTAATTCCGTGATGGTTAATTTATTTTCAATACGTCTGAGAACAGTGTCACATTTGTAGTGTTGATGACTGCGCTCTTAAAATCCGAAGTGCTTGGCTCAAGTTTAGCTAACGGTACGTAGCTTTATCTGACTGCCCCATAAAATACCATAGCGTTATCCGTTGCGACCTTAATAAATTCAGTCAGTGAAGGAATTGTTCCTAAAATTTAGATGGGCCTAAATCTATTTCAAATAACGGGCAAAACTATTTAGAGAAGGTTACGTCGCCAAAGAAAAATAAGAACAAATGAGGACAGCATATGCCATCATAGCAGGCTGGAACAAAAGAAATAATAATAGTCAAAAGAAGCTCGAAGCTCCTGCTAGTGAAAGTAAGCAACCCTCCATGGCCTGCCACTCAATGAATAGTAAGAAAACCAGTGGTGAGTTACAAATATAAATGATATTAGAAATATTTTACTGAATTTTTCTGTCTTTCCAGTTTTACATAGTTTTTTACAGTCGTTTATCATTTTTCGGCATGTTAAGAATCTTTTCAGCCCATATTTTGGTTACTGCAGTACCATTATCCTCATATTTGTATAGACGTGAAATGCCGGTTTTACAGAAAATTGATGACAGAAGACTGATGACATCAGAATCCTTCCGATGTGCCCATAAAACTAGATTTACGCCTCATACCGGATAGTACGTGGATATTTTACTGCATAGGTACGACAAATTTGAACCTCTCGGTCTTGGTAACGGAAAGCGATATCGAGAAATGGGTCTTGGTAACGGAAAGCGATATCGAAAAATTTTTCCAAGTTTCTTGAGAATATCATCTTACGAACATATGCAAAATCTTCGACGATTTGCCGTGAATAGATTTCAGATGTGGACACCCCACAACTCGTACTTTTCGTACCCAAAATCGTGATTATTCGTGGTTTTCTCGGGAATCATCCATTAACAGGTCTACCCTAGAGCAAAAATACTGCAAAAGGGCCAAGCGATTAGCTCAATTTGCGTGGCTGGAGAAAGTGTGTTATGTTTGAATTTTGACCCTGTACTATAAGGATGCTTAAGGCTCCTGAGGAAATAAATTCCATCATGTTTATAACACCAACAGATATCTCCCACTTGCTATTTATCTGTATACTGGATTTGTTTCTTATAATTTCTCTCGCAAGCTGGAAGTGACCACACAAAGAAATATTCGTCGTTATTTTGGACATACATAATGCTCCGTTTTTTAGCTACGACTATACCTTCGGGAAGAAAAATATAAGACACCCCTCGTAATGGGTCGATCGCTTACATGTGGATTTCTAACTGCAAGATCCTAATAAGAGTCTTCCTAGAATTCCTTACAAGAAATTCAGAGAACCAAGCCTGAAATGGCTTCAGGGTAAAGATCTCAAACCATTCGGCACTTGAGACGCCCCATAGTTTCTCTCCATTTTCACCCCACTTACTATAACTGCTATTCGGATACACTATCCTTAGGTGGTTGTGCAAACTCACAGCACATCGCAGTGCTGCACTTGGTGGATCATTTAAGATCTTGGAAAGCTCCCTTTCAGAATGGGTGGACATTTATCAACCCTTTACCTTCCGCTGGACCACAAAGGCCCGTCCATGACATTTAATATCTTCTCTGTTAGTAACTACACATTTTATTTTAATGATATTTTATGACTTTTCCCCCTTTGTCAAGATAGTCATAATTTTTGAAAAAGAAATACAAAAAATTGCGTGTGGCTTTGTGTTAAAGTGTAGATGCACGTTTACTCCCATACGGGACTTGCAGAGTCGTGTGGTTAGAAGCAAATTTTCTGCAATAGAAGCAATTTTTCAACAACTAGATGTCTGTCTGCACAGCGTCTGTTATCTCATTTGCCTTTGTTGACTCGGGCTGTTCTTGTTTCAGTGTTCAACAGTCTTCCTTGTGATAAGCACTGTTTATTTTGGTGCGTTAATCATAACGAAAATGTTACAGAGAAGAGATCAATCAGATGAGGAGATAAGGGAATTGTTTGGAGCAGTCTTCTGATTCTGAAAACCCATTTAGTAAATGTGAATCTTCCAGTGATTATAAAAATGATGTAGATGTCACAGAAAACTCAGAACTACACGAAGATAATGATGATGAAGAAAGCCTTTATTAAGACGGAGAAGAACAATTCAGTGCAGATTCTGTTGAGTGTGACTTATTGTTTTCTCAAGACGGAATGAAATATCGGCTAGAGCTCGGCGAGCTGCAATAGCTGGTAGACGGAGCGAAAAGTGATGCATTGAAAGAAGACCAGGGACCTACAAGTTATGCGATTAGGAGGTGTGGTAATGAAGAATCTTGTTTTATGTTGTTCCTTCGTGTACCCATGATTGACAAAGGGTATGTGGACCAACAACGAAGGTTGAATCATTTACAAGAAGTGGGTGGTTATAGGTATGCAAGAAATGAAAAAGTTTCTTGCTGTTGTTATCCAGAAGTTAAGAAATGAAGATATCAGTCCGCTTTGGAGTGCTGAGAATGGCCGACCACTTTTCAATGAAATTATCTCCCGCAACCGCTTCCGTACTATTCTGAGGGTGTTGCATTCTGACAAGGGAGCAGCCCAACGTGAATATAGGACAAGTGATAAATTGGAACCAATCAGAGAAGTTTTTGAGTTGTGGGAAATTACCCTTAGAGATGCCTACATTGCAGGATGGTTCCTGATCATAGATGAACAGTTGGTCAAATTTCGAGGACACTATTTCAAAAATACCTCCCATACTAAATAAAGTTCTGGGCAGTTTGTGACACTACAACAAGCTACTGCTGGAAGTTAAAAATGTATTTAGGGAAGGAGGAAGAAATCAGAGCTGTATGACTTGGAGAGAATATTGTGAAAATCCTGGTGACTGTATTCGAAAAGCCTGGACGTAAATTCACATGGGATAATTTTTTTACTTCTCTCGATTTAGCTCATTGCTTTCTGTCAGAAGATCTGACACTACTTGATACCATCCGGAGAAGAAGGTGAACTAGCCGCCGATTTTATCACACCTAAAGGATGTGAAGTATACTCTACATTATTTGGTTTTCAAACAGATGTGATGATAGCCTCATGTTTCTACTAGTAATATAGAGGTTACCGTCCTTAGCTCTCTTTATGACGAACCAACGGTATCATCATCACAGGTAAAGAAGCCTGCAGTTATAATGACAGACAAGGCCACAAAGGACGGTCTAGGCACAATGGACTGAAAGACACAATGCTATAGAGTGAAGAGGAAAACAAGGCGCTGGATCTTGGTGGTTTTCTTCAACATGATCGATGTAAGTGTACTGAATGCATACATAATTTGGATGATGCTCGCTGCCAATAAAAAAATGAGATGCCGGACTTTCATCATCAATGTGGAAAAGCAACTATCAGAGCAAAGAAGTCAATGAATTCATGAGTAGCACCGGATCCAGGAAGGGCTGTGAAGCCACCATCTAAGAAAAGAAGAAGATGTGCATATTGTGCAGAGAACAAAGATACAAAAAGTCAAATTATATTTTATAAGTGCACTAAGCCTGTATGCTTGGAACATTCTGCTACTGTCTGTAGACACTGAGCCATTTGTAATAAGGATAAAAGCCACAAGTAAAAGCATAAAAATTGTGTGTTGTAAAATGTGAACTTGAGATAAATAAAACAATTTTAAAAGTATTCATACTTCAAAAGTCATTCACATCATACGTAGTCAAAAAAGTGTGCCCGCATCTCGTGGTCGTGTGGTAGCGTTCTCGCTTCCCACGCCCGGGTTCCCGGGTTCGATTGCCGGCGGGGTCAGGGATTTTCTCTGCCTCGTGATGGCTGGGTGTTGTGTACTGTCCTTAGCTTAGTTAGGTTTAAGTAGTTCTAAGTTCTAGGGGAATGATGACCATAGATGTTAAGTCCCATAGTGCTTAGAGCCATTTGAACCATTTTTCAAAAAAGTGTCAATTTAAACAACATGAACCAGAGAGGCCAGACTGGTAGGCAACGCTATACAGTATTCTGGTAAGCAGAGGTTTAAAGAAATGGAATGAATCTTGGTACCTGACTGTATTACAGATGCTGGTGAGGAAATATTCTATCCCAAAGTGCACCTCTAAGATAATTCTGTGAGTCATACCTGAACATGTTCATCTTCGATATTGTCGTCACAATGAACAGAGGATTCTATTGACTGACAGATGATCATCACTAAAATTATGAAGACTCCATCCAGGTGCCGCTGGTGTCTGTGACGGCACATCTGGTCGCTACGTTTTGTTTGCCAGAGGTGGTGGTAATGCAGACAGTGATGACATTTGTGCACACAACAGTCCAGGCACTGGCTATGGCGTCGCCAGTCACTGTAGTACTATAGCTGACACTGCCATCTGTGGAGCGAGCATAGTCAATATCATCGATGGTGGGGACGCTGGTGCTGCCTGTGTCACTGTAGTCTTGGTATAGCTTAAGTATAAATGAACACATCTGCACTCTACAAGTATATATACACACTATAATGGTACAAATACACTAAAAACAAAAAAATTATACATATTTCAGAAATAATTTTCGATGTAGCTTGCGATCGATTAACATTAATATGTGTATATTGCGAATGTAGATGAATTTATAACTTAATGAAATAAAGAACTTTATGTTTGTCATATCTGAAAAACACCAGAAAGCGTGAATGTTGTTTTTTTTAATTGTAAATAATATAGCTACTCCATGGATTTAACAATGAGTTATTGAAAATTAAATATGCTGCTCTGAGAGTCAAGGATTTTGAATGGATAATTTGCTTAGCGAAGTTGGTGGTGACATGTTCAGCAGTATCCAGAATATAGTGAGTCTCTGAAGTGTACGAATGCATACTCACTGGCTGCAGACATATTAACAAATATTGTGGTGAATTGTGTATTAAAACGTTTTTAAAGTGGTGTGGCGTTTATTTACAGACTATTAAGTCAGAAGTCGCAGACGCAAGAGTTGCCAGACTTACGACGCGTTGAAGCTTAGAGAGTCACATCTGCCGTGGGAATGATGACCCTGAAAAGCGTAATGTTGATTGGAGTTTAAATATTTTGTTGGAGATTTGAAGAAGCTATGTATGATAGTTAACCACCATCTTTTCGATGCCAACGCAAGATGTTTATAGTGATTAGCAGACATGTCCAAAAGAACAGGCACCATCTATATAAGGAAATATATTAGCCTAAAAAATGGTGACATCTGGTGACTAGCTTTGTCATAAAACTATAAACATGGGATTAAAAAAAGGAGCAACATCCTATTACCATGTTGAAGCACGTGATGTAAATCGCGGTTAGGCCTACATAAATCTGTCACCATGCAAACATGTTGGATGTGTAGTTACTTGTATCTGGGCTATGCACGTAGTACTAGGCGTGGTAACATAATGAACCGTACATCAAGTGTCCACAGCTCAGAGCAGATGGCGTTAGTGAACTGTGAGGTATGAAGCGTTATTTCATTGCCAAATACAGACAACGTTTAAATAGCATTACATGAGAGCTATCCCACATCACGTATACAATTGACATTGTGGGCAATCCATTCACAGATGTGGGCCAAACTAACAAGATAAACAGTGCTAAATAAAATTGTGTGTTGTGACGATGAGACGTAAACACGTCTAAATGTTACCCAAATAGTAACGATGCTCATCATAGATGAATGGTAATTGCTGGTTCAAATACAGGGACCTGCAAAAACCGTTCGACAATGTAAAGTAGTGCAAGATGTTCGAAATTCTGAGAAAAATGATGATAGTCCATGGGGAGAAAGCGTAATGTACAGTATGTACAAGAATCAAGTGGGAACAAAGAGACTGGAAGACGAAGAATGAAGTGCACAGGCTAAGAAGGGTGCAAGAAAGAGTTGCAGTCTTTCACTCCTACTGTTCAGTCTACACACCGAAGAAGCAATGATGGAAATGAAAGAAAGATTCAAGTGTAACATAAAAATTCGAGGTGAAAGTTTACCGATGATAAGATTCACTAATGACGCTGCTGTCCTCAGTGAAAGTGAAGGAGAATTACATGAATGAAGCGCCTTACATAAACAATTCACATTTTGTTAGAAGTGCTGTGACCCTATATTGCTAAATTGGAGTTACTATCAAGAAATTATAACGTGACACTGATGTTAGATAGTGCTAGGCACTTGGGATACCGAGCATACGGAACGTCCCAGCAAATAACTGCACTCGTCAAATATTCAGAAACTTTGTCCGTTGTCCCATAAATAGATAGAAAAGAAAATAGTCAAAAATATTCATATCCGGGGAACAACATTGCCATAAAAATATTTGTTATATACCATGAACGTAGGAGAAGAAAAAGAAAACAGAAATAAAACAGATTACCATGTTGTAGTGTGTCACATGGTACAATGAATGCAAAGCAGGGTCAGGCTTGCACAGATCTGTCACCATGTCGGACGTAGTACAGGGCACGAAAAAACGCTGAGGCGTGCGCCGGGTGTCCGCTGCTCGAAGGCTTTAGTGAGCTGTGAGTTACGAAGTACTACTTCATTGCCAGATATAGGAAAGGATCAGATGGCTAAACAGTCCCGTATATAACTGATACGAAACCAATCCCATTAAAAACTGTGCGTAAACCATTTACAGACACTGGGCAAAATAGCTCGATAAAAAGTAATAAATTAAGTGGCATGCTATGGTACTGAGACGTAAAAACGCGTAAAGAATTCCCAAAGAGTAATGACAACTGTCATAGATCAGGGCCGGCCATGGTGTGCCGAACTTCGGGCCGTCACTCGGGTTTGCTCGATCCTTCTCAGAAGCACGCGGAACAGCGCGACGTTTCGTTTAGCACTGCAGTGAGGCGTTCTGCGTTCGGCACAACTCTCTGAACCCCACAGAACGGTGGTGTCAGCGCCGTTTGCCCTTCGCTATTTGTTCGTGGTATGAAGGATGTTCGCAGGTCCAGCGGCTGTTTGCACAAAACTAAGTAGTCTATCGATCTATCGTCACAGTCCTTTGAAAAGAATAACATAAGAGAGCAATGAGAGCTCTCAATTCGCGTAAGCATCGGATGCTGCTTATTTTTTACGAAACGATGCTACAGTACCACGCAGAAAGAACTTGAAGTTTTAGATGACAATGACAGAACAAAAAATTACAATGATCCATAGATGGGATTCATTGTTCTGTACATCGAAAAGCACTTGATGATAAATTTGCGGGCATGGAAAATTTGAAGAAATCGTTGATACAAATAGTAAAATTTCCGAAGTCGCACGCATTATTCCATTTTCAGTTGCAAGAATTTTCAACTGAAATGAAAGAAGAGTATGGAGACTTAATACATTACTGCAAAGTACATTGGATTAAGTCAAGGGACATGCATGGGATGATTTTCCTATTCAAATCTCGCTAATGTTGAATTTATAAAGTAAAAAGGTGGGAAGGAACGAAAATTACAATACCCGGAATGAACTGCAGACTTTGCATTTTGAGTAGGCTTGACCGCACATTGCTTGCAGTCAGACATTACAAGATAACTTCTTTCTGATTTGTTCGAGATGCAATTAAAAAGAAAATCTGACAAAGACAATCCCGTTCCCTTTGCTCATTGGCTTTAAAGAAAGTGTGACGTCTGAAGAATTCATTGTGTCCTTGCAGCCGGCCGGAGTGGCCGAGCGGTTCGAGGCGCTACAGTCTGGAGCCGAGCGACCGCTACGGTCGCAGGTTCGAATCCTGCCTCGGGCATGGATGTGTGTGATGTCCTTAGGTTAGTTAGGTTTAAGCAGTTCTAAGTTCTAGGGGACTGATGACCTCAGAAGTTAAGTCTTATAGTGCTCGGAGTCATTTGAACCTTTTTTTGTGGCCTTGCAAGAATTACAAGGACAGTTTTATAAAGGTTTTAACGACACTGCCAAACTTACAATTGTTTTAGAGCTGCTTCCGAGACAGTTTGCCGTTTCAGTTGAGCGTGTGCAGATGTAACCGATTGTCCTGCAGAGTAGTTGCAGTTTTAAATACAAATCTTTTTATGCTAAAACAGTTTAGGGCGTCCACAATGCTTTTCTCAAGAAGATTTTCCGTGTCTGCATATTGAGGTTGCAAAAGTGCTACAATATTTCGATCTACATATTTGCCTCGAAGACCTTTTTTCGATTAGGAAACTAAATAAGTCACGATTTTCTGGCAACTTCAGTGCGAAATTCTGTGAAATTTTCTGCGTTTGTCGTTACGCCGGCAGTTTGTACCAGATAAAAATTATATTGTATCTTCTGCACGCCAAAAATAATTAATTAAAAGTGAAAATCTGTTTTGTTTGTGATCTATATTGTCGTGAAATGTTAAACATGAAACCCAGTTGTAGGCAGTACAACTGTACTGCCATTTAAATACGGCCCATTCGCTGTTTTCCTATCTTCGCTCTCCTCACGCTCAGGCAGCACGGTGTGGTGGTAGGGCAAATATGAAGTGAGGCTGAGAGCTTTGGTACTCGGGCTGGGTATGGCCAAAATCTTGGCCACCCTTGTCATAGATGGATGCAAATGGAACTGGTGCTGCAAGTACAAGGACATATAAAAATTAAAAAAGATGAAACTGAAATGAAAGTGGAGCATTAAGTTGGTTGGTTGGTCGATTCGTGCGAGGGGACCAAACAGCGTGGTCATCGGTCCCTTCAGGGACAGATTAGGGAAGGACGACACATACTATTTCCTCAATCTTGCTTCCATTATCAATGGCAACGTCAGAACTGCCTCTCTGGCGCCCTTACCTTTTCTAAAGCTAAACATATCGTCATCTAACAGATCTTTACGTTTCTTTTCCATTTCTATGTGTATTATTCTAGTCAGGAACTTGGGTGCTTAATCTGACTGTGCAATAATTCTCGTAATTGACAATTTATGCCACCTTCGGAATTATAAAGGATTGTGTGGATGATGTTTTTCTCCGAAAGTCTAATGGTATATCGCCAATGTCACACATTCTACACACGAACATGAATAGTTCTGTTGCCATTTCCCCAAATGTTATTAGAAAGTCCAATAGAATGTTACTCATATCTTCTGTCTTATTTCAGCTTATATCTTCTAATGCTCTTTTAAACACTGACATGGTTTTATATTCCAGTTGAAACATCAGGTGTACCTGCCTACATCTCGGAGAATTTCTAGTAAATGTGTATTCCATTACTGACTTGAAATATCTATTATTAAACTCGCCGGTGTAATTTGTTTGAAGACTGACTGATATTCAATTTGTTTCCATGTCTGACCCCTCCAATAAATACATTCTCTAATTACCTCGTGGAAAGGTATGAGATCTTCATTTATTATTATTTGACGTATTATCCTCTGTTAATTGCACTGAAAATTATCCGTAGTGTTTACATGTAGAGCTGCTCGTAGTCGACACAGCAGCAGCAGTGGCACCAGCCCAGCCATTGTAGCAGTCGGCAGTGGAAGCGCCTCGAAGATCCGTGTAGCCCCGTGTGCATGGATGAGCGTTGAACTTCCTGACCGACATGTGTTCTCAACGCTGGCTAGACTAGCCAGGGGATGTGGAAGTGCAGTACTTCTTTAAACAAAGTTCTAAACATACCTACACTAACGAGGTGGTGGTACTAACCGCAGAAGTAGCCCTTCAATTGAGTGGGGGACAGTTTAGGGTGACTAAACGGCGCAAGTGTAATGGGGTAATTTGTTTAACCAGGCATGGGCAACCTTTAGTAGCCTGCAGGTCTGATTCACATACTTAGCTAAGCTCGTCAAGTGAAAGCAACTCTCTTAGAGCGTAAAGTCAAACCTACAACGTCTGGGAGGTTAATGTTTAAGGGATAATGCACCTATATGAATGGCACAATTTTCCTGACATGCCACGCCAGCAAATTATGTGCCAATGCGTGCGTTTTTAAGAGCACATTTATTTTGTGTTCTCCAGGAATTTCCTCTGTGGGCTGGGCTGAAACTAATTATGGGCCGGATGTGGCCCATTCGCTGGCACTTGTTCACCTCGGTTTAAACTATGACATCATAAGAGTCAGGGCGCTAAACTAATGACTTTTTAATTTCCTACAATTTCAAACTTAGGAGAACTGACTTTACAAGCATGCAGGCTGGACCAATTTCCCAGGCTCAGCAGGCGTATAGGATCCTGTACTTAGTTCAGGTGATCTAACAACCTTGCAGGATAGCCTAGTAACACAGGGTCTTGGAATTTCAAGGTATAGGACATTTTCTCATTTAGGATTGTTTTTTTAACATCCTACCGATTTGCACTAAGGACAAGTGTTCTTCTTCCACATAGGCATCATAGGAGTGGAAGAAAACACTTCCTATTTTTTAATTTTCTGACAAAATTTGAAATTCCCGCCATTTTATATACTAGGTCAATTGACATATGTCGTGGGGGGAGGGGGAATTAAAGCAGTAAGACACCAGCACATGACGCTACAATTGGGGGGGAGAGAGAGGGAAATCTCGCAACAATGCAGACTGGCCCAGAACCATCCTATCTTTCCTAGGGCTAAATACTACTGCTTTTATACAGGTAGGAATCGGACATAACAATTCGACTTACTACTCAAGCTGACTGGCAGCATCGTTCAGTGCTCCACTGTATGCTTGCAGTCTTCTTAGACATAAAAGGAGATTTCGGCAAGCAGTGGCACCAGGATCTACTACACAAACTAACTGAAATTTGACTTCGATCCAAAGTTGTCAGGCTAATCACAGGTTACATCACAGACTGTACATATAGGGTACACGTTGCCAATGAAAGATCGAAAGCACTCACCCCACTATTAGGAGTGCCCCAAGGAAGCATCTGATATCCATTATTTTACACTCTATACACTGCTGACATAGCGATGGTAATGTTTTAGACAGAAACTATGGGCCTGCTTGCTGACTGACACAGGCTACTGGTGCAGTGAACTGAGAATGGCAAATACATTCAGACAACTGGATGTCTAAGTGGAAAAGGCATCCTAAAACGACAATTCTCTTCATACACAGGCACCTAAAAAAGGTGACAGTAAAAAGACGAATATATACGATGAACATTCTGAGAAATTTCTCTCAGTGGCACAGCCAGGTACCTCAGACTGTTCATAGAAGAACACATAAATTGGAAAAATCACTTGATATATTTACTAGATAAAATGAAATGAAGAAAAAGTCTAATATGACAGGTTCAAGGCCGATACTAGAATATGCATCAGCTCTCATGATAAGCATACAGGAATCAGTAGCAGAAAGGCCGTATAGAACATAAAAGAGTCTTCTTCGCAACATTACCAAAGTAGCAGTCGTAACGGCCAGCCGTGACGTCTGTCTTGACTAGAACCTCTGCTAAATAAAATGGCAAAGCTAAAAGTGAATTATCACAGCCACAATCTAAGTAATAGATCTGAGGCAGAAGACCTGCTGAAGACAGGCCCAAGAGCAAACAAGAAACTCAGGCAGAAATACATTCCATTTTTAAGCACAATAGTAGAAAACAGCAAAGCCATTTCCAGACGTAGCCCTAACGATGGAAGCACAAAACAAAGACCAAAAAGACTATAAGAAAACCAAATAACGTAACCTGTAATGAGGAACCACCAGACCAACGTTTTATAAAATTGGAATCAAAGATGAAACACAATGTATGCAATTGCAGTTGTATGGGACAAGACGCAATGAAAATAACAGTACAATAAAAACAGCAAAAACATACAAAACGAAAATGTACACCAAAAGCAACACGTGTACACAGTTCTCAGATGGATCCATGAAATGAACACGTTTATAGACTTTAAAATGCATTGTAATCACACAAAAAATTCCACCTTTGTACTCCAAAAATTACGTGACAACTGTTACCATCTCCTAATTTTTGCTATCCTCCAAATCAACCCATATTATTTTATTATGTTCCTTTTCATGTTCTTACTTGTAAATTTCGACCTCAACGTAACCTGTACCTTATAATAACTTATAACCTCAAACTGTTATCCAATTTTTGTTTATTATTTCTAATGCCCATTTTAATTTTTATATTTTATATTTCATGTCTCAGGTTTAAATATTTTTCTTTAGAATCATTATTGTGCCTCTTATGTAATACCATCAAAATACGAAGTGTACTAACACATAACTATGCTACTTGATTATTTGCACATTTTTGATAGAAAGATAAAATAAAATAAAAAAAATACTATAGATTTGTGAATATAATGACGCAAAAGGTTGGTTAGCAGGACTTAAAAAAAACCCGCATTTCGCCTCAGGGAAGAACATTTAAAGCCGAAAAAAAAGAAAATTATTTTTCTGCGACGCCTTTCTGTGGATCACAACCTCAGAAGAAACAACTGACATTTTTCGTTCATAGTACCTCAATTATCAGTGGAGATTTGGCTTTTACCTAACATTTTTAGAGCATAGGTACTTCATGTAAAAAGCTGAAGGTAAAAGAACGTCGCAGAAACCACTCCTCTGTGATGGCCTTACAACTCTTATACATGCCTCATGAAAAGTAATATGTAGGGGAGAGCGCTGTGCCTGCAGGATTGTGCAAGCAGGAACACCTCATGTTTCCTGCTCAGTGTTTCAATCTAGTGACTGATTTTTAGACTCACATGAGGGAGTGCGCACTAGGGACTGCCAGAAGCAGTTTTCTCTATTTTCTACTTTTTTTGTTGTTATGAGACACGAGGTTATGTTTTGTGAAGCGTTGTAAATATTACGAGTCTAAATATTATGAGTTCTACATACACAAGTGGTGTTAATACTTAAAACGTTTTGGAGAAAATGGTTGATTCTTCAGTTACGGATTTTTATTATGAGTAAAATCCAGAATATTTTCAAACTAGTTACGTAACATGTGAACATTTAAGTCATTTATCGTCAGTTGTGTACTATCTTGCATTTGGAAAGAAAAAAAGACATCTATCATGGAATATGTGGTATCTGCAAATGAACTGAGTTCTCTTAGTAATTTATTCTCTCTTGAAAACAGAAATTTGCTTTGGTTGCCGATAGCTCGCATTTCAAAATGTCTTTGACTTGTAACTGATCTTTGATGATATTTCTTCTTACTTTGATTTCACTTTCTGATTAATTGTGTGCAGTAAATTAGTGATGTAAGACAATACAGTATCGACAAGATATTCTTTATTGGAGCACTTTTCAATTTGAAAAGAGTTTCTCTTACGGGGCACATTGGCTTATTCTTCCTTGGAACAGTTTTTCAGATTTGGAACATCTTACTTTTGCGGAGCAGTTTTTGTAGTTTCAGAAAAATGCTGCAGCACTCATAAAGTGAATGCTGTAATTTAAAAATGAAATAGGAAAATATATTAAATTTCTATTACAGGTCTGGCCGGAGGTGGATGTCTGAGAAGATACAACAGATTCCCCTACAATGATAGCAACAGCTACCTATTTCTGTGTCAAGGTGAACGTAGGTTTAATAATTCAGTGAAGAAAAGAGGCATTGAAATATGTATATGCTCGTTAGTGTTGAAAAGGAAGAAATATACCGGATATCCTTCCGCGAATGGCAGCTGATTCTTACGTCACTGAATCAGTTTCTGTCGTATGTAAGGCCGTTACTTTACAATACAATGACTTTGTTATGTGTATAGATACGTAACTGAATCCGTAAACCGGAAAATATCTGCGAGCACTGACTACTACCCCCCCTCCCCCCCCCCCCACTCATCCTCTCTGAGATTTGCTAGCAATTCAGTTATCTGCATTTGACTTTTCCAACAATTTTTGGAGAGAGACTGCTTTCGCGTCTACACGGACGTCTGGGTTTCAGTAGTTATAGCGTTGTGATACGAACTCTTGAAGTTATCTACTGAACAGTGGGAAATAAATTAAAGACTACGCCATACAACAAGTCGGTGCCATTGTAACGACTCCAGTAACGCCCAGAAAAATAACTGAAAATGGCTTAAGAGATTACGAATTTTTGTTTTTTGTTTATTTGTCATTCATATTTAAAAACTGTTTCTGGATTATTCTTCAGTCAGTGCGTTTAATGTGGTGTTCATTACGTGGGACTCAGTCAGCGTAGACTCAGAATAGGGCCCTTCCTCATGGGATAAGAGCTTCCACGCTCAACTTGTGCCCGCAGCTTGAGATTAGGGCATCCACGCAGGCATCGCTTGCTATAACGGGCAGCCTGTGTCAAGAGGTTGAGGCTAATCAAGCTTTACCGCCACAACTGGTGTGTGAGCTAGTGTGAGCCATACGAGATAGCAACGTAACAATTACTTGTCTGGTACTTTGATCTGTTCCCAAACAGAAATGGCCATCACACAACAGGTTCTCAGTTTATGAACAAAATTGTTGTTTAATTCTCCTGTGTGTTAAAAAAGGCAAAATTCGGTGTTCCAGTAGGTCAAGAAGATCGTGCTACAGTGACCATATTTATCTGTTTGACTGTCATCTTCATCCACACGGTTGGCGATTAACACTTTCTCGATGGAAACCGCAACAGTGCTCTAGTCCTGTTCGTGCAGCGTGTAAAAATGCGTAGCGGCCTTTGCGTAGCAGACAAAAAATTGCGGTCATCGATGCCCTACAGCGGAGCAAGTGTCAGGCAGATGTTGATTTTGGTTTCTCCAGACTTATTGGCCAGTGTCTGGAATAAGGAGAAACGATTTACAGGGGCCACAGATAATAAAGAACTGATAGGCTCAGCAACGTCACATTTGTGAGGTAACAGGCAACTTGTGGCGCCATGAAAATGCTCTAAGTTCGGAGTTCGCGTAGCCGCACGGGCCGCTCGGCAAGCCGGGGCTCGTCAGCAACCACGTGCTGCCGAACATTAGCCGGAGCAAGAGGGGCAGCCTCAGCGTGTGGTCCAGGCCGACCACGTGGCTGGGAATTCCACGCTGATGCTGTGTCGAGGACTGTGCTTTGTTTCGGTGAAGGAGATTTGTATGCCGGGAGTGCCAAAGATGCTGGACTTTGTAGTACCATAATGGCAGACATTTCACAGTTCATGTAGAAATTAATAATAGCCAGAGGAATCATGATACCTTAAAAAGAAACATGTATATTACCATTATTTTCTCGAAGAGTCTGATAGTGTAATCAGATTTTTAATATCTTTATGAGTTTAAAGTTTAGTATCTGACTGTAAATTATACAAGTAACACACAGCAATGAATTTCCAAAATCTAAACTGTTCATCCGATTTTGTCGATCGACGTGTCTATAGAAAGCTATTAGCGTAAACCTAAATTAGTATGAATTACAGGCATGTAACTTGAATAGTACATGAATTATTCGAAGTCAAAGTGGCCGATTACTATTGATCACGTCGGGCCATAAGTACTCCACAGTTACAAGAAAAAAAAAAAACGTTAGCAGCATGCCGTTAGATATATTTATTCGTCTTTGTCTTTGTTTACATCCGATAATTAATGACGAAATTGGTCAAATATTTACTGTGTTTTAGAAAGCACAGAGGCATTAGGCTACTGGCCTAAATTTGTTGCCTGCATCTCGTGGTCGTGCGGTAGCGCCCTCGCTTCCCACGCCCGGGTTCTCGGGTTCGATTCCCGGCGGGGTCAGGGATTTTCTCTGCCTCATGATGGCTGGGTGTTGTGGGATGTCCTTAGGTTAGTTAGGTTTAAGTAGTTCTAAGTTCTAGGGGGCTGATGACCATAGATGTTAAGTCCCATAGTGCTCAGAGCCATTTGAACTAACTTTGTTTCTATTCTTTGATATATGTTTATTTAATCTGTTTATGTATTTAATAATGTGTGTTAGAGTGTGTTTATGGTCCAGCTGTAGGAATATTTATTTAATTTCAAGTCATTTAGGTGTATGTGTTCCAATATGTTTGTGAGTGTGCATTGGCTTAGAGACATGGCGGGAGCGCTCTAGCCTATCACAGCGCTCGTTAGTACGGTAGGCGACTGCCAAAGTCAATGGAGAAACTGTATGGAAGTGGGGCAGGAGGACTGGGTTGCACAGGACCCGAGGGAGTGCTGGACGGGAAGGCGCGACGGCCGGTCGCAGGAAATACTTGGAGAGTGTTGAGCAGTTTGCGCGTGGTCATCGGAAATAGAAATATTTCGTAGTGCCAAGTTGCGCACTTGTGAGATTTCCGTGGCTTCTGCTGTGAAGACGTAGTATGCAGTTAGATGTGAATATCTCGCGAGCTATGTTGTTGCCCATAACTAATTACGTGAAGTAGGAATCTATTGTTTCCCTGTTATCCAACTTATATTTTATTTAATTCATGGACCATCGACACCAATAAGTGTTTTGCAGTAATAAACGGCATTCTTAAAGGTACTTCTGCTATCGTGCTCATCATTTAAAGTCGTTAAAATAGTACCTGCAGATTTTATTTACTTACAAACTTTCACTTATAAATTTCTATGTTACATTCAAAATTCGCAATTGCCGAGTGATGGTAATTTTCGATTCATGTGTATATTCATATTGAATACTGTAGACTCAGCAGTATTTGGCTTGTAACGCGGCAACTACGTATCCCAGCGCCTAGACAACGAAACCAGCCAAACTTTTAATATTTCAGGTCCGAGTCTGAGGGTACGTAGTTGAGGGCCACCATAAATTTTTATTTTAAAGCCCGTACACTTCGAAACGAAGAATCCCCTAAGGAGGACGAAGACTGCTGTTCACATAAACAGAGAGCTGCCTGAATTCCACAACTTGGAAACATCGAATAGTACTGTAAAACGAATCCTTGGAGACTCTACTCTTCATGGCCGGTGCCTAAGCAAAAAGCCATTAATGTCGACAAAAGATATGAAAGCCCGATACGAGTTCGCCAGAGCACGTAAGGACTGGTCACCTGAACACTTGTTGCTTCCTTCCGATGGGATTCGATGTGCTTGAAGACCAGTCAGTGCAAGAAACGGTCCGCTACCGAGTACCCACTGTTAAGCTTGGTGGTGGGAACGTCTTGGTGTGGAGATGTTTCTCCCACTAATGTGTCAGCCCTCTGGTGCCTATTCAAGGCATAATGGATCGTTTCAGATATTTCGGAAATCTTGAAAATGCACATGTTGCCCCATGGGTAACATAAAATGGGACGACACTGGGAATTTCAGCACGACAATGATCCCAAGTACATCTCTGTTCCTGTCACAAACTTCTTGAGGAGAATGCTAATAAGGATGCTTAAGAGGCCTGTCCAAAGCTAAGATCTCAATCCGATTGAACACCCGTGAGTGGAACTCGATCGAAGGCTAAGGCGACAAAAAATCTCCAGCCACGACGAGTTATTGGAATCTTTCGTTAAAAAATGGCAGAAAATCCGCCTGCATCGTTTGGCTACCCTCGTTGACTCCGTGCCATCACGCTTGGCGGCTGTAATTAAGGCTAAAGGTTATCAACCAAGTATAATGGCTGTGTACAGGGATTGGAATTCCGCAAATCTTTTAACCTGTAACATGACTTTTGCCAAGCTACAGAAATTTTGTAAAATTGTCTGTGATATTGTCAATTCTGATACACATCGTTCTTGCTTTTGTGATGTAGCGCAGTTAACGCTGTTCATAAGTGACGTATCAATTATAAAGATTTTCCATTGTGTAATTTGTTTTTCTTATGAAAATGTGTCAAATCGCATAGTCTCGCTGCTTTATCTGTACTCAAAAACAGTGCCTCGTATTTTGTTGTTCTGAGGTGAGTGGAAACATCAGACCAAATCTTTGCTTGTTATCCTTTCAAGCGAAATCAGTTCAAATTGTGGACAAAATTGTTCATCCATTTGGTTGCGATTAGCATCACGAATGCATTCTTGCAGTGCAGTCAATCATGAGATATGGGTTTCGTGTACAATTAGGTAATTCTCCAGTTCCTGGAGCGAACAGACTTAGTGGGCAACAGTTTGCCGAAAGGGTACTATCTATTGAGAAAAAATCACACCCAACTTGTCTCTACAAAGTCTGCTCCGATGTCAGTAAGAGCCCAAATGCAAAAACGTGCCGAATTGTAATGCCGCTCTCTGTATACGCGAGTGACAACCCCCTTGGCTCAGTTCAATAATCGCAAATGTAATAAGACATAATATTTTTTTTACATTTCCGTCAGCACCAACTGAAGTATGAATGTATAGCGTTTTAAGACGGGAATCGGAACTATAGATATACGGATCCTAAGTTGATTGCAGCACTAATCAAGAGTCAGTAAGAATACTCATCTTCATTTTTCGTACATGTTACTGGCTCGGCTCGTTGTCCACTAATATTTGGCGTCTGATTCCTTAAGAGGCCCTGGTGTTATCTGGTTTACGAAAAGAAACATTAACTTGTTAATGTTCGATTATCGTAGTACACTCTTGAACTCAGCTCTGTCAATAATATGATTCTTCGTTTACAAAATAAATGGCTGTTTATAAATGATCACTTCCAAACTAAACTGCGTTTTTAAAAATGAGTAGTTCATAATTGTCTCATAATGATGCATTGCAAAACTTATTAACATTCTCGATAAAATCGTATTTGACCGTAGTCAGTTCACAAGACAAATTTCACATAATCTAGCGTGGAAGTAAGTCTCAGGCTTGGCTTCCGACAAGCAGTCTCCTCCATCACTTCATAGCGACTCTCTGGCCACAGCCATAAACAAAGACAGCACATTTCGTCGATGAAAATAGTTTGTAAGGTAACAATACAGCAGTTCTGAGATACGTTTATAAGAAAGTAATAATCAGAACACAGAAGTGTTTTATGGAGAAAAACAGTTATACATTCTTACCGATAATTCTTGATACTGAAGTTTCATGACTTGGGTTATGTATAACTATCTGCCAGTTACTGACGACATGGGACAATTAACGTTTTCATAAGTAACACAAAGTGAAAGAAATGTAGTTCCAAAATACAATACGAAATATATTAAAAGAAAAATTAAATTTCAAATAATAGTCGCCAAACAACATAATAATCTCCACAGCTCCCATACTGAAAATAAGATATACAATTTTCAAAGAAACGTCGTCAAAATATGAATGGTATCTAACGCTTCATTATACAGAGATGTATCGTCATCTGTTATTGAACAGGCGAGTATGGTACAGATTTATTTCAAGTGTTTCAAAACATACCACACACAGGTACAATATTTGTAAGATCGGCATGTACATGTTATATTTCACTGAATAAAATTATGGTTCAGTAAATGAGTGTCCAAGGGATAGAAAACCAACCAAATTTACTAAGTAGGGGAAAGGCAATTCGACGTGTCGATATCTCTACAATACTTCACAGATTAGGAAAAGACACTTGCTTCTCTTCTTGCATCAGTCTATCAGTGATCGATGGAGGAACGAAGCCGTCCAAGTGATAGAAAAAATTCACAGATCGAACTGACGCACACAGCTATAGTCTTGTATCACCAACATCAATCTGTTGCGGAATTTTAGAACGTCTTTCTTGCTCGCATTGTATGTGATTTTTCCGCAGACCGAAAATCTCCTCTTTGTACCGACGTGGATACCGCAAAAAACCGTTGTTTGAATCCCACGTCGCCCTTTTCGTCCTTCAGACTCAGAGGGCAATAGATCCCTGTGCCCAGATTGATGCCATGAACTTTGACTTCCGGAAGGAGTTCAACATAGGTCTGCACGGCTACATTATGAGAATATTACGACATACAACATATCAGATAAGGTTTAAGTTTGAACTGAGAAATTGCTAGCGATTAGAACACAACATGTCATTCGTAACAAAATCGCCAGATGTACTCAAAGGGTGACTTATAGGACCATCACTTTTCACATTATGTATAAATGACCTATCAAATGACGTCAGAAATTCCTTGAGGATGGTCACGAATGATGCTGTTGTATATCCTGTCAGTCGAAAAGGTTTCGTCGCTGGGTTACTTACAAATACAGGAACGTTAAGATGGTGGTTTGAATGCTTCAGGAGTTGTATTTAGCCGCTCCCTCCCCATTTGAGTACAAGACACAGAACATTCCTATAACCACGTGACACTGTCACTTTGGGATATTGTTCAACTCACCCATCAAATTGGCTTGAGTGTCTGATATATCGTTGAAGCGTTGACCTTTGATGTGAATTGCTCCACTTTGTTGCTTTGTGATAGCTTGCTAATGATAACACCTAATCTCGTCACAGGTAATGACTTTTTTTAAGAAAAGAACTGTCTCATATCAATCAATTCGTGGCAGGCGTCCACGCGTCGTAATTTTTGTTCGGGAGTCACGGCGTGGGAGACAAACATTTTACACCATTTCTTCTTGTTCAGAACACTGGCGAGTGTCACTCGATTTAGAGACTGCGATTTTTGACGCAACAACGATGACAAACCTCTGTCTCACGTGCACTCCTTAGCACCGCCTGCTCACAACTGATAAGCAAATGCGCATCTATTGTTTACGGTTATTAGTTCTAGCTGCGACCGTAGTTAATGCCCCGATGTCTTTGATACGTCAGGTATAAAATCACTGTATACTGGAGCCGCTACGCTAGAATCTGCTGTGAAATGCAAGAAGGCCATCAGAGGTTCGATGCCAATGCCACTGATTAGCAGACCACCTTTACCGTGTTTGAGTGCTTACTACGCACAACCTTTTATTTCAATAACAGTATAGCGTACAGTACCGCCGTTGTTATCGACGCTTGTATCGGCCATTGTATCGTACGGGCTTTTGTTTGTTTGGTTAGAACAGCTCAGTGTCGGTTAGACCGTCAGCGAGAACAGCACCGCTAGTTCCTGCTACTAATAAGGCAAGTACAGCGTTCGCTTGTTATATATTTTTATGAGTTTGAAACAGGAGCGACTGCAGTAATGGATAGGAACTGTGATTGTTGTGTACAGATGCGAGCTGAGTTGGCGACCCTTCGCTCACAGCTCCAGGCTGCTTTGGCTTCCATCACACAGCTTGAGGCTGCTGACGAAGGGCGTCACTGTGTTGGATCGGACGCGGGGATGCGAGGGACACATCCAATGTGTCCTCCAATCAGTCCAGTGCTGTGGCCGCCCCACGTACTGCCTGCACTGAGGTTGACCCCTCACCCGTGGTCGAGTGGGAGATCATTACAAAGTCTGGCAGGCAGTGAAAAACTTTCTGAGGGGCCGATCGTAGGGTCTCCCTGCTTCATTTGACGAACAAGTTTCGGGCGTTATCTATGGCTGACGATGTCTCAGAGCCAGATGCAGTCGTCCACCATGTTCCAGAGGAAGCTTCTCGGTCTGCAAGGTCTGGGCACTCACAGAGGGTGGGTTTGCAGGTAGTTGGGAGCTACAACGTTAGGGGCATAATGGGGCCCCCTAGGAACATGGCTGCCAAGGAGGGGAAGGAAGCCAGAGTGAACTCCGTGTGCACTCCGGGGGGAGTCATTCTGGATGTGGAAAGGGTGCTTCTGGATCCCATGAAGAACATAGGGTGCAGCCAACCGCAGGTGGTGGTTCATGTCAGTACCAATGACGTGTGTCACTTTGGACTGTAGCAGATGCTGTCTGGTTTCACGCAGCTAGCTGAAATGGTAAGACTGCCAGGCTTGCTTCCGAGATTATGGTGGAGCTCACCATCTGCAGCATCGTCGATAGGACCGAGTGCTGTCCTTTGGTGCAGAGCCTAATGGAGGGTCTGAATCAGAGGGTAAGGCTGTTCTGTGACCGTGTAGGCTGCAGATTCCTTGACTTGCGCCATCGGGTGGTGGGTTTTCGGATTCCACTTAATAGGTCAGGAGTCCACTATACACAGGAGGTGGCTACACGAGTAGCGGTGGCTGTGTAGAACGGACTGAGTTGCTTTTTGGGTTAGAGGGTCTCAGGGAACCACAGAAGGTACGTCCGTCTAAAAGTGGGCAGGTAAAACACAGTAAGGTAGTTGTAGAAACGATTGGTAGTTGTAAACTGTCGTAGCTGTGTTGGGAAGAAACCAGAGCTCCATGCCCTAATAGAAAGCACTGAAGCTCATATAGTCGTAGGTACAGAGAGCTGGCTAAAGCCGGAAATCAGTTCAGCCGAATTTTTTTCAAACGACCTAACAGTGTTCCGAAAGGATAGATTAAATACAGTTGCTGGTGGAGTATTTATTGCTGTCATAAGTAGTTTTCCTTGTAGCGAAATTGAAGTAGATAGTTCGTGTGAAATAGTATGGGTAGAGTTTATACCTGGCAATCGGAGTAAACTATTAATTGGATCGTTTTACCGACCCCCCGACTGAGAAGATAAAGTTGCTGAACAGTTGAAAGAAAACTTGAGTCTCATTTCAAATAAGTACTCCACTTATACAATTATAGTCGGTGGTGACTTTAATCTACCCTCGATATGCTGGAAAAATTATACGTTTAAATCTGGCGGCAGGCATAAAACATCATCCGAAATTGTACTGAATGCTTTCTCAGAAAATTATTTTGAACAGTTAATTCATGAGCCCATTCGAAGCGTAAATGGTTGCGAAAGCATACTTGACAATTTAGCAACAAATAATCCTGGACAAATAGTGAATACTGTGACGAATACAGGGATTAGCGGCCACAAGGCAGTTGCTACTAGGCTGAATACCGTAACTCCTACAACCATCAAAAAGAAACGCAAAGTATATCTATTTAAAAAAGCTGATAAAATTGCTCTTAACGCCTTTTTAAGAGACAATCTTCACTCCTTCCAATCTGATGATGTAAGTGTAAAAAGTTGTGGAATGTTTTCAAAGAGGTAGTATCGACAGCAATTGAGACATTTATACCACGTAAATTAATAAGTGATGGTACTGATTCCCCATGTTACACAAAACGGGTCAGATCGCTGTTGCAGAAGCAGCGAAAAATGCATGCCAAATCTGAAAGAATACAAAATCCCCAAGACTGGTAAAGTTTTACAGAAGTTCGAAATATGACCCGTACTTCAATGCGAGATGCTTTCAGTGATTCCCACAACGAAATTCTGTCTCGAAATCTGGCAGAAAACCCAAAGAGTTTCAGGTCATACATAAAGCACACCAGTGGAAAGACGCAATCGAAACCTTCACTGCGCGATAACAACGGTGAAGTCAGTGATGACAGTGCCACTAAAGCAGAGTTATTAAACACGGTTTTCTGAAACTCCTTCAACAAAGAAGACAAAGTAAATATTCTTGAATTCCGATCAAGAACAACTGCCAAGATGAGAAACACAGAAGTAGATATCCTCGGAGTGACGAAGCAGCTTAAACCACTTAATAAAGGCAAGACCTCCGGTACAGATTATATACCAGTCAGATTCCTCTCAGAGTATGCTGATGAAATAGCTCCATATTTACCAATTATATACAACCACTCGCTCACAGAAAGATCCGTACTTAAAGACTGGATAATTGCTCAAGTCACACCAGTACCCAAAAAGGGAAGTAGGAGTAATACGCTGAATTACAGGACTATATCACTAACGTCGATTTGCAGTAGGGTTTTAGAACATATACTGTATTCAGACATCATGAAGTACATCGAAGAAAACCATTTATTGACACATAGTCAGCACGGTCTCAGAAAATATCGTTCTTGTGAAACACAACTAGCTCTTTATGCTCATGAAGTAATAAGTGTTATCGAAAGGGGATGTCATATTGATTCCATATTTTTAGATTTCCAGAAGGCTTTCCTCACCGTTCTACACAAGCGTCTTCTAACAAAACTGCGTGCCTACGGAGTATCGCCTCAGTTGTGCGACTGGATTCGTGATTTCCTGTCAGAAAGCTCACAGTTCGTAATAACAGACGGAAAGTCATCGAGTAAAACATAAGTAATACCCGGCGTTCCCCAACGAAGTCTTATAGGCCCTCTATTGTTGCTGATCTATATTAACGACATAGGAGACAATCTGAGTAGCCGTCTTAGATCGTTTGCAGATGATGCTGTCACTTACCGTCTTGTATTGTCATCAGATGACCAAAACGATTTGCAAAATGATTTAGATAAGATATCTGTATAGTGCGAAAAGTGGCAGTTGACCCTGAATAAGGAAAAGTGTGAAGTTATTCACATGAGTGCTAAAAGCAATCTGCTACATTTCGATTACGCGATAAATCACACAAATATGAAGGCTGTAAATTGAACTAAATACTTAGGGATTACAATTACAAACAACCTAAATTGGAACGATCACATAGAGAATATTGTGGGGAGAGGAAACCAAAGACTGCTATTCATTGGCAGAACACTTAAAAGGTCCAACAGATCAACTAAAGAGACTGCTTACACCACGCTTGTCCGCCCTATTCTGGAGTATTGACGTGCGGTGTGGGATCCGCATCAGGTGGGACTGATGGATGACATCGAAAAAGTAAAAAGAAGGGCATCTCGTTTTGTATTATCGCGAAATAGGGGAGGTAGTGTCACAGACATGATACGTGAATTGGAGCGGCAATCATTACAACAAAGGCATTTTTCGTTGCGACGGAATCTTCTTATGAAATTTCAATCACCAGGATTGATTCCGATTGCGAAAGCATTCTGTTGGCACCCACCTACATAGGGAGAAATGATCATCACGATAAAATAAGAGAAATCAGAGCTCGCACAGAAAAACTTAACTGCTCGTTTCTCCCGCGTGCCGTTCGAGAGAGGAACGGTGAGAGACAGCTCGAAGGTTGTTCATTGAACCCTCTGCCAGGTACTTTATTGTGAATAGCAGAGTAATCACGTAGATGTAGATGATGTAGATCCAAACAAATGCAATGTGAAACTTCCTGGCAGATTAAAACTGTATGCCGGGCCGCGACTCGAACTCGGGACCTTTGCCTTTTGCAGACAAGTGGTCTACCAACTGAGCTACCCAAGCACGACTCACGGCCTGTCCGCACAGCTTTATTTCCGCCAGCACCTCGTCTCCTACCTTCCAAACTTTACAGAAGCTCTCCTTGCCGCAGGAGAGCTTCTGCAAAGTTTGGAAGGTAGAAGAGGTACTGACGGACGTAATGTTGTAAGGACGGGGCTTCAGTCGTGCTTGGGTAGGTCAGTTGGTAGACCACTTGCCCGCGAAAAGCAAAGGTCCCGAGTTCGAGTCTGGGTCCGGCATATAGTTTTAATCTGCCAGGAAGTTTCAAATCAGCGCACACTCCGCTGCAGAGTGAAATTCCCGTTCTGGAAATGCAACGTATAATACTTAGATAGGCGGAAGCTCTCATTACTACACGAGGGACGTTCTATAAGTACTGTAACACATTTCTTTCTGAAAGCAGCTTGATTTTATTCAGGATTCCAATTCACCATACTATTCCCCACTCCTTTGGTTACAGAAGATATAAGTTTCTACATAATTTTCGTTCAATGCGACGGCCTAACGCCACATTAGTTAGAGGGCCTGTACTACCACATGGCACCACTCTATTGATCAATGTCGGAGCTAACGCATTGCTGCATCAATAATGTCCCCATATGCTCGTACTGCTTCCAGCTGAGTGCATCCTTCATTGGGTCACACAGATGGAAGTTGGAAGATGCGAGATCTGAGCTGTAGGCTGGATGAAGAAGGACAGTTCAATGAAATTTTTGAGCTTCTCTCGGGTGCACAGACTTGTGTATGTCATTCATTTGTCACAGAGAAGGAGAAGTTCGTTTGTACTTCTGTGGCGACGAACACTCTGAAGTCGCTTCTTCAGTTTCTTGAGGATATCAGAATAGACTTCCGAGTTCATCGTTGCACCATGAGAGAGACCACATCAAACAAAATCAACCCTTCAGACTATCCCAGCGGTTGGATGAGTGTCTCAGCACTGCCAGCAGAGATGTTCAGTTGAGCAGCGAGGCGTTTAACTGTGATTCGCCAATCACTTCGAATGAGAGTGTCTGCACGTTCCAACACTGCAGGAGTCACAGCTGTGAGCGGCCGGCTGGCATCCGTGGAATCGGACATGTTTGCACGACCTTGTTGCGGCACTGACAGACGACTTTCCCAACGGCTCACCGTGCTTTTATAAACTACCAGGTCTTCTCAGATATTCCGCAAGCTTGTATGAATATCTGCGATGCTCAGGTTTTCCACCAATAGAAACTCAATGACAGCTTTCTGCTTGAGACGCATCTCCGTTATAGAAGCCATTTTAAAGGCCATCTACCGGAGCTTCATGAAACTACACGGGGTCGGTTGCTTGGTTGATCCGTGGGAGGTGAATAAATAGCAAGGTCATCGGTCCCATCAGATTAAGGAAGGCTGGGGAAGGAAGGACGGCCGTGCCCTTTTAAAGGAACCGTCCCGGCATTTGCCTGAAGCGATTTACAGAAATCACGGGAAACCTAAATCAGGACATGCGGACACAGCCAGTGTTGCTAACCACTACGCCACCTCGCTCGGTAAACTGTATGGGCTGAAGTGGGAATGTTCCCCAGTGTCCCATAACGAATTCCGCACTTTTTCAACCTAAACTGCCCGAGAAAGAAAGTGTGTTGCATTACTTATTGAACGCCCTTCGTATGTTAAGAGTGTTTAGTTGTGTCTGACAGACTTGTTTGTAGTAATTCCACTTGGTACATTTAGTGTACTATATAGTAAGACTTCCTTTATCACACAGCTCATTTTCTTCCGCTGCTTCTCTGTTTACCTTGGAAATCAAGAGCTATGTTTGTATAAATAATTCCAAATGTGTTCCCGTCCGTCACAACTGTGGAGAGCTATAAAGATAAATGTATTTGAGCTTTAAATAAAGTTTAGTGCTATTTGATTGTATGTTTTAATTCAATAGGCTTTTCTCTTTATCCACCTGTATCTACAGAAGGAGGATAGAACCGAGCGATCACATGGTTACTGAACGATTGTTGGAAGCAGTAACATTCGCTAAATTCTAGGAGTATGCCTACGGAACGACTGGAAATGAAATGAACACGTAGACTAATCGTAGAAAAGGCAAACGCCAGACTGAAATTCATACTGTGGTTTACTGTTAAAATTCCGGGAGTGCACGTTACTAGAAGGATCAGCCAGTATATTGGTTCCTGCACCAAATATCTCGCAAAAGGACCATTAAGATAAAATCAGAGATATTCGAGTACATACAGAGGCTTACAAACAGATCTAAACATCGTCCGCCTTTCGCCACTGAGTAAGGATGATGTGGTAGTCACAGCAGCATGCAACGTGCGCTCCATCACACATTGTGAAGTACCTTGCGAAATATAGATGTAGACGTGCAGTTTTCGCTTCGCCAAGTGACTTTTTGAAAGTTTTAAAAATACTATAGCCATTTTAAATATTTAATTAACAAGTTATTTACACATCATCCATTGCTCCCGATTACAGTGTCTGTCTAACGTGTATCGTAACTTATCTTACATTCCTGTGTCACACAGACTGTAGCCATTTTATTCCACTTCTCAATTACGCAATTAGATTGATCCTGCCGTTTAACCTACAGGAATACAACTGTCATAAAAGTCTGCAGCTGCTTTAAATGAATCTGAATCGAGCTTGCAAAATGCAAAGTATCCTCCTGTTCTGGACGAGCAGTGTGATTTAGTTTTTCCTTCGTTTTGCTAAACTACCTATCGGAAAACTTGAATGGAAGCATTATGTTTGTCGTCAATGATTCTTCCTTCAGTTTAATAGTGCACTGATGACTAAGAAAAGCGGTTGACGACGTAAAATGGTGAAAGATGTTCAAAATTTTCTGTAAAATACTTATAAGCTACGGGGAAAGACGGGTAATTTTCAATATTGAAACGTCCCCTTTGAAAAATTATATATGACTGTGCTTAAACTGACACACAATATTTTTTAGCGCAACGCAATCTGACTTTCAAAAATCCCTACAAAAGAATGGCCCTGACTAACATTAACCTATACCTTTCACAAATCACTTACCTCACAAAAATCTTCGTTACTCGAACTACTGCAATACAGCGAGCGCCACTACTGCCAGCTAAATAAAAGATTCAAACTACGGAAGGCACTAACTACTGATAGGCATAGTTAGCAAATGAAAGATTTTAATAGAGAACAAACAATGTATTTACCTTAATAGCCATAATATATATAGCAGTTCATGACATCGAGTCTTACAAATTTCAAAACTCCGCCATCTCTCCCCCCACATCCATCACTGCTGGCGGCTCACCTCCAACTGCAAAACGCTACGCGCTGTTGACATCCAGCTGCCCAACGCTACAATGGCGAGTATTACAACAATGCCAACCAACCACAGACTGCACACAGCACAGCCAGTGATTTTCATACAGAGCACTACGTAACGTTGCCAATAAGAAAACATAAACAGCCTTCTTACATAGCCCCCATGCTCCCCACAAAAAATTTTACAATTTTTTTGGGCACTGGGCAATACTTATTTGTTAAAATTTTTTTCACAATTACAATAATAAAGAAATCAAATGAATACACTTATTGATACAATGTTGGTCAAAAGCTAAAATTTTCTCACAGTCCATAAAGACAGTCCTGATCATCCATCACAGCAAAATAGCAGTGTTTTTCTCAATGTCTGAGCAGTAAAAGAAAATGCACACAGAAGTAGTGGATTTCCATGCAGTCTTGAAGAAGTAGTGTTGTCCTTCCAACGGAAAGGCAGTGCTGACTCTTGCCATGCAGACAGGTAATGGGCCATAACAGAGCAAACCCACAGCAGAGTCAATCGAAGTTTTGAAGAATATTGGTAGGTAGGTCATCACAGAGTATACCCACTGTATTCCTGGTAGAGATTACATTATTGGTGGGCCACCAGAGGTGCAGACCCACTTTAGTCCTTGTAGAGATAATGGTACTGGTGAGTCAGAAAAGGTGTAGACCCACTGTAGTTCTTGTAGAAATAATGGTATTGGTGAGTCAGCAAAGGTGTAGGGCCACAGTAGTCCTTGTAGAAATAATGGTATTGGTGGGTCATCAATGATGCAGACCCACTGTAGTCCTTGTAGAGATGGCCAGCAGCCATCTGTTGTGACTGTGCAGGTGCACAATCACCATTGAAGTGTCTTGCGGGGTAATATAGCAAGTCCATAACCACCACTTGTGCACTCACAAAGTTTTTGGAATTGTCTTTAGAACCAGCAATGCTGTTATCCAGTCCCTTGCTGAATTATTAACACATGTGCAAACACTAAGAGTCCCTACTTCTCACATATTGTCCATATACTATGACCAACAGAAACGTGTGTAGTGAAATGGAACTTACAAGTTAATAATATGATGAGCTGGTGTCAATTACAATTTTATAACATAAGAATACAATTACAAATGTACAAAAACATCATTAAAGAACATAACAATATGGATAACATTTGTAGTACAGGCTTTACAATAGAATCGAAATAACATATACATCAGTGTTACAGGAATTATGACATGAGTACGTACATAAAAGATCAGAATAACTTTCGAAACATCAACTTCACACATGAGCATTAAAACAGAACAGAATACATAATATCTAAACATCTTTACAAAGAAAATAACATATTATCAGAAAAATTCTACAACATAACTCTTATAAGCTAAACACATAAAGACAGGAAAAACACAAATATACCAGAGTACACAAACACATAGGGGGATAGCACAATGGAAAGGACAGGGTTCGTTTTCAGTGTAACATTAGGTACTGCAGTCCAACCCAAAACCTCATTCCGTAGATATTTCCTCTTATTTCAACATTTGTTTCCACCAAAAAAATCCAATCCAAGCATGCTTTTTGTATTTATATGTTCACATATTTCTTACCTCGTTATTTATTTTCCATTATCTTACCTCATCATTTATTTCCAAGAAAATCCTACCTAAACCTGTTGTCCCTAAACCCTACTTTTTTGTTCATATCCTCTTTCAAAATACTTTTTTGGCCAAACCATTTTATTATAGCTTCTCAATGCATTACTTCCAATTCATCACAACTCGTTCTCTCATATAGCCTACCCCATCTTAAGCTAACTTAAATCTACTGAGCTCAGATATATATACCAAGGGACGAGGCAATGCAGCAGCACAAAACAAATTAACAAAAACAGCAAGGACAAAAAAAAATACAAATTGGCAAAGTAAGCAACAACATTACAACTAATATAAAGCAATGAGCAGCAAACAAGAAAAATAAATCAGTAGTAAACTGGCTTAGCAGAGTAACACAAAGTCAAATTCAGTAACACTATGCCTGGCAAACAGCAGCAGCAAATGAAGTAACTTATATCTAAACATGACATAGCTCAAGCAGAAAAAAACATTACACTAAAGACAATAATGCAGACAAGGGAAATGTATATTCACATCTTAATGTCTATGTAATTAAAGTGGTGCACCACAAAAACTAATTCTACAAAAAATTACCAAGTACTTGAAAACAAAATTATATGTGCAGTTACTGTTATTAGTCCCTTCTTATTGTTCATTCCATTCCAAGAGCTCCTTTTTCGAAGAATGTGGATCATAAAATAATTATTTAATAGATCTGTTGACAGAAAGTGTTCACATTAGCAAATGCATTTTATTTTATTTTATGAAACCAATACTGCAAGACAACTGGAAACCAGATATCAAATGAAATAAGCAACTATGTACAAAGTAAAGCATAAGAACATCATTCAGTAGTCATGCGGCATTTCATAAGTTAGTAGATCTCAACTAGAAAGACAGTAGTCATAATCAGGTGTATAGACATAAAAATATTTCTCATCATTTCATTAGGCATTTCAGTAAATATCATAAATTAAGAGCTCCACAGTGTTATCTTATGTTTTCAAGTTTGAGTGTGTCGTATTTGCGATGCTTTCTACAAAGGAATGTCAACAGTGAGATTAATGGCCCCCTTTTTTTTTCACCTGTGCCTCTGAAAGGCACACACTAATGCCTTTTTTCCAGGCGACTGTCGTGCAGCTGGGTGCCCATGACACATTACGTCAAGGTGGTCACTTAAATTTCATACCAAAATATTTACGACACCAGTTTGCATTACAGTGACAGTCTCATATAAAATATTTCACCGGTCGAGAATTTGCGTTGCAAATGTGTAGAAACAAAATCCTATGAATATAACAGTGTTCAAAACGTTTTCGTCGGCATTGTGATACATTCATGCATTTACACGCATTTCATAACTCTTAAAGCACGATTCTTGGTTTCCAACATCCTTTTCCACAAATCAGAGTCCCTAACCACTACTCATTATTCATATTCATATTCGTCGACACTTCTTCAATATTTCATCATAATAAATACGTAGCATAACCAAATTCCTCATATAGCATCAGCTTATTGATAAACATATCGCAACAGCGTAATACACATTGTCATCATAACATCATAAAACCTCAGTCAAATCTCAAAATCGTCGTAGCTTCCTCCAATGATTTCAAAGCCTAAAAAAGTTATCTGCTCATTTCATTAGTGTCATCTGCCTCAAACGTACTTTAAAAATCATGATCTCATACCAAATACATCATTCAAAGCTCTCATAGTATCACAATGGTTCCGAAAAAATATGAACAGTTCACAAAGTACAGACAAAATACAGTTTCGTAAGTGTGAAGTTATCCAATGGTTTAGTTACGTAAACATCTGTCACTGATGTAGTAAAATAAATGTTTGTCTCTCTCAGTTAAATGATCAGATAGCTGTGTAATTTATGTGTCCGAGAAATATGGTACCAATGTGCAAAGTTGTATAAGCAAATACCATATTAGCTAGGGCTCCTTGTGCTTGCCAAACGCACGGTACACAAAGTAAGCTTGTACCCCCCTGAGGATTAATGTAATTATACCCTCAGGTGTTACAGATTACAATAATGGAATGAAATGTATCACGGAAAACCTTTGTATCATTGTACTTCAAATATCTTTAAAAATAAATGTTTTAAGTACAAAATTAATCACTCAAATACGTGTACTGTAGCGCTAAACTGTGCGTCTTGTTGTGAGATAATCTCTGTGGAAGTGTCGTAGTTATCGTCCTCCGAAAGCTAATTTCTGTTGAAGCCAATGTATTTACCTCATGATAAAGAAAAGTGAAATGCTTTGCGTATAGATATCTTAGTTACTACGCTTATTGCCGTGATGAAGAAAGTACTGTGTTGTAACGTATTGTTGTGCTACGGAAAAGGCTATCTCATTGTAGCTATACCTCAAAAGTTACTACTAAAACATGTTTTACTTTCCAGAATAATTCAGAAAAACTGTGCAGATATAAAACAGAAACATCGCAAAAGCAACATTGTAAATTGTCACTCATTAGTAGTGTGATAAAATCGTGTAGCTGTCACATAAACTAGCCACTGTGTCATCTGGTATCTCGCAGAAAGTACTTTAAATCCAGAATGTATTTTCAAGTAAACCAAAATGTTGCATTAAAATCTCATTAGCAGTACTGGTAAATGTTCTAAATATGTGAGCCTTATAGTCGTTATGTAATCGTGCAACTAACAAGCAAGAATGTACACACACAATAACACTATGACGTCTGTTCACTATAACAATGCATTCGTAATTTCTGTTTAAATAAGTTCTCTTGGTTCTTTACTGGATAGTTAACTTTAAAACATAGTTGCATGTTAACAGTTTCTAAGATTGAAAAAGAGTACTAGTAACGTGAAGTGAAAAATTTTATAGCAAAGACTAAGTTAAAAAGCAGATTATCTCTCAATAAACGGTTTTACATGTGCAATGTGGTGCAATCTTTTACTCTTCATAGTACTCAGAGTTTTAACTTGAACGCAATTATCATGCGGTATACGTCGGTAACGACTACTGGAATTTTTCTCAAGGTTAGCGTCTATGTTATTTTTCTCTGAGCCAGCCGGCGCACGCGGCTGCCTACGGTGTGAGTCATTGTCTGTCTCTTTGTTGGCGCGCGTCGTTATTAGGATTAGGAGACCTAACTTCTACAAATTCACCTTGCCGAGAGGGCCCTGCCCTGTTTGAACCACGCCAATTTTGGTTAAATTCTGGTCTGTTGTTATGATTATATCGTCTGTCATCATGTCGGTAGATTCCATAATTTCTTTCTTGTTGGTCACATGGTGGAGAATTTCTCCCGGAATCGTAACTGCACGCTGGACCGTTGCATCTAAAGTTATTCTGTCTCCCTTGATAAAATTATTTTGGTTTCCATATTGTCTGTTTCTTTGATTGTCTCTGTGATAGTCACTACCACGGAGAGGTGACCTTTCCCTGTAATTATTACTGCTCTGCCAACGGTTGTCATACGGGTGGTGTCTGTTTTGGTCACGATTTGTGTTGTGAGAATAGTCTTGTCGTGTCCAGTTATTATTTCTTTCATCGCGGAATTGCGACGGATGTGACCTGTAGTGATTGTTTTCCTGTTTTCGCATCCCGCGACTGTCTGTGTCTATTTCTAATTCTTGTAAGAGTCCCTGAAAACCTTCAATTTCGTCTTTGCAACGTCCTGCTAAAATAATATTTCTTAAATGTTCAGGCAATTTCATTAAGCAAATGCGGATGAGTTCTGAAGGGCTGTATGGGTTTGAAAGATATTGATTCTTATGCAACATGTCTTCAAAATATTTGACAAGACTGTAAAATTCAGATTGTTCAAAGTGTTTCATCATCATGATGCTATGTTTTACTCGGTATTGTGTAGCTTGAGACCAATATGCTGAGAGGAACGCATGATAAAATTCTCCTTCACTGTGACAATCGTGAATGACCAATCGCATTCTTACAGCTGGTTCATTCTCTAAATAGCCACACATAAATTCTAATCTGTGCTCTAATGACCAGTTGGGAGGAAAACAATGAGAGAATTGATGGAGCCACGCTTGTGGATGAATGTCGTTGCCAGAATTCTTAAATGTTTTAAATTTACGTGTAGTAATGAACAGCTTATAGTCAAAATCATCATGTCGGCGAGTCGCATATCGGTCACTGTTACGTCGTTTCGGCGGTTCCATTTCAAAATTTGGTGCACCTTGAAATTTCTTTCATAATATCCGAAATGCCCTGTGTTATTATTTTGTGGCTTTTCCGTATTTCTAAGTTCCTCTTCCCGTGTTGGAGCGCGAGTGTCCTCTGAAATACGTAATTATTGTATTACCTGTGTCAGCTGATCTTGTACTTCCCGGATTTCTCTTTGGTGTTGCGTATTAATTTGATTCTGATTTTGTTTGAATTTCCAAATTTGTTCGCACTCTTCTGTGTCATTAAAGACTACCGGTTTTGTGTCATTCAGACTATCATCTACCTTCGTAGTTAAATTATTTAGCTGATCTGAAAGTTCAACTACTTTCTCTGATAATGAACTAATTTCCTCCATGTGTCTTTCTGAACCAATTTTCAGAGTATCTACTGTGTCCTTTAAGTTTTCCTGAGTTTTTGCAAGTTGCGTAACCGAATCGGTAGATGCAACAGAGTCAATTTTAGCTTGCAAGGTCTCATGATTTTCATGAACAATAGTTTGCAGTTCTTTTATGGCTGCTTCGTGATTCTGTAATGCATTTTCATGACGCGAAAAAATAGGTTGGAAATGCTCACAAATTTGTGTTTTTACGTCATTACAGACTTTTTGACATTTCGATTCAATGTTATGTAACTCAGCAGTTAAATCTTCACGTGTTTGTTCGAGAGTTTGTTCCAATGAGTCTAACTTTTGAAGCTTTTGCTGTGTTTGTCTCTGATTTTGTTCCATTGTGTCTAACTGTTGCTGTGTTTGTCTCTGGTGTTGTTCAATTGTTTCTAACTTTTGAAGATTTTGTTCCATTGTGTCTAACTTTTGAAGATTTTGTTCCATTGTGTCTAACTTTTGAAGCTTTTGTCACATCTGTTGCATTAATTGTAATAACAATGCACTGGTGTCTGAAACATGTTCCTCAGTGCTATTCGGCAATGCATTTGAACCGCAAATATTCGCATTTTGAAAAGCAGAAAATGTGTCTTGACTAATTTGAGAAAACGGCGAGGACGCAAAACCTGAATCTATAGTATTTGCAAGATTGTGTCCTGTCATTTCGGATTCCTGAGGCAAGCTGTTGCCGACCGATCGATCGATAATGCTTCCCTGTTCACTAATTGTTTCACTGCCTACACCATTATTTGCAGCCCGCTCCATTTCCCTATGTACAATTACCAAATTACTACTTTGAACATTAGTTAATTCATTACACAGTGGCGCTAACTCACTGCTTTCGTCTTCACTGTCATTTCTCAGTTTACTTTGGAGCCTAGTATTACGATTTTCACACGCCATTATTGTCACAATATTTCACACGATAACACAGAAAAGCACAATTTGAAGAGCAAAAATAAGAGAACACATCAACATAGCAGTGAAAATAATATCTAGTTAACTGCAGCTGCGAAATACTTGGTGCAAATCTACATGCATGCCACAACTGTTTTACTGTACAAGAATGAAAAACTACAACTACAAAGGAAATTCTCTCTATAATTACGCGCTAGCAATAAACAAAAGCTGCACTAATTGCACAAACTACAAGAAAAAATCAGAAGATTCCAGTGAAGTATCCTCGGCTAAGGGTCGACATATGAAACGTCCCCTTAGAACAATTATACATGACTGTGCTTAAACTGACACACAATATTTTTTAGCGCAACGCAATCTGACTTTCAAAAATCCCTACAAAAGAATGGCCATGACTAACAATAACCTATACCTTTCACAAATCACTTACCTCACAAAAATCTTCATTACTCGAACTACTGCAATACAGCGAGCGCCACTACTGCCAGCTAAATAAAAGATTCAAACTACGGAAGGCACTAACTACTGATAGGCATAGTTAGCAAATGAAAGATTTTAATAGAGAACAAACAATGTATTTACCTTAATAGTCATAATATATATAGCAGTTCATGACATCGAGTCTTACAAATTTCAAAACTCCGCCATCTCTCCCCCCACATCCACCACTGCTGGCGGCTCACCTCCAACATCGCAACGCTACGCCCTGTTAACATCCAGCTGCCCAACGCTACAATGGCGAGTATTACAACAATGCCAACCAGCCACAGACTGCACACAGCACAGCCAGTGATTTTCATACAGACCACTACGTAACGTTGCCAATAAGAAAATATAAACAGCCTACTTACTTAGCCCCCATGCTCCCCACAAAAAAATTTACAAATTTTTTTTGGGCACTGGCCAATACATATTTGTTAAAAGTTTTTTCAGAATTACAATAACAAAGAAATCAAATGCATACACTTATTGATACAATGTTGGTCAAAACTAAAATTTTCTCACAGTCCATAAAGACAGTCCTGATCATCCATCACAGCAAAATAGCAGTGTTTTTCTCAATGTCTGAGCAGTAAAAGAAAATGCACACGGAAGTAGTGGATTTCCATGCAGTCTTGAAGAAGTAGTGTTGTCCTTCCAACGGAAAGACAGTGCTGACTCTTGACATGCAGACAGGTAATGGGCCATAACAGAGCAAACCCACAGCAGAGTCAATCAAAGTTTTGAAGAATATTGGTAGGTAGGTCATCACAGAGTAGACTCACTGAAGTCCTGGTAGAGAGTATGGTATTGGTGGGCCACCAGAGGTGCAGACCCACTGTAGTCCTTGTAGAGATAATGGTATTGGTGAGTCAGAAAAGGCGTAGACCGACTGTAGTCCTTGTAGAAATAATGGTATTGGTGGGTCATCAAAGATGCAGACCCACTGTAGTCCTTGTAGAGATGGCCAGCAGCCATCTGTTGTGACTGTGCAGGTGCACAATCACCATTGAAGTGTCTTGCGGATAATATAGCAAGTCCACAACCACCACTTGTGCAATCACAAAGTTTTTGGAATTGTCCTTAGAACCAGCAATGCTGTTATCCAGTCCCTTGCTGAATTATTAACACATGTGCAAACACTAAGAGTCCCTACTTCTCACATATTGTCCATATACTGTGACCAACAGAAACGTGTGCAGTGTAATGGAACTTACAAGTTAATAATATGATGAGCTGGTGTCAACTACAATTTTATAACATAAGAATACAATTACAAAGGTACAAAAAACATCATTAAAGAACATAACAATACAGATAATAGTCATAATATATATAGCAGTTCATGACATCGAGTCTTACAAATTTCAAAACTCCGCCATCTCTCTCTCCACATCCACCACTGCTGGCGGCTCACCTGCAACTGCGCAATGCTACGCGCTGTTAACATCCAGCTGTCAAACGCTACAATGGCGCGTATTACAACAATGCCAACCAGCCACAGACTGCTCACAGCATAGTCAGTGATTTTCATACAGAGCACTACGTAACGTTGCCAATAAGGAAACATAAACAGCCTACTTACAATATGTGCAAGGACAAAGGGAGAGTAGTAAGACAGAAAGACCAAGGATGAAGGGCTCGGATTAAAAAGAGCAGAGGTCTGGGATATAGTCTTCCTCCCCTGCTGTTCAATCTGTACATCAGTCGAAACTTCTGAGGAGAGGGCACGGCTGTTGCCTACCAAATCCTGCTGCTGTCCGAAGTAATACTGCTGGAAATATATGGTGCAGCGATGTATTTCCACGTATCATGGCACAAAGCTGTTCTGCCGTGGTCACCTACGTGACCAAAGGCGGGGCCATGTCACAACAAACCTGAGCAGAGTGACTATTAAAACTCGCCACTCAGCCCCAGGCAGCACCATGTAATCGACTACAGTAGACGCTCTGTCATTTCCCACGCCAGTCATGGGTGCCATATGGGCCATCTTCATAATCTTCTTCTAGCAGCGTAGTCAGCCAACCGCTGGCTTGCAAACTGCTGTCAGAACTGGTGACTCAGTGTCTTGAGCCGATGCTACCAAGAGAAGACCTCCTCTAGGATGTCTTCATCCAGACGTACTCACACTACCGCGAGCCAAGCGTACGTGCAAGCGAGCGAGTGACTGAGGTGCTTGCTATCACTGAGATCATGGCGTCAGTGCGCACACGACAGCATCGCAGCGATAATCATGGATCAGTATTAGACTAGAATCCAATCAGTGTTCACATAGATAAAAGAAAGCTGGCAATGTCTGTTTATTTCGTTTATGAATGCATTAAGAAATACAACACGAGGATTTGGACTCTCTGAAGACTGCTGAAAGCAACTTTCGTGGCACTGTTTACGGCTTTAAGAGTGAATGAAGGTGAGTTCTTTATTTTCGAAAAAATGAACAGTTGTTTGCGAAATCAGCGGTAAAACAACAACTGTAACGTCAATGGCTTACCTTTACCAGGTACCTGAGATGTAGTTGAACTCTAATCGATCTGAAGCATCAATACAGAATCGACCTCACAGAACTGTGTGAAACAGTAACAAAAATTTGTAAAGCTGTGTGGGAAGTCTTGCACAAAAAGTGCATAGCTAAATTCACAGAAGATAGCTTGCAGAAAGACGTCAGGGGATATGAAAAGCATTCTATGTGATCTGGACAATGAAACCATCAACCCAAGTAGGAAGTTCCCATAACAGTAGTAGAAATGTTTCGCTAACTATAGACAGTACTGGCGAAGTACCTTGGGATGACAATGTATCTAAACCTGACCAGTAACAATCGTAGTGAACAGTGAATCAATTTATTTACCAACAATTCAATCTATACCACTACTTAAATGTCTGCAATTATGTATTTTGTAGCTGCAATACAGTAATGCATTGATTACACTGAAATGGCTGAGGTAACAGAATTAATTTTAAAATCTTACTTTTAACTGATGATTTGTTCATTCATATCAAAGGTCTCTCGCCAAGGAGCAAAGCATTTACCACTATTTCAAGTTTTAAATAGCTGCATTCGACCAAAGGCACCACCTATAGAACCAAACACGAAGGTACATAGTAGTCTGACAGTACACATATCTGTATCAACACTCTCCTGATTTCGTTCCGCAGCAAAACCCTCACAAAACTTCACAGACTCTTGAAACTATGCAGCTCCCTTCTTAATCGTATTATGATACTCCTTGCGAGATGTATCCCATACATCAGGGTATTTTTCACCCTTTCAGTGAACAATTCCCCATCCAAAATTGCTGCATCCATGTCAGGCTAAAGTCGTGTCCTACGTGAGCGACAGAAGCGAGCGACAGCGAGCGACTTCTGAGTACCCGACATTCCAGCGACAAGCAGCAACATCGGGCGACAACCTTGGGTGTCCTGCGTGTGAGCGCCCATCTGTGCTACAAGTTTGCTGCTTAGGGCCAACCAGCTGTTTCTATAAAACCGTGTCCTTAACCTGTAGAATACTGTAGCTGGAGAGTAAGGCTACAGAATTAGGTTTACTTAAGAAAACAAAGCGAAGAGGAATGCTCCACATGAAATTTACAAATGGAGGAACCTCCACAGGGGATTTCGTAAGTATCGTCAACTACAAAGCTCACCAAAAATATTAGGGAAACGTTTGGTGTACCTCGTTTTCTGTTCATGATTTCGAGCATCATTCAAAGGCACGTAGAACGTTTCTCTGATCTACTTATTTATTTTACACAAATAATTCCATGAAATATTTGAGTGATTTCTTCCATTTTTTATTTTTAAGTTTCATTCAGAAAGCATGATCTTACTGACACCTCGTTTGCCTCCCTGACGTACTTGAATCGAAGGAAGCCTTTTTGACATTAAAAAACCGCACCAATGTATCTTTTTATGTGCAAAATAGATAGGTCTTGAACAGATGACATTTTTGACACTTCATTTAAAGCAGCTTTTCGTGAAATATTTCAATTTTTTCTCAGCTTATTAATTAAGTATTCGTTCATTACCCTGATTACTATCAAGCAGTTAAATATTTTCATGCCATACTAGACCTCATGCTGGTCACTTTGATACCCCGTTTACCTGTTTCTCTCCCTTTGTTTACCTATGAAAATTTGGACAAAACCTCATGGTGTAAATTATAGGAAGTTTTGTTTACGCTGTGCTCACGCGTTTACAGTTACGTATCGAGTGTTAATCATATGATAAAATTGTCCTTTCTGCGAGCTGTCATTTACAAAAATCGTCGTTTCGATATCTTGTACCTTTTATGAGATACGACGATTCCCGAAATACAGGAAAGGTTCGGACGCGACGCGAGCGACCCGTCTGCAGATATAACAACCAATATCTCAAGAATGAAACGAGATATCATTCCGGTCTCAACTTTAAATACAATTTAGATATATTGGTTACATTTCATATGCAGTAATGTATGGCCTTAAATGAATTATACGGAAAGTCCACACAATGTGGTTTTACTTCTGCAAATTCTTAAAAATTTCGTACAGCCATGTACTCAATTTCGTGCAGCACAGTAACTATGACGAATAACGAAAATAAATTCTTACCTCTTTTATTTAAGGATATCAAGCTATAGTTTGCGCAAGATTAAAAATTTTTCACCGAATAGTTTTCTTAAAATCGGATGTTAAAAAATTCATAGCTGCCGCCGCGTCAACTCCACTGCTTTGCCAAGAAGACAGGTGGCTGTCGCTCTGTGTCGCGCGTGCTGCAGCCACAAGGTTCAAACACATTTGAATTCAAACGTCGCCAGTTGCAGCGGGAGACACGCAGCGACACAGATGTCGCTCACTTAGGACACTTCCATAACCACACCTGTGGTTGTGTTTTGCCGCGTGAAGCTGTCGCTCGCTTCTGTCGCTCACGTAAAGACATGGCCTAACGGCAGCTGCGCTATTCACCTACAAAACGACTGCTACTTCGCGGCGATCGGCGTGATCGCTGCAGTGCAGCTGTAATTGGCGAGCACAGTTCTCTCTTCGCGTCCTCGCTACAAGTTCGCAGCGTCACTGTCATAGTGAGCGCGGCTCCACTGTTTCACATCCACTGCTGATGCCAGCGAGGAAGCAGTACATGTGCATCGAGGGTACACTGACATAGCAACTGCACGCTGGAAGACTACACACACCATTAAGCCCCCAACACCAACCTCTGTATTGACGTCTTCAGGAATAAAAAAATGTTATAGTTAATTGGCTGATTACTCGTTCGCCGTGATACTGGCAAAACAAAACGCACAGTCGTTCACATGCCATTCTGGAACAGAACTGACCATTTGGCATTTCATTATATCCGCAGTCCCAACACCATTACGTAAGAAAAACACGCACGATGGATGAGGCAAGGAAATATATAGTTAGTTAGAGGTTTCATAGATATCTTTAACGATTGTTTTATGTAAATGACGTGGAAAGATTTAGTTTACGAAATATGTGTACATGATTAGTGTTAAAATTAATGAACACAATATTTTATAATCCTACTCTTGCAGCAACAGTTAAAAACAAGTTTTCTTTTCAGGCTACCAGTTTTTAAAAAGAAATTCGTCCATGGAATACAATGATTTGTCTAGGAAAAATGGTTTTAGGTAAGATTTAAAATATGTGCTTAGCTACCTGTAGTTGATTAAACTTTTAAAAACTTTTGTTGCTGCATATTGAACTAGTTTCTGACCCACTGGCTGCTTTAATAATGTGTAATAAATGTAATTTTCTTTTCTCTAGAGCTGTAGGTATGAATGTCATTTGTCTTATCAAATTGTGGTTGATGTGTTATTTACAAAGAATTATGTTAGCGAATATATTTATCGTGACTGTGCAGACAAAATGCTTAACTCCTTAACGAGGAACCTGTGGCTGAATATCATCTATTACTCTTACTACTAGCTTTTACGTACTCAGTACTTCATTTCTAAGTGATGAGATACTCCTCAAAATTATTCCATAAGACATTGTTGAGTGGAAATACGCAAAATATCTCAGGAGGTTGTTTTGTTTCTTTCCAAGGCCATCATTTATACCATGAGAAAAAGAAGCTGAACATAATTGTTTGAGAAGCTCTGTAGCCGGCCGGAGTGGCCGTGCGGTTCTAGGCGCTGCAGTCTTTAGCCGAGCGACCGCTACGGTCGCAGGTTCGAATCCTACCACGGGCATGGATGTGTGTCATGTCCTTAGGTTAGTTAGGTTTAATTAGTTCTAAGTTCTAGGCGACTGATGACCTCAGAAGTTAAGTCGTATAGTGCTCAGAGCCATTTGAACCATTTGAACCAGCTCTGTAATATGCTTTCTTCATTTCAAATTTTCGTCAACATGTACACTAAAAAACTGCAGTATTCTACACTATTTACTGATTCCTCTTTATATTTTATTTCCGTTGTTAGTATTACTCTATTACTCGAATAGGAATGAATATCATTTGTTTTCTGCAAATTTACAGAGAGTCAGTTCTCATATAATCACGTAATAATGCTTTGAAAAGCATCATTATCTCTTGTCTGGCTTTCTCTCTAATGGGACGTCCTATAAAATTAGCACTGTCTGAAATATACCAATCCTGCTTGTTGAATGTTAAATCGAACGTCATTTGCATATTCGTATAAGGAACAGAAGTGGACCCATAATTGAATCATGTGAGACTCCCTTTGTGGAGAAGCAGATTAGCACAGACAAAGAGGGTATCCCGCAATAAAAAGATCTACGAATAGTATCAAACACTGGACTTCAACTGAAGAAGAATTTCTGGCAATGTTTCTTCGAAGTACAGCATTGTTTGGAAGTGAATCATTGATTGAAGGAAAACTGGAAAAGAAGAGAATCGAAGCGTTTGAGATGTGGGGCTATAGAAGGATGCCGAAAATTAGGTGGACTGATAAGATACAAAATATGGGATTTTCCACAGAATAGGTAAGGAACAGAACATAGAAGAATGCACAGGATTATTTTACATGTAATGAAACACAAACATCTGCATCTACATCTGTATCTACACTCCGCGAGCCACCTTACAGCGTGTGACGAAAAGTTATTTGTGTACCAGTGTCACCTCCCCCCCCCTCACGCCCCCCCCCTCCTTTGCTGTTCCAGTCGCAAATAAATCGCGGGAAGAACGATTGTTGGTAAGCCTCTGTCTGGGATGAAATCTCTCTAATTTTATTTTCATGGGTCTTTTGCGAGATATACCTAGGAGGAAGCAATATATTGTTATACTCTCCTAGGAACTTACGCTATCAGTACATTACCAATAGGATACACAGTCTTTAGAACGCTTCTCATTAGCGTCCGCCACTGCAGTTTGCTGAACACCTCCGTGACGCTGTCGCGCTTGCTTAATGAGCACTCAGTGAAACGTGCTGCTCTTCTTTGTATCTTTTGTACTTCATCTATCACTGTTATCCGTAAATATTGGTCGAAAGAGCGCCTTGCAAGTCAGTTCCATTGGTACGGACTGCATTTCCTGAGGATTCTTCTAGCGAATCTTAGTCTGGCATCTTCATTACCTGCATTACTTTTATGTGTCGTTTCACTACAGATCGCTCCGAACGCTTCCACTGAGATATGTTTAGGGAACTGAGTGCTTCCAGCAATTGTTTTTTCAATCGTGTAATCGTACAATAACTGGTGTGTCTGCCTAAGTATCAGAAATACGTTACATTTCTCTATGTCGAGGATCAGTTGCCACTCACTGCGCCAAGCGTCGATACACTGCAGGTCTTCCTGCGTTTGGCTGCAATACTGTAGCTTTGGGATTCATCCGTATACAAGTCGTTATCCACTAGGGAATTTATGTGTATTGTCAAAAGCGATGGTAATGTAACGCTCTCGTGGGGCACACCCGAAGTTACTTTTACGTCGGAAACTTCTCTCTGTTCAGAATGACATGCTCTGTTCGGTTTGCTGGAAACACTTCAGTCCAATTACGCTGTTGGTATGATATTCATTTCACTAATATTTTGTTCACTGGGCGGCAGTGCGGAACTGTATCGAACGCCTTCCATAAGTCAAGGAATACGTCATCTACACTCCTCATGCTCATAAATTGGAGATAATGCCGATGCATGGTGAAACAACGCTCTGGTGGCTGCTTCGCGGGTTTAAATCACCTCAGGGTATGACCATGCGGTGAATTTGACCTGCGGTCGTCGCACGGTGGCGCTGGCAGCAGTCCACATACGCAGAGGTGTGTTGGTGCATGTCAGAGTACGGTGTAGGGAGTAAGTGTGCAGACGTTTTCACACGTGCTGATGGTGACTGTGTGTTAAAAACGGCTCAAAGAACACATATTGATGACGTTATGAGGGGTAGAATACTAGGGCGAGTGGAGGCTGGTCAAACACAGCAGGTCATAGCACGGGCCCTCTGTGTGCCACAAAGTGTGATCTCAAGATTATGGCAACGATACCAGCAGACAGGGAACGTGTGCAGGCGCTACAGTACGGGGCGTCCACAGTGTACAACACCACAAGAAGACCGATATCTCACCGTCAGTGCCCGCAGACGGCCACGGAGTACATCAGGTAGCCTTGCTCGGGACCTTACCGCAGCCACTAGAACAGTTGTCTCCAGACACACAGTCTACAGACGACTGTACAGACAAGGTTTATTCCCTCAGAGACCTGCAATGGGGCATTCCACTGACTCCTGGTCGCAGGAGAGCCTGTAAAGCCTGGTGTCAAGAACACAGTACACGGTCATTCGAACAGTGGTCTCAGGTTATGATCACGGATTTGTCCAGATATAGTCTGAACAGTGATTCTCGCTGGGTTTTCATCTGGCGTGAAGCAGGAACCAGATACCAAACCCTTAACGTCCTTGAAACGGACCTGTATGGAGGTCGTGGTTTGATGGTGTGGGGTGGAATTATGATTGGTGCACGTACACCCCTGCATGTCTTTGTCAGAGGAACTGTAACAGGTCAGGTGTATCGGAACATCATTTTGCACCACTATGCCGGCCTTTTCAGGGTCGCAGTGGGTCCCACCTTCCGCCTGATGGATGATAACGCACGGTCCCACCGAGCTGCCATCGTGGAGGAGTACCTTGAAACAGAAGGTATCAGGCGAATGGAGTGGCCTGCCTGTTCTCCAGACCTAAACCCCATCGAGCACGTCTGGGATGCTCTCGGTCGACGTATCGCTGCACGTCTTCAAACCCCTACGACATTTCAGCCACTGGTGCAGGAATGGGAAGCTATACCCCTAGCAGCTGCTCGACCACCTGATCCAGTGTTTGCCAACCCGTTGTGCGGCCTGTGTACGTGTGCATGGTGATCATATCCCATATTGATGTCGGAGTACATGCACAGAAAACAGTGGCGTTTTGTAGCACATGTGTTTCAGGACGGCTTTGTCAACTTATCACCAATACCGTGGACTTACAGATCTGTGTCGTGTGTGCTCCCTATGTGCCTATGCTATTAGCGCCAGTTTTGTGTAATGTCACGTAGTGTGGCACCACATTCTGCAATTATCCTTAAGTTATGAGAATGAGTGTACATGTACGCATATATTTACTGCTTTCTGGGTCTCGTGGACAGAGAGTGAACAGAGTTATACACGATCGTTGATTCCTTCTTAGAAGTTTTTCGGTCTCCACAAATTTCGTAAGAGATGAGCATAAAAATGGTGCAAAATTTTACAATAGACCGACGACAAAAATGTTGTCTGTCCAACAAGTCTTCTTTCCAACCATTAGGAAGCATGATTTACCAATAAGCACGTATACAGTTGGCGGTAGTGTCGCTTACCCAAGATATAAAAGGCAGCCAATTGGCGGGGCTGACACCTGTACTCACGTCACTCATGTGGAAAGGTTTCCGACGTGATTATGGCAACATGACGGGACTTACCAGACCTTGAACGCGGATTGATAGATGGAGCTAGATGCATGGGTCCTTCCATTTCGGAAAGCTTAGGGAATTCAGTATTCCGAAATCCACAACGTTAAGAGTGTGCCGAGAATACCAAATTTCAGGCATTACCTCTCACTATGGACAACACAGTGAGCGACGGCCTTCACTTAACGACCGAGAGCAGTGCTATCTCTGTAGAGTTGTCAGTGCAAAGAGACAAGCAACACTGTGCGAAAAACCACAGAAATCAATGTGGGACGTACGACCATCGTTTCTTGTAGGATAGTGCGACCAACTCTGGCGTTAATGAGCTATGGTAGCAGAGACCATCGCGAGTGTTTTTGTAGACACCACACTACCGATTGAATCGCCTCTCCTAGGCTCGTCACCATATCGGTTGGACCCTAGACTGGAAAACCGTAGCCTGGTCAGATGAGTCCCGATTTCAACTGCTAAGAGATATTCGTAGGGTTCCAGTGTGGCGCAGACCCCACGAAACTGTGGATTAAAGCTGTCAACAAGGAATTTTAAAAGCTAGTCTGGGCTCCATAATAGTGTGGGTGGTGTTTAATGGAATTGACGTCTTCGCGTCCAACTGAATCGATCATTGACAGGAAATGGTTATGTTTGGCTACTTGGGCACCAACTGCGGCCATTCAAGAACTTGTTTTTCCAAACAACGATGAAATTTTAATCGATAGCAATGCGTCATGTCACTGGGCCACAATTGTTGGTGATTGCTCTGAAGAACATTCTGGGCGAGAGAATGATCTGGCCACCCAGATGTACATCTACATCTACATGGATACACAGCAAATCTCACTTAAGTGCCTGGCAGCGGATTCATGGAACCACCTTCAAAGAGTTTTCTATTATTCCACTCTCAAAGGCGCGGAAAAAACGAACACATAATCTTTCCGTGCAAGCTCTGATATCCCTTATTTTATAGATGATGATCGTTTCTCCCTGTGTAGGTCGGCGTCAACAAAATATTTCCCCATTCGGAGGAGAAAGTTGGTGATTGATTTTTCGTGAGAAGATTCTATCGTAATGAAAAAACGCTTTTGTTTTAATGATTTCGACTCGACTCGCATCCGGGAGGACGTCGTTTTAAATCCGCGTCTGGCCATCCAGATTTAGATATCCCATGAGTTCCCTGTATCGCTTCAGGCAAATGCCGGAATGGTTTTTTTGAAAGGGCACAGCCGATTTCCTTTGCCATCGTTCCCTAATCTGAGCTTGTGCTTCATCCCTAATGTCCACGTGTCGGCGGGACGTTAAACACTTGTCTCCTCCTCCTCCTCAATGATTTCCACCCCAAATTCCGTACCTTGTCCGTGACACTCACTACCTATTTCTCGACAATACAAAGCGTGCTGCTCTTCTCTGATTTTTCATGATGTACTCCGTTAATCCTGTCTGATGCGGATCTCATAAATGCAGCAGTACTGCAACAGTGGACGGACAAGCACAGTTCAGGCAGTTTTTAACAGATCCGTTTCATCTTTTAAGGGTTCTGCCAATAAAATGCAGTGTTTGGTTAGCGTTCCTCGCAACCTTTCCTTTGTGTCTTTTCGAATTAAAGTTGTTCGTAATTATAACTCCTAGGTATTTAGTTGAATTTACGGCCTTTAGATTTGATTTATTTATCATACAACCGAAGTTTAAGGGATTCCTTATAGGACTCAAGTGGATGACCTCACACTTTTCATTACTTAGGGCCTGTTACCAATTTTTGCACCATACTGATATCATATCTTAATCGTTTTGCAAATGGTTTTGATCTTCTGCTGACTTTACTAAACGATGTACAACATAACGCGCCTGCTAAGATTTTTTTCCTAAATCATTCATAAAATAAAAGAACAGCAGAGGGCCTATAACACTACCTTGATAAACGCCAGAAATCACTTCTGTTTTACTCGATGACTTTCCGTCAATTACTACGAACGAAGACCTAGAAAACCACGAATCTAATCGCACAACTGAGACGATATTCCCTAAGCACACAATTTGATTATAAGACGCTTGTGAGGTACGGTGTCAAAAACCTTTGGAAGTCTAAAAATATGGACTCAATTTGTCAACTCTTCTCGATAGTACTCAACACTTCGTGTGGATAAACAGCTAGCTATGATTCACGAGAATGATGTTTTCTAAATCCCTTTTGACTATGTGTCAATAAGCCGTTCTCTTCGAGATAATTGATAATTTTGTAACATAATATATATTCCAAAATTCTGCTGCATATCGGCGTTGATGATTTGGGCGTGTAATTTAGTGGATTATTCCTATTGCCTTTCTTGAATACTGACGTGACCTGTGCAACTTTCCAGGCCTTGCGTACGGACCTTTCATCGAGCGAGCGGTCATATGTTGTTGTTAAGTGTGGAGCTATTGCATCTGCATACTCTGAAAGCTGTCTAATTAGTATACAATCTGGACCGGAATACTTGAATTTATTAAGTGATTGGAGTTGCTTCACTACTCCGGAGATTTCTGTTACTCATATTGGGACTATTTTATTGATTTAACAGAAGACCAAACCTTCTTTGGATTTTACGTCAAATCGTAAACCAGAAATTTATTTTCGAATTCGTTGAACGCTTTACTCATGGCCCTCTTTACGCTAAATTTGGCTTTGTTTAATTTTTTTTGTCTGTGAGGCATTTTTTACATTGAAGTTCTCTTTGTTTTCGGAGCAGCCTTATAACATAATTGTCGAACTGTGTCTGGGAAAACTTCAAATGTGTAGAGAGAGCTGCAGAGAGAAAAAACTGTACGGGATGATATCTATTCTTACATATCGAAGAAACGAGGAGGTTGGGTGTAAGAGCTGCTCTGATATGACTGATTGATTCAGGGGAGGGGACCAAACGGCGAGATCCGCGGTCTCATCGGATTAGGGTAGGACGGGGAAGGAAGTCGGCCGTGCCCTTTCAAAGGAACCATCCCAGCATTTGCGTAAAGCGATTTATGGAAATCACAGAAAGCCTAAATAAGGATGGCCGGATGGGGATTGAACCGCCGTGTTCCCGAATGCGAGTCCAGTGTTCTAAACATTGCGCCACCTCTCTCGGTGCTACTCTTAGATGAAACACAATAAATCTACACCTAAATATGCTCTCTGCAAACGAGTGTGAAGTGCATGACACAGCCTGCTTTCCATAGTACCATTTATTAAGATTTCTTCCAGTTCCAATCACCTATGGAACTTTGGAAGAGCAATTGCCTAAACGTCGCGGTCTGTGATTTAGTTGTCTAACTTTGTATTCACGATCCTTTGTTGTTGTTGTGGTAGTCTTCAGTCCTGAGACTGGTTTGATGCAGGTCTCCATGCTACTCTATCCTGTGCAAGCTTCTTCATCTGCCAGTAGCTACTGCAACCTACATCCTTCTGAATCTGCTTGGTGTATTCATCTCTTGGTCTCCCTCTACGATTTTTACCCTCCACGCTGCCCTCCAATGCTAAATTGGTGATCCCTTGATGCCTCAGAACATGTCCTACCAATCGATCCCTTCTTCTAGTCAAGTTGTGCCGCAAACTCCTCTTCTCCCCAATTCTATTCAATACCTCCTCATTAGTTATGTGATCTATCCATCTAATCTTCAGCATTCTTCTGTAGCACCACATTTCGAAAGCTTCTATTCTCTTCTTGTCCAAACTATTTATCGTTCATGTTTCAATTCCATACATGGCTACACTCCATACAAATACTTTCAGAAATGACTTCCTGACACTTAAATCAATACTTGATGTTAACAAATTTTTCTTCTTCAGAAACGCTTTCCTTGCCATTGCCAGTCTACATTTTATATCCTTTCTACTTCGACCATCATCAGTTATTTTGCTACCCAAATAGCAAAACTGATTTACTACTTTAAGTGTCTCATTTCCTAATCTAATTCCCTCAGTATCTCCCGACTTCATTCGACTACATTCCATTATCCTCGTTTTGCTTTTGTTGATGTTCATCTTATATCCTCCTTTCAAGACGCTATCCATTCCGTTCAACTGCTCTTCCTAGTCCTTAGATGTCTCTGACAGAATTACAATGTCATCGGCGAACCTCAAGGTTTTTATGTCTTCTCCATGGATTTTAATACCTACTCCGAATATTTCTTTTGTTTCCTTCACTGCTTGCTCAATATACAGATTGAATAACATTGAGGAGAGGCTACAACCCTGTGTCACTCCCTTCACAACCTCTGCTTCCCTTTCATGCGCCTCAACTCTTATAATTGCCATTTGGTTTCTGTACAAATTGTAAATGGCCTTTCGTTCCCTGTATTTTATCCCTGCCACCTTCAGAATCTGAAAGAGAGTATTCCAGTCAACATTGTCAAAAGCTTTCTCTGAGTCTACAAATGCTAGAAACGTAGGTTTGCCTTTCCTTAATCTAGCTTCCAAGATAAGTCGTAGGGTCAGTATTGCCTCACGTGTTCCAATATTTCTACGGAATCCAAACTGATCTTCCCCGAGGTCGGCTTCTACTAGTTTTTCCATTCGTCTGTAAAGAATTCGCGTTAGTATTTTGCAGCTGTGACTTATTAAACTGATAGTTCGGTAATTTTCACATCTGTCAACACCTGCTTTCTTTGGGATTGGAATTATTGGGGGCCGGACTCGATACGAGGCGGAAGGGTATGCTCTCGCGGACGAAGGAGGAAAACATGCGGACTCGGTTACCAGCGGCGCCGCCGGTCTACCTCCAAAGACGGGGGCGAGTTTGTGGGGGAACTGCCTGATGTCAACTCCGGGCGTTGCTCGTCGCATTGCTTCGGTGCCTGTTTTCTCCGAGAGACCCATCCCTCGACACCATCTCCAACAACGCTCTGCATCGAAGGTGTAAGTGGTTTTTGTGCCTTCGTTTCGTTGAACGATTTGCGTTCCAGCGAGTGTACTTGTCTGTTCGTTGCCGTAGTGTACGTCTTGGTGTAAGAGCAGCCGGCAAGGTGTGTGACCACATGGTGTCCAGCAGTCACTACCTCCTTTAAAATATCAGTGTTCCCAAAAGATGTTGTATCTGTAAAGTATTCAGGATAGTAGGTTGTAGTCTAGTTGTAATTTTCTGCATGCCGAGCTTACACTATTGGCAGCTACATCGCAGACCTACGCAACGAAATTGAAGTGCACAAAACCTAATATCGTAGTGAAGTTGTGCATTTTAATAACGTGATATTATCTTGAAATTATTTCCATTTCATCTTTGTACACACTGTCGGCCTTTATCACATGTGGAAATTTTGACAAACCATGAAAGTGTAAAGGTCTGATACTGTATTTTCAGCATTCTATTTGTGAACAGTTCTTAGTTTAAATGTTTTACAGCATTGGTATTGCTGAAAGACTTGACTCACTTTTATTTAAAGCATTTATTGGTCCTTCATTGATATTGTTTATTGATCTGTTAACTTATATTAATTGATGTTTGGTTGGTGTTTGCCGTGTTTTCTGCGGTCTGTTTGTGTTCCAGTTTTCTGCGAGTTGGGGTTTGTGGGAGCGGCGCCACGTTCTGCTTCGGTGCACAGAAGCTGTGACATGTCGTCTGATGGGAAGTGAGTCCCAGTTGGGCCCCGGGGTTTAGGTGTTGTTTAGGACGGCTGGTCTGCTGCTTCCGGCATTTTAAGTTAAGTCACCTTTTGCCCAGGGCAGCCTGGCGTCACTGCCCGTTTGGTAGTTATTGAACCTATTTTATGTATACGTAAAAAAAGGGAGCTTTTAATTGGCTTGGGAATCAGTTGTATTAATTAACTTGTTGTGCTCCTTGTGTTATTTGGGTACGAAACGAACTGGTCTGTGTTGTAAATCACTTTCATATTGTAGATTACTGCCTTAAAAAAAAAGGAGACTATTTGTGCCACCTTTGAAATCACCTTCAGGTTGTAATTTGTGTCTTAAGTATTGAAATATCCGTGGTTCATCTTTTAAGTACGTTGTTGTAACTGTTTATTATGATATTGTCTTAAGAACGGCCAGGTGTTGATTGCCTCTAATCTGTTTTATAAAAGCTTGTTTTGATTAAATTGTTACTAACTGATTTGATAATAGTTGTGTTAAGGGGTGATATAGCACGGGCTTTGACCTTCCATGCTAAGTGTACCCCTCATCCCGACTTCCTAAGTCACACTGGTTATTCTTGATGGTGTCGAATGGATCAAAGAAACCTGTAAAAATTTGCTCTGCCCTTCGTCAATAGCCACAGTAAGTTCAATTTAGAATGGGTTTTACACACTTGAGCAATATTCTACAACGGTTGTAACGAGTGTTTTCGAAGCAATTTCCTTTGTGAATCGATTGAATTTGCCCATTGGCCTACCAATGAACCGTATTTTGCCATATGACTTTACCTATGGCTGAACCTGTGTGGTCGTTCAGTTCATTTCCCTAAAAACTGCAACTCGTTTGTATTTTAGTGGTGAGACACTACGTTTTTTCGTTTTGTAAACTGCTCAATTTTACATTTCTGAACAACTGAAGCAAGTTGTTAATCCATACAGTATTTTGAAATCGTATCAAAAACTGTTCGGATATTTCTGCAGCTTGACTGTACTTCATTACACATTGCTGCTTTTGCGAAAAGTCTTACTTCCTATTGAAATTGTTTGTCGTGTCATTAATACACAATATGAGTGGAAAGGCTCCTAAAAATTTTGCTGCGGCATGAGTGAAGTAATCTCTAGATGTGCTAATGTCTCTCCATCCATGATAACCTCAGTCCGGCCACAAATTTGGCTTGATACTTAACATGATTTTATTTACGGTAATGTGGTATGGTAAGTCTAAAGTCTTTCGGAAGCCAGAAAATACTATATTACCCGAGTGTCGTGATCCATGACTTTCAAGATGTCGTGACAGAAAAGTGCGAGTTACGTTCTGCATGACCGATATTTTCGAAACCTGTGTTGATTGGCGAGCAACCCTTATTCTCTTCGAGCTACCTCTTAGGGTCAAGTTTAGAATATGTGTTTGTATTAATGTCAAAGATACTGGATACTATTTTTCGGATCACTTCAGCTTTCCTTCTTTAGACGGGTGTTTGCAGAGTGCATAGTCAGGTGTAGATTTATTATGTTTTATCTCAGGGTAGCAGCAAGGGTAGTGTAACGGTCCGCATCAAATCAATGAAGTGACGGAAAACCTTCACTACTCATTTTAATGGAAATTAACAAGTAGATCTGAAGGTCAGCCGGCCCGAGTGGCCGTGCGGTTCTAGGCGCTTCAGTCTGGAACCGCGTGACCGCTACGGTCGCAGGTTCGAATCCTGCCTTGTGCATGGATGTGTTTGATGTCCTTAGGTTAGTTAGGTTTAAGTAGTTCTAAGTTCTAGGGGACTGATGACCACAGATGTTAAGTCCCATAGTGCTCAGAGCCATTTGAACCATTTTTGATACTGAAGGTCAACAGCTATGATGCTTCGTCCATAAATAGAGTTTTAGGATGAAATAATGATAATTATGTTCATAAGAAGGACAAGGAACCACCTACTCTGTAAGGTTAGCATTCGTTTCTAGAGCTACAGACTGCATTGCAGAATTCTTCGGAAAAGTTGTATGAAGACCACATCTTTCAGTCAAATCAAAATACTTTTTCACAGCACAAAACGGGCACACCTGATCTGTTCCAGATTGTGCATGTGTATGATATGATACGTGGCTGTGGAAGTCTTCAAAGGCGAAACGTGAAAGGCAGTAAAATAATGTATTAGAGAGTGCAGTTTTCAACAGAGGAATGGGAAGAGAACTGGTGCGAAATACGTTTAAGCAAAATAAGAGTAACAGCCGAGGAATGCAACATTTGAAGACGGGAAGTCCGAGAAGATGCAGAGATTTCAAGGGAAAAAAATGAATTTCAAATGAGACGACGACTGTAGGCTTCCAAGTTCTTGGTGTCCCGCCATGAAGGAAATAAATACCTAGACATGGCCCGTGGCGAATACAAACAGCTACTACTCTGCCACGACATTATCGCACATAGCCTGAGGAGGCCATTATCGGAATCACGCGGTGACGTAACAGAAAACAAGAACAGTGGTGAGTGAGGAAAACGCATTACACTGTGAAAGATTTCTGACAGTTGCGCATATGCTGTCAAACGTATTAGAATGTCCTCGTGAAATATCACAATAAAAACTTTCGATAAGCCGACCTAAGCGCCTTCATTCCCAGGTGCAAAAACATTATTGTCAACTAATGTGAAGCATGAATATAATATTTAGATAAACATTTCCTACTCTGTTATAATGATGTTCCACTAACAACCAGAAAAATTTCATGTAATAACATTTCTAGAGAAAAATCGTGAAGAAACTTCCTTTTATAAACGAACATGACCTTCTCTTTATCGGTGTGCAGCTCACTGGGGACAACAGAATATCCTGAAGAGGATCCCAGTGGAGGGTTCGAAACGTCGATTGTGTAAGAAGAAAATGAAGAAGAACGTGATGTGTCTAAGAACCTAGAAGATCTTACCTTCGATGACAATGTCGGACTTACATAAATTAATGCAGTCCCTTTCAATAGCTCAACAGGTTTTAGGTGTTGGTGAATATTTATTGTGTAGTTGCAGTCCAAGGTTTTGTTCCTGACGTTCTGTACAGAACTGTGTAGGACATCTTCATAAATGCTCTTCGTCCCACTGAGTCTTTTAGACTGATTTTTATGCACATGAAATGTTTAAACATCACGTCTAATCCTCTACCACAGCCCTCTTTCGTAGTAATTACGCGTTCTTCGACGTTCGACTTGTCAGTCGGCAAGACTCAGCTGAACCACGAGCGTCTCTGAAGATGTACACCACATTTCTTGATGAAGTAACTGGAACAAAAAAGTGTTGTGGATCACGACCATATGGCACGGAAAATTCATCAGCAGCTGAAGGCGCCCATTCACAGGTCGATCAATCCGCCAATCTCACCCTTCCCATGCCGAGTGGCTCTGACCGGACATGTTCGCCTTTGTGTGGACGATTTTATAGCGGTTTGGTGAAGAGCCAGAGTGCGTCGGCTCCACCGGTGCACAGCTACCTAACAGTCTCCTCCTCTACCTGCCACTTCACACTTCGTCCTTTTCCCTTCTGTTTTGGCATGGGGAAAGCTGAAGAATCGTTAGCGCTAGAATTTCACCAGGAAACAAGTCCCGCCCACACACCCCTCCGGAACAAGTCCCGCCCATTCACTCCCGGTTTTCCCGGTCTTTATTCGGCACCTGGGTGTCGTTTCAGTTGACCCACGTGGTTTTCCACGTTTGGCTGCACTTGGAGTGAATGTTAAATTAATATCTTTTAAGGTCTTAAGTTTTGCCAGAGAGTTACGATACGTTACAAAAAAGTGCACAATTGGCCTCAGCTGTGCCAGGTACTTCCACAGCAAACATAAGAGAAAACGATTTAGCACTGAATTCTTTAAATACCAGAACTCAGTATTCAGATGAATAGCCTATGAAGGAACATACTTCTATGTCAGAAAACGCACCCAAAACTATAACAGGGAAAATCTACCCTCAAAGAATAATTTTCTTCGAGAAAGAGGAACCACAGTATACTTGACACTTAAGTTTCAGAACTCAGACAGTATATGTGAAACAAGCTCCAACGTTCACTATACTTCCAGATGGCATCAAAATTACTTTGTTCTTGCTAGATCGATCCAAGCTGTTTTTGCGTATTATTCACTGAATAGTTTTGCCGAAGTTTTAGGAGTGGAAGAAGAATTAGCACAGCATGAAGGACGATTTACAGCCGTGAAACACTGCAGCATTTATTTCCTCCATAACTGCTCTGTGACGAACATACACATCATCATTATTGTTTTTAAGAAATGGATTGAACGACATTTACGAAATCAACAAATCTTTTGGTTAAAAACAGACAGGACAAAGAATAACGACAGATTATTTTCCTAAGACATTTGCAACATTTGGGACACTAATCACACAGAAACAGCCAAAATTCTTTATAACCTGGTTTATAATGCGCAGGTATGGCATTGGAAGAATTTACAAGTTGAAATTGATCCATACCCAGGCAAATACTAACGAAATATGTCATATAAGCAAATATCTTACAGCTTTCATGAGGCATTTCTACTTTATGACATTTTCATATTCTTTAATTTTCGTGAAGTACTATGAGGGCGTACATAAACAAAGCGACTTTCACTTATTTCTATATAACGATGATTTTAGACAACAGAGTTAGTCGACAGCATCCGTGGCTTTACTACCGACATGACAGATTCAAGACCATTGTTTTCGCATTGTATGTTTACTCTGCTGTTGCCCTCAAACAAAACGTATTATAATAAGTGAATTAGTTAATGAAAATTTGTCCTTATTGCCCTTAAATAACATCACGTTATTTTTGTTTTCTACTGCTGGCGATGCTTTCAAATCTCTATAAATATTTTTATTTCTTTAATAATGCACATTCATATTTTATTACTATCCAGAAAAACTTAAATTTCTTATCATTACTGAATTTCATCACAGTGTAACATGTGTTGGACTGTGACGATAAGAACTTTGATGTACCACAAGACTTCGGGATTGCAGCCGGATCTCGTCGACTTCGTTCCACGATATTTCGGCTGACAACCTTACAGCCATCTTCAGGCGAGTGTTTGACACTGGAGATTGCTAGTGCAAGTCGCTCTATTTATACGAAAATGTGCCGCAAGACGCGCATGCGCAAGTTACCGTTGCATGCGCGCCACTTGTCGATTCCAAGGCCCTCTACAATATTACTGCATCTACGAAGCGCAAACGAATGCGTGATACAAGTGAAACATGCACGCAGACGTGTCCAAACCAATAAAATGCAAAATTTCAATATTAAAATTACTTGTCGCCCGACATGTTAGAAGCCATAAAAAGTTTTCTTTTGGTTGATATTAAAGAAATCAACGGGTCCCAGGCCTTATTCGATTGGAAGCCGCCACGACAATTAATGAGATTTTCCGCCAAACTTACACTCCTGGAAATTGAAATAAGAACACCGTGAATTCATTGTCCCAGGAAGGGGAAACTTTATTGACACATTCCTGGGGCCAGATACATCACATGATCACACTGACAGAACCACAGGCACATAGACACAGGCAACAGAGCATGCACAATGTCGGCACTAGTACAGTGTATATCCACCTTTCGCAACAATGCAGGCTGCTATTCTCCCATGGAGACGATCGTAGAGATGCTGGATGTAGTCCTGTGGAACGGCTTGCCATGCCATTTCCACCTGGCGCCTCAGTTGGACCAGCGTTCGTGCTGGACGTGCAGACCGCGTGAGACGACGCTTCATCCAGTCCCAAACATGCTCAATGGGGGACAGATCCGGAGATCTTGCTGGCCAGGGTAGTTGACTTACACCTTCTAGAGCACGTTGGGTGGCACGGGATACATGCGGACGTGCATTGTCCTGTTGGAACAGCAAGTTCCCTTGCCGGTCTAGGAATGGTAGAACGATGGGTTCGATGACGGTTTGGATGTACCGTGCACTATTCAGTGTCCCCTCGACGATCACCAGTGGTGTACGGCCAGTGTAGGAGATAGCTCCCCACACCATGATGCCGGGTGTTGGCCCTGTGTGCCTCGGTCGTATGCAGTCCTGATTGTGGCGCTCACCTGCACGGCGCCAAACACGCATACGACCATCATTGGCACCAAGGCAGAAGCGACTCTCATCGCTGAAGACGACACGTCTCCATTCGTCCCTCCATTCACGCCTGTCGCGACACCACTGGAGGCGGGCTGCACGATGTTGGGGCGTGAGCGGAAGACGGCCTAACGGTGTGCGGGACCGTAGCCCAGCTTCATGGAGACGGTTGCGAATGGTCCTCGCCGATACCCCAGGAGCAACAGTGTCCCTAATTTGCTGGGAAGTGGCGGTGCGGTCCCCTACGGCACTGCGTAGGATCCTACGGACTTGGCGTGCATCCGTGCGTCACTGCGGTCCGGTCCCAGGTCGACGGGCACGTGCACCTTCCGCCGACCACTGGCGACAACATCGATGTACTGTGGAGACCTCACGCCCCACGTGTTGAGCAATTCGGCGGTACGTCCACCCGGCCTCCCGCATGCCCACTATACGCCCTCGCTCAAAGTCCGTCAACTGCACATACGGTTCACGTCCACGCTGTCGCGGCATGCTACCAGTGTTAAAGACTGCGATGGAGCTCCGTATGCCACGGCAAACTGGCTGACACTGACGGCGGCGGTGCACAAATGCTGCGCAGCTAGCGCCATTCGACGGCCAACACCGCGGTTCCTGGTGTGTCCGCTGTGCCGTGCGTGTGATCATTGCTTGTACAGCCCTCTCGCAGTGTCCGGAGCAAGTATGGTGGGTCTGACACACCGGTGTCAATGTGTTCTTTTTTCCATTTCCAGGAGTGTATTTCCACGGATTCCTTAACAACTGAATCCCAGAAGGATCTCGATGGGGCCAAGATTTTCGTGGCAGAATAATCCATAGTATGTCCTGTGGAAATACAATGTTCGGCTATGGCCGACTTACTGGGCTTGTATTACGCATTCGTTTGCGCTCCATAGATGCAGTAATATTGTAGAGGGCCTTGGAATCGACAGGTGGCGCGCATGCAACGGTAACTTGCGCATGCGCGTCTTGCGGCACTTTTACGTATAAATAGAGCGACTTGCACTAGCAATCTCACGCCATCTTGACCGGTTCACCGCTTGGTGCAACCAGTGGTTGCTCAAGGTCAATCCCTCCAAAACACAGGCGATCATTGTAGGCAAAACCGCCCCTTCCTTCCGCCTCCTTGATTTCTATTTCACCATCTATGGCCGTCCTATCGCCCTCACTCCCACCCTTAAGTACCTTGGCGTCACCCTCGACCGTCGCCTCTCCTGGACTCCCCACCTCCGGACAATCCAAGCCAAGGCACGCTCCCGCCTCAGTCTCCTCAAGCTCCTCTCCGGCTGTACGTGGGGTCTGGACCCCTCCACCATCCTCCACACCTATAAATCCCTCATCCGCCCTATCCTTTGCTATGCCCATCCGGCTTGGATCTCCGCCCCCCCCCCTCTACCTTTTACAAATCCCTCCAAATCCTTGAACGCCATGCTCTCCGCCTCGCCTATCGCATATGTCTCCCCTCCCACACGCGGATCCTCTACGATCTCCTCCCCTTCCCCCACCTTCTCCTTTTCCTTGAAAGGATATGGATCCTGTACACCTCCCGTTAACTCAATCCTCCTCACCTGCTCGTCTCCCCGATCCTCTCCCACCCCCGCCCGCTGCCGCACGTGTAGTCCCACGTCCCACCCGGTCTCCATCTCTCCACCCTCCTTACCCTCTCCCAAGGTGGCTTCCGCCAGCTCCCCCTCCCTGATGATGTTCTCCTCCCTTCCATTTACCCCTCTATCAACTTTGATCCTCCCCCCCCCACTTCCTGTTTGCTTTCCTTTAGGCACCCTCCCTTCCTTCTCTTTTCTTTTCCCCCCGTCCCCCTTCCTCCGCTCCTCTTCCCCCGGGCTTCCCCTCCCCCTTCCTCCCTCCCCCACTCTCCCCTGCCTATGGCATCTTTGCTCTCCCCTCTCCCTCTCCCACTCCCCTTCCTCCGCCTCCTCTCTTGGCAGGTCCCCAGACTCGCACACGCTCAGTGAACATTCGCGCGCCGGAGATCATCGCCATCAGTGTCTCGTGTATGTGCCTTCGTCTGTGTTTAGTGTTCTTTCGTCGTCACGCCTCCACTGTTTACGTGTGCCGTCGCAGCAGTCGTCCGTGTTATGTGCGCCATGTCAACAAGCGTTAGTGTTTTTTTTCGTCCAGCGTGAACGGCTTCATGTTTCTTGTTTTTGTATCTACATTTTGCCTGCCGTTTCTATTGTATTGTTTGTGTCACCTATCTGTCATCTTATTATACCACTTAAGGCTGAAGAGCGGCGTAATATGCTGCTGACAGCCCGCCTTGTATGAGGTGCTCAAAATTACAATAAAGAAAAAAAAAAACTAGCAATCTCACAGCATTCGAGGGTTGGATTCCCTCACTTCCTCATCGAGGACTCGCACTGCCTGGGCTACTCTCAGGGTGTATCTTCGACGTGGAAGAGCCACAACCGTGCTTGTCGCGTTGTTGCCCGTCTCCACGCCGTCCGTGCTGCCCGCCGCCGCCGCCGCCGCCGCCGCCGCCGCCGCCGTCGTCGTCTGTTCGCCGCCGCTCGGTGCTTGCCGCCGCCGCCGCCGCCGCCGCCGCCGCCTGGTCGCCGTCTGTCGGTGCTCGCCGCTTCCTCTTCTGCCGCCGCCGCCTGGTCGCCGCTTCTTCTGCCGCCGCCGCTGCCGCCGCTGTCGCCGTCTCTTGGTGCTCGCCGCTTTTGCCGCCGCCGCTGCCGCCGTCTCTCGGTGTTCGCTGCCGCCTGCTATCATGGGCGCCCCAACTACCACCATCATCTACACCTCTCCTTCACCTGCCCCCACTGCAACGTCATGGAGTGCTTCCTCTGGGATTCACCTGTCTCACGCACCTCCCCTACTCACAGTCTCCTCCCCATCTATCTCCTCTCCATCGCTGTATCCCCACCTGTACGTCACCCCTGCTCCTATCCCTGCTGCTGCTCCCGCTCCTGCCTCTGTCCCTGCTCCCAACCCCCCTCCCGCTCCTGTCGCCCGCCGAGATGACTTTCCCCCTCTCCCTCCTGCGACTACCGCTGCTTCCCCTGCCGCCCCGCCCGCCACGCCACAGTCGCCGCCACAGAGCGCCCTACCCTCTCATCCGGTGCTACTGCCTCACAGGAGGGCCCTGCCTCCCACCACCTCCCCATCCATCCAGTCCCTCATCCCTCCTCCCAGGCAACACCCGCCAAAAAATCTTCCAAACGGCCCAGTGGCGACCTCTCCTCTACTCCTTCATCCAAAAAGCCACTGCCTGCCCCACCTCCCACTGACCCCGCTATGGATACCACCCCACCTCCCTCCTCTCCAGCCCCCTCCCTGTATACCTTTGTCCTAGCCAACCCTGATCCGAAATTCCTGGATGCCCGCACCCTCACCCTTGAAATCCGGAAGTACATCCCCAGTGCACCCATCACCCAACTTATCCCTCGCAGAGACTCTGTTCTCATCAAGTCTCCCTCTCCGTCCTCCGATACTGATCTCCTCCGGCGTGTTCCCCGCATCACCTTTGGGCCCCACGCATCCCTCACCCCATTCCTTACATCCTCCTCTCCTCGTCAACCCCAACCGCCTCGTCGTCCGCTGACCCTCACTGCCGTCATCACAAAACTCAGCCCTGTGGTCACGGAGGCTGAGGTGTTGGCGGAACTGAATGCCCACCCCTCCCTGGAGGTCTGCTCTGCCCGCCGTATTTACAACTCCTCTGGCCCTACTTTCCTCATGCGTATCCTTACAGAGTCCGCCTCCTCTATCGACCACCTCCTCACGCAGGGAGCCCTGATTTTCAACCGCCACCACCCTGTTGACCTGTCCCGTTCCCCTCCTCAATCCTACCGCTGCCAGCGTTGTCTTCTGTACAATGACCACTTCACCCAAAACTGCAAGAACCCATCCACCTGCCCCCATTGTAAAGCCTCCCACTTCCTCAAACAGTGTCCCAACCTCACCTCCCCCCCATCCTGCAACACCTGCAATGAACCTCACCCCACCTATTCCTCCAAATGCAAAGCCAAGCCCCCTCCCACCAACCCTGAACTCACTGTCCCCGTTCGCCCCATTGACCCACCCATCCACCCTAACAATTCCCTCCGCCCTCCCCCTACAGCAGAAGACATCATTCGGTTCCTCACCATCGTCCTGCAGAACATCCACCCCTTCCAGCGCCCCCACACACTCCAGCAGATTTCTCTCGCTGCCCGCTCTGTTTTCCTCTTAAACACCTACGCCACATACTCCCACAACCAGGCCCACTTTACCTCCACCCGCCTAGACACCCTCGTGTAAGCCCCTCTCTCCCCTTCCCGCACCCTTCCCACACCCAACCTCATGGCTCGTCAACAGTATCATCTCCTCTACCTCAACATTCGCTCCCTCCCTGCAAACAAATACCTCTTCATGCATACCCTCTCCCAGCACCAGGTTGACTCCTTCATCCTTAATGAAATCTTCCTCCAACCCCACCATGTGGTCCGCATCTCCCCTTATCTCCTTCACTGCACTGACAATCCCCGTCCCCTAGCTCGAGGCGGGGTCGCTATAGGCCACCTCAGGCATCTCCCTGTCTGGCCACAACCCCTCCTTAATGACCCAACCGAACACCTTCTCCTCAGCCTCTTTTTTCCCTCCCTCACCGTCACCTGTACCACTATCTATATTCGCCCCGCAGCTCCTCTCCTCTTTGACTTCATTTCCCATGTTGACCGTACCTTCTCCACCTATGTGATAGCCGCTGACCTCAACATCCACAGCCGTGACCCTGCCACACTTCGGCAGTGGCATCAGTTCCTTGCCACCCTCCATGGTGACCTTGTTCCTCTCCCACAGCACACCCGTCCTGAAAGTAACTCCACCCCTGATGTTATCCTTCCCCCAACCTCCTTGGTCACATTGCCGTTGATGTCCTCAATCCCGTCGGTAGTGACCATCTCCCTGTCCTTCTCACCATCTCCTCTACCCACCCCCCACTGCAGCCACCCGCCCAACTGCCCCTCCAAAATCTGTCCATGACTACCACCGTGCCAATTGGGATGCCTACCGAGAATCTATTGCCTTACAGGTCGAACGCCACCCCATCACTTTCCGCCACCCTGATGACATCATCCATGCCTCTTCCTTCCTTCAGAAGACCATCACTGACACTGTGGAGGCTCATGTCCCTACCATACTCATCCACCCTCACCGCCCTACGCTTCCTCCACAGGCCGTCCTTCTTCTGCGTGAATCCCGCAGGCTCTACCGCTCCTTCCTCCGCACTCGTGACCGGGATACTCTCACCCACCACCGGCAATTACAGCGACATATCTGGAACCTCCTTACAGCAAAGAAACGCTGGGACTGGCGTCAGACATGCACACGCCTCAACTCCACCCTCCCTGTCAACTCCTCCAAGTACTGGTCAGCCTTCCAATGCCTTACTGTTAGCCATCCCACCCCGCATTACCCCATCCTCCATGACGATAACCCTTTCCTGACAACCTCAGTAAGGCTAACCATTTTGCTTTCCACCTGTCTGAGGTCTTCTCCATTCCTGACGATCCCCATTTTGATTACTCCCTCTTCCCCACGGTCCTTGACCGCACTGACACCTCTGTCCCCCCACTCGCCCCTAGCTTCCAGTACTTGGATCAGTTACCCCCCTCCGACATCAACACTCCCATCACCACGCAAGATATCACACTCGTCCTCCGCTCCAAACGCAACACCTCCCCTGGTCATGATGGCGTCACCTACCGTCACCTCAAGGAATCCCCTCCATCCTTCCTGTCTGTCCTTGCTACCCTGTACAATGTCCTCCTCTCCACTGGATTTTACCCTGACCTGTGGAAGACTTCCTGTGTCCTGCTGTTCCCTAAGCCTAACAAACCCCCCTCTTCTACCTCTTCCTATCGTCCCATCTGCCTCACCTCCGTGTTCAGTAAGGTCTTTGAGGCCATCCTCTCTCGCCGTATCTACCGCCACCTTCACCAGCACCGCCTCCTTCCTCTTACCCGATGTGGCTTCCGGCCTTCCTTCTCTGCTGACGACCAGCTCCTTAACCTTACCCATCTTCTTTCCCTCCAACTTAACTCCCGTCGCTCTGCTATCTTTGTTTCCCTTGATCTCCAGAACACCTATGTCCGTGTCTGGCATCCTGGGCTCCTTTTCAAACTCCAGACCTATGCTCTCCCCAGCAACTTTGTCTGTCTCGTTGCTTCCTTCCTCTCCCATCGTCCCTCCTATGTGACTATCAACAATTCCAACTCCCGTACTTTCTACCCCTCTGCCGGCGTGCCCCAAGGTTCTGTCCTTTCCCCTCTCCTCTATCTCCTGTACACTGCTGATATGCCCACACCTCCCCCTCCTGTTCATTTTCTCCAGTTTGCTGATGACACTGCCTTCCTAGCCCTTTATCCTACCCTTCAACGGTCCCAACGTACCCTCCAAACCCACCTTGACCAATTCACCACTTGGTGCAACCAGTGGTTCCTCCATGTTAATCCCTCCAAGACCCAGGCGATCATCATAGGCCGCACCACCCGCTCCTTCCACCTCCATGATTTCTTCCTCACCATTTATGGCCGTCCTATCCACCTCACTCCTACCCTCAAATACCTTGGCCTCACACTCGACCGCCACCTCACCTGGACTCCCCATCTCCTTACCATCCAAAACAAAGATCACAACCACCTCCGCCTCCTGAAACTCCTGTCCAGCCAGACATGGGGTCTGGATCCTTCCACCATCGTTCACACCTACAAATCCAAGATCCGCCCCACCTTTGTTATGCCAGCATCGCTTGGATTTCCGCCCCCTCCCGGTTCTATAAAGCCCTCCAAATCCTCAAACGCCATGCACTCCGCCTCGCCTTCCGCATCCGCCTTCCGTCCCCCATGCGCATCCTCTATGACCTCATCCTTTTCCCCCACCTTCTCCTTTTCCTTGAACACATCCGCACACTATATATTGTCCGCCGCCTTGATCCCCCTCACCCCCTGGTGTCTCACTTCCTCTCCACTCCCAACTAGTTGCCGTGCCTTTACCATTGTGTCCTTCCCTCCCTCCATCTCCACACCCTCCATCTCCTTTCCCAACACAACTTCCACCGTCTACCCCTCCCGGATGATGAGCTTCTCCCTGACATCTACCCTTCCTACCAACTCTAACCCCCTCTTCCTGCCTCCTCCTCAGGGCTCCCTCTCCCCCCTCCCTCCCTCTGAGCGGATTTCCCCTCCTACTCCCCCTCCATCTCTTGTGCCTTCTTTCAGAGTCTCTGCGCTCGCTCTTGCCCTGTCTTCCCTTTTCCTCTCCCGCCCCATGTGTATCCTGCCTCTTCGTGAACCCACGGTTGCCCCTCCTCTCTTCATCCCGCCGCTTCCCCAGCTGCCCCATGCTCTCCCCTCCTTTTCCATCCTCTCTGACCTTTCCCTCGGCAGGTCCCACCTGGTAGTTTTATTCTTCGTCGTGTGTGCTCCAAGTGGGTTTTAAGTGTGTTGTTTCGGAGTGTTTTTAATACTGTGGCCAACATTTAACCTGTGCATGCGCATCCAGTGTCTTCTCTGTGTTTTAAGAATAGCCAACTGTGTTTTCTAACTTTCTGGTGACTTTTTTAACTGTCCCCAATGAACGTCTACGTGTCAGTGTATTTTTACCTCCATTTTCTCCCCTTACTCTGTTTTATGTTCCCCTTTTTTATCTCCTCATGTATGTATTATTTTATTCTTGTTTTAGTTGTCATGTCACTCGGCTGAAGAGCGGCGGATTGTGCTGCTGACAGCCCTCCCCTGCCCATATGGCGCAGGGGAATGAAATCGCAATAAAGAAAAAAAAAAACTAGCAATCTCCTCCTCCCTTTCTCCCCACTCCTCCCCCGGGCTTCCCCTCCCCTTTCCCTCTCCTCCTCCCCCTATCTCCTCAGCCATTGGCATCCTTGTTCTCCCCTCTCCCCCACCTCACCCTTATTCCCCTCTTGGCAGGTCCCCGGACTCGCTCACGCTAAGTGGACATTCGCGCGCCGGAGATCATCGCCATCAGTGTCTCGTGTGTACCGTTGTGTTTAGTGTTCAGTGTTCACCGTCAGACTCCATCGTTCACCCGTGCCATCATTATCTTCAGTGTTTGTGCTTCGTGTCAACAGTTTGTAATGTGGATTGTCATCGAGTGTGAACGGCTTCATGTTTTTTTGTGTTCATGTGTCTACTGTTTTTTCGCTCCGTTTTGTTCCAAGTCATGTATCTTCTCTGTTTTTATCATTGTACTATCTTTGGCTGAAGAGCTGCATATTGTGCTGCTGCCAGCCTACCTGTTCTATTCTCACAATAAAGAAAAAAAAAAACTAGCAATCTCCAGTGTCAAACACTCGCCTGAAGATGGCTGTAAGGTTGTCAGCCGAAATATCGTGGAAAGAAGTCGACGAGATCCGGCTGCAATCCCGAAATCTTGTGGAATATTCGATACGCCGGGAAAATTTCAAGAGTCACATCAAGTACCTCTTCGGGGAGGTGATAGCATCTAACATCCAGAAGTTGGATAAGTTACGAAACAAACGTGTGAGATTGTTAAGTGCTTCATGTTTCTTACTGAAATTCCGGGATAATGGCCTTATTCCGAAGTTTGCCAGAGTGACACATTTTATCAAGACCGCCGCTGTGAAGTTCATCACACGTAAAACAAGTTTAGCCCTTGTGAAGGAGAGGATACGTTTCACCCGCCGGGAACTGGACATGGTTTAGAAAGAGCTGTTTTATTTGCATATGGAGATTGCATCTAATCTTCCTTCCCTCTCCTGCGAATGGGTCGATGGTGTAACATGGCCCAAATCAGACTGGGTCCGTCAGGAGTATTCTTTAAGACAATCATCGAAGTTCGACCGACTCTCAGCAACGTCACGACAAGAAGATGTTTTTCGACGCTCTGTGGTAAATTTCACGGATAAGGATTTAGACAACGTGACACTGTCTGTACTTGGGAAAGGTCTGAACTTCGCACCGACACCTAGGACCTACCTTTAACAGATTTTATAAGTGCTGTTGAAGAAGCTGTCAGGCCTCTATCCAGTGAAGCAGCAGAAGAAATCAGGCGGGAAACATGTCGCGCCCTTACGAGAACTCGGCCTCAGAAGAGCAACATTTCTTCAATGGAAAGGCCTGCGCTGCGCAAGTTACGGGAAGATCCTCAGACGGTGGTCTTTCCGGCGGATAAGGGGAATGCCACTGCGCTGTTGCCACGTGGTATGTATGATCTGAATATATATATTTTGCTGTATGAGGCAACGTACAGGAAGCTTGATAAAGACCCTACTCGGAGAGTAGAAAGGAAAACGTCAGTGTTGCTAAACTCCTCTTCTCTGCCTCAAGAAGTTGTGAAAAGATTGAGACCTCACAGTTCTGTTCCACCGAGGTTATATGGTCTTCCAAAGATCCATAACGATAATGTGCCCTTACGTCCCATAGTGAGCTATGTCAGTGCTCCGACATATGATTTATCTAGTCATCTGGCTTCGCTATTGAGACCTTTTGTTGGCAAATGTACGCACCATATTCGCAACTCTGCTGACTTTATCAACAGACTGAGAACACTACAGCTGAAGGATTCGGACTTGTTAGTAAGTTTCGATGTCGTTTCACTCTTCACGAGGGTCTCTCTTTTTGATTCATTGTCACTTATCGGGAATATCTTTACGGCCGATATAACGGCGCTGTTTCACCATGCCCTTTCCTCTACTTACTTTCTATTTAATAATGAATATTTTGAGCAACTGGACGGTGTTGCCATGGGTAGTCCTCTGTCCCCTCTGGTAGCAAACTTTTATATGGAAGACTTTGAGGAGAGGGCTCTCGATTCGGCGATGTTGAAACCAACAGTCTTCTGGCGGTACGTGGACGATACCTTTGTAGTGTGGCCTCACGGTGAAGAAGAGCTGTTACGGTTTTTACAACATCTGAATTCCATCCACACAAACATTCAGTTTACGATGTAAGTTGAAAAGGATGGTTGCCTACCATTTCTGGACGTCATGGTTAATGGCAAGGTGGATGGGTCATTGGGGCAGTCTGTCTATCGAAAACCCACGCATACGGACCTGTACCTGCAGGCGTCAAGCTGTCATCACCCGTCACAAACTATGGGCGTCCTTCGAACGTTGGTGCGTAGGGCACATGTCGTGTCTGATAAAGACAGCCTTGCAGACGAATTTTGATGTAGATCTTCCCGTCTGCGGAACTGGCAGCTGTTTAGGGGAGGGCCTTACACTATGGATAGGCATGGAGGGGGGTGAATGTGTGGGACTTGTTCCGGGTGAAATCCTAGAGCTAAGGGCACGTGGAAAGCTGCCACACGATTGGGCACAGGTATGGTCCGCTAGGCAGGGGCAGTGTGTCCGTACGCAGTCACACGGGTCATTGACTCCCTCACCGGGGAATGTGGAGGGGGTTGTGGAGCGGCTATGGGTGGGGGTGCGAGGGGTAGCTGACTCGTCGCCCTGTGAATTGGCGGATTAAGACAGCCAGTACTGGAAGTCTTCATTGTGTGAACAGATATTGGCACCATAGTCATTCCGCATTCACCAGGAAAGGGCTGGTCGTCTCGGTTGACTCTACCCGGACTGTGCTGGTAGGGAAATCTCAGCATTGCCTCCGCCGCACCCGGCCTCCGCCTACGCTACGGCGACTTGCCGTGCGCCATGTAGCCGACGGCGCTGGGCTGGGTCGGCAGTCGTTAGCAGGCCTCGGGGCCCTGGAGCAGAACTAAAAACTGAGCGGCGCTCGCCGCGCCGTGCTGTGGCGCGACCGCTAACGACTCGGCCGGAGCTTGGGGCACGTCATTTGAAAGGGAAATGCCGCCTCGCCACGTTTTTGCGGCCTGCAGTCGGACATGTGCCGCCCGCCACCACCTGCTGTTCTCCGCACTGCCCCGCTGTCTCCTGTCCGTCGCTCAAGGGACCTGCGGGAAGTTCGGACATAAGGCTGAAGCCGTGAGCGACGCAGCACTCTGCGCTTTTCTTCCCAGCCCACAGAAGCTTGTTGTTACACGTCCTTTCTGATTCAGTGACTGGACTTACTTAGCTGGACTTTTATTAAATTCAATATTGGCCATTAACCCTCTGCTTACCACCGAATGAAACCTCTGCACGCAAATTATGACGTAATCACATAAACGTTTTATACTTTTAATTTGCTTGGTGCTCGCCGTGTTTCCTGCGGTCTGTTTGTGTTCCAGTTTTCTGCGAATTGGGATGTGTCGGAGCGGCGCCACGTTTTGCTTCGGTGCTCGGAAGCTGTGACGTGTCGTCCAATGGGAAGTGACTACCCGGTTGGGCCCCGGCGTTTAGGTGTTGTTTTGGACGGCTGGTCTGCTGCTTCCGGCATTTTAAGTTAAGTCACCTTTTGTCCAGGGCAGCCTGGCGTCACTGCCCGTTTGGAAGTTATTGAACCTATTTTATGTATATGTAAAAAAGGGGCTTTGTTTTGGGTCGTCCCACCATTCTTCTCCGTTTGCGCACCCGCAGGAAGGTGGTTATTTATGAATTGGGTGGTCCATTTTCCCTTGTGGAGTTGGGGTGGGTTAGAGCAATCTGTGGTTCGGGTTGTTCAGTAATCCCCTTGTCAATCTGCCATACATTAACAGCTGCCTCTGTCATGTTTGTCGGATTCGGTGTTAACGAATTTTTTGCTTAAGCTGTAAAGGCCGAATTTCGGAAATATGTTTTTATCTTGCCTATCATCTTGCGATGTGGTACATGTGTAATGTAGAGCGTGTTGGTACATTTTATGTAAAATTGCACGTCATGGATTTTATTTAAATGGTCATTTTAGTGTATAAAGTTGCCACCCTTCCACCGTAAGAGTTCTATCAAAAACATATTGCATTTTTGGTGGCAAATAATTTTTAACCTCAGTGTTTTAAACCATTTCCTTCCCTCTTACAGGGTGCATAGTTTATCTGTTTGTGTGAGTTGTTAAAATTTTTAGTTTAAAGTAATGTGGTGTGTTGCAGATTTGCACCAGTGTAGTCTTTCAGAGGTTGTTGAGAGCGGTCATGACTACTGCCATGTTAAAGGGGAGCGGCAAGGTTCTCAGCCCGAAAACGAATACTATAGAAATATATATATATATATATATATATATATATACTCCTGGAAATGGAAAAAAGAACACATTGACACCGGTGTGTCAGACCCACCATACTTGCTCCGGACACTGCGAGAGGGCTGTACAAGAAATGATCATACGCACGGCACAGCGGACACACCAGGAACCGCGGTGTTGGCCGTTGAATGGCGCTAGCTGCGCAGCATTTGTGCACCGCCGCCGTCAGTGTCAGCCAGTTTGCTTTGGCATACGGAGCTCCATCGCAGTCTTTAACACTGGTAGCACGCCGCGACTGCGTGGACGTGAACCGTATGTGCAGTTGACGGACTTTGAGCGAGGGCATATAGTGAGCATGCGGGAGGCCGGGTGGACGTACCGCCGAATTCCTCAACACGTGGGGCCTGAGGTCTCCACAGTACATCGATGTTGTCGCCAGTGGTCGGCGGAAGGTGCACGTGCCCGTCGACCAGGGACCGGACCGCAGCGACGCACGGATGCACGCCAAGACCGTAGGATCCTACGCAGTGCCGTAGGGGACCACACCGCCACTTCCCAGCAAATTAGGGACACTGTTGCTCCTGGGGTATCGGCGAGGACCATTCGCAACCGTCTCCATGAAGCTGGGCTACGATCCCGCACACCGTTAGGCCGTCTTCCGCTCACGCCCCAACATCGTGCAGCCCGCTTCCAGTGGTGTCGCGACAGGCGTGAATGGAGGGACGAATGGAGACTTGTCGTCTTCAGCGATGAGAGTCGCTTCTGCCTTGGTGCCAATGATGGTCGTATGCGTGTTTGGCGCCGTGCAGGTGAGCGCCACAATCAGGACTGCATACGACCGAGGCACACAGGGCCAACACCCGGCATCATGGTGTGGGGAGCGATCTCCTACACTGGCCGTACACCACTGGTGATCGTCGAGGGGACACTGAATAGTGCACGGTACATCCAAACCGTCATCGAACCCATCGTTCTACCATTCCTAGACCGGCAAGGGAACTTGCTGTTCCAACAGGACAATGCACGTCCGCATGTATCCCGTGCCACCCAACGTGCTCTAGAAGGTGTAAGTCAACTACCCTGGCCAGCAAGATCTCCGGATCTGTCCCCCATTGAGCATGTTTGGGACTGGATGAAGCGTCGTCTCACGCGGTCTGCACGTCCAGCACGAACGCTGGTCCAACTGAGGCGCCAGGTGGAAATGGCATGGCAAGCCGTTCCACAGGGTTTGCATCCAGCATCTCTACGATCGTCTCCATGGGAGAATAGCAGCCTGCATTGCTGCGAAAGGTGGATATACACTGTACTAGTGCCGACATTGTGCATGCTCTGTTGCCTGTGTCTATGTGCCTGTGGTTCTGTCAGTGTGATCATGTGATGTATCTGACCCCAGGAATGTGTCAATGAAGTTTCCCCTTCCTGGGACAATGAATTCACGGTGTTCTTATTTCAATTTCCAGGAGTGTGTATATATATATATATATATATATATATATATATATATATATATAGTTATTTCTGCCTATGAATAAATTGTAACTTGATAATTACAGGGTGCTTTCTGATTATAATTTTAAATCTGTTTCAAAACAAAGAAAAAGGGGATTTTAGGAATAAAATTTCCATTTATTAAAAAAAGTATTTTAATTTGTTTCATCAGTTACTCTATGGCAACTACTTCCGCGTTCACATAGTGTGATTAAATGTGTTAATGTTCTTAATGAATCGCTAGTAAATAAAGTAAATTCTTAAGAAAAGGTTTCGAAAGTAATTTCAAGGTTCACGATTCAAAGTGTTCTTTTCAGAGGTCAGATCAGAACTAGTCATTCAATGGAATGGACTAGTTCTTTTTAATGACTCACCACTCACTCACAAAATAAGTCAAAGGAAGGGACATTGCCTTTTTAAGTTATGTCACTAAACCCGTATTTTTATCAGATTTGGTCCATTTTTGAAATACCATTCCGTGCCGAGTTCCTTCCCCAACCCCCCAACCCGGTGGGATTGATGACCACGCTGTTTGGTCCTCTGCCCTCCCCTCAACCAACCAACCAACGACAGGCGCTGGAGCAGATTAATTTAAAAATGTTTCGATGAATGGAATGAAGATTAGACAAGTGTTCTAACCCCAGTGGAGCGTGATTTGAAGAGGACTGAATGCTTGTTATTAAAAAACTGAATAAATAAATTTTAAAAAGTTTGGTTTCTTTTGGGTACCACTCACATCGAAAGCCGAGAACAACCACGTGACTGAATGTGATTATTCACACAACATTCGCGCCACACATTTCGTAAATTTCGTAACGCAAGTAATGCGGTTGAAACAAAGTGATAGATTAATACTGTCAAATATTTGCTTGTATTTTGTGAAAATTTCTCGAACTAAGATGACAAACGTTTGAGCCACAGCGACAGTGCAGTGGTCAAGAAACCCTCGACCGTGCCGGCAGGCGCCCACCCACAGATGTGCGCCGTGAGGGAAGCGCACCAGCTGCCGGCCGATAACCGCGGCGTCCCCTTGTTTTTCCCGTGACAGCTCTCTGAAAGAGCCGGCAGAGGCGCTGCTGACAGGAGACACTGGACTGGCGCCTGGAAGCGGCAAACTGCGCCTCTGGGAGCACTGAGCCCCCCCCCCCCCCCCCTCACCAGAGGCAGCCCGCGGAAAAATCCCGGCACGTCTGCCGCGCACAATTCTGCGACACGGGAGCGCCCTGCTGCGTGTTCCCGAGGCTTACTCGTTCGTAAGGTCACCAGTGCTGTATTACGCCTACAAAAATTACATGCGTATTGCGAGCTGAAGGCTGGAGACAGGAAGTAGTAGTACACCTCTCTCTCTTTACTTTATCTTACCCTGCCTACCTTTCTTTGCTGGGGCTTAAAAGCAATGCGAGATGCGAATTGGTCTAGGGTGCTCACGTTAAATTCCTCCCAGATCTATATTGTCGTCCTATTTCATTGAAACGGCATTTATTTGGTACTCTTATGTACGTATGAGAACCAACAGGAGTCAATAAGACTGGAAGACCAAGAGTTAAGAGCTCGCATTACAGAAGGTGTAAGGCAAGGATGCAGTCTTTCGCACTTAGTGTTCAATCTGTACACTGAAGAAACAATGACGAAAATAATGTAAAGGGTCAGAGACAAGATTAAAATTCAAGATGAAAGGAATGGATGATAAGATTCGTAGCTGACACTGCTATTCTCAGTGAAGGTGAAGAAGAATTACAGAAAGTGCTGAATGGAATGAAGAGTCCAGTGAGTACAAAATGTGAACTGAGAGTATATCGACGTGAGACGAAAGTAATGAGAAGTATGAGAAATAAGAATAGCGAGAAACTTATCATCAGAATTGGGGATAACATAGCAGACGAAACTAAGGAATTCTGATACCTAGATAGCAAAATAACCCATGCTGGACGGAGCAAGGAGGACGTTAAGCACAGACTATCGCTGCCAAAGACAGCATTCCTGGCCAAGAGAAGTCTGCTAGTAACAAACATAGGCCTTAATTTGAGGAAAAATTTCTCGAAGTGTTAGTTTTCGGCACAGCATTGTCTGATAGCGAAACATGGGCTGTGGGAAGACCGGAACAGAAGAAAATCGAAGCATTTGAGGCGTGGTGCTACAGAAGAATGTTGAAAATTGGTGGTCTGGTAAGGTATGGAATGAGGAGGTTCTCTACAGAATCAGTGAGGAAACGAATATAATACGAAAACACTGAAAAGAAGAAGGTACAGGATGATAGGACGTCTTTTACGACATAAAGTAACAATTTCCATGATACTAGAAGAGACTGTATAAAGAAAAAACTGTAGAAGAAGACGGAGATTGGAATACATCCAGCAAATAATTAAAGACATAAAACGAAAAGAAAGGCACATGCCCTATATCGGTGGGAATACAGACGCTAAATGATCACTCATTACATGTACTATCAAGTTGTTGGGAAAACTGGCATTGCCTAGGTATTTATTCAATCTAATCTTCTGTTAGTCCCTTTCCTCTAACTTTCTCTGTCATCTCCTCCTGCCCCCTGTCTCTACCCACGTCCTCGTTCTCCCACCTCTCTTTATCGATCTTCCCTGTCTCAGTCTATCTACTCTTCCCACCCTCTCTCTCTCTGTTCAAGCCCTCCTCCTCTGTGTCTATCATCTCCTTCCAGCTCTCTCGTCCATCTCCCCCTACTCCCTTTCTCTGTCCATTTCCAACCCTTTCTCTGTTCACCTGCTCATCCACACTCCCTCTGTTTATTTCTACCAACCTGCTCTTTCTGTCTCTTTCTTCCCCTCTCTGTCTGCCTTTCTTCTCTTCCCCTTTTATCTCTCTACCACTCAATAATCATCCCCAGCCCAATGCTTTTACCCCTATTGTATTTCTTTCCATTTAGTTAGTAATGTGTGTATCAAGTTTGGCTGAAATCGATCCAGGGGCTTTGGAGGGGATATTGAACACATTCATATGCATCACACTGTTTGCTGCACACATATGTTTCTCATTCTCTGGTGTTTTGCACGGTCCGATTCCAGAGAAGATGTTAAATTTATCTGTGGTAATCCGCTGTGAGGCTTGATTTTAGGTTCCAAAACATGCTGAAACATTTACTGGCTCCCTGCAGTGCACACTCTCGCGACCTGGCTGACACTATGAACAGCACAAATAAGAGACAAATTGCACTTCATGCTTTTCTAACTCTTCCACCTCAACTATATACAGGAAACAATTACCAACAGGTCGTTTTCGAAAATTTTTAGGTCACTCCTCATGTACACCCCCTTTCGTAGTGGAATGACGAATCTTACTCTCACAGTATTGTTATAAACTAATGTACCTAACAAATTTAGTTGAAGTTGCTCCACATATATCTGAATATGCTTCAGTGTCATCTCCTTTTCGTTCTCACTCCTCCGAATCTTTAAAGAACGCAACTTCACTCTCTAACAGCCTCACACTTCTGACTACTTTAAAAATGGGTTAATGTGTTAAGTATTTGACGTCAAGCATCAAAGCAAGAAAAAATTTAGAAAATACTTGAAATAATGTTTAAAGTTCGTTTTAAATCTTTAAGTGCTCTTATTATCAAACACAGAGCGAGTGCCGGGCGCTGATGACCGCTCAGTTGAGCGCCCCACAACTGTAGCCTCATCACAGGACGAGTGTGGCGGGCGTAATCTGCACTTCATTTAGGGGAGCCTAGTTTTTCACGCACCTCAGTTCTTATGACGACATATCTCCTGAACTACGTGTCGTACATGACTTAATTTTGCAGATACATTCAGTGGTATATATGGATACAGTTCTCTAAATGTGTAGCAGGTAGAGTTGGTAGTAAAGAAGTAATAAATTAAATCGTCATGCCTGATGTGGGAGTTTTTCACGCATCTCATTGTTTGTGACGTCATATCTCCTGAAACATATGTTGTACAGTGACATACTTTGGACGTCGTTCAGTGGTATGCGAGCATACTGTTTTCTAAATATTTTGCGAATAGATGTAGTAGGAAAGAAGCAATAATTTAAAATGTCATACCACATGCAGCAGTTTTTCATGTATCTCAATGTTTATAACGTTACATCTCCCAAACTGTGTGTCTGACAATAATATAATTTGGCAGGCAGGTTTAGTACTACGTGTGCATAGCGTCTGCATATTATGTTACGAGTGGAGTTAGTAGGAGGGAAGTAATAAGTTAAGAGGAGTAGGACGTCAAACGGCCGACTTGGAGCAGGAGAGGTCCCAAAGGACATTTTAATTTCCACTGTCTATATTTTTATAAATAAATAAATAAAACGTTGTCAGCATTACTACGAAGGATTCAAATTACACTCATAGCAGTGGAAGGTCAAAACCATAAAAAAATTTACATGTGAAGTTTCATCATTTTTTCACTAACTATTGGTTGCATTTGTTGCTATAGGTACACTTTTCTTCATAAGTAAGAGAGATTCTTTGACGAATTTTGCACAGCATAGAAACCATACCTACAGATGTACGAAAGTCTAGAATGTTCCAAATCTATTAAAAACTATGGTGATAATTGAGATAATTAACTATAAAATTTGAATTTTTTCTAGGCATGAAGTGTAAAATCTAACAGCTCATTCACTTTTTCATAAATTAAATAAATTCTAGAGTTTCATACACCTGTAAGTGTGGTTTGTACGCTGTGCAAAATTCATTGAAGGATCTCTCTTACAAAGAAAAGTGTACCTACAGCAACAAATGCAGCCAATAGTAAGTGAAAAAATGATGAAATTTCACAAGTAAAAAAAATTACTTTGTCATGATTTTGAACTTTCACTGCTGTGAGTGTGAATCCGGAATCTTTCCTGGTCTTGCAGATAAAATTTTATATATTTATTTGTAAAAGCATAGTGGACATTAAAATGTCCTGTGGTGCCTCACCTGCTCCAAGTCGGCCCGTTTGACGTCCTACCCACCTATAACTCTTATGCGTGATGCGGCTATTTTACTGCATGACGACGAAATTTATTAAGGGCTAAAGCTTCTTCTTTTCATCATTTTGAGGGAGTTTCTTAATGGTTTGAAACTACGTGTAAAATTAGTTGAAAATTGGTAAGTACTCTCATTCTCAAATACTGGATGAATGTCGTCTGTACATTTGCATGCACTTCGTCACGCTTCATTTTCATTCCCATCCCCCACCCCTTCGAGAAGTAGCTAATACTTACCACCACAGTGCTTCTTTACAGATCCAAAATGGCGTTTCTACCAAATTTGGTAGCAATCTATCCAGTAGTTTAGGAGGAGTAGTTGAATATATACATACATACATATATCCACCCATTTTTATAAGATACTAGTGAGTTAGCCCAGATTGGAAAGGGAAGCATTAAGTATCTACAGGCAGACGACTTGTATGGTATGACGTGTTTTTTTTGCGGATCACTGCGTAGCGTTAAGAATAAATTTCAGAGAACAACGTTGAGTAATAGAATATCATCCTTCATATAACTTATCCGATGTAAGCAGCGCACGGGTGGAAAGTAGCCTGAGGCATGAATGTTATGTGATCCATGTTGAATTGGGGTTTGAGTGACATCTCACGGCAATAATGGAATCACATCGTGATGTCCTATAATGGAAACTGGCAGGGGTGATACAAATGAAAGAAAAAATATGAAAAAACTCCAGTGATGTACTTGTTAAATATGTTTTACAGCCCACCTCTAGTGAAGAGTACTTGTAAGTACGTACTACGATGCATTATTGAGGATTCATGGCCGCAACTCTTTGTCGTGGACTCTTCCTGGCAGACCTCTTCACCACGTCACTGTATGCAAACGAAACAAAGTTGGTCAACCAAGTCTTCGGAAAACGTTGTACTTACAGCATAAAAAATGAAACATTACGTATTTTGGATTAGTATTCTGTTTCGCTATATAATTTTTGTCAAACAATTGCGATGAAACTACTGGTTGAAAATATAAGATTATTTCAGATTTTAAGTCTCAGATCACAGCCTGATGATGTGGTGCTTATCTTTCCTTTGTCCGTCATATTTACTACGATACTTTGAAGTTGAATAACTTACTGCCCATTGTTCGAATGATTTGCCGCAAATTAAGAGTGTGAATTGTTTTGGTAATCTGAGGAAGCATAAACTGACAATCTGAAATTAATACTACGTTAAAATCCAGAATGAGAAGGAACGTGCAGTCAGTTTTCAATCCCCAACTTTTCAGTTTCCAGCAACACGCTGCACCGGAAAACCACAAATCCCGCTTGCTGTGTTCTCGAGTCCATGCTGCTCTTTCGAGTTCTGGCGGATGTTTCCTAGGTGTCAATGACATCGTTTTCAGAACATAACTTTAATTAATCATAATTCAGACAATTTGTACAAAATATTTGTAAATAATCTACAGAAACCTCCCTCTTAAATCAGTGTATCTGTTGGTGAAAGCCGGACCAAAATCCCTACAGCAGTTCTTGAGATTAGCTTGCATATCCAGATGGACATGTGTAGCTGACTTCGGTTTATATATTTAGAGAAGAAAATTCAGAGAAAGAGATTCAACATATCATGCTAAAATAATACTGGTCTTGCGGTTTGAAAGCCGCCACATGATTTTGATTGCTACTGAGTGGTGCTTCTTCATTCTCGTTGTGGAGACTTTCATTTTTTTTAAAAAAGTTTGGATTGGGATTGCAGCCCGCGGTTGTAGTTCCTATGAATTTTAACTTGAGTGAGCCACTGCTTTTAGTGGCCCAAAACTAAAAGTCCTTGGAAATATAAGTTTACCAGCATCGAAGTCACGGCTAGCACCCTTGAATATACATCTGACTCTGATAATAATATTCTGCCACAGCAGGGCACTGCTCAGTTTCAAAGTGTACTAAATGGCAAGCTAAGAATAACCAACAGTTTCAAATCCGCGTAGCAATCAACGAAGAGAGAGAACACTGCACTTAATTACAGGAAATAAAACCAGAATCTTTTCAGTTCATTTTACTCTATAAAGATAAAGATAGACTGCTGAGAAAAATGTGTATATTCTGTGTACAACGCCACAGGCACTGCTACTAAGGGGATTAAACTTGTTCTGGATGAATTTAGGATATAATTTTATAGCAAGAACACAACACTTTTAGGAATAGTGATCATCTCCCTTTAATATCTAAAAGATTACTCATAGCAACAAAACCAAGCACCACAGTAAGAGAGGAAAGGAAACACACAGTTCTGTTTTTTCACATTAACACTTCCCCCAAATTAAACTGTGGTGCACTGAACAACATTTAAATAAAAAATAAGAATTCAAAACAGGTTAGTTACGAAGTCCTATCTTTGTACACATTGCTTTAAATTTGTTTGATTTTAAAAGTTCTGTAAACATGTCACCAAGTTGATTTTCGGAACACACATGGCTCCTTCACTTGGACAACGAACTCCGCTTCAGTGGTGGATAGTGCTACTGATTTCTGCAGTTGAGATGTCCACGATACAGCCGGGTCCCCAATCACTGAAACAAAACCATTTGTTGATCGTCTCGTTTTAGTGTTGCCGGCAAAGTCAACATCAGCATAGGCACAAAGTTTACCGCCAGATGAAATATAGAAGAGACCTCAGTCTTATGTACCACGAAGATATCTGAAAATGCGTTTTACAGCGTTCCAATCTGAAGAAGTGGGTTTAGCTACGGATCGAGCAACTTCGAAAACAGCAGAAGCGAGATCTGGACGAGAAGAGCATAACAAGTACATTAATGATCCCACATCCGAAGAATAAGGTACGTTGTTGTCAAGAGTATTGCTATATTCACTGTGTGATTGTTAATTACCACAGAGAGTTGTCAATCGTTTTCAATCAGCCATGTTCAAACGATGTAGAATCTTCTCAGTGTATGCTCATTGTGAAATAAACCAGCCAGACTCTCGTTTCTCTATTTGTATACATAGAAAATGGGTATAAGTATCTCACTGTTATTTCGAATTCAGGCTTCAACATGTTGTTGTTGTGGTCTTCAATCCTGAGACTGGTATGATGCAACTCTCCATGCTACTCTATCCTGTGCAATCTTCTTCATCTCCCAGTACTTACTGCAATCCACATCCTTCTGAATCTGCTTAGTGTATTTATCTCTTGGTCTCCCTCTACGATTTTTACCCTCCACGCTGCCCTCCAATGCTAAATTTGTGATCCCTTGATGCCTCAGAACATGTCCTACCAACCGATCCCTTCTTCTAGTCCAGTTGTGCTACAAACGTCTCTTCTCCCCAATTCTATTCAATACCTCCTCATTAGTTATTTGATCTACCCATCTAATCTTCAGCATTCTTCTGTAGCACCACATTTCGAAAGCTTGTATTCTCTTCTTGTCCAAACTATTTATCGTCCATGTTTCACTTCCATACATGGCTACACTCCATACAAATACTTTCAGAAACGACTTCCTGACACTTAAATCAATACTTGATGTTAACAAATTTTTCTTCTTCAGAAACGCTTTCCTTGCCATTGCCAGTCTGCATTTTATATCCTCTCTACTTCGACCATCGTCAGGTATTTTGTTCCCCAAATAGCAAAACTCCTTTACCACTTTAAGTGTCTCATTTCCTAATCTAATTCCCTCAGCATCACCCGACTTCATTCGACTACATTCCATTATCCTCGTTTTGCTTTTGTTGATGTTCATCTTATATCCTCCTTTCAAGACACTGTCCATTCCGTTCAACTGCTCTTCCAAGTCCTTTGCTATCTCTGATAGAATTACAATGTCATCGGCGAACCTCAAAGTTTTTATTTCTTTTCCATGGATTTTAATACCGACTCCGAATTTTTATTTTGTTCCCTTTACTGCTTGCTCAATATACAGATTGAATAACATCGGGGATAGGCTACAACCCTGTCTCACTCCCTTCCCAACCACTGCTTCCATTTCATGCCCCTCGACTCTTATAACTGCCATCTGGTTTCGGAACAAATTGTAAATAGCCTTTCGCTCCCTGTGTTTTACCCCTGCCATCTTTAGAATTTGAAAGAGCGTATTCCAGTCAATATTGTCAAAAGCTTCCTCTAAGCCTACAAATGCTAGAAACGTAGGTTTGCCTTTCCTTAATCTTTCTTCTAAGATAAGTCGTAAGGTCAGTATTGCCTCACGTGTTCCAATATTTCTACGGAATCCAAACTGATCTTCCCCGAGGTCGGCTTCTACTAGTTTTTCCATTCGTCTGTAAAGAATTCGCGTTAGTATTTTGCAGCTGTGACTTATTAAACTGATTGTTCCGTAATTTTCACATTGTCAACACCTGCTTTCTTTGGGATTGGAATTATTATATTCTTCTTGAAATCCGAGGGTATTTCGCCTGTCTCATACATCTTGCTCACCAGATGGTAGAGTTTTGTCAGGACTGGCTCTCCCAAGGCCGTCAGTAGTTTTAATGGAATGTTGTCTACTCCCGGGGCCTTGTTTCGACTCAGGTATTTCAGTGTTCTGTCAAACTCTTCACGCAGTATAGTATCTGCGATTTCATCTTCATCTACATCCTCTTCCATTTCCATAGCATTGTCCTCAAGTACATCGCTCTTGTATAGACCCTCTATATACTCCTTCCATCTTTCTGCTTTCCCTTCTTTGCTTAGAACTGGGTTTCCATCTGAGCTCTTGATATTCATACAAGTGATTCTCTTTTCTCCAAAGGTCTCTTTAATTTTCCTGTAGGCAATATCTATCTCACCCCTAGTGAGATAAACCTCTACATCCTTAAATTTGTCCTCTAGCCATCTCTGCTTAGCCATTTTGCACTTCCTGTCGATCTAATTTTTGAGACGTCTGTATGCCTTTCTGTCTGCTTCATTTACTGCATTTTTATATTTTCTCCTTTCGTCAATTAAGTTCAATATTTCTTCTGTTACCCAAGGATTTCTACTAGCCCTCGTCTTTTACCTACTTGATCCTCTGCTGCCTTCACTACTACATCCATCAGGGCTACCCATTCTTCTTCTACTGTACTTCTTTCCCCCATTCCTGTCAATTGTTCCCTTATGCTCTCCCTGAAACTCTGTACAACCTCTGATTCTTTCAGTTTATCCAGGTCCCATCTCCTTAAATTCCGACCTTTTTGCAGTTTCTTCAGTTTTAATCTACAGTTCAACATATCTAAAATGCATTCACTGCACTTTCACTAGTTCCTGCGATAAGTCCATCATCGACGTAAACAGCAATCATCAATATTTCTGTTTTTGTTTGTCGCATGTAAACACAAGGATCTGCTGTCGAACTAACAATGCCATTTTTGTCATGAGTGAATGAAACTTATTATTTCAGCAACGAGGTGATTGCTTAAACCCATACAATGACTTCTTGAGGCGACAAACACGACCTGATCCGTCACCGAAACCTTCTGGCTCAGCTATGAATATTTCTGTATCCAAGCCACCATATAAAAATGCAGTTCTAACGTCGAATTGACCAAGTTTCAAATTTCCTTCTGCTGCAATCGTTATTACAGCACGAATAGCGTAATAACGAACAACTGGTCTAAAAGTTTCATCATAGCCAAGTTCGACACGCTGAAACATACCGCGCACACGTAAGCCAGCGCGGTATCGATCAATCGATCCATCAGGTTTATATTTAATACGAAGTACCCATCAATTATCGATAACACGTTTTCCTTTAGGCAGTTCTACCAAGTCCCAGGTATCTTTTTCTTCAAATGCCTTCATTTCTTTTTCATCGCATTAATCCATTTACTGGAATTTACTACTTTTCATAGCTTCGTAGAAGTTTGCAAGCCCTTCATGGATTACTTTCGGCAGGCAAACTAAAGCATTTGCTTCTTGAGAGAGGTGATGTTGGTATCCTAATTCGTAGTCACTGAATTTTACTGGGAGACGTATTTCACGAAATGTACGTCGATATGGTAGCGCAATGGAATATTATTGGTCACTAGTCTCAGTCTGATCAGTTGTATATTCACGTTTCTCTCCTGTTTCTTCGGGTACGGATTTAAATTCCAATTCAATCGAATTTCCGGTTGTACATAGCTATTTTGGTTGAAAATCAACATTACGTGATTTCATGACTCGATGTTTTGATGGAATCCACACTTTGTAACCGTCCTTGCCATTCATGTAGCCAATGAAATTACCGGGTATAGCCTTATCATCGAACTTAGAACGAAATTTCTTTGGCAAATAAACATAACATTTTGATCCAAAAATTCGTGGATACGTAAAACTGTTAAACAGTTTGCTAGTCCACAATTCTAAAGCTGTTTTACTTTCAGAACTTGACTTCCCAGTACGACTGAGTAGAAAAACGGTTGTGTCACACGCATCAGCTCAAAATGATTTAGGTAACTTGCTAGACGTTAATTTTGAGCGATCTATTTCAACTATATGTCGATTTGCTTGTTCAGCAACACCGTTTTGCACAGGAGTGTCTGGGCACGTAAGACGAAATTCAGTACCACGGTCTCGTAGCACAGTAGCTACCATGTTACAATTAAGCTCTCTTCCACCGTCAGACCGAAATACTTTTACATTATGACCAACAGCATCACACTCCTTCAAAAATATTTTCAAATTGCTAGCCACTTCAGGTTTATTTCGCATGAAATATATCCGAACGAAACGAGAATAATCATCTTTGAAAATCAATAGTAACGAAAACCATTTATAGAGTCAACGTCTGCATTGATCCACTCACCGACATTCTGTAGACGATCTCTGCCTTGGGTAAATGGTTTATGGTGCGATTTGCCAAGAACACATCCATCACAAAACGATGTGGTATCAGGGCACTTAACTGATATACCAAAACGAGAGAGCTCATCTCGTACATGACGTTTATCTCGATGACCGAGTCTCTAATTCCAACATTGTAGCTTTTCTACTAATTATGCTAAGTTAATCATTGCTTGTGAATCCGGAGGACAAACTCGCATGTTCATAATGTATACTGAACCCACCAGTCTTCCTGTTGCGACTATTTCACTATGACGCCAAATGGTAACACTTTTGTTATCGTAAGTCACATTATATCCACGTTGTGTAGCTTGACGGAAGGAGAAAAGTTGGTGTCTGACATTAGGTATATACCAGACAATTTCAAGCAAAGCAGGTGTCCATCTTTTGTTTATGAATACTTCAATATGAATACTGCCAGTCCCATGTGAAAACAAAACTTCTTTGGCAGCTGTCTGTACACATTGTGAAATCGGAAACTTTTCGAATGTTGCAAAATATCGTTTAATTGTGAAACATGAAGTCCGAAATCCAAGAACCTGCACTATAAAGCCGGCCGCTGGTGGCCGAGCGGTTCTAGGCGCTTCAGTCCAGAACCGAGTGACTGCTAAGGTCGCAGGTTCGAATCCTGCCTTGGGCATGGATGTGTGTGATGTCCTTAGGTTAGTTAGGTTTAAGTAGTTCTAAGTTCTAGGGGACTGATGACCTCAGATGTTAAGTCCCATAGTGCTCAGAGCCATTTGAACCATTTGCACTATCAAAATTAACATGAGACAAAAATCTAGTGGCTAGAAATGTATTTGGTTTGCTGTTCACTTTGAAACTAGATCTCGAATTATTATTGTTGTTAACTGTCACTTTTGCTTCTGCGGCCACGCGTTTTCGGCACTTTGCTTTCTTGCAATACAGACATGTGCGACCTTCTTCCTCCTTTAACTTACTCCCCTCTGTTGCAAATTTCTTCTGTTTTTGATGTTGCTCATCCGATTTTGATTTTGAGTGGAAAGCGCCAGCTGCCTGGGTAGCTAACGAATTCTCAATCGAACGCAAATTCTCAGTAAGAAGCTTTGTCGTCTGCTCAGATTCAGGAACACGATACCGTGTCGGCCAGTAAAACTGATATTCGGGTCCTGAGCAGCGCAAGAGGCAAAGTAGCATTTGGATTAATTTTGTTCAGTTCATTGCACAAGTCATGGAAAATGTTCGCAAGTAGAGACGTGTGTTTTGCTATAGACGTGACGTCATCTTCTGACGTTTCAAAGAAACAATCTAACAACGTATATAGCCGCTGAAATGAAGAGTGCTCATGTACTGACGTAAGGATATCCCAAATTTATTTTGCGTCAGTCTTCTTTCTTACATGAATAGCAGGTTCCTCATCAATCGCCATTCCAATGATACGAGCTCCCGAGTATCGTCCCGTTGCTAGCGCCGACATGCGTCGGACTGTTCGCTCCTTTCCACTAGTGACGGACACTGACGTGTACCATCTATAGTCGAATAAAGAGAATGTTCCTTTAAAAAAAATTGAATCTGCCATTTCCACGTTTCCCACTGATCTTCACTTGAGAATTTGTGAATATTTGTACTACTATCATAAGTCAGCTGAAGCGCTGTGTTTGCGATTCCAAATATTCTGCAGTCTCTCGAATATCCTAGAAAATGGAAAAATAGTCTGACGAAAGAATACAATAACTCTCAAAACCCGATGCGTTCAAACCTGGGCCTATAACTTGTTGTGGGTGGACTTAGGATATAATTTCAAAGCAAGAACACAACACCTTTAGGAATGGCGATCTTCTTCCTTTAATATCTAAAAGATGACTCACAGAAACAACAACAACTTCATAGAGTAAAGGCATGGAAAATAAAAGAATCTCTTAGGAGCAAAGAAATTCATACAACACAAAACCAAGCACCTCCGTAGTGGAGGAGCGGAAACAGACAGTTCTGATTTATTTACTTTAAAAAAACTCTCTGTCGTTTAAATCACAAATCGTTTAACTTCAGTAGCCCCAGCTTCGCGTAATTATAACCACGCCAATCCCAAATATAAAGTTAAGACTGACAAGTACGTTCATAATTTTTTTCTTGTTTCGGCATGGTAACAGCGAGATGTGGTCTCTGTGCTGTGTTGCCCATTGTTCCACATCTGCACAGCATTGCATCATTATTATATTTATTGCATTATATGGAATTCTGGATGACGGTTGGGGAGTTCTTACCTGACGAAATGTCCACAACGACAAATACAACAACCGATTGACATACAGTACATACGAAATTAAATATCTATTAATATAACAGAACTTTACTTATAATTAATGAAAAATAAGAATTTCAACTGCAAATGCTGCTAAGGAAGACGACAAATCTAAATGCCGCAAAACTAATTAATTATTTGTTTAAAAATGAAATCAATTTTAAAAACAAGGAAATGATTACAGAAACATTATTAAACATGATGTATCGGAAAAAACTACGCATGCAGCGTGGCAAAAGATGAATGTCCTCTAGATAGGAATGATAAGAACTCGGAGAAAAACCTCAGATACAAGTACAAATCTATAGAATTCCATATGCAACTGGAAGACAAGTATAGACCAACGGATGAATGAAAGTAATACATAATTCAATGTTGTGGAATCAGAAACAGATGCCTGTGTCTTCGAAATAATAATAGAAGATAAAGATTCTTGTCCTGTCCGACCTAATGTTTCATTTCTAACGATCCTGTGGCCAACGGGCTTCAAGCACTAACCTTCCTTTCTCCTGGCACACATCGCTTTTCAGTTCTACCGCGTATTCTTGCTAAATGTTCTCCAGTGTACGAACGTTGCTACGTTCCGCGTCGTTTCACATTTACCATAAATCATTCATTCGCGCGTTTTGCTCCATAAGTACCATCACGAAGGAGTCTTCAGCGATGCGGAATGGGTCACATCAAACGTTAACAGCCGGAAGCAAACGCTGCAGGTTGTTTCTGTAGAACTGTCCGCATACTGTTCAATATTAACGGTAGTGTTCCTGAAAATCTTATCCCCAACTGCGAATATTCTGATAAATTGTGGAGGGAGTGGCAACTGAGGTACTCTTTCATTCGTTTTTGATTATTTATCTTATTCTAATTTCCTGCTCGATATATTCCAGCGGCCTGTTAAGACATTTTCACTAGAACGTAACCATAGACAGGGTGCACAGTTGTATGGGAATTATTTTCACTTCTAAGAGGCGTTTTGAAAAGTGACGCTTCCGAATTTTTTATATGAAAACTTTAAAAGCTTTTTAAATAAAATAAACGTTATTAACATTCTACATCTTTATTCTCCGTGTCTACATATCTATTTCTCTAGATAATGATCTTGGCGACAGCCAAATTTCTCCCAACAATAAACCAGATTGTCGATGCCGTCACTGAACAAGGTTTGACTTTTTTAACAAAGTGACAACCTTACCTCTGCTTGCACATCATTGTCACTATCAAAATGAATCCCTCTAGGTGTCCCTTAAGTTTTGGAAATAGATGAAAATCGGATAGACACTGTTGGAGGATGATCGACGACAGTATGGCCAAGGCGTAGGAAAGTTGCCGATGTCGCAGCGCCCGTGTGTGGTCTAGAACGGCCGTGCTGAAGAAGACGGTGCTGAGTATGCGGACTAACCATAAGAATTCGAAATTCGATTGCAACACTTTGTTTCCCATGCACCGACATAGTTACATTAAACATCATCATGTTACACACTACAAATCGAAGTTCTTTAGTGCCAGACGGCTGCAAATTCACTGGTGAGCCAAAACATTATGACCACATGCTTAATAGTTTGTTTGTCCGTCTTTGGAACGAAATACACCACTGAGTCTGCGTATCTGGGATCCGTCAGTTTGTTTGTAGGTTTGTGGAGGTATGTGGCATTAGATGTCCACTCACGGGTCATGTACATCGCGTAAATAACGGAACGCTGATTTGCTGACGCATTTATGAAGCCCGATAGCGACCAGATGGGTTCCATAGGATTTAGATCAAGCGAATTTGGCCTCCGAGAGATCAAAGTGAGTTCACAATAATACCGTTCGTGAAGACATAAAGCATGGAGGGAAGCAGGACGTTCACAGCTGTCAGCGTATCTTCGATTACTGCCACAGGTACCTTGCAAGCGCAGGGAAATGTCTTCCATAGCATAATAATGCTCCCATAAGCCTGTGTCCGCGGTGCGCTCCGTGTTTCGAGCCTTGGTTCACCTCGATGACGGCCTTTGAGGAGACGACCACCGACCTAGTGTAGCAAAAATGGGATTCACCCGAAGAGCCGACACGTTTCCACTAAACGAAGGTCGAATCCCGAGAGTCTTGACTTCCGCAAGGCGTTCGATACAGTTCCCCACAGTCGTTTAATGAACAAAGTAAGAGCATATGGACTATCAGACTAATTGTGTGATTGGATTGAGGAGTTCCTAGATAACAGGATGCAGCATGTTACTCTCAATGGAGAGAAGTCTTCCGAAGTAAGAGTGATTTCAGGTGTGCCGCAGGGGAGTGTCATAGGACCGTTGCTATTCACAATATACACTCCTGGAAATGGAAAAAAGAACACATTGACACCGGTGTGTCAGACCCACCATACTTGCTCCGGACACTGCGAGAGGGCTGTACAAGCAATGATCACACGCACGGCACAGCGGACACACCAGGAACCGCGGTGTTGGCCGTCGAATGGCGCTAGCTGCGCAGCATTTGTGCACCGCCGCTGTCAGTGTCAGCCAGTTTGCCGTGGCATACGGAGCTCCATCGCTGTCTTTAACACTGGTAGCATGCCGCGACAGCGTGGACGTGAACCGTATGTGCAGTTGACGGACTTTGAGCGAGGGCGTATAGTGGGCATGCGGGAGGCCGGGTGGACGTACCGCCGAATTGCTCAACACGTGGGGCGTGAGGTCTCCACAGTACATCGATGTTGTCGCCAGTGGTCGGCGGAAGGTGCACGTGCCCGTCGACCTGGGACCGGATCGCAGCGACGCACGGATGCACGCCAAGACCGTAGGATCCGACGCAGTGCCGTAGGGGACCGCACCGCCACTTCCCAGCAAATTAGGGACACTGTTGCTCCTGGGGTATCGGCGAGGACCATTCGCAACCGTCTCCATGAAGCTGGGCTACGGTCCCGCACACCGTTAGGCCGTCTTCCGCTCACGCCCCAACATCGTGCAGCCCGCCTCCAGTGGTGTCGCGACAGGCGTGAATGGAGGGACGAATGGAGACGTGTCGTCTTCAGCGATGAGAGTCGCTTCTGCCTTGGTGCCAATGATGGTCGTATGCGTGTTTGGCGCCGTGCAGGTGAGCGCCACAATCAGGACTGCATACGACCGAGGCACACAGGGCCAACACCCGGCATCGTGGTGTGGGGAGCGATCTCCTACACTGGCCGTACACCACTGGTGATCGTCGAGGGGACACTGAATAGTGCACGGTACATCCAAACCGTCATCGAACCCATCGTTTTACCATTCCTAGACCGGCAAGGGAACTTGCTGTTCCAACAGGACAATGCACGTCCGCATGTATCCCGTGCCACCCAACGTGCTCTAGAAGGTGTAAGTCAACTACCCTGGCCAGCAAGATCTCCGGATCTGTCCCCCCTTGAGCATGTTAGGGACTGGATGAAGCGTCGTCTCACGCGGTCTGCACGTCCAGCACGAACGCTGGTCCAACTGAGGCGCCAGGTGGAAATGGCATGGCAAGCCGTTCCACAGGACTACATCCAGCATCTCTACGATCGTCTCCATGGGAGAATAGCAGCCTGCATTGCTGCGAAAGGTGGATATACACTGTACTAGTGCCGACATTGTGCATGCTCTGTTGCCTGTGTCTATGTGCCTGTGGTTCTGTCAGTGTGATCATGTGATGTATCTGACCCCAGGAATGTGTCAATAAAGTTTCCCCTTCCTGGGACAATGAATTCACGGTGTTCTTATTTCAATTTCCAGGAGTGTACATAAATGACCTGTTGGATGACATCGGAAGTTCACTGAGGCTTTTTGCAGATGATGCTGTGGTGTACCGAGAGGTTGTAACAATGGAAAATTGTACTGAAATGCAGGAGGATCTGCAGCGAATTGACGCATGGTGCAGGGAATGGCAATTGAATCTCAATGTAGACAAGTGTAATGTGCTGCGAATATACAGAAAGATAGATCCTTTATCATTTAGCTACAAAATAGCAGGTCAGCAACTGGAAGCAGTTAATACCATAAATTATCTGGGAGTACGCATTAGGAGTGATTTAAAATGGAATGATCATATAATGTTGATCGTCGGTAAAGCAGATGCCAGACTGAGATTCACTGGAAGAATCCTAAGAAAATGCAATCCGAAAACAGAGGAAGTAGGTTACAGTACGCTTGTTCGCCCACTGCTTGAATACTGCTCAGCAGTGTGGGATCCGTACCAGATAGGGTTGATAGAAGAGATAGAGAAGATCCAACGGAGAGCAGCGCGCTTCGTTACAGGATCATTTAGTAATCGCGAAAGCGTTACGGAGATGATAGATAAACTCCAGTGGAAGACTCTGCAGGAGAGACGCTCAGTAGCTCGGTACGGGCTTTTATTGAAGTTTCGAGAACATACCTTCACCGAAGAGTCAAGCAGTATATTGCTCCCTCCTACGTATATCTCGCGAAGAGACCATGAGGATAAAATCAGAGAGATTAGAGCCCACACAGAGGCATACCGACAATCCTTCTTTCCACGAACAATACGAGACTGGAATAGAAGGGAGAACCGATAGAGGTACTGAAGGTACCCTCCGCCACACACCGTCAGGTGGCTTGCGGAGTATGGATGTAGATGTAGATGTAGATGTAGATGTAGATGTCCTGTGCCTGTGCCCACTGTAATCGTAACTGACGACGTCGTTGGGTCAACACGTGAATACGTAGGGGTGGTCTGCTGCGGAGATCCATGTTCAGCAATGTACGATGAACACTGTGCTCTGAAACACTTGTTCGTGCACAAGCATTGTGCTCTCTCGGCAGAGATGTGCACAAATCACCATCTATCCCACTTTACAGCGCAGACAAGCTTCTGAACGCCACTGCTTAGCGCCTAGAGGTAGTTTCACTGTCTTTCTGCCCCTTTCGGCATATGGTCACGACGGCTGCAGTTGAGCATTCGAGCAGATAGTCGTTTTAGAGATATTTGTTTACGGGCTCTGTGTAATAATAATCGGCACTTATCAAAGTCGCTTGGATCACTGGATTTCCCCATTTGCGGCCCATGTTTTCGTTAGGGTGATCCCCCATCCGTGTCTGCTCCGCTTACATACTTTTGTAACCGCGCCAAGTGCACGTAACGTCACCAGGCGGTATCCAACGTCGCAGTGGACAGTGGTCATAATGTTTTGGCTTATCATTGTATGTTGACATGAAGAATGAAGATGTAGAACGTTTATAGCGTTAGTTTCACTTAAAATGCTTTAAGAGTTTTCACACAAAAATTTTTGAGGCATTACTTATTGAGATTGTAAATTTCGCAGTTCATCCTAAGTTTAGTCTTGCTATTACTCCCATATACCGTTAGGGAGTAAATGTGTTGTCACAAGAGCATAAGAATCACAAGCTCCCTGAAGCGATTTTGCAGGATGTTGGGTTGACAGATTTTGATACTATTCATGCTCCGCGCCGCGCTTCTGAAACACAAACATCCTTTGATCATAAGTGCTTTGATCCAATAGATTTTACCTTAGACGAGTACTGAGTGAAAGTATGTAAGGGATGCTAGCAATCCCCTGTGTAATCAATAAATGAAAAATTGTTAATTGTAAAGCAGATACAGGTTACCCATGTTGTGATGTTGTCACCTTCGGGCCGAAGACTACTTTCCACGTAAGTTTATCCTGTGGAGGCGTCCTAATCCCTGCTTAAATGCTGCGATCTACATCTGTTTGAAGCTACTTAAGTTTCTTATTGTAGTCAAGCCTTGGGCTCAGTCCGCATTTTTTACTTCCCCATCCCCTCCCCCCGACACTTTCTTATAGCTCCCAATGAACGATTCACTGATGCCACAGAATGCGCCATATTAATTGATCCCTCATTTAAATCAGGCTGTACCACAACATTTTACTCCAGTTAGATTTAGTACATGTTTCTACCCCGTCTAGCAAATTAATGTCACCATTGACAAAAACCTAGACAACCATCTTTTGCAATGTGGAACGTTGCGAGACGTGCAGGAAGTGAGGTTCTGGAACCTACCAACAAGGATGTGGAGACATGTCGATTGATGTGCCGTCACCAGCTATGCTAGGTTTCTCGATTGAGGGCTCAAGGCGCGAAGAGCCCGATCAAGGAGGTCTCACAGTTTTCGACTGGGTATAAAAGTGGGGAGTTTGGTGGCCATGGGAGTTCGGTAAACTCATCCTGCTGCTCTTCCAATAACATACGCAGACTGCGACCTATTTGTCATGTTTCGTTGTCCTGCTTGCAGATGCCATCGTGACGAGAAATGACAAACTTCATGTAGGGGTGCACTTGGTCCCCAACGACAGATGCATTTCTGTGTTGATACATTGTGCCTCCATGAATCACGAGATCGCTCAGGGAATGCCACTAAAACATTCCCCACACCATTACGTTCCCTCCTGCAGCCTGGACGCTTTGCTTTCAGACGTTTCACACCGCAAACACCACCGACCATCAGTCCGATGGAGCCGACGAACGATAAGCAGGATGCCGTGCATGAACCAGGCGGAAACTCGTACGGAGGTGTGTTCTCTGAACGGTCTTGTGGGAACAGACTGTTGGTAGCCCGTTGGTCTGGCCGGTCCGTTGTTCAACAAGTACCCGTCGTTTCGCCCTCACGCTTCTCGGCAGCTGCCGTTTACCCTGTCATCTATGGCTCCTGTTGCATCACAGTTGCCTCGGTGCCCGTTTCGGACAGCGCACGGTGTACTTTCACCACGGCGTCACAGGAACAGTTGAAAGCATCTAACCAAAATTGTATCCTTTTATCCAGTGAAAGTATCATTGCCGGCCGGTGCGGCCGTGCCGTTCTACGCGCTTCAGTCTGGAACCGCATGACCGCTACGGTCGCAGGTTCGAATCCTGCCTCGGGCATGGATGTGTGTGATGTCCTTAGGTTAGTTAGGTTTGAGTAGTTCTAAGTTTTAGAGGACTGATGACCTCTGAAGTTAAGTCCGATAGTGCTCAGAGCCATTTTTTGAAAGTATCATTGATAAGATTGTTCTAAATTAATTATTCAGCAAACCTGCATCTGACTGCGTCTGTGAACGTGTTTCTTGCACTCCTCCATTCTGCCAGAAATGTAACATGTATTTGACTCAGCTATAAACTTTAAGAGAATAATGCCGTTTGTGCGATGGCATTAAGATGGTACTGGAAAATTAACTTTTGGCCCTGATGTTTACTTAGTTCTTTCATTGGTGGGTAACTTTACTACTCATTTTCATATTCAATTTAAGCAGAGGATGTGGATTATGACTCAGGCTGTTAGATTTAAATACAGTGTTGATCTCAACATATACAGGGCAATTACAAATGATTTAAGCGATTTCATAAATTCACTGTAGCTCCATTCATTGACATATGGTCACGACACACTACAGATACGTATAAAAACTCACAAAGTTTTGTTCGGCTGAAGCCGCACTTCAGGTTTCTGCCGCCAGAGCGCTCGAGAGCGCAGTGAGACAAACTGGCGACAGGAGCCGAGAAAGCGTATGTCGTGCTTGAAATGCACTCACATCAGTCAGTCATAACAGTGCAACGACACTTCAGGACGAAGTTCAACAAAGATCCACCAACTGCTAACTCCATTCGGCGATGGTATGCGCAGTTTAAAGCTTCTGGATGCCTCTGTAAGGGGAAATCAACGGGTCGGCCTGCAGTGAGCGAAGAAACGGTTGAACGCGTGCGGGCAAGTTTCACGCGTAGCCCGCGGAAAATTGGCTCATTCCAGAACTGGAGACCGACAGCGCCGACTTCATCTTTCGACAGAGTGGTGCTCCACCGCACTTCCATCATGATGTTCGGCATTTCTTAAACAGGAGATTGGAAAACCGATGGATCGGTCGTGGTGGAAATCATGGTCAGCAATTCATGTCATGACCTCCACGCTCTCCCGACTTAACCCCATGCTATTTCTTTTTGTGGGGTTATGTGAAAGATTCAGTGTTTAAACCTCCTCTACCAAGAAACGTGCCAGAACTGCGAGCTCGCATCAACGATGCTTTCGAACTCATTGATGGGGACATGCTGCGCCGAGTGTGGGAGGAACTTGATTATCGGCTTGATGTCTGCCGAATCACTAAAGGGGCACATATCGAACATTTGTGAATGCCTAAAAAAACTTTTTGAGTTTTTGTATGTGTGTGCAAAGCATTGTGAAAATATCTCAAATAATAAAGTTATTGTAGAGCTGTGAAATCGCTTCAATCATTTGTAATAAACCTGTATAGTGTTAAAATTTTAAGTCATACACAAAACCTACCATTTCTAACATTGTTGTAGCACAAAACACTCTAACAAAAAATTTTACGAAACGCTTACTGTGTCAAACCTTGGACATACAAATCCTAACTCTGAACATTATCTAACAAAACCAATTTGAAATCATTATATATCTTCTCTCATTTACGTGCTAAGGTTTGGTCTGGGGTAGTGAGCGCGACCTACCTTACAGCAGTCACCACACGTCTACTTCCTCCGGGCACCTAGCTGCGACTCCTGCCTCATAGCTGTCTGCACACATATGCTTTCTCTGGGCACCTGCCTACGACTCCTCGGTTTTTTTACTGCGCGCGCCCAGTTCTCTTAACCATCAAAGATCCTCCTACTCAAAGATATTATACTCGTTCCACATTGCGGTTAGCAACTACCGACTATTTTCTGGAGCTACCCTGATCAGACCTTAGGACATACCTTTCACAGTTTACCAACTTATCCGTTTCAGAAATGCTTCTAACTTTGGTCTGAAAGCCTTTGATAATGCCCTACTGTGTAATATTAGTAATTTTCGCGTCATAAACATTAATATACGCTCAATAGTAAATGCCTGATGGCCTAAAGTTATCGAACAATTGTAAAGTAAAAGAAATGAACCATCGCATAGCAGCGACAGAATCTATTATTCTTTATCTTTGCCGTTCTTGAGCGGTGCCAGTAAATCTCTATGTACATGTATCGATTAATGGTGTAAAAAAGAATTCTGTTGTTTCAAGACAAATGAGGTTTTTGGCGCTTCACCTTTTACTGTTTGTATTTCATGAGAGGCGGACGCGGACTTGCTGCGTTCCGCAACTGTATTTTATATTCTATGTGAAAGTATTGAGTGAATATGCTAATTGTTATTTTTTCCAATCAGAAAACATGTAGTTTCTTGTAACTGATATCGAACAGACAGCGTCAAGAGGACATTTTGACTGTTATGTATAAAGTATCTAACCACAATGGTCATCTATTGTAATTTAATATGAAAAGGTACGTAGCATTAAAAAACGTGTGTTAAAGATAAGTGTGCTTATTTTCGTAAATTAACCTTGATAATTCCATCTCCTTATTTAGCTGAATGTTAATTATTTTGTGTTACTTCATCATCAGAAATTACGATCACGCTGATGGGCCGAACGCAGCATGAGGCAGAAGGAACATTATCGTTTTCCTATTATTTCTGAACCAACTCTTTTTTTAATTGTGTAGTGTTGCATTTCTTTTAAAGTCTATAAATCTTCTGGTCCCTTAGTGTTGATCCGGGTATGACTACATCGCGACTATAAAAATGCACAGAAATGATAATGTTTCTTCCGAACGATCTCAAATATATATATCAATATGCTGCTCTTATTCAGGTATTTAATGCTCCACGTATGTTATTATAATAGTGTAATCAATTCCTGATTCTGTTGCCAAGTGGCCCACCAAAATATTCACATTTTTCGACATTTAAAAAAAAAAAAAAAAATAAAATAACAATTTTTTTTCTTTTAGTCCCCCAAGAGCAACGCTACACTTGGCGCCCGAACAGGGACTCGATCAAAAAATCATTTCATGTAGGTGTTTAAAAATTTTTCAGTGCTTGTTCTAATAATTGTTTCATTTTTTCATGTGGATGCAATTCAACCGAGAAAGAGAAGTGGGAAAACCTTTTAATTAATTCAGAAGAACGATTGATGAAATTACAAAAAAAAAAAAAAAACGCGAGTATTCATCCGTATCATCATCAAGACAGCCATAGTAAATCAAATTTTTATACGCAGTAGGCAAGCTTTCGTAGTGACGTAGCATCTTTCGAGTTGATCAGAACGTAAACCTGTCTTTCCTTGCCTTGAAACAGCTTCATTTCAATTTGTCCATAGTCCATTCTTATGTAGTTAAATTCAGTGAAAGTGTATCATTGTTGTCAGTGCATAAAAAAAATTACGATATGGCGGATAACTACGCTCAAAAACTGGTAAAACGTGTGATATTTCATTTGTTTGTAATTAGTAGGAACCATCTTGTCTTCTTGGCGTAAATGAACGTCAGTTGTTACCCAGAGCTAAAATTTCATCTTAGGTCCCAGTAAGCCATAGCACTACGTCACAGACAAACGACTGACGGCAGTGACAAACAATATCTGTAGCATTTTGACGTTTGACAAATAATTCATGAACATGGCTGACGGTAAACAGCGGACACAAACAAAACCAGACGACAGCGGTGATGCGAATGGAACTCACTATCCATTACGATCACGCGCGATAGGTACACGAGCGGAGGCAGAAACAGCCTCGACCGAAGTTTTAGAAGCTGGTCCTAGTGTGCAAACTATTCCCGCTTTTGAAAAAAATGACTTGGCTGCAATGATCGAAGCAATAATGGAACGCAAGTTCGAAAGTCAAAGACAGAGAGAGGCGCAAAGACAGGAACGAGAAAAGCAGGAAAAATTAGATGAAAAGGCCCGCGAAGAAAAAGAGAAGGCCGAAAGACGGCATAATAAAAATCAGGTCCTTACAAATCTGTGCAACTCAGTAAAAGCAGACATAAATTCAGTAAAAACAGAAATAAATTCGGTAAAAACAGAAATAAATTCGGTAAATACAGACATAAATTCGGTAAAAACAGACATGAATTTAGTAAAAACAGATCTGCAAACGGAGATAAATGACCTAAATACACGGTTAAATTCGGTAAAGGCCGAACTAAAGGCAGACATAACAGCTGATTTAAATACCCTGTTGGGTAATGTCCAAAGCCAAAACAGTAGTCAGATCACGACCATGAGGCTAGAAATTGACACACAAGTAGAGTCAAAAATAGACGATATTTCAAAACGGTTAGATGAAAAAATCGAAGCAGCCAAGGGAGAAATAAATTCAAAAGTGATGGAATATCAAAAACAAGCTGCGACCTTAAAAGAAGATTATACTGCAATCTCTGATGAGGTCAAAGGAGTTAAAACCGCAGTTGACACGATCGAGAATGTTGTTGATGATCTTTCCAAACAGATTGAGACTCTTAATGTAGAGGATCAAATAAAGAATACTGTTAAGGCACATGCTGAAGCATTGTCTGACCACTACCAAGAGTGGATTAAAAATAAAGACGGATTCATAGAAAACAAGGTCAAGAACGAACTCAGGGAAACTGTCAAAAACGGACCTTTGAAATATTGGCGGCCCCTGGACAAACAGGAGACACGGTGATGTCAGAATTAGGCCAGATAAGACGAACGTTAGCTCAAGATTTACCTGAATGGCGTCAACAGATAGTTGATGAAGTTCGTACACTAAAATGTCAAGTTGAAAATTCCCCACCTCCCGTGTCAGGAGACTGGAATAATTCACCACGAAGTAATGAACAACAGCAGGTACATTACCGTTCACCATTTGATAACGCTCAAACTCATAGTTCTATAGAAGCACAATTTAACCAGAGTACCAGCCCACCCACTTTTGTCAGTTTGATGCAGGAGGAAAGCGTGATCAAACATCGTGTTTTTCCGGCCTTTCACCCACAGAAAAGAGAAATTCATCCTATAGTGTTCCTCCGAAATTTTTCAGGAATTTTCCCGAATAGCTGGAGTGACCGCCAGCGAATTCAATTCGTTAGTGGATTTTTCGTAGGCGATGCTGCCTTATGGGGAACCGAAATGGTCGACTCTTGTAAGAGTTACAAAGAGTTTGAACAGATGTTTTTAGCTAAACTCTGGAGTTCTGGTGTGCAGCAGCGCCTGAGAAAAGAGGTTTACAACGCCGAAGTGTTTAACAGTAAGCGCGGTAGTTTGATAAGGTATTTTGAAAAGTATTTAGCGAAAATCAAGTTCTGGGATTCGCCGATCACCGCCAAAGACGTTATTATGATTCTAAAAACTAAGCTACCTATTGCGATCAGAGAAAAGTTAGTAAACGTGTCTGAGGACGATACGGACACTTTCCTATCTGTGTTAGACTCGTTACATCTGATTTACGAGGACGCTAGAGTTGATGTTGGCAACGCTCACTTCAGTGCAGGCGGCCAGCACAATACAGAATATGCAGGCAACAATGGTGGCCGTGCGAAAGCGCGTCACAGCGACAGCCAGTACCAACCCCACAACGGTTTCAAAAATAAACACACTACGTACTCCAACAGCAAATACAAAAATAAGTACAATAACGGCCAGATATACAATCCAATATATAATTCGTCACCACCTCAGTACGAAAATGCACATTATAACACTCAGCCCCAGCAATATGGAAACACGTAACCAATCAACGGTAATTATCAAAACGATCAGTCTTACGATTCAAATCGTCAGTGGAAAAGAAATAAATGGCGTAATCAAGGTGGAGACCAATGTACACCTTTCAGTAACGGTTACAATCAACACAAGCCACAGCAAAATACCTTTCAGCTACAAAATATACACTTCACGCAACAAGCGAACGGACCTTCGGGAAGTCTGAAGCCTAAACGCCCGCATAATACGCAAATTGATTATGCGCAAGCGAATACGCCAGGACAACAAGATCCATTTCCAACCGAGTTCGTACCACAAAACCAACACCAGTTCCAGACGGAAGAAACTCTAAGAAATATAAATCAGCAGGAAAGTAAGCGTCGAGCGGAAAATTAAAAGCAGCACCTTTGAGCCTCCTAGAGGATGCTGCAGGTTTGAATGGGGGCACCCTGTCCCTTAGTCCACACGAAATTAAAGCAATTAGGTATGACAAAGAGACAAACTTACGGGATGATCTAGTAGCAGACACTGAGACGAAAGACAATGATGACGTATGGGACGAACAAGTTCAAGCTTCCATAAGAGTATCAATTGCTAACATACCAGTAACAGCTATTATAGATACAGGAGCTAATATAAATGTCTTATCTTTATGTTTATTTAAGCAAATATCCTCTGTATGCAAAGTTTTATCACTCCCAATTCAAGGTTGCACCGTATCAGGAGCAATTGGTCCACTAACACAACGTGTAAATCTTCAGACTCAGCTTCAAATCCAGATAGAGTCTATTTCAGTAACGTGCATTTTTCTTATTGTTAAAAACTTATCAGTGCCATGTATCCTGGATATGGAATTCTTGAGGCAGACGAAAGCTAAAATTGACATCGAGTGTGGAATCTGTACTCTAGTAGCGAGCCAGCAACAAGTAACTGTAAATTTGTTAAGAAGTAAGGTGAAGACAAACTTTGGGGTGCTTCGAATAGCAGTACGGCCATGGACTAAAAGACAACAGTACAGTCAGACAGAAGACGTGACAGATCCTGAAAGTGTTAATGACGATGAGTATAAAGACCTAATTCCCGGTCAGGATGAATTATACGGTAAAGCTAGTGAGTCCACTGAATTATCCAAACAATAGAAGAATGAGCTTTACAATTTGTTAACAGATTACGTTCAAGTATTTTCTAAGAAACCTGGACTAATAAAAGGCTTTGAATATCGAATGGATGTCCTGCCCCATTCAACCTACTGTAGAACAAGCTATTCCATTCCATATGCGAAACGAGAAGCTGTCAAGTGCGAGATCAGGAAAATGTTACGCTGGAATGTGATAGAAGTATCTCATTCACCTTATTCGAGTCCTTTATTGTCTGTACTAAAATCAGATGGTAGCGTAAGGCTAGTCCTAGATGCAAGATTAATCAATAAAGTTATAGTACCCGTAAGAACGAGACCAGAGGCTCTTGAAGAGCATCTGCAGAAGTTTCACGGAGTTAAGTATTTGAGCACCCTTGATTTGAAAAGCAGTTACTGGCAAGTAAAACTTGCGCAGGAGTCTAGGAAGTACACTGCGTTTATATTTGCAGGTAGACCTTACCATTTCAAAGTTGTACCGTTTGGACTAAATGTGAGTTCCGGAATTTTTATTTCTGCCCTTGACTATGTACTGGGTCCTGAACTTTTAGACGAGGTAACAGTCTATGTGGATGACGTTCTTGTAGCATCGAGAAATTGGGAAGATCATGTGGCCCTTCTGCAAAAGATATTTCAACGATTCAGAGAGTATGGTGTTACAGCAAATCTTAAGAAATCCAAGTTTGGAAAAAGTGAAATTAAATTTTTAGGACACATCATCACCCCTGAAGGAATTAAACCCGACCCGGAAAAATTGTCTGCTATAAAAAACTTTCCAACCCCTGTTACAAAAAGGCAACTGAGAGGATTTATCGGTCTTACGCCATTTTTCAGACGTTTTGTTCCCAATCAGGTAATGAACAATCCCGCTCTTCACAACCTTTTAAAAAGAATTCACATTGGGATTGGACGCCGGAATGCCAAGACGGAGTTAAGAAAATTAAAGACAGTCTGGTTAACAGTAACATTCTCCATCATCCTCAGACGGATAAGGAATTTTGTATTACTGCAGACGCTTCCTTTGTGGGTATCGGCGCTTGTCTTTTTCAGATTCAATTAGTAAATGGACACGAGCAAATCCAAGTGATTAGCTTTGCGAGTCGAGTGTTATCAGAGTGTGAGAAGTCTTATTCGGTTACGGAGTTGGAGGCACTTGCCGTAATATGGGCTTTTAGGCGATTTAACTATTATATCTATGGAAGGAAAATCAAAGTCTATTCAGACCATCAAGCCTTATCATTCCTCCTTACATGCAAGTTGCAACACCCTCGTCTTACTCGATGGTGCTTATTCCTGCAGGAATATGACTTTGACATTGTATATATAAAAGGTAAAGATAATGTTATAGCAGACGCACTTTCTCGCTCACCTGAGGGCTTACCAGAAACCAGCAAACTGGTGGAACAAATGTCTAATTATAAAGTTTTGTTAATGAAAGATCCAATTCACAGAAAGTATTTTCTTCAGTTATGTAGGCAGATTCAGATTCTTCAAAATACAGATCCAAAATGGAAAAAGGTTATACAAATTCTTCACGAAAATCCAGCCCACAAGTTGTCCAAGTTTTATAAAGTTCATAACCAAGTGCTATTTCATAAGACGTCTAAGTCATCTGAGAGGTGGTGTGTTTGCATCCCTCGAAATTTCATTGAACATCTTCTGTGGTACACTCACATTTCATGGGGTCACTACGGACCAGAAAAATTTAAAGGAAAATCTCGACTTACTGTTATGTTCCGAATCTACACCAGAGAATCCATAAATTATTGAGAAACTGTGTCATCTGTCAAAAGGCAAAATCCTTAAACATTTCCACTTCAATCCCACTAAATCCAATAATTGCTGAAAGGCCAAACCAGCTTCTTAGTATTGATTTGGCAGGTCCACTACCCACCGGTAGGGGAGGCGCTAAATACTTAGTAGCAATCCTGGACAATTTTTCTAAGCACATAAGACTGTACGCAGTAAAATCTTCTTGTGCAAATCCAATAATTCGTCGCATTGAAAATGACTATTTCCCACGATTCGGGGTTCCAGAATCAATCTTGTCTGATAATGCTTCAACTTTCACATCACGCCCGTGGCGTGCATTTCTTGCTCGCCATGGAATCAAACAAATTTTGATATCCCTGTTTCGACCGCAATCGAATCCGACAGAAAGAATCTTCAAAGAATTTAACAGATTTATAAGGACGTACATTCCGAATAAGCAATCTAAGTGGGTAGACTTCGTAACACCTTTCAAACAAATTGTAAACCACCTTCCTCATCTGTCGACCGGATTCACGCCACATGAGTTAATGTCAAGATCAAAAGAAAGGAATGAATGGATAGACCCCCTTCCAAAGTTACAAGACAACGAATTGGACCTCGACGCAAAAATCAGGCAAGCTCTCATATCATTGACAACGTATGCTAACCTCCGAAAAAAGGCATTTGATAAGAAGGTAAACAGAGTTATAGATTTCAAAGAAGGAGAAAAGGTATTAGTCAGGACTCACTTTAAACCATCCCTGTTGTTAAAGAAGAATCGTAAGTGGCAACATATTTATGAAGGTCCCTTTGTGATAATGAGGAAACCACACATTGGTAGCTATTTGTTATCTGACCCTGCCACAAATAAAATCAAAGGATTGTTCCACCAATCATGATTTAAGAAAATTTTATAACGCCAGGAATTAAGTTAATTTAAGCTGTAAGAAAATTCCAAGGTATTGGAGATCAGGATTAACCAATGAGTAACAAGAACTGAACTGAACTGAACTGACTACGGACATTAACCGGTGCTAAAAGGAAACCTTATGTATCAAAACAACGTGTCTGGAAAATAAAATACAGAATAAGTTGTAGACAAGTATTTACATGAATAATCTTTATGTAAACAGGAGGACATGTCCTAGAGGCGATTTTCAATTTTAGTTATAAGTTAGTATGTAAGAAAAATGATGTACTCGAGAGGTATTAATTAGCCCCGAGGTACCACAATGAGGAAAGAGGAAGGAGCGAATGATGCACTTCTCTCGCTAAATAGTAATTTGAGAATGAGCAGGAAGAAGCGAATAATGCACTTCTCGCACTAAATAGTAATATGAAAATGATGATTATATGTGCTTAGTATTAGTAAGTGAAATTTAATCGAGGACAAGTTAATGACCTGTTTTAAAAGGAAATACCTAAACGTCCAGACAAAAGAGGAAAGTTGTGAGAAAAGATTCGATTCTATGAGGTTATTCCCTATTTTTAAATGTGACGTAAATAAGGCACCACCTGTTAGCGCAAAACAGTCGGTAGATTTAACCTGTAACTTCCAGCACAGTGCTGTGCCAGCGATGAAATAACATCTCTTTAAAGTAAACAGATACCTAGGGTTAAGCATGAACAAATTGATAACACAGTGCAATTGTTCTAAAAAGGCCTGACGTTAACCTTAAGTAAAAGTGTGATGGAATAAAAAGGAAGTTTATTATATAACGCAAAGTAAGATGAGTCCAGACTATAAACAAGCTGAGTAAAAGAACATATGAGTAGCATGGTTTATTATGCCAACTTCACGGTACTATTGAGCATTAGCGATACTGCAAATTCACAAGCTAGCAGCAAATAGAATAAGGATCTCTCCCAAGCTTCACAGGTCGCGACAGCAGCAAACAACAACACTCTAGTGAGAGGCTTATATATACAAATGATAATTAATACCCAAATGCGTAATGCATAAACTTGACTTAGTCTAAGAAATGTGCAAAGAGTAGTAAGCAAGCTGCAGCAAGATACATATTTGATATACATGCTTGAAGTGATAGATTTTATTTTAAGTGCGCACTGCAATATTTATTGTTTTCTCTGTGATTATTGAATCCCTTTCCTAAGTGCAAATCCTTTAAGATCCTTGATCCTATCCACTCCTCAGGATCAACTTGTAAAGATGCACGTGTGCTTAGGAAGTGAGGCACTACATATAAAAATGAGTAGGTTCGCGACGCGCATATTGCTTTTGTAATGCGCAATGTAAATTAAATTTTCGACCTGGTTGAGGAGTAATTTAAATTCTGTCGACGATCTGTGAGTAGGCCCACTTTGCCCACTTTTCTTTTACGACTGTTTGTATTTCTACACGAAATCCCGAGGCGGAATTGCTATTTTCAAATCTGTCCTCGAACTTTCTTTGAAGACAAGCACATACGAGAGAAACTTTGACATAAATGAAGCTCCCCTCACAAGTCACTAAATAAGACGAGCAATTTAAAAAAAATGTATTGGGCCTACAAAATGAATAAGCAAGCGTGATAAAGATTACTATGAATGAAATTAATTTGTAAAGGAGATTGGAATGGATTTGGTCAAAGAAAAAGAACTTATAATAGCCTACGTGTGACCGTAGGCATAAATAAAAAAAAGACTAATTAAGAAACAATTGTTCTGATTCAAAGTGGTCAATTAGATTAATTCTCGATTTAAATGAACTCTTGTAAATATTAGTATGTAAATCAACTTGTAAACATCGTGTGATGTTATGAAGCGAGAATTTCTTTTAATACACCGTTCACGCAGACGCTCACCACAGTGCAAGTGCAGTTTTAAAGTTCGACGATTTTCAGTGGCAGTATTCTACTGCACCATATGTGTAAAAAAATTCATTGATGTGTGCAGTGTGTAATAATCAGTGTCATTCTACACGTGCAGTTGCAGCGGTAGCTACCACTTACCTGTGAATCCGTAACTGGATAGTGGACAGGAAGTGATATGAGGCAGTTTCGGTGGCAGAAGCTCCCTCCAGCAATCTAAAAAGCACAAGGCCACGATCCGCCGAACAAAAGCGACGCACGGCACCTCAAGCGCGAAATCAACGCTCTGCAAGAAAGCTCCGGTCACGTGCGCGCGCACAGACTGAATTTCAAGATTGCTCGCAACAGTGGAGGCGGACAGCCACCACGTGACGAAATAATGTAAACGTTCAACCGCCAACACAGTTGCTGTGCGCTACATTCTGTAGCAAAAACATTCACACCCAGTACTGAAAGCATTTTGTATGTATCATAAATCTTCCGAGAGACTCTAAGATAGAGAAGTTAACGTAATTAGTATAATGACTGATTGTACACAGAGACAAGTCACAAGGTCACCTCTGAACACTGTTGAAATGTAAACTTTAACGAAAGGTCACGATACGAATGAAAATAAGCGCACGAAAATACGTCAAAGGATCCGATCCTTCCTAAATCCCATCCCACAAGTATATAAAATTAGTTTTGTAAGATATTCTAATATAATATATTTTATCTGTTTCATATGTGAAATAATTCGGAGAGCCACACTCGAGCCCTGAAAGTGAAAGATATGGACTTCCTTGTCGAAGCCATCACCAGTGGCCGCTCTGCAATCCAAGTCTATCATAAATAGTGTATGTGCGATGAAAATAAATGTATAATTAAGTGCGACAACGGACAAGGCAGTCAATCGACAAGACGATGACAATATAATGAATACAGTCAAAACAGAAAGTTGTGTACCAGTTGTGACAGTCAAATTACTTTTGCAACGTTGAAAAATGAAGTGTGACACTATTTCCTTATAAAGTTTGTAAATATGTGTACTTATAGCCTTAATTTTAAGAATCATCACGAAAGATTGAATCCATGCAAACACTGATAGACACACAGAACAAATTCACAATGATCCACCGTCAGTAATTACAAGTTGAAGCGTTAATTCTTTTATTATGGAATGAATGTGAAATGAAATTTTTAATAACCTGTATGTTACACCCGAAAATTACAAATATTCCAATGGGCATGAGGATGAAAGTAATACCTTCGGTATTCCTTCCCTCCTCATGGGAGGCAGTGTAATATTAGTAATTTTCGCCTCACAAACATTAATATACGCTCAATAGTAAACGCCTGATGGCCTAAAGTTATCGAACAATTGTAAAGTAAAAGAAATGAACCATCGCATAGCAGCGACAGAATCTATTATTCTTTATCTTTGCCGTTCTTGAGCGGTGCCAGTAAATCTCTATGTACATGTATCGATTAATGGTGTAAAAAAGAATTCTGTTGTTTCAAGACAAATGAGGTTTTTGGCGCCTCACCTTTTACTGTTTGTATTTCATGAGAGGCGGACGCGGACTTGCTGCGTTCCGCAACTGTATTTTATATTCTATGTGAAAGTATTGAGTGAATATGCTAATTGTTATTTTTTCCAATCAGAAAGCATGTAGTTTCTTGTAACTGATATCGAACAGACAGCGTCAAGAGGACATTTTGACTGTTATGTATAAAGTATCTAACCACAATGGTCATCTATTGTAATTTAATATGAAAAGGTACGTAGCATTAAAAAACGTGTGTTAAAGATAAGTGTGCTTATTTTCGTAAATTAACCTTGATAATTCCATCTCCTTATTTAGCTGAATGTTAATTATTTTGTGTTACTTCATCATCAGAAATTACGATCACGCTGATGGGCCGAACGCAGCATGAGGCAGAAGGAACATTATCGTTTTCCTATTATTTCTGAACCAACTCTTTTTTTAATTGTGTAGTGTTGCATTTCTTTTAAAGTCTATAAATCTTCTGGTCCCTTAGTGTTGATCCGGGTATGACTACATCGCGACTATAAAAATGCACAGAAATGATAATGTTTCCTCCGAACGATCTCAAATATATATATCAATATGCTGCTCTTATTCAGGTATTTAATGCTCCACGTATGTTATTATAATAGTGTAATCAATTCCTGATTCTGTTGCCAAGTGGCCCACGAAAATATTTACTTTTTCGACATTAAAAAAAAGTTAAAATTCTTTTTATTTTTGTGGTCCAAGAGCAACGCTACAACTGGACCTAAGATAAATCGCCTCTTCTTTGCGTTACGACGACTCCACTGCTTGCCGCGTCTTCCCCGACACGCTTTGAATACCCTCCACGGCTACTGCTGCCACCTGCCGTCTGTCAGTGGTTATTGCAAGTTGATGTCGAATGTGAGCGGTGGTCACAATAATGTGATTGGACGGTATAATATTGCCCATCTTAAGGACCGTAGATAGCGGTTGTCAACGTAATCGCTACAAATATTTTGGCATACAATCCCTAATAATAGTAACACAATCCACACCCCAGCATTTCGGGATTGAAGGTCCCGTCATCTGCCTGTGTACGTTAACCCAACATACAATGCACTTCAAAAGAACTCAAGCTCAAAATACAAAAACAAAATTATTCGCACATGAAGTCCACGTCTTACTTTAAAAATTGCAACGCCAGATTCCCTGTCACATGATGAGACCTTGACTCCTGAAAAACTTTGCTGTGGATTATATTCCTAACATTAGTGGCTGTATGCTAAAATATTTGTAACCAAAATTAGTACACCTTCATGTTTAATTAATACTAAGATTGAACGTTATGTAAAATCCTTACTGTACGCATCTGTGATAAATATATTTTGTTTGTTGCTGCATTGTTGCAAAAGATTAGCCCGTAGGACAGTAGTGAGGTGTTTGCGTACAGGATTCCTAGCGTTCGCTGCATACTTTCGCTGGCAGACGCTTGAAGATAGACCCCCAACTATAGTTTTAGGAATCAGTATTAAGCGAAAAATCTAGGAATACACCGAAGGCCACTGTGTACTGCTCCGGTACCAACACCGGAGATGAAGTTAGACTGACTATAGCATACACGGAGCTATTTAAACGGTCATTCTTTGCACTGTGCATATTCCAAGAAACCCTAACGTGAAACGCAGTGGGAAGCTCCCTTTGCCGTGTGCTCCAAAGTGAGTTACACGGTATGGATGTAGCTGTAGATATTGGTTTTTCAGATGTGTTGCTGAACGGAAAGATAGATAAAAGAATTGTATGTACTGCGTTTTAAGCTTTTACAATCCACTGGCCTAAGGCAGGCTATGTGACATAAGAGATGACACTAAGTTGCTGCAGTGGCCACAAGGCGTAGCTCGCGTTTAGGAGGAGCAGCGCTAAAATGCCCATCCACTAATTGCAACTTTCATTTGTGTGGTTTCCTTAACCCAGAGTGCACGTATGGCTGGGCTCTTTCTTTCATTGGTTTCAGATCACTCAGATTTATGTCTTCACTGCCTCTGTTGTCGAACTGTTGTTAATCTCTAACATTCTACTTCTTTTCTGTCCTATGCTCTTGAAGGAGTTGAACTGCAGCTTTCAAATTAATCTTTTGAAAGAAAATAAAACAAATTATCTTAGCTACTTTCAGTTTTTGCTGTCGATGGCTAGATGTAGGTAAGAAATGAAAACGAACAAATGATAGTGACCGAGATCTGTGGAGGATATTTCAAAATGCAGTTGACGTAACATCGAACTCTGCTGAATAATATTCGAGGAAGCGACTTAATGGAAACTTGATTCTGTATCAGTCTCTTGGCGTAATTCATGTTAAACGGAAATAAAATTCTGTGTCTTTCGACCACTTTAATTTAAATCTTTGTTCACGGTTCCCTTCCTTTTAAAACAACAAAATAATAGAAACTCATTTTGCCACAAATAAACAAGCACTGGGTACTGGAACGATTTAGTGATACTCGAATATTTGTTTTTGAACAAAGCGGACACACGTGGCTCGCCTTTCACAGTGAACGGCTGCGAAATGTACGGCTGCACCCGACAACTACGCTTGCTGCGGATGCTGTCCGTGCCACACGTGGTGTAATCACACGTCCCGCCCATATCACACGGCTTGATACAGTTTCCTTTCGGACCGGAACCGTTAGAGCACCACTTTGTTGTTTGTCTCTCTGTCCGACATTTAAGACTCCTTTATCTCAGGAACGAGTAATTGTATTAAGTTGAAATTTATGTCATATACTAAGGTATATGGCCGCTTGGAGGTGTACAAAATTTAAGCAATATAGTCATTTGTGTCACATATTTTGATGCTCGCGAACTCACTTATTGAAACCCATAGGGTACTTCTCGTTGAACTAGAACTATTAAATGGTCCAAGAAACAAGGTTTTACAATATAAGTGAAGGATATAATACGAAAATTGTTAATTTTCAACTATACCATACGAAAAAATGTTTTTTTACTGTCGTTTGTTGTCTGAGTATCTTCGTTTGCGTGTCTTAAGACATCTTTTTCTCAATAGCGATTCGACATACCAAGTTGAAATCTGTCGTTCAAAGGTCTATGGTCCTTTGGCGATGTACAAATGTTACACTCTAAGTCATTGCTGTCAAAAGATATCTCCATTTACGTCATGTATTTAATATTTGTAAACTCACTTATCGAAGATTCTAGGGTTACTGACCTAGAATCATGCAATTTAGCAAGAAGCAAGGTTTAACGGTATAATTAAGACAAAAAACCGGAAATACTTCATTTATATCACACAAAAAAATAGTATGTGTTTTTGTCATTTGTTATCCGGCTGCCTATCCCTCCGTCTGTCAAGATCACTTTTTCTCAGGAACAGGTAGACGTGTGAAGTTGAAATTTATGTCACGGGGTAAGATCTGCAGTCCCTTCGCCAGGCATCATCACAGACGCTATAATTCTTTTCCCATGCCGCTCTCTCTGTTGAAAACCTGGGGATGTCGTAGCGACACTTTTAAGCTAGAACGTTTTGATGAGATGTGAAGAGCAGCCGCTAATGAAACTCCAGACAGGGGATCTGTTGCGTATGAGCATAACAATCTAAGAGATGCTGCGATAGATGGATCACGCAAAAGGTATTGCTTGAATAATATGGGCGTTAAAACGGCCATTGTGGGTGAGTACATTCTGAAATGTTCGAGTACCGCTTGACTGCTGTTTAGAGACCACCGTGATACACACATCAAAAAAAGTTTTGCATCACACCGGCTCCCAGAACTCCTGAAGATAATCGTAGACTTTGGATATTGTATCACAGACACAGTTCCTTTGACTGTTCAGAGATTTCACGAAACCCTCCCAAAGATGTCAACAACATTGCATGGGCAGCGCCAATTAGACGGAGAGGGTCTGACAGCCGATCAGTTCAAGCCATTCCACCAGGAAGGAGGTACACGGCTCGTGTTGTCAGTAGTTCAACCATGCCTACACGGTCAATACCGCGGTTCGATCGCGTCCTCCTTGTTACTTAATGCCAGGCGTCTCGAAGTGAACCAAAGCGATGTTGTTCGGGCATGGAGGAGATACAGAGAGACAGGAACTGTCGATGACATGCCTCGCTCAGGCCGCCCAAGGCTACTACTGCAGTGGATGATCGCTACCTACGGATTATGGCTCGGATAAACCTAACAGCTACGCCACCGTGTTGAATAATACTTTTCGTGCAGCCACAGGACGTCGTGTTACGACTCAAACTGAGCACAATAGGCTGCATAATGCGCAACTTCACTCCCGAAGTCCATGGCGACGTCCGTCTTTGCAACCACGACACTATGCAGCGCGGTACAGATGGGTCCAACTATATCATGAATGGACCGCACAGGGTTGGAATCACGTTCTCTTCACCGATGAATGTCGCATATGCCTCCAACCCGACAATCGGCGAATATGTATTTGGAGGCAACCCAGTCAGGCTGAACGCCTTAGACAAACTGTCCAGCGGGTGCGGCAGGTGGAGGTTCCCTGCTATTTTGGGGTGGTATTATGTGCGGCCGGTGTACCCCGCTGGTGATCATCTAAGGCACTGTAACGGCTGTACGATACGTGAATGCCATCCTCCGACCAATAGTGCAACCATATCGACAGCATATTGGCGGGCCATTCGTCTTCATGGACAACAGTTCGCGCGCCCATTGTGCACATCTTGTGAATGACTTCCTTCAGGATAACGACATCACTCGACTAGAGTGACCAGCATGTTCTCCAGACATGAATCCTATCGAACATGCCAGGGATAGATTGAAAAGGGCTGATCACGGACGACGTGAGCCACCAAGCACTCTGAGGGATCTACGCCGAATCGCCGTTGAGGAGTGGGACAATCTGGACCAACAGTGCTTTAATGAACTTGTGGATAGTACGTCACGACGAACACAGGCATGCATTAATGCAAGAGGACGTGCTACTGGGTATTAGAGGTACCGGTGTGTACAGCAATATGGACCACCATCGCTGAAGGTCTCGCTGCAAGGTGGTACAACATGCGATGTTTGATTTTCGTGAGCAATAAAAAGGGCGGGAATGATATTTCTGTTGATGTCTAGTCCAATTTTCTGTACAGAATCCGGAACTCTCGAAACCGAGGTGATGCAAAACTGTTTTTGATGTGTGTATCTAGCCAGCGTTGCTATAGAATGCCCAGACACGGCTATATACGGCAGCAGTCCTACTTTTGTTGGAAATTTTAATATACATTTTAAACCATAACCCAGACGTATTTTTGCGAGTGCTATAGTAATCCTGCAAAGGTATATTACCATTAATAATCTAAGGCACTGTAAGAGCTGGCACGATCATCGACAAAATTTTTCCAACTTTGGTATATAATGCGGTACTATTCACTCTTTTTTCAATCATCGCTCAGAAATTTGGTGACTAAGTAATCATTTTAAATTAATTTTTGATTTCATACCAAATCTTAAACGCATATTTGACAAGAATCTCACCTGGGTGAGAGAGAAGATAACGCCAAAGACGGTCTCGTCTTGTAAATACTTAATCACTCTCACCTTAAAGATCCAATTGTTGCAATTGTACGTTTGGAGGACTGCTCAATTTTTATTCTCTTCGGTTTCCAATGAAATATTTATTAGTAAAATGCCTACTCCCAGTTTCGACGGGATGTTTGGTCTCTGGTCTAAATTTAGTAATTCTCTGTGGTCTGAAGGGAAGTCTCCGACTTCAGTGTCTATTAGCCAATTTCTATCCCAATTACGTTACTTTAATTATTATATTTAGAAACTTAAATGATGAATGAGAGCATAGGATGGCAAAAAATTACTCTCACTAATCTTTAAACATTGATTCAGCTAGCTCAAACATTATTCAATAACTAATTTTAAATTTTTTTATATAATTGGTGTTGGTAATTATCATCGCATTTTAATATAACTACAGAATTAATAAAGTAAACTAAAAACTATAGCAAATGTGAAATTAAACAACAAATTTATACTTAAAACATAAAATTAAATAATTCTCAAAAGTCTTAGAATTTTCGAGACCGATATCTTGCCAATATCAATATCGATAACAAGCGAACATTGTCGATGTTCTTCATTGCCGCGATGGATGAACTATCTGCAGGGTGATTATAATTGCAGTTAAAAATTCAAACCGCTGTAGTCCTAACACTCGGAATGACGTCCAATTGCAACGGAATATTATCCGAAAAGTGGGAAAACCTATGGAAGAAGAAAAATAAATAATTTCAAAATGTAGCAATAGATGGCGCTGTAAGCAGCATATTTTAATAGTGGCCGACTACAAATGAGAAACGAATCAAACAAAAATTGCGTAAGGTGTACGTTTGACGTTGAACAAAGTGTACTGCTCAGCGTGCATGGGTGTACATCTGTGATACTGTTAGTTACGTAACCCCATCCACCACGAAAAGGTCATATCACATCGGATTGGAAAAATCGGTTTTTAACTGTCCTGCGGCCAAAAACCGTACAAAAAGCATCAATCAAAAGCAAATCGGATTATTAATTTCTGTATGACTGGCGCAAAACATATTCAATATGCTGTCCACCGTTTCTGCAATAAGTTGAAATCGAGAAACAGCATGGTCAACAACTGATCAAAGTATTTTCGGGGTCACGTGCAAAATGTGTTGCGCAATGTGTGCTCTTCAGTGTAACTACGTTTGCAGTCGGAACACTGAACACAACATCTTTCAGATAGCGCCGGAGCCAGAAGTCACACGGATGAAGATCAGGTGATCGGGACGGCCAGATATTGGGGACATGGCGGCTGATAATTCTAGCATTTCCGAAATGGCGCTTCAGCAGCTGGTTAACTGGATTTGCAATGTGCGGAGGTGCGCCATCTTGCATAAAAATGATCCCATCCATGCTGTTGGAGAACTGGAATGACGGGTCTGCGCAAGACACTCATAGGGCTTACCAGTGACGGTACAATTAACAGGACCGGTAGCATCTGTCTCTTCGAAAAAATATCGTCCTATGATAAATCATGCCGTAAACCCGCACCACACAGAACCTTTTCAGGATGAAGTGGTATGGTTGATTCGCGTGTGGATCTTCTGTTGTCCATATTTCACAATTGTGTGTATTCACATATCCTATCAGATGGAAGTGTGCTTCGTCTGTACACAAAATCTTCCTCGGCCAATCATTGTCATTTTTTGTAAATAATGTCTCGTGCTCGCTAGTGATGCACTCCAAAGGTCGTCTCTTGATGTCGTTGCAATTACTTTTGCAGCTATGTTCAGCCTTCGCTGTTGAGTTATCGGCGAGTTAGCTTGGAGTGTGCCACTACGTATTCTATAAAAATGTCCATCCATACGAAAGAAAGTTGGATTCCTTCGTTTTCCTTATTCGCGTTCAATATTCAGTCTTCAGTAAGTGCTATGGAAATTTCTTCGTAGCAAAGAGAACTCTTTTCAGTTGCCAAACACTTGTTTCAAAGCTGTATCTCGCTCATAGCAAAGTAGTGCAGTGAGTATACCTTTGTATTTGCAATCGATGGGAATGAGATTCCAATCGCTGTCCGTCCAACAAAGGATACTTTTACCGTCGTTTTCCTACATCGATTAACATACACTCCTGGAAATGGAAAAAAGAACACATTGACACCGGTGTGTCAGACCCACCATACTTGCTCCGGACACTGCGAGAGGGCTGTACAAGCAATGATCACACGCACGGCACAGCGGACACACCAGGAACCGCGGTGTTGGCCGTCGAATGGCGCTAGCTGCGCAGCATTTGCGCACCGCCGCCGTCAGTGTCAGCCAGTTTGCCGTGGCATACGGAGCTCCATCGCAGTCTTTAACACTGGTAGCATGCCGCGACAGCGTGGACGTGAACCGTATGTGCAGTTGACGGACTTTAAGCGAGGGCGTATAGTGGGCATGCGGGAGGCCGGGTGGACGTACCGCCGAATTGCTCAAAACGTGGGGCGTGAGGTCTCCACAGTACATCGAAGTTGTCGCCAGTGGTCGGCGGAAGGTGCACGTGCCCGTCGACCTGGGACCGGATCGCAGCGACGCACGGATGCACGCCAAGACCGTAGGATCCTACGCAGTGCCGTAGGGGACCGCACCGCCACTTCCCAGCAAATTAGGGACACTGTTGCTCCTGGGATATCGGCGAGGACCATTCGCAACCGTCTCCATGAAGCTGGGCTACGGTCCCGCACACCGTTAGGCCGTCTTCCGCTCACGCCCCAACATCGTGCAGCCCGCCTCCAGTGGTGTCGCGACAGGCGTGAATGGAGGGACGAATGGAGACGTGTCGTCTTCAGCGATGAGAGTCGCTTCTGCCTTGGTGCCAATGATGGTCGTATGCGTGTTTGGCGCCGTGCAGGTGAGCGTCACAATCAGGACTGCATACGACCGAGGCACACAGGGCCAACACCTGGCATCATGGTGTGGGGAGCGATCTCCTACACTGGCCGTACACCACTGGTGATCGTCGAGGGGACACTGAATAGTGCACGGTACATCCAAACCGTCATCGAACCCATCGTTCTACCATTCCTAGACCGGCAAGGGAACTTGCTGTTCCAACAGGACAATGCACGTCCGCATGTATCCCGTGCCACCCAACGTGCTCTAGAAGGTGTAAGTCAACTACCCTGGCCAGCAAGATCTCCGGACCTGTTCCCCATTGAGCATGTTTGGGACTGGATGAAGCGTCGTCTCACGCGGTCTGCACGTCCAGCACGAACGCTGGTCCAACTGAGGCGCCAGGTGGAAATGGCATGGCAAGCCGTTCCACAGGACTACATCCAGCATCTCTACGATCGTCTCCATGGGAGAATAGCAGCCTGCATTTCTGCGAAAGGTGGATATACACTGTACTAGTGCCGACATTGTGCATGCTCTGTTGCCTGTGTCTATGTGCCTGTGGTTCTGTCAGTATGATCATGTGATGAATCTGACCCCAGGAATGTGTCAATAAAGTTTCCCCTTCCTGGGACAATGAATTCACGGTGTTCTTATTTCAATTTCCAGGAGTGTATATGCTAGCTTCATTTCCATTTACTCCCGTCAGATCTCGTGATCCACTACGACGAAATGTGAAACCCAAAACTTCCTTTCTAACTTTTCATGCAAAGAATCGTTCTCAACCCTATATGTTTACATCATATCTGTAATTTCTCCGTGTATTCCCTTCTTTTAAGTTCATATTCAATCTTCACTTTTGCACACAAATGCCGTGATATACAGGCCTATTACGAAAGCCATTCTGAAACGTGGCGCGTCGCTCCAACAATGCCGTGGTTCCTGAAGCGACCCACACCGTTGCCCAGCTTCAGTCGGGAAGGAGATCTTAAGATGGCTGACGTCTCTGTAGAGAAAAAAACGCTGTTCAGGGCGACATGCGGAACAGTGAGACCAGTCTGAAGGTAGGCGATCGCAAAACATTGTCGTTAAACTCTACCGATCCCTGGACAGTGTTACACGTGTAATTAGCGCCGAGGACGATGACACCTTAGCCAGTAATTTGATTTAGTTCATCCAATCCCTGATTAACTCTCTGATTCAGAAGTTCAGTATCTTAGAATGTTTATGTTCCATGTATTGCTATGAACAATTTTTTGGCTCCGCTGCTGAACTGTTGGCAACTTAGTTTTGAGTATCGTATCACGTATTCGATGGAAACGTCCACCCACTGACATGTAGAACGCGTTTATAGAAGATTTCAGATCATTTGGAACACCAAATAAAAAGCTGTGTTTGCACCATCAGTATAATTCCAGATTTTTTCAATTGTAACAACAGACATCACTTTAAGGAAGATACAAGAATCCCACACTCTTATGAAACCCCAGAAATGTCTCTGTTTAGCCGGTGAGTCCGTAAATGGCGTTATAAGGGGTGTACAGAATAACTGGCCACGCTTTCCCACACGAGTTTTGCGATAATTAAATCAGTCCGTCCTTGAACTGACAGTGAGCCGCCGAGTAGGAATTCTTTGTACCTGTTACGTGGAGATGCTCTCATATATTTATGATATTTATGTCTCTTTGCACAGCCGTACCAGCGCCGTCGGACTCTGAAAGTGCAGTATTACACTACTTATGTTTTACGTAGTGAAGCGGAAATAAGTTTTTAGCGCAAATAATTTTTACACGGGATGACAGTATGTTGAGTTTATCTAAGAGACACCGTAAAATGAACTTGTTCACACTGATTATTAGCTGAATATTATCGGTACGTGAGTGTGGTCTGCCGCATGACTAGATCAGAAGGCATCCTATGGATGACTGCCGACTATGGCGCGCAGTCTGTAACTTGAATGTATAGTTCGTAAAAGATCGTGCATCTCTGGTTATGCCGAAGTTACTTTTTTTTATTAGTATCAATGTTTCCTGCCATTGCAAAATTACTGAAAGATAGTATTTAAGACACGTAGACTACTACTGATGTCTGCGTGGTAAAAGGCGACTTTTGTTAGCAATTAATATTTATTAATAACATTTACTTGATTCACGCCAGAATCCCCTACACATCTCTTTACTGACATCACGAGGTATTTCTGCGTCAGCACCTGTCTCTGAAAGCACCAAATGGCCAACCGCTCTGCTAGCAATCGTGGGAACCTACCGCTTGCTCCTCACTCCGCTGATACATTCACTTAGCGTGTGTGAAATAGTAAAATCGCTAATAAGGTAAAATATGCTCTCATCTGCATATAAGCGGTACCTTACACATCCTCTTCTACTTTCAAAAGTGTGACTTTTTCCTTTCTGACATGTTTTAGAACATTAGAAATGTAGTATCTCCGTTCTTAGGAGCAGCGTTAACGCCATAGCTCAGTTTATTTTATGCCAATTACTTTGAATATTCATTTTCTCGGCAAATACAACTTAAGTAGTTTGACAGAAATCTTTAAAATGCAAAACCTACTAGTTTATGAAATCTTATTACATTTGCACCTACTGAAACAGTTTTCCTAGCGATTATTAGTATTAGCATAATCTTTGAGTTTTGACTTCCAAGCTCTCCTAAATTTTAACTAACAAAATTCTTTCAAAACCTCACATTAATATACAGGGTGAGTCACCTAACGTTACCGCTGGATATATTTCGTAAACCACATCAAATACTGACGAATCGATTCCACAGACCGAACGTGAGGAGAGGGGCTAGTGTAATTGGTTAATACAAACCATAAAAAAATGCACGTAAGTGCGTTTTTTAACACAAATCTACGTTTGTTTAATGGAACCCCGTTAGTTTTGTTAGCACATCTGAACATATAAACAAACACATAATCAGTGCCGTTTGTTGCATTGTAAAATGTTAATTACATCCGGAGATATTGTAACCTAAAGTTGACGCTCGAGTACCACTCCTCCACTGTTGGATCGTGTGTATCGGAGAGCACCGAATTACGTAGGGATCAAAAGGGAACGGTGATGGACCTTAGGTAAAGAAGAGACTGGAACAGCACATTACGTCCACATGCTAACACCTTTTTATTGGTCTTTTTCACTGACGCACATGTACATTACCATGAGGGATGAGGAACACTTACACACGTGGTTTCCGTTTTCAATTAAGGAGTGGAATAGAGTGCGTCCCGACATGTCAGGCCAATAGATGTTCAATGTGGTGGCCATCATTTGCTGCACACAATTGCAATCTCTGGCGTAATGAAAGTCGTTCACGCCGTAGTACATCTGGTGTAATGTCGCCGTAGGCTGCCACAATACGTTGTTTCATATCCTCTGGGGTTGTAGGCACATCAAGGTACACATTCTCCTTTAACGTACCCCACAGAAAGAAGTCCAGAGGTGTAAGATCAGGAGAACGGGCTGGCCAATTTATGCGTTCTCCACGTCCTATGAAACGCCCGTCGAACGTTTACCTCACCCCTCATGGTAATGTACATGTGCGTCAGTGAAAAAGACCAATAAAAAGGTGTTAGCATGTGGACGTAATGTGCTGTTCCAGTCTCTTCTTTACCTAAGGTCTATCACCGTTCCCTTTGGATCCCTACGTAATTCGGTGCTCTCCGATACACACGATCGAACAGTGGAGGAGTGGTACTCGAGCGTCAGCTTTAGGTTACAATATCTTCGGATGTAATTAACATTTTACAATGCAACAAACGGCACTGATTACGTATTTGTTTATATGTTCAGATGCGCTAACAAAACTAACGGGGCTCCATTAAAAAAAAACGTAGATTTGTGTTAAAAAACACACTTACGTGCATTTTTTTATGGTTTGTATTAACCAATTACACTAGCCCCTCTCCCCACGTTCGGTCTGTGGAATCGATTCGTCAGTATTTGATGTGGTTTACGAAATATATCCAGCGGTAATGTTAGGTGACTCACCCTGTATATCAACAAAATATATTACAGAAAACACTGCAGGTGCAGTCACATAGAGAAACAGACCTTAGCTTTTGAAACATTTGTCAAGCATTTAAAATTTGTTTAGCAAATTCATAATAATACAATTTATTTAACTTTAACAGAAATGTAGAAAAATTATTACAAACGTTTAGCTTGCGTTTTCAAGCAGCTGGCTGGCTGTCTCACAGGACTCCATTTCAGCAGAAATTTCCAGAACTTTCCTACATACACCGATATACAGAATGCAGAACTCATTTCATGAAACCACACATGAATTTTTTTGTTTTTACACTGTACGGTGCTTCACTCATCTCCATTGAAATTTACGGAGCACTTACGACTCAAGTTCGTTCTTTGATAACTCACTGCACCGACACACTTATTTGGCGAGAAGCACTATTATTTGCCGGCCGAAATTTTTGGTCCTAGGCAACATGTTTGCATTGCTTGACGACTGTAGCCATAATTCGCGCGTACGCCAACAGCGCCTCAGGTAGCTGACGGGTCATCAGGCTTAGTCATGAGTGCACTTCATCTGAACAGGTGTTCTCAGACTTCCCCATGTTTCCATCATCAAGACGTCGGGTATGGGTACATGAAACAAAGGCCCTGATTTTAGAATCAACACAGTAATAATAAATTACATTTTCCAAACACTAGAGTGTTTCTCCTAACTGACTCCATTGGTTCTGTCCAATTGTCTGAAATTCAAAACTTTTATGAATTAGTGTATTCCTTTCAAATAATTACTATACAATAACCAATTCTAAAGTTTTGTGACAGTCTATTAATTTCATTAATTCTTGAAAATTATCCTCTTTTAATGACTTGTTTTTTACTTATTGATATTTAATAATAACTATTAACTTTTGGTATTAAATTATTTAGGTTTACATTGTTGGTTTATCCATATTCACAAAGGGTCGCTACTTTTACCATTGTTACTGTCGTGACGCGTCTCTACTTATTCATATCACGCCGGCCATGTCACATAATTACCTTGCTCAGCTATTTCAGGTGCCAGCCGTGCTCTGCACAGGTCATTAGCCTCTCGCTGCCTGTGCGATAATTTTAATGGCCTTGCTGACATCACAACACGCCAGCACACCACGTCTTCTAATCAAAAGTAGAGTGCAAGTTATCCCCGAATATTAAACGGCGAAAATTTTGGATGTTGCAGAAGGTACTTTATGTGCATTTTCGGTGTTACAACCATATGTAGTTAGCACTGCGTCACACCCTACTTTATTGGAAGGAGCACATCCAGAGTCACATGTAGTAAGGCGCGTATACAATGCAGCTGATGTCAAGACGTGTCGTGGCAATTAAAGGGAAGTCTCCAGACACTGACGTACCTGAATAGTATTTACAATGTGGAACATGTCTCTAGTAAGATAGTAAAGAACATACTTTGTGAAAGACACAGACGCGACCGCGAATTGCACTGAAAAACTGCCGAGGGAGTAAGTAGCTCTAAGTATTTTGATATAACATTTGTCCAGTTTATGTGTTTGTGAAGCCTTTTGTTCACAAACACATAAACTGGACAAATGTTATATTTGCACTGCTAAAGTAGTTTGACAGAAATCTTTAAAATGCAAAACCTACTAGTTTATGAAATCTTATTACATTTGCACCTACTGAAACAGTTTTCCTAGCGATTATTAGTATTAGCATAATCTTTGAGTTTCGACTTCCAAGCTCTCCTAAATTTTAACTAACAAAATTCTTTCAAAACGTCACATTAATATATATTGTAACGTTCCCTTAGAAAAATTATACATGACTGTGCTTAAACTGACACACAATATTTTTTTAGCGCAACGCAATCTGACTTTCAATAATCCCTACAAAAGAATGGCCCTGACTAACATAGAGAAACAGACCTTAGCTTTTGAAACATTTGTCAAAAGGCTTCACAAACACATAAACTGGACAAATGTTATATCAAAATACTTAGAGCTACTTACTCCCTCGGCAGTTTTTCAGTGCAATTCGCTGTCGCGTCTGTATCTTTCACAAAGTATGTTCTCTACTATCTCACTAGAGACATGTTCCACATTGTAAATACTATTCAGGTACGCCAGTGTCTGGAGACTTCCCTTTAATTGCCACGACACGTCTTGACATCAGCTGCATTGTATACGCACCTTACTACATGTGACTCTGGATGTGCTCCTTCCAATAAAGTAGGGTGTGACGCAGTGCTAACTACGTATGATTGTAACACCGAAAATGCACATAAAGTACCTTCTGCAACATCCAAAATTTTCGCCGTTTAATATTCGGGGATAACTTGCACTCTACTTTTGATTCTGAGGCTGTAAATTGTGTTACAGAAACTATATTTAATACGTAATCGAAGTGCTAGTGTATTTAATTTTGACCGTATATAATTGATTGTAATTACGATGAGAATATTTTGAATTGCTGGGTAATAACCAAGGGAACTTTATTGAAATGTATCGATAGCAACTACGAAATTGTAGTAGCTGTACCGTTGTTTATCTCTGCGTGTGGAGAGTCCGTCGTGTTGCGAGCAGAGAGGAAGCAGAGCAGCTTGAGTCATGAAGGAGTGCGGAAGTGTTTGTTGGGCGCTCCCTCTGACGCGGTGTGCAACTAAGCTCAAGCCCGTATAGACGCGTGGTTCGTTAACCTGCGAGTATAGAGAGCACGGCAGGAGTGGACAGGCGGAGGAAGCTGCTGCCTGTCCCATAATTACCCCTAGCTCTGGAGACGACTCTGAGTTCTTCTCATTGAGCAGCAGCAGCAGCAACAACAACGGCAGCTGAGCATTGCCGTCGGCTACATTCTTCGTCTCCGCACAGCTGCAACATCGTAAGACTGTTAACTGACAAATGTGGAGGCTTTGCCCAGCAATATTTCTTTCACAAATTATGAATAACATGAACAATAACTAGCAATAGTTAAAATTTGTAGGGTACCTATGTTGTCATTGTCCTCAGACATTATTACCAAGGAGGGTCCCTTTCCTTTGCCGAGCGTCGTAAGAATATGAAAATTGATCAAATATTTACTTCCAGTTTTATGTGTTTGGTACTGACCAGTTTCAGTCCAAATTTTCTGCGTCAGTAACCGTACATTCTTGTACTGCATGACAGAGGCTACTTAAAGCAAAGTAAAATTTCATTGGCAGAATTAATAATTGAGATATAGCACAACTTAAAGAGTGTGCAATTTCACTTATTCTGCATTTAGTTTAGCGAGTGACTTCTGATGGTATGGTATGTATTTCATTGTTGTTATTTTAAAAATAAAACCAATTGCTCATTTACTTAAAGAAAATTCAGTTGAATCTTTCAATAATCAAAAGTAAATTGCTGGTCTTTTTCTAAATTTTGCATCACATTACAATGAGTTTACTGAAAGTTATTTTTTTACATAACTAAGTTCAAGTTCAGACAGTCATTTATTTAACCAGTAATTTCATTTAACGTTACTTCCTAAATTTAGTATTTCAGAATAAGTAAAAGCAAACTCAGTGCTTTCTTAGTTTGTCGTGAACTGTTTTGCAGTGGGAAAGCGTGACAACCTTCTGTTGCCACGCCAGTGATTATCTGCTTAAATTTCTTTGCCATTACCTTTCTCAAGATTCCGGAGATTCATTGCCCTAGAGGGCTGGCGACCGTTTAATTATCCTGTTTTAGCTAATCAGAGTTTTCTTTGTGTCATTAGTGATTTTTGTAGTAAATATTACGTGATACACTTTCTCCCCGCTGTACAGTTCGTGAGAGATTGCACTATACTCAACTCACTTCAAAATTATCATCTAACTTTAGCTTAAGTTTAGAATAGATTTTTCCTTCAGAACAATCTGTTGTACACTTCCCTCCAACTAACCTGTTTTATTTTCCTTCGGTAACGATAGCCTTAATCACTGTAAAATATCATTAGGCAAATGTGATCACGGTCAGTTATATCGAAATACAGTAGGCCGATAAACGAGGGGGAGATTACATGGTCCATAAAAAATTTCTCTGCCCTCAAATTTCTGCAACAATTCTTCTAAAATTTCTGGTCTATCATTCTCTGATTCTGTTACCATATTTAAGACCCTAGCGTCTAATGCAACTTGTACTGGACCAGCATTTTGGTAACGCAAACTAGTGAGTTACAGTACTGACTGTCTGATCTCTCTATAATGTATGTATTCCTGTATCAATGGTTTACTTTTTTGATACTGGTATTACATGTGGTCTCAACGTAAAAGTTTGATGTGGCTTGACTTTAAATTCATAAGGTTTTTCCTTCATTAATGTTGGTCTATCAGAAAATACGTTTTTATATTTTTAAGAATACGTTTTGTAGCTCTCTTTTCCCATCTCTTTCAACAACATCAATATTATTTACTTTGTTCTTTATTCCATTTACTGTAGCTCAACCAACCTCATTCTGAAAACATCACGCACCATTCTTAGGTAGTACTTATCCTGCACTTTCCCTTTCGAACTAATTATGTTACCAAATCTAATTTCCCTGAGTACGGTTTATCGTTAGGATCATACTATCCTTTCCTAAATCCATAATTGCCGCTTGGTCCACCAACGAATTTGCCCGTATTACCAATCCCATACAAAGATTTGGGGCCACGATAGTACTAATCTCAAAAAAATCCCTTGAACATGTACCTCTAATAACGCTTGATTCTTTATTTTCTGTATTTTTCCTCCTACTGCATGTATAACTGTACCTCCTTGCAATGGCATTACTGGTACCCCACTTCTACCTCTTATTTTGTCGTAGAGCCCCTCTGTGACAGCACGTAACTCACTACTTGTATCACTAACAGCAATTGCCCTCATTCCATTAATCTCCACATCTACAGCCGGTTGGTATTCCTCTTTACTATCTACTTCATCATCTTCAAAAAGAGTTTCTCTAATATTCCCAGGACTTCCCATTATCAACCTCTTCACAGTCAAAAGTCTGTCACTTGTATAAGCTTATGTTCGGAGTTTCTAGTTTTGCCTTTCCTGGTCTCCCCGTTCGTGGTTTCTTTCTGTCATGTCATCATTACGCCTCTCATTTTGATCTTGGTATCACCTGTTACTGTGATTATTATTTACTGCTCGCTTCCAGTGTCCTCTAACACGTCCCTTGAACCCATTACCATGTCTCTCGTCGTCCCTCCCATTCTGATTTCTGTTATGTTCCCTCTGCTGATTATGGTTACTGTTTTATTCCCTTCAATCACTACTGTCTCTCGATCTCCAATCTACCCTCACCAACCATTAATGGATTTTTCTCCCCTGAAATTTCATCCACCTGGTCTAAAGTTTGTAAAATGTAACTTCTGTTTTCTTTTTCAATATCGATATTAATTTTTCCTGAACACTTGCTGGTAATTTGACCAGTACTAAAGGAATAAGGTCTTCCTCATTAAGTGCGTTACCTAAAGACACGGTAACGTCGGAGAAACTATGAACATAATCTTTATACCTATCATACCCACTGCTTAAGAAATTTCTCCCCTGGAAGATGTTGTTTCTAACACAGCATTGAATATTGTTAGACCAGTACTTGTATAAGAATTTTTTAATAAATTCTCCACATGTTTTACCTGTTTCGCCAGCTCTCAATCCGCTTGAAAGAGCATATCTTTCCATTCAACTTACAACACATCCCATTTTCGTCCTCACGTCGCAATTTTCTAGTAACAGATCTTGGAACTGCTATACAGAAGATTTAGGATGAAGCTTCCCTTTTGCCGAAAAACTATCTAGAGTACAAACCTTTAAATAGTGTTCCTCGTTTGTATTGTTCCCACTATTATTTATTATTTATAGAAATGATGTATTTTAATTTTGAATCTAAGACCTCTTCAACTCTTTCAGCAAAGTTACCAGTGCCTCTATAAGTAAAATCACTGATCTCTCTATGAATTCTTGTTATGTTGGTGAATTTCTCTTTAGTATTTGTTTCTGCTGAACATATTCTGTTAGATAAATCTATCTCTGCTTCATCTACTGTTTTTATTTACATTTGAGATCGACACATTAGATTTTTCATTCTCCTTACAAAAATTGTGGTCTAAAATTTAAACATTCTGCTGGAATTCTTTAATAAATTTGCTGTAATTTACGACGGCTACTGCCCCAGTGCTGACTCTTTTTTCCCAAATTTTGAACCACTTCCCACTGTTTCTTGATTATATTATCAAAATTTCATCCACCACTTATAAATATCAGTTGTATCCCTGATAAATTTATCCAACCTATCAGCTGTGTTCTTGTTAATTTCTTTCATAATTTTTATCAACTGTTCTTTAGTGTCTCTAGAACTTTACTCTATTGTCTTATTACCTGCCGCGATTTCTTCTACTTTCTTGTTAATTTCCTTAGAATTTTCTTCTATTTGGTTTTTAGTCGTTTCCAGTTTTTGGTTTAGTTGTTTAGTTTCCCTAGCATTTTCCTATAGTTTCTAATCAAAGCCGAAAACATGGCTTGCATATTAAATTATGAACCATTAATATTGTCAGATTCATTTTCTGTCGTCTTACTTTTCTTAACCACTGTCTGAATGTCTGACTCAGCGGTGTTTTCTGGGTTATCTAAAGTACTTAATGTTACTTCCTGCTCCTCGTTACCTACGCTGTCACGCATCCTGACTACAGGGTTTTCTTTGAATTTTACAAGTGGAAGTACATTGCGCGTCTCTGACAAGTTAGAGGTATCCTGAGCCATATTCTCGCTTATGTTGGTTCGTTCATTTTACTTTAGTTGTCCCACCCTTTCTAACTAGCTTTAACTATATACAACACTACTCTATTACTTTAACTTAATTTGTAAATTGTATATTTTACTGGGCACATTAATGCTTCGCTGCCTTGCCATGAGTCAAACTACGGACCTCATCTTGAGCGCCTCCAGTGCACCCTTTCTCTGCTGCTGTGCAGCGCTGAGTTGCTAGCCACGCGATGCTGTCGCATTGCATTGTTTCCTCCGGTTATGAGGCTTGCCTTGCCACGTTGGTTGTCTTCTGCTACAGACTCTTCCCGACGGTCGTTCGCTATTCTTCACTTGCGAAATGTTCGTAATCCTGTCACGCGAAATGAGTTTTTTATTATGCGAAACTTATCACTTTATGAGACACACTTCCTGAATTATTTGATTCACATTGTTTAAATTTTACACATTGCAACATTGCAACTTCTAACAGTTATTGTTAACTTCCCGCTTCTTCTCTCCTCGCGTTTTTCATCTAAATTCACCTCCTATTTTGCCCATAAACTTACAACGAATATTTTTTGTCCTTCGCAAGCAATTTCTCTATAGTCGAATTTCACTCACAAGATGCCAAGTGCAACACACGTCCACTGCAAATTATCCGAATTGCGACTACTGAGTCTGTGATGGTGGTATAAGGCGCGTAGAGCATAACTGGCCACGCATTCCCACACGAGTTCCCTGATAATTTAGGCACTCCGTCCTAGAACTGACTTGGTGAGCCGCCGAGTAGGAATTCTTCCTACCTGTTATGTGGATAAGCTCTCGTGGTTTTTATTTCCCTTTGTAGAGCCGTGGCAGCTACATCAGATTCTGAAGGTGCAATACTACTGTGTATGGTTTACGTAATGAAGCGGGAGGAACATTTTGTGCAAATAATTTTTACACAGGATGATTCGTTTATTTAAGAAACACCGTAAAATGAACTTGTTTACACTGATTATGAGCTAAGTATTGGCGATACGAGAGCGTGGTCCACCGCATGACTAGATAGGAAGGCATCCTATAGACGACTTCCGACTATGGCGCACAGTATGTAACATGAGTATACAATCAGTATAGTTTTTGTAAGTTCGCACATCTTCGGTTATGCCAAAGTTATTCATTTATTTATTAATATCACCGTTTCCTGGGATTTTAAAATTACTGAAAGATAGTATTTATGACCCGTAGACTACTACTACTGTGTGAGTGGCAAAAGGCAACTTTTATTAGCAATTAATATTTTTTAACAACAGTTACTTGATTCGCGCCAGAATAAATACACTTTCCTCTCTTTGCTGACGTCACGACCTATTTCTGTATCGACACCTCATCCCACTGGTTCTGAAAGCGTCAGATGGCCAACCGCCTCTGATAGCCAGCGTGGGAACCTACCGTTTGCTTCTTACTCCGTACATACTGCAGCGCTGATCATTCAGTTCACGCATGTGAAATAGCAAACTGGAAATAAGGTAAAGTGCGCTCTAATCTGCAAATAAGCGGTACCTCACAAAGCGCCTCCGACTCTGTACGTGCACTTTAGCCCTTTCCTTTCACTAGGCTTGTCATGACAGCGTAGTTTATTTTCAAGAATACTGAGAACAGGATTTCATGCGAAATGGACAATATTAATCGAGGAAAGGTTATACACCGAGCAAAATATAACTGGATTTTTCGATCTACAAGAAGCTGGGTTCTGTTTTTCCTTCTTCATTCGTGTTGTCTAGAGTAAACTGTGCTCTACAAGTCACCCCCTATTGACTATGCCGGGATCAACATGACGCTCTTAACATCATGTGTTTGTAAACACAACACGATGCACAGGTGTACTGGACTGTCACCCTCAATAAAATCGCACATAAACAGTGTTTAGCTATCAATATCCCACACGAATTGGAAGAATTCTAGAGAGGACGCACTGATGAGTAAGTAAGGCGTGTGCTCCGCTGTAGAATGAAAGTTTTATGTTGGGGATATTTTCAGTGTTCACCGTTCTTTTATTTTTTACTGTTTCTCACTGACTACCCCTCCATGCGAGGTCGATTCTGAAGCCCATTAATTTAGCAGGAAAAACGTAACATGCAGAGGGTAACTATATCTTTTTACATTTCATTCAGAACATCACTATTTAGTGCAAAGGAATACTGCCACACCACCCCAGGGTATAAGTCACACCTTCTTTCCGAAATTTCGTTTACCGCTATTCCGAGCTTGTTTCTGCAGTTGTTATTTCGTCCCCGTTACCGGTATTTCTAAGAGCGGAGCTCAAAACGTAAGAGAGACAATATCATGGCAGACCAGGTAATTTTTACTGAATGATACACAGACTTCAAAGTGACACAAAAATATGACACTCTTTTTTGAACATAGCCACCTAGGCTCTGTAAACAACGATCGGAACGTTCTATCAATCGTGGGATTCCTTGACGCTAGACATACCCTGCCTTGTTCATTGTTCATGGAGTCAGTCGGGAACCGCAGTGTGGACGTCTTAATAACTGCAAAATCTCCCCCCCCCCCCCAAGATATTCTTTCAGATTGCCTAAGAGATAGAAATCGCCCGGTGCAAGATCTTGAGTGTGTGGTGGATCAGCGTCACTCACGTCTCTGCGGCCATGGTCAAACTGTTGGCACCATTTCGTGTCTGGACGTGACAGTGCATCTTGTTCACATAGCCGCTGAACCTCGCGGTAAATATGTGTGCAGATTCAGATGATTTGGCGACAAGAATAATACTGTCCTGCGTACCTCAACTTCGCGGTACGTTTCCAGTTGGCGCACCACTTCACACTGCGATGCACTTGCGTTTAACGCAGCCGAACTGCGTCTCCAGGGAACCCCGAACACGTACGCTATTCTAAAACATGCCATTCTTGTTGCGTAATGGTCTTATCATGGGACGGCGTGTGTAACTTATTTTCTTAAGTCCTTTTGTGGCTACGAAACTACCACATTAAACTAGATCTGTATGCTGCAAAAATTGGCGGTTTAAATAACGAAAAGTGTGAGGTCATCCACCTGAGTGCTAAAAGGAATCCATTAAGCTTCGATTAAACCATAAATCAGTCAAATATAATGGCCGTAAATTCATCTAAATACATAGGAATTACAATTACGAACAACCAAAATTGGATGGAACACACTAAAAGTGTTGTGGAGAAGGCTAAGCAAAGACTGCGTTTTATTAGCAGCACACTTAGAAAATATAACAGATCTATTAAAAAGAGTGCCTAACGACGCTTGTCCGTCCTTTTTTAGAATACTGCTGCGCGGTGTGGGATCTTTACCAGATAACACTGACGGAATACATCGCGAAAGTTCAAAGAAGGGCAGTTCGTTTTATATTATCGTGAAATACGGGAGAGAGAGTCACTGAAATGACACAGGATTTCTGGTGGACATCATTAAAACAAAGGCATTTTTCGTTGCGGCGGAATCTTCACACGAAATTTTAGTCACCAGCTTTCTCCTCCGAATGTGAAAATATTTTGTTGACGCGGACCTACATAGGAAGAAACGATCACCATGATAAAATAAGGAGAATAAGATATCGCACGGAAAGATATGGGTGTTCGTTTCTTCCGTGCGCTGTACGAGATTGGAATAACAGGGAATTATTGTGAAGGTGGTTAGATGAACCCTCTGCCAGGGACTTAAATGTGATTTGCAGAGTATCCATGTAGATGTAGATGTGGCTCAGAGAATATTATCATACCGTAGTGAATGCAATTTAAAAGTGATCAGTCTTCCGAAGGTTAGTGGAAACTGTGCTATTGGACATCCATGAGCATAATCTGAGATTCGTTTCGGGAAGAAAACAGGTTCAGAAAACATACCAGCTGGAGACGGGACGGATTGCGTGTGTAGATGAAATCTATCTTAAATCTGATACCTTAAGTGAGACAGTTGCAAATGTAAAGACAACTGTATGTCAAGGAAGTCATTATAGTACATAGTCTGTCCAGCTTGTTGGGCTCAATTCTAAACTAGACCTTCAGAGAGAGATATTCTCGAGGCATACTAGTCAAACTGGTGACAAGGTTTGGATGTACGAGGATAGGATGAAGATTCTGTTTAAAAAACTATGGAATCTTACTCATATCTGTCCTTAGCGGTGCTTGAACAGTCCAGAGTAAACATTAAAAAAATATGTTGGAGCAATGCATTCAACAAAATTTGCCACTGTACCTGGAGGCTAGTACTTCCACTGTAACTGCTTCATCAACAAACCCTTCAATGCTGCTATGAGAGATGTATGGAAACAATAGATGAAGTCTTCTGGCAACAAACTGAAATCAGCAGAAGAGTTAACAAACCTGTGATTGGGGTACGTCGGTGAATGATCTTGGCCTAGCATAAAGACTGAGATCATTGTCGATTCATTTAAGATGTGAATCATTTCAGATGCTTTTGATGGAAGTGAGGACCAGCAGAGTTTGTTGGTAATGATTCGTCGTCCCACCAAACTCGCAACAAGGTAGGAGATAAGTGTTACGCGGGTAGAAATTTGTGTGAAACGTATTGTAGATTCTTCTCTGTGTCGCTATTTGTATCAAATGTATGACAGATAAGGTATGTGTCCACTAGTCTCAATGCAATACACTGGTGCACAAAACATAAGGATGAATGTAGCTATCACATGATGCGTGACTGGCAAGTAAGATAGATCGAGGAAACGTAACATACATAGAAAAAATTGCAACATTATAGTACGGAATATAACTGAAATACGCAATGAAACGAACAGAAATTACACTTTTATTGAAAGACAATAATAACACCAACGTCACCGCGATTTATGATCATTCCCTGGTCATTATCCCATGCACAGATACTGCTCACCTTGAACACCAAACCGATCACGTTCGACAATCTACCTAGTTCATTATTTGTTCCCTCCTCTCGCCTATGATTGAACGTCCATCATTGTCCAACATGATCGTTGTGGTGGTCCATGTGATATGGTGTAGGGAGACATAATGCTGGAAGAGCGTACTGACCTTCAACTTTTTTAACACGTTACACGCACCATTTAATGTCATTGTGACACTGTACTTCTTCCTCATGTGCGTTTTTTCCGGGCTGCTTTCAACTCTGACTGCATTTTTATGTACGATAATGCGCGGCCACATAGAAATGCGCACTTGATGAGCTCGAACGAGAGGCTATTCAGCGAAAGAACTGACCTGCCCGTTCTGCCAATTCAAATCCCACTGACCACATATGGTATCCGTTGGGAAGACATATTGCAGCATACCCATGTGCACCAACGACCATCCAACCGTTACCAAACACACTGATGGAGGAACGCAATGCCCTAACACAACAACTCCGTACCAATCTTGTTTACACAATGGGAGCACCTTGCAGAGCATGCACTGCCGTCCGTGATCATACGCCTTATTAAACACAATGTCCCGCCTTTTGTAATGTACAGGGAACCATTAAAACTCGCAGTGACTTCAGTGCAGTTACTGTCTTCGAATAAAAACGATATTTCTGCTCGTACCATTGCGTATTTCTTTCAGTTACCTTGTGTACACGGTAGCAAGTTCTTTCTACATTTGTCAGAATGGCATCGAGTTATTTTAATTCGCAGCGACGTTTTTTCCAGTGAGGCTGACAAAATGCAAACAGGAAATTAGCTTTCACATCATGCGGAGTGAATCACCTCAAGCGAGACACCTCTTTTATTTCACAAGCGATTCAAGATATCCAGACAATGTTTTCCGCAAATGGTAGTAGGCAGAGCGACACGGTGTTTTTTTATGTGGATAATATTTTAACTCTAGTGTCAGCCTGCAGCACAACAACTTCTTGGCTACCAGAGTTTTTCCTTGTAGCAGCACTTTTAGATATATTTTTCTATGAATCAAAGCTTGTAAATAAGTTATTTGATGAAATGCAATGTTCCCTCATTTTAAAGTTAAATAAATGTTAGTTGTAAGCTACTGTAAGTAGACACACTAGCTTAGTGAGGGCAGTACGATATTGTCAGAGAGTATAGCAAACGGACACTTGCGTTATCGCTGCGAGCGCGTTCGTGCCCGCATTGCAGTTCAGGGCAGAGGAGAGCGTAGGAGAGAGTTGGTGACAAATGGCTCTGAGCACTATGGGACTCAACTGCTGAGGTCATTAGTCCCCTATAACTTAGAACTAGTTAAACCTAACTAACCTAAGGACATCACACACATTCATGCCCGAGACAGGATTCGAACCTGCGACCGTAGCGGTCTCGCGGTTCCAGACTGCAGCGCCAGAACCGCGCGGCCACTTCGGTCGGCGTGTTGGTGACAGTCGAGTCGGGTCGCGCAGCGGCTGTTTGATTGAGAAATGGTCTTAACGCAGTTGTGAATAAGTATGTAATGGCTCGGCGAATGATTCGGAGAGGACGGGCGAAGTATATGGCATTAAATGGGCACAGTATAATTACCGCAAGAGGATGCAAATCAACATGAAGAGTACCCTGGGCCTTGTGGAAAAGCATTCTCTTTTTTGTTAAACATAATTTACCTCTTCACGCTGTTTAATAATGGAGCACAAGTCAACTGCTGATTGTAGTAAAGGGCGTTATTAGGCATTAATCTCTTTCTGAGGCGCTCTTCATCATCTGAGGAGTCCATGTCCTCTTGATAATCCGCCGTTCTGTGTGTGTGTATCTCTTAAGGGACCAAACTGCTGAGATCATCGGTCCCTAGACTAACACCCTACTTAAACTAACTTATGCTAAGAACAACACACACCCATGCCCGAGGGAGGACTCGAACCTCCGACGGGATGGGCTGCGCAGTCAGTGACATGGCGCCTCTAACCGCGCGGCCACTCCGCGCGGAAATCCGCCGTTCTCTTTTACGTAGTATATCCTAGCCAACTTGGATGATGATAATTCTGATTTCTTTCGAAAGAATTCTCGCAGACTCTTTAGTGAATCGTCACTCCATCCATATGATGCCGTGTGACAGATAGGAACACACAGGCCGGCCAGGGTGGCCTAGCGATTCTAGGCGCTACAGTCTAGAACCGCTTGACCGCTACGGTCGCAGGTTCGAATCCTGCCTCGGGCATGGATGTGTGTGATGTCCTTAGGTTAGTTGAAGTGGCCGTGCGGTTAAAGGCGCTGCAGTCTGGAACCGCAAGACCGCTACGGTCGCAGGTTCGAATCCTGCCTCGGGCATGGATGTTTGTGATGTCCTTAGGTTAGTTAGGTTTAACTAGTTCTAAGTTCTAGGGGACTAATGACCTCAGCAGTTGAGTCCCATAGCGCTCAGAGCCTTAGGTTAGTTAGGTTTAGGTAGTTCTAAGTTCTAGGGGATTGATGACCTCAGAAGTTAAGTCCTATAATACTCAGAGCCATTTTTGTGAACACACACTGAAGAGCCAAAGAAACTGATACAGCTGCCTAACATCGTACACGGACCCCACGAGCATGCACAAGTGCCTCAAAACGACATGGCATGTGCTTGACTGGTGTCTGAAGTAGTGCTGGAGTGAAGTGACATCATGAATTCTGCAGGGCTGCCCATAAATCCCTAATAGTACGACGGGATGGAGATCTCTTCAGAACAGCACGTTGCTAGGCATCCCCGATATGCTGAATAATGTACATGTCTGAGAAGTCTGGCGGCCAGCGGAAGTGTTTAAACACGGAAGAGTCTTCCTGGAGCCACTCTGCAGCAATTTCGGAAGTGCGGTTTGTCGCATTGTCCTGCTGGAATTGCCCAAGTTCTTCGAAATGCACCAATGAATGCAGGTGATGAGACAGGATTCTTATGTACGTGTCACCTATCAGAATCGTATCTAGACGTATCAGAGATCCCATATCACTCAACTGCACACGCCCCACACCATGACATAGCGTCCACCAGTTTGAAAAGCCTTCTGCTGACATGCAGGGTCCAAGGATTCCTCAGGTTGTTTCCATACCCTCACACGCCTATCCATGCGATAAAATTTGAAACGAGAAGACCTGGCATCATGTTTCCCATTATGGTGTCATCTAGCATTCACACAGGAGTGTAAGTTTAGATTTTTTTTCTTTTGTGCAGAGCTTTAGGCATTATTGAGACCCATGTGTTGTAACATCCATAATTATGCTTTAAAGGCATATTGGAACAAATATGAACCAATGCAACATGTAGTGGGAATCTGTTTGAGGCTAAGTGGGTGTCGAGAGTTTGCAAAGATAAACATATTAGTAGCTATTGTTTCTCTGTACTTGCCAAAAGTGTGCTTATATCTATGATAGGCAATGAAAACCACGTAACGCCATCTGTCTGTGAAAACTTGTAATTCCATTAACAAGTAACTCCATAATCAAAGAAAGATTTCACAATGTATGAATTTCTCTAATCTGTCAATAACTAGGCTTCTACTATAGAGTTACACATGTAGCAGTTCTCTGTATCACTTGACGTAATTCTTTAAGAATCCATTTTTGCTTCATCTTCAAAATTTTGCAAAATGGAGTTACAAGACTTCCATTGCATGCCATCGATGTGTGTTAGTGTTTGTATTGGACTACAAGTAAGTTACAAAGATTTTGTAAAAAAGCAAACAAAATAAGGAATAACATGAAAGATATGCGATTCAAGTGAAGACTGTCGAACGAAAAGACCCACGGACGGGGTGGTGGAGAAAGGGGGGGAGGAGAGGGGATCTGGTGTACTTCAATAAAGTGAGATAGGGCCATTACAGTATGATGTATAACAGGCAACTGGGAGACTGTGTTTTAACTTCTCAAACATTGTTCACAGGTTGCATGGTTAGATGTAACGATGTCACATAAATAAAAAAGTCAGTATGAAATGCAGGAGGGCCTAGAGACGATCAGTGCTTGATACAGAAGTTTGCTGATGACCTCAATACAAGTGCACATATTGTAGCGGCACCACAGTTTCAAATAGGAAAGCTAGATTTGGTGCAATATTTTGGAGCGCACAAGTTACAGCCAGGCACAGGCCGGTTGACAGTAAGTTACACTGACCAACGGTTGCGAAGTAGAATGGAGACCACAGGGCCATCGAACTACTGAAAAGAGTAAATGCAGCAGTACACATGTTGCAAGTTACAATCAGAAGGGACCCACTGGCACAACCAGGATATTGTGGGCACATGACCCAGAGTGGCACGTTAGTGAAACAGAGGCACACAGCTGCGTATACATAGGTGCCGATTTTCTAGCAAGACATTCAAGTGTGGCAGCTCTCCTGGATGGTGGATCATGTCACACCATCAGCTACACGATGGCGAGAAGAAGTAGCATCTGGCCTCCCATGGCTCACATCGATCAGTGCTGTCAGCAAGGACACAGACTGTTGAGCCAACTCCTGACGTTCTGAGGATGCTGCACTCCACTGGCATACAAGGCTGACACACAGCAAGTTGCACTGGGTCGCTGGGGTGGTGGCCTCAGCATTGTGGGACCCTGTTTCGCAGACTGAGGTCAACGGAGCGCTATAGTGGAAACCAATAAATCATTTGGAATGTTCTCACCGGGTTTTAATACAGCACCTCCTGGCAACACCCACTACATTTGGTGTCTTCCCGCTACATTTGGTCATCCTGATACATTCGATAACAGAAGTCGCCATTACAGTATTGTGACGAACATAGGTGTATGGGATGTCTCCATATTGTTTGATTACTCAGCTGGCGAGAAGTCACAGAAATTAGTCACGAATGTCAAGTGTGTAGAGGTATCTTCTGGAAGCGAAATACGGTAGAGCAGCCACGTAAAGTGAACTTTGGCAATGTTGACGATGGAAGGAATGCGTTGGAGGAATCCTAATACCGTAATTCATATGTACTGGAGGTCACTTGTTTGACCATTTTGGGAACCTTATCGAGTGTGAGTAACAGAAAAGAGGAAGAGAGTGAGAAAGACAGAGAGAGAGAGAGAGAGAGAGAGAGAGAGGGAGAGAGAGAGAGATGGGTCAATGGTGATCAGTGCTCATGATTTGTTTAGTCGCTATTAGAGCATTACACATGTTAACAGGTGCTTGTTCCTTTAATCTGTCTAATGATAGTAATATTGGTAAATACATGAGGCTTGTAACTGATGAAGACTGGTGAGTTAACAACCTGAGCATTCCAGAACTGCTGGAACACTTTAGCAACTTCTGGTCACCAGACATCCTATACATCACAGTTTTAATTAGTAATCAGCAATAAGTGCAAGTGGCCGCATGGCTTATAGAAAAAACAATCTGTCATCTAAGCCCTGAATTTAAGGGAGCAAATTCTCAATCTAAGACTGTGTGCAGTAACGCTAACTTGGTACAGCCTTATGGAGACGACTTCTTCATCTGTAAATGTAATTTGCATCTTTCTGAATTGTACTAGTGACTATGACCATGTTGTCACTGGGAAACTGGTTTTTCGAAAAGGAGCACTGAAAACTATGATATTTATAGGCATTCTCTGGAACGATTGACATTGAATTCGACTGGAAAAATGTGGAAAATTAGTACACTTTAATGTGCCATACGAATTGTATCAGAGCGATTACTGAGGGGAAGTAAGATCAGAGATCGGCGGGCTTTGTACGTTAAGGAAATGGGTGCTACAACTTAGAGGAATGTTGTTGTAAACACAAGTCATGGTCAGTTAAATGAGTTATAGGAACTGATAGAGAGCATTGGGACATCAGCAGGAAATACTACATATCATGTACAAGTCAATCGTGGATTGTCTATTTAGAGCACCGATAATTACAGCTTCGGTATTAATAGCAGGATGGACCATTTCAGGGCCTCGCTACTCAGAAGGAACAAGCTGGCCACTTAGGCAAGCTGAAAGAATGGCTCTAAATTAACCAATTATTTACGTATACTCCAGAAGATCACAGTTTATACACTGAGAATGATACTAATTACACCGGGTCGTAAAACTCCTCATCAGTTACAATTACGTGTGTATCATTTCAACTTGCAGACTGAAGCAGCTCCGCATGGAAGCAAGCTCTAAAATTCTCCATCAACAGTACGCTGCATTCGACAGAGATCAGATTTATGCAACGCCCTATATCTGTGTGATATTCTCCCTATTAATTTCCACCGTTACCTGACTGTAATCTGCATCAAAAGTATTCTTCATCACGCACATATACACTACTGGCCATTAAAATTGCTACACCACGAAGATGACGTGCTACAGACCAACAGACCGACAGGGCGAAGATGCTGTGATATGCAAATGATTAGCTTTTCAGAGCATTCACACAAAGTTGGCACCGATGGCGACACCTACAACGTGCTGACATGAGGAAAGTTTCCAACCGATTTCTCATACACAAACAGCAGTTGACCGGCGTTTCCTGGTGAAACGTTGTTGTGATGCCTTGTGTAAGGAGGAGAAATGCGTACCATCACGTTTCCGACTTTGATAAAGGTCGGATTGTAGCTAATCGTGATTTGTGTTTATCGTATTGCGACATTGCTGCTCGCGTTGGTCGAGATTCAATGACTGTTAGCAGAATATGAATCGGTGGGTTCAGGAAGGTAATACAGAACGCCGTGCTGGATCCCAACGGCCTCGTATCACTAGCAGTCGAGATGACAGGCATTTTATCCGCATGGCTGTAAGGGATCGTGCAGCCACGTCTCGATCCCTGAGTCAACAGATGGGGACGTTTGCAAGACAACAACCATCTGCACGAACAGTTCGACGACGTTTGCTGCAGCATGGACTATCAGCTCGGAGACCATGCTGCGGTTACCCTTGACGCTGCATCACACACAGGAACGCCGGCGATGGTGTACTCAACGACAAACCTTGGTGCACGAATGGCAAAATGTCATTTTTTCGGATGAATCCAAGTTCTGTTTACAGCATCACGACGGTCGCATCCGTGTTTCGCGACACCGCGGTAAACGCACATTGGAAGCGTGTATTAGTCATCGCCATTATGGCGTATCACCTGGCGTGATGGTATAGGGTGCCACTGGTTACACATCTCGGTCACCTCTTGCTCGCATTGACGGCACTTTGAACAGTGGACGTTACATTTCAGATGTGTTACGACCCGTGGCTCTACCCTTCATTCGATCCCTGCGAAACCCTACATTTCAGCACGACCGCATGTTGCAGGTCCTTTACGGGCCTTTGTGGATACAGAAAATGTTCGACTGCTGCCCTGCCCAGCACATTCTCCAGATCTCTCACCAATTGAAAACGTCTGGTCAATGGTGGCCGAGCAACTGGCTCGTCACCATACGCCTCTCACCTCTGTTGATGTACTGTGATATCGTGTTGAAGCTGCATGGGCAGGTGTATCTGTACACGCCATCCAAGCTCTGTTTGACTCAATGCCCAGGCGTATCATGGCCGTTATTGCGGCCACAGGTGGTTGGTGTGGGTACTGATTTCTCACGATCTATGCACCCAAATTGCGTTATAATGTAATAACATGTCAGTTCTAGTGTAATACATTCGCCCAATGAATACCCTTTTATCATCTGCATTTCTTCTTGGTGTAGCGATTTTAATGGCCATTAGTGTATTTAATCTCTGTAACTCCCCAGCGCTATCTGACTGAACCTACACAACTCCAGAACTATCCGTTTTACTCTCTGAGACTCCATGGCTATGTGAGTCTGGGCAATGAAAAAGAGGGGTCTACGCCAGCATTTTTCGCAGTCCTAACTGATCAGTCCTCTGTCTTCGTGTCGATCTGGCGCCATCAAACCCAGAAAAGAGTGCTTAGGAATACACATTTTCGGCGCCCTTCCACAGGAGGGAAGCTACCAGAAGGTTCTAGAAGCTTTTCTCCTGAGAAATCTGAAGCTCCAGTTAAAACCCTCTTCTAAAAATTTGGTGGGAAGGAGCGTTTCTCCACATGCACATGCTCTACGAGTTACATAGACCACAAAGGAATGTGCCGTTGTTCGCTCCTCCTTTGTTTTAGTGCGCTCATCCTATTGTCCCACGAAAGGTAGCAGACGTTGTCTGCAATTCTCTACCAAGCTAAAGCAGAGATTAATCGCAACACCAGCTAAACTTATATTCTCATGCAATGCAGTGATCAGGCACGGTGTTAATCGTAAAACGCAGTTAAAAATGAAATAAAATGCAGATAATACAAACGATTCATCTGGGCATCGATATTATACAGGACAGTTAGAAACGGGTGAGATACTGATATGTTACCTTGTTAACGAGTTCTAGACTTAGATTCTAAACCAACGAAGATTGTGCGTTATATTGTAATGTATTTGCAGACAGAATAACAGTATGTCAGAAAAATATTCCTATATCTGAGGCGGACTCTAATCTACATCATTTGTGTTAAGACTCAATGCTTAAGACCAGAATTTTTGAAGTCTTGGAGTATGTGGTATGTGTTGGTGGAAAGCACAGTCCGAAATTGCTTTGAAGTTAAATCCTCAAGACAAAGAAAAAAAATAGTAGCACACATGAGGTGCCCGGAACGTTTTGAGAGTTCAGACTCGTGGGTGACCATTGGACTGACTGTTCGTCTCAAGAGCACGTCCATTGGGCAAGAGCCGAGCGTGGCTTTTCGTGATTTCTTTTCTTTCTTTTTTTTTTTTTTTTTTACAGGAGGTGGAGCCCCTCCACGCCCACACGGCATGATGGCCAACACAATAGGTCTACTGCCATCTCTTTTTTTTTTGTCATCAGTCTACTGCCTGGTTTGATGCGGCCCGCCACGAATTCCTTTCCTGTGCTAACCTCTTCACCTTAGAGTAGCACTTGCAACCTACGTCCTCAATTATTTGCTTGACGTATTCCAATCTCTGTCTTCCTCTACAGTTTTTGCCCTCTACAGCTCCCTCTAGTACCATGGAAGTCATTCCCTCATGTCTTAGCAGATGTCCTATCATCCTGTCCCTTCTCCTTATCAGTGTTTTCCACATATTCTTTCCTCTTCGATTCTGCGTACTGAAACACGTATGTATTCATTACCAGCGATGGCGAGGCATGACAGAATCTCTGACCATAGAGTTATTTATCGTTGCTAGTCTGCGCTTGACCGCGCGAGACGACAGTAGTAGCGCGTAGTGAGTCGGCAGGAGCAGTTGCGTGTAGGCAGTCGGATACAGTAGTAGCGAGTGGACAGTTGTACCGACCAGACGTCGGCATGCGTCGGTGGCGCGATCTTCCCGCGACTCTGGTCACGATTCAGGACGATGTGTAATATTGTAAAAGGTAATGAAGCAGCATTGCTCTCAGCTAATAACGTGTGATAATTGTAATTAATTTGTTCAAAAAAATGCCCCAATAATAATTTTTCTATAAAGTAACTTTTTAAAGGAAAAGATTCATTTCAAGTTAAATAATATTTCCTATGCATTCCCTCCAACAATAAAAATTAAGTACAGGCCAGCATTGCACGAAGCTATGTCGAAAAATAAGAGCAGATATAGATGCAGATTTACTGAGGTAAGAATTTATCATGTTTAATTATTTCACAGTGCCGAAGGGCAGCGCAGCTGCCCTTATAAAATTTGTCAGGTTTAATTATTGCTGTTGAGTTGTTACATTCAGTTCATGGATCATTATTTAATTAATTTTAATGTGGGTTTGTGATCAATCTTCATCCCTTAACGATATTTTGTGGGGAGTTTACATTTGGGCAAATTTTATTCTTTAATTTTGCAAGGAGGTTACGCTTGGCTCCATTTTATTATTCAGTTAAAATTGACAAACTTTATTGCGGGGAAGTTACACTTGGCGACATCCGGACCAGGATCGTATTTCTTTGAGAATATTCTGATAAGTAGTCAGATATCTGCTCTTATTTACTTAAATATAATTAGGATTTCGGCAACGCATTTACTAATTTTGTCACTTTCTTCCTCAGATCAGAGGCAATTCGTTGCTCTTTGTTGTATTTGTGTTTGTTGGATTTTGCATTGTCTTTGTTTCATTTGTGAATAATTCTGATTTGTGTAAAAATGCCGCGAAAGACTGTTAACAGTACATCGCGAAGTATAATGAGTGAAATAGCCGACTTAAACAACTTGACCGATAGTAATTGTGACACGCAATGTAATGATGACAATCCTCCATTTAGTGACAATCAGTGCGTACCAACCACTAATGATGATTTTTATCTTAACGATGAACAAACGAAATCAATTGCGTCCTCAGTTTATTTTACGACAATTGATGACGCGGGGCGTTCTGTTGCAATGAGCGCTGCCCAGCTTAACACAACCAGTTTGCAAAATTCACGTGACGAACAGACAAATTTTTCTAATGAAAATGAGCAGTGTACTGAAAGTACGACAGATTTATTTAATTCCGGTGTAGTGACCGATAGTGCACATCCGATTGGCAAACCGTTTCAGAAGTTACAGGATGACCAAATGGTCACACAAAACGGGACAAATGCGAGTACGCCCCGAACAGCACAGAGAATAGAGTAACTAGTATTGACATGGATCGATTCATGGCATTAATGATACAACTTAGTGAAAATTTCAAACAACAACTTAATGAAAATTCCAAACAACAGAATGGAAGACAAGACAACAATCTCAAACAACTTAGTGAAGATAACAAACAATTTAAGAACGAAGTTAATGAAAATTTGAAACAACTTAGTGAAATTAATGAAACACTAGACAACAATTCCAGACAGTTAAATGAAAAATTAGACAACAATTCCAGACAGCTTAGTGAGCAGATTACAGCCGTTGCCGCGCAGTGTCATGATACTAAAGAACAATTACGTGAAGAAATTGAGGCTTGTGCTAGGAAAAATAGTGAAGAAATTAGATCTGTTGCTCAAGATTTAAGGGATATGCAAACAGCTACAACAGAAACACTTAGAGACGAAATTAGTGCAGTCGGTAAACAATGCTCTGAAAAGGCAACACAATTACGTGAAGAGTTTAAATTAATGACAGCAGAACTTTCGCGCACAATGGATGCAAAGATAGACGCGAAATTCGACCAACAGAACACTCAGATTGACGAACGTTTTAATCTTCACCTACAAAACAGTGATACGCGTTTCCGTAAATTTATACAGGAACAGAATAAAGTAAAACGACAAGTCATGGAAACAATCACCGCACAGAGACAGGAAGATAAACGTAAATTGTTTGCGAAAGCAAAAACATACGTAGACAACAATATTGCTACAGTGTCCGACGAAATTAATACCATTAAACAGTAGAACACAGAATTACGTGATGAAATTTCCGATCTTAAATCGAAAACAGACACACACACAGCAGACTTTCAGACAGTGACAGACTCGAACAATTAGAACTAAAACAGGATTCTGATGTCATCAAAGCAGACGTTAAAAAATTGAGCGAAACCACACGTAAAATACAAAAACAAATTAATGCTTCTGACACTAAAAGCGATGATCAGGTAAAAATACTGACTGAAAAATGTTATGAATTGGCCAGTCGTATTGATGTTATTGAAAGTAATAATGACAGCAAATCAGACGATACTTCACCGATTTCGTTTAACCAAACACCTGAATTCCAAAATCTACATCAGACAATCAGTGAGATAGATTCGTCTAATAATACATTACGTAGAAAATTGTCAAGTTTACAGCAAGAAGTAACAGAGATGAAAAATATTTCAGTTAATAACACGTCACAGCATACGGCGAATTCCGAACATTTCTCACAGTCACACAGCCAGTATAATTTAGGTAATCTACAAAGAGTACGTGAGTTAGATTCCGAACAGTCACAGAAAAACAGATTCTCATATAATCCTGAACCTGTTCCGTCATACAGAGACGATAATTTTGATTACAAACATTTTCTATCAGTGAGAAAAGTTAAAGTATTTAAAAATGACAGAACACAGATTCACCCACTGGATTGGATACTACAATTTAGCTTTGCTTTTCCACCGACTTGGCCTGTAACACATTAACTTGAATTTATTTGTAGTTTTTTGGAAGGCGAACCGGCAACTCGTATGAGACCGATCGCGAGGCAATGTTATTCGGTAGAAGAGTTTCAGAATGCTTTTCTGTCAGCGTATTGGTCGAAGGCGACACAGCGCGGAATTAAAGATCAGTTAATTAGTTTACCGAATTATGAGAACTCAAATTTTTCCACTGTCACGCAATTTTTTGAGCACATGGTCCAACAAAACCAGTACCTAAGTGAACCTTACAGTGAATCTGCACTTATTCAATTATGTATTTCTAAATTGCCACGATCATTAACGGGTCAGCAAAAAGAAAATATTTCGGCATTCAGAGATCTGTTGCAGCTTTTGGAAGTACAGCAATCGGATTATTCCTTTGTAAACAAAATTTTTTCAAATAATAACCAAGGCCAACAAACTTACAGTAATTACGATCAGGCACGTAATTTCAATAGCAAAGGTAACAGACGCTTTAGGAACGACAACCACCAGAACTTTAATAACAGACAAAATTTTAATTATCAGTATCGTCAAAATTATCAGCAAGAGGAACCACATTTTGGCAACAATAGACGTTTTTCCCAACAACAGCAACAAAACCAACCGGTTAGTATACCTAACCAACAATGCAGTCTACAAGGTCAACCAGGCTTTAATGTTTCGCCGCGTGCACGTATAGTCCCAGCTACAACAAATACAGTAGTAACGCACGACAGCAAGGAAATAACTACGTGCAGAAAACACAGTATTTCTATTCCTATCGCAATGCACCGTATAGGAATGACTATCACGACAGACGTAAAAATAATGAGCACAATTATCAACATACGTTTAATAACAGTCGGTCTTACCAGCAACAAAATCATCCGCAAGAACATATTCTCATGAATGAACCAGACAGTAGGTATCATCCAGAGCGTAATACGTCTGGAAGAAATAACCGAACAGTTCAAATAGTCGAAATGCCACAGAATCCCCCTGATAATAATAATACGACAGATAGAATTTGACTAGGTACTGTACAGGTTGCATCTTCCAGTAACACAAGCACTACTTTAGACACGCAGAATGTTGTTCACGAAAATGTTATTACTTTTGACGACATCAGAGACACTCTTTTGCAGGAAAGACCAATTGTTCAGAAAACCATTTCACATCCTGTCATCGAAATTAAAATTGGTTCATCGAAATTTTCAGCAGTAATCGATTCCGGATCACCCATGTCAGTAATAAATGAAGAAACTTTCAACGAGTGTAACAAAGAGAATGCCTATCCTACGTTACCATTAGGTAAAACGAAAGTGAAAGGAGCAGTATCGAGTAAAGGAGTAAACGTTAAATTACAGACACATTTATCATTTTGTATTGCAGGTCACACATTTCACTCAAATTTTTGGATTGTTCCCTTATTGACAACAGACGTTATTTTAGGTACTAATTTTCTGGTACAACACGACGCAGTTGTTGATTTTCAAAATTCCTATTTAATGTTGAAGGATGAAAATGTGTAATTGGCTTTAGAATTTCAGCACTCTTTATCTGCGGAAGAACAAACAATTAAATGTACTGAGGTCATTTCTGTATCACGTAGCATAGACTGTAATTGCACATTGTTCACAGATACGTACGTACATAACTATAATACTCCAGACGAAGCTGACTATGACGTAATACAGATGATATCTGATAAAGTTAAACAAAGCAGTGCAAATACAGACGACGAACGCACTCAACTACACAAAATTCTTTTACAGAAAGCTCCAGTTTTTGACAATGTTCCTGGTACGATGTCCGGTTTTATGTATGAATTTCAAGTTAAGCAGCACGACACATTTAAAGCCAAACATTATACTATTCCGTATATTCATAGAGAGCAAGTTAAGAAAGAATTGCAAGATATGCTCGAGCAAGGAATTACTGAACCGGCAGTTAGTCCGTACATAAACCCGCTCCATATTGTTAAGAAAAAGGATGGCTCACTTCGCCTCGTGCTTGATTCACGTCACATCAATGACATAATTATTAATGAAACAGATCGACCACAAACACTAGAGGAACTACTACAGAAATTTCACAGTACAGCTATTTATTCTACATTAGATCTGAAATCGGAATTTTGGCAAATTCAGCTCCATCCGAACTGCAGAAAGTACACAGCATTTCTCTGTTTTGGTGACTGTTATCAATTTTGTAAATTACCGTTCGGCTGAACAATTTCTTCAGCAGCTTTTATTCGCGGTTTGAATACAATACTTCCGACAGAGCTTAAAGACAGAATCACAACGTACGTAGACGACATTCTTATTGCTGAAGCTAACTGGACTGAACACAATCTGATTCTTGAACGACTGTTGCAAACTTTTCGTGCACAAGGACTCACAGTTAATCTCAGTAAATCGCACTTTAGTAAAACTTCTATAAAATTTCTTGGACATGTAATTTCAGCAGAAGGCATTATGCCTGACCCGGAAAAACTTCAAGCTTTACGTGACATTACTGTTCCTACGACGAAAAAACAACTACGCAGTTTTTTGGGTTTAATTAACTTTTTTCGTAAATTTATTCATTACTCTGGTTTAGACACACCTAGGTTATGTCAATTGACAGGTAAAAACACTATTTGGTCTTGGGATAGGCAAGCACATTCTGAATTTGTGAACCGGAAAGAAGCCTTGTTGAATGCACCACTTTTATCACATCCATATCTTACCAGAAATTTTTCTATTGCCACCGACCGTTCTGACACCGCTTTAGGTGTATATATTTTTCAGGAAATTGAAGAAGATGGCTCAACAGTAATTAAAAACATAGCCTTTGCGAGTCGCATTCTGTCACCTGCTGAACGAAATTATTCTGTTACAGAACTGGAAACACTATGTGTTGTTTGGGCTTTTACAAGATTTAGGCATTTTCTTTATGGAAGACACCACCGTTTACACAGACCACAGAGCGATACAATTTTTACTTTCGGCTAAATTTACACACGATAGATTAAGCAGATGGAAACTTTATCTACAGGAATTTAATTTTACAATAGTTCACATTCCCGGCACACAAAATGTTGTAGCAGACGCACTATCTCGTTCTCTCGGCAACAATCAGCAAGACATCGCAACCAACTTCTGCAAAGCAAATTTCAGCGTCATGTACCCTCAACAAGTTGCATTTGAAAATTTTATTTCGTCGTCATTACAAGACATAGCACAAGAGCAAAGTAAAGACAACGTGTGGAAAGAGATTAAACAACTTTGGCAAGATAGGAATAATGTTACGATTAGAAATCATTACACTGTACGCAATGACATTCTGTTTCGCCGCTCTCATCCAGACAGCAACAATTGGTTATTATGGATTCCTGACAACCTTGTTAACAAATTAATCTGGTATATTCATTTAAGTTACGCACATTACGGAGCTAGAAAATATTTTCTTATACTGAGACAGAACTGTTATTTTACCAACATGGAGAAACGTATACGACGAGTCATGCAAAATCTGCCAGAAAACTAAATCAGACACGACTTCACATATTCCTCCATTACATCCCATTGTACCTGTTAAATTGAGACATATGGCCGCTGTAGACATTTTTGGTCCGATTCCTAGAACTAATAGAGGTTTTTGTTACATCTTTGTCGCTGTTGAACTCACTTCAAAATTTGGATCCTTCACTCAATTACGCAAAGCTACTGCTAAAACTGTTTCGAAAGCATTTGTAAAACATTTTCTATCTCATGTAGGGCATGTATTGAAAGTAATTTCCAACAATGGACCACAGTTTCGATCTGCTATATGGACACGTATGTTATGAGCTAGAAACATTTCTCCGATCTATATATATCCAGGTACCATGCTTCTTCGCACCCTTGTGAACGATTAATGAAAGAAATTGGTAAACTGTGTAGAGTATACTGCCATAAAAAACATATTGATTGTGACACACACATACACTCATTCCAGGATGTAATTAATTCCATACCAAATGAATCCACTATGCTATCTCCGTCTGTTATACTGAAAAATGTTGAACCATCTAACAAAATTAAAGAATTAGTAAACTTTCCTACATCTCGTCGACTACGACACCATGAAATAATTGACATGGCGCTGAACAACATCAAACGTGCCGCAGAGCACCGGAGAAGACAACAAAAACAGGTTTGTACACTCCGTGACTTTCACGTTGAACAGAAGATATTAGTACGTACACACTATTTATCCAACAGAGTAAAAGGTAGGTGCAGTAAATTTGAACTTCTATACGCAGGTCCATATCGGATTCGCAGCATTCCTCACCCCAATGTAGTACACGTCGAAACTTTAAGAACCAGAAAAACCAAAGGGAAACACCACGTCTCCAACATTAAACCCTTTATTGAATGAACATACTTTATGATTTATCACACTGTAATGCCATTTGCAGGTATTTATAAGAACACTTATGATTATCGTATTTTTCTTGGCGAGTGCCTGGCAAGGTAAGGTTAGCAGGTCGCTTTTCTTGTCGTTATACATCAGACCGTGCATATTTTTCCAGATGAATTTACACATTTTATGACCATTTACGCAATTATATTTATGTGACTACTTACTGACGATTATCGTATTTTTTCTTGGCAAGTGGCCAGCAAGGTAAGGTTAGCAGGTCGCTTTACTTGTCGTTACACATCAGACCGTGCATATGTATGTATGTATGATTGTTTTCCTGTTTGTTTGTATGCACTATGAAATAGTTAAGATATAGCAAACACCAGTAGCCTTTGACATTTTTGCCTTATGATATCTCAACATCGTGAATACTTTACTTTTTTTGCTGCTGCATTATGATATTCTGTGTACATTTTTGCATCTGAACACTGTCTATGTTTTTTGACATAATACGTTTTCTGTCATGCTATGCTGTATGCTTAATTACATCACTATAAACCAGTTTTTATCTAATGGGTATATGAATTAAATGCAAGGCATTAATCTTTGTTCGTCATTTTCAGAAAGAAAAAATGTGTAAAGGAAATAAATTAAACAGAAATGGGAATTTCACCTACGGAATAAACGAAAGAAGATGCAAAAACCTTATGAGGAAGAGTAAATGGATCATAATTAACAAGAATATACTATACACATCGTAGAATAGCAGTCTTAACTAATTTTTTCTTTCAGAATACAAAGCGATTGATGCAGGCTGTCAGACAGAACTTCACATCTTAGTTTTAGTGAGGAAATATGCTGGAAATAAGGAATAGTTGTGTAATGAATAATGAAGTGATTTTTTTTGCAGATGATAATGAATGATGATGAATAATGATGAAGAATATGCTACTATGAATAATGAAGTTTTTCTTTACAGGTGATGATAATAATGGAGTTATGGTAATGAAGTGATGGATAATGAAGTTTTTTCTTTACAGATGAGGATGATGTTGAAGTTTATGTATTTAGCTCTGTAGTTATTTAAGTATTTGTTGCAGTTCGTTTTGACAGTATGTGTTGTATTGCATAGTATGATGACTGAAGGTTTTGGAAAGGACAGCTAGGGAACACATTTTATACACATTTCACTACCTGTTAATTCGAAGTTCACTACTTTTCAGCATAAAATGCGTTTCTTCTTTCAGTCTAATATTCCATTTTTGTATATTTTGCAGGAGAAATTATTCATGAAATTAATGTACTATAAGCAGTTGTTCATTAAACCCATGTCATTTATGAATGTGATTACATATACTCTACTTGTTTCATAATCTTGATACAGCTGACTCATAACGAATGACGTTACACATCTTAATTTGCAGCAATAACTCAAAAGCAAATATTGTTATTAATTATCGACTCTAACGCAATGCATTGCTAGCAAAAAAAAAAAATATATATATATATATATATATATATATATATATATAATGCTTTGTAACTGGCCAATGAATGGCAATGATGACTATAATTAGATTAATTATGTGTATTATTCTCTAATACTATGATGACTTCTGATAGTTTGTAATTAGGCAATGAGTGCCAATGTTCTCTGTAAATGACTTCTGATGGTTTGTAATTAGGCAATGAGTGCCAATGTTATCTGTAAATCACTTCTGATGGTTTGTAATTAGGCAATGAGTGCCCATGTTCTCTGTAAAGTTACTCATGAACATTATTCTTTAATAATACGTACATGGTACAGAAATGTTCAGTGACTGGGCAATGAGTGCCACCCATTACTAGTGTAATCCTCAATGATGACTAGTATGTGACTTAATGTCCTTCACCTTCTAACCTAATTACCTGGAATTACTGCAATATCCGTTTGTCCTGTATATCCTCATGATCATGGAGCACTATATTTGGTTTTTGCACTAATTCTACGTTGCTGTAACAGACAAGAACGTGGTGTTGATACGACATGCGATGCGATGAAGATGCTATTATGGTCCCACTGTCTGGTGTACCTAATGTACTACCAAAAGGATAACATGGAATATTACTACGGCATTTCAGTGTCTTGGCTACACTGATTAATACTTCAAGGAAAAGAACTTCAGATTGTCTCACTTGGTGTCGTGCTTCTGTAGAAAGATATGGACTTTCAGTGCAGCTGCGTGCAACCTAAAGTGCTACAACCATGATGCAATCCTTCCCTCTCCTATCCTAATTCTTGTAATATAGTGAAAATCATTTTTGCTAACATGATTTGTATTCATGATCTATACATTTTTTGATTTGCTGATATGTTCTGAACTACAGTGCGTGTGCACTTTTGTCATTTTGTTAACATGTTTTCTACTTATTGTATATACATTTTTTGTGATTTTCTGATATGTTCTGTACTACTGTGTGTGTGCACTTTTGCCATTTGTGAATATGTTTTGTACTCATTGTATATATTTTGTCTTTGCCTGATATGTTCTGTACTCAGTGCATGTGCACTATATTTACTTCATGTTCTACACCTATGTACATCTGTATATATCCCCCAGTGGAGGGTTATGAAACACGTATGTATTCATTACCCGCGATGGCGAGGCATGACAGAATCTCTGACCAGAGAGTTATTTATCGTTGCTAGTCTGCGCTTGACCGCGCGAGACGACAGTAGTAGCGCGTAGTGAGTCGGCAGGAGCAGTTGCGTGTAGGCAGTCGGATACAGTAGTAGCGAGTGGACAGTTGTACCGAGCAGACGTCGGCATGCGTCGGCGGCGCGATCTTCCCGCGACTCTGGTCACGATTAAGGACGATGAGTAATATTGTGAAAGGTAATGAAGCAGCATTGCGCTCAGCTAATAACTTGTGTTAATTGTAATTAATTTGTTCAAAAAAATGCCCCAATAATAATTTTTCTATAAAGTAACTTTTTAAAGGAAAAGATTCATTTCAAGTTAAATGATATTTCCTATGCATTCCCTCCAACAATAAAAATTAAGTACAGGCCAGCATTGCACGAAGCTATGTCGAAAAAATAAGAGCAGATATAGATGCAGTTTTACTGAAGTAAGAATTTATCAGATTTAATTATTTCACAGGGCCGAAGGTCAGCGCAGCTGCCCTTATAAAATTTGTCAGGTTTAATTATTGCTGTTGAGTTGTTACATTCAGTTCATGGATCATTATTTAATTAATGTTATTGTGGGTTTGTGATCAATCTTCATCCCTTAACGATATTTTGTGGGGAGTTTACGTTTGGGCAAATTTTATTCTTTAATTTTGCAAGGAGGTTATTTTATTATTCAGTTACAATTGACAAACTTTATTGCGGGGAGGTTACAGTAGAACCTCCTCATTCCTTACCTTATCAGTCCACCTAAGTTTCAACATTCGTCTATAGCACCACATCTCAAATGCTTCGATTCTCTTCTGATCCGGTTTTCTCACAGTCCATGTTTCACTACTATACAATGCTGTACTCCAGACGTACATCCTCAGAAATTTATTCCTCAAATTAAGGCCGGTATTTGATATTAGTAGACTTCTCTTGGCCAGAAATGCCTTTTTTGCCATAGCGAGTCTGCTTTTGATGTCCTCCTTGCTCCGTCCGTCATTGGTTATTTTACTGCCTAGGTAGCAGAATTCCTTAACTTCATTGACTTCGTGACGATCAATCCCCATGTTAAGTTTCTCGTTGTTCTCATTTCTACTACTTCTCATTACCTTCGTCTTTCTCCGATTTACTCTCAAACCATACTGTGTACTCATTAGACTGTCCATTCCGTTCAGCAGATCATTTAATTCTTCTTCACTTTCACTCAGGATAGCAATGTCATCAGCGAATAGTATCACTGATATCCTTTAACCTTGTATTTTAATTCCACTCCTGAACCTTTCTTTTATTTCCATCACTAATTCCTCGATGTACAGATTGAAGAGTAGGGGCGAAAGGCTACAGCCTCGTCTTACACCCTTCTTAATACAAGCACTTCGTTCTTGATCGTCCACTCTTATTATTCCCTCTTGGTTGTTGTACATATTGTATATGACCCGTCTCTCCCTATAGCTTACCCCTAATTTTTTCAGAATCTCGAACAGCTTGCACCGTTTTATATTGTCGAACGCTTTTTCCAGGTCGACAAATCCTATGAAAGTGTCTTGATTTTTCTTTAGCCTTGCTTCCATTATTAGCTGTAACGTCAGAATTGCCTCTCTCGTCCCTTTACTTTTCCTAAAGCCAAACTGATCGTCACCTAGCGCATTCTCAATTTTCTTTTCCATTCTTCTGTATATTATTCTTGTAAGCAGCTTCGATGCATGAGCTGTTAAGCTGATTGTGCGATAATTCCCGCACTTGTCAGCTCTTGCCGTCTTCGGAATTGTGTGGATGATGCTTTTCCGAAAGTCAGATGGTATATCGCCAGACTCATATATTGTACATACCAACGTGAATAGTCGTTATGTTGCCACCCTCCCCAACGATTTTAGAAATTCTGATGGAATGTTATTTATCCCTTCTGCCTTATTTGACCGTAAGTTCTCCAAAGCTCTTTTAAATTCCGATTCTAATACTGGATCCCCTATCTCTTCTAAATCGACTCCTGTTTCTTCTTCTATCACATCAGACAAATCTTCACCCTCATAGAGGCTTTCAATATATTCTTTCCACCTATCTGCTCTCTCCTCTGCGTTTAACAGTGGAATTCCCGTTGCACTCTTAATGTTACCACCGTTGCTTTTAATGTCACCAAAGGTTATTTCGACTTTCCTGTATGCTGAGTCTGTCCATATGACAATCATATCTTTTTCGACGTCTTCACATTTTTCCTGCAGCCATTTCGTCTTAGCTTCCCTGCACTTCCTATTTATTTCATTCCTCAGCGACTTGTATTTCTGTATTCCCGATTTTCCCGGAACATGTTTGTACTTCCTTCTTTCATCAATCAACTGAAGTATTTCTTCTGTTACCCATGGTTTCTTCGCAACTACCTTCTTTGTACCTATGTTTTCCTTCCCACCTTCTGTGATGGCCCTTTTTAGAGATGTCCATTCCTCTTCAACTGTACTGCCTACTGCGCTATTCCTTATTGCTGTATCTATAGCGTTAGAGAACTTCAAACGTATCTCGTCATTCCTTAGTACTTCCGTATCCCACTTCTTTGCGTATTGATTCTTCCTGACTAATGTCTTGAACTTCAGCCTACTCTTCATCACTACTATATTTTGATCTGAGTCTATATCTGCTCCTGGGTACGCCTTACAATCCAGTATCTGATTTCGGAATCTCTGTCTGACCATGATGTGATCTAATTGAAATCTTCCCGTATCTCCCGGCCTTTTCCAAGTATACCTTCTCCTCTTGTGATTCTTGAACAAGGTATTCGCTATTACTAACTGAAACTTGTTACAGAACTCAATTAGTCTTTCTCCTCTTTCATTCCTTGTCCCAAACCCATATTCTTCTGTAACCTTTTCTTCTACTCCATCCCCTACAACTGCATTCCAGTCGCCCATGACTATTAGATTTTCGTCCTCCTTTACATACTGCATTACCCTTTCAATATCCTAATACACTTTCTCTATCTGTTCATCTTCAGCTTGCGACGTCGGCATGTATACCTGAACTATCGTTGTCGGTGTTGGTCTGCTGTTGATTCTGATTAGAACAACCCGATGACTGAACTGTTCACAGTAACACACCCTCTGCCCTACTTTCCTATTCATAACGAATCCTACACCTGTTATACCATTTTCTGCTGCTGTTAATATTACCCGATAGTCATCTGACCAGAAATCCTTGTCCTCCTTCCACTTCACTTCACTGACCCCTACTATATCTAGATTGAGCCTTTGCATTTCCCTTTTCAGATTTTCTAGTTTCCCTACCACGTTCAAGCTTCTGACATTCCACGCCCTGACTCGTAGAAAGTTATCCTTTCGTTGATTATTCAATCTTTTTCTCATGGCAACCTCCCCCTTGGCAGTCCCCTCCCGGAAATCCGAATGGGGGACTATTCCAGAATCTTTTGCCAATGGAGAGATCATCATGACACTTCTTCAATTACAGGCCACATGTCCTGTCGATACACGTTACGTGTCTTTAATGCAGTGGTTTCCATTGCCTTCTGCATCCTCATGTCGTTGATCATTGCTGATTCTTCCACCTTTAGGGGCAATTTACCACCCCTAGGACAAACCTGAACCTCTATCCGCTCCTCCGCCCTCTTTGACAAGGCCGTTGGCAGAATGAGGCTGACTTCTTATGCCGGAAGTCTTCGGCCGCCAATGCTGATTATTTATCAAAATTTAGGCAGTGGCGGGGATCGAACCCGGGACCGAAGACGTTTTGATTATGAATCAAAGACGCTACCCCTAGACCACGGTTTAGTATTCAACGAAGAGAGATGTCGCAGGATGTGGGTTCTTGTGATGTTAGCATACGTATGGTTAAGGTTAACCATTAATATCCGCTCATCTGGAGACAGATTGGGTCGAAATCGAACGAAGGGTAGCGGTTTGAAGGGCAGAGGAAAAAAAGTGCCAAGGCAAGAGCCAAGGGAAAAAAACCTCTGCGATAGTTAGGTCGGGTGGCAAGAGCAGTAGCGGATGTCTAGCTGCCTGCGATAGGCTTTGTTAGTAGTGGGTATCATGCATGTCGATACCTTGCCGTTGTGCGATTGTGTTGCTCGGAGGCTGGGGCTGGGTGCTGGTGTAGAGTCCTCGTTCAGCGTCAGCAACCTGCAACAATTGGGTTTATAATCGTTTTTGTGTCCCGTAGGTCATATACCGGAAGCAGAGTGTAAGGTAATGTTGGCGGTTTGTTTGTGCGTCAGTGGGCGAGCTCGTCGGTGTCCCTGCTGTGGCCTGTTGGTCGGCTCTAGTAGCAGCTGGTAACTACCAGTCAGTGTTGCTGTTATGCAGGGGCTTGCCGACGTTTGTCGCTTGTTTGCGTATGTTAGTTTACCATAGGCGGCTGTGCCCTAGCTAGCAGTGTCTCTGGCCGTTTCGTGATACGTGAAGAGGTTGTTACGAAGACGATGCAGTGTCATCATTACATTTGCACTTGATGTCGTACTCTAGACACTATTTTACTAATAATAACTGCAATAAATGTACTAGCCAGGAGTGGCTCAGCGTATTACATACTGCGCTAGCAATTCAGACGCTCTTCTCCTATGTCTGACAAAGACCTAGAAGTAGTTAACTGCGGAGTGCCGGCGTTAACTGGGGACAGCCGTGGGCGGAGTGCAGCTGGACCGGACTTGTTTTTGTAGTTCCCGTGCGGACGGAGCGGAGTCCGTAATCTGCGAGGCGCCTTGCTGTGCCCCGCTGCGCCGCTCCGTGCGGCTGTTTTATCTGCGCCGGTCCCCGGGGACTCGGCCTGGCCGGCTCCGGTACAGCGCGCCGCCGCCGCCGCCGCCGACGCCGACGCCGTCTGTGTTTCACGCTCCGAGCGCCGCAGCAGCTCCCTCGCGGAAACGCCGCGCGTTTAACCTCCCCTGCAAAAGGGGGTGGCGCTTCTGTGTTCCATTTTATTTATATTTGCTAGGAGGAGCCTTTTCAGCGCCGCTCTACGTGGATCTCTCTAAACTTTTCCTGCTGTACTTCTCTCAATTCATACTCGTTTTCTCTTACCAGGTGCACAGCCGCATGAAATTCTGAATGCCGTCGGCTGCCGCAAATATTTCACGTTGCACACTCTTATTTTCTCCCGCTCGGAGTAGCGCTGCGGACGGGACTGGCATCAATTGTTTTTCACAGAAAGAGACAAACAAACAGTGACTGCGAGGGTACGGAAAAGTATGAGCACGGAACAAACGTAAATAATTTGTCATGACCTGAAATAGTATTTATTCATTTGCCGCGCAGTTTGAGAGTTTATCGACGCAGTAAATACCGCGAGGTGCTTTGAACGAAACGTTTACGCGTTCGCGTTACTAGTGCAGAAAATGTGTCAGAAGCGCCGCATATAAAAAAAAGAGAAACCAAAGGAAAATCCTGTACAACTGAGAAACTCTGACGCTGATTTCACTGACAAAAACTAAGATAGCGAAATATTGTCTTAAAGAGACTAAGACACGCCCTAAGTCGACACTATACAAAATGGCTCTGACCACTATGGGCCTTAACATCTGAGGTCATCAGTCCCCTAGAACTTAGAACTACTTAAACCTAACTAACCTAAGGACATCACACACATCCATGCCCGAGGCAGTATTCGAACCTGTGACAGTAGCGGTCGCGCGGTTCCAGATTAAAGCGCCTAGAACCGCTCGGCCACACCGGCCGGCCGACACGATACAGACCAGACACCGTGCCACCCTTTGGCAACCCAACCGCATCGGCGGATGCGGCATGGAGAAACGGCAGGTGGTCAGTACACTATTGCTCTCGTACCTGCTTTCAGCTTTCTTCCCTATTTGGAGCCAGTATTTCTCAATGTAAGCGGCTTCTCAGTTGAGATCAAACGCCCTGTCCAGTCCTTCTACCGAGGAAAAATCCCTGGCAGTACCAGTAATCGAACTCAGGTTGTCCGTACGGCAGTCAGACTCGATAACTATGTGCACGGGTCTGTAAAGAACTGACACGCAGTTTATCTAAATTTGAAAATTACATTGTGTGGGTGGTTTCCTCTGAGCGAGCGTAGTGTCAATACGCCACTGAATTCGCCTTTCGGTCGCTTCAATGTATCACCATACCGTACATTTTATCTCGCACTGTTTGATTCGATTCCTTCATCGTCGTTTATCGAATTGTCTAAATGCTAATAAAAATCACGTGCAGGCGTTTCTGATGGTCCTCGATGTTAGGGTATGTCGATGCATCTTACTGCCTACACCACGCTTGTCTGTCCTCTTCTGGAGCACAGATCTTTACCAGGTAGGATTGGCGGAGGACATCGAAAAGTTTCAAACACGAGTACCTCGTTCTGTATTATCGCAAAGAGGGGAGAGAGTGTCACCGGTATATATGCGGGTTGGCGTGGCAATCATAAAATAGGCGTTTTCGGTTGTGGCGAGACCTTTTCATGAAAATTTCAGTCACCAACATTCTCCTCCGAATGCAAAAATATTTTTTTGACGCCCACCTACATAGAAAGAAATTATCTTCTTAATAAAATAAGAGAAACCAGGACTCTTACGCAAAGATTAAAGTGTTCGTTTTTTCTGTTCGGGAGTGGAACGTTAGAGAGGTCTGAGGGTGGTCCGATCAACCCTCTGCCAGGCACGAAAGTGTGAATGACGGAGAAGTAATGCACACGTAAATGTAAATGAGACTTATATCGGACAAATGTCGCACAGCTGCATTTAACCGCTTTGCGCTGTCACAAGTGAACCCAGGACTTATGAAGATGTGAAGAAACGTACAACGCCATTACAAGAATATATTCCGATATCTCATGATACGGAATTCATATGTTAACCGATCTTCATTTCAAAGAACAGCAAAGAGTTTTGATGAAGTAATGTAAGTTCCTGCATGTACAGGCTGAATGGTAATGGCAGTCAATGATCAGTCTCCTTCAGGTCTTGCATAACATGGTGTTTGACAGACGAGCACTGAAATCAGAGCGATTAATTCGGTGACGATTCTCAGTGGATAGCTTATTTACGCTGTGGTCCCCGGTCCCTCTGTCGGTTTCTGTTCCAGAACCGTTCAAGTCCCTTCAGCGTTATTAATCCGCGAGTTTGTAGTGTCTTTTGGTGATCACCATCACTGCCCTGTTAAATGTAAAACATTTTTTACAGTGCGAGTGCAATGCTATCCTGTGCACATTTCTCTAATTAGTAAACAGCTCACACTATCTGTTTCTCACTGTCTGTTCCTCAAAGCTACCGCCTGCGTATGATATGCCACGATGAAATTGTAATGCCCTGTTGTCTGTCTTACCTTGCATTTTTGAGAGACTTGAAAGACGCATTCATCGGTCACCAGCATTGTACACCATTACGGGAGCTGTGAAACAGAGTTAGCTGATCAGCCCTGTATCTGTAGGAGACACAAGATGAACCAAAGCTTCCTTTTCCTCGGTTAGCTTCAATATTACACGCTACTGAAGACAGAAACTTGGAGGTTTACACTCAGGTGACAAAGTTATGGCCGGCCGTTGTGACTGAGTGGTTCTAGGCGCTTCAGTCCGGAACCGCGCTGTTGTTACGGTTGCAGGTTCGAATCCTGCCTTGGGCATGGATGTGTGTGATGTCCTTAGATTAGTTAGGTTTGAGAAGTTCTAAGTCTAGGGGACAGATGACCTCAGATGTTAAGGCCCATATTGCTTAGAGCCATTTGAACCATTTGACAAAGTTATGGGATAGTGGAATGCTCTTACACAGATGACTGTATTATTGCGAACACAGACATGAAAGGGCAGTGCATTGTTTGAGCTGATTCCGGTGAAAAAGTTTCAGAGTAATTGTTAACGCACTACACAACGGGACTTAACAGACTCTGAACGCGGAGTGGTCGTTGGAGCTGGACGCATAGGACGTTCCATCGTTAGGAAATTCAGTATTCCGAGATCCACGTACCTCTCACCACAGACGACCCAACTGACGACGACCTTCACTTAACGACCGAGAGTAATGGCGTTTACGTAGAGTTGTCAGTGCTAACAGACGAGCAACACTGCATGAAATAACCACAGAAATCAAAGTGAGACGTACGATGAATGTATCCTGTAGGGCAGTGCGGTGAAGTTTGGCGTTAATGGGCTATGCCGGCAGCCGACCGACGCGAGTGCATTTGCTAAGAGAACATCGTCTGTAGCGTCTCTCGTGAGCTCGTTACCATATAGGTTGGACCGTGGACAGGTGGAAAACAGTGGCCTGGTCAGATGAGTCCCGATTTCAGCTGGTAGAGCTGATGGTACGATTTGAGTGTAGTGCAGACCCCTCGAAGCCATGGATCCAAGTTGTCAACAAGGCACTATACAACCTGTTGTTATCTCCACAATGGTGTGCGCTGTGTCTGCACGGAATGGACTGGGTCCTCTGGTCCAACTGAACCGATTATTGACGGGAATATCTATACTCGGCAATGTAGAGACCATATGCAGCCGTTGGTGGACAAACAATATTGGAATTTTTGTGGATGACAATTCGCCATGTCACCAGGCTGCAATTGTTCGCGACTGGTTTGAAGAACATTCTGAACAAATCGAGAGAAATATCTGGCCAACCGGGTCACTTGACATGAATCCCATCGGACATTAATTGAAGGTGATAGAGAGATCAGTTCGTGCACAAAATCCTGCACCGGGAACACTTAAGTAATTATCGGTGACTGTAGCGGTAGCATGGTTCAGCATTTCTGCAGGGTACTTGGACTTGCAACGACTTGTTGATGCCACGTCAAGTTGCTGCACTACGCCGGGCCAAAGGAGGTCATACAGGATACTGGAAAGCACCCATGACTTTTTTTTCCTTTACTCAGTTTCGATTCCCCCCGAAGGGGGCAGGCTGGCAGCAGCTTAGTACGCTGCTATTCAGCCTACAGAATTTTTAAAACATAAGAAGAAGATAAAAAACAATAAAAGTAGGCGATGAAAACGGTGACTTAAATTGTAAAATGTCGGAAAACAGTGGAAGTTAAAACGCAAAAAAAAGGGTTGGCGATTACAATAAAGTACACAGGAAGCAGACAGGTAAAATAGTAGACAGACAATTAAAAAAACACGGTGACAGCCTGGTTTTTGTTCGCAAGAGATATAAAAAGCACACCTAGCAACAGTAAGATTTCCGTTCGCAACACTTCGGGAAAGATGCACAGCACTTAACACTCACCTGAAACACTGCACTAAAAAGTTGGCACGAACGTGACACACCACAGCCATGGGCTGATGCGGGATACCGATGCTTTTGTCACCTCAGTGTTATATTCCATTCGTGAAGAGCTCACTCCGAGCAGAATATAAACTTTATTTTCATTTAGGGAAACCGTAGCTCTAAAGCATCCGCGTGTGCCAAAAACGGTCTAAACACGAGAAACGGAACTCGGGATGCGCAACAAGAATCACCAGGTTCCTCGGTAGTGCTTGCTTCTGCCCAGACGGTCAGCACGGTATTGAGAATCTCTCGTTAGTGTGTGAACGGGGAGGAGCCATCAACCGAGCGACGTGGCGTACTGGTTAGCACACTGAACTCTGAATCCACAAGGAACGGTTGAGATTCCCGTCCGACCTTCGAGATTTTGGTTTCCCGTGATTTTCCTAAATCCCTCCAGGCAAATACCGGCGTAGTTCCTTGGAAAAGGAACGGTGTATTTCATTCGTTATCCGTTCGTAATATGAGCCGAAGCTCCGTCAGTAAAGATATCGCTGTCGCGCAGACGTTAAACTCTGATTTTCCTTTCTCCTTCAAAGAGCCGACGACAGCCATCTAGCGCAGCGAACCTGCGAGTTTCAACTGCGCTGATAGACTTGTGAAACTTGTTGACACTCGAGTGGCGTTTGTGACAGTACTACGGAGACAGAGGAGGACGTACTGCGAAAGTCAAGATGTCAGACGTAAATTCTAATGGACAGACTTTGAATAAGCTGCAATAGTCCCATCTGGGATAATTTCAAGCTACTAGTTGTTTAATTTCATTAGGAATTGGTGTCATTTAATGTCAGACGGACGAGATTATCAAGCCAATGTTATCAGATTGTCCTAACTTTTCTTTTTTCACTCTCGCAACTAACCTAACTTTATTTTAATACCTCTTACAGTTTATTAACAGTGTCGTGCTAAAAGTATAAAATCATACTTATCATTCTATCATCATAATATTTATATTAAGTAATCTCAATTCCACACAAAGCTGAAAGAGCTCAGTTACGCAAGAAGGTTTGGTAATATTGCCAGATGTCGTGTTAAAAGGAGCTAAAAAGGAATCTGGAACTCAAAATAAATTTTGAAAATGGATACAGAAAAAGTGTTTCTTTGATTTCATCCAAAAATCTGAAAAGAGTTTCTTTCTCAGCGGGAAAATTCCACCATACCTCAGCTTACGACCATTACGTAAACAGTCCTCATAATATTTTTCTCTCTGCATTTCTTATTGCTCTGGTGGAGATACTTTTTAAATATTTCTTGATAAAACAAAATATAAAATATTTGCCAGATATCGATCGGCCAATCAAAGACAAGTAAGAGCTCTGACAGACTCTGAGAGACAATGACATAATTACGCTCTTCAGTTATTAGCTTTAGTAGTAGTCTTCTGTTCTGTTCTTGTTCGTCATAAAGTGTAGACGTATATGTGAATCCTGGTACTACATTTATGAAAATTTATTTGAATAATCACCAGTTTAAGTCAAAACGAAATCTCCGCGTTTATCATTATTTAAGGACGCCTAGTAACGATCTCCTGGCGATCTTTGCGACGGTGCAGTATAAAAATGGAGGTAGGTGAACATGCCCTTTTCTTCCATTGTGACCACCATTTTCATGTTATTTTAATTTGGCAATTTGCCATGACTCTAATACCTGCAATATTCATCATTTCTCTTTTTCTAACGAAGTCCGATTCCTTCTGCTATAATTTCTATCTCATTATTATTTCCACTATTACCAGTATTCTTTGCAACCAGACCACAAGAAAAGGTAAATCTAAGAAAATACGTGCGTCTACCTCTCCCGTTTGTCCGTCATATGTGAGTGACTTTTACAATTTCGTACCATCATCCCCAAATGAAGTAGTTATTAGACAGCCCGCTTATTCGCAAATGTAAGCACCTTTCTCGTTGTTGCAGCCAGTCTGGTATTAATAATTACTTATATTTTATTAATATTCTGTGGCATAGTTTCCACTTATGTATATTGTTATTGTCGCAACATTGCTTCTCGGCGAGAATTATTACGTGACTTTATAGTTAAACTCATTTTCCTTATTACGGCAGCGGCTGGAGAAATAATCAGAAAGATTAAAAAACAACCGAGAATGCGAATAACAATGGCGACCACGTGCCGTGACCATATTGAACCAATAACCAGTCAAATAATTCAGTTTGAGATTTTTAAGTAATTTTCCCCCTTCCCTTACTGTGTTTACAACTATTGTTCTCTGTTTCATGCTACGCCAACTGCGTACAATACGAGAATACCAATTCCTTTAGCAGTACCTGTACCTGTATAAAAAGTTGAAAATTATTTACCCTGAACATTTATTCGAAAACGGAAGTTTTGGGAAAATTGTCAACAATCATCCAGTCAGCCGAGCTACGCAAGACATCAAAGGTAAGAGTGACAGCACTATTATGATTTAGTTGGACGTAAAAGTGGGATGAGTGTGTCATTTCTGCAATACCCACTGCGTAGCATGCATTTTTTCAAAATTTTTCATTTCGGTAGTTTTTGTAGATTTTTTTATTAGTATTGCACGCAAAAATTTCACAAGATGGCGGACGGATTTTAGTCGATGCTAGCGAGTTTGTCGGTCGCTTCTCTGTTGTTCAAACAGAGACCTATTTTACAGCCGTGATTTTTACGAGCAGCGCGACGTCATCAGTGGTTGGTTTAATGTAGTGAGAAATTTTTGCAATAGTGAAACTTGGTCGTACACCATACAACGAATATTTATAGACACGGTGAAGCTCAGGTCACAAACTAATACTATAGAGGATACTTCCGATGATGTAACTATGCCTCAACCAGTAGTTAACCGCGAAGTAGGGAATATTCATGACAGTGATACCACGGTCGCAGCGACCAATGGTACTGAATCATAAGCAGGTGATTCTTCACCTACGCTTGAAACTGTACCTGATTCGGCATCTGCACCAATACCAGCAGAGCTCGATATTCAGTGCAACGGCCTTGCCGCAGTGGATACAGCGGTTCCCGTGAGGTCACTATTGTGAAGCGCTGTCGGGCGTGGTCGGCACTTGGATGGGTGACCATCTAGGCCACCATGCGCTGTTGCCGTTTTTTCGGGGTGCAATCAGTCTCGTGATGCCAATTGAGGAGCTACTCGAGCGAATAGTAGCGGCTTCGGTCAAGAATACCATCATAACGACCAGGAGAGCGGAGTGCTGACGCCACACCCCTCCTATCCGCATCCTCCACTGAGGATGACACGGCGGTCGAATGGTCCCGATGGGCCACTTGTAGCCTGTAGACAGAGTGTGTTTTTTTTAAACATTCTGTAACTATTAAACATAATGCAAACCGAGCTGATTATGCAGATAGGGACTGTTTCAACATAAATTGATAGTGTAAACACTGAAATAAGCAGTGTCACAACACAAACAAGCAGTTTGGAAAACACGACGAATGTACAACAGAGCAGTTCAGAAAATAACATGAATACACAAATGAGCAGCTTAGAATATAACATGAATAGACAGATGACCTCTCAAATGAACGACAATTCAACGCAACTACACACTTAAATTGGCAGTGTCAGTTCACGAATAGACACTGTTTCTATGCAGATGGGTAAACTAGGAACTGATGAAAAAGTTTCACAGAGATGCAAAATAGTTTTACAGCATAGATTATACAACTAAAAACCGAAATAAGTGATCTGGTAATCGAAGTGGCAAGAAAAGATCTTAACACTATGGATAAAGAGATTGTAAACTTAAAATCTACCGAAAAGGAGGTACCTGATCAGATTAGGAAACTCGCTGAAGATTTCAATAACATGCAGTCAAAACAGACCACAATTACTACAAATATTCAACAGGCAGCCACACAGACAGCCACAGGGAAGAAACAGAGGCAACATGTCCCTGTTTTTTTGCAAAACGATGTCCGCATAAACCGAACTGGGAAAAGCCATAAGTAGTCCCATGGGACAAGTTTGTGCTAAACAAAACACATCTGTCACACAAATTCAGAATGAAATAGAACAAATTCAAAAGACATTATCACAGGATTTACCCGGTGGGAAAAATCAGGTTCAGGAACAATTTACCAGACAACTTGAAATAGTCAAGGAACAACACAGAGACATCGCAGAACAGCAAGAGGAATTTGATAACGAGACTCCAGGTAAGGGTAATAGTGTGCGAAGCGATTATCCAGCTAACGGTGGTAATCAGTATTCTCCTAGATGCGAAATATATGTCAATCAACGATTACAAAATGCAAAAAGACACCAGCAAGCAATAGAACCAATTCCGTCGACAGATTTACTTGAGGCGAGCTTAATAATACATCGACAGTTTCAAATGTTTGTACCTGAACGTAAATTTGATCACCCCGTCATTTTCATTGAATCATTTAGAAACGTTTTGCTTAAAGCGTGGTCAGAACAATAGAAAACCCACTATGTTACTGGATATATACACTCCTGGAAATTGAAATAAGAACACCGTGAATTCATTGTCCCAGGAAGAGGAAACTTTATTGACACATTCCTGGGGTCAGATACATCACATGATCACACTGACAGAACCACAGGCACATAGACACAGGAAACAGAGCATGCACAATGTCGGCACTAGTACAGTGTATATCCACCTTTCGCAGCAATGCAGGCTGCTATTCTCCCATGGAGACGATCGTAGAGATGCTGGATGTAGTCCTGTGGAACGGCTTGCCATGCCATTTCCACCTGGCGCCTCAGTTGGACCAGCGTTCGTGCTGGACGTGGAGACCGCGTGAGAGGACGCTTCATCCAGTCCCAAACAATGCTCAATGGGGGACAGATCCGGAGATCTTGCTGGCCAGGGTAGTTGACTTACACCTTCTAGAGCACGTTGGGTGGCACGGGATACATGCGGACGTGCATTGCCCTGTTGGAACAGCAAGTTCCCTTGCCGGTCTAGGAATGGTAGAACGATGGGTTCGATGACGGTTTGGATGTACCGTGCACTATTCAGTGTCCCCTCGACGATCACCAGTGGTGTACGGCCAGTGTAGGAGATCGCTCCCCACACCATGATGCCGGGTGTTGGCCCTGTGTGCCTCGGTCGTTAGCAGTCCTGATTGTGGCGCTCACCTGCAAGGCGCCAAACACGCATACGACCATCATTGGCACCAAGGCAGAAGCGACTCTCATCGCTGAAGACGACACGTCTCCATTCGTCCCTCCATTCACGCCTGTCGCGACACCACTGGAGGCGGGCTGCACGATGTTGGGGCGTGAGCGGAAGACGGCCTAACGGTGTGCGGGACCGTAGCCCAGCTTCATGGAGACGGTTGCGAATGGTCCTCGCCGATACCCCAGGAGCAACAGTGTCCCTAATTTGCTGGGAAGTGGCGGTGCGGTCCCCTAAGGCACTGCGTAGGATCCTACGGTCTTGGCGTGCATCTGTGCGTCGCTGCGGTCCGGTCCCAGGTCGACGGGCACGTGCACCTGCCGCCGACCACTGGCGACAACATCGATGTACTGTGGAGACCTCACGCCCCACGTGTTGAGCAATTCGGCAGTTCGTCCACCCGGCCTCCCGCATGCCCACTATACGCCCTCGCTCAAAGTCCGTCAACTGCACATACGGTTCACGTCCACGCTGTCGCGGCATGCTACCAGTGTTAAAGACTGCGATGGAGCTCCGTATGCCACGGCAAACTAGCTGACACTGACGGCGGCGGTGCACAAATGCTGCGCAGCTAGCGCCATTCGACGGCCAACACCGCGGTTCCTGATGTGTCCGCTGTGCCGTGCGTGTGATCATTGCTTGTACAGCCCTCTCGCAGTGTCCGGAGCAAGCATGGTGGGTCTGACACACCGGTGTCAACGTGTTCTTTTTTCCATTTCCAGGAGTGTACAAGGAGACAGCTCGCTCTGGGCGACAGAAATGGCAAAAACTACTGATACATTAGAACAGCGAACACGCATTCCTGTCAAGTATTGATCACGATTCATACAGGGACGTCTAAGAAAATCGGTTTTAGTCCAGAACAATATTTATGAAAATTTATTTGAATAATCACCAGTGTTTATCATTATTTCTGGAAGCCTAGTAACATATTCTCCTGGACCAATATTGTTTGTTATTTATACGAGATGGATGCGGATAATAGCGGCGATCTTCGCGGCGGAGCAGTACAAAAATGGACGCAGGTAACAACCCCTTTTCTTCTTTTGTTGCCGCAATTGTCATTCTTTTTTAAGTTGGTCATTTGCCGTGACACTAGTACCTGCAATCTTCATGATTTATCTTTTTGTGACGAAGTCCTATTGCTTTTGCTGTAATTTTTATCTGATTGTTAGTTCCACCATAACCAAATTCTTTGCAAACCAGACCACAAGGAAAGGTAACTCTAAGAAAATACGTGCATCTATCTCTCCCGCATACTCGTGATATGTGAGTGACTTTCACAATAATTACAATTTCTTACCATAATCTCCAAATGCAGTAGTTATTAGACAGTCCACTCACTCGCGAATGTACCTGCCTTTTATCGTTATTTTTATTAATTTTCTGTGACACAGTTTCCACTCGTGTATATCGCTATTGTCGCAATGCTCCATCAAGGCGTGGATTATTACGTGATTTTATAATTAAAGCAATTTTCCAAATTACTGCACCGGCAGGCGAAATAATCAGAAAGATTAAAAATACAACAGAGAAGGCGAATTACAATGGCGACTGAGTGCCATGACCATTACTGAACCAATAACCAGTCAAATAATTAAGTTTGAGATTTTTAAGTAATTTTTACCCCTTCTGTTATTGTATCTCACAGAGCCATTTGAACCAAGCAGTGTTAATTTAAAAAATTTGAGGCAGTAGGTTTATCCAGTCTCTTCACCATGAGGTCTCGAGTCCAACTGACCTAGTACACTGTACTGCTACCAGAGGGTGCTTCATCCCCATGGCGGTCTGTGGGGAAATTGGTGGGAAAAGGACTCAGCCTGTTCTGGGCTGCTAGGGAGAGGAAGGGCTGTACTTTATTTATTTTGGAACAATTTATTTAGGAACCGATTTCATGTAGTTTATTTGTTACACTGATACAAAACAGACAGCCTGGCATGCTTGGGGTCTCAGTAAATAGTCTACAGACCAGCAAACTACTCGTAAACCACCGAAAAAATTATGTACACTTACGTACAGACACGCAAACAACTCGTAAATTACCGAAATAAAGAATAGCACACCCTATAGAGCTGCAAACTACTCGTAGATCACCGAAATATAGCATGTAAAATGTTATTCGACACGCTTGCTAATTCTAAACTGTCGAAATAACGCATTTCACAGCCTACGGACCTACAAGCTACTCGTAAACAACCAAAATAATGCAGTTCAATGATGTGCACATATGAAAACAACTAGTAAATTGTGAAACTAATGCAAGTAAAACGCACTGCAGACACGTTCGCTAACTATAAACTGCCAAAATAACGCATTGCACAGCCTACAGGCCTGCAAACTACTCGTAAATCACCGAAATAATGCGGTACACTTATGTAAAGACAAGAAAACAACTCGTAAACAGCCAAAACAATGCATTGCCCAGCCTGCACACATGATCACAAAATAATGCAACAGACACAAAAACAACTGGTAAATTGTCAAAAAATAATACATGTGTAATGCTATGCAAGTGCTCACAACGCTTAAACAGCCGAAAATATTGTAGTGCACAAACACTCATTCCATATAAAACCGCTTAGAACTACAGTCAACCGTGATGTATCAGCTAACTGCCCCCCTCCCCCCCCCCCCTTAGAGAGCTCTAAGTCATACATGACAAACAGTGCGCCCGTGCCGGTCCCATACGTGAGATGCCTCTGTCACACACACCCGTTTTTACTGTTGCTGGCGTGATACCCCTCTACCTGTCGATACAGAAGTCACAGGTCACGCTATAGAAATCTGTTCCAATGCTTCCTACATAGCACAGGGTGCATAGTTCCTAGTGATCCTAATGCGACATGCGACCTCTGTGTAGCTGTGCACGGATGCTTGTCCGCCCAGTGTGGCTGACGCATCTCCACAAAATGTTCCCACAGTGACCAGGACTTGTTTACTGAAATGCCCCCGAATAACACCAATTGCATTCTTCCCGTTGGGCCTAACGAGACAGCACGTATTTCCTTCCTGGAAATTGTGACATCCTGCTGTCAACATATGTCTCAGGACCGTTAAACTTTCTCAACACTAAAAGCCTTGTGATGTCTGTGCAACTTTGCGAAAACACCATTAAGCATAATAACATTCTTGTTGTTTGGAAAGAGAGCACTGTCTAAGTACAGATGGGTCGAAATCAGAACAGTTACTCAAACAGAAATCTAAGTACTGTCCTACAGAAGAGAAAAATGGCGGCAATTTTCAGTATCCTACAGTTACTGGTCTGGAGATGTCCTAGTGCTACAGTGGCAGATGAGTGAAGGCATCCCCACCAGAGATGGATGGTATGCTTCAACTTGTCTTTGAACACTTGCCTTCTAAGAATTTTCCATAGATACTTTACCGCTATCTTGTTCAAATCGGTTTGTAGATGCTCCTATGCCCCAGCAGGAAGGACGTATTGTGAATCAATGGAGCATTGTGATTGGATCTTACTGGATTTACCCTCCCAATTACTGATGGTGCTGGTGTGGAAGCACTGTCCACCTTCTTTTTTCTTGCTGGAGATGAGACTGTCAGTGCCAAAACTATTTTGTACAGATCACTATATTGCACTGACGATTAAACCCTGGAAATTTGCCTACAGTTCATCAAGTGTGGAGAGATTCTTACTCAATTACACGGCTCTGCCACTGAGTATGGAAGCTTGAGTATTAGCGTGTGAAACGGTTCTCCAACCCAACAATATATCACCATGTACTGTGTCGATGTAGTAAACATACAAATCGTATCCTGCACCATACAAAATCGACCCTTTTGCATCTGGCATACAGCTATCAACCGCCAGACACTCGTGTATATACCGCGTAGACAGACTGCATAAGCACATGCATCGTCGGTATACTGCTCGCTGCACTATATATTTCCTGTGAGGTCAGGCAGTCACCTGCCATTCCAACACGTGACCAGAGCACAGTCAGCAGACCAAGTCCCTCTCAGAACTGTTGTACAAAGGCTGGGTCGGTTCCCCTGGGCACAAAGACATCACTGCTTCTGGCCCTGACCTACTTCCTTGCTTTCTATTTGCATCTCCAAACCCTAGGAATATAAGAACACATGTATTTTCACACAGTTTGTCTGAATATTATGCCATTTACGCAATACGTCTCGAAATCTAGCACATAGCAAACTATTGCTTGCTTAGCAGCATAGCTTGTGCAACATAATTCTGAAGATATAGACCGGAAATTATTTCTCTAGAAACCCGAAACTTTAGCGAGGTGGAGTGTACCGCAAACCATTGAGAAACTAGAAACTTATACCGGCAGTGAAGACCGTTACGTGAAAACTCGAAAAAAAAGAGGAAACAGATATTTCCACTCATGAACGCCGATGTCGGTGATGTAACACATTCCAAATCATCCCTATAATTGGCAAAGTCACCTAAGGTGATTACATCTCTAGAGATCCCACCTGTCTTTCACCTACTAGATTCACACACCACAATCGGTGATCTCTCAAACACATAAAAACGATAAATGTGAAGAAGCAGTCAATTGGACAATTTGTGTGGGAGGGAATAATGGTCCAGTTATTTTCTGTCCATATTGAATCATCTCAAATTTACATACGATCAATAAAGCTGTTCAACAGATGCTAAGTGTTAGTTCGCTATTCAACCATCTAGAGGACGACAAGGTTATGTCAGTTAATTTCCTGCATCCCAACAGGCCATTCCATTCGGGCAGCTCCTGCTGTTAATGGGAAAAATGAATCATTCCCGCCACAAGCCACCGCTGGCGCACCATGCACCCATAGACAGAAGCCTCCTAGGTAATCGGTCACATGTATATTTGATTGCTATACATACAATTACATTTTACGATTGCGGTCTCAATGGAACAACATATGACAATGAGCTATCAGAAATACACCCTGCTGATGGCTGTGGCTCTGGAAATAGATATATCTGTACAATTCTTGTGACTGGACATACTCTTCCGTTTGCTGTCATAGTATTCTACGTCAAATCCATACCTTCCTTATGACTGGACATTGTTATTTCCTTTGCACATATCGAAATACAAACACATAATTTACAAGCCTGATACTCAAGGCGAACCTATCACGCATCCCCTACTACTAAGTATAATACTTTGCCATTAACTGATGGCTGGCGATCGATAAAAATGAATACTGTGAGAAAATCAGTGATGGGTGGAAATGTCTCATAAGTTATCTCTAAAAGTGCGACCACTGTGTCTTAGAAAGAGAGGCGTAATGTCTTATAGACCACCAGATGTTAAAAAAAACACGATCGCAACGGCCATATTACTATCACAAGCAGTCTTGATTCTACAGATGCATACAAGTATCCATATAAAAGCTATATCCGCTTTATAAATCATCTGAATGAACTGGGTTTTCCAGACAAACACCATGACATAAATGGTGATTGCAGGAGTGTATATTATCAGACCAACAGTGCGGTTACGTGTAGCGACGATGCAAACTCGTGACAAAATCGTGGAATTTTGAATGTGATTCGGCTAAGGAATGTGGTATGAAACCGGTATTTGTAACTTCCTCATGCTGCTGCTAGATATTTCTCCAGTATTTGTAACATATTCTGCCTCAATGGCATGTCAGAGGTTTAGAGGAAGTTCCACCACACGACACATCGGGGATAGGGCACACAGGTGGGCCAACTATGTGTTAGTCCGAAGAAGTGTTCTACGTTCGATGTTGGGTCCACCAGCCAGAAGATCTGCTCCTCTGATCCATCCACAACACATCCGTATACACAATCAGAAAACAGAGCACATGTTCTGCAAATGTGGAATATGTGGGGTGGAGCCAATGGGATACAATCGTGTACAGTGCTGGACCATACCTCCTAATCAGTCAGGTGTCGGTAGCTGTACTACATTTACAAGCAATTTTAGCAATCTGAACGGGAGGTTATGTCATCGCATGGGTTAAACTGACAGAATATCGATAGAATTGCGAAAAATATGTATAAATTGAGGGAAAATACACCAAAATGTGGGGAAGTTGAGGAATTAAGTGCGTTTTTTCTGGCTGGCTCAGAACTATTTGTACATGGGAACAAGTATGCAACAGCAAGAGGAATCCAGAAAACGTCAACATGGAAGCGAAGGGAACCAGGAAACAATCACTTTTTTCTTACTAGGCAGCATTCTACCGTATGTCTATCGAGGTAACTATGATACACGTGAGTTGACTAGTGTATTTGACGCATTTCAGGAAGACAGAGAACCACCTGCCTGTAAACATACTTGTATCTGCGTTGAAGGACGGTGCAGAGTGGATGGAATAATTGGTTGAGATGGAGTTATAACATGTGCGATTTAACATTAGACTGATGTTTCATTCTAGAATGAGGACAGGTACAAGTTGGTACAGGTCATTTGACCATTTTTTCCTGATTTACTTCATGATCCATCAGTTGTGTGACATAGCCTGCTTTTGACTCATATACAACTGTGTGGGTTTTAGAGCAATGGCTATTTGCGATCGTATCAGTAAACCACTCGGTCATCAGAGGACTTGCATCTCATGTGCAATGAAACGTGACACATTCCTCTAAACGAACGAAAATTTATGCGATGTACTCCATTCCCCTGTTGCATCTAGGATGTAAAATCGATACTTCAGTTTCGTAAGTAAGCTAACGATAGGTGTTTCTGAGACACTGCAATCCCCATGTATACAAATGCTTCAGATATGTTGTTTACAGAGTTAGTGGTGGCATGACTTGTAATTTCACATGTCAGAGTCTGCTGCTATGCATTTATCTGTTTCCTTGTAAGAGGTATTCTCCGTTACTAACAATCAGTTTATATAGGACTGATGTGGGCATAGTGTAATTTCTGAGCCATGATTGGATGTGAACAGTGGCCGCTGTACATCTCTGGAATGTTATATTGTGCATGTATCACACAGAGCCACTGTTTTAAGGAAGTTGATTATCCGTTTTACAGTTTGTTACCATAATTTATCGTAGAGGAACCTGCAAGAAGGATGTATGTCATGCTCTGGAAATATATTTCTTACATTTGAATATTAACAGCGCTGCATTCCACATGACTGATAGGTTAGAAACTCAAGCGGTCTAACGTTATACCCTGTTTTATGTGCGGAACTGCGTTGCCTTAGGAGTGCATGGGTTAATTTTCTCTCTTACCAATACCCTCCTGGTACTGATCTCACACACTAGCACAATACTTTAAAGTTGATAGCATAGTTGATTCACGTAAAATGCTTCAAACTCCATCTGTCTGGAGCTCCATCATGCATAAAAATCACACATTTCTTGTTCTTCTGAACTGTCTGATATTACATCCAAACTCTTTCAAATCTGTTACTATACATCGATAAGGAGTGCTAATCTCCTCAACAACGGATCAGAAAGTGTTAATGTTAGTTTAGAACCTGACACAGATCTTGGAGTCATGGCAGAAAAAATAAAATGTATGGCTATGTAGAAAGCGTGTTACACCAGAAAAAAACAGTGATTCAAATAACGACACGGGGTCACAGGGAGGCTCCCTTTGACTTATAGTATAGCTGTATATTTAATAGGACTGTCATATGTGCTTGATGCTGGCACATATACACTCCAGTGATCACTGTCTGTATTCAGTATCACGGTATTTGTCTGAAAAACTAATTCATTCAGAAGTAACGCCAATTTATAAAGTGGGTATAGCTTTTAACATGGATACTTGTATACATCTGTAGAATCAAGACCGCTTGTGATGGTAATATGGTCGTTGCGATCGTGTTTTTTAACATCTGGCGGTTAGTAGGACGATTACACCCCTCATTCTAAGACACAGTGGTCACACTTGTAGAAAAAACTTATGAGACATGTCCACCCATCACTGATTTTCTCACAGTCTTCTTTTGTATCACCAACAATCAATTATTGGCAGAGTATTATACTTAGTAGTAGGGATGCGTAATAGGTTCATCTTGAGCTTATAAAGTATATTTTTGTGTTCCGATATGTGCAAAGGAAATGAATATGTCCAGACATAGGGATGGTATGGATTTGTCGTGGAACACCATGACAATAAACGGAAGAGTATGTCAAGTCATAAGAACTATACAGATATATCTATTTCCAGAACCACAGCCGTCAGCAGGGTGTATTTCTGAAAATTAGCTCATTGACAAATGTTGTTCAAATGAGACCGTAATCATAACATTTAATTGTAAGTATAGCAATCAAATAAATATGTGACCTAGGATGATTCTGCGTATGGGTGGGTGGCGCGCCGGCGGTGGCCTGTGGCGGGAATGATTCACGCTTCCTGTTAACTGCGGGAGTCGTCTGAATGGAAAGCCCTGTTGGGATGTAGGAATGTAACTGACATAACTGTGTCGTCCTCTAGACGGTCGAATACTTCGTATGTGATGAACAGCATTCGTGAGCGTGTGGAAATAGGAGAACATTCAATATAGACATGTGTTTACACTGGACCATTATTGGCTCCCATGTAAATTGGCTGATTGACTGCTTCTTCATATTTCCTGCCTTTATGTGTTTGAGAGAACACTGATATTGGTGTTTGCACCTAGAAGGTGAAAGACAGGTAGAAGACTCATTTCCTGGCTCTCAAGACATGAGAAACACTTTAGTTGACATTGTGAATTATAGGGAGGATTCAGAATCTGTTACATTACTGACATCAGTATTCACGAGTGGAAATATAAGTTCCCTCCATTTTTTCGTGTTTTCACATAAAGGTCTTCAAAGATGGGATAAGTTTCTATTTACTCAATGGTTTACAGTACACTCCACCTCGTTAAAGTTTCAGGTTTTTACAGAAATAGTTTCCGGTCTAATATCTTCAGAATTATGTTGCACGAGCTATACTGCTAACCGAGCAATATTGCTATGTGCTTGATTTCGAGAAGTATTGCATAAATGGTATAATATTCACACAAACTGTGTGAAAATACATGTGTTCTTATATTCCCAGGGTCAGGAGATGCATGTAGAAAACAAGGAAGTAGTTCGAGGCCAGAAACAGTGATGTCTTTGTCCCAAGGGGAACCGACCCAGCCTCTGTACAACAGTTCTGAGAGGGGCTTCGGTCCACTGACTGCTCTGGTCACGTGCCAGGAGTGTGGGTGACTGCCTGACCTCACAAGAAATATATAGTGCAGCGAGTAGTATACCTACGTTGCATGTGCTTATGCAGTCTGTCTTCACAGTATATACACGAGCGTCTGGTGGTCGATGGCTATATGCATTATGCAAAAGGGGCGATTTTCATGGCGCAGGGTACGAATTGTATATCTAGTACATCGACACGGTGCTTGGTGATATATTGTTGGGTTGGAGATCGGTTTCACACTCTAATAATCAAGCTTCTGTCCTTATTGGTAGAGCAGTGTAGTCGAGTAAGAGTCTTTTCATATTCGATGAAATGTAGTCAACTTTTCAGGGTTTAATTGTCAGTGCAATGTGCTGATTTGTACAAAATAGTTTTGACACTGACAGTCTCATCTCCAGCAAGAAAAAATAAGGTGGACAGTGCTTCCACACCAGCACCATCAGTAATTGGGAGGGTAAATCCAGTAAGATCCGATCACAATGCTCCATTCATTGACAATATGTCCTTCCTGCTGGGGCATAGGAGTGTCTACAGACTAATTTGAAGAAGGTGGAGGTAAGGTGTCTATGGAAAGTTCCGAGAAAGCAAGTGTTCAAAGACAAGTTGAAGCATACCACCCATCTCTGGTGGGGATGATGTCACTCATCTGTCACTGTAGTATTAGGACATCTCCAGACCAGTAACTGTAGGATACTGAAAATTGCCGCCATTTTGCTCTTCTGTAGGACAGTACTTAGATTTCTGTTTGAGTAACTGTTCTGATTTCCATCCATCTTTGCTTAGACAGTGCTCTCTTTCCAAACAACAAGAATGGTATTATGCTTAATGGTGTTTTCGCAAAGTTGCACAGACATGACAAGGCTTTTAGTGTTGAGAAAGTTTAACGTTTCTGAGACATATGTTGACAGCAGGATGTCACAATTTCCAGGAAGGAAATACGTGCTGTCTCGTTAGGACCAAGGGGGAGACTGCAATTGGTATTTATCTGGGCCATTTCAGTAAACAAGTCCTGGTCACTGTGGGAACATTTTGTGGAGATGCGTCAGACACACTGGCAGGTCAGCATCCGTGCATGGCTGGACTCAGCTCGCATGTCCCATTGGGATGACTAGGAAAAATGGATCCTGTGCTATTCTAGCAAGCATTGGAACAGATTTGTATAGCGCGACCTGTGTTGTCAATAGGCATCTTGCATATGGGACCGGCGCTAGCGTGCTTCCTGGCGTGCACAACTTGGAGGGGGGGGGGGGGGGGTAGTTCGCTGATATGTCACGGTTGACTATAGTTCTAAAACGATTTTACGTGCAATGAGTGTTTGCACACTGCATTATTTTCGGCTATTTAACCGTTGTGCACGTTGTGAGCGTTTGCATAGCATTAAAAGTGCATTATTTCTTGACAAGTTAGGAGTTGTTTTCGGGTTTGTTTCATTATTTTGTGAGCAGGTGTGCAAGCTGTGCAACACATTTTCTCGACAGTTTACGAGCTATTTTCTGGTCTTACATAAGAGTACTGAATTATTTCGGTGATTTACGAGTAGTTTGCAGATCTGTAGGCTGTGCAATGCATTATTTTGGAAGTTTATAGTTAGTGAGTGTGTCTGCAGAGCATTTTACATGCATTACTTTGACAATTGGCTAGTTGTTTTCGTGTCTGCACATCGGTAAACTGCATTATTTCGGTGATTTACGAGTAGTATTCAGGTATGTAGGCTGTGCAATCCATTATTCTATAGTTTGAAATTAGCAAGCATGTCTGAAAAGTGCTTTACATTCATTATTTCGGTGATCTACGAGTAGTTTACAGCTCTGCTGGGTGTGCTATGCGTTATTTCAGTAATTTATGAGAATGTAAATCGGTGTACATAATTTTTTCGATGATTTACGACTAGTTTCTCTGTCTGTAGACTATTTACTTTGACGCCAAACATGTGTTGTGTTGTTTGGGGGAAGAGACCAAACAGCCAGGTCATCGGTCTCATCAGATTAGGGAAGGACAGGGAAGGAAGTCGGCCGTGCCCTTTGAAAGGAACCATCCCGGCATTTGCCTGGAGCGATTTAGGGAAGTCACGGAAAACCTAAATCAGAATGGCCAGATGTGGGATTGAACCGTCACCCTCCCGAATGCGAGTCCAGTGTGCTAACCACTGTGCCACCTCGCTCGGTGCCAAGCATGCCAGGGTGTATGTATGTGAAGTTCATCCCTAAATAAATTGTACCAAAATAAATAAAGTACAGTCCGTCCTCTCTCCAGCAGCCCAGAACAGGCTGAGTCCTTTTCCCACCATTTTTCCCACAGACTGCCATGGGGCGAATGCACCCTCTGGTGGCAGTACAGTGTACGTGGTCATTTGGACTCCAGACCTCATGGTGAAGACACTGGAAGGAGCTACTGACTCAACTTATTTAAATAAACACTCCATGCAAAATAAAGACTTACAACCATCCTGTCCTGCAGCCCAGCACAGGCTGCGTCCTTTCCCAGCCAGTTCCTCGGAAGAAGTGGCGGTCGGATGACTTAGGTTAGTGGAAGGAGCCCAAGATACCTATATTCCTGCCATTTTCTTAGGTTAGTGTAGGTAGCTGTGGTTTGTTGCATTGTCCTGCTGGAATTTGAACTTTCTGCCATTTAATGGAGAAGTGAAGGGGGTGGGGAGGGTGTGCCGGGGAGCATGATAGGTTATTGGAGGTAGCCCAACTGAGCTATCATCCCCCCAAAATTTGAAATTCACAGCATGATGTCATTGCGACGTTGCCATATCTATCGCCGCCATCTTGAATCTGCCTACATGAATAAATTTGGCAACAATGAAGAATGGGGTGGTACATGTTTTTTTCTACTACTGATCTACGCCGCTGGTGGTAATGGAAGGTGCCGTAACGGTTGTACGATACGTGAATGCCTTCCTCTGACTGGTAGTTCAACCATATCGACAGCATATTGGTGAGGCATTCGTATTCATGGACGACAATTCCTGCCCCCTTCGTGCACATCTTGTGAATGACTTCTTTCAGGATAACGACATCGCTAGACTAGAGTGACCAGCATGTTCTCCTGACATGAACCCTGTCGAACATGCCTGGGTTAGATTGAAAAGGGCTATTTATGGACGACGTGACCCACCAACGACTCTGAGGTATCTACATTGTATCGCCATTGATGAGTGGGACAATCTGGACCAACAGTGCCTGACGTAGATCAGACTATTTGACAAATGGCGACCAAGATTAAAGACACCACGAAACTAACGAAAAACACTTCAGCATTACTGATACATATCCTAGTGAAACAAGCGTCACAAGACGGACAACTTTCTTCATATTCAAGTAGATGAGGATGAGGATGCCCTACGTCTCTGTTGTCTTGAACCATTTCTGACTTCAGTCCAAGCGCTCAATGGATTCAGTGCAAAAGATGTAAGTGGTGGGCTCGTATAACATGGGTTAAAATGACGCAAAAGGACTTTTTTATGAATGACTGAGCTGGGGAGCCACCATCGGACATTCGGACGAAGACTGATAAAAATTCTGGACATATTTTCCTGTCAAATGGTTACTATAACACTATTTGTGATCCTAGTGTTTGTCATGAAGCTGTAGGAATCTGTATTAAAATAAATTGTGAACACTGATATCGATATATTTTCAGTTAAATAGCCAATGCGCGTAACTAACTAACTAATTGATAACATTATATGGACCAGCCTGCCCAAACTCTGTGCCAACTTGCCCTGCGGGCGGGATAGTTTGGCCCAGGAGGTATTACTGTATTAAAAACTTTTTTATTAATAGATAAACAGGTAGAACTACTAATTACTTACATGGAAAGGTGATGAAATAGTGTACCTATTTTTCCACAAAAAGGGATCAGTGGAATCATTTAAAATAAAAAGCTGAAAAAATGAAGAGAAAAAGTGGGCCAGTCTGCGCCAGTCTCTCCTAAACTAACAACAAAAAATGTGGAATTTTCGACCGGATTTTCAAAAAATTGTGTTCTATGAAACTCTTCAAACTAGGCTCGCTAGAAAGATCGTGCTTTGAACCGCAAAACAGAGTATATTCAATTACCCAACACAGGATAAGGTAATTCGAATCAGAGTTGTGTGCGGAAATCATGGCACGAAAACAATGTAATCTTCGTTTTTCGTATCTCTTAGAGTAAATGCATACAAAACATTAAACGTAATACACAAAAGCTCGGTAGCACAAGGATGTGGAATACAAAATTTCATTAACCTACCATATTCCAGTAATCTACAAATTCGTCGTAAAACGACGATTTTTGTGAAAAGGTGAAAGTAGGATATTTTTGACACTTCTTTTACAAATACCGGTTTATATTAAAGCTTCGAAGCCTCCCCCCCTTGAACTGTCGGTTTAATTTTCAACATAGGTAAACAATTCTAATGCAACAATGCTACAAGGCTATGTATCCGGAAAAATTGTGCCAGGAATAATTTTATCTTTGACTTCTTATGTCTTGTTGATTAAAGGCATGTAAAACAAGAAACATTAGATACAACGACTTATCAACATTACGTTTTCCATTATAAAATATTGTTCTCGTACTGCTTTCCAATTTTTTACAAAATCATTTCAAACGTCATTTTCGTAAAAAAAACATGGAAAACAGACCATATTCAATTTCATTTCAGAAATTTGTTTTCCGTGATTGATTTCAAACCAATCAAAGTTGGAAGAGCATGTTTTCAAGCATTCAGAAAATTACGTTGATGTTTCAGTGTGTGCTAACAACACCATACAGTAATGAACAAATCGAGGAAATGGCAGCCACCTGTTGCCCACGCTCCGCTGGATGTGGTTTATATTTTTAAATTGACAAGTATTATCGCATTACATTGCAATGGTCCATTGTGACATTGTCACTACCGATTCGAGAATATGAAGGCGGTCACGCGCAATAGCTGTACAATACCAGCCTAGGTGGATTTCTTCATCCGGGTTCCCAAGCGACAGAGTATCTAGCGCAACCGTGCTAAGTACGAAATTGATTGAGTAGTTACCTGGCCGCCATGTTTCCTGTATGTATGTTTATGAATAGTGGATCGGCAACATTACTGGAATATCAATGGAATGAAATGATGAAGTGATGTAGCTTATGCATTCTCAAGACCTGGCTCATTCGTTTCCTTGGTCCGAAAGACAGGGTTCTTGATAGGTAACAGAAAAACGCTTCATTTCCCCCTTCTTTGTTGCTTTAGCATCATCTAGCTGACAGTATGAATTTACAGGAAATGGAAAAATGGTTGAAAAATTTCGAAGAATGTATAATGCGTTTTTAACTTCTAAATCAAAATTGATATTACTTTTGCTGGCCGCATATGTGAGCTACTCCAACAGAAATGAGAATCGGAGATAAGATACTTCGAAAATAGCTTTGTAGCTAGACAGGTCCCACCACAAAGCTACAGAACTAAAATTAAGAAACCAAATTATAGGTTTGAGAACATGTATGATGAAGCCTATCCTCGGTTGGTATTACGTGACGACTTTGCGTATGGGGTTGCTTGTTCATATTCATGAATCGGTAGTGACAGTGTCACAATGGACCAACGCAATATAGTGAGATATTACTTCACAGTTTTGAAAATAAAAACCACATGAAGCGATACCCGGACAACAAGTTGGTCCAGTGCAGCCTGTTTCCTGGTACATTCCCTCAAATTGGTCCGTGGTTTTTAGCTATTGTTAGCGTACACTGGAAAATCTCATTCCAACTGTGATTCGTTTGAAAAAATTTTGGAGAGAAAATTTTGTAAAAGCAAACTGAAAGAGATTTATTTTTGTAATTTTTACGAAAGTCAAGTTTGAACTGATTTTGTAGAAATTCAGAAATCAGTACATGAATGGTATTTTGTATAGGAAAACCTTATGTTGTCCAGTTGTTATGTCCATAGTTTCACGTTTACCATGACTTTAATCATCGAGATAGGAGAAGCCAATGTCAAAATTATCCTCATCGTAATTTTTCTGGCTACTTTCCCTAGCAGCATTGTTGCCTTAACATTGCTAACTCATGTTGGAAATTAAACCGAATGTTTTGAAGCAGGAGGCTTAAAATATGTTGTATCGAATGAGACTAGTTTTGATGCTTCAATAGAAAACGGTATCTGCAAAAGAAGTGTCGAATGTACCCCATTTTCACCTTTTCTCAAGAAAATCATCATACTTCCGACGAACCTGTAGATTATTCAAAAATAGGCCATGAATGAAATTTTTTATCCCACATTCTTGTGCTGCCGAGCTATTGCAGATTACGTTTCATGTTCAGCATGCGTTTACCCTACGAGATATAAAAAAGCGAAGTTTACATTTTTTTCGTGCCGTGATTTCACGTCCAATTTTGATTTATATTATCTAGCATTGGTAACTCACGATCAAACAATTTAATTTCTAATAAGCCCAGTTTGGAGAGATTTAAAGCACACAGTTTTTGCAAAATCGGATCGAAAATACCGCGTTTTTTACCTTTTTACAAAATCTTTAGTTTTGCGCTTAAATTTTTCATTATTGGAAATTGAAGCGTAAATGAAACTTTACGTTTGAGAACCTTGTGTTGTTAGGTTACTACATGCCAAGTTTAAGGTTGCCATACGTTTTGGTCCTGAGATATAAGAAGCCAAACTTTGAAATTATTTAGGGCACCAATTTTTTCTGGTGACTTTACCTAACATTTTCTAGCTGAGTATCGCTCTAAAATTCTTTTCATTATTATTCTTAAGAGAACGCATAAAGTTCTACAAGATGGCCAAATTTAAGTTCTTTCAACAAAATATCACCCCAGAAAAAGCGTCTCAAATTCGCCAGAAATTCACGCGACGTCTGTGCGAAGTTGCACGTGGAGTCAAATAAGTGACTATCATGGCTGGTATTGCTTCGACAAAAGTTAAACTTTACCAGTGTCTGGGTACATGCGTGAATGTTTACAAGAAATTTAAAGTAAATTTAAAGTGGTTGAGCAGGGAGGCCTAGGTGACTTAAGATCTAATGACTGCTTTTTGTCTCCTAGTAGCAGGCAACATTCAACTTCCGCGTCGAGTAGCTGGTGTCAGCAACAACCGATTTTGAGGTTACTCCAGTTTCTCCATTTTCGCGGATCTCGTCTACTGAGAGTTCACCTACGCGGAGGAGTGGTGTGTGTCCTTACGCAGAACGTGATGTTTGCCCTTCGTGACGCGTTAAGTGATCTTCACAGTTTACACAATGAGAAAGTAAAACGCTGACAAACTGTACGCAGCTACTAGTCTAGATGCTGCCGCCTACGGGTTAGACACCACGCCGTTATCTTCCACTGTTGCATCTTATTACTCGTATTTATCTCCTTCTCGCAAAGAAAACGTGTAATTTTTTCCCTAATTAACTTTTTGTAACCTTTATTTTAACCAATGTCTTTGTTACCTTATGTTGGTCGATGACCAGTGCTAGTGAATCCTTTCACTTCAATGTCGGTGTAAAACACACTGCCTGACAAGAAAATAAAGCACCCAGTAGACATAGCTAGTTGTGAAAAAATGTCGTAAACATACAACCATCGATGGATTCATAAATGAATAGACTCGTAGTTGTCTGCTATATGTAGAACGGCCACCAGGGCATATTAGGGATGTACATGTTTAGTCATGTTTTCACGTCTGGTACAGTTTATACAGCGTCACACTTAATCTACATCTACATTTACATGCATGCTCTACAAAGCAATGTGACGGGTACGGTAGAGGGTACGTCCCAACCTACCAAATATTAAACTTTTTTCCCGTTTAAATCACGTATGGAACGCGGGAAGAATGACTGTTTAAAAGCCTCTGTGTTTTCTGTAATTAATATAATCTTGTACTTACAATCCCTATGAGGGTGATACGTAGAGGTTTGAGGTATATTCCTAGAATCTTAATACAAAACTGGTTCTGGAAACAGTGTAAGCAGGCGTTCTCGGGATAATTTACATCTGTCTTCAAGCGTCTGCCAGTTCAGTTTCTTCAGCACATGTGTAGCGCTCTCCTGCGGGTCAAACAAACTTCTAATCATTCGTACCGCCCTTCTCTGTATACGTTCGATACCTCCTGTCAGTTCTATTTGGTTCACGTCCCACAAACTTAAGCAAAATTCTAGAATGGGTCACACGAGTGATTTGTAAGAAATCTCCTTGTAGACTAATCCCATTTCCCCAGTAATCGACCAATAAACAGAACTCTACCGCTTGCTTTATTGACAACTGAGTCTATGTGAGCATTCCATTTCATTTCCCTACAAAGCGTTACACCTACTAGGTATTTGTAGGAGATGGCCAGCTACAACTGTGACTCACTGATAATACAGTCGTAGGAGACTCCATTTTTTCGTTTTGTGAAGTGCACAGTTTTACATTTCTGAACATTTAAAGCAAGTTGACAACATCTGTGCCACTTTAAAAACTTATCGAGATCTGCCCGAACACCTATGCAGCTTCTTCCAGACAGTGCTTCATTACATTTTGAGTGATCGCCGGGAAAGACACAGTGACACCACGTACTCATATGAGACAACATTATCAGAACTTGGCAGTGTCTGAAAGTTCCTCATTACGAGTCTCCATTTGACTTGCTAGTTGAACCGTACAACATTGAGATTTGTGGTACTTGCGGATGTGACAGTTCTCCAGTGACGGATTGTCCTGTAACATCAGGGCAGGCATACTCATCGTCAAGATTCTGGTCACGTGTCACCAGCGGTTCACGTCTGACCACAAGTATCACTGTATTGTTCACTGTAGCGGGATAGACCTTAGCGGCGTCGAAAGCAGTCCAGAACCGTAACCAGGTCGCAGCCTCGGTCTGCCCTGCGGATACTGCAGATGCTGACACTTCCGTCCCTCTGCGTCCGCAGGCTAACGATCGGGATACTTCAGCAGTTTGACTGACTGCCGCCACAACAATAACTAGCAAGCAATATTCAGGGAATTTTTCCGACGGCGGCCGCACTACGGCTATGAAATTAATCAGTGTTGCGAGCTGAAAATTTGTGCCAAACCGTGACTCGAATACGAATGCTCCACTTCTCCAGAACGGTTGCCTTCACTGCCTCGGCCATCTGGATATGTTCGCTTACCGACCCATATTCCCAGCTCGTGTTGTCGCTGTGCATGTACTCCTCACTCGCAGAGCGACCTGTGTTATTCCCGGGAGAGGAAATGAAATTTGTTGTGCATTCGTACTGAACGAATCATGTTTCGCTGTCAAGTATATATATATAGTAAGATGGCAAGAACTATGCCCCTTACATGAAGTCATTCAAGATCACATAACTCACATTGAGCGAACAGTAGGGCTGAACAAAAATGACTCACAAGGCACAATGCATCTTGTAGAGGGGACGTATTGGAATAATTAATTTCGGATGATGGTTTTAAAGTAATTCACACGACATGAAAACATTGTGGAAAAGCGTCGATTTACTGGAGGCTAGTTTACCCCAGGAAAGTACTCAGAATTGACTGTGGCCGCCGGGAGAGCGGCTAAGGGAAGCAACAATAGGCAGCTTAGGGTGGCTCAAGCTCTGAGAAAGCAGTAATGCGGCGCGGCCTCCAGCCGCCTTAAGATGAGTGACAGTGAGTGGGTGGTTGACCCCGACTCCATGCTGGTGTACCAGGAAACAGACGGAGAACTTTACACCTGTTGATAAATGTCCATTGTCCCGTTTTCTGTGAAACATGCGAGAAAGCCGCGCAAAGCGACAGTGGAGCGGTCAACAGAGGTCAAAATATGCGTGTTCGCGACTATAGCAACTTCACGGAGAATTCATGGTCCGCAGAGCGTGAAGTAAATCAGGTAAAGAGCGACAGCATGAAATACGCTGGCCTCCGATGGGAATGTAGGACCAAGGAATTTGAAGTACTCTCCTGGGAGTCTGAATTCCGGAAAAATTGGTGTTTGTGCAGACACTAACCTTGATGGGTGGCCTGGGAGGAGCGAAATAGCAGAAGTTGAGAAGAAGGGAAATTTTGTGGGAATTTGTTCACTTCCCAGAGCAGGCATTGGTCGGTGCTGGGAAGCAACACATAATTAATGCGACTTGTGCTGCAATTGGCGTAAGTGATTTTGCTGGAGGGGAAACTGAGGTGAACAGCGGGCTGTGAGAAGTCTCCGTAGAGGTCTTCCATTCCCAGCTTGCCTAGAGTGCGGACGTGGCGTTCTTGACTCAGCTTGCCTGAGAAAGAGTGAGCATCTCTGCAGTTTAGGACTTAGCAAAGGGAACGATTGAGCTTGGAGACAGGAAGTTTTGGTTCAGCTATGTACTGAGCAAGGTACCTAGGAATGAATAGACGATCGCAGCCTTGCTGCACCATGAGGTCGGCCGACGTCCACACAATGACGCCACACTGAATTCGGTGATATTGCGCCCGCTCCAGCCACTGACTAATTTGTTGGACCATGTCGGCAAAGTTTCCACAAGGGTTTCATGGGCCGTGTATTGTAGAATTCTTCTCGCACTTCGCATTATGCCTGGGTCAGTCGAAAGGAATTAGTTTTGATTTATCGCACTTTACTCCACGCAAACGCAATTTATTACCACTGCCCGTTAGGAGAGTCATGTAATGTGATGATTGAAGGTCGTGAGTTAAAATAAATCTCTGCTAATAGACTGCATCTGTTTTCAATCAAGTAGTTGAAATCCCAAGTCACTTTCTTAATTAATTTTATGTTCAACATTTGCATCTGGTGTGCAATAGCTGAATATAACATCAATGTGCACCCCTTTTTAATTAAAAGGGATCAATTCTGAATCAATTAATGTCAACACTACCACCGCAGTTCAATCAGGAGGCACAGGGTCTTATTACTTTCTTTGCGTTATCCGATATTGCGGCAGTTTTGCACTCTCTGTTGATCTGTTAGTCTATTACATGGGGTGAACACACACCAAAACTAGATAAGTGACGGGTGGGGTGTTACAACAGCCCTAGCTACGAACTGGCTCATCACCATCCTTCGTCTATTTTCTGCCTGCTGCAGATAAACTGATCTACGTTCATGTATGACGATTAGTAAAGAGATTGGCTACAGACTGGCTGCCTACAACGTCTGTACATCCATCCACATCCAGCAGATGACGCCACGCCTTCCATGACGACATCCCATACAATAGGTGTCAAGAAGACTAGTGGAACTGAAGACGAAGATGGACAACCAGAAGACAGCAGCCCCTGTCATACCTCTGAAGCAGCATCTTTCTGAAGTGGAAAAGGAAGCGGATGATTGGAAGATAGAATGCTGAAGATTCGACAGGGATAACAAGATATGTAAGTAGCAGCCTTTACTTTTATCTTCACTCGTAGGGTTCCTACATCCTTTGGTTTGAGATTTTCCTAATTTTCCCATAATCTGTGGGCTAGATACCGTTTTAGTCTTCCGTAAGGGACGGAGGGCCGAGCAGTTAGTCCAGTAATTTGCACCCGGTGCAGTTTACCAGGGCATTCCACCACATACACTGGGTCATATCATGTAGTATCTTGGCTTTGTCATAAAAAGGGCATTACGTCAACGAGCACATATCGTGCACGTGACTAAGGTGTGGAAAACTTTTGGCATCCCGAAAACTTCGGTAATGTCTTAAGGGTAAAGCAGAACAGGTGAAAAGGTTTTCGTCACAAATAGGAACTGTGTAGAATAAATGTTTCAGTATAAGTAATGACAACAGGAGTAAAATGAATACTAATACTTAAAGATAGGAATCAGGTAGGATTTAAGGTCATACCTAGGTCAGGAACATTAGGAAATACAATCTCGAAAATATGACAGCTAGAGAAAACAGTTAACAGGTACGACTTAGACCGTTAAGATATGTTTAAGCGGCGGTACAAAGCCATTAAAATAGGACTAGAACAAAGAGTAGCAGTGATATTGCTTGATTAGATTTTACTGCCTTCACATCATACGACATTGTCACAAAACAACAAAAGCCCTGAGATATCACATAGATGAGAGACGATCTTTAGACATTAAGTCATCAGTTAAACCGTTCCATATCCCTCGACAAGCAATGTTGATGATAGCGGTAGATCCGCCAGCAATAGTCGCCCAAGCGAAAAAGTGATACAGCGATAAAATCTATCATAAGTTAGAGGATAGGTGGAACAAAGCGATTGCAGGGATTTTAGTTTCTGAGACAGATGGGGCTCATACAGCGCCTGCAGTTGGAAAGTTATAATATTATTGTACAGCAAAGGGGGAGCGTGTATAGCGCCTGTAGCTGGGTAAATTGTATCGGAGATCTCTTGAAGCGGGGTCATTGGATAAGTCTCTTAGTGTGAGAGGAAGTATTAAAGAATTAATAAAGAGTGAAAAGAGAAATAGAACTTGGAACTTCGAGTAGACTCCCCACTCATGACTTCTTGAGAATCCGACCAAATCAACGTTAGCATGGATCTCCTGCTATTGTCCATAGTCTTTACAGAATTGCTAAGATATAAGAATATGGAGGAAAAGGACAGGGCACAAATCGCCAAGCTGACGTGAGCCAGCATCGCCAAAACAATAAGGCAGTGCACGAACCATTCTGTGCGCACAGTTAGTACGTGTTCCACGAAGGTTAAGGTAGAGTTTTGCCCACATCCAGTCAAACATTACTCCCGTTACAGCACCAAGCACACTCTAACCACTTCACATCTGTTCCTGTCATCAAAGAACCACTAAAGGACTCCGTGCAACATTCGGTCATCCAACACCATTGGTTAGAGACTGGCAGCAGTCGTATTATGGAATTATCGTCCCATGCTTAGGATGACGTTAACACGACAACAGTAAAGGCTGCATTATGAGTGGTATCTCTATAGGCAACATAGTCTGCTGATGAATACCATAGAATTGTGTTAATCGCCGCGCGGGATTAGCCGAGCGGTCTAGGGCTCTACAGTCACGGACTGTGCGGCTGATCCCGGCGGAGGTTCGAGTCCTCCCTCGGGCATGGGTGTGTGTGTTTGTCTGTAGGATTATTTAGGTTAAATAGTGTGTAAGTCCCATAAGATTTCACAGACATTTGAACATTTGAATTGTGTTAAGCCACGAATCGCGGTGCTGCAATAGCCCTGAAGACCAGTGTCGGCGTGTCTGGCGTCGACCTATGGAGAGGTCCAATTCTTCCAGTGTTTTGAGCAGACTCTACGATGTTACTCCTGGCATCATTGTGTTGGGAGCTACTGGTTATGACCTAAGGTCAAGGCTGGTAGTGATTGAGGGAACTCTTACACCACAGTACATTATGTACAACCTGCGTCCTCACGTGTTATCTCTCACGTGACAGTAGTGTTATGTGTCTCCACAAACTGTCTCCATGACGTTGAGATACGGCCGTGGCCAGCGAGATCACCAGATTTGTCTAACAGCACATGTGTGGGACAAGTCTGGACCTCGTCACCTGCCCAATGCTAGTGTCGTGTGTATCATGGACAAGTTGCGACAGTTATGGGCCAGCTTACCTCAGGAGACGGTACAACGGATTTAAGACACACTTCCCAACCGAAACAATACATACATCCAGGCTAGAAGGGGTGCTAAGTTATAGTAATAAATGGGCCCATACTGCCAAGTTCTTTATTAAGGTGACTCAAAGTAACAACACATGCGCTCTGGACCTGCGAAGTTTCATTATGTTGCTTCCTGGCCTTCTGGGTGCTGCTCTACTTTGTCCAGCAGTGTATTTACTTAGCTTAAGTATATCTCGATCTTCGGTGCACAACATATTTCAACCATCTAGTGAGTTCTAAGGTCCTCAGGTGTCATATATGGCACAGCTTACGCCTGAATAAACGTATTAACTTAACGAGTTTCACGTCTCTTTCACTTTAGGTGGAATTAGATTATTAACATCTTTAACGCGTCAAAAAATATTTGAGGTGAAAACATTAGGAGCCTCCAATACCACATCCATTGAGAACATCTGAACCAATACATTCAAAGTATAATATTTTCCTCCCAGAGTCAATTACGAATACACTGCAACTTAAATATCTGACAGTCGAAGACTAAAACAAGAGATATCTTATTCCAAAGTGCTGGAGCGCTGATGAAAGTTCCGATCCAACGACAGCGTAAAGTTCTTCAGGTTGTTGAAAAAACATGAACAGCATTTCCAGTGTGTAATCAAATGCTTGAGAGGGATGATGTATAACTCTAGATTCTCCTTCGAGGCACGAAAAACATTCGCAGAGAGGAAGAGAAGAAAAGTCTGTTTCCAGATACGTGGAAAGGGCAAGCAGATGCGTCGACCCACTTCCCTTGATCCACTCGAGTTCGTCGAAAACAGCGCGGAACGTCGACTGCGCCTGTGTTCTTTGCTACTCCCACCTCCTCTCGTGCCCCGTTCTCCCTCGGTGTCTGTTCGTATATAGCCGTATAGAATTTGCAGGAAAGGTACGCAGAAGCCACAGACGATATCGCAATCCCATAGACCAACTGTCGTCTCTTTACCAGCAATCTATCGAGCCACCATCAATAAACTGTTGCTATAATTGAGTATCGACTTCTAATTAGTGTTCATATCGTCTATGAACGCAGAACTAACTGCACAAAATTTTCTACGTCAGCGAAATAGTTACAGATTTTAAAAGCACTCCGTCTTCAGGCCACAAGTAGCTAATCGGGGGCATCCGACCGCCGTGTCATCCTCAGATGAGAATGCAGGTACGAGGGGCGTGTGGTCAGCACACCGCTCTCCCGGTTGGTGCGATGGTTTTCTTTGACCAGAGTCGCCACTATTCGGTGGAATAGCTCCTCACTGGCGGGGCTGAGTGCACCCCGAAAAATGGCAACAGCGCATGGCGGCCCGGATGGTCACCCATCCAAGTGCCGACCACGCCCGACAGCGCTTAACTTCGGTGATCCGACGGGAACCGGTGTATCCACTGCGGCAAGGCCGTTGCCATATTGTTACAGATAATGTACCATAAACATTTTGTAATCGACAGTGAATGTCGGTACAGACTAATTAAGTTACAATTATTATTTCAGGAAGGAATGAAGGTTACAACTTGGTTTCTGTACCTTTTTTATTATTTTCCTCCCGTTTTAATTATTTTACGTATGGTGAAATGATAACTGTAATCTTATCATAACTCCTCGCCTAAAAATGGCGTCCTCCCGTCTCCCACCAGTGCAGAGTGCTATTACTGGTTCCCCCTCACCAGCCCACCTACCAGCCCCACCCTTAAGGTGGCATTCGTACTTTGTACTTCGGTCGATTAGCGACACTGTGAAGTGTCAACATATTATGGTGATATTCACAATTTCCAGCAGAGTATCATGCCTGATGGTGCTTTCCGAAATGTATGACTATATTTACTGATTTTCTGCTGCTTTTCAAGGACAAAAATATAAATATGGGACTTTAAAATTTTAACAACTAATGCCACAGTGCACCAAAAATACGTTCATGCTACTTTATCAGAACACATTTACACTATAATATTACAATAAATAATGGTGGGAATATTCCTACACTAGAATAGGTGAGCTACACACTGTATTATATATCTTCCACACACATCAGCATTGCATTTAGCTGGGGCGATACAGGTGACAGGGTCAGCTCCGCTCCAGCAATCTATCCGTGACACTACTGACTCGGTGCTCGATGCAAGTGGCTGAGAGCTGTGTCAGTAACGTACCTGCACCAAAAGAAACAGAGTGGACCCATTATCAGCTGGTCGAGCATATCAATGGCACACTTTTTAATGAAGGGAAAGAAACGAAAAGAATGCCTATAAAAGACCACGTATTTAATTTGTTCAGCTTTACAGCCATCAAAGCACATCTAAACAATTAAAGGTCCATCAAGGTGACATTCTCCAACCGATTGAAACTGCTTATTACAAAGTCATATTTGAAAATGAACACATCACACTGAAATACATCTTGTAGCTTGTCGAATTTGTGTGTAATGTCATATAAACCAGGTATCTGTTCTTCAGGAAAAAACAGTAGTCAATTACATTCAAATTATAGCATTAATCAGCGTTTTTTAAATTAATTTAAAGAATACTGTTACACAATTTTAGCTTTAAGTCACTTGAATATATAATACAGTTTAACACTCTCTGTCTCATTGAGTCCTCAGTCTCCTGGTACCACCAATACCACATATTCTCTCATATTTGTTCATAATATCTAGAATGACTGGACTTACCATATCTCCTGAAAACACCAGTTTTCCATTATAAGCAATTTAATGGCTGACTTGAAAGTGTTGAAAGTTGCCTCAGTGCTCAGAACTGTAGTATACACTCGTCACCTGCATTTAAAGTAACGAGTAATACTATCACACTCTGCTTATAGCATTTAATATCTAGTATCTTCAGCTTATTGTTTCACAAAGTATCTACGTAAATGATAGTAATGAATGGACTTTGGCACTCAGTGAGTGAGTATTTTGTATGTACCTAAAAGCAATGATAATGTATGTTTATTTTTCAGTCTTTTAAAGTGGCATACATTCCACAGAATGTTGTATATTAACAGTGGTTGAAAAAAGCACTATCTGAGATGAGTAAGAACTCTCGAAGGCTGAAGATGTCGAAACGTGTACTAGAGCAGCAACTCTCCTCGACAGTGAAGGCAGCACGCAGGTAGTAGTGGTAGCCGCGTTAGCAGAAGAAAACTGTGGACTTGCACGAATGTCTGACACATTTTTTCTCCTGCCTGCAGCAGAAATGAAGCCATCACAGCAGCCACTGGACGTTAAAATTATGCTATTTACTCTGCCCACAGTTTAAACATCAGTGGCAGCAAATGTGTCAGAGTGGTGGATCTCATATCGCAAATTCTACCCAACGGTGGATTTCGAAAATCCTTGATGCAGTAATACCAAAGTTATTTCCCTAGATGAGTGCGTACATCTATGAGAAATTTCGATGTAGATTTCTGTCACATTCAATGGAATTGGTCACTTTCCTTATTAATACTAGGTGATCATACGACCACCCCGAGGACTCCTAAAGGATGATCAAATTTTTTCTTACAAAAGGGTGCACTCATCTACAGAAGCAGATATTTAAAAATTTATTGTAGGTAAGATACAAGATGCAGCGTGCTCTAGACAAGCGGCTCAGCTGGCGACCATAAATATACGGATTCTATGACAAAATTTGGACCACATTGATGTGATTGACACCAAAATCCTAATCAGTTGCATCAAACCATCATTCAACTCTATGAGGCATGCTACGTGTCATTATATGGAATAACATATGAATTAGCCATGTCTGACGTGGCTGCAAGACTCCTATCTATATAAGCATGTATATTTATTCCGATGTCCGTAAGAAATTCTAAATAATATGCGTTTTCTTTTTTTATATACAATTCCCTGCACCCTAATGTAGACGTGTAGTCATCACTATGAGTGAACGAAGCATCCTCAGCACAAGGACTTTATAGTAACTGACTGTTCGTAGAGTGATGGTGAAAATCAGAAGAAGAAAAAGAAGAACAATGGGTCACTCCTTCCCAAAAATATGTTTGTTATTACTGTTGGCCCATTGCACAATGACTTTGTCATCGATAACACATCCAAATGGCATACATTTAGAGCATGTGTGTGTATTCACAAAAACATTATTTCAGCCCGAATACCAGCTTCTAAAGGAGATATTACTGGACACCGGGGACGTAATATGCATGGCAATCAGTAAAAGCAGTGATACTCCACCATCTGAAAAAGTGAGGCCTTAAACTTCATTTATATTTGACGTTGTAGCTACGGAAACCAGTATCAAATACATAAATGTTTATGTTTTGCACGTCATATGGTTGCTGACTTCACTTATTTGAGCCAGGCATACTCTACGATTCCAAAGGAGTTGGTAACGAATAATACAAATCTTACTATTGCCGTCAAACAGAATATAAAACACATTTATCAAGTACAGATAGGAACTGACATGACGTTAATTGAATTTGTAGCAGTGTGTGAGGACTTCTGGAAACACACACAGTATTGTGTTTCTTGTTATTAAAAAACCAAGAAAACTGAATGATGAGCGATATAGGAATTTCTGTTTATAAGATAGTGAACCAATTTGTACTGTGTCAGTATATTGTTTGCTATTGATAAATTTGCAACAGTGCGATGTATACTTGAAATAAAGTAGAACAATCTTTTAGAGAGAGAAAAAACATTTATTCTCTTTTTATGACTTGAGAAGACAATGTAGGATATATGAACATATGCAGCTGTGCATGCTTTTCTATAGCCCCATCAAGTAGCAGTGGTGCACCAGATATAATGTATACAGAATCACAACACATAACAAAATTTTTAGTGAATTCATTTCTGAGATGGGCCGGCTGGTGTGGCCGTGCGGTTCAAGGCGCTTCAGTTTGGAACCGCGTGACCGCTACGGTCGCAGGTTCGAATCCTGCCTCGGGTATGGTTGTGTGTGATGTCCTTAGGTTAGTTAGGTTTAAGTAGTTCTAAGTTCTAGGGGACTGATGACCTCAGATGTTGAGTCCCATCGTGCTCAGAGCCATTTTCATTTCTGAGATGTTGATAAGAGCATATCAAATATTCCCAAAAAATCCGTACACATATTCCCACCACCCGAGATGGTCTGGGTGGTAGAACTAGCGTATTTCAAGTTCCTGATAATGGGTGACTCTATTCTGTTCTCACTGTTGCACATTTTAACTATTTTTAGGTAGATCTCAATACTTATTAAATGGCAGCCGATTATCACAGGATGGATCATCTGATCGTTGGACAGAGAAATAACATTTGATATTATCTCTCCTAACTGCCACCACTCATATGATGAAAACATAACTTTCACACGACTAAACACGATTTTCAGTCACTACTACAGTGCTGGACTATTCACTAGAGGACATACCCACAACCACATGCATACTCCAGCTCAAAGTTAGATTATACATTATTGACACATCATCGCTTTAATTTGTGAGGTGTACCATCGTAACCACATTGTAAGTAGGCTGTTTATGTTTTCTTATTGGCAACGTTACGTAGCGCTCTGTATGAAAATCACTGGCTGTGCTGTATGCAGTCTGTGGCTAGTTCGCATTGTTGTCTGCCATTGTAGTGTTGGGCAGCAGCAGCTGGATGTGAACAGCGCGTAGCGTTGCGCAGTTGAAGGTGGATGTGGGGAGAGAGATGGCGGAGTTTTGTAATTTGTCATGAACTGCTATATATATATATATATATATATATATATATATATATATATATATATATATATATATATAATGACTATTAAGGTAAATACATTGTTTGTTCTCTATTAATATCTTTCATTTGCTAACTATCCCTATCAGTAGTTAGTGCCTTCCGTAGTTTGAATCTTTTATTTAGCTGGCAGTAGTGGCGCTCGCTGTATTGCAGTAGTTCGAGTAACGAAGATTTTTGTGAGGTAAGTGATTTGTGAAAGGTATAGGTTAATGTTAGTCAGGGCCATTCTTTTGTAGGGATTATTGAAAGTCAGATTGCGTTGCGCTAAAAATATTGTGTGTCAGTTTAAGCTCAGTCCTATATAAATGTTCAAAGCGGACGTTTCAACATGATTGGAAGTGCCAACGACAGTGACAGTGAGAACTTACACTCCTGGAAAAGGAGTTCTTTTACGTCCTGCTACGATAATCACCGATGCATGGCTGCTGTGTTGAAGGATCAGAGCTGAACAAAGTAGAATTAGGTGGAGGAGATCTGAAGTCTGATAAAACAAGTAGGTGCTGCGGTAAATCGAATGGTTTCCATAAATAATATTGGTTAGTTGCTCTATCATCAGTTGCTCTGTGGGAAGAAAAATAAAATATGAAATGAAATAACAATAATGAGAGAGAGGTACAGAAGAGTTAATAGTTGCATTCTAATGAAAGACTCTTCTACTTACTCTCCCTGCAGGTGGTGGTGCTGATGATGATGCAGTTTCATGGTGATGTTGTTCGACTGAGGTACAGAGCACTAATGCTAAGCCCTATCATATGATGGGTACCCTAAGAGTGCCTGTAGTGGGAGACTAGTGGTGGGAGACAAATAGAAGCGTATTGCACCACTGGCAGAGGGGATACACAATATTTTTTTAACCTGACTGGAAAAACACAGTCTGTCTGCAAAGGAGAACTCTTACTAATATTTTCTGCATCCCATCTCAGAATTTATTGGGGTGCGCGGGATCCGCACCAGACAGAACAAAGACAGGTTATGGAACTTCCACAAAGAATGGCGCCATGTATGGTCGCAAGTTTGTTTCTCTCGTAGGAGAACGACACAGAGAAGTCTAAAAAGGTCAATCGGTAGACTCTCGAAGATAGACGTACACTAATCCGCGAAAGCCTCCTTACGAAGTTTCGAGAAATAACGAGGAATGTAGAGATATTCTTCAGCCATGCAAGTATCGCACCCGCAAGGATTATGAACAGAAAATTAATTAGAGAATGCACAGAGACATTTAACAAGTCTTTCTCCCACACTCCATACACGACTGGGGGGGAAGAAAGGATAACTTTTGGTATCATGTTAATTACTCTCTGCCGTGCACTTGACAGTGGTTTACGGTGTCCGTCTGTTTATGTAGATGTAGAATATGGATATCTACATTTTGCGCTTAGAACGAGCGCATCCGAGAGTTGACAGATTCTGGTCCCAAATTCTACGCGCATTAACTGAAACAAATATCTATGGGGCCATGTCGATCGTTGTGTTCGCTGTATGAACATTCTGCTTCCTACTCTCAACGCATGAGGAAAAATACGAGGTATAATAACCCCAGATATATGTATCTCCAAGCAACTAGGTTGCTTTCAAGCTGTCTAGCTGTTGTGTTAGCTTCAAAGTGAGATTAATCTAGGCGGTAATAGATAATCGTAATACCTATAACCGAGTATAATAGCCTCTGTTTCAAAGCATACAGGTGTCTCAAGTATTTACCAGGAGCTATGTGATCCTAAACTGAGTATTTTCAGGTGAGGAGCAAATGATCAGATACAACATATCAGGTGCTACGATATTTTGAGTGAGAGATGCCTGTGATGCAATTGTTGTTCAGCTGCATGGCTTTTGAAACATATAGCTGCCTGCTGCGTCGATATCGGTGAATCTACTTTAAAAAATAAGAAAAATAATATACAGTTGTCAGAGATAGGCCCACAGAGGAATTTGACTTTGTTTACAGTTCATCAGTGATTGTCGATGACAGATCATTACTCGTTACAGGATCCAGTAGACATGCTTTTAATGTAGGGTGTAGAGTTATGTAGGGAGCAGCAAATCAAGCTTATATAAAGAGGGGAATTTAGAATTTTTTGGCCATGGACAGAAAATTACGAGGAACTGGATCATTAAAAACACCCAGAGATTTTCGGCGTGCATGTATGATGTGCGCATTTCCTACAATGCAGTGTGGAAATTTGTGGTGGGGCGGCAGTTACTCACCTGTCACAAACAAAGTATGCAAGCAGCTTGGGCGATTGATTCTAAGCTCCACAGTTCAGATATTGTAAGTAGGCTGTTTATGTTTTCTTATTGGCAACGTTACGTAGCGCTCTGTATGAAAATCACTGGCTGTGCTGTATGCAGTCTGTGGCTAGTTTGCATTGTTGTCTGCCATTGTAGTGTTGGGCAGCGGCAGCTGGATGTGAACAGCGCGTAGCGTTGCGCAGTTAGAGCTGAGCCGCCAGCAGTGGTGGATGTGTGGAAGGAAATGGCGGAGTTTTGAAATTACATATATTATGACTTTTGATGATATTAAGGTAAATACATTGTTTGTTCTCTATTAAAATCTTTCATTTGCTAACTATCCCTATCAGTAGTTAGTGCCTTCCGTAGTTTGAATCTTTTATTTAGCTGGCAGTAGTGGCGCTCGCTGTATTGCAGTAGTTCGAGTAAGGAAGATTTTTGGTGAGGTAAGTGATTTGTGAAAGGTATAGGTTAATGTTAGTCAGGGCCATTCTTTTGTAGGGATTTTTGAAAGTCAGATTGCGTTGCGCTAAAAATATTGTGTCAGTTTAAGCACAGTCGAGTAAAATTTTTCTAAGGGGACGTTTTAATATGTCAGTGCATTATCGAGCACAACACTGCAGTGGCGCACTTCCTCTACATTATGCTGCGCACGGGTCAGGCGTCGTCCTAGCACCACGGTGTAACTAATTACCATTACAGCCAGACCTGTAGCGATGAAAACCCGTACTCAACGTACTTATGTGATTACGAGCATCGAATCTGTACGCCTGCATTTCTGAAGTTTGGTGGCCGTCATTTTGAACAGCTCAATTTGTTGATATGAGATATAACATCTTCATGCCTATAAAAAGAACTTATTACCAATTTCTGATTATTAGTTCATTTCAATGTCCTCAGCTTACAATCATCTACCAATCTATGTGCAGCTGAGACAACCTGCCAAGTCGTCCACGGTTTCTCCGCATGCCTGTATTGGCATAGAGCCTGCTCGATACGCAGCATTCGCGACCATACTTTGAGAGGTTGAGTGTTCAGACCTACTGCCTCCACAATGCTTTTTGATTAAAGATTTAGTTGTACCCATAACTCTAGTACACTCTATCAATTTCAGATCGTAGCCTTGTGTCACACCTAACTTGCCGTGGATACTACATATACTGTCGGAAAAAAATTGTAAATCCTTTTAGAGGTTTACAATTTACTCAAGATTTATTGTTGGAACAGTGCATATGGAATATATGAAATGACTACATTTACAGATCAATAACAGAAGCGGTTCTGTGGTACCATGTATCGACTCATGATGCAACACGCGTGTGGTGCAGCCTTTACCGGCGCTGACTCTGGCACCCAGTCGAAGGTGCAGATGGCGAATACTGTACTGAGATACGTTACAGGACATCTGCTCGACCTGTTTAGGTAGTTTTGTAAGAGTTGTTGGATGACAAGTCGTACGAGTCACTTCTCGTATCATTATATCCCACTCGATTGGAGAAAAGTCCGGAGATAGTGCTGGCCAGGATAGTTGCTGTACGTCTTGCAGAGCACGTTGAGTTTCACGGGAGATGCCTGGGCAGCATTACCCTGTTAGAACAATACATCATCTTCCTGTTGCAAGAACGGCAGAAGAACGGGTCTAAAAACATTCTGCTCGTACCGAACGCTGTTTAGCATCTCCTCCAGAAACATCAAATGTGAACGACAGCTGTTACTTGTCACACCCTGAACCTTAAGGCCTGGAATGGGACCTGTGTCTCGGACGAATGCACTCTACCAGGTTCACGTGGTACGCGCAAACAACTATCGCTTGCGTGCAGGCAGAATCTGCTTTCATCGCTGAAGGCCACAGCGCGCTATTCCAAGTAATCATCTGGCGGCACTAGTCGAGCTGTGCACGCCGATGCTGTGGCGTGAGTGGAAGACGGGCTAGAGGTGTGCATGCCCATAGTCCCACTGATAACAAGCGGTTCACAACAGCTCGTGTTGACACGTTTGGGCCCACAAGCCGTCTTATCTGAGCTGTGGTAGCTGTACGATCTGCTATTGCTGCCCTTACAATACAACGACCCTGTCCGGCGTCTGTGCTCGTCTATTGGTTTGAGAATGTTCACGTGACCACTGATACTAACATCATTGCACTAAACTCGCTCAGTAGACCGTAGGAAGTACGAGTGCGTCATGAAGCACGAGTGCGTCACTGTGGCATGGTTGCCTGCTTGTTTCAAACGTTTTCACCGCACTGAGCCTTCAGGTTGTGAGCAACCCGTATGAAAGAGTAGACACAGATGGCGTTGTGGTAGCCACAACGCTATCTGTTGGCGGACGACGTTGAAACGATCTTCAGTACATCTGCAATCCCCCTAGTAGCAGGTCTGCTAATTTTTTTCCGGCAGTATACTGTTTTAGTTTATTCCTCATCGGTGATAGAGACTAGTTCATAATACGAGGGCAGTTCAATAAGTAATGCAACACATTTTTTTTTGTCGGCCAATTTTGGTTGAAAAAACCGGAAATTTCTTGTGGAATATTTTCAAACATTCCCGCTTCGTCTCGTATAGTTTCATTGACTTCCGACAGGTGGCAGCGCTGTACGGAGCTGTTAAAATGGCGTCTGTAACGGATGTGCGTTGCAAACAACGGGCAGTGATCGAGCTTCTTTTGGCGGAAAACCAGGGCATCTCAGATATTCATAGGCGCTTGCAGAATGTCTACGGTGATCTGGCAGTGGACAAAAGCACGGTGAGTCGTTGGGCATAGCGTGTGTCATCATCGCCACAAGGTCAAGCAAGACTGTCTGATCTCCCGCGTGCGGGCCGGCCGTGCACAGCTGTGACACCTGCAATGGCGGAGCGTGCGAACACACTCGTTCGAGATGATCGACGGATCACCATCAAACAACTCAGTGCTCAACTTGACATCTCTGTTGGTAGTGCTGTCACAATTGTTCACCAGTTGGGATATTCAAAGGTTTGTTCCCGCTGGATCCCTCGTTGTCTAACCGAACACCATAAAGAGCAAAGGAGAACCATCTGTGCGGAATTGCTTGCTCGTCATGTGGCTGAGGGTTACAATTTCTTGTCAAAGATTGTTACAGGCGATGAAACACGGGTTCATCACTTCGAACCTGAAACAAAACGGCAATCAATGGAGTGGCGCCACACCCACTCGCCTACCAAGAAAAAGTTTAAAGCCATACCCTCAGCCGGTAAAGTCATGGTTACAGTCTTCTGGGACGCTGAAGGGGTTATTCTGTTCGATGTCCTTCCCCTTGGTCAAACGATCAACTCTGAAGTGTATTATGCTACTCTTCAGAAATTGAAGAAACGACTTCAGCGTGTTCGTAGGCACAAAAATCTGAACGAACTTCTCCTTCTTCATGACAACGCAAGACCTCACACAAGTCTTCGCACCCGAGAGGAGCTCACAAAACTTCAGTGGACTGTTCTTCCTCATGCACCCTACAGCCCCAATCTCGCAAAGTCGGATTTCCATATGTTTGGCCCAATGAAGGACGCAATCCGTGGGAGGCACTACGCGGATGATGAAGAAGTTATTGATGCAGTACGACGTTGGCTCCGACATCGACCAGTGGAATGGTACCGTGCAGGCATACAGGCCCTCATTTGAAGGTGGCGTAAGGCCGTAGCATTGAATGGAGATTACGTTGAAAAATAGTGTTGTGTAGCTAAAAGATTGGGGAATAACCTGGTGTATTTCAATGCTGAATAAAACAACCACTGTTTCAGAAAAAAAATGTGTTGCATTACTTATTGAACTGCCCTCGTACATAAGATTTTTTGTTGATCAGGTCCGCCTCCGCAGCGTATCTGACTACCATGAGGAGGACCTGTGCTTAATTTCCGCTACTGATAGAGAATTTTCCTAGGTAGAAAGCAATGGAACGGATTGAACTCAGACTCGTAAGCCGCTGAGCAGTTACTTAAGCATAAAAAACGGCTCCAGGGTCTGAGATACTGGAAACGGCCGCGAGAGCACTGTGATGGCCCTATGACCTTGCATGCCTGAACTGAATGACGCCATTGTCAGACTATGATACGACGATCAGTCGGTACTGAATGGCCCGTCAGAGCCAGTAAACACAGCGGAAAAATGTACGTTGGCCCCTGTACTTCTGGTCACGGAAATGACTCTTCATCCACAATAGAAAGACTGGACATCTGGATTGTACGTATATGAGTTGTATCAGTTTTGACCTATGTATTTTGGAGTTTTGACTGTGTCTGGTGAGAGGTTTCGAGGTTTAACAGAAGAACCAGATTGACGTTGATAATATTTTCTAGAGTGGTTGAGAAACCACGTAAAAACCAAGCTCAGAATGGTAGGTGTACTACACTAACGTTAGTTAATCCGTCGGGTGGAATCAATGAGACTGCGGCTCACCTCAAGAATCTAACGTCCCAAGCATTATGATGTGTGAACGAATCAATGACATGTATATTACGTGACGAAGCCAGCTGTTGTTTTTTGCTGGCAGGAACTAAGCTAGGTCACGTTCAACCGCGTCCAATTCTAAAGAAGTGCGTGTTCTCGATTCAGAGTGCTGATGCGGAGGACGATCGCTGAAAGTAGTTTCACGTACTAGCTTACAGCTTGCTCATAAAAATACTAAATTCATCATTAACAAGAAGAAGATAAGAGCGCCAAAAAGCAAATGTAATTGACCTGCTTCTAAGAAATAAGAGTATTACAAGACGAAGGTTTGTAAAGCGCGAAAAAAAAAATAATTGGTCATGTGGCGGGAACTAAGATTCACAGGGGAGACTGAAAATTCACAAATAAGGGTGACACGAATCTTCACAGATTTGTTTGACTCGTGGGAGAGCGACATGGAGTTGCTGGAACAGTAGCAGACACTTGTAGATAGATGTAAACTACCTCATAAATGCTTACTTACAAAGTTTCAACAGCCAGTATGAAATAAAGAATCTAGGAATATAACACAGTCCGCTACTGTTGTTCCCGCAGGAATCAGGAGTACTAGGAAAGAGTAGTTACAGGACGCACAAAGGCGTTTAAGCAAGCATTCTCCTCGTTCTCCGTACGCGACTGCAACAGGAAGAACCTCTAATAAGTTGTAAACTGAGAAGTACCCTCTGCCATGTGCTATAAAATGGTTTCCATTATATAGACGTAGATCTAAACACGCTGCAGTGGCATGTGAACTTCAACTGATTACCTCAAATAAAAAATAGAAAAATATTTAAGCACTCTAAACCCGATCGTCTTCTATGAGGCTGCTGTTTATTCTGTATCGTGGACAGCGGAAGTAAATACCAACACTTTCGCGCATTATCTGTTCTGTTTGCTTGTTACACTGTTCATGGTAACAGACTTGAACACGAGTGGAAGAACCAGACTCAGATACAGCCATTGGGAACTTCAAGACTTCCGTTTTATCGCCCAACGCTTTCACCCGCAGAGCGTTCACGTTTTAGTTCTGGAAAAAGGAGGGGGATCGATAAATGGGATGAATAGGCACTGGGAGATTCGATAAAACTCTTGCATGGTTGGTCTTCGAAGAAATATTCTTCACCCCATCCACGAGCCAAGTGGTCACGCAGCGCAGAAATTATTAGCCCTATACTTAGATGTGAAAAAGTCACCTACCGAAATATAAATAATAGTTCTTGATTATACAAGAAATGTAGCAGTGTAAATTCTAATCTCTTTTAAATTTTAGTCCATTTGGAACCTGGAAGTGCCCAGCGATCGTACTTATTTCAAATGACGGAAGAAGGTAGCAACTTGCATTTATTGCAGCGGACCTACATTTCGAGATTTCGGTCAACGAATGACCTTCTGCGACACAGCGGATAAGTCTGAAACATTTCAGCTGTTATTGGGCATATTCCTTCTTGGACTATACAAGTCAAGAGTTCAACGTGCTATTGAACGCTTGACGTGTGTATTCAGAGAGGGACTATCTCAAAAACAGGATGAAATGTGTTTACTTTACTGCTGCATTGAAGATGGTCACTCGGTAAAGGAAAATTAGATCTTTTACAATAAACTCAACTTGGGACTGATTGCTCTTCCCTCTTTCACCATTTGCTTAAGACCTACATTCCCATCCTTACAGCTGTATAAAACCATCACTGGAATCAACCAGCTTCAATCGTGAAGATTGTTTTCCGCCGTTGTCGGGACGATTTTCAAGGTTTCGCACCATAAGGGTCAACAACACGCATTAGGTGATAGCGTCACTGAACTGCCATTCTTGCGATGTGTCTACTAGCACTGATCGGGTTGGTACAATGCTCAACACATATGGCTGAGCTTTGCAACGTGTAGGCTCCACATTCCAGTTTATGCATCCAGCTTTCTGTTTACATGATTTTCCTAAGTCACTTTGTGTGCGTTTCAGGATGGTTCTTTTCAAAAGTCACGGCAGATTTTCCTCTCCATATCTTATCCAACCCAGCTGGCACTCAGTCACCGAAGACATCATCGATTAGGGTCCTATGAAATACAGTCTTTCTCCTGTCCTTACGTTGCACACTTGCGACAGATATCAGTCACTTTAGTGCCACAGTTACACCAGTGCTCCTGAAATTATTCCGGAGAGTTAAATTCGCACTTCGAGTTATCTTTTCCTAAGAACTTCGTTAGTTGTACTTCCTTATGTAATTGTTCTAAATTCTGATAAATCCTTAACTTTAGATGCACGTTTCATTTCAATGTAGTTCCTTCTGTTTGTGTTTATCATTAGGCTCCATCCTCTGATCATCATCATCATCATCATCATCATCATCATTTAACACTGATTATGCCTTTCAGCGTTCAGTCTGGAGCATAGCCCCCCTTATACAGTTCCTCCATGATCACCTAATCAGTGCTAACTTTGGTGCCTCTTCTGATGTTAAACCTATTACTTCAAAATCATTCTTAACCGAATCCAGGTACCTTCTCTTCGGTCTGCCCCGACTCCTCCAACCCTCTACTGCTGAATCCATGAGTCTCTTGGGTAACCTTGCTTCTCCCATGCGTGTAACATGACCCCACCATCTAAGCCTGTTCGCCCTGACTGCTACATCTATAGAGTTAATTCCCAGTTTTTCTTTGATTTCTTCATTGTGGACACCCTCCTGCCATTGTTCCCATCCACTAGTACCTGCAATCATCCTAGCTACTTTCATATCCGTAACCTCAACCTTGTTGATAAGGTAGCCTGAATCCACCCAGCTTTCGCTCCCATACAACAAAGTTGGTCGAAAGATTGACCGGTGCACAGATAACTTAGTCTTGGTACTGACTTCCTTCTTGCAGAAGAGAGTAGGTCGTAGCTGAGCGCTCACTGCATTAGCTTTGCTACACCTTGCTTCCAGTTCTTTCACTATGTTGCCATTCTGTGAGAATATGCATCCTAAGTACTTGAAACCGTCCACCTGTTCTAACTTTGTTCCTCCGTTTATATTTCTTTCCCACTGACATTACTTTCGTTTTGGAGATGCTAATCTTCATACCATAGTCCTTACATTTCTGATCTAGCTCTGAAATATTACTTTGCAAGCTTTCAATCGAATCTGCCATCACAACTAAGTCATCCGCATATGCAAGACTGCTTATTGTGTGTTCACATATCTTAATCTCACCCCGCCAGTCTATTGTTTTCAACATATGGTCCATAAATAATATGAACAACAGTGGAGACAGGTTGCAGCCTTGTCTTACCCCTAAAACTACTCTGAACCATGAACTCAATTTACCGTCAACTCTAACTGCTGCCTGACTATCCATGTAAAGACCTTTAATTGCTTGCAAAAGTTTGCCTCCTATTCCATAATCTTGTAGAACAGACAATAACTTCCTCCTAGGAACCCGGTCATATGCCTTTTCTAGATCTATAAAGTATAGATACAATTCCCTGTTCCACTCATAACACTTCTCCATTATTTGCCGTAAGCTAAAGATCTGGTCCTGACAACCTCTAAGGGGCCTAAACCCACACCGATTTTCATCCAATTGGTCCTCAACTAATACTCGCACTTTCCTTTCAACAATACCTGAGAAGATTTTACCCACAACGCTGATTAAAGAGATACCTCTGTAGTTGTTACAATCTTTTCTGTTTCCATGTTTAAAGATTGGTGTGATTACTGCTTTTGTCCAGTCTGATGGAACCTGTCCCGACTCCCAGTCCATTTCAATTATCCTGTGTAGCCATTTAAGACCTGACATTCCACTGTATTTGATGAGTTCCGACTTAATTTCATCCACCCCAGCCGCTTTATTGCACTGCAATCTACTGACCATTTTTTCCACTTCCTGAAATGTGATCCTATTTCCATTATCATTCCTATCCCATTCTACCTCGAAATCTGAAACATTACTGATCGCATTTTCACCTACATTGAGCAACTCTTCAAAATATTCCCTCCATCTGCCCAAGGCATCCACAGGATTCACCAGCAGTTTTCCTGACCTGTCCAAAATACTTGTCATTTCCTTCTTACCTACCTTTCGAAGACTGCTAATTACACTCCAGAATGGTTTTCCAGCAGCTTGACCCATAGTCTCCAACCTGTTTCCAAAGTCTTCCCACGATTTCTTCTTCGATGCTGCAATTATCTGTTTGGCTTTGTTTCTTTCTTCAACATAACTTTCTCTGTCTACCTGGGTTCTGGTATGTAGCCATTTTTGATACGCCTTCTTTTTTCTTTTACAGGCTGCCTTGACTGTATCATTCCACCAAGCTGTTTGCTTCATCCTACTTTTACACACTACTGTTCCACGACATTCTTTAGCCACTTCTAGTACTGTGTCCCTGTACCTTGTCCATTCCTTTTCCAATGACTGTAATTGACTACATTCAACTAACTGGTACCTTTCTGAGATCGCTGTTGTGTACTTGTGCCTGATTTCCTTATCCTGAAGTTTCTCCACTCTTATCCTCCTACATATGGACCTGACCTCCTGCACTTTCGGCCTCACAATCCCAATTTCACTGCAGATTAAATAATGATCAGTGTCATCAAAGAATCCCCTGAATACACGTGTGTCCCTCACAGCCTTCCTGAATTCCTGATCTGTTATTATATAGTCAATGACAGATCTGGTTCCCCTGCCTTCCCCAAGTATACCGGAGAATGTTCTTATGTTTAAAAAAGGAGTTTGTGATTACTAAGCCCATACTGGCACAGAAATCCAAGAGTTGTTTCCCGTTCCTGTTGGCCTCCATATCCTCTCCAAATTTACCCATAACCTTTTCATACCCTTCTGTTCGATTTCCAATTCTGGCAGAACACTGTCCTTGTCCTTTACTCTAACAACTACATCACTGGGTGCCTCATAAAAACTATCCATCTTATCTTGATCTGTCCCTTCACAATGCGAATATACTGACACAATCCTAATTTTCTTGCTAGACACTGTCAAATCTATCCACATCAGTCGTTCGTTTACATACCTTATTGCAACTATGCTGGGTTCCATTTCTTTCCTGATGTAAAGCCCTACACCCCATTGTGCTATTCCTGCTTTGACTCCTGACAGGTAGACCTTGTATTCTCCCACTTCCTCTTCTTTCTCACTCCTTACCCGAATGTCACTAACAGCTAAAACGTCCAGCCCCATCTTACTTGCAGCCTCTGCCAGCTCTACCTTCTTCCCAGAGTAGCCCCCATTGATATTAATAGCTCCCCATCTCATTACCATTTGTTTGCCAAGTCGTATCTTAGGAGTCAGTTAGAGGTGGGACTCCGACACCTCCAAAGGTCCGAGGCATTTTGCTCTGATTGTTGCCAGCATCATATTTAAAGTACCAGGGAAGCAGGTTGCTAGCCTTACTTGCCCCGAGTCCCATTGGGTTTTACCCCTAACGGCTGAGGGACTAACCGGTGGATTTGGTAGTCTTCGCCGTATGAGCACAAAGGTGACCACGACTCAGAATATGTCCGAGATGCCCAGCCTTATTCCGAAGTAACCGGTATCCCGACTGTCGGGACCACTTACTTGGCCACTCATACGTTGCCCGTGGTTCATGAACTAGGACATGACTACAGGAACCCACACCATGAACCATCCTCTGATACACATAAAAACCGCCACTTCCCAGCAAATTAGGGACACTGTTGCTCCTGGGATATCGGCGAGGACCATTCGCAACCGTCTCCATGAAGCTGGGCTACGGTCCCGCACACCGTTAGGCCGTCTTCCGCTCACGCCCCAACATCGTGCAGCCCGCCTCCAGTGGTGTCGCGACAGGCGTGAATGGAGGGACGAATGGAGACGTGTCGTCTTCAGCGATGAGAGTCGCTTCTGCCTTGGTGCCAATGATGGTCGTATGCGTGTTTGGCGCCGTGCAGGTGAGCGCCACAATCAGGACTGCATACGACCGAGGCACACAGGGCCAACACCCGGCATCATGGTGTGGGGAGCGATCTCCTACACTGGCCGTACACCACTGGTGATCGTCGAGGGGACACTGAATAGTGCATGGTACATCCAAACCGTCATCGAACCCATCGTTCTACCATTCCTAGACCGGCAAGGGAACTTGGTGTTCCAACAGGACAATGCACGTCCGCATGTATCCCGTGCCACCCAACGTGCTCTAGAAGGTGTAAGTCAACTACCCTGGCCAGCAGGATCTCCGGATCTGCCCCCCATTGAGCATGTTTGGGACTGGATGAAGCGTCGTCTCACGCGGTCTGCACGTCCAGCACGAACGCTGGTCCAACTGAGGCGCCAGGTGGAAATGGCATGGCAAGCCGTTCCACAGGACTACATCCAGCATCTCTACGATCGTCTCCATGGGAGAATAGCAGCCTGCATTGCTGCGAAAGGTGGATATACACTGTACTAGTGCCGACATTGTGCATGCTCTGTTGCCTGTGTCTATGTGCCTGTGGTTCTGTCAGTGTGATCATGTGATGTATCTGACCCCAGGAATGTGTCAATAAAGTTTCCCCTTCCTGGGACAATGAATTCACGGTGTTCTTATTTCAATTTCCAGGAGTGTATTTCTGAATATCTCGGCAATGTATGTAAACACGACGATACCATTAAGCAAATTTATTTTGTTTGTCTTTGCAATGTCGCATTTCCTGTAGTTCATTTAAGCTGTATTTCACAGTTTTCATAACAACTGTAGATATCTTAGTGGGTAACTGGATCACATGATGTCATTTTCATTCTCAAGGAACGGAAGAGACCTGAGGGAAGTGTAAGGAAGTGTGAATCTTCGTCACCATGATGTTCCGTCCAGTTGTAGAGTTCGGCCCTTTTCAGTCAAAATGCGGTGAAATGGAATTACGGTAGAGGGGTTTAGAATTTTGAATACTGAGTTGGGATTCCAGTTCTAGCGTTTCCTCGGAATGGGGAATTGAGCTGTATTTGGTTTGTTTCTGGAACAATACGTTCTACACAAAACTACTCGAAAATGTAAAGTGATCTATAGCCACGAAGAAAGAAACGTCAAGAAAAGTAATCAGCACTTTTAAAAAAAGGAAGCAAATGGATATAAAGTTAGCAGTGCAAAAAGACTTTACGAACTGACGAAAAATGTCAGTGGTAAATAACCTCTTTTTTCTGTTTTTTTTTTTTTTAATTTAAGTCCTTATATTCATAATAAGATATTAGAGAGAGAAATATTAAGGAAACATAAACGAAATAAATATACAATAAATTAGTGAATAACAGAAGACTAAAATAAAATACATTCGTAAAATGAGAATTGAATACGTCAACACCACTACCGCTCATAGAAAGCCACTGATAAGTACATCGAAAACCACAAAATAAAGTCAAAATTAGAACTGCATTCCCAGAAAAGAGAATGTCATAGTAGTTAAAGAACACATGATCCAATATTTCTGGCTGTATGTGACATAATTTACGTAACTTTTGACCCAAATACAGCTAGAGCACTAGATGAAATACGTTCTGAATACCAGAATCCACTGAGAATGTCGGGACAGGTGTGTCGTAAATATATAGTATAAATCTAGGAACAATAAAATTACCACCACATCTCTATGAAACGGATGGACAGAAATACTGAACAAAGTCTTCATGATGATAATAAGATTTCTACGAAATTAAAGCTGCAGAAGAAATAATTGTGATTTATGCGTAGTAATGGAGACGGAAAGTGTGAAAAGTAGGACTTATGTATCATCAGTAGGCTTCAATGTGAATAAAAAAATAAATGAAATAAAAATAAATATCGTAAAAACAGTAGGACTCAGATTTGACGATAGCAGAGAGTGAAGAAGGCATGGAAGAACCATATAGTTCCATGTGTAGGATAATCATTCAGTAATGTGTCCCACATCAATAGCAAGAAAGTCACTGATAATGATAATGAGCAGTTGCATTTACTAGTCAAGCATAGCTGCAATAAGGTAAACATATGAACTGGAGAGGATGCAAAGAAATCGTACATGCTTTATCGTATTCAGGAATCAAAATAATTAAAGATGCTTCAAGGACGGAAGATACCATTATCGGAAAAGTCATGATGAAGCATCTTTTGGTATAAGAAATTTACTAGAACGTTACAACTTCACCGGGACAATTGCCTTAGAATCAATGTTTGCAGACAAAATTTATAGAAATAAAATGTAGGAAGCAGTAAACTGACATAGACTTAGGTGTAAACTCACAGCAATGTTTTTTGTAAAGAAGTCAAACTAAACTTTGCTTTGCAGGGTAATTACGAATAAAAATTGATGTAAGAGCTTATTGCAAGATGAAGCTGGATAATATGAATTGTTCTAAAATATAAGGGTTTATTTTATTTGATAACCGAGACAGCAATGAAGGATAGCAAGATGCGTGTGATGCAGACTATTACGGACTGTCAACCTGAAGGGATCAGAAGTATAAAGAAAACTTAAATCAGGTAAGTCAGCAAATATGTATAAACTTTATACTGCAAGTACATCAAAATATATACTGAGAATTACTCTGTAATTAAGCAAGTTATCAATTTTAGAATAAGAGGGTAGAGTTGTCTGCTATAGTGCAGCACTGGGAGGACAGAAATGGAAAATACAGAATGTATAGAAATAATTCCAGTAACTTTAATAATAGCTCTGGAGGAACAACTACAGCTCGTAGTGCACGAAGCTATCATTGGCATAGAAAGATTTTGCCACTTCAAAAATGCTTGAGATCATCAGACGTTTTATGCGACGTTGTGGAATACTACTACATTGAAGGTCATACGAATATATCATCGCTGTTTTACAACAGCTGGCTTCGATGAAAAATGTGAAAACCTTGGAGGCAAATAAATTTGAAGGGTTAAGGTATTGAAATAACTCCAATATTGCAAAAATTGGCGCCTGTTACATTGATATTTTCAGTAACCGACTGTAAAGAAACTAATCAAATGGTGATGTCAAGGTACGTCTATTGCAAATAAAGTTGAGCATTACGCAATTTAGCAAGTAACTTCTAGAATTTATTGCACTTATGAACAAATTTGATAACAAAAAGACACAGATATTATCATGAGGAAACATGATGTGAACCAGTGGGGCACTAGACTCTTTTTAGCTGGTCGTAGAAGTTGCTTCAACTTGTAATTTTTATAATTTTCAACGACTCTATGCAGAAGCCACACACATTTTAGTTTGAAAAACTCTGTACAGAGGCGATCAGATGGGAGTGAATCTGTCGGAATTTTTTCCTATTCTCTGAAGCTATTAATATAATGGCCTGTTACTATCGACCATTAACAGCTAACAGAGCAGCCGTCGAATGAAGGCTGAAAATCGTGGAATTTTGCATTGGGGGAACATTTGGGAAGCGAAATAAAACTATGGAACCAGACGTAGGCGCTGGTAACGTAATTATACGTCGTTAATACATGTTGGCAATTATTTAACTATATGAAAAAAACGTAAATTGGTTACAAACTGCGGCGTGCACATACTTTATTCATCATGTAAATGTCACTCCAGATATTCGGATTTAGGTTATGACATGTACCGTATGCCTGCCACCTCTGGCAATGATGTGGCGCAGATGAATAGCAAAATTCTCCATGACCCGGTTAAATGTCGGAGCATCAATGCTGTCGATGATCTCCTGAATGACTGTTCTCAGCTCAGAAATGGTTGTGGGGTTATTGTTGTACACCATATCTTTAACCCTCAGACGGAGTTTTGGTGTCCTTTTTGATACCAGTCAAACTGCATTTCCTCTGTTGGTCATTCTATTGTTGGTGGTTCTACATACCTTCTCGGCAGTTGATAGTGAACCTCCTGACGAACTAGCAGCATTGTCGAGTTGTCTTTTTCAGTGCACAGCTGTTAAGTTTGGGTGGTGCCATTATTGACCCCACGACACCGTAAGTGTTTCTGTTTGCCCTACGTCAAAAGTTTACTTATAAACGAAATGTCATTTTATTTTTAGGCTTAGTGAGCTTTTTCATTTATTTTCAGTGTTACTATGGCTTCGAGCTCTCATTTACGTATGTCAGTGCTCGATCCAAGTTTTCCAGACTTTGTGAGAAAAACGCTACAAGAACTAGAAGAAGGAGAGGAGAGTAGTGATGCAAATGATCTGGACGGTGAAAATGACCCTTCTTACAACAGTGAACGTGAAACTGCTTCGTAACAGAGTCGTGACTCTAGTGAATCAGATAAATTAGAGAAAAATAAACATAGAGGGGAATCATCTAGTTTCTATGGCAGAAACAGGTATAAGTGCTCCACTCTAGAACCTCAGAGGAATGCGAGAACACCAGCCCACAACTTGATAATAAAATCTCCTACACTGAAAGGCCCTGCAAGCAAATTGGGAGACTCATGCAGTCCATTGGAAGCGTGGGAGTGTTTGTTTACCAGAGATATGTTAGACTAAATTGTGAGTCACATCAATGTGAAAATTTCTTCATGTCGATCAAAATTTTCTGATCAGCAGCGTACAGAACTACGGGACATGAACGTCAATGAACTTAGGGCACTATTTGGATTATTGTACTTCAGTGCCATTTTCAAATCTAATCATGAAAATCTGGAGTCTATGTTTGCAACAGACGGCACTGGAAGAGATATTTTCCGCGCCACACTATCCATGAAGAGAGTACTCATATTTCTCTACTGCCTAAGATTTGATGACATGACTAGCAGAGATGAGAGGAAGAAAAATGACCCTGTAGCAGCGATTTCTTGGATTTTCGATAGAATGGTTCACAATTCTCAGGCATCTTATAGCATATGTTCACATGCATGCGTAGGTGAAATGCTGGTTGATTTTCGTGGAGAGACGCGCATTTAGGGTTTATATGGCTACTAAACCAGCGAAATATGGGCTGAAAAGAATGATTTTAGCTGATGCTCAAACAAATTACCTTCTGAATGCCTATTTATACACTGGAAAAGACAGTGATGGCGTTGGCTTGACACCAGAAGAAAAGAAATTTCAGAAACATACTCAATCTGTTCTGAGACTAGCGAAGCCCATTTACTGTACAAACCATAACATTACAGCTGACAACTACTTTGGCTCAATTGAATTAGTTTCTGAGTTGAAAAAACGAAAGTTGACCTATGTTGATACATTGACAAAAAACGAAAAGGAAATCCCTCCCAAATTCCAGCCATCTAAGAGGCGTGTGGAAGGTTCAACACTTTATAACAGAACATTGATTTTTTATGTCCCTAAAAATGGAAAATCTGTCATTTTGATTTCCAGTATGATCGAAAAGAACAGATCCATAAACAGGAAAACCAGAAATAATTTCCTTTTCCAATAGCACAAAAGGTGGCATAGACACTCTTGACCAGAAGTGTGCTACCTACAGCACAGGCAGACGAACACGCAGATGGCCTCTTGCCGTATTTTATGCAGTTCTGAACATACTCGGAGTTAACTCGTATGTAATACAAACGTCCTACAAGAAGTACATACCTATTTCCCAGTTTGAATTCATCAAGACACTTGCCAGGCAGCTTGCTGAACCGTATCTCAATGAGAGGCTGATGAATGGCAGACTACCAAAAGAACTAAGAGTAAAAATCTCAGGGCTTTTGAAGAAACCTCTCTCAAAATCACAAATATCCACTCTAGATTCAAAGAGGAAACGATGTGCTCTTTGTCCACGTGCTAGTGAGAAAAAGACAAACCAGTATTGTACCTGCTGCAGTCGCCCAGTTGCCAAACTTGTCGTTTGGTTGTCTGTAAAGAGTGTGGAGAGGAGACTGCGGGTGATTATTGACGATTTGTGAAAAACTCTGTATCAATTCATATTTGATGTTCATTACATGCAGCTAATTTTTCAAACACTATATATTTATCTCGCAGCAAGCTATTACTGTTTCGTGATATTTCTGATACAATAAACTAGTTTGAATTTTTATATTGCATTCCATTTCAATGTTAAATAGTGTTGCATAAACTTGTTTTCCTTTTGTAATTTTTATAGAGATTTTTTTTAGTTTAACTGAAGTTTTGTGTTGTAACATAGGCAATTAAGGAATTTATAGAAAAATATTTCTAATGAAAGTAAAGTAAATTAACTTTCATGTATAAAATTGAGTGGTATCCTTTTGGACCCCACAACACCATTTATGACTCTCAGAAGTCACCAATCCGTTTGAGGGTTAATATAGCTCCATAAAAAGAAGCCGCAAGTGTTCAGATACGGAGAACATGTCGGCCAATCGAGGCCAATGCCAGTGGCCTCTGGGTACCCCAGCGCCAGAATGCGGTTCCCAAATTGCTCCTCCAGGACACCAAACACTGTTCTGCTTCGATGGAGTCGAGCTCCGTCTTTCATGAATCCCATCTCATCGAAATCAGGATCACTTTGGATAATGGGGATGAAATCATCTTCCAGAATCTTCACGTACCATTCGGAATTCATCGTCTCAACATGTTATAGTCTTAGGTGGAGATTTCAATTTACCAGATATAGACTGGGACACTCAGATGTTTAGGACGGGTGGTAGGGACAGAGCATCGAGTGACATTATACTGAGTGCAGTATCCGAAAATTACCTCGAGCAATTAAACAGAGAACCGACTCGTGGAGATAACACCTTGGACCTACTGATAACATACGGACCCGAACTTTTCGACTCTGTAAGCGCAGAACAGGGAATCAGTGATCATAAGGCCGTTGCAGTATCCCTGAATATGGAAGTAAATAGGAATATAAGAAAAGGGAGGGAGGTTTATCTGTTTAGCAAGAGTAATAGAAGGCAGATTTCAGACTACCTAACAGATCAAAACGAAAATTTCTGTTCCGACACAGACAATGTTGAGTGTTTATTGAAAAAGTTCAAGGCAATCGTAAAATGCGTTTTAGACAGGTACGTGCCGAGTAAAACTGTGAGGGACGGGAAAAACCCACCGTGGTACAACAACAAAGTTAGGAAACTACTGCGAAAGCAAAGAGAGCTTCACTCCAAGTATAAAAGCAGCCAGAACCTCTCAGACAAACAGAAGCTAAACGATGTCAAAGTTAGCGTAAGGAGGGCTATGCGTGAAGCGTTCAGTGAATTCGAAAGTAAAATTCTATGTACCGACTTGACAGAAAATCCTAGGAAGTTCTGGTCTTACGTTAAATCAGTAAGTGGCTCGAAACAGCATATACAGACACTCCGGGATGATGAAGGCATTGAAACAGAGGATGACACGCGTAAAGCTGAAATACTAAACACCTTTTTCCAAAGCTGTTTCACAGAGGAAGACCGCACTGCAGTTCCTTCTCTAAATCCTCGCACAAACGAAAAAATGGTTGACCTTGAAATAAGTGTCCAAGGAATAGAAAAGCAACTGGAATCGCTCAACAGAGGCAAGTCCACTGGACCTGACGGAATACCAATTCAATTCTACACAGAGTACGCGAAAGAACTTGCCCCCCTTCTAACAGCCGTGTACCGCAAGTCTCTAGAGGAACGGAAGGTTCCAAATGATTGGAAAAGAGCACAGGTAGTCCCAGTCTTCAAGAAGGGTCGTCGAGCAAATGCGCAAATCTATAGACCTATATCTCTGACGTCGATCTGTTGTAGGATTTTAGAACATGTTTTTTGCTCGAGTATCATGTCGTTTTTGGAAACCCAGAATCTACTATGTAGGAATCAACATGGATTCCGGAAACAGCGATCGTGTGAGACCCAACTCGCTTTATTTGTTCATGAGACCCAGAAAATATTAAATACAGGCTCCCAGGTAGATGCTATTTTCCTTGACTTCCGGAAGGCGTTCGATACAGTTCCGCACTGTCGTGTGATAAACAAAGAAAGAGCCTACGGAATATCAGACCAGCTGTGTGGCTGGATTGAAGAGTTTTTAGCAAACAGAACACAGCATGTTGTTATCAATGGAGAGACGTCTACAGACGTTAAAGTAACCTCTGGCGTGCCACAGGGGAGTGTTGTGGGACCATTGCTTTTCACAATATATATAAATGACCTAGTAGATAGTGTCGGAAGTTCCATGCGGCTTTTCGCGGATGATGCTGTAATATACAGAGAAGTTGCAGCATTAGAAAATTGTAGCGAAATGCAGGAAGATCTGCAGCGGATAGGCACTTGGTGCAGGGAGTGGCAACTGACATAGACAAATGTAATGTATTGCGAATACATAGAAAGAAGGATCCTTTATTGTATGATTATATGATAGCAGAAAAAACACTGGTAGCAGTTACTTCTGTAAAATATCTGGGAGTATGCGTGCGGAACGATTTGAAGTGGAATGATCATATAAAATTAATTGTTGGTAAGGCGGGTACCAGGTTGAGATTCATTGGGAGAGTCCTTAGAAAATGTAGTCCATCAACAAAGGAGGTGGCTTACAAAACACTCGTTCGACCTATACTTGAGTATTGCTCATCAGTGTGGGATCCGTACCAGATCGGGTTGACGGAGGAGATAGAGAAGATCCAAAGAAGAGCGGCGCGTTTCGTCACAGGGTTATTTGGTAACCGTGATAGCGTTACGGAGATGTTTAAGAAACTCAAGTGGCAGACTCTGCAAGAGAGGCGCTCTGCGTCGCGGTGTAGCTTGCTCGCCAGGTTTCGAGAGGGTGCGTTTCTGGATGAGGTATCGAATATATTGCTTCCCCCTACTTATACCTCCCGAGGAGATCACGAATGTAAAATTAGAGAGATTCGAGCGCGCATGGAGGCTTTCAGACAGTCGTTCTTCCCGCGAACCATACGCGACTGGAACAGGAAAGGGAGGTAATGACCGTGGCACGTAAAGTGCCCTCCGCCACACACCGTTGGGTGGCTTGCAGAGTATAAATGTAGATGTAGATGTAGTATCTCACCGATTATTACGTGACTGGACACTGCACACCACACAAGCACTCGTTGAGGGTGAAGAGACTTCTCGATTTCGAAATGCGGATTCTGAGTCCTCCAAAGGAGCCAGTTTTGCTTATTGACGAACAGAACCAAATTAAATTGGACTTCATCGCAATACCAAACCATCCATACACATAGTAATTCCCATCATGCCCTGTCGCCAACCATGCAGTTTGAAAGTCTTATGCTTAGCAGTCTATTAATTTTGCTGCCTTCTCGGCAAATATGCATAAAATGTGGCCTTACAAACAAGTGTTAAGCGCTTTGATCCTACCTACGTCGGTAGCAAGCGTGCAGTATTCTGGTTCCACGGTGGAAGTAACTATTTAGTCCATAACAATAGGAGAGATGTCAGGGTACAGTTTTGATGCCTAACCTACATACCGTCACGTCGTCGTGCTTTATTGCGAAAAAGAAACTGAACTTGAATCCTACGCTGCCTCACAAACGGACACGTCAGTTTAGTATCACATTCAAAAACATGTGACCAATATCGACTTGCAGCAAATGCTTCGAGAAACATTTGTTGCGAAATCTCAAAATTATTTCGTCTTTCTCCCCCCCTTTCTCATCCTCCCAATCCCTACTGCTATCGACATTGTTGTAAAGAGAAAGCTTAGCATCTAATGTTCGATCGATGTCAAGATCATCAGAGGCGGCATACAATGCGGCATTCGACGACGGTGGAGAAGGATAGAAACTGTAATCACTTTCAAAGGAAATTCGTTTCGGATTATTTAGAGATACTGAGTAAAAAACTAAATCGGGAAGACAGATAGTAATTTCCACCATCTTGTTCAAGAATTCTCGCCTGTTGTGTTAACCGCTGAAACACTATGTGGTTAGAGGAATACTGGCACTGAGCACGTGTGCCAATGTGATTATTCAGTTTATTACTTTATGGAGCTCTGTGAGAATGTAGTATAACACCTGAAATGACGGAACACATTCTCTCTAACCCATGCTGTTGATATGTCCAATGTTACTTTTTCTTTAAGTTCTCATATCTGTTTTTCTGGATTCTCAATGACTATTCCAACTCGGGAACTATATACACTGACGTCTCCAGCGAATGCATGTAGGTTGTTTACGACCTTGAATATCGTAGGAACTCAAGAGAGTAAAGGCTCCTATTACGCTGGGATTCAGTTAGTAACACACTGGCAGCCGACGCCCTGAATTAGATAACAGAGTTTCACGATGCTGGCAACTAAGTGACATTTATTTGTACGGCCAGCCATATGTGCAATCTATGCATGAGCTAACTAATCGAGAGCAAGGCAGACCACGGGACACCTACCGCCGCTGTATAGGGTGAACGTGTATTATGTCCCTGAATACAAAATTTTATTTCTAATAAATAATGCTGGATACAACTACGCAGTTTGTTGCAAATTTTAGTCTAACTCATGAAGTTTTCCACATATACACTGTTAAATGGGTTGTGCTTGCTGCCCGTAGAACGTTTAGGTGAGACTCACTTTCTCTTCATGTCTTTGCCAACATATCTTACGTCACCGCCTCTACCCAAAAATAAAAACCCATAGTCATGTGGAACTGTATCCGAAAAAACTCTACGAGTTTCGCTATCATTTGCAGCAAACCGTATAAAGTAGGTTGGTTGTTCCCTATAACTCACCTAAATTCCAGACATGTCTAATTATGATTTACAAAGGGATTAACGATTTAGCTAAAACAAAAATTGTGGTCTTTTATCCCACAAAATGGGGTAATCACTGCTGTAGCGGTTCTGAGTTTAGTGACACTAGATATTCAGCGTCAGTAACAGAGGTGAGCAAAGATCATTATTTTGTCAGCGATGGCGGGAAGGAGCGACACTTTGTGGGCTGTGGAATGGGTTATTTCCTTGGCTCAGAGGGTGAGGTGTTAGAGAAATATTGATATTTCCACTAACTCATTTATTGAGACATAAGACCCTTTAAGGAAACAGAGTAACACAATGTGTTTTAACTCGCTAAGTTTCTCCCGGCTGCGGAGCGGCAGACTTGTAGCGTGCAGATTCCAGTGACAGCGGATACGGCGACGGTCTGTCTTGCAGCGGCTCGCCAGGTGTCGCATTCTTCCCTCAGTTCCGTGCCCGCGGCGCACTGCGGCAGCGGCGCAGCCTCCTCCTTGTGAATTCGCTCGTTGCGTTATTAACAAGCGGCTACGGCGTGGCGCGGAGTGCTCCGTCCCTGAATCGAACCAGCGACCCTCAGGTTCGGCGTCTTCTGGCGGAGTGTATCAACCTCTAGCTTCACAGGTGACCCATTTGGTCCACACCAGCCACAGGTGACCCATTTGGTCCACACCAGCCACAGGTGACCCATTTGGTTCACACCAGCCATCTGGGTAAGTTCCACACGAACTTCTTTCTGGTGACATCTGGGATAGCATCTTCTGCGTTGACCTGTTGGCGCGCTACCGACATACTCTTCCGTCGAGCAGCGCAGCGTCTAAGTCGTTGTAACGAGGTATGACGTCCGTTGACTAACCATCGGTCCGTGCGTCCAGGCGACGTTTCTTGTCTTCCTTCTTCCCTCGAAAGACCTCTTCAAAGGACAACTTCACGCCCGTTTGTCGGGGATATTTATTCAGTGTTTTTGCCAATGTCACGAAGTTTCTAGGGCGGCGACTGACTCTCCGGTCGTTGATCTACGCTTCTCACGTTGGCAAAAACGTGACCAATGTCCACACACCTGCCGGTTTTCCATTGTTTTACCTCTATGCTGCCTCGGTCGGCCATTGCCCTGTCGTCCTCCTCCGCATCGCCAGATATATCACGCAAGTGAGTTCAGTATGCTGACAGTTCCTGGAGCATTGACCACTGACGTACGAACAGCGCTGGTCGTGGCTCTCCTTGGAAGCATTGCCCGTCTGCTAGGTCGTATATCTGTCGTAGTGCTAACTGCTTCAGAGCAAACTACGCTGGTCGTCGGCCTTCTCACGTTGGGCAGGAACGTGACTAATGTCGACGCACGAGCTGGCTTCCCTTGTTCTACTCCTGCCGCTTCCTAATATTGTGGTTTAATGTGTAAAAATCTCTAAAATGTTCACTTAACCCATAATAAGTCTTTACATATTTTTCTGCTTTCAACAACCATAAATAACACATAATTATTATACACCCTACACTGCAGTGCGCATCTTTGTCCTATTGGGGATGAGTATACGTAGAAACGGATGATTGCACAGTAACAACCCTTGAAATAACTCTTTGCAGTATTGTTACATTGTGGCAAAGTTACCCTACACAGTATCTCGTAAATTTGAAAATCAAACTTAACAATACTTGTACTAAAATAATACATTAATCTTTACAAAGGAGGTTTAGTACGGTAATCTGAAAGAGTTCAGTGAGCGAGGCTAAGCTGTTTAGATATGCAGTAAATTGCGCAAATGTTAGGTTCTCTTACTACACTCCGGGAAATGGAAAAAAGAACACATTGACACCGGTGTGTCAGACCCACCATACTTGCTCCGGACACTGCGAGAGGGCTGTACAAGCAATGATCACACGCACGGCACAGCGGACACACCAGGAACCGCGGTGTTGGCCGTCGAATGGCGCTAGCTGCGCAGCATTTGTGCACCGCCGCCGTCAGTGTCAGCCAGTTTGCCGTGGCATACGGAGCTCCATCGCAATCTTTAACACTGGTAGCATGCCGCGACAGCGTGGACGTGAACCGTATGTGCAGTTGACGGACTTTGAGCGAGGGCGTATAGTGGGCATGCGGGAGGCCGGGTGGACGTACCGCCGAATTGCTCAACACGTGGGGCGTGAGGTCTCCACAGTACATCGATGTTGTCGCCAGTGGTCGGCGGAAGGTGCACGCGCCCGTCGACCTGGGACCGGACCGCAGCGACGCACGGATGCACGCCAAGACCGTAGGGTCCTACGCAGTGCCGTAGGGGACCGCACCGCCACTTCCCAGCAAATTAGGGACACTGTTGCTCCTGGGGTATCGGCGAGGACCATTCGCAACCGTCTCCATGAAGCTGGGCTGCAGTCCCGCACACCGTTAGGCCGTCTTCCGCTCACGCCCCAACATCGTGCAGCCCGCCTCCAGTGGTGTCGCGACAGGCGTGAATGGAGGTACGAATGGAGACGTGTCGTCTTCAGCGATGAGAGTCGCTTCTGCCTTGGTGCCAATGATGGTCGTATGCGTGTTTGGCGCCGTGCAGGTGAGCGCCACAATCAGGACTGCATACGACCGAGGCACACAGGGCCAACACCCGGCATCATGGTGTGGGGAGCGATCTCCTACACTGGCCGTACACCACCGGTGATCGTCGAGGGGACACTGAATAGTGCACGGTACATCCAAACCGTCATCGAACCCATCGTTCTACCATTCCTAGACCGGCAAGGGAACTTACTGTTCCAACAGGACAATGCACGTCCGCATGTATCCCGTGCCACCCAACGTTCTCTAGAAGGTGTAAGTCAACTACCCTGGCCAGCAAGATCTCCGGATCTGTCCCCCATTGAGCATGTTTGGGACTGGATGAAGCGTCGTCTCACGCGGTCTGCACGTCCAGCACGAACGCTGGTCCAACTGAGGCGCCAGGTGGAAATGGCATGGCAAGCCGTTCCACAGGACTACATCCAGCATCTCTACGATCGTCCCCATGGGAGAATAGCAGCCTGCATTGCTGCGAAAGGTGGATATACACTGTACTAGTGCCGACATTGTGCATGCTCTGTTGCCTGTGTCTATGTGCCTGTGGTTCTGTCAGTGTGATCATGTGATGTATCTGACCCCAGGAATGTGTCAATATAGTTTCCCCTTCCTGGGACAATGAATTCACGGTGTTCTTATTTCAATTTCCAGGAGTGTAGAAGTCCCAGGTTCTTGATCTTCTCCTTCAGGTATCTCTTCGCCAAACAGCAAGTCCACATCTATATATGAGCTAGTGTCATGAAGTGAGAAATCTGAATTTGATGCTGAAGAATAATGGGCGTTTGATCTCCTTCCTTCCTTTTTTTAGTACTGATATAATGAAATCTAGTTTACGTCGTTTCATTCCTATAGCACGCTCTTGTTTTTCATTGGATTGCACGGCCCCTCCCGCTGGAGATTCGAGTTCTTCCTCGGGCATGGGTGTGTGTGTTGTTCTTAGCATAAGTTAGTGTAAAGTTATTTTAAGTAGTGTGTAAGTCTAGGGACCGATGACCTCAGCCGTTTGGTCCTTTGCGAATGCACCCACATTTGCACATTTGTTTCTTTGGAAAGTCTTTCTTTCTCAGTAGGAAGCTTTTCCAGTGCACTACTCTTCCATTCGTTATTTTTCGGGTGTCGATGTTAAAAGCACAGATTTCAATGCTTTACCATAAATTTTCTCCTAGGTCTTTAGTTTATACAGGGGAATTGTAACTTAATAGATAATCTCACCCAGCGTGAACTGAACGTCATATTACACGAGATTTATCTTGAAGAACTGTAATTGCGTTGTTAGAGCTTCGGGATTTTACATCAAAACACCAGCAGAGACTTGCTCCACCTGGTAATTTTCTGAAAAATGGTTCAAATGGCTCTGAGCACTATGGGACCCAACATCTTAGGTCATAAGTCCCCTAGAACTTAGAACTACTTAAACCTAACTAACCTAAGGACATCACACACACCCATGCCCGAGGCAGGATTCGAACCTGCGACCGTAGCAGTCCCGCGGTTCCGGATTGCAGCGCCAGAACCGCATGGCCTCCGCGGCCGGCGGTAATTTTCTGAGAAATGTGTCATTGTTGATTTAGGAGACCAACTGAAACAATTATTTACGGGCGAACGTGAAGCTCCAGTGCAGTAGTGTCAACGAGTAATTCGTTGATTCTCCTTTTCAAACTCTGTATTATAAAATGTTCGAGTAACACAACAGAAAAATTACACATAAGTACTGAAAAAAGAACAGACTTACCTCATTTTCTCTTCTCTGGAGCGACGTGCTGGGACGAACTTTCATGGAACAATAAGACAAAGCTGCCACCCGGTGATCAGCTCCTGAATCAGTGGTCTTCAGTTCAAAAACTCGGTGCGGGTTTTCACCGCCCACAGGGCTTTACCCCCACCTACTCTTGTTACTTAGTAATACTTTTATGTAATTAGGGAAAGATTTCCCGTGTAGCACGTATTACCTGAACTGAGAAACCTATCTCTAAAAGTATGAGGGGAGGACTAATAATTCCTAACAACCCTTAATAAAGAAGGGCTACACTGTGGATTTAACGGCAGGAATCCGTTATTCCGTGCAGACCATGCATAGGCCACAACAGACGCATCCATAATTTTATCCTGGAACAAGCTGTCACACTTCCTTGAAGTGACACAATAGTTATTATTTATTTATATCATTAACAGTGCAGAGTAACCCACACCTAGAAATGTAAGGTGGGTCGGATGCTTCCGAATTCAACAGTAAAAAGTTCTCAGTATTACAATGTTATTGGTATACAGTTGTTAATGTTTTTTTTTAATAATTGTAAAGAATATAACTTTCACTAGTAGAACACGCCGCTGTGACCGACATGAGACAGGAACTGTAGTTGTACACTTCTCAAGAAATCATACGCGCAGACAATGAAATAAACGTCAAACGAATCATGTTTTTCATAAATACAAGTGGTTATTTTATTAAAATGTGACAGTCCCTATATTTATTTATAGCTTTAGGAGGTGGACGTGGAGATTTAACCCTTCTCCACAGTTTCAAACCCACACTGTCGGCTGTCAGGTGATCCATCAACTCAGTCACCCCTTAACAGACCCCGACTACAACACTTTATTACCAAGGAAATAATCTTACTTACGAGTATGCCTTTGTTTGGTGGAACGGAGAACAGACATTCAGTTCCCTTCGTATCATGACAATGCAGTTTGGTTCCTAAACAATTATTGTCAATAGCATGAACTATTGTCTGACATACAAATAGTTCAGATGCTCACCTTGTGTGGCACTGGTTCGTCGGCAAAATGTCGCGACGTCTTGCTAATATCGATTCCACGTTTAGTATTTAAAAGCGTAAATAACAATATCGAATTTTTAACACATAAACCATGTATATTTTATACGATTTAATAACATGTAAAATGATAAATCACTATATCAGAATAAATAAAATTGTACCTTTTGTTTACGGTTCAGAAAATGGCAATATTAGGGTTATTTGGAAAGAAAGAGAGATTCTGTCATAATGCACCATACCCGAATAGCTCAGTCGTGAAGAGCATTCCATGCGAAAGACAAGTTTTGATGTTGAAGTCTTGGACCTACAAGCAGCATTAGTTAGTCATGAAACTTCAGGTTTGAGGGGAAGGAAGTAATAGAGGAAAATTACGGTTTGAAGTCGGTCCACGTCGATGTCATTAGAGACGTAACACAAATTAGGATTGCGTGAACAATGGAAAAGGAAATTAGCCGTCTCCTTTCAGGAAACCATTCCGTCATTTAACTCATCCAATTTAGAGAAATGACAGAAAACCTAATTCTGGAAGGCCAGACAGGAATCCCCCATCCTATGAAATGCGAGCGACTGCAGAACTAATATCCGTTGACGTAGAAAGTTATTAGTGCAGTGGATTCGTGAGAAAACTTCGCGCAATAGCGCCAGATTCAAAATTTATTTAAAGAGGAAGGAAAAGGAGGGATTACTTTTTGACTGACCATCGTAGTATCGCCCTCGTGAAATCACATGATGGGGTTGCCCATGTGCAGGGGCAGATTGGATAGCACCTTCTTAATCCACGCTTCTTTCTTGGAAGGAAGCCAATACGACAGCTCCTAAATCAAACCACACACACACACCACACTCACACACACACACACTCACACACACAATTATGCTCGCTCAATAACGTTTTGCAACCCCTTCTTTCTTACATTCACATCTCGTTTTGGAAACAGTGCAATCAGCAGAGTCCTAGCGCCCCTTCCCCCCTTCGCCCCTCCCCCTCCCCACCCACACATATACATGCTGTACTTACACAGTCATGGCGCAGTATTTTTCCAGTCATAAAAAGCTAATCAGTCTTTTCCCTAAAAGCAACACTTTTTGTTCTGTGCATCCCATCTGGCACCCAAACTCGGTTGTAGTTTAGTTTCTGCGCTCCACTGGCATACAGCACAATGGACTCTCAAATTAAGTGGCACAATGTTATTTATATATCTAAATAGTCTGTATTATTGTGTGGTAACACATGTGGATCACTTTATTGACACTACTGGTGTAACTGCCAGGTTAAGGAACATTCCGTGACGACTCGTGCTCGTTGGCCTACTGCCAAGGAAAGAAATATGGTAGGAAGAGCAAAATGTGTGTGTGTGGGGGGGAGGGGGTGTGTGTGGGTGTGTGGGTGTGTGGGTCTGTGGGTTTGTGGGTGTGTGGGTTTGTGGGTTTGTGTTGGCTTAGGAGCTGTCTGACTGATCTGTTTCCAAGAAAGGTCTTGTGCTTACAAAGGAGCCAATTATTTTAATCAGTGACTTTAGCCAGAATCAGGGGTGCTAGCTGTCTACTGCTGTGTTTTGGCACATACATGGCTCAAGTCGCATTAAAGATTGTGTTGCAAATGGAAGCCAACATACCATGAACTGACATGGCACCTGGCGAACGTTGCCCGTAGAAAAATAGCTCAGAAAGCGACAGGAATAGGCCTACCAGCAGAAGACAACCGGAAGAGTTCGAGTCCCAGCATGTCACACAACTCTAATTTCTCAGGAAATCTGATTCTTCTAGTAAGGTCTATCTATGTTTACTTTCCAGCCCCTTGAAACAACCCATAACAGTACATTTTGGAATACCGCTGATGCAAAGCGGCAGTAATAAGATTTTAATGTTCACGTAGAAAAAATAAAGCTCTGACATGTGAGAAACTGGTTCTGATCTATCTCCCTAACATAGTCGTGCAAGAACGTTCTGTGAGTATTTTAGGAATTTGGTATTGCATCTACGGCCTGCAAGGCAGGAAGACACCGTCTCACACATGCAGAGTTCATAAAAGTGCAGCAGTACGATCAGTGATGTAATCAGACAATGATCTTAATGTCAGTTCCTCTACACTCCTTGTAAAAGAAACGTTATCGTTAACAGAAATTAGTGTATGGGTTCAGACGTAACTATATGTTAGAAGAAATGAAAATCTGAGAAATGCGCTATTAAGGTTTGTTTTTACTCTAAGTATGACTTCATGACATAGCAATGTTAGCAAAATTATGTACTGGATAGTAAAATACTGATACTCGGTGTTCACAACTGTGAAGTGAAATTCCTTACTATTATAAGGTTCTTTAATGGCAAGATGGTTGATGACCATGTCTCAGGGTCGATAAAAATACAAACAATTTTTAAAAAATTGGGGCCAGAGACATGAATTACGCTAAAATGCACAATGAAAATACCCTGATTCAATGGGGTGGGTAAAGAGCAATCAAAGAGAAGTACACAATTACAACAAATCATTGCTCTACAGTGACTGATCAGTCCTTTCCGTTAGATCGGAAATCTCGCGTTTCTGCTTCAACTAAGCCCGACAATTGTGAATATGTTTGACTGCAGGTCACGGTTGAATGTACAAAAAAATTGGGAGAGATGGAGACGACCAGATTTCTGAGTGTTAATTGTTTGTCTCTTGATGGTGTGGCGCGAGCGTGTGTGATTACCTTGCGTCAACAGCGGCAGTGGTGGCTGTCAGCGCGAGCTGTGAATCTGAGAAATCTCTCTCGATTGTTAAACACCAGTCTCATACATTTCCTTAGTGTTCGGTGAAGCCGAGACTCCTATTTACTCCCTAGCTAATTTAATTGTCGTGGTATACACTATTTGGCTGGAATAGCGTGTACGTCATTGCCCTCAAATCGTTCGCAATCGTTAACTGTCAGTGCTCGGTGCAATTCTATGTACTAGGAGACTTTGCCATTTAACTTCTTACAGGTTAAGACGAGCCTGTGAGAGGTATTCACATATTTACTCTCGCAATCGTCTCAGAGCAGCGCGAGTCGCTTTGCTCCAACACTCGGCGATTTTCTGCAAGAGAACATCGAATTACCCTGTCTGCAATTTGTCTATATCAAAGCTGGTGGTCACGCGTTTTCTTTCTGGCCAATCAGAGCATTGGTACTTATTATATCTCCACCCACTAGAGTTTTTCTAGCCTATCACAGGCTTCGTTTCTTTTGTAGTATGTAATACTGAGATATACAGCTTTTTTTTCATACGAGTTTTTAACACAGGTGGCTACAGTGATTCACCAATGATCTGAGTTGGGTTTCTCCAGACGTTGTATCTGGCATCACCCGCCGTGTTCCTGTAGAAAGGCTATCTGAAGGGTCGTCGTTAAAAGCAGGGACAAGGGCCGGCTTTTGCTGATGGCCTATGCAGTGTTTGCAGCATCTCATTGCGTCTGCTAGGTTCTCCACGGTTGCGGTGTCGGCCTACATGGAACGAGCATTGCCATCGTAAAGTTCTCTTTCCCTGAGAACTGCGTCTCGTAGCTAGGGGTGGGGAAATTACTAGCAGTTCCTGAAAAGGCGAAATGCAGGTTTATATAGCCAACGTTTCCTCCAACAATGGTTCATTGTGTAACATTGGAGGGTGACTACGTAGAGGAGGACTGAAAGCGCCACTAAGTTTGAAGGGCGCACCCTTAGGTTTAAGAGGTGAGAGTTAAAACTTTATGACTTCCTCCCATACTTGATTAGTTGTTCTCGTTTCGCTCAGGGTTGCAGGTCTATGGCTGCATGTGTTGTCCAACGTGATATTATGGTAGAAATAACACGCAAAAACTTTACGTAATGTTCGTTTGTTATTAGCTTCCAGCAGAATTTGAATCGCATATTGAATACACTCCAGTATAGCTGTTGTTACTGTTGCCATAGTAAAATTATTCTGAAAAGAAAATTCTGTTTCCTCTGAAGTGAATCACGGCTACACCTGTCCAGCTAATCACCATCTCTCAAACCTGTCACCGTGATAGGAGCGGCTCACTTTCAGCAGTATCTGTTTGTTTTACAATTGCAGTCTGCGATGCCATTCTTATGGTGTTAAATAAGACAAACGTCAGAGTTACAAAATGACATTGACACAATTTTAAATTATGCTGAAGGCAAATTTCGAGCAGGATTCAGTAAATAAAAATAGATTTCGGGATCCTCAGAGAGTGCCGGATCTGATCATATGCAAATGATGTTTACTGGTATCTTGGTTGAACCGGTTTGACTTGGCACGAGAACATTGAAAAATAAAAATCATTATTAAAATGACTCATAAAGTTATAACAGAATGTGGCTGATTTGAATATCAAGTGATTGTATTTGATTAGAATGCGAATTTGGAATCAGTTTTAGGCAAGCGAAACGTTTTTGAAAGTTATCGATGCATTTGTATGACTCTTTTAATTAGGTATTAGTAATTGAAATTTTGCCTTTTGACTTAGCTGCATGGAGATATTTGAAGCTCCTTGGGCTAAGAAAGCTCAATTCCTTGAAAATTATTATTGCAGAAAGTCACAGAAAATTCTCATATCAGGTTTGGCGCGATTTATTTATTTAGCTGTGACCTCCAAACATTACACCGAGCGAGGTGGCGCAGTGGTTAGACACTGAACTCGCATTCGGGAGGACGACGGTTCAATCCCGCGTCCGGCCATCCTGATTTAGGTTTTCCGTGATTTCCCTAAATCACTCCAGGCAAATGCCGGGATGGTTCCTCTGAAAGGACACGGCCGAGTTCCTTCTCCATCCTTCCCTAATCCGATGAGACCGATGACCACGCCGTCTGGTCTCCTTCCCCAAACAACCAACCAACCAATCCAAACATTACTATGTCCCTGCGAGTACGAAGTGGTTCAAAGTTTTGATAAATGTCAGTAATGTTTGGCATAATTTGGAAACCAAAAGAAACCAAAAGTGGTAACCTGAGTCACACGATGATAGCTGATCAGGTAAATGCAAATGTGGAAAGTCACTGGTAATTCTAACACATTTTTCTTTATAGTCGAAAGTATGTGTTATGTTTCACCAGACCCTAGCCTCACTACATCTAAATTAATGTTGTAGTGAAAGAAATGGAGAGCTGCATCAAATCACTCTTTAGACCGAAAACCACAATAACGCCGATGAACAGAGAGCCTTACTTCTGAAGCAATCGATTTTTTTGATCGACTGTTTCTAATCGATATTACATTAAGAAAAAGAACTTACAAATCAAAAGAATGGTTTCACTCTCCTTAACCATATCAGTCTTCTGCAAGTAATACGTTTCTGCTTTTTCTTCATTGTATCAATGTTCTTAAGAGTTCGCTTACCTTCTGCCGCCTGAACTACAGAGTTTTGAACGCTATTTTGCGTCTGGTGTGACGTATTGGAGCCATATCTCGTCCAAGCTGACAAATCAGTGCACATAAATACCAGCATTCTTTTTGAAACAGTCCAAACACTGAATTTGGTTTGAGGAAGCATCCAACGAATGTAGCAGGCAGTTCTTGCTAATCTTTATGAAAGTTAACTCTTCATTAAAATGAACTGTATTCTGTTTTCCGATGTACGTAAACTGACTGCTATTTTGTAAATGTATAAACGTCCATTGGTGAATTCCCTGTGTTTTAATGTATCGATATTTTCGTGCGTGGTGAGAGTTCGAAACGTTCCCCCTATCGATCATCATTGAGAAATGAATTATCTAATTCAAAGACAGCCGCCCATTTGATAACTGTCGGAAACGAAGAAGGTGACTCGTTGCCAACACCAAGTTTACATAAATTTCCATTAGTAAACGTTCCAAGACAACATATTTTATGACAACGATGTAATTCTGTTTACTCAATTGAAAGTAACACATACGACGCTACTACTCAGCTGTATAAGGAAACGCTTTCACAAATCAACTAGCACTTGCTTTGCGCTATTTCGCAACTTGAACCAACGCAACGTTAAAAAAAAATAATAAAAAAAAATATTCACGTGAACGTAGTCGCTGCGGTAGGCTGTGAACGTTTCTGCCAGTCCTCTTAAAAGAGACACCATATTTCAGCGGGAAATAAAGAGAGATATGAGGGCAGAAGATAGACACGAAATACGACAACGGTAGAATCTTGCCCTATTTCCTTGAAACGAAAATGACTAAAGCAAACAAGGAAACACGGTAAACGGCTTCTGTAGCAACCGCGGTCCAAGCGGTTTAGGGTAAGCCGCAGCTTGCGTGCTTCTAAACGTTGGCTCTCCTAACGACGTTCCGCAGCGAACCACAGTTTCTTGGAAACGTCAGATGCTATCTAGTACCTTCCCTTGACCTGCAGCCAATTAGTTCCGTTCCGAGAAAGTGCAATTTAAAAGAAGCAGAGCAGATATCATCTGTCCGCCGCTATTTAGTGACATATATCACAGAGTTTCTCCGAAGGACTCATTGTGAACCTGTTGGTGCGCGGAAACGGTTCCTTGCGGTAGCTACAAATTGGCGCAGTGGCCTTTTGCTCCCATTCATTGATCGCTATATAGTGTACACATGTAATCAAGCAGCAATTTATTGAGTTAGCGCATATGTTCGTAGCGCTTTTCAGTAAGTTTAATAATAAAAAAAAATGTTAAAATGTGTTAGAAATCTTATGGGACTTAACTGGTAAGGTCATCAGTCCCTAAGCTTACACACTACTTAACCTAAATTATCCTAAGGGCAAACACACACACCCATGCCCGAGGGAGGACTCGAACCTACGCCGGGACCAGCCGCACAGACCATGACTGCAGCGTCTTAGAGTTTAATAATCACAACAGATAATACAGCAGCGATTTTAGTCATCAATAATACATTATCCTTCACTAATTTACAAACTCTACCAACGTTGAGGTAACTTCTCGAATCCGCGACTGTAGAAATCACATGCTTTTGAGGCAAGGGACTTGTCGAGCTATGTACGGAGCGCATTTTCATCCGGAAATAAAGTTCCTTGAAGGTTGTTCGATAGAGAATGGAAAAGGTGAAAATTCTGAGATACAAGATCAGATGAGCAGGCTGGGTGCGGAAGGACTTCCATAACCCAAACTCCTGAATTGCGTTTTTTTGTCAGTCTAGCATAATGCGGGAGGGCGTTATCGTGAAGTACCATTACTTAATGCAGACATCAGGGTCGTTTGTCTTGGATTGCGTCTGCGAGACGCTTCAGTTGTTGACAATAAATGTCAGCAGTGATGGTTACACCTCTGGGAAGCAAATGGCATACACCGCACCGTCACTGTTACACCAGGTGCATAACATTACCTTTTGTGGATGCGAGCAGGCCTTTGTACGGGGAATTACAGCTTTGTTTGGGCTCAACAGTTTCTTTCTTTTCCTTATGTTTGCATTAAAAACACCATTTATCCTCACCAGTGACGATACAGGATAAGAATGGTCGCTGTTGCCCACGAGCCAATTGATGACGACCAAGATGAGATGCACTTATGGTCACCCACTGATTTTTGTGATTTCGGCTTAGGACATGCGGGGCGCAAGTAGCCGATTTTTGAACCTTCCCCACTTCATGTAGACGTCGCACGATCGTGAAATGATGACAGTTCATCACATTTGCCGATTCTCGAGTATGCTGGCCTGGATGTTTGTGGATTAAGGCGTTTAGACGATCTTCATCAAACCTCGAACGTCTTCCTTAAAGTGGATATTCACTAATTTCAAAACGGTCGTCCTTAAAACGAGAAAAAACTATATTGTGCTATGTTATGTCCAGTGACGTTTTCCCCATACACGGTGCAATGTTTTTGGCTGCCTCCGCCGTTGTCACCCCTCTACTGAACTCAGATAGGACAATGTGTTGGAAACGTTCTGATTTCTCCACTTGGTTGTAACCTCCAAACAGAAAAATAATTATAATACTCACATTTAGTGTAACCTCCCAACAGAAAAATCTCGTTTAAGTTCACAATAGCAAAATTTCTTTCCAATAATAAAATTTCAAGTTTTAATGTGTCCTTCCATTAAAGACTGACAGCATACCGAGATTAATAAGTTTTGACGTCAGCAGTGCTGCGTCATGGCCCTGTGAAATTATCCTGAATAAACTGAAAAATTCTTACCTCACAATGATGTCGCCGGATAACGCTATCTATATATCTGCTCCTACAAGAAATTTTTGACACAGCCCAGTGCAGTGCTGGCCACTAGATTTTCATTTGTAAGAAAACAACTGATTTTCTTTTGCTTAATCAACATGAGTATGCACAGGAAAAATTTGTAAAAACTTTTAACTCAGATAAATGACTGGCAAAAGTTTTCTTCAGAACAAAAGTTATTATTGAAACATTTTTGCAAGGAATTACATGGGACTTTAACATTACAGTTGACATATGGCAGTTAAAATATGCGCGCGGCGAGAAAGAACAATAACATTTTCTTTTTTACCTTATACCACATTGTTCAGGCACCGCCATCGTTCTGCACGGCCGACCCAACACAAGTCAATCACTGCACCACCCTGTCCGAACTCCAGAACTCAAGTACTCTGTGCGAGCTACAAAACACGACTGCTCTCTGCGAGCTACTAAACTCGACTCACTGCCAACACTGCTCTGACCTGGGATTCTGTTGTAGCGTAGATATTCCATATTGCAGGCAGCGCGTGAGCAATACATCGAAATTACTTCTGCTCAAGTGCGCTAGAGAATATTAATAAACCCCTGATGAACCCCTTACATGGTACTCCATTTTCCAGCGTGTACAGCTCCACTCACTATCTCCAAACGACTAAATGACAGTACGTGAACAACAAATGAAAAATGACTATCGAGAAATAAACCCACAGCACCCGAACACCAACATGCAAAACAAAAACTTTGATAACTTATGCGCAAACCTAATATACCGAATGTTTCTAAATGACCCTTACAGTCTATATACGCTAATAACCAAGCTGTCCCGCACTCAAAAGACAGTCTTCGTTATCGTTCTCGTCATGAAGCACAGAAGATGGAAACGTAACTCTTCGAAAACACCTCTTAATTTCCTCACATGTATACTATTTTTGTCGTTTATCGAAACCAAGGTTATAACAGATGCCTTGTGCCGAGAGGCGAAATTAATTTAGTTGCTAGCACGTGTTCCTAAGATAAATGTTATTCATTCTGAGTCTAGTGTACACCGCAAGCTGTCTCTGCTCTCTATGCTGCCACCAGGCGAATGGCAGAAGTGTAGTGATTGTTGCTTTCAGAATTTGTCTTTAACGCTACACCAGAATGATAAATGCTTCTATGATAGCACAAAAAAAGGCGAATGTGCCCGGTGCTGATTTAGGGGTGCGAAAGAGGGGGATTAGCTTTCCGGTTTACCGGTAACTTGAAAGACATTTAAATCAAAACAGCCGGCCGGGGTGGCAGACCGGTTCTAGGCGCTACAGTCTGGAAGCGCGCGACCGCTACGGCCGCAGGTTCGAATCCTGCTTCGGGCATGGATGTGTGTGATGTCCTCAGCTTAGTTAGGTTTAAGTAGTTCTAAGTTCTATGGGACTGATGACCTCAGAAGTTAAGTCCCATAGTGCTCAGACCCATTTGAACCATTTTGGAAATCAAAACATCTTGAAATTTTCGAGCTTTTTTTCTTGTTAGTAGCAGTGTAACACAATTCATCGTGTCAAGTAAAGTAACATAATACATGACATCATGTCGTTTAACGTGGCACACGCAATCGTGTTATGTTTACTATGGTTGGCGTATCCTCTGGATTTTGGGCGCAGCGTCAAGGACTTCAGCCTATAAATTGCAACATGCAGGAGTACAAACGTCTTGCAGCTAAGAGAGCCCACTATGCTGGGGAGGCAGTGTCAACTCGTAAAAAACCGATAATATGTCAGAAAGTTTTGATTTAAGTGTCTTAAGCTGCCAGGTAAGTCGGAAAGGTAGTTCCCTTCTTTTACACCCTTAACTCTGCCCAGGATACATTTGCCTCTTTTTTTGTACAACGATAGCAGCATTTTTCGTTCTGGTTCCCAACTTTTACTCTAATATAATTGTGACATATGACTGCCATAGCTCGACAAACAATGCAGGCCGCGCGGAGTAGGGTTTGAGGCGCTATGTCATCACGGATTGGATGGCAGCTCTTGCTGGAGATTCGAGTCCTCCCTCGGGCATGTGTGTGTGTGTTGCTCTTAGCATAATTTAGTTTACGTAGTGTGTAAGTCCAAGGACCGATGACCTCAGCAGTTTGGTCGCTTAGGAATTCACACACACACACACACACACACACACACACACACAAATAATGTAGATGGTCATCAGTCCCCTAGAATTAGAACTACTTAAACCTAACTAACCTAAGGACATCACACACCCACGCCCGAGGCAGGATTCGAACCTGCGACCGTAGCGGTAGCGCGGTTCAAGACTGTAGCGCCCCGAACCGCTCGGTCACTTCGGCCGGCAATAATGTAGACTTCTGTGACTTGATCGACGACTGATGCGGTGTAGGCATTTTATTGTCTTTCGAATCATGTTGCTTGTTGTTGTTGTGGTCTTCAGTCCTGAGACTGGTTTGATGCAGCTCTCCATGCTACTCTATCCTGTGCAAGCTTCTTCATCTCCCAGTATCTACTGCAACCTACATCCTTCTGAATCTGCTTAGTGTATTCATCTCTTGGTCTCCCTCTACGATTTTTACCCTCCACACTGCCCTCCAATGCTAAATTTGTGATCCCTTGATGCCTCAAAACATGTCCTACCAACCGATCCCTTCTTCTAGTCAAGTTGTGCCACAAACTTCTCTTCTCCCCAATTCTATTCAATACATTCTCATTAGTTACGTGATTTACCCATCTCAATGCAAGCGGCCACAGGTGTTGCTGCGCAGACTTCACTTATACGCCAGGAACAAAACGAGTTTCCGAATTTTTTTGGACGGACGGTGTATCTCGAATATCATGAAGTCGTCTGTAGCCCCACAAAAATATCCAGTCGCTACTCTAAACATCGCAGTGCAAAAATCCATATACTCTCACCAGGATCAGACTACGAGAACGTCCTAAAAGAATTCCCAAGTTTATTATGCCAAAACCCTTAGACATTTCAAATAAAACAAACGTTGTTAACATTCTACTTCTTTATTTCTTCATGTATACATCGTTATTTCTCAACACAGGGACCCCAGTGATTAACGTAATTCTCCGGACGAGAAACCAGTTGGTTGATACCGTCACAGTAGAATGTCTGACTTTGTTTACCTCGCCTTTGTTTGCATGAATTCAACACTGTCTAAGAGAAGCCCTCGGAGGTGTCGTTTAAGTTTTGAAACAGATGACAATCGGATGTGTCCAAGCCAGGACTGTATGGAAGATCATCGAAGACAGGGGACCCAAAGCGTTGGATTATTGCATATGTCGCAGCACTCGTGTGTGGTCTGAAATTGTCATGCTGAAGGGGAGGGCGCTCCACATATGGACAAACTGAATTCGAAACTCGATCGCACCACGCTCTTTCTCACGCACCGATATAGTTATGTTACATTCTGCCAAGTTACACGCTATAAATCGAAGCCTTCTAGCAACAGAGAACTGTCAAAAAGTAGGCATGAAGAATAAGGTTGTAGAATGTTAATACGCGTGTTTTATTTTAAAAGCCTAAAGAGTTTTCACATAAAAAATTCTGAGGAATTACATTTCGGGACGCCCTAGTGGTATCGTTTGTTTATCGACGAAGTTTGCATGGAAAACATTGCTTATTGTTAAAGACCATACGTCTTCGCCTACAACAAACAAAGCGTTAAGTGTTAAGTAGTTGCAATTTTTCTGCAGTTTTCGTATCGTGTACCCCAATTTTTCTAGGCGTTCAAAATGTGTAGCACTAACATTTCTCTTTAAGTCCTTCTCCTAACGGTAGCAAAGCAGAGCAGAAAACTGCTTCAATGTGATAATTACTTGTGGCATCATAAAAACAACATACATTATAAGGTTTGTAACCAGCAGGTTTTAGTGCTTGCATTGTGGCACCTAAGGCCACTAGCGCAATTCCAGTTCTTCTAAATATTCAGATACTATCCATATAAAAAACTTTTCGGTTCTCTTGGATATCTTACACTGTTCTGGATGACGATGCCTCTCATAACGAGGGCGTGTATGTTTCCTCCATCCAAGGGTTGCTTATTTTAAGAAAGCTGTTCAACTATTCAACTATGAAGCAGAGTGCTGGGATGAGTGAGGAAAGGCATACGTGGAAAATAGCGGTAGGTTCTCGTCACTTCGTCTACGCCACACTCACAAACCACATCTCTGATGGCAAGTATTCTGCTTTCTCTCTTATTAAACATATCTTTCTCTCGTCCACCCCTCCCTCTGTGTCTTTCTCACTACCATCAGAATCAGGGTACAGGCTCTTGAGACGTATGAACAAATGTGGCAACTTTGCCTGTAGCAACTGTTTGTCTCTGACTATCCTGTATAATTTTGTGGGTCCAATATTAGCCTGATCTGTACTGCGTTCGCCGTGTGGTCAGCAACGGCGGTTCATTTGATGCAGCGATCAATGCAAGAAATTGTGTGCCACTGCCGCCCGGATGAAGACTATGATTAAAATTATATAAGTTTTGTTATTGTTTTTAAACGTCGATCTTTTTGTAATACAGTTTGTTTAGCCTGTTTAACATATATGTTCATATGTAAATTACAAACATGACGCAGATTACCCAATATTTATCATATCCTTCCTTCAAGATAACTTTCTTTTTTAAGTTCTTGTCCACATGCAACATACAGCGAGCCTATAATCCTTCGTTTCCTAACATGTGACTTCAAAATACAGGGTACTTAAAACAAGGTTAATCGAAAGTAATTTTCAATTGTGGAAAATGTAAATAACTTAGAGAAATGTTTGATACAGCAGCGAAAGCATTATATCTTCAAGTTTTCTTCATACTAATTTTCAATGTGGTTATCTTTTGCAACACGACAAATGTTTCATCTGTAACGAGTTTTCTGCCAATCCTAGGAAGCAAATCTTGATGTATGGTGGCAACGCTTCTGGTGAAACGATTGTACCGATGAACAACAGTTGGTCGTTGAGGTAGTGCATAGTAGCGGATTTGTATTCATGAAACCATAAACAACACTGCACATGCTCTGCGTCGTTGTACGACTCCATGCCACCAAGCGGGAACGTTGAAAGTAACAGTTTTAGGTGAGAATAAAACTTGAGGATGTACTGCATTCAGTGGTGTATCAAGTTTCTGTAAGTTATTCACCCTTTTCATGGTTAAAGGTTATATTTGTGTAATTACTTTATAAACTCGCTGTTTTTTCAGCGCACAAAGTTATATACTTTAATTATACGTAAAATTTCTATATTTCTCTGATTATGATTATACGGGGTTAACATTAATAAAACTGACAAACTGTAGTGTCGGATTCCTGACTGAAAATGGAGGAAAAAATTGAAACTTATTAATTTAATAATTTTTTTTTACTTAACAGAAATCAATAAGAAGGTAAAACTTCTACTTTATTTAATTCTGAAACTCCAGCGTGAAACTGAACGTACTGAGCCTACTTTCTCTTTACTTATTCTTATGATCTCAAAACTGACCCACAATATCCTGGCGCAACGCAATCTGACTGCTCAAAAATGATAACCTGACTTCAAATAATTAATACAAAAGAATGGTCCTGCATTAGAAGAAATGTAACAATAGCCCATACATTTCATAAGTCACTTACCTCACAGAAAATCTTCATTATACGAACTACAGCAATGCCGCAAGCAACAATACTGCCAGCTAAATAAAAGATTCTAACTACTGACGTCTCTAACTACTAATAGGCATGTGGTTAGCAAAGGAAAGATTTTGTTGCAGAGCAAACAATGTTTTTACTAGACTTTATCTTATCAAGTGACAACCAGTTCAAAAAAAGTATATAATCATCAGTAATAAATCTCCATGACGGAAACACATTCAGACCGTCCGCTCGCACTAATACTACAAACCTCCAACACTGCTAATTATTAACTTCTATCACTGCTGACTACTCACACCCAGCTTCCATCACTGCTGGCTGTTCACCTCCAGCTGCTAGTCCGACCAGCCACAGAGTCTCTTACAAAGTGCGCACAGCGCTGTCAGAGTTATTAATGCAGAGCGCTACATAGCGCTGCCAACATACAAACACATAAACAGGCTACTTACAAAATGTGGTGGTGGTGGTGTGTTGGGGTTTATGGGCGCTCAACATCGAGGTCATCAGCGCCCTGACACACATTAAAAGGAACGAATGTGGACAGACCTAAGAAAACTAAAGCACACACTCAAAGAAAGCAGGAAAAGAAGGAAAATGCTACATAAGAAAGTAAAACCTAAGGAAAGGGGAAACATAGCAACAAGAATGTCACAGGAAATTGTTATTGGCTGGCCACTTACATAAAATATGGGCGAGCTTGTCACACTGAGCAAATTAATATCCTCTCCCTAAAATCTTTGTAAAAACATTTGGCACGGCACAGAACTTCAAAACTTTAGCCACATTCGTCCGAGTGTTGCCTAAAAGAGATGGCAGGTCCGCTGGCAAGTCAGCCGCGACCCGCTGGTCAGAAAATAAAACGCAATCCAATAAAACATGGCGCACAGTGACCTGGACGCCGCAAGCACCACACATTGGAGGGTCCTCTCGCCGGAGCAGGAAGCCATGCGTCATAGGGCTGTGGCCTATTCGAAGCCGAGTGAGGAGAACCTCGTCCCGTCGATGGGGATGAAAGAAAGTACACCACACACGCGTTGTGGGCTTGACTATACGGAGCTTATTGTCAGTCACTTCCAGCCACTCATCCTCCCACTGACGCATGACCCATGAGCTCAACAGCGAGGTGAGTGCGTGCAAGGGGATAGCACACTGAGATACTTGTGGGGCGAGACACGCCTCCTTGGCTGCGAGATCTGCCCTTTCATTCCCAGCAATGCCGGCATGCCCCGGAACCCAGCAGAAAGCTACAACCTTCTCCAGTCGCTGTAGTCGGAGGAGGGCATCCTTGATGGTCTGGACAATTTTGTCTGCCGGATACAAACGTTGCAATGAGTGAAGGGCACTGAGTGAATCGGAACAGACAAGAAATTTAGGAGAGGAAGAATGTTTCATGTGCTCCAGTGCCCGCAAGATCGCAGACAATTCTGCATCAAAGACAGTAAAAGTCTGAGGCTGTCGGACCTTGAGGACACGATCCGGGAAAACAACTGAGCAACCAACAGAATCCCCTTGTTTCGACCCATCCGTAAAAACAGCTACATAGTCGTGGTGCTCAGATAAAATGGCAGAAAATGCTGCATTAAAAACGGTGGCAGGAGTGCAATCTCTCTTGTACTGCAATAAATCTAAAATCACTCCGGGCCTCTTCAGTAACCAGGGTGGCAGGCGGTTAAAACCTTGGATTTGGGGTTGTACAGACTCCACACCGAGGGACTCTAGTACACGTTGCACACGCATCCCAAACGGCAACGTAGCCCAGGGGTGGCGGGAAAAAAGGCGGTCCAGAGGTGGATGGGCAACAAGACGGTGGGCAGGCGAGCTGGGAGCTGCAAGAAACTTACAAGCCTGGCGCACCAGCAGGAGCTGCCGCCGGATGGTAAGTGGCGGTTCGCCAGACTCAGCACAGAGGCTGGGTACGGGACTGGTCCGATAAGCACCCGTGGCTAGTCGAATCCCAGCATGGTGAACAGCAACAAGGATCCGCAAATAAGATGGCCTCGCTGACCCATATACTGTGCACCCACAGTCCAGCCGTGAACGCATAAAAGCTCCATAAAACTGAAGGAGACGCGCCCTGTCCGCGCCCCAAGACCTGTGGCTGAGGCACTTGAGGATGTTCAGTGCCTTCAGCGTTCTGGCTTTCAAGTCACGTAGGTGTGGCAGCCATGACAACCTGGAGTCAAAAATTAGGCCCAGAAACCGCACTGTGTCTCTAAAATGTAGGACAGTATCCCCCATATGCAAGGCAGGCAAAGTAAAAAGACGACGAGAACGATTAAAATGAACACAAACACACTTATCGGCAGAAAACCGAAAACCCGTCTTTGCAGACCACTCCTCTAACCGCCGCACTGTTAGCTGCAACTGACGGCTCACGGTTGCAACACTGGAGGAGGAACAGAAAACAGCAAAGTCGTCCACAAATAAGGAGCACTCTACTGGACTCCTCACTGTACACGTTATACTGTTGATGGCTATGGCAAAGAGGGTAACGCTTAAAACACTGCCCTCCGGGACACCGTTCCCTTGCTCAAAGCGATCAGACAGTGTGTTACCAACTCGGGTCCGAAAAAACCGCTGAGACCGGAAAGACCGAATGAAAATGGGGAGGCGGCCACGAAAGCCCCATTGATGCAGTTGTGCAAGAATATAGTGTCTCTAAGTAGTATCATATGCCTTACTGATATCAAAGAAGATACCGATACAGTGATGCTGACGGAGAAAAGCCTGCTGAATAGCCGCCTCTAGGAGGGTCAGGTTGTCGACCGTGGACCGAAATTTTCGGAATCCACACTGAAAGCGGCTAAGGAGCTGTCTGGTCTCTAACAGCCAGACCAGACGCCGGTTAACCATCCGTTCCAGGGTCTTTCCGACACAGCTTGTCAAGGCGATACTACGATAACTACCGGGACATGTGCGGTCCTTTCCTGGTTTGAGGAGAGGGATGAGGATTGTCTCCCTCCACGAGGTGGGGAACACTCCTGTCTGCCATATGAGATTAAAACATTCGAGGAGGATTTCCTTTGACGCCGCTGGCAGATGTCGAAGCATGGAGTACCGGATGCGATCGTAACCTGGTGCAGTGTCAGAAGTCTCAGTAAATGCCGATTCAAGTTCCCACATGGAGAAAGGGGAATTGTAGGCCTCATAACTGTTCGACCGAAAGTCCAAGGTCGCTCTTTCGACAGTCGCACGGTAGCGTCGAAACGCTGGATCCTGATTTGCAGTGGCAGTACTTTGTGCAAAATGCTCTGCCAGCGACTGAGCAATGGCTCTGGGTGTCGTTTGGAGGCATCCCTGTTTCAGGACAGCAGCTATTGGTAAACGGCTATGTTTACCGGAAATCCTCCGGATGGCTTCCCATACTCTTGTGGAACAAGTGGAACGGCTGATGGAGTCCAGGAACTCCTGCCATGACCTTTTCTCGCTCTCTTTAACGACACGGCGTGCCCTGGCTCTCGCGATTCGAAAGGCGGTAAGATTGACCGCTGTTGGGCGGCATTTAAATCGGCGAAGAGCCGCACGCCTGTCCCGGATGGCTGAACGGCACTCTTCTGTCCACCAAGGCACAAGGTGCCGCTTAAGAGTGCCAGAAGACTGTGGTATGGACAGGTCAGCAGCATGATGGACCACAAGCGTGATGTGATCCACCCATTCCTGTACGTTATTGTGGCGGTCAAAGACAGCCAACCGAGTGAACAGTTGCCAGTTAGCCCTGCCAATCATCCACGATGGTGGCCGCTGCTCCTGCAATACACCATCCAGGAGATGAATGCGGATAGGGAAGTGATCGCTGGAATGAAGGTCGTCAATGACCTCCCAGTAAACAGAGTCGGTGAGGGTTGGAGAGCAGAAAGATAGGTCAATGGCTGAGAATGACCCTTTAGCAGTAGTACCTGTGTTGAGGATGCACAACACTTGAGATGTTAGGAGGCTCTCCAAAATTTGACCTCGAGCGCAAAGAGAAGTGGAGCCCCACAGGACATGATGGGCATTGAAGTCTCCCAGGAGGAGAAATTGGCGGGGGACTTAGTCGATAAGATCTGTGAGAGCTTCTAAGGTCATTGCATCCAGAGGGGGTAAATAAAGGGAGCAAACGGTTAGCCTCCGAGGTGAATGAATTTCAACTGCAACTGCTTGCAGGTCAGTATCCAGGGGGAGAGCAGAGGAGTGGTGGTCATTATTGACAAACACAGCGACTCCGCCTTTGGCCCTTTCTCCAGTCAGGTCATCTTTGCGATATGACGTATAGCCTCTTAGTACAGGAGCATCAGATGTTTTTAAATGCGTTTCCTGTAAACACAAGCACAGGGGGCGTTGCCGTGCTAGGAGGTTCAGTTCCTCCACATGTGCCCGGAATCCGTTCATGTTCCACTGTATAATGGGAGCCATCTATCAGGGTGGGAGTACCTTCATCCTCACTTTCTATCGGGGAGGAGAGCCCACAACAGGTGGAGGCTCAGTTTTGGGGCGAGATGATTGCCCCAGTCTGACATCAACCTCCATTGCCTCAGAAGAGGACTCGAGAGAGACGTCAGAGAGAATGACATCCACATCAGGAGACTGTATAACTGCAGTCTCCTTTAGTGGGCGAGTCTTCACCTTTGTCTTTGGCTTCGATGTTCTGGCCTGAGGTGGCATTGGAGCCAAAACCTCAGAAGCAGTAGGGGGTGTAGCAGCGCTGGGCAGTGCACAAGACTGGACCCGGGAAGGGGCAGGAAGTTCCATGATGTCAGCTACCACGGCCTGGTCAGAAGGCCGGGGGGGGGGGGGGGAGCAGCAGGCTTCACAGGAACGGCAGCAGCACACGTACATTGACAAGCGCAGGTGCTAGTGCTGACAGTAGCAACCTCCGTTTGTGTAGCGGCATCGGTTTTCAAGACTGGTTGTTTGAGAACGGAAGAAAAGGAAGCAGCGAACGTGGGCGGCTGCATGGACTTGTAAATTTTCTTCGCCTCACCATACGGGATGCGTTTTGTAGTTTTTAGTTCCTGGATCTTCCGTTCCTCAAGGAAAACTCTGCATTCCCTACTCCACACAGGGTGATCCCCAGAGCAGTTGACACACCTGGGAGGAGAGGAGCAACCAACTCCCTCATGGGCGGCTTTACCACAATTCCCGCAAGTGGCTTCCCCTTTACAGCCGAGAGTAGTGTGTCCAAAGTGTTGGCATATAAAACACCGCATGGGGTTGGGGTAATAAGGCCGTACACTGAGACGTAGGAAACCTGCCTTCACATGCTCTGGCAATTTGCTGCTGTTAAATGTAAGGATAAATGAGTCAGTCTTTATGAGAGCACCATCCACCCGTTTCATAATGTGTTTCACGTCGACAATTCCTTCCCGGGACCATTCAGCCTTCAGTTCGCCTTGGGGAATGTCAACGAGATCTCTGCAAGTCACAACACCCTTGCTATAGTTCAAGGTGTTGTGAAATTCAGTCTCTATCGCAAACTCCCCAAGAAATTGTGCCTTCTGAAGGTTCTGGACTTGCTGGAAGCTAGATGTTTCAACCAACAAGGTGCCATTTCGCAAGCGCTTTACAGATTTTAATGTGCCAGCCCTTCTAAGCCCTTCTGTATATAAAATGGCGAAACTTTTTCAAAACTCCCATCTTTTCTTTTAATTATGAAAAACACATTCTGCGAAGCAGCATGCGTTCTGTTACTACTACCTGAATCAGGAGGACTGGCTAAACGAGCCCTCTTGTTGGATTGGGTGTTAGAACCCACCAGCGGTCCACCCTTTCCGCTGGCAGGAGAAGAATAAAAGTTCGAGGGTTCCATCTCGGTCCCACGAGCAGCTAGGGAACTAGAAGTCCACCTAGACAGAGCCCCGCGTGCCTAGGTAAGCTTTATACAATTGGGGTGCGGCAGGTGCCCCAGAGGTTGCCCGCTTGCGACTGTTCCACCCCAACAGCCATGCATCTTATAGGCGCGCAGCACACCGTAAGATTGAGGGGTTTTTATAGAGGTTTACCTTCCTCGTAATCCAGGCGGTCAAGCCAAGATTACCATTCCCCGCAGCACACAACATTCCACCGCCGCGCCATGCGGTGGTCGCTGAAGCATGTCCGGGGGTTACAGTGACAGGAGACTAGCGGCGCTGACCAGTCCCCAGCTCAGGACCCCGGGTCGCCAAGCCCGTACTCAGCAAATGAATGCTGAGCCCCTGGGGGGCTTACAAAATGTCCCGTGAACATGTGTCCGAAAGTGCTTCGTTGTCACAGTAGCTGGCGCTGCGTACGAAAGTTCCTTTGACCATGTGCCGTGTGTTTCTTGTGTGTTACAGGCTGTGTGATTGACGTAGCTTACTGTCAGCAGCAGAATAGTCCTGTATTCATGTCGGGTACAAGCCGATATGGTGTTTGTGTACGGACAAGCAGATGGAAACGGTCGAGAGGCAGCACGGCAATACCAAAACAGGTACTCTCACAGACATCAACCGCATCACACAACATCTCAAGCCGTTTTTGGGCATTTTGTGTGATCACGGCTCTCTTGGGATAGACGAATGTGCGAGGAGGCGGCGAACAGTGAGTACATCAAACGTGGAACACCAGGTTTAGCCTCTCGACCGTTTCCATCTGCTTGGCCGTACACAAACACCACATCGGCTTGTTCCCGACATGAATACCAGTCGACCGCAACAGTGTCACCTGGTGGTCGAAGATGGGGGTCGTTACGTTTGCATCATTTCTATGTTGCCAGCTGATGGTGAACGTGAACACTTGTAATCGCCATAAAGCACTTATGTTTATATTCATGCATAGAAATTTTAAATCTGACATGCCGATTAGTAACGATCTTCATGATAGCGGGTAGTTTATATGCAGTGTGAAATGACTTGCAACACTGACGGGCAATATGTTGTAACATTTTAAAGCGTAAGTTATATTATAATTCCATAGGCTGTGTTACAAAACAATTCATCGAATTACGATTGTAATACACTTTCCTTATCAATTTCTGTTCATTCTCTTGCAGATTTGATGATGACACTGTAGCTCTAATGTAACCGGTCATCCAGTAAAATGCTTTTAACAATCTTGGCTACTGAACTTTCTTCAATTACCATACACTGCAGATCGTACTGATAATTTCAGAAACATATAGGAAGCTGAAAACCCTTTAATACATGGCCCGTACAACACTGACACACAGTTAACTTCTTAGGTCGTACGTGATGAGAAATGCATATAGTCTATATCCTTCCCTGTGTGCTCTCTCCCGCGGGCTCAGAGAACTGTCTTGCTGATACTTAGCTAATTATGTGAATAGTGTTTGTTGACATCACGATGGCACTTCTAGAAGAATTTCTAATGCGCTGCTCTCGTCAGTTATAATTTAATTATCTGTGGAGCCCTTTCGCTTTTGATCAACTACTTATTTCATTGTAGGTTTTTCATGAACTTCAGAGCTAGCATTCTAATTCTGGTAAATTTATTTCCCGTACTTTTTATATACGTTTCAATTTTAACATCCTTTAACTATGTTTCATACACTCCTGGAAATGGAAAAAAGAACACATTGACACCGGTGTGTCAGACCCACCATACTTGCTCCGGACACTGCGAAAGGGCTGTACAAGCAATGATCACACGCACGGCACAGCGGACACACCAGGAACCGCGGTGTTGACCGTCGAATGGCGCTAGCTGCGCAGCATTTGTGCACCGCCGCCGTCAGTGTCAGCCAGTTTGCCGTGGCATACGGAGCTCCATCGCAGTCTATAACACTGGTAGCATGCCGCGACAGCGTGGACGTGAACCGTATGTGCAGTTGACGGACTTTGAGCGAGGGCGTATAGTGGGCATGCGGGAGGCCGGGTGGACGTACCGCCGAATTGCTCAACACGTGGGGGCGTGAGGTCTCCACAGTACATCGATGTTGTCGCCAGTGGTCGGCGGAAGGTGCACGTGCCCGTCGACCTGGGACCGGACCGCAGCGACGCACGGATGCACGCCAAGACCGTAGGATCCTACGCAGTGCCGTAGGGGACCGCACCGCCACTTCCCAGCAAATTAGGGACACTGTTGCTCCTGGGGTATCGGCGAGGACCATTCGCAACCGTCTCCATGAAGCTGGGCTACGGTCCCGCACACCGTTAGGCCGTCTTCCGCTCACGCCCCAACATCGTGCAGCCCGCCTCCAGTGGTGTCGCGACAGGCGTGAATGAAGGGACGAATGGAGACGTGTCGTCTTCAGCGATGAGAGTCGCTTCTGCCTTGGTGCCAATGATGGTCGTATGCGTGTTTGGCGCCGTGCAGGTGAGCGCCACAATCAGGACTGCATACGACCGAGGCACACAGGGCCAACACCCGGCATCATGGTGTGGGGAGCGATCTCCTACACTGGCCGTACACCACTGGTGATCGTCGAGGGGACACTGAATAGTGCACGGTACATCCAAACCGTCATCGAACCCATCGTTCTACCATTCCTAGACCGGCTAGGGAACTTGCTGTTCCAACAGGACAATGCACGTCCGCATGTATCCCGTGCCACCCAACGTGCTCTAGAAGGTGTAAGTTAACTACCCTGGCCAGCAAGATCTCCGGATCTGTCCCCCATTGAGCATGTTTGGGACTGGATGAAGCGTCGTCTCACGCGGTCTGCACGTCCAGCACGAACGCTGGTCCAACTGAGGCGCCAGGTGGAAATGGCATGGCAAGCCGTTCCACAGGACTACATCCAGCATCTCTACGATCGTCTCCATGGGAGAATAGCAGCCTGAATTGCTGCGACAGGTGGATATACACTGTACTAGTGCCGACATTGTGCATGCCCTGTTGCCTGTGTGTATGTGCCTGTGGTTCTGTCAGTGTGATCATGTGATGTATCTGACCCCAGGAATGTGTCAATAAAGTTTCCCCTCCTGGGACAATGAATTCACGGTGTTCTTATTTCAATTTCCAGGAGTGTATATTATTACTTGCTAAAATCGTTTATTGTTCTTCTAATAATTTTCGTACGTGCAGCCGGTACTCGTCGACGCTCTGCCACGATGTTTCGGCCCAGAGACGTCTGGCCATCTGCAGGTGAGTATACAACTATTGAGAAGCCCAGGTGCACCCACAGAATTTATGGCGTATCTCGCACACGAGAAATGTGCTGGCGTCTTTCGGAGCAAGCATCGGATGATGACATGAGCGGAACAGCCGAGTTGTGTGTGCGGCCCTCGGTAGTGGAATTGAGAGATTAATCATCAGCATCGATTGACACTGTAAATTCCGCTGTGACTGGATTATTTTAATTATAGGATTCTAATTTTTATCCAGTTGAAAGCAGTTGTCGCGATTTATATCATTATCGGCAAGACGAATTTCCACCTGTTCTTTGAATACTGAATCCCAGAAACTGGTAACTGGAGCTAAAATTTTTGTTCTGTTGCGTTCCATTGAGTGTGCCATGGAAATACAGTGTTCTGCTACTGCTGATTTTAACGGATGCCGAAGACGGGTGTATCCTTATTATTCTGTACAACGCTCCTGGACAGTTCGTGTCGCCTGGCCTATATATGCAACACCACACACGGAATTTTGTAAGCGCCCTCTTTTTACAGTTGCAAGTCGTCTTTAACGAATCCAGTCAAAGCCAAGCTATTCGCTGATGGACGCAAGATAACTTCTATTTTATTTTTCTTAAGCGATTTGCCTATTTTAGAAGATACATTCCGGCATATGGAAGGCACGCAGTTGATTTATTGTCGTCCTCAGGGTCATCAGTGTGTTGCTTCCTGTTGTTATAGCTGTGCATGGACTTCCTTATTTGGCGTGAAGTGTAGCCATTATCTTTAAAAACCTTCACCATTTGTAGTAATTCTGCGTGGAGGTTTTCAGCGTCCGATGCATGCGCCGAAAGACGCCATCACATTTCACACGCACGAGATTCGACATAAATACCTTGAAAGCGCCTGGGCTCTTAAGTAGTTGTCTACTCACCTGAAGATTTGCGGACATCTCGGGGCCGAAGTATCGTGGCAGAGTGTCGATGGGATCCGACTGCACATCCGAACATTATTAGAAGAAGTAATACGCCGGGAAAATTTCAGGAGTCACATTGTTTATTGTTATTCACATTAAACTTTGCATGTTTCAGATGCACAGGGAAAAGTAAATGACGGCATTAAATGTTGAGGGTTTTAAGCGGAAGAAAGTGAGGGTAGGATTCCATGACCGGGGACGTAATTCGTCGGCATTACAGAGCGTCGAAGTTGCAGAAGACAAGGCCTGGAGCTACGAACTCCTGCGGCAGTAAACGGCGAGTTTTTACGCTGTTGGTCTGCAAACGGAAGTTCTCGCTTTCCTTAACAGCTTCTACTGTGTCCTTCATAGTTGTGGTGTTTAGTAATCGTTTTACTGTTTGTGAAATTCTCGTTACAGTTTTGTATCCTTACTACGCCTAAGTGCCGAGCAGGCCATTTCTCCTACATTTCGGCCGGAAAGGGTGTACCATCGTGTGACTTTCCCATTTATATCTGTGCTCCCAGAACTTTAGCTCCATCCGGATACTATATCTTGCTTTCTTCAAGATACCTTCGACCTCATTTTTCTGAGGATTTTGTATACTTTGTTCCTTCTTCAGCGTTCTACAATCTCTCTGTATATGCAAATGCTAAGAATGTACGATTCGCGTTCCGCTGAATCAATGGTGACCTTCTTCTTTCTCTTCGTGTGTATATTCCGCTTCTCTTTTACTATACCATCTACAACTTACTTTACTAATGATAACCTCAGATTATTTTCGGGTTCATCTGTTTCTTTCTTTTTCGGTGTATCATATCTTCATCTATTTGTTACTCTGAAAATCACAGTTAAGTGCCTGACAGAGGGTTCATCGAACCACCTCCACAATTCTCTATTATTCCGATCTCGTATAGCACCCGGAAAGAACGAACACCAATATCTTTCCGTACGTGCTCTGATTTCCCGTATTTTATAGTGGTGATCATTTCTCCCTATGTAGGTCGGTGTCAACAAAATATTTTTGCATTCGGAGGGTAAAGTTGGTTTTTGGAATTTCGTGAGAAGATACCAACGCAGCGAAAAACGCCTTTGTTTTAATGATGTCCAGCCCAAATCCTGTGTTATTTCTGTGATATTCTCTCCAAAATTTCGCGATAATACAACCCGTGCTGCCCTTCTTTGAACTTTTTCTGATGTACTCCGTCAGTCCTATCTGGTAAGGAGACCACACCGCGCAGCAGTATTCTGAATGAGGACGGACAAGCGTAGTGTAGGCAGTCTCCTTAGTAGATCTGTTACATTTTCTAAGTGTCTGCCAATAAAATTTAGTCTTTGGTTAACTTTCCCCATAACATTTTCTATGTGTTCCATCCAATTTAAGTTGTTCGTAATTGTAGTACCTAGGTATTTAGTTGAATTTACCGCTTTTAGATTAGACTGATTTATCGTGTGGCCGAAGTTTAACGAATTCCTTATAGAAAAATGGTTCAAATGGCTCTGAGCATTATGGTACGTAACATCTGAGGTCATCAGTACTCTAGAACTTAGAACTACTTAAACCTAACTAACCTAAGGGCGTCACACACATCCATGCCCGAGGCAACATTCGAACCTGCGACCGTAGCGGTCGCGTGAATCCAGATTAATGTGCCTAGAACGGCTCGGCCACAGTGGCCGGTTTCCATTTATCACTCATGTGGATGACCTCACACTTTTCGTTATTTAGGGCCAACTGCGCATTTTCACCTCATTCAGATATCTTTTCTAAATCGTTTTGCAATTTGTTTTGATCTTCTGATGACTTTATTAGCCGATAAACGACAGCGTCATCTGCAAACAACCTAGACCGGCTGCTCAGATTGTCTCCCAAATCGTTTATATAAGTAAGGAACTACAAAGGGTCTATAAACTATCTTGGGGAACGCCAGAAATCGCTAATGTTTTACTCGATGACTTTCCGTCAATTACTACGAACTGTGACCTCTCTGTCAGCAGCCGGCGGAGTGGCCGTGCGGTTCTAGGCGCTACAGTCTGTAACCGAGCGACCGCTGTGATCGCAGTTTCGAATCCTGCCTCGGTCATGGATGTGTGTGATGTCCTTAGGTTAGTTAGGTTTAATTAGTTCTAAGTTCTAGGCGACTGATGACCTCAGAAGTTAAGTCGCAAAGTGCTCAGAGCCATTTGAACCATTTTTTCTCTGTCAGGAAACCGCTAATCCAGTTACGTAACTGAGACGATATTCCATAGGCACGCAATGCCACTAAAACCACTGCTTGAGTGTACCATATCCTCAATTGTTTCTTCTTTTTTTTTAATTATTTATGTTCTTCATTCCATTGTTTCTTAGAAATTAATAATGTTCTCACTTTAGCCCATCTGTTTCTTTGTTTAAGTTTTGGAGTTTCTCCATCTCCTGTGCATTTCTCTGTGCAACTGGAGCAAATGGGCAAGTAGCTCACATGCACCCACCGTATTTTTTGTCTTTTCAGTCATTTTATGTATTTAATTTTTAATCTTCTTGGCGTAAATGTCTGTGTTACGGGGAATTGTCCGTCCTCAGTATAAGTGAGTGCTTTGAACTTTCAGCCGACCGCTGTGGCCGAGCGGTTCTAGGCTCTTCAGTCCGGAACCGCGCTGCTGCTACGGTCGCATGTTCGAATCCTACCTCGGGCATGGATGTGTGTGATGTCCTTAGGTTAGTTAGGTTTAAGTAGTTCTAAGTTCTAAGGGACTGATGACCTCAGAAGTTAAGTCCCATAGTGCTCAGAGCCATTTCAACCATTTGACTTCCTGACACTTAAATCTACACTCGATGTTAACAAATTTACCTTCTTCAGAAACGCCTTCCTTACCATTGCTACTCTAGATTTTACATCCTCTCTACTTCGACAATCATCAGTTACTTTGCTCCGCAAATAGCAGAACTCCTTTACTACTTTAAGTGCCTCATTTCCTAATGTAATTCCCTCAGCATCACCCGACTTAATTCGAATACATTCCATGATCCTGCTGTTACGTCGCAGTAACTCTTAAATGCCACTGGTTGAATTATTGAACCTCACATGTACGGAACTGAAAACACACACATAAGAAACATCAGTCATATAGTGAGGCTAACATACACGGCAGTAAAGATCTCTGAAAAATTCTTCATTTTTAGAACAGTTTGGTGTGACAAAGGGTTGAGGAATGTGACGTCGGTGGCTAAGTATTCTACCTATATATTTTACCTTGGCATCAAAATTGATTTTATCTCGTAGTTGATTCGAAAGAGGAATGGATGTGCCACTGATACGTTGTGCTAACTAGCCACAAAGCATTTGGAGGCATGGCAGCAGCTGGCCTAGCCCTACGACAAATGAAGAATGCTCAAATAAAATGCCAACAACACTTTTGATTACAGATTCAAAATTCCGCTTTGTCTGCAAATTACGAACCGTTGATATAGGTTCACGGACGAATGGGCCCAGTTGTTGCTATAAAGCAGATTTCGTATTTATGCTTTACATTCTGAACTATTATTGTTAGCTAAAGGTTTTGTTTTGCATCTGTCAGTCCACAATACTCAGTATTTACTTTTATTAGTGTCATTTAGACTCTATACATTGAAGGTAGCAGTTTTTATAGTTTTATTAAGTCATTTCTGCGTGGACGTAAACATTTGTTTACATTATAAATACGGGGGATAATGAGTAGATGTAGCTTACCGTAGGTTACTGTATAATTCTTTAATAATATTCACTAGTTAGCCCATAGAAGTTTACTGTAGGTCACTTTTTTGTTTAGTATTCACTAGATAGTCCCTAGTAGGAAAATAAGCACCAGATCTAGCTTCTACCACACATTTTTATTGTTTTTCGTTGTTGAGTGTCCTTTCTGCCAACTAGAGCGTAGCTGTTTATCTCGTGTGGCAGTAGGTTTCCTTAAGTTTCCTGTAGTTATCACACATTAGCTAGATGGGTAGTGACTGTGTATTTTGTGTGCGGCTGCAGGAGGAGTTGGCCAAAGTCCAAACGTAGCTGGAAGCCTCGTTGGCCACAGTCAGCAGGCTCCAGAGTGCCACCTTGAGGTGCGGTGGAGGTTCGTTGCCTGGTGCAGCCTCCGCTGTACTAGATGTGCTGGGGGGGGGGGGGGGGGGGGGTGTCACAGCTCTCTGTCACTGAGCCGACCTCAGGTGCGACTGAGACGGCCGGCCCACTATCTCCTCAGTGCGGATGGCGGAATGTTCAAATGTGTGAAGGGACTTAACTGCTAAGGTCATCAGTCCCTAAGCTCATACACTACTAAACCTAAATTATCCTAAGGACAAATACACGCACACACACCCATGCCCGCGGGAAGACTCGAACCTCCGCCGGGACCAACCGCACAATCCATGACTGCAGCGCCTGAGACCGCTCGGCTAATCCCGCGCTGCTGGCGGACTCTGTCGAAGTCTCGAGCCTCAAGGCGAAGGCTGCATGGGGGACGCAGGTTCCTGCCAAATCCCATGCACTTTGCTAATAGATTCAGTGTGCTATCTAACGCTGCGGCGGGGGTGGGGGGGGTGGGGAGGGGGAAGATGAGCCAGATCAGAATGCACCTTCTGCCAGGATAGTGGCCGATCCTTCAGCAAGGTCCGGACAGGCACATAGGGATAGGGGTTTGTTAGTTATTTGGAGCTCCAACGTTAGGTGGATCATGGAGCCCCTGAGGAACATATCGGCTAGGGCGGGGAAGAAGTCCAACGTTCACTCAGTGTGCCTGCGGGGGAGAGGGGGGAGGCCTTGTCCAAGATGTGGCTCTCTGGTGGCTATCGACCGTGCGGGGTGTAGCCAGCTGTAGATTATTCCACAAGACAGCATCAACGATGCCAGTCGTCGGGGTTCCGAGGAAATCCTTGGATCCTTTCGATGGCTAGCTAATTTCGCGAAGGCGGCCTACATGTCTCGAGGAGTAGAAGCCAAGCTAACGATTTGCCGCATCGTACCCAGGGCGGACCGGAGTCCTCTGGTTTGGAGTCGGATGGAGAATCTAAACCAGAGGCTACGTCGACTGTGTGACGAAAATGGTTGTAGATTCCTCGACCTGCGCTATAGGATAGGTTGTAGGACGTCCCTCGATAGATCAGGGGTTCACTACTCACAGGAAGCAGCTGCATGGATAACACAGTACTTGTGGCGTAAACATGTTTTTTTTTTTTTTAAGATTAGATTCCTCCCCACGGGAAACAAACCGTTGGCTTGAAAAATTACCAGTTCATGACACTGATATGGGTGTACCAATTGTAAAAAAATGCTAGTTCGCCTAAACAGATCGTTCTAAAGAATTTAACTATGCTAAATCTCATGTTAGTAAGTTGTCGAAGTGTCTGTAGATAGATCCCCGAGCTACTCTCCGAAATAAACAGTAGTAATGTCAGTATTGTATTAGGTACCGAAAGCTGGTTGAAAACAGACATAAATAGCAGTGAAATTTTTAACTCGGATTGGACAATGTTTAGGAAGGATAGGACTGATACTATGGGAGGTGGTGTGTTCATTGCAGTTAGAAGCTGTTTAAACGCAGTTGAGATCGATACTGGGTCTGACTGTGAAATAGTCTGGATAAAGCTGTCAACCAGACAAGGAGTGACTGTTGTATTAGGATGTTTTTATAGACCACCAGCATCTGCAACAAACGTTGCAGGACGTTTCAGGGAAAGTCTTGAGTAAATAGGAAATAAAAATCCAAATTATCAATTATTTATAGGTGGAGACTTTAATCTGACGACCATTGACTGGGAAAATCACAATTTTATCACGGCAGACAGAAGCAAAGACTCGTATGAAGTTGTTCTAGAAGCGCTCTCAACATACAACCTTGAGCAATTGGTTAGAAAACCAACTCGAGATGGTAACATAGTAGATATCTTGACGACAAACAGACCTGATCTTTATGAGGAAGTTAATCTAGAAGAGGGTATTAGCGACCACAATGTCGTTGTGGCTTCTATGTCACTGGAAGTTACAAGAAAACCAAAGAAACAGCGTAGAGTTTTCTTGTTTGTAAAAGCAAATAATAGTGTCATTAATTAATATCTTCATAGTCAGCTTCAAGCATTCACCGTGGGACACAAAGATATTGAGCATCTTTGGTCAGAATTTAAAGGTATTGTCCACCACCTGACAGAGAAATATGTACCTAGCAAAAATATTGGGGACGGAAAGGACCCACATTGGTCCAACAAACAGATTAGGAAGTTGCTGAGAAAGCAGAGAATTTTGCACAGACGTTTTAAACGTAGTCACTGCCCCGCTGACAAACAGAAATTATGCTGTCAAAAGGTCAATGAGAGATTGTTTTAACGAATTTGAAAGCAATATTTTTTCTACAGATTCTAAAAATAACGACAAAAAATTTGGGTCATAAGTAAGATCTATGAATGCTACCCCATAATTCAATACCTTCTCCTGATGACAGTATGGGTAATGTAACGGATGATGATAAACAGAAGGCTGAAATTCTAAACGTAGCTTTTAAAAACTCGTTTACGATAGTGGATTACAGCACCATTCCCCCTTTCAATTACCGAACAAACGCAAGGATGGCTGACATAGTGTTTTGTTTATCTGGGATTGTAAAACAGTTAAGATCCTTAGACGCCAGGGAGGCATCTGGCCCAGACGGTATCCACGTAAGATTTTATGTTGACTGTGCTACAAATATAGAACCATTCTTATCCATCATCCATCAGAGATCATTGGAACAGCGAAAAATTCCACGGGACTGGAAAAGGCCCAGGTTATAACAATCTATAATCTATAAAAAGGGTAGAAAATCAGATGCACATAAATACCGGCCAATTTCACTGATATCGATTTGTTGTAGAATCATGGAATATATTTTGTGTTCAGACATAATGACCTTTCTAGACTCTGAGAAGCTCATCTGCAGAAACAAGCTTGGTTTTAGGAAACAGAGATCATGCGAGACACAGGTGGCCCTCTTTGTGCATGATATACAACAGGCTCTATATACCGGCTGCGAGGTTGATGCCGTATTACTCGACTTTCGAAAGGCGTTCGACTGAGATCCGCACTGTCGCTTGCTCCAAAAAGTGAGCTCTTACGGTCTATCAGATGATATATGCGGTTGGATAGAAAGTTTTCTAACAGACAAGAAACAGTATGTCGTCCTGAATGGGGAGACTTTAACAGAAACAAGCGTAACTTTAGGTGTGCCCCAGGGCAGCGTAATAGGTCCGCTGCTTTTTGCGATTCAAATAAACGATCTGGTTGATGGCATTGATAGCGGCATTACACTGTGTGCCGATGATGCTGTAGTCTACAGGAAAGTAGTATCACAAGAAGGTTGAGAACAAATCAGTGAGGATTTGCAGAAAATAAATGTGTGGTGTAATGACTGGCAGTTATCTCTCAATATTAGTAAGTGTAACCTACTGCATATAACAAAGCGAAAATCCCCATTAATATACGAGTACAAAATAAATGCCCAGTCTTTGGAAGCGGTAGCATCCGTCAAGTATCTGGGTGTGACTATTCGAAATGATCTCAAATGGAACGATCAGATTTCACAAGTAACGGGTAAGGCGAACTCTGGATTGCGGTTTATTGGTAGAATCCTGAAGCGACGCAGTCCTTCAACAAAGGAAATTGCTTACAATACTTTAGTTCGTCTAGTCTTAGAGTACTGTTCGTCTGTATGGGACGCTCACCATTTGAGTCTGATTCAAGAGATTGAGAAAGTCCAGAGAAGAGCGGCAAGATTCGTGACTGGTACATTTAGACATCGCGAGAGCGTTATAAATCTCATAGAAATTTTGAAGTGGGACACAGTTGCGGACAAACGACGCGCTAAACGGAAGGGGCTGCTCACTACATTCCAAAATCCGATCTTCGTCGAGGATGTAGAGTATATATTATTACCACCAACTTTCAAATCGCACAATAATCACCATTCAATGATAAGGGAAATTAGAACTCGTACTGAGTCGTTCAGACAGTAGTTTTCCCTCGTGCGATCCGCGAGTGGAACAGAGGGGGGGAAATATGATTTTGGCGCGAATTGTGCCCTCCGCCACACACAGCTTGGTAGCTAGCGGAATATACATGTAGATGTAGTTTAAAAGTGAATTTAATTAAATGCCGACAAAACTATAAATTTCCCCGGCAATAGGGGGCTAACCAATGGACTCCCAGCTCGCTATAGATTGTGATTTCCTGATGCCTTATTTAATTAATATATAATTTGTATAAAAGTGCGTAATCCTGGAAGGCCAAAGTAGCCGTTAGTTTGAATTTCATTCCTCCTTCACCAGCGGTGGAAGGACTCACTCCTCCCACCGTTTTCGTAGACCTTGTATTGCAGGTCTCCCAACCCGTAGGCCACACGTGCTGCCTCCACGGGGTAGAAGAAATTTGCTAGTGGTGTACCCGTTACGTTGGTTAAGGGACTCCACTTCTTGCCTGTGGAGGTATATAGTGTCGTTGGCTCCTCTAAACAAAATTGACGAGAGACACCATGGACGCACCAGCTAAAATCAGTTCTTAGTTGGAGAATGTTGGTGACCATCATCAGCTAGTGAGCTGCCACCATTACGTACGGGCGTGTGTGCTTCATCCATCGGTAGCGGCCACTGATCGCACGACTCGCTTCAGAACTGTCAGTAACCGGTTTCCGCGTGGTAATCGGTACTAATTCCGACGCAAAGCAATAGCTCGTATACCAGTCGGAAAGTACGGAAATAGCAGTCTGAATCGTCTCTGACTGGGCTCGTCTCCTCAGTTCTCATGACTATTAGTATTTAAAATACCTATCGTGGCAGCCTCTCTTAATTAGACCATCCATCACAAAGTCCGTAATTTCTTTTCTGTTTAATTGTTCTTCTTTCTTGATCTGCAGCAAGACTGGTTCTCGCCAGTTTCTCAGCTTAATTTGTATGCAGTAACCCCTATTCACTTGTCAAAGGCTACCTCTCATTTAATGTGTTCTCCTGGGACAATGTCTGCAACGTCTTACTCGATCTGTTTCTTTTTCCTTGGACTGTGGCCTCCCCCTGCTGTCTGTTTTTATATCGTCAGTTTGAATAATGATATCGCAGCTAGATGTGACGCAGCCTGATACCGGCCGCTGTCAGGATGACAGTAGAACCTACGCGAGATTTAACATTGCCAACTCATTAGGAGTAGAAAGCAAACTGACAGTCAACTTAATCATTGCTATCATACTTAATCTCATCATCTCATGCCATCTCAAGAAGCACCAGCCATAAGGAAATTCAATCCACTCAGTTTTTAGAGAGTCGTGGAATCATGTACCCTGAAGAGTCAAAGAAACTGCTATCCCTGCCTAATATCGTGTAGGGCCCCAGCGAGCACGCAGAAGTGCCGCACCACGACGTGGCATGGATTCGACTAATGTCTGAAGTAGTGCGAAGGGGAATTAACATAATGAATCCTACAAGGCTGTTCACAAATCCGTATGAGTTTGAGGGAGCGGAGGTCTCTTCTAAACAGCACGATATGCTCAATACTGTTCATGTCTGGGAAGTCTGGTGGCCAGCGGAAGTGTTTAAACTCACAAGAGGGTTCCTGGAGCCACTCTGTAGCAATTCTGGACGTGTGGGGTATCGCATTGTCCTGCTGGAATTGCCCAAGTCCGTCGGAATGCTCAATGGACATGAATGGATGCAGGTGATAACACAGGATGCTTACGTTCGTGTCACCTGCCAGAGTCGTATGTAGGCGTATCAGGGGTCCCATATCACTCCAACTGCACACGCCCCACACCATTACAGAACCCACCAGTCTGAACAGTCCCCTGCTGATATGCAGGGTCCATGGATTCATGAGGTTGTCTCCATACAAGTACAGGTCCATCCGGTCGATGAAATTTGAGACGAGACTCGTCCGACCAGGCAATATGTTTGCAGTCATCAACAGTCCTATGTCGGTTCTGACGGGCCATACAAGGGATAAAGCTTTGTGTCGCGCAGTCATTAATGGTACACGAGTGGGTCTTCGGCTCCGTAAGCCCATATCGGTGATGATTCGTTGAATGGTTCGCACGCTGACACTTGTTGATAGCCCAGCACTGAAATCTGAAGTAATTTGCGAAAGGGCTGCAATTTTGTCACGTCGAACGATTCTCTTCAGCCGTCATTGGTCCCGTTCTTTCAGGATCTTTTTCCGGCCGCAGTGATGTTGGAGGTCTGATGAATTATCGGATTCGTGATATTCACGGTATACTCGTGAAATGGCCGCATGGGAAAATCCCCACGTCATCGCTACCTCGTAGACGCTGTGTCCCATCGTTCTTGCGCCCACGTTCAAATTCACTTAAGTCTTGATAATCTGCCATTGTAGCAGCAGTAAGCGATCTAACGAGTGCGCCAGACACTTGTTGACTCATATAGGCGTTGCCGACCGCAGCGCCGTATTCTGACCGTTTACGTAACTCTGCACTTGGGTACGCTTGCCTGTTCCATTTCCTCTGGCGCGTCAATGTAGTTCCTATCGACAATTGTCGGAGTCTTGCTCAGTATGGAAACTATGAAAGTCGCCTGGACGCTAGTGGAAATGAACGTTTCTTTGTGAAGTACTTGCAACAATTTTTTAATATTAATTACATGATCAAACAAATACATAAGCCCATTTCTCACCGGTACTATCAGAATATACAGAGATATTATGTTGTACGTAATGTAGGTAAGAGACGGTTCGGTGGCGAATGAAATCGCTAAGTGATATTTCAGATGCTGGCACATTGTCGGAAAAGGTAGAAAGTGACTCGGGCGGCTCCTATTTGTATATCATTTGGCTACGGAGCTCCGGAAAGCAATTCTGTTGACTGAGCGCACTGCAAACATATCGTTAGGGCGGGACGCGCCTCTCGGGTTGGTTGGTCGCCTGCCGCCTGCCGCCTCCTGCGCCGCCTGATTCTTACATATGGAGCCTCCGCATTGGAATGCGGACTGGCGCTGCGTTCCGCGAACCGCTCGCGCGGGCGCTGCAGCGCCGCCACTGGCCGGGGGCATCTGGGATGCCGGGTGTCGGCGCTTTCCGCCTGTTTGACTCGTCCCGTTCGGAAGAGAAGGAGGAGGAAGTTCCAACTTCGACGGGCGTAGCCAGCACGGCCATCGCCAGCAGACAATGTTTGCTCACACGGTTTAAGAGTCCGTATTACACGGCAGAAGAACTAGGGAAACGGTGTCCATACTGTTGGGTTGGCAGAAGAGCCAACACCGTGTTACTAGAGGAGGCCGAAATGCACGCTTTTTAGCTCACGCAGGCTGGCGTGAGGAGGGAAGAACTATACTGACGTGAGGTCTGGAACATGACAAGGAATTAGAATTCAGAAAGCGGACGTAATTAGTTTCATACTTAACTTTAATCCATTAATGATGAACGTCGCTCTTGACGGTACATGAGTCACAATATTATCTGTTCAGGATAGCTGAAGGCTATGCTAAACTATCGTCTCGTCAAATGAGTGCGTATATAGACAGTGAACCATCGCTAGCAAAGTCGGCTGTACAACTGGGGCGAGTGATAGTAAGTCTCTCTAGACCTGCCGTGTGGCGGCGCTCGGTCTGCAATCACTGACGGTGGCGACCCGCGGGTCCGACGTATACTAACGGACCGTGGCCGATTTAAAGGCTACCATCTAGCAAGTGTGGTGTCTGGCGGTGACACCACACATACCTACTGTCTAAAATGGTCAGTTGGCACGCACCGTCTTGGATCCTGTTGGAACCAATTTTTTGGTTTCTTGTCGCTCTCAGAGGACAGACACTTCTTTTCGCGCATACGACATTCAAGTACAAGACGAAATTAATAATTATACTTATTTGGAAATTCATGAATGGTGGGCTCCCTGTGGTTCCCAAGTCGTGCAGCGGCCGTAAACCATAAAATTACCAAATATGTAGCAACCAGTCGCAAAATCATGTTTTATTTATTCACTTTTGCAAATCTATTTCAACTGACTAACAGCCATCAACCGTGCTACAAATACAAGAATAAAAATAATTAATAACAGTGACCAAATGAATAAATGTACATAAAGCAACGTAAACCAATTAAATGTATATAGACGCATTACACCGTTTAAAATCAACATACAAATTTACCTTTCAACCAATATGTACCCTGAGTAATAATAGTGTCTTAAGCAGAGGTCAAACATAAAGTGATACATCGAGAATTGACTATGACAACGAGAATCCATAAGGGGGCGCTGCAAACCAAACCCGCCCTCTATGCGAAAAGATACAGCTAAAACAAAAATGAGAAGAAGAAAGAGGTATGTCATACAAAGTGAGGTAAAATATAATGATATAATGCTAAAATATTTACATGAAATGGATATATTGACAAAGATTTTGTCATCCTCGCTTAGTATGGCATACCCCTTTCTTCTTCTTCTCGTTTTTATTTTAGCTGTACCTTTTCGCATAGATGGCGGGTTTGCTTTGCAGCGCCCCCTTATGGTTTCTCGTTGTCATAGTCAATTCTCGATTTATCACTTTATGTTTGACCTCTACTTAAGACAGTATTACTACTCAGGGCACATATTGGTTGAAAGGTAACTTTGTATGTTCATTTTAAATGGTTTAAAGCGTCTCTATACATTTAATTGGTTTACGTTGGTTTATGTACATTTATTCGTTTGGTCACTGTTATTAATTATTTTTATTCTTGTATTTGTAGCACCATTTATGCCTGTTAATCAGTTGAAATCGATTTGCAAAAGTGAATAAATAAAACATGATTTTGCGACTGGTTGCTACATATTTGGTAATTTTATTTGGAAATCTTTAGCGTGATTACAGTTTTGTGTAAACGAAAGTCCATAAACTTAATGAAATTACCCCAACAGACGGCACTATTCTAAAAGCGAATATAATGAATTTTCTTGACAGAAGGAAGGGATGCTCTCCTTCCTCCTATTATCTCATTTACAAAGTCGTGGAGCATGCTGTTCCTAAAGGGAAAAAATATACCTGAAATACATAAATTTCCTTCAGATTAAAAAGCTTCTGTCCACCATTCAGCAAGCTCTTGCGAAACTCAGGTTGCTCATTTCTCAGACGATATCTTCCGAACCACGGATGAAGAACAACAGGCTGATTCCATGTTCCTAGATTTGTGGAAAGCGTATGACACAGTGCCCCATTGCAGACTTTTAACGAAAATCAGAGTACACGGAATAGGTTCACAGATTTGTGAGTCACTTCTTAAGTAAGAGAACGCAGTAAGTTGTCTTGGATGGCGAGCTTTCATCATTATCAAGGATATAGGCAGGAGTGCCTCAGGGATCTATAATAGGACCGCTCTTGTTCTACACAGGGTGTCCGGAAATTTCCGTTACAAATGTCTAGGATTTATAGATAAGAGTGACTACATAATATTTTCGATCGAAACCCATGTCCGGAAGCGTCCCGTTAAATCATTCACTTTTGCTTAAGGAATTGAATTAGGCATTGCACAGTCCAGTTATTAGCTAACAATTCGAAAGGAAACATAACGAAGCATCGAGTTATCATTTAAGCTCATCCGTCTCTATTAACACTTAACCATTACGTGTTTACATTGTTTCATAACAAGAATCCAGTATACTGTACGCTCAGAACAGTACTGATGCATTGCAACAGCAGCTCGATGTGGCGACCACGAACGTTGTTACAGACGTTGCACCTACGAAACATGTTGTGGAACAGATTCTCTATCTCACCTGGTGTCAGCAGATCTTCCTCTGTTTCTACAGCAGTCTCGTAAATTAAACTTTGCATACGACCTCACAAGAAGCAGTACACTTCATCCTGTCTACCCTGTTGCATACTAGAACAAACAGATTTGAAATTTTTCTTTCGCTCAGCAGATGTGGACACGTTACACATCTCAACTGAAACCGCCATGGAACAGAAACGCTACGTTACCGAACGTGGTTTCCTATTCAAAATGTTATGTACACACTCACCTCTACTAGTCCTAGAAATCTGTATGCACACAAGCGATCTCAGTGATAGGATGAGCAGCAGTCTTGCCACTGTTTGCTGATGACGGTACAGTGTACGGGAAATTGTCGCCGTTGTGCGACTGTAGGAAGATACAGGATGACTTTCATACAATTTCTATTTTGTGTGATGAATTACAGTTTGCTCTAAATTTAGAAAAACGTAAGTTCATGCACATGAGTAGTAATAACACTCCTGTCATTTTCGAAAACATTATTAGTAGCACACTGCTTGCCACAAGCACGTAGATTAAATATCTAGGCGTAACTCTGCAAAGCGACAAGAACTGGAACTACGACGTGAGTTCTGTGGTAGAGAAAGCAAATGCTTGATCTCTGTTTATTGGTAAGACTCTGGGACAGAGTGGCCCGCCTGTAGCATGACTGCATTTAGGAACCTAGTCGGACCCATTCTTGAGTATTGCCTGAGTGTTGGTGATTCCCCTAGTCTCGGGTTAAAGGAAGACGTCGAAGCAATACATAGGCGTGCAGCTAGATTTGTTAATGGTAGATTTGATCAACATGTGCTTTTACGGAGATGTTTTGTGAACTCAGAAGAGTAACCTGGAGAGAAGACGACGTTCTTTTCGCGAAACAATATTAAGAAAATTTAGAGAACGAGCTTCTGAGTCTGATTGCAGAATGAATCTTAGTAACCATGAAGACACGATGAAAGAAATTTAGATCCAGTACTGAGGAATACAGGCAGTCATTTTTCTCTCGCTCAAGAGGACGCCGTAACACATGGCTTACTGAGTGTGTATGTAGTCACAGAAGTAGATGTACTTTATCGTGTGCCTGGAATGTGGCTCAAATGGCTCTGAGCACTATGGGACTTAACATCTGAGGTCATCAGTCTTCTAGAACTTAGAACTACTTAAACCTAACTAACCTAAGGACATCACACGCATCCATGCCCGAAGCACGATTCGAACCTGCGACCGTAGCGGTCGCGCCGTTCCAGACTGAAGCGCCTGGAACCGCTCGGCCACCAACGGTCGGCGTGCCTGGAATACCTACACGTTTCATTTACTGTGGGTAGTCATAAAGTTTCATCTCGAAAAAAATATTGGCATGCAATTAATTGTTTGTTTGTTTGTAGGAATGTGTCTGTAGCCATGTCACACACTGAACTCTCCGTGATGTAGTACTGTATCACGCCGCTAGAGGAACCAAAACAAAAGGGCACTGTCACCTCTACTTTATCAAACATAATAGCTTGGTGTCCTTTGACAACATTATTAATTATGCCCTGCTAAAGTCAGCCGTGTCACACAAATACTTAGGACTAACTAAGTTTGAGACTTGAGGTGCAGTAACCTCTTAGCGAATGGGAGGACGACGACGAAGGGGTGGGAGGGGACTTAAGTTCAATTAGGGCTGGGCTGTATTTATGTAAACATCTACTTCGTTCCAAAGCTAGTTTCGGTTTTTAAGCCATTATCCAGTGTGCTCCCTGCCGCCGTTGGATAAGCAGCTGCAGCAGCAAGTCGTATACTCCTAGCTCACTCATTTGTCACATAGTTTAATTTTTAATTTCTTTGCGTGTTTTTGGTACTTGCATTGTTTAATTCATAAATTTCGGGCGTGTTATAGTATTTGAGAGTTGTAGCATCGCGTTTTAGTACCTGAGTAGTGCAAAATCGCGTAGTCTCATTCCGCCGTCGAGCAGTGTGTCAGCAGTGCGTAAGTAGCAGCATTACTGAATTTACTAGGCAATTTTGTATTTTAATAACCGTTTAAATTTTGTGTCGATTTGTTTGCTCTCTCTGTAGATTAGTTCAGACGTTCTTTGCACAACAGTTTTTAGCATGGATAGGGACTGCAACTGCTGTGTTCGGATGCAGGCTGAGTTGGCATCCCTTCGCCCCCAGCTTCAGGCAGTGTTGGCTTCGGTCACACAGCTTAAGGCTGTTGCCAATGGGCATCACATGGGGGTCCGGATGGGGGTTTGTCGGGAACGGCCAGCTCGTCCCACGCATTGCCCGATCGGACTACGACTGTGGTTGCCCGGGATACTGCCCGCATTGAGGCTGATCCCTCACCTGTGGTAGAGTGGGAGGTCGTCTCAAGGTGTGGCAGGGGGCGAAAGACATTCTGGAGGGCTGAACGGAAGGCCTCACCAGTATGTCTGACGAACCGGTTTCAGGCTCTGTCTCAGGCTGATACTGATCTTCGGCCTGACATGGCTGCTTGTCCTGTTCCAGAGGTTGCCCCTCAGTCTGCAAGATCCGGGCGGTCGCAGAGGGTGGGCTTACTGGTAGTTGGGAGCTCCAACGTCAGGCGCGTAATGGGGCCCCTTAGGGATATGGCAGCATACCGGGGGGAGTCATTCCAGATGTGGAAAGTGTCCTTCCGGATGCCATGAAGGGTACAGGGTGCACCCATCTGCAGGTGCTCGCTCATGTCGGCACCAATGATGTGTGTTGCTATGGATCGGAGGAAATCCTCTCTGGCTTCCGGCGGCAATCTGATTTGGTGAAGACTGACAGTCTCGCTAGCGGGATGAAAGCAGAGCTCACCATCTGCAGCATTGTCGACAGGAGTGACTGCGGATCTTTGGTACACAGCCGAGTGGAAGGTCTGAATCAGAGGCTGAGACGGTTCTGCGACCGTGTGGGCTGCAGATTCCTCGACTTGCGCCATAGGGTGGTGGGGTTTCGGGTTCCGCTGGATAGGTCAGGAGTCCACTACACGCAACAAGCGGCTACACGGGTAGCAGGGGTTGTGTGGCGTGGGCTGGGCGGTTTTTTAGGTTAGATGGCCTTGGGCAAGTACAGAAAGGGCAACAGCCTCAACGGGTGCGGGAAAAAGTCAGGACATGCGGGGACCAAGCAGCAATCGGTATTGTAATTGTAAACTGTCGAAGCTGCGTTGGTAAAGTACCGGAACTTCAAGCGCTGATAGAAAGCACCGAAGCTGAAATCGTTATGGGTACAGAAAGCTGGCTGAAGCCAGAGATAAATTCTGCCGAAATTTTTACAAAGGTACAGACGGTGTTTAGAAAGGATAGATTGCATGCAACCGGTGGTGGAGTGTTCGTCGCTGTTAGTAGTAGTTTATCCTGTAGTGACGTAGAAGTGGATAGTTCCTGTGAATTATTATGGGTGGAGGTTACACTCAACAACCGAGCTAGGTTAATAATTGGCTCCTTTTACCGACCTCCCGACTCAGCAGCATTAGTGGCAGAACAACTGAGAGAAAATTTGGAATACATTTCACATACATTTTCTCAGCATGTTATAGTCTTAGGTGGAGATTTCAATTTACCAGATATAGACTGGGACACTCAGATGTTTAGGACGGGTGGTAGGGACAGAGCATCGAGTGACATTATACTGAGTGCACTATCCGAAAATTATCTCGAGCAATTAAACAGAGAACCGACTCGTGGAGATAACATCTTGGACCTACTGATAACAAACAGACCCGAACTTTTCGACTCTGTATGTGCAGAACAGGGAATCAGTGATCATAAGGCCGTTGCAGCATCCCTGAATATGGAAGTTAATAGGAATATAAAAAAAGGGAGGAAGGTTTATCTGTTTAGCAAGAGTAATAGAAGGCAGATTTCAGGCTACCTAACAGATCAAAACGAAAATTTCTGTTCCGACACAGACAATGTTGAGTGTTTATGGAAAAAGTTCAAGGCAATCGTAAAATGCGTTTTAGAAAGGTACGTGCCGAGTAAAACTGTGAGGTACGGGAAAAACCCACCTTGGTACAACAACAAAGTTAGGAAACTACAGCGAAAGCAAAGAGAGCTTCACTCCAAGTTTAAAAGCAGCCAGAACCTCTCAGACAAACAGAAGCTAAACGATGTTAAAGTTAGCGTAAGGAGGACTATGCGTGAAGCGTTCAGTGAATTCGAAAGTAAAATTCTATGTACCGACTTGACAGAAAATCCTACGAAGTTCTGGTCTTACGTTAAATCAGTAAGTGGCTCGAAACAGCATATCCAGACACTCCGGGATGATGAAGGCATTGAAACAGAGGATGACACGCGTAAAGCTGAAATACCAAACACCTTTTTCCAAAGCTGTTTCACAGAGGAAGACCGCACCGCAGTTCCTTCTCTAAATCCTCGCACAAACGAAAAAATGGCTGACATCGAAATAAGTGTCCAAGGAATAGAAAAGCAACTGGAATCACTCAACAGAGGAAAGTCCACTGGACTTGACGGGATACCAATTCGATTCTACACAGAGTACGCGAAAGAACTTGCCCCCCTTCTAACAGCCGTGTACCGCAAGTCTCTAGAGGAACGGAAGGTTCTAAATGATTGGGATAGAGCACAGGTAGTCCCAGTCTTCAAGAAGGGTCGTCGTGCAGATGCGCAAAACTATAGACCTATATCTCTGACGTCGATCTGTTGTAGAATTTTAGAACATATTTTTTGCTCGAGTATCATGTCGTTTTTGGAAACCCATAATCTACTATGTAGGAATCAACATGGATTTCGGAAACAGCGATCGTGTGAGACCCAACTCGCTTTATTTGTTCATGAGACCCAGAAAATATTAGATACAGGCTCCCAGGTAGATGCTATTTTTCTTGACTTCCGGAAGGCGTTCGATACAGTTCCGCACTGTCGCCTGATAAACAAACTAAGAGCCTACGGAATATCAGACCAGCTGTGTGGCTGGATTGAAGAGTTTCTAGCAAACAGAACACAGCATGTTGTTATCAATGGAGAGACGTCTACAGACGTTAAAATAACCTCTGGCGTGCCACAGGGGAGTGTTATGGGACCATTGCTTTTCACAATATATATAAATGACCTAGTAGATAGTGTCGGAAGTTCCATGCGGCTTTTCGCGGATGATGCTGTAGTATACAGAGAAGTTGCAGCATTAGAAAATTGTAGCGAAATGCAGGAAGTTCTGCAGCGGATAGGCACTTGGTGCAGGGAGTGGCAACTGACCCTTAACATAGACAAATGTAATGTACTGCGAATACGTAGAAAGAAGGATCCTTTTTTGTATGATTATATGATAGCGGAACATACACTGGTAGCAGTTACTTCTGTAAAATATCTGGGAGTATGCGTGCGGAACGATTTGAAGTGGAATGATCATATAAAATTAATTGTTGGTAAGGCGGGTACCAGGTTGAGATTCATTGGGAGAGTCCTTAGAAAATGTAGTCCATCAACAAAGGAGGTGGCTTACAAAACACTCGTTCGACCTATACTTGAATATTGCTCACCAGTCTGGGATCCGTACCAGATCGGGTTGACGGAGGTGATAGAGAAGATCCAAAGAAGAGCGGCGCGTTTCGTCACAGGGTTATTTGGTAACCGTGATAGCGTTACAGAGATGTTTCACAAACTCAAGTGGCAGACTCTGCAAGAGAGGCGCTCTGCATCGCGGTGTAGCTTACTCGCCAGGTTTCGAGAGGGTGCGTTTCTGGATGAGGTATCGAATATATTGATTCCCCCTACTTATACCTCCCGAGGAGATCACGAATGTAAAATTAGAGAGATTAGAGCGCGCACGGAGGCTTTCAGACAGTCGTTCTTCCCGCGAACCATACGCGACTGGAACAGGAAAGGGAGGTAATGACAGTGGCACGTAAAGTGCCCTCCGCCACACACCGTTGGGTGGCTTGCGGAGTATAAATGTAGATGTAGATGTAGATGTAGATGTAGATGTAGCTGCATAAAGAAGCGCACTACGTTATCACCACAAAACGTAAAGACAATATCACGATAGTAGCTGAATGGATAGCTAGTTACCTAGAACAGAGTGCCATAAATATGAAAATGGCAGGATATTCATACAATATGCTACCGTTCGTTTTGATTTCTAAATTGAACTGTTTTTCATGAGATGAAATGTAGTTTTTCCATGTAAGGCTACTAAAGTGTACACTGATCAGCCGGAACACAATGGCCATCGACCTACTACCAATATAAACCCTTCCAGGCGACAGCAGCGTCACCTCGCGAGGAAAGGCTGCTAGTCCGACACAGGCACGATGTATGTAGCATCAGTGAGCGCGTGTAGAATGGGGAAGACGTGCGATCTATCTTTGACCGAGGACTTACTATGATGGCCTGGGGACTTGCCACGAGCATTTCGGAAACTGCACGACTTTGGGTGTTTGAGGAGTGCTGTGGTGAGAGTCTTCAACCAAGGTGAAACAACGTCCAGACGTCGTGGTTTCGGGTGGCCACCCCTCATTACAGATGCCGGACATCGTAGGCTGGGCAGAATGGTAAAACAGGACAGGTGGGGAATTGCGGCGGAACTAATAGCAGACATTAAGGCTGGTCAAAGTACAACACTCAGTGCACCGAGCACTCCTAATGATGGGGCTCTACAACCGACGACCCATGTTAACACCACAACAGCGCAACTACGACCGAAATGGGCACTCGACAGTCGGCACTGGATGTCGGCACAGTGGTAGAGCGTTGAATGGTCAGATGAATCCAGAAATCCTCTTCACCATGCCGATGGAAGGGCGCATATGCGTCGTCTTCCAGGGGAACAGCTCCTTGACACCTGTACTGTGGGACAGAGACAAGTTGGCGGCGACTCCATTATGATCTGGGGGACATTCACATGGGCGTCCATGGGTCGAGTGGAGCTCTTGTAATGCACCATGACGGCCAAGGTGTATCGTACACTGGCTGCAAACTATATACACCCCTTCATGACGATCATGTTTCCCGAGGGCAGTGGCATTTTTCAGCAAGATAATGCGCCATGTCACAAGGTCAGGAGTGTTATAGAGTGGTTCGAGAAACATACTGCCGAGTTCCAGTTTGTGTGCTGGCACCCCAACTTGTCAGGTCCGTACCCGATCGAACACGTCTGTGATGTGATTGACCGTGGCGTCAGAGCTCACACCGCCGCTCCCCGGAATTTACGGGATTAAGTGACTTATGTGTGCAGATGTGATGTCAACTTCCTCCTGCGATGTACTAAGGCTTCCATGCCACTACGCATCTCCGCTGTTATCTGTGCCAAAGGAGGATATACCGGCTGTTAGGTAGGGGGTCATAATGTGACTGATAAGTGTAAATCAGCTGGAAAAAAGAACTAGTGAAACTAACATAAAGAAAATAAAATTATTAAAAATATGTTGTAAAAAGTTGGTAATATTCGAAAATTTAAAGTTATCATTTAGTGTTAGAAGTTATAAATAATCATATTTGTTGAGCTTGCAATGGAATTAATCCTTTGTTTTTGATTACACGCAAACAGAATACGACTAAAATTACTCAGATACCTTCTCTTCTATAGTTTTAAAGAGACTAAAAGTTTCGATATCTTCCAGAATATTTATTTTCTTCTTTGTCTTTGTGTGATGAAGGATTCTGAGGTTTCTTTTAATAACTCCACAGCTGCCTGGTCTACTATGAACAATGCATTGAAATTATATTAGTTAACATTTTCCTAAATGTGTCATTCGCTGGTAAAACGAAGAAAAACATCGCGAATTGAAGGTTCAACGCTACTTGAAGTTTTTAGAATCCCGACCCACCTCACATTTTCTGTTAAAAGTAGAATAGCAGCGAATGAGGAAATAGTTTTAACGGGAAACGATTCTACATACACTTGCTATTAATCAGTGTCATTACATGTTCTGGCTTCCTTTAACCTTAGATTACTAAACTATTGTAAAATTTACGATTGCAGTAGGGTATAAAACAGGACACTTTGTACTTAATTTGGTATGTAATATATCAGAGGAGGTCTAATAATTGCAATTAACTAATGCATAAACTATAAATTATGACTTCCTTCGAATAAAATGTGGAGTAGTATTACCATCGTTTAGTGGCACTGTAACATACCCCGCTCTTCAGCGTTCTTGGGTGAAACAGATATTGAACTTTAACGTCTGTCCTGAGGCAGCATACATTAGATTCATGTCTGCGAGGATTATTCCGTTTGTCTTTCTTCTAAAGTGCGTAGGGCAGAGGTGAGGGAGGAGGGGGGGGGTGACTGGTAGTGTCTACTTTCCCATGTCCCTCTCTGGGTACGTTTCTGGTAGTATTTCTTATAATACGGCGATAAGGTCAGGTAGTTCGTTATCTATGAATTGATCGTCGAAACACCTGTTGGGCACTTTTTGGACTCCTTAATCTGTGGTAAATGTTTTCGGAAGACCCTCGTTTTCAAGAGACGAAGTGCCATGTTAAAATCAGTTGCCTGTTTCTGCTGGATATAAATGAACAGGCCCGCTAGTAACGTCCATCTTTGATTGAAATTCTGTTTTTAATTCGAAAAAAAGCATGTTATCTGAGTAAGGTTTTCCAGTCGATTCATTTGGACACGACTCATTTGGGAAGGCGCATAAATGGAGCTGCTTTTCTGATCACATTGACCATTAGCCTACGTTATAACAAGCTGATACCATCATAACAAAAAAGGTATCGGTCATATCAACGCCAACATTGTGTTGAATAGAAAACTCGTTGCTCTGTTCTTTAGAGATGAGCGAGAAGTGGGTGACTACTGCTTTTTACTAGTAGTTCCCAAATAAATAATGAGGACTTAAATGGTACTGTAAGTGACGCAGTCTAAGACTTGCCTTAGTTCTGAAGCGTATTTGCTAATAAACATATACACAGAAAAATGTCATTTCATTAACGTATTTTACCTTTCACTTTATGTGTTATTTGAACACATCACTTATCTTTATGAGCGTCTACTCCATTCACGTGGCTGCAAATGATGATTCACGTCTCGTGTCCACCCACCAGCCTAGACTAACGTTACCATCAAAATTAGGTTTGAAAGTTATCCTACAGTCGTCCCTTAAATTGCAAAAAAATGGTTCAAATGGCTCTGAGCACTATGGGACTTAACTTCTAAGGTTATCAGTCCCCTAGAACTTAGAACTACCTAAACCTAACTAACCTAAGGACATCACACACATCCATGCCCGAGGCAGGATTCGAACCTGCGACCGTAGCAGTCGCGCGGTTCCAGACTGTAATGCCTTTAACGGCATGGCCACCCCGGCCGGCCTTAAATTGCAGGCAGAACATACTTCCACTGCTGGGTGGACAACATACGCCAGATTTTCCAATTTGTAAGCTGCAGTCAGTATACGATCACGTAAATTCGGCTTCTAAGTTACCACAAATACATAATAATTAAAGTGGTATTTATCCGAGTAATAAAAATTTAGAACCATGACAGCGCATCATTAGTTCGTATTGCTTACGCTTGTGTAACATTACAGTTAGAGATGGAATAAATTTTAATACTTTTTTATAACGAAGAGTGCCACTTGACAAGAACCTTATAGTCATAGCAAAAATTAGCCGTAGATATAGAACGTGACAATCTATTCAAAAATACTTTGCACCAGCTCAGTCCCACAGCAAATGATATCCTCAGTGAAAGATACAGCGGACTGACAATACGTTGAGACTACGTAGTAAGAAATTAACACTTTATAAATTCCGTACATCACACAAGGTAGCTGATGAAAATGTCAATCGACAAAAATTGCGTTTATCAAGACTGTAACAACAATGTGATGCATAACAGTTGTGCGACACGCTTGCCTTTTAACAGGATTAATTTCTGGTCTCGACACATGGTAGCTCGCTAATTTTGCCTTTCGGTTTGTGACAGAACTAATACTCAGGTGGCGAAGCTAAGACTGCGCTGTTCTCCGCACCAAATGGGTCGTGGTAATAGATGCCAACCCCAAATTGGCTTTATGGCATAATAGAGTGCCGTGCGCTAGGGGAGCTGAGTCGCAAGACACGGTAATGGAGTTTCAGTTTCGTGTGAGAAATTAATAGGTAGTCGACTACGTACGCCGGAGGCACTGTCGAACATTGACCTCTGCCCTACTGTAGTTCTGCAAGAGGCTAAGGGCAACTTCGTGTCTAAGATAGATCACATTTCGCTCCTTCGTGAAGATAACTGATTACGATCACACACTAAAAGTTTTCAAAAGAACAATCTAGTGAAGCAATAAAGGCAGAGGTGCGCAAAATCTCGCTAATACTATTATTCAGGTCACAGCACAAGGAAGGACAGTAAGGCTTCCAAGAAATATATTTTGAGCAACAAATTCGATAATCTGGGTAGAACGCTTGATACGTTATATCAGAGACCATATCAGCGACGTCAAAAATAGGTTAGCAGACAGAATGGTCGAAGACATAATGAAAATAATAATGATTAGAACGAATAAAAATGATGAAAGTGTTTCAGGATACACTTGAATCAACAGTGATCTTACAAAACGTCACAATCTGTTCTACACGAGCTAATGTGTAATGAAATCAATAGTTATTCACGTTTCTTCTGGGAGTTGTCTTGGGTAATTGCTCTTTTTTTTTATGCATTCAATGTCCGTGAAACACATCTGCCTGTAAAATATCTGATTATGTTGGAGAGAACAGCAATTTGAGAGGCAGTGGAACACTGTTGTAGTTAATGCACTTAGTGCGTGCACTTAGTTTAATAAAATGGGATTCACTTATATTTACAAATCATCTCTGTGGTCATTCTGGAAATATGGGTACATATGTTGCTACATTTTGCTTATTATAGGTTAAAAGCTGCATTTATTTAGAAAATTGGCGTCCCTGTCATTCACATACTCTGGAAACCACTTTTCCTGGATATATATTCAACAGCTTCTAAGAATTAGACACACGTGCCAGATGGCAACCCCAGTGACTTCTGAAAGTGCTTCGCGGAAGCCATGGCTCACACTACCGCAGAGCTGAAACATCCCAATCTCAGCATAATACAATGCTACGAATTCTCACAGGTAGCATAGCTGCAGGACAAATTCAAAATGGCGTCTGTAAGTGATGTATGTTACAAGCAACGTGCCGTCATTGAATTTCTCATTGCAGAGAAAGAAACTATGCTGAATATTCACAAACGCTTGTGCAAAGTCTATGGAGCACCTGCTGTCGACAGAAGTACAGTTAGTCACCTGGCACGGAGGGCGAGGTCAACAGAGGGTGATTCGGCGAAGCTCAACGATTTGCAGCGATCGAGGAGACCATCCACGACTGCCACACCTGACACACCAAACCTAGCCCCATCGGCCTTGCACTTGTTTGGGCCGTTAAAGGATGCCATTCGTGGAAGACAGTTTGAGGACGATGGGGGAGGTGATTCACACAGTGAAGCACTGGCTCAACCACCAGGACGCGGGTTGGTATCGACAGGGCATACACGCTCTTGTTTTGCGGTGGAGGAAGGCCGTAGAACGGGATGGAGATTACGTGGAAAAGTAGGGTGTGTGAATAAAATACCATTCTTTCATGTGTGCAATTGTCATTACATTCAATAAAGAGTTTTTGAAGAAAAAAGAATGCAGTGCATTACTTTCTGGGCAGCGTCACAATGCGTTCAGGCATTACCTTTCACGATGGACAGCACAGTGGACGACGGCCTTCACTTAACGGCCAAGGGCAGCAGTGTTTTCATAGAGTTGTCAGTGATAACAGACAAGAAACACTGCGCGAAATAACAGCAGAAATCAATGTGGGATGTATCACGATGGTAGCAGAGGACAGACACGAGTGTCTTTACTAATTGCACGACATCACCTGCGGAACTCCACCTGGGCTCGTGAGAATATTGGTTGCACGACTGGAAAACCGTGGCCGGCCTAGCCAGACAAGTCGCGATTTCAGATGGTAAGATTTGATGACAGGATTCGACTATGGCGCAGACACCACGATTCCACTGACCCAAGTTGCCAACAAGGCATTGGTCAAGTTGGTGGTGGCCCAAAAAACTTGTGGGTTGTGCTGGGAACTCTGATCCAATTAAAGGTATCATTGACTGGAAATTGTAATTTTTCGCTATTTGGAGACTATTTCCAGTCATTCATAGACTGCATATTCGCAAACATGTCACCGGGTCACGACTGTTCGCGACCGATATGAAGAACGTTATGGACAATTCGAGGGAATGATTTGGCCCCACTGATATTGCAACATGAATCCCATCTGATATATGAAGGGCTTATTTCAATAGTGGTACAAGTCAATTACCTCCACTTTTCTGCCCACAATGCTTCTGCAATTAATGATTCAAAAAAACAGAAACAAAGGTTCATCTCTAGCAAAAAGCCATATGCTTGAATATTTCTGGTATCTCAACTGCAGATTTTTCAGCGCTCATTTAACTTGAGGACTCTGCATCTCACAACGAACAAAAATGGACATGTGCCACTATGAAATAAGCTCTTCATATATGAGACGTAATCGAGAGTTCAGTTCCTGAACAAAATCCTGTACCGGCAATACTTTCGCCATTACGGACGGCAATAGAGACAGCATGGCTCAATACTTCTGTGAGAATTTCCATCGACTTGCTGAGTCCATACCACGTTGAGCTGCTGTACTACGCCGACCCAAAGGAGGTCCGAAACCAAGGTAAGAAATATCCCTTTACTTTTTTCACTTCATTCTATCAATAAAAGAAACACCAAAATTGCGTAGTACGTCGGACGCTAATTTACAATTTCGGGCTGTGAAGCGTCGAAGTTTCTTTGAACTGCATTAACCAGCAGCGTACAATGGAGTGCGTACTACGCCTGCTGGACGTTTAGAGTATTGAGCAGGATAGGAAACTGACCATTTTTAATGGCGGAACCCACACCTGGAAATGCGTAGGAATGCTGTTTATTAGACGCAGTATGCCCATGCATTTTACGGTGGGTGCTATTTTGATGCATAGCTAATTACTGAACCAAACGCAATCCAAAGAAGCCACCATTCACGTACATCGATGCCCAGTAGCATCCTTACATTTTATTTTCGTACAGGGACTTACTCTTGAAAAATACCATGCGCGTTCAATAAGCAGTGCAACACATTTTTTCTCTGAAAACAGGTTGTTTGTATTGAGAATTCCAATGCAACATATTATTCCTCACTCTTTTGGTTGCAAAACCCTGTTTTCAGGCATAATCTCCGTTCAATGCTACGGCCCTATGCCACCTTACTGGGAGGCTATGTATGCTTCTATGGTACCGCTCTACTGGTCGATGTGGGAGCCAACGTCCTGCTGCATCAATAACCTCCCGAACATCCACGTACAGCCTCCCTCGGAGTGCATCTTCCATTGTGCCAAACAGATGTAAATCAGAAGGTGCGAAATCTGTGCCGAAGGGTGGATCCGGAAGAACAGTCCAATGACGTTTTTGAGCTACTGTGGGGGGTGCGCAGACTTGTGTGAGGCTTTGCGTTGTTGTAGAGGAGAAGTTAGTTTGCGTTCCTGTGCCGACGAATTCGCTGAAGTAGTTTCTTCAAATTCCTGAGGGTAGCACTCCCGAGTCGTTCGTTGTACCACGAAAGAAGACATAAAACAGAATAACCCCTTCAGAATCCCAGAAGACCGTCACCATGACATTTTAATGTTTTCCGTCTACCAACTCGAACGAGAGTGTCCGCATGTCCTTACATACACAGGAGCCACGGCTGTGTGTGACCAGCCGGCACGCAGCACGTCGGACAGCTTTGCACAACCGTGTTGCGATGATGGCCGCTCCGCGCCAAAAGCCTCACGGTGCTTTTGTTCATTGTCGCGTCTACATCCTGCATATTCCTATGAACGTCTGCAATGCTCTAATTTTCCGCCGGAAACCTCAGTTACAGATGCCATACGAGGATTACTTACATCGCTGCGACCTATCGCAACTTCATGAAACTGTAGGAATGAAACGGGAATACCTAACGATATCCCATAACAAATTCAGCATATTTTTTTTTTCGACCGAAATTGACTGAGAAAAGAAGTGTGTCGTGTTGCGTATTGAACGCCTTTGGTACATTTGACTTCCCGCATAACATCTCCTTCAACAGCTATTCTCCGCAAACTAATTTACGGTGTGTGGTGGAGGGTACAAGTGTCACTTCCCCATTTCCTATTTAGCACGAGTGGTTCGTAGGAAGAACTATTGTTAGTAAGGCTATATGTGAACTTGAATCTCTCTGATTTTATTTTCAAGGCCTTTCCGCGAGATATACGAAGGAAGAAGCAACGTATTTCTTAAGTCTTCCAGGAACGTACACTCTCGGAACTTGAGTAGTAAACCTCGCCGTGATGCAAACACCTCTCCTTCAGCGTCTGCATACTAAATGAACCAGTAACGAAACGCGCCGCTCTTCTTTCATTCTTCTCTATTTGCTGTGTAATTCCTGTCCGTCACGGATCCCATAGTGACGATCAATATTCAGGTTTTATTCGATGGAGTGTTTTTTAAGCTACCTCCTTTGATGGTGGACAACATTTTCCGAAGATTCTTTCAAAGAATTTGTCAGGCTCCTGTTTCCCGCCGATTAATTTTATGCGGTTGTTCCGCTTCAATATGTACCCCTACAAGAGGGCAGACAGTGCAACAATCAGTATTGTAGTTGTTAATTGTCGTGGCAACGTTAGGAAAGAACTACAGCTCCAAGCGCTAGTAGAAAGCATTGAAGTTCGAATCCTAATAGGTACCGAAAGGTGGCTAAAACCGAAGGTAAATACCGAAGAAATTTTTACAGAGAACGAAACGGTGTCCATAAAGGGTAGATTAAATACAATTTGTAACGGCGTAATTGTTACTGTTAGAAGTGATTTATCTTATAGCAAAACTGAAGCAGATAACTCCTTTGACATAATATGTGTAGAGACTATACTTGACAAAAAATGGTTCAAATGGCTCTGAGCACTATGGGACTCAATTGCTGAGGTCATTAGTCCCCTAGAACTTAGAACTAGTTAAACCTAACTAACCTAAGGACATCACAAACATCCATGCCCGAGGCAGGATTCGAACCTGCGACCGTAGCGGGCTTGCGGTTCCAGACTGCAGCGCCTTTAACCGCACGGCCACTTCGGCCGGCTTATACTTGACAACCGGAATAATTTATTAGTTTGTTCCTTTTACCGACCCTCCGTCTCAGATGTTTTTGTTACTGAACAGTTCAAAGTAAACTAGACTATCATCTCAAATAGGTACCCCACACGAACAATTATGGTTGGTCGTGACTTCAATGTACCCTTGAGATGTTGACGGAAGCACGTTCAGCGAATAAAACGTCATCAGAAATTGTACTAAATGCCTTCTCCGAAAATTGTTTTCAGTTACTGATGCAGGAGCCCACTCGAAATGTAAATGATTGCGAAAACATTGTTAACATCTTAGCAACATACGTGTAATCCTGAGCAAATGTTGTTGTTGTTGTTGTCTTCAGTTCTGAGACTGGTTTGATGCAGCTCTCCATGCTACTCTATCCTGTGCCAGCTTCTCCAACTCCCAGTACTTACTGCAACCCACATCCTTCTGAATCTCCTTTGTGTATTCATCTCTTGGTCTCCCTCTACGATTTTTACCCTCCACGCTGCCTTCCAGTGCTAAATTTGTGATCCCTTCATGCCTCAGAACATGTATTACCAACCGGTTGTGCCACAAACTCCTCTTCTCCCCAATTCTATTCAATACCTCCTCATTAGTTATGTGATCTACCCATCTAATCTTCAGCATTCTTCTGTAGCACCACATTTCGAATGCTTCTATTCTCTTCTTGTCCAAACTATTTATCGTCCATATTTCACTTCCATACATGCCTACACTCCATACAAATACTTTCAGAAACGACTTCCTGACTCTTAAATCTATACTCGATGTTAACAAATTTCTCTTCTTCAGAAACGCTTTCCTTTCCATTGCCAGTCTACATTTTATATCCTCTCTACTTCGACCATCATCAGTTATTTTGCTCCCCAAATAGCAAAACTCCTTTACCACTTTAAGTGTCTCATTTCCTAATCTAATTCCCTCAGCATCACCCGGCTTAATTCGACTACATTCCATTATCCTCGTTTTGCTTTTGTTGATGTTCATCTTATATCCTCCTTTCAAGACACTGTCCATTCCGTTCAACTGCACTTCCAGGTCCTTTGCTGTCTCTGACAGAATTACAATGTCATCGGCGAACCTCAACGTTTTTATTTCTTCTCCATGGATTTTAATACCTACTCCGAACTTTTCTTTTGTTTCCTTTACTGCTTGTTCAATATACAGATTGAATAACATTGGGGACAGGCTACAACCCTGTCTCACTCCCTTCCCAACCGCTGCTTCCCTTTCATGCCCCTCGACTCTTATAACTGCCATCTGGTTTCTGTACAAATTGCAAATAGCCTTTCGCTCCCTGCATTTTACCCCTGCCACCTTTAGAATTTGAAAGAGAGTATTCCAGTCAACATAGTCAAAAGCTTTCTCTAAGTCTACAAATGCTAGAAACGTAGGTTTGCCTTTCCTTAATCTTTCTTCTAAGATAAATCATAGGGTCAGTATTGCCTCACGTGTTTCAACATTTCTACGGAATCCAAACTGATCTTCCCCGAGGTCGGCTTCTATCAGTTTTTCCATTCGTCTGTAAAGTATTCGCGTTAGTATTTTGCAATTGTTACTTATTAAGCTGATAGTTCGGTAATTTTCACATCTGTCAACACCTGATTTCTTTGGGATTGGAATTATTATATTCTTCTAGATGTCTGAGGGTATATCGCCTGTCTCATACATCTTGCTCACCAGATGGTAGAGTTTTGTCAGGACTGGCTCTCCCAAGGCCGTCAGTAGTTCTAATGGAATGTTGTCTACTCCTGGGGCCTTGTTTCGACTCAGGTCTTTCAGTGCTCTGTCAAATTCTTCACGCAGTATCATATCTCTCATTTCATCTTCATCTACATCCTCTTCCATTTCCGTAATACTGTCCTCATGTACATCGCCCTTGTATAGACCCTCTATATACACCTTCCACTTTTCCGCTTTCCCTTCTTTGCTTAGAACAGGGTTTCCATCTGAGCTCTTGATATTCGTACAAGTGGTTCTCTTTTCTCCAAAGGTCTCTTTAATTTTCCTGTAGGCAGTATCTATCTTACCCCTAGTGAGATAAGCCTCTACATCCTTACATTTGTCCTCTAGCCATCCCTACTTATCCATTTTGCACTTCCTATCGATCTCATTTTTGAGACGTTTGTATTCCTTTTTACCTGCTTCATTTACTGCGTTTTTATATTTTCTCCTTTCATCAATAAAATTCAATATTTATTCTGTTACCCAAGGATTTCTACTAGCCCTTGTCTTTTTACCTACTTGATCTTCTGCTGCCTTCACTACTTTATCCCTCAGAGCTACCCATTCTTCTTCTACTGTATTTTGCAGTTTCTTCAGTTTTAATCTACAGTTCATAACCAATAGATTGTGGTCGGAGTCCACATCTGCCCCTGGAAATGTCTTACAATTTAAAACCTGGTTCCTAAATCTCTGTCTTACCATTATATAATCTATGTGATACCTTCTAGTATCTCCAGGATTCTTCCATGTATACAACCCTCTTTTATGATTCTTGAACCAAGTGTTAGCTATGATTAAGTTATGCTCTGTGCAAAATTCTACCAGACGGTTTCCTCTTTCATTTCTCTCCCCCAATTCATATACACCCACCATGTTTCCTTCTCTCCCTTTTCCTACTCTCGAATACCAGTCACCCATGACTATTAAATTTTCGTCTCCTTCACTACCTGAATAATTTCTTTTATCTCATCATACATTTCATCAATTTCTTCATCATCTGCAGAGCCAGTTGGCATATAAACTTGAACTACCGTAGTAGGCATGGGCTTCGTGTCTATCTTGGCCACAATAATGCGTTCACTATTCTGTTTGCAGTAGCTTACCCGCACTCCTATTTTTTCATTATTAAACCTACTCCTGCATTACCCCTATTTTATTTTGTATTTATAACCCTGTATTCACCTGACCAAAAGTCTTGTTCCTCCTGCCACCGAAGTTCACTAATTCCCAGTATATCTAACTTTAACCTATCCATTTCCCTTTTCAAATTTTCTAACCTACCTGCCCGATTAAGAGATCTGACATTCCACGCTCCGATCCGTAGAACGCCAGTTTTCTTTCTCCTGATAATGACGTCCTCTTGAGTATTCCTCGCCCGGAGATCGGAATGGGGGACTATTTTACCTCCGGAATATTTTACCCAAGAGGACGCCATCATTATTTAACCATACAGTAAAACTGCATGCCCTCGGGAAAAATTAAGGCTGTAGTTTCCACTTGCTTTCAGCCGTTCGCAGTACCAGCACAGCAAGGCCGTTTTGGTTAGTGTTACAAGGCCAGATCAGTCAGTCATCCAGACTGTTGCCCCTGCAACTACTGAAAAGGCTGCTGCCCCTCTTCAGGAACCACACGTTTGTCTGGCTTCTCAACAGATACTCCTCCGTTGTGGTTGCACCTACGGTACGGCTATCTGTATAGTTGAGGCACGCAAGCCTACCCACCATCGGCAAGGTCCATGGTTCATGGGGGTAGGCCTGAGCAAATAGGGAGCATTATGACGGACTCACGGATTAGTGAGCACTAGGTCGTTGTAACGAGAATGACCACTGCAGCATCCAGATGCAATAAAAGTAAAAGCAGAAAATATGTACTTGAAAAAGAAGATGAAAATTCGTTGACGCTTTCCTAAGAGACACTATGTAAGTGCAAGCAATATGTGGCTGAAATTCAAAGAAATAGTGTCTGTGGCAATTGAGGGATTTGTAACGAATAAATTAATAAAAGATTAACACAAAAAAGGCCATAACACTGTCCCAGAAGCAAAGAAAAAAGGATGCCAAATTTAAATCAACATAAAATCTCCAGTGTCCAGGACTGACGATGTTTTACTGAAGCTCGGAACTTTGCACGAAGTTCAATGCGAAAAGCTTTTAATGGTTTCCGCAACTAAATCTGACGGAAAACGCAAAGAGTTTCTCGTTGTATGTTAAGTACACCAGCAGCAAGACACAATCAATTCCTTGACTCGGTGATACCAATGGTAATATTACCGACGATAAAGCAACTAAAGCGGCGTTATTAAGCAAAGATTTCCAAAATCCGTTAAGCCGAAAAGACCAAGTAAATATTCCAGAATTCCAATCGAGAATAACTGCCAACATGAGCAACTTAGAAGCAGATATCCTTGGCCTAGTGGAGCAGTCTCTGGTAAGAGACAAGCCCTCCGTTCCAGACTGTATACTAGCCAGGTTCCTTTCGCAGTGTGCTGATACTATAGCTCCATACTTAGCAATCATGTACAATAGATCCTTCAACGAAAGATATATCAAAAGACTGGAAAGTTGCGCCAGTCACACTAATACCCAAGAAACGAAACGGTTCACTGACGTAGATTTGCTCTAGGACGTTGGAACATATACTTATTTCTAACATTATGAATTACATCGAAGGTAACGGTCTATTGACGCACTGTCAGCATTTGTTCAAAAAATATCTTTCTTGTGAAACACAAGAAGTGCTGTCGACAAGGAATATCAGTTTGATTCCATTTTCTAGATTTCCAGAAGGCTTTTGACACCATGCCTTACAACAGACTTGTAAAGAAACTGCGTGCCAATGGAGCAGCGCCTCTGTCTTGCGACTGGATTCATGATTTCCTGTCAGAGAGGTCACAGAAAATAGTAACCATCGAGTAAAACAGAAGTGATATTCCACTTTCCCCAAGAAAGTGTTTCAGTCTCCTGCTGTTCATAATCTGTATAAACGATTGAATGGACAATCCGAGCTGCCCTCTTTCGATTGTTTGCAGATGATGGTGTCGTTTACATTTAGTAACTCATCGCAAGTTTAAAATTATTGCAAAAGACTCAGACACAATATCTGTTTGGTGCGGAAGAGGCAATTGTCTCTGAATAAGGAAAACTGTGTGGTCATCCATACGAGTACGAAAATTCCGTTAAATTTCAGTTATACGATAAAACACAATTTTAAAATCGAGGAATTAAAATTAAGGACAACGTGATATGGAAGGGTCAGGAGATAACATTGTGAGGAAGGCAAACAAAGATTGCGTTTTATTGACAAAACACTTCGAAGGTGCAACAGATCGACCAAAGAGACTGCCTACACTCCGCTGGTTCGTTCTCTGCTAGGGTATAACTGTGCAGTATGGGATCCTTACCAGGTAAGATTAACGGAGCACATCGAAAACGTCCAAAGAAGGGCAGCCCGTTTTGTAATATCGCGAAATAGGGGAAAAAGTGACACTGTTATGAAAAGCGAGTTGTGGTGGCAATGATAAAAGCAAATGGTTTTTGAGTTTTTCGTGAAGTTTCAATCATCGTCTGTCTCCCTTGAATATGAAAAACTTTTATTGTAACAACATACACGGAGAGCAATGATCCTCGTAATACAATAAGAGGAATCGGAGCTCGTACCGAAAGATTTAAGCGTTCATTTTTCTCTCGCTCTGTTAGAGACTTGAACGGTAGAGAAATAGTTTGAAGGTAGTTCGATGAACCCTCTGCCAGGCATTTCATTGTGAATTGTAGAGTAGTGATGGAGATGTAGATGTGGGTATTTTATTGAAGTGACTGTTTCCAGTGTTTATTCAGTAGTCGTGTAATCATACAAGAATTGGTCTTTCCGTCTATATGTATACGCAACACGCTACGCCTGTTTATGATGAGGGTCAGTTGCTACTCCCTGCACCAAGCGTCGATCCTATGCAATCCATCCTGCATTTCACTACAATTCTCTAGCGTTGCGACTTCTATGTATACAGCAGCATCATCCGCGAGTAGTCTGATGGAATTTTCCACTTTACCTACCAGGTTATTCATATATACTGTGAAAATTAATGCTCCTATAACATTCTCTTTGGGTACGCCCTAAGCTGCTTTTACGTCTGAAGAAATCTCTACAATGAGAATGACAGGCTGTGTTCTCTTTGGAACAAACTCTTCCAATCACACAATTGGTCTGACATTCCATACACTCGCATTTTGTTTATTGTGGACAGTGCAGAACTGTGTCGAATGCCTTCCGGAAGTCAAGGAACAGCGCGTCTACCAGTACGTTTGTTCCTTCAGGTCTCTGGGACTCGTGGACGAACACAGCAAGTTGGATTTCATACGATCGTTTTTGGAAACCATGTTGATTTCTACAGAACATTATTATAAGTTCGGTGATTGATCAGTTATTGATATAGCGGTCGACTATGTAGTGCCAGATCAACACTCGAAACTGGATTTTGCGCTTTACGCGAGCGGTCGCCTTAACCGCTTACGCTATCCGGAACCCCTTGCCTCTCCTGTCTAAATTCTCAACTTGTCTCACACTACACATATAGCGCCCACCGTTCATTATCCTCTTCACTAGCAGCTTTACCTGATTCCCGGAAGTGTTCGGACGTAGCGTGCATCTGCACTGATCTCACCATTACCGTCAAGGCTCAAATACAGAGTAGTCAACAACAGTCCGAAAAGCTTATTAGGGCGTTACAAGGTAGGTTGTGCTGAAAAATAATTGCTAACAAACAACTGAATAAATTGCACCGTTTCCGAGTTAATTATCATTGGAGTTAGTCAATTAAGCAATTGCGCGCGAATTTGTCAAGATTTCCACTAGATACAATTATGGCAGCTGTACTATAGCTTAGATGATAGTGCAAATAGGCTGCTCAGCCTTCGGATCCGTTTCGATCCTTACTACCGTCCCATTTACAATTTTTGTATCGCCCTCTTGTTCGGTCTTAGGAGATCAAACGAAAACTTTGTTGGAAGTCATTAAGTGCTCTCATTCCCAAATGCAGGATGAATTATTTATGGGTATTCGCGCGTCGAGGGCTACACTTCATTTTCAACCCCATCCACACCAATTTGATAGGTAGGTTTAGCTAGGGTATACATAAGCTAACTCCATTCCAAATTTCATCCAAATCCGTCGAGCCGTTTCAGCCTGCTGGAATGACTAACACACACACACACACACACACACACACACACACACACACACACACACACACACACACAAAATTTTGCATTTATAATATACCTAAGAATTATATGGGGTATGAAGGCAATGATAATTGCAGTACAGACGCACCCTATGTCCGAACTCTTGAGGGAATCAGGTACAGCTGTGAGCAGTGAGGATAATGGACGGTAGATGCAATATCCGTTGTCTGTGACAATTTGAGAATTGGGTCTGCGGTGGAAGCGTGTTCTGATAGCCGAATCGCTTATGGCGACTGCTTACGTAAAGCAGGATATCCGGATCAGAGTTCCGATCCGGCACAAATTTCACATGTTGCCATCTGCATTTCTCTTAAATCATCCTACAGAGCAAGTTACCCTTCTCCAAAAGTGTCATAATATGCGAGCGTAAAAAGTGTTCCAAAATTCTGTAACAGGCCGGCATCAGCGATGTAGGGCTGAAGTTCTGTGAGTCTGTTCGACGACCCTCCTACGAAATGGGAGTGACTTGCGCTTTTTTCCAATCATTCATCTTTTGGTATTGCAGCTCTCGTCCTTTCTTTCCGCATTTGCAAAAAAAAAAAAAAAAAAAAAAAAAAGGAGGGGGTAGGCAAGAGAGAGAGAATTTGAAATTTGTGGTAAGCTTCCATGGGACCAAACTGCTGAGGTCATCGGTCCATATGCTTACGTACTACTTAATCTAATAATCGAAATAGTGAAGCAAAAGTTTCGAGAACTATGTATCTATGGAAACACATCAATAAAATGTTACACAAGAAAATCCTGTGCCAGCGTCTCCATCAGCAAGTGACATTCGCCACTTTCATTACTCAGAAACACCGGACTTGCGTTCGGAATGGGCTCTTATCGTGGTCACAGCAAGGGCGCAGTGTAGATTATATTCGTTTGTTCCAATCTTTTCATAGCGAAAATAGCAGCTAACTGTTAAGACAAATAAATGACAATCAAATCCAAGTGTACAAAAAGTGAAGAACACAGGCAAATCCATAACATGCTATAAAAATGTATGTATGTATCTATATGTGTATATTCCACATCTTCTCCTAAATCACAGGATCGATTTCATTAAACCTTGGTACACACATCCCTTAATTTCGGGAAACAATCGCTGTCAGGGAAAGAACCATTGACCAATCATAGTTCAGGAGACTGGACATCATAAACCGTGAGATGCATGAAAGAATGGCACATTTTGCATGACACTCAAATTTATTACTCTTTTTCTACTAAATCTATTCGCAACACATCCTGTAGACAGTGTCCACATATGCCGCTGAATGTATGTACGAAGTTATACCATTGTGTGACACACAGATCAGGAGACATGACATCATAATCACTGAGATAGGTGAAAAACTGCTGCATCATGCATGACGTTTAAATTTATTACTTGTTATCTACTCAATCTATTCGCAACACATTTCGCTGACAGTACCCAAATATGTCGCTGAATATGCATACACGAAGATATAATTGTACGACTTGTATTTAAAGAGATATGATGTCACAAACAACGAGATACGTGAAAAAATACAGCATTATGCATGAAGTTTTAAGACATTTATTCTTTACTACTATGGCACTCCTACAAGCGAATCAACTTAAGATAATACCTGATATCTGGCAGCGTTTTCGATGGATCTCAATTACGAAGCGCAAATGGCTGTAGGTGAAAACGATAGCCTCCTATAGAGCTATGAAGAGGAGTTGTCGTAGAGACGCTTACAAAATAGCGTTGAAGACATGCGAAGCAGTTGCACCTAGCGTACAGAAACTGGCCTGTATCGCCAGAACTATATACTTATATGGATATGGTGTCTGTTCTTTCGGACAGAAAGAACAGACACCATATCCATGTAAGTATATAGTTCCGGCAATACCGACTATGACCTACTTCATCTGTGCGGATGCACACATATTCCCCGAACTCTTACGGGACTTGGTAAGAATGTCTTCCACGAGTAATGAGTTGGGGTGGGACACTACGAACGTAGTGTGTGGACATATAAGGTGAGAATGTGGGTCTCGTGGGAGGCGTGCGCGAGATAGTCCCTGTAGTCGCCTTATCCTCTGTGCTCTCGGTGGCTCAGATGGATAGAGCGTCTGCCATGTAAGCAGGAAATGCCGAGTTCGAGCCTCGGTCGGGGAACCAATTTCCACCTGTCCCCGTTGATATACATCAACGCCCGTCAGCAGCTGAAGGTATTAATATAATTCTAATTTAATTCACACGGTTGTCATAAGTGAAATGTACGCTATACATTGTCGAAATTCCTTAAAGGATCCTTGGAATAATCAAACTTACCATCCATGAAAGAACAACAAAAATATTCTACTTTGCTACGGAAATTTACCAGACTTATCAAACGACCCTTGTATATAGACAAAGAGATCCAATGTTGGCAAAACATCATCGAAAGCAGAATTAACCGGAGTACACCTGGGAGTGACGATTCAGAGTGTACAGTAGTCGAATGACTACATACAACTAATTTCATAAAAAAGCTTATATCAGGCATAGAATCTTTGGAGGGTTATTATTGAAATATGATTCACACAAAAAGTTAGTTATAGAACGCTTGTTCGACGAATTCTTGAGTATTGTTCGTCAGTATGGGACTCTTATCAGCTTAGATTAATACAAATAAGGAACATACAACGAAAGCCACCATGTTTCGTCGCGGGATGGCTAAGTAAGTGCAAGAGCCTTACGGAGATGCTGAAATACTCTAATACATATCGCTGTTCATCACTGGGCGTTTTATTGTTGAAATTTCTGGTCCATGAAGAAACAAGCAACATATTACTTGCTTTCCACATACATTTCGCGAAATGATCGTGAGAGAAAGTAGAGATTAGCCGGAGGTTTAACAGTAATCGTTTCACCATGTAAAAAGAATTTGACTGGGGAGGGGGTGATTGAGCTTTGAGAAGTTCTCTCTGCCATACACCTTAGGGTGGCTTGCGAAGTACAGATGTTGACGTAACTGTAGATACAGGGTATCCCAGGAGCGATGATAAAAATTCTTGGATATGGCAGAAACAATTATTCGAAGTAAAACTGTCTAGTAAACATTGTCTCTAAAATGAATCTTGTATGTTGCATGTAAGTGTGGATGTGGTCCCTGAGAATAGATGCATACTTTTGTATGCCTTAATCCACTGTGCCTTCCCGAATGACGAGATCACCAAGAAATGCCGCGAAAACATTCCCCATACCATAACGCTCCCTCCTCCGGCTTGGGCCCTTCTGACGATTACGATATGATATTTCAGTGCCTGTGATGTTGAGAAATACGCTGCAAAGTTCCTCCGGCAATGCGCGCATGGCCGATGGAACAGGCTCTGCGTCGACTACAGCCATTATGAAATACATGAAATGCATTCACAGGTGCGAAAATGGACAACCGTAAGCTGTTTAATGCAAAGACGACAATGAAAATTCGTACAGAACTGGGATTCGAACGCGGACTTCCCTCTTATCGCGAGCTGTCGCGTTACCATCAAGCTATCCGAGAACGACTTATTGCTAGTCGAGCGGATGTACGAAGTCAGGTCGTCGACACATGGTTGACGACATATGGAAGCTTAAGTCTGGTCCTGAGTCGTGCTTGGATAGCTTCATGGTAAGGCGACAGCTCACTATAAGTGGGAAATCCGGGTTCGAGTCCCGGTCCGACACAAATTTTCAGTGTCGCCATTCCATTATGCGGGTCATGGTTGTCCATATTCTAAGCTGCGAATACATTTCATTTCTGACGATTGTTGCGGGGTACTTGTCTTTAGACGTGTCTTGACGATAGGGCGTAATGCGTGATTCGTTTTAAAATGGTATTTGTCGCCACTGAGAGGACGACCACTTGCTGTGTGGCGTAAAAATTCCACCCTTCATTGTCGATAAACAGCAGTCAGCACTGATGCATGAACCAGGTGTTGGCTGCAGAGGCCCATAAGCAGCAAAGCTCACTAAACGGTCGTTGAGCAGACACTGTTGGTAGCCACTTGGTTTACCTGGGCAGTCGGTTGTTCGACAGTTGCACGTCTGTCCGCCTGTATACAACTCCGGAGCTGTCTCTTACCCCTACGGCCCGTGGTGCCACAGTTACAAAAAGTTAAAATGTGTGTGAAATCTTATGGGACTTAACTGCTAAGGTCATCAGTCCCTAAGCTTACACAGTACTTAACCTAAATTAGGACAAACACAAACACCCATGCCTGAGGGAGGACTCGAACCTCTGCCGGGATCAGCCTCAGCCGCACAGTCCATGACTGCAGTACCTGAGACCGCTCGGCTAATCCCGCGCCCCACAGTTACATCGGCGCCGGTTTTGGATAGCACCATGTTGCCATTCAAGATATACTTTAGCCATGTGGGTATGCGAACAGTTTAGAAACTTAGCCGTTTCGGAGCTGCTTACACACTTGGCGTAACAGCGAATGATCACACTCTTTCGGACAGTCATATAAATCGCTTTGTTTTCGCATAACTACGACAGCACTGTTTTCGCGTCCTCCCGACACGTTTTATATACCCCTCCACACCTACTGCTACTATCTGGAGTGTGAGTGGTTATTGCACGATGATGTCGAACATAGGTGGTGGTTACATTAAAATTACTGGATTGTGTAGCATTGTGGTCTTATTTGAGGAGGACGCTCCTTTGCGATAAACAAATTAGTTTTCGTTTATAAATGTATAGCTATGGTGTTCTTTTAATCATTGACAGAGGTCTTCCTAGGCACTTGTGGGTTTTATTGTTGTTCTGAAGAAGGTGTAGTTATCTACGCCGAAACCTGGATTAACACTAGGAGCTTTCTCCGCCATCGAGGCGGGTTTTAGTTTTTTAATATATAGGACAATCCCCCTCCTGCTCCTCCCTCCTCCCTCCTCCCTCAGGCGCTTCGGTGCGGTCGGCGCCCCGCGCGCGGTCCAGCTGCAGCGTCCGTTCTCCCTCCGTCTGGACGCTGTGTCCTGGGTCTTCTCGTTCAGGACGGTCTGCCGGAAGCACTCATAGGTTGAGCCTCAGGGAGGAGCGGGAGGGCGACTGCCCAATATATACCTGGCGTCCGCCCACCGCCGATCAGTACATCAGCGCACCTGATGATGGCAACGTGGTCGATTGCCGAAATATTGTGTGCTGTGCACACTCATATCAGGCTGTTCACCCGAGATTTATTTCGTCGTAAAATAGGCCTGGAGAAATTGAAGAATCACAGACGAAAATTACCTATCTAAGGAATGGCGAAAAACTGTAACCACAAGTTAAAAAATCAATTTGCAACATATTGTGCTTTATTTCTATCTGCGTACGATCAATAGGCGCAACGCAAAGCACAGTCTCGTATACAATTGTTCTAAGGGGACGTTTCACATTTTCAAGTTAAAGATGAAGCTTTTGGGGCAGCGCCCAGCGGTTAGGCAGCGTGTAATGTCTGGGAAAAATGCAGAAGATTTCCAGTCATCACGAGAAGAACAAGACACCGAAGCACGATTCCGCTATGCTGTAAACATCTACACGAATCTGAGAACTTGTCTACGGCAGTCAACGACGTTTCCTTTCGGAATCACTCTGGAGGACGTCTCGATCTACAGCTGCAGAGATTAAAACATGTGCAAACTACAGTGAACAGCACTCACTGAAATGTGCGGAATATAGCTCAATACATGTATTTACAGTGAACTCTGTATCTTTACGTGTTCTACCGACCCAAAAATCTGAAAGTAGCACGCTTAATTATATTTTTGGGTACACTTAGTAATAGAATGTGGTATTTCAGCGGTAGTACAGGGTGACAATTATCGAACTATATTAAAACAAAAGATAAATTGGTTTCAAACTACGGCGTGCACACACTTTATTCATCATGTAAACGTCACTCCAGATATTCAGATTTACGTTATGACATGTTCGATATGCCTGCCATCATTGACGATGATGTGGTGCAGACGATTAGCGAAATTCTGGATGACCCGTTTAAGTTTTGGAACATCGGTGCTGTTTTCAGCTCAGTAACAGCTTTTGGGTTATTCCTGTACATCTTATCTTCAATATAGCCCCACAAAAAGGAGTCGCAGGTGTACAGATCCGGAGAATACGATGACCAATCGAGGTCGATGTCCGTGGCGTCTGGGTACACCAGACCGAGAATGCGGTCCTCAAAGTGCTCCTCCAGCACATCAAACACTTTTCTGCTTCGATGGGGTCGAGCTCCGTCTTGCATGAACCACATCTTGTCGATATCAGGGTCACTTTGGATAACGGGGATGAGATCATCTTCTAAAACGTTCACATACTATTCAGTAGTTACCGTGTGGTCAATGGATATCGCGCCGATTATTCCATGAATGGACATTGCACACTACACAGCCAACCGTTGAGGGTGAAGAGACATCTCGATCGCGAAATGCGGATTCTCAGTCCCTCAAATGTGCCAATTTTGCTTATTGACGAACCCATTCAAATGAACGAAATTAGAATTATATTAAAACCTTCGGCTGCTGACGGGCGTTGATGTATATCAACGGGGACAGGTGAAAATGTGTGTCCCGACCGGGACTCGAGCCCGGGATCTCCTCCTTACATGGCAGACGCTCTGTCCATCTGAGCCACCGAGGGCATAGGGGATAGTGCGACTGCAGGGACTATCTCGCGCACGCCTCCCGCGAGACCCACATTCTCACCTTGTATGTCTACACACTACATTCGTAGTGTCCCACCACAATACACTCATTACTCGTGGAAGACCTTCTTACCAAGTCCCGTAAGAGTTCGGGCAATATGTGTGCATCCGCACAGAAGAAGAAGGTCATGGCCGGTATTGCCAGAACTAATACTTATATGGATATAGTGTCTGTTCTTTCGGACATGTCCTAACGCAAACCATTCAGAAGTTATGACGATTTTTTTCATATAGTTGAATAATTGTCACCCTGTATATTGTTTCTAGATTAGTATCAGATCCAATGGATTCTTCTAGACTGGAGTATTACCAAGTCACGTTTGCTAATGCTGGTCCGCTACTGTAGTTTCGGAATAGTTTGTAGTTTAGCTTTAGGAGTGCTAGGACTCGAGTCATTCCGATATCGCCCCTGGTTTGTAGGCATGTGTATTGATAGTATATGATAATTGGATTGAATTATTTTAGCTTTATATTTTATGTAAAAGTTTCTGATGTAGGTTACATGTTAATTAATTTGTTCTTTATTTGTTGGTGGGCAGCATTTGATATCAGTATATTATGTGTTGTAAATTAGATAGCGAGTCATTGTAATGTAGAAAATAAATCAATAAGTGAGTGCGGTTTATTAGCTGTTAGACTTATTGAATGTCAGATGAATCCTCTCAGTACTTCTTAAATAAAAAGTCAACGAAATAATAACCTTTCACGAGAACACTGCTCTGATGTGCTTTAGACATTCAACAGGAGAGGATTGAAAATACGAATCCTAGGAATTCCATCCTATTTGTCACATTTGACAGCTTTAACTTGTGCCTTTTCTCACATCTTGACACAGTTGTACGTTGAACATATTTTGAGTCTAATAAAGCGTTGCAGAAGTTTTAAATGGATATTCTACATAGCTTGCTGAATCATACTTAAAAAATGCTGTGTTTTAAATCAAAGTACGCAAATTAGTCGTCTTTCATAAGAACTCACTTGGTACAATGTTTTTCAGTGGATAGATTCTACTCATTGGGAATAGGTTACATAAAGTGGTTTCATATGAAAGACAGCTGCGTTTAAACATGAGCGTGTTTTGATTTCAAAACACAGTGTTTCACGGTGAGGCTGAGAATTGTTCCCCTTGGCCTCGTAACTCGCTCTGTCAGTGCGGGCCGAGAACTTGGGGTGGGCGACACCCCAGTGCGTCGTCCGGAGCCACGAGGGTGATTTCTTGCCGAGGGCAGGGTTGCCCGCCGTGCCCGGTTGTTGTGCCGAAGGAACAACTCTGCACCAGACGCAGGATGAAAGAGTAAAGCGGCCATTCCCAAATAATGAGCCGGCCAAAGGACTTGCGTCCGGCAGTCGGCCAGCCTGGTTCGTCTGAATGTTTCACAGAGCCGGCCAGCGCGGCCGCCGACTCCCTCTGCTTCCACAGCGCGCACGACCGCCCCTGGCGAGAGTACGGCCGCAGACAGGGAAACTTGTGCAGTCCGTCTCTGGGGCGTCGCGGACGAGTAGAACGCGAGTCGTGTATTTTGTAGGAGCAGACAAAACTAACGGGCGCACGCTGCACGCGAAATAGCTCTGCAGCAACATGCTGCTCCGCCATGTAAAGTTGAATACGTTTGCTGAGGACTACCAGTGCGTCTAGAAACACGAAACGGAAGTCGTTGACGTAAAGTAAGCGTACTTGCGTTGGGTACCTGTAATATAATCTGTGTGAAAATTATGTTAATCACAAGTGAAGAGCTAAAACAAAAATGAACAGAAATTGACGGGTCGCCAGTCCAAAGCACGGGACAATTTATATTTATAACTATTCCAAAATTAATAATATGATGCATTACCGTAAGCATAGAATATTAGAAAGCCAACTCCAGTGTACGTGAAAACACGTTAATCAACAGTGATCTTGTGTTACTGACACAAAAGTAATGAAATTTTCAGAGGAAAAAATTCTTTCATCAATATTTGGAATAAGTCTGTAATTATATAAATGCTGCGTTATTATTAAACTGAACATCCTATTCAGTTCCATTACACTCATACTAATCTATACCGTTTGAAACATTTTTCTGTATGTACCAAAATGAGCAATTTTCATTCAATACTAATGGCATCAAGAACAGAAAACGCCGATACAGTGCTATTACACTCCAGTCCAGAAAAACATGACAGACATACTTTTATATATGGTGAATAGCCAACAGCAATATCTATAAGTATCATTTCATGGGTTTCACTGTTTTATTTACTAGCAGATTGAGCTGCACCATAGGAATCACAGTGTTGTTTAAAATACGTTTCTTTCGTCAGAAATACTAATGTGGTAGATTCTCAGTTCATATAAGGACCAGCCTAAGTCGCTCTTCGTTTTATTTAAGCCAGCTCGGATATTTTCGATCTATGAATTTTAATGTGCAATCGGACTTGACGATTACAACTTGGAGGGCGAACTTATTCTCAAGGTACACGCGCCAGTTCGAGAGAGATCTTAATCGTGTACATGCTGTCACATGCCCTATCTACAGTTCCCATAATTTTAACCTATAGTCCCACTAAAGTACTAACAATAATATAAACAAGATAAATAAATTTCTCACTGACTTGACAGCACTCGGCTTACTTTACTTTAATCACAAGGAAGGATATCCCTGCGAGCCTCATTCCACTCGCTCTGCAACTGCACTGTATGAAGTTACCACTTTTTGAATTGAATTCGCTATTGCTGGTAAGTTCCTTACGGTCGTCATTAATCTCAAATCATCCCCTGATTATCTAAGTAATTTCAGCTCTAGAAACTAAAGACTTTTATTTCCGATCTGGGACGGCGCACACAGTCGAGATCCATTCTGTAGAAATGTGGGGATTCCCCGTCAGCGATGCTAACTCGCTTGACCAAGGATGCGTAAAGGTAGATTCGATTTGTTCGGTACAGGATGGATACTTGTACCCTTACACAAGTAAGGAACCCCATATAAGCAATACGATTCCGGTGAAAAACCAGATTTGCAAAAGTTCAGTTAATTCTTATGATAAACAGAAAAATATTCATTAGTCTTGTTGTTTTACGAAAGCACCGAACCATTAGCTGCAGTAACGTGCAGCAGGCAGTCATAAATTATGTCCGACATCGAGGTGTATTAGTAGCTTTTGTCACCGGTTTACACACAGATACAGTTGGCGATGTCAACGACGTTTTAATGTGACTGCATCCTTCCAACTGCTGTGTATTCTTGGAGCTTAAATACTGAGCCATTCCCCCACTTTCAGCATAAAGCGTTTCGTACGCTTGGGTGTGCCATACACGTCTGCTGCATTCAAGCAATGCCAGTGGAATTGTACTTCGCACCCAGCCTGTTCGCTGTTCTAACAATTATTAAAATTATATTTTCCAGAGTAACCAATTTGCCATTAGTTTTAAAATTAATGTCAGTCATTGAAAACAAGAAGAATATTAAATGGTTCAAATGGTTCTGACAAGGGAACCTCCCCATCGCACCCCCCTCAGATTTAGTTGTAAGTTGGCACAGTGGATAGATCTTGAAAAACTGAACACAGATCAGCCGAAAAAACAGGAAGAAGTTGTGAGGAACTATGAAAAAAATAAGCAAAATATACAAACTGAGTAGTCCATGACCAAGATAGGTAACATTAAGGATAGTGTGGGCTCAGGAGCGCCGTGGTCTTGTGTTTAGCGTGAACAGCTGCGGAACGAGAAGTCCTTGGTTCAAGTCTTTTCTCAAGTGAAAATTTTACTTTCTTTATTCTCGCAAAGTTATGATCTGTCCATTCGTTCACTAACGTCTCTGTTCACTGTAATAAGTGTAGTGTCTGTGTTCTGCGACTGCACCGCAAAACCGTGCGATTAGTAGACGAAAGGACGTGCCTCTCCAATGGGAACCGAAAACATATGACCGCAAGGTCATAGGTCAACCGATTTCTCCACAGGAAAACACGTCTGATATATTCTATACGACATTGGTGGCGGCATGTGCGTCACTTTACAGGAATATGTTGTCGACCCACCTAACTTGTACACTTGTCGAATTGGTAAAAAGATTCTTCTACCTTGCCCGATTTAGGATTTCTTGTGGATGTGATAACCACTCCCAAAAAGTGATGAAAACATAAGAGTTTGTCACATAAACTGCAACAAATGAATGCAACAGTATCAAAGTCGTACAGTTTTCCCTGTGCTCTGTCAAAACATATGATTTTAACGTTTTCAAATTTTTCCGTGAGTAGACCGTCAAATCCTGCATATGTCCACGGAAATCTGAACATGTCCAAGAATTTTGGAGAGCGCAGTTGATTATGTGTGAGTGCTTGAACTTTGACAATTGTCTCATAATAAAAAATTAAACTTTCCACTTTTTTTTACCTTGGCCGTTGCGCTATCTTTTTTTAAGGCCAAGCAACTTTTTTTTAGTCTCCTTCTTCTTGTTGGCGAAGAAGCAATCTTTTGGAACAAAAAAAATTTTTTTTTCAAAGCCAAACTCAAATTTCTTTTTCCTTTAAGAACAAATTGTGAGGAATAAATAAGGAAAAGTTTTTTTTTTTCAAAAGAAAACAAAGACTCCAATTATACTGGTTTCTCCTTCCAGTAAACAAAAATGAGTCTCCTTCGTCTTGTTGGCGAAGAAGCAATCTTTTGGAACAAAAAAAAGTTTCTCAAAGCCAAAATCAAATTTCTTTTTCCTTTAAGAACAAACTATGAGGAATAAATAAGGAAAAGCTTTTTAAGTCGTCGTGCGACTTGTAGTTAAAGTCCAGTTCTTACAGGAGCTCCTGAACTGTATCCGCCTACAGCATGCCAGCTCGTCCAAACGTGTCTTCTCATGGCGTAGGCGTGGGTTCTGGGCAGCAGATCTATTCAGGTCGGTTCGTTTTATACAGTTTTCAGCTTCTCAGGGCTTGGACGTTCCAGCTACTAGGTGGGTCATCGAAAGTGCTCCATAAGAGATTGGAAAAATATTGTTTATGGCGTGGGTTGCGTATCACGACGCAGCGTCGTTCGTTGAGATAAGTCCAATATCCTAGCGTAGACTTGTCGCCAGAAGTAAAAAGATAGCGGATCGTGTGGCCACAGATCCAATTCACAGAGTTAGTTTTGGCGGAGGGGTAGAAAGTCTTATCGGGGTACAAAAGCATGTGGACGTCGATCTGAGCCGGTGTCTGGCGAGTAAGAAACGCCAAAATTCGCCGCGCAAGTGTCCAGACGTCTAGCGCTGTGCCACAGTGGAACCGGTGGACATCCGTGTCATCCACTCCACAGTGGGTGCAGAGGGATGAATCGGCGAGATGGATGCGGTGCAGACGATCTCGGTTAACTTGTTTGCCATTCACGCTGATGTACCACGCTGATTGAACGTCTGACTCGAGAAAACGCGCATGGATCGCCTTCCATATGTGTCGCCACACGTACTGTGGATACTTACGTTCGATGGGGTTGGACGGGTGGCACTGTTGTAACAATTCGGAGACTGTTTTCGTGAGGTACAAACGTGTAAGTGGTAAGGACCGGTAGATATAACTGAACTCCAGGAAAAATCGTTGGATGTAATAAAAGGGGGTTGGAATGGTCGATACCAGTACTGGGGCGGACAAGGAGGCCGGTGCAAAGTTGTGAAGCAGGAGGCTAGTAAGGCTCTGCGGGCAACGATGCCAAAGTTTTAGTTGGGAGCTGACGTATAGTGCCTTGACACGAGTCGGCACGTGGATGAGTCCCACCCCGCCACGATCTCGTGGCAGTGCAAGGGATTCATACTGCACCTTGAATAACATCCCCGAGCTGACGAAGGAGCCGAAAGCCATCAACAGTCGTCGCGCCAGGAGATTTGGGGCTGGTAGTACTTGAGCCACGTGTGGTATACGGGAAGCATGATACATGTTCACGTATTGCGCGCGTTGGATAACGTCGAGAGCTCGTAGCCGGTGATCTGCGAGATTTGCTCTGATTGTCTGTAGCAAGCGTCTACCATTGATAGTCGCTGAGCGGCGCAGGTCTGCTGTGAAATCAAGTCCAAGACACCGTATGGTGGCGGCGACACTAAGGGGGGCAGCGCATCTCTCCGGCAAGCCCTCACCAATGAGCAGGACCTTGGATTTTGACACGTTGAGGCAGCTCCCCGACGCTTCGCCGTAAGTCGCCACCCATGTCAGTACTGCTCGTACTTCATCTTCACTGCGCAGATATAGTACTATGTCGTCTGCGTAGGCTGTACAACAAAAACGGTGGCCTTGCAAAGCCATGCCTTCCAAACGTTGGCGCATGCCCTGGAGCAGGGGTTCCAAGGCGAAAGCATACAAAATCGTGGAAAGAGGGCATCCTTGCCGTACAGATCGTGCGATGACCAGGGACGGTGTAAGACGACCATTGTACATGATTTTAGAGGTTGCACTACTCAACAGGCGCATAACCACTGTTACAATACCTCCAGGAAAACCGATATGCTGAAGAACTGTCCGTAAATAGAAGTGGTCAACACGGTCGATAGCCTGGCTAAAGTCCAGTGAAGCCAAGGCGCCAGGGAGACGCTGATGATGCGCTAATGCTATCATGTCTCTGTAACGGCAAAGGGCCGTACGGATGTTGTTGTCGCCTCCTAGAGAAGTCTGGTCGCAGGATGTGACGTAACGTGCGACCTTCTTGAGTCGTGATGCCAGTAGCCGTGTGAATATTTTCATGTCGCTGTTGTGCGATTTCCGTCCACGTGGAAGCCAACATATAGTGAAAACTTTTATAAAATTCGATGGGTATACCGTCAGGTCCAGGAGATCTGTTATCGGAAACCGCCTTGATAGCGTCTACCACTTCATCTGTGGTTACGTCGTCTTGGAGGTAAAGCACTGCATCCTGTGGAAGAGTGTTCGTAGTAAGCTGAGCGACTTATGTGATCAGTGCCGCAGAATGAGGTACGGCTGCGTATAGCCCAGCAAAATGAGCATGGAGAGCACGACCGATGCTTTGTTGGGTGTCGTGCCGGCGCCCTTCCACATCAGTGAGGACTTGGATCAGAGCTCGTCGTCGTCGTTGTCTTTCCTGAAGGAGGTGGTACATCGACGGACGTTCTTGAGGGATTCGATTAGAAGCTCGAGAACGGACTGCAGTGCCTTCCAAGTTACGCCGCATGATCAAGGAGATCTGCGCCTTCGTGCGATGAACCATCGACTGCCGGGCTGGCGAGAAAGGCATCGTCGTACAGTCACGTAGAATGGTGTAGTAGAAGTGCAGGGTATTAGTTTGCCACGCCTTTAATTCCTTCCCATAACTCATCAGAGTCTTCCTGAGAGTCGGCTTTGCACAGGAGAGCCACCATGATAAGGTGGAGTCGTAGGCTTCTCGACGATGGTGGCAGCGTGCCCACGCTTCTTCGAACATACGGCGACAGTCTGAGGAGGTCAGGTGAGCGACATTGAGTTTCCACAGACGACGACTATGCCACACTTGCTGTCGGGCGAGAGTGACGTCAGAGAGGTACGCATCATGGTCTGAAAAGGCCAAGGGCCAGACTTCCGCATGACGTGTGCCATCAGCAAGGGAGCGGGTAACGTAGATGCGATCAATGCGGCTTGACGAGTGAGAGGTGTAGAATGTATAGCCAGGTTGAATTCCGTGGAGCTTCTTCCATGTGTCAACAAGTCGTAGACGGTCGACGACCACTGAGAGAGATGCACAAGGGGAATGTCGCGGGAATTGGTCCGCGGGCTCTTGTATCGAGTTAAAATCCCCACCGATTACCAAATCGTCCTGCGGACCGGTGAAGAGAGGTGTGACGCTTTCGGCAAAAAAGTTTGTCGGTCATGACGGCGGCCAGTGCCGGAAGGAGCGTAGATACTAATAATACGCACGCCGAACAGTGTGAGGGCCATACCTCGCGCAGTGGGGAGGTAGATGACGCCCTCTGCAGGGAGTCCGTCGCGTAGCAGGATGGCGACGCCGCTACCGGTATCAGATGCGAGAGAAACATGGGCGTTGTATCCGGTGGGAACTAGGAAGTCAGCCACAAACTCCTCTTGTAAAAGTGCTATATCCACATCCTCAGAGTAAATAGTGTCTCTGAACATGGCCAGTTTATGGCGGACACGAATGGTGGCAGATTCATCGTGGCGATACGATATTGCTGTGTGCGGCCATCCTCAGTATTTGCAGAACGTGCGGTAGAAGGAGCCGGCAGGTGGAGACCCGCCGGTGGTCCCGCAGTGGTGATTACTGGCGGGGCGCCAGCCCCAGTGTCGCCGAGGTGGACTCCTGTGCAGGCACGCTGGCAGTCTGTTCCACTTCTTCTTCATCGGCCTAGGAAGCTGACGACGTGGACATGTGACGGTCACGTACTTCCGGAACGGGTGTTGTGGATTCCGCAACATGAGTGGCAGGGGGACCGCCGTCATCATTCGTTGACAGCGGCGAGGACACGTCCCTGGCTGGGAGAGTAGGCGTCACAGGAGGGGCGCCTGTTGCTGCCACATCGCGTGACTGGACGCAATGTGGGAGATCACCGTCAGACATCAGGTCGACATCTCGTGGGGCCGTCTGAGAAAGGGCGTCATCGGAATGCGTTCGTCGTCGTTTCCTGTGTTTGCAAGGCGATCGCTGTTTACTGATGTGGCCTTCTGAATCAGAATGTGGTCGCCCGTCGTCTGACGCCGAACCCGTCTGGACAAAGGCAGACGTCGGCACGACACCGAGGTCGACGTCCATGGATCGAACAGGACCATCTGTTTCGGTCTGCAAACCGGACGGTCCTGAAGCGAGCACTGGAGGCGACGTCGTGCTTGTGTCCTCGGCGCGTTGTGCTGCGGCGGGTGGCGTTGACGAAGCTGCTGGCGCAATCGAGATTGGTGCCACGGGGCCCTGTGCAACCTTGGCATAGGTGATGGGTAAGGACGTGACCGTCGAAGCCTGGGACTCTTCACGTAACGGCGTCTGTATTAAACGGCGGTGTAAGCATTCGGAACGTACATGTCGCTCCTGGCCACATCCTGCGCACGTTCGTGGCTGTCCATCGTACATGACGATGGCCCTCACACCGCCAATCAGCAGGTACGATGGGACATGTTTCGTCAGCTCAATTTTTATTTGCCGGACGCCATTTAATACGGGGTAGGTCGTAAATGTTTGCCACTTCTCCGCGACGTGACCCAAGACGGTGCCATATGGTTGGAAAGCGGCAATGACCACATCCTAGGCACCTCGAACGGGAGCTCAAACACCCCCAATGTCCGGAGACCGAATCCAGCATGGGCGACTGTCACAGCACCCATATGTCCATCAGAGTGTTTAAATTTCAGTCCGGTGGCATGACGGTGAATTATGTCATTGCAAATTTCCTCCGTCGACATCTTGATGTAGACAACACTTCCAGTGATGGAAAAATGTATGCCGATTACGTCCTGGGGGTTCAAACATAGACCCTCACGTATGAACTGTTCGATTTTCTTTTTTTTGCTTAAAATTATGTCCGTCAATCGCAATGCTTTTTTTTTTGTTTGTTTGAAAGAAAACAAAGACTCCGATTATACTGGTGTCTCCTTCCAGTAAACAAAAATGAGTCTCCTTCGTCTTGTTGGCGAAGAAGCAATCCTTTGGAACAAAAAAAGTTTCTCAAAGCCAAAATCAAATTTCTTTTTCCTTTAAGAACAAACTATGAGGAATAAATAAGGAAAAGCTTTTTAAGTCGTCATGCGACTTGTAGTTAAAGTCTAGTTCTTACAGGAGCTCCTGAAGTGTATCCGCCTACAGCATGCCAGCTCGTCCAAACGTGTCTTCTCATGGCGTAGGCGTGAGTTCTGGGTAGCAGATCTATTCAGTTCGGTTCGTTTTATACAGTTTTCAGCTTCTCAGGGCTCGGACGTTCCAGCTACTAGGTGGGTCATCGAAAGTGCTCCGTAAGAAATTAGAAAAATATTGTTTATAGCGTGGGTTGCGTATCAGGACGCAGTGTCGTTCGTTGAGATAAGTCCAATATCCTATCGTAGACTTGTCGCCTGAAGTAAAAAGATAGTGGATCGTGTGGCCACAGATCCAATTCACTGAGTTAGTTTTGGCGGAGGGGTAGAAAGTCTTATCGGGGTACAAAAGCATGTGGACGTCGATCTGAGCCGGTGTCTGGCGAGTAAGAAACGCCAAAATTCGCCGCGCAAGTGTCCAGACGTCTAGCGCTGTGCCACAGTGGAACCGGTGGACATCCGTGTCATCCACGCCACAGTGGGTGCAGAGGGATGAATCGGCGAGATGGATGCGGTGCAGACGATCTCGGTTAACTTGTTTGCCATTCACGGTGATGTACCACGCTGATTGAACGTCTGATTCGAGAAAACGCGCATGGATCGAGTTCCATATGTGTCGCCACACGTACTGTGGATACTTACGTTCGATGGGGTTGGACTGGCGGCACCGTTGTAACAATTCGGAGACTGTTTTCGTGAGGTACAAACGTGTAAGTGGTAAGGACCGGTAGATATAACTGAACTCCAGGAAAAATCGATGGATGTAATAAAAGGGGGTTGGAATGGTCGATATCAGTACTGGGGCGGACAAGGAGGCCGTTGCAAAGTTGTGAAGCAGGAGGCTAGTAAGGCTCTGCGGGCAACGATGCCAAAGTTTTAGTTGGGAGCTGACGTATAGTGCCTTGACACGAGTCGGCACGTGGATGAGTCCCACCCCGCCACGATCTCGTGGCAGTGCAAGGGATTCATACTGCACCTTGAATAACATCCCCGAGCTGACGAAGGAGCCGAAAGCCATCAACAGTCGTCGCGCCAGGAGATTTGGGACTGGTAGTACTTGAGCCACGTGTGGTATACGGGAAGCATGATACATGTTCACGTATTGCGCGCGTTGGATAACGTCGAGAGCTCGTAGCCGGTGATCTGCGAGATTTGCTCTGATTGTCTGTAGCAATCGTCTACCATTGATAGCCGCTGAGCGCGGCGCAGGTCTGCTGTGAAATCAAGTCCAAGACACCGTATGGTGGCGGCGACACTAAGGGGGGCAGCGCATCTCTCCGGCAAGCCCTCACCAATGAGCAGGACCTTGGATTTTGACACGTTGAGGCAGCTCCCCGACGCTTCGCCGTAAGTCGCCACCCATGTCAGTGCTGCTCGTACTTCATCTTGACTGCGCAGATATAGTACTATGTCGTCTGCGTAGGCTGTACAACAAAAACGGTGGCCCTGCACAGCCATGCCTTCCAAACGTTGGCGCATGCCCTGGAGCAGGGGTTCCAAGGCGAAAGCATACAAAATCGTGGAAAGAGGGCATCCTTGCCGTACAGATCGTGCGATGACCAGGGACGGTGTAAGACGACCATTGTACATGATTTTAGAGGTTGCACTACTCAACAGGCGCATAACCACTGTTACAATACCTCCAGGAAAACCCATATGCTGAAGAACTGTCCGTAAATAGAAGTGGTCAACACGGTCGAAAGCCTGGCTAAAGTCCAGTGAAGCCAAGGCGCCAGGGAGACGCTGATGATGCGCTAATGCTATCATGTCTCTGTAAAGGCAAAGGGCCGTACGGATGTTGTTGTCGCCTCCTAGGGAAGTCTGGTCGCAGGATGTGACGTACCGTGCGACCTTCTTGAGTCGCGATGCCAGTAGCCGTGTGAATATTTTCATGTCGCTGTTGAGCAAAGTAATTGGTCGATAGTCCTGGACCTTCGATAACCCGCGCGTTTTATGTACGGGGATAATAATTCCTTCTAGAAAGGCGCTCGGGACCACTGTCCTCGGTGACATCAGCTCTTGTGCGATTGCCGTCCACGTGGAAGCCAACAAATACTGAAAACTTTTATAAAATTCGATGGGTATACCGTCAGGTCCAGGAGACCTGTTATCGGAACCCGCCTTGATAGCATCTACCACTTCATCTGTGGTTACGTCGCCTTGGAGGTCATGCACTGCATTCTCCGGAAGAGTGTTCGTAGTGAGCTGAGCGACTTCTGTGATCAGTGCTGCAGAATGCGGTACGGCTGCGTATAGCCCGGCAAAATGAGCATGGAGAGCACGACCGATGCTTTGTTGGGTGTCGTGCCGGCGCCCTTCCACATCAGTGAGGACTTGGATCAGAGCTCGTCGTCGTCGTTGTCTTTCCTGAAGGAGGTGGTACATCGACGGACGTTCTTGAGGGATTCGATTAGAAGCTCGAGAACGGACTGCAGTGCCTTCCAAGTTACGCCGCATGATCAAGGAGATCTGCGCCTTCGTGCGATGGACCATCGACTGCCGGGCTGGCGAGAAAGGCATCGTCGTACAGTCACGTAGAATGGTGTAGTAGAAGTGCAGGGTATTAGTTTGCCACGCCTTTAATTCCTTCCCAAAACTCATCAGAGTCTTCCTGAGGGTCGGCTTTGCACAGGAGAGCCACCATGATAAGGTGGAGTCATAGGCTTCTCGACGATGGTGGCAGCGTACCCACGCTTCTTCGACCTTACGGCGACAGTCTGAGGAGGTCAGGTGAGCGACATTGAGTTTCCACAGACCACGACTATGCCACACTTGCTGTCGGGCAAGAGTGACGTCACAGAGGTATGCATCATGGACTGAAAAGGCCAAGGGCCAGACTTCCGCATGACGTGTGCCATCAGCAAGGGAGCGGGTAACGTAGATGCGATCTATGCGGCTTGACGAGTGAGAGGTGTAGAATGTATAGCCCGGTTGAATTCCGTGGAGCTTCTTCCATGAGTCAACAAGTCGTAGACGGTCGATGACCACTGAGAGAGATGCACAAGGGGAATGTCGCGGGAGTTGGTCCGCGGGCTCTTGTGTCGAGTTAAAATCCCCACCGTGTACCAAATCGTCCTGCGGACCGGTGAAGAGGGGTGTGACGCTTTCGGCAAAAAAGTTTGTCGGTCATGACGGCGGCCAGTGCCGGACGGAGCGTAGATATTAATAATACGCACGCCAAACAGTTTGAGGGCCATACCTCGCGCAGTGGGGAGGTAGATGACGTCCTCTGCAGGGAGTCCGTCGCGTAGCAGGATGGCGACGCCGCTACCGGTATCGGATGCGGGGGAAACATGGGCGTTATATCCGGTGGGAACTAGGAAGTCAGCCACAAACACCTCTTGTAAGAGTGCTATATCCACCTCCGCAGAGTAAATAGTGTCTCTGAACATGGCCAGTTTATGGGGGGCACGAATGGTGGCAAGATTTATCGTGGCGATACGATATTGCTGTGTGCGGCCATCCTCAGTATTTGCAGAACGTGCGGTAGAAGTAGCCGGCAGGTGGAGACCCGCCGGTGGTCCCGCAGTGGTGATAATTACTGGCGGGGCGCCAGCCCCAGTGTCACCGAGGTGGACTCCTGTGCAGACACGCTGGCAGTCTGTTCCGCCTCTTCTTCAACGTCATCGGCCCGGGAAGCTGACGACGTGGACATGTGACGGTCACGTACTTCCGGAACGGGTGTTGTGGATTCCGCAACATGAGTGGCAGGGGGACCGCCATCATCATTCGTTGACAACGGCGAGGACACGTCCCTGGCTGGGAGAGTAGGCGTCACAGGAGGGGCGCCTGTTGCTGCCACATCGCGTGACTGGACGCAATATGGGAGATCACCGTCAGACATCAGGTCGACATCTCGTGGGGCCGTCTGAGAAAGGGCGTCATCGGAAGGCGTTCGTCGTCGTTTCCTGTGTTTGCGAGGCGACCGCTGTTTTCTGATGTGGCCTTCTGAATCAGAATGTGGTCGCCCGTCGTCTGACGCCGAACCCGTCTGGACAAAGGCAGACGTCGGCACGACACCGAGGTCGACGTCCATGGTTCCAACAGGAACATCGGTTTCGGTCTGCAAACCGGACGGTCCTGAAGCGAGCACTGGAGGTGACACCGTGCTTGTGACCTCGGCGCGTTGTGCTGCGGCGGGTGGCGTTGACGATGCTGCTGGCGCAATCGAGATTGGTACGACGGGGTCCTGTGCAACCTTGGCGTAGGTGATGGGTAAGGACGTGACCGTCGAAGCCTGTGTCTCTTCACGTAACGGCGTCTGTATTAAACGGCGGTGTAAGCATTCGGAACGTACATGTTCTTCTCCGCGACGTGACCCAAGACGGTGCCATATGGTTGGAAAGCTGCAATGACCACATCCTGAGGCACCTCGAACGGGAGCTCAAACACCCGCAATGTTCGGAGACCGAATCCAGCATGGGCGACTGTCACAGCACCCATATGTCCATCAGAGTGTTTAAATTTCAGTCCGGTGGCATGACGGTGAATTATGTCATTGCAAATTTCCTCCGTCGACATCTTGATGTAGACAACACTTCCCGTGATGGAAAAATGTATGCCGATTACGTCCTGGGGGTTCAAACGTAGATCCTCACGTATGAACTGTTCGACTTCGAATGCTCTGGGTCGTGGATGTTCGGCCTGAAACGTTACTTTGATCGTTGCACGGCGGTACGAGTGCGCCATGGTGTACGTTAGTACTGGACTCGATAGACACAAACACCGCGACGCGGAAGTAAACACCGCCGAGAGCGGAGCGTCGCACGGCGCGCGGAGCTGCTCCGCACGCTAGCACGGCTGCGAGCCGACTTAATTCACTCGAGCGAAGATTTGAACCAAGGACCTCTCGTTCCGCAGCTACTCGCGCTAACCACGAGACCACGGCGCTCCTGAGCCCACACTATCCTTAATGTTGCCTATCGTGCTCATGGATTACTCAGTTTGTATATTTTGCTTATTTTTTTCATAGTTCCACACAACTTCTTCCTGTTTTTTCGATTGATCTGTGTTCAGTTTTTCAAGGCCTATCGACTGTGCCAACTTATAACCAAATCTGATGGTGGTGCGATGGGGAGGTTCCCTTGTGAGCACTATGGGACTTAACGTCTGAGGTCATCAGTCCCCTAGAACTTAGAACTACGTAAACCTAACTAACCTAAGAACATTACACATCCATGCCCTAGGCAGAATTCGAACCTGCGACAGGAGCGGTCGCGCGGTTCCAGACTGCAGCGCCTAGAACCGCTCGGCCACTCCAGCCGGCAAGAATATTAATGAATTACTTTAAAGTAAAGTGTAAAAGGCCGTGTGTAGGTGAGACTGGTACATTTAAGAGGTTATTTTGGCAATAGTTTTACGTTTTTTTAGTTAGATTTTTCATATTTAAAAATTTTAATTTTGTAACTTGGTTATTAAACTACAATTGACTGTATGTGCTTCTAAGTCAACAGTATGTTTAGAGTGCAAATAATTTTATATAGTCTCAAGTCTAATATGTAAACGTGCCCTGGGTATTTGGCAGATTTATGCACCTATGAGAGCATGTTTACGCATTATCGTGGAGCACAATAATACAGGGTGTTTCGAAAATGACCGGCATATTTGAAACGGCAATAAAAACTAAACGAACAGCGATAGAAATACACCGTTTGTTGCAATATGCTTGGGACAACAGTACATTTCCAGGCAGACAAACTTTCGAAATTACAGTAGTTACAATTTTCAACTACAGATGGCGCTGCGGTCTGGGAAACTCTATAGTACGATATTTTCCACATATCCACCATGCGTAGCAATAATATGGCGTAGTCTCTGAATGAAATTACCCGAAACCTTTGACAACGTGTCTGGCGGAATGGCTTCACATGCAGATGAGATGTACTGCTTCAGCTGTTCAATTCTTTCTGGATTCTGGCGGTACACCTGGTCTTTCAAGTGTCCCCACAGAAAGAAGTCACAGGGGTTCATGTCTGGCGAATAGGGAGGCCAATCCACGCCGCCTCCTGTATGTTTCGGATAGCCCAAAGCAATCACACGATCATCCAAATATTCATTCAGGAAATTAAAGACGTCGGCCGTGCGATGTGGCCGGGCACCATATTGCATAAACCACGAGGTGTTCGCAGTGTCGTCTAAGCCAGTTTGTACCGCCACAAATTCACGAAGAATGTCCAGATAGCGTGATGCAGTAATCGTTTCGGATCTGAAAAATGGGCCAATGATTCCTTTGAAAGAAATGGCCGCCCAGACCAGTACTTTTTGAGGATGCAGGGACGATGGGACTGCAACATGGGGCTTTTCGGTTCCCCATATGCGCCAGTTCTGTTTATTGACGAAGCCGTCCAGGTAAAAATAAGCTTCGTCAGTAAACCAAATGCTGCCCACATGCATATCGCCGTCATCAATCCTGTGCACTATATCGTTAGCGAATGTCTCTCGTGCAGCAATGGTAGCGGCGCTGAGGGGTTGCCACGTTTGAATTTTGTATGGATAGAGGTGTAAACTCTGGCGCATGAGACGATACGTGGACGTTGGCGTCATTTGGACCGCAGCTGCAACACGGCGAACGGAAACCCGAGACCGCTGTTGGATCACCTGCTGCACTAGCTGCGCGTTGCCCTCTGTGGTTGCCGTACGCGGTCGCCCTACCTTTCCAGCACGTTCATCCGTCACGTTCCCAGTCCGTTGAAATTTTTCAAACAGATCCTTTATTGTATCACTTTTCGGTCCTTTGGTTACATTAAACCTCCGTTGAAAACTTCGTGTTGTTGCAACAACACTATGTTCCAGGCGGTGGAATTCCAACACCAGAAAAATCCTCTGTTCTAAGGAATAAACCATGTTGTCTACAGCACACTTGCACGTTGTGAACAGCACACGCTTACAGCAGAAAGACGACGTACAGAATGGCGCACCCACAGACTGCGTTGTCTTCTATATCTTTCACATCACTTGCAGCGCCATCTGTTGTTGAAAATTGTAACTACTGTAATTTCGAAAGTTTGTCCGCCTGAAAATTTACTGTTGTCCCAAGCATATTGCAACAAACGGTGTATTTCTATCGCTGCTCATTTAGTTTTTATTGCCGTTTCAAATATGCCGGTCATTTTTGAAACACCCTGTAAGTAGAAAAAGCACATTACTTAACATTTCAAAGTAGGTTTTATTGCCAGTAAATGAATTTAAAGGCTTACTTACACCCGTTAACGTGACTAATCACAACAGTTTTACTGTCTACTAAGCCTCTCCTGTAATGGTGCAAAAGCATGGCGCTCTGCGACGCCAGCCTCGGAATCGACACATACAAATAAAAGACCACAGCTCCGAAGTTCATGTGAACTGTAAGGTGGGTCAATGACGTCACACTGACACCAGTTTTAACCAAAATTCGTCCCACCGCCATCGCGGACGTATCACACGATGCGAAAGTCGTCACAATCCTTCTTACCGAAATTTGGAGATCATAACCGCGACACCCAGCGTCGAAATCAGGCGTCTTTCTTATAGGTGGACGAGGGAAACTTTTCAGCCACACTGCCGCTCAGAACCGACATGAAAAGGCGTCATGGTGTTGCAGGAAGGGCGTTGATTCTCAGACATTTCGTGGTCGAAAACGACTGCACGCAGTGCGACGAGCACATGAATATGTTCTTGACAATCTCTGACACAGCTGACATTCTCGGACTTTCAACCCTTCCCTAAAGAGATTGTAAGGCAACCTCGCGATTGAAATTGATCTCACCCCTTTGGAGTGAGCGTGACCACGATTTTCGCTCTGGAACCATTAGGGACCGTTGTAAAACGTTCGACGAAATTTGAACGGAATCAAAAGCAGCAAAGTATTTATACTTTTTTTTCAGTGTTATTCACGAACCTCTCTTAAGCACTTTAGAAATGTACTGTCTGAAATTTGGTCACCATGTCAGCCTGGAGGCTGCTCTAGCGCCTGAGGGTACATAAACTCCTCTGCGCAGGTGTCTAAAGGGTTGTGTAACGTCCAGGTGGTCCAGGCTGATTTGGTGACGAGGTTTCAGTCGGTACATTTATAATGTCTTCAACAAAGAAGCGTCGGTGGAACCGAAGATGTTCCCGAATTCTGGTAGGGAGTGTCTTATGGGGAGATTTTGCCGTTTTATTCCCGCACATGTTAATGTTGCACTACCGCGTGATAACGCCACAGGAGGACGGTAAAAGGAGAGTTGAAAAAGTATAAGTACACTTTTCTGCTTCTGAACGCGTTCAGATTTCGTCGAATGTTTTTGAACGGTCTGCAGTGGTTCCAGTCCACGCGCCAGAGCAAAAATTGTGGGTGCAATCATATTCAGTGGTGAATCTGCCTCACAATGTCCTTAGTGAGCGGCTGAAATGTACGAGGGTGTCAAAATAGTCAGAGATTGTGAAGAACATCTTAGAGTTCCACATCACACTGCGAAGTGTCGTTTTCGACCACGATGTGTGTTGATATCAACGCCCCACGGAAAGGGGTGGTTTCAGCGATGTGCGTTATGCCACCCTTTGACGCCTTCACGTGTCGATTTTGAGCGGCGGTGTGTCTGAAATGTTTTCCTCGCCCACCCATAAGACGTCGCATGAATTCTATGCTGCGTGAAAGCCGCTTAATTTCGAAGATGCGTGTCGTGGTTCTGACCGCATCATACGGACATCAATGTAAGGCGTGAAATATCACGTGCACGGCGGCGTTGGGAAAAGTTACCAATGGATTGTATTAACCTACATTACAGCTCGCATGAACTTCTGAGCTCTGACCTTCTTTCCGCAAGTTTCATCACCCTTGCCTTCTAAGGACCTCCGAGCCCAAGGGTAATGTCGCAAGGCGCCATGCATTTGGACCATTACAAAGAAGGTTGTCGTCACCTTTGGGCCAAATTGCAAATTTACGTGTCGCAATGGGTATCATCCTCCCCATGAACCATGGACCTTGCCGTTGGTGGGGAGGCTTGCGTGCCTCAACTATACAGATAGCCGTACCGTAGGTGCAACCACAACGGAGGGGCATCTGTTGAGAGGCCAGACAAACGTGTGGTTCCTGAAGAGGGGCAGCAGCCTTTTCAGTAGTTGCAGGGGCAACAGTCTGGATGATTGACTGATCTGGCCCTGTAACACGAACCAAAATGACCTTGCTGTTCTGATATTGCGAACGGCTGAAAGCAAGGGGAAACTACAGCCGTAATTTCTCCCGAGGGCATGCACCTTTACTGTATGATTAAATGATGATGGCGTCCTCTTGGGTAAAATATTCCGGAGGTAAAATAGTCCCCCATTCGGATCTCCGGGCGGGGACTACTCAAGAGGACGTCGTTATCAGGAGAAAGAAAACTGGCGTTCTACGGATCGGAGCGTGGAATGTCAGATCCCGTAATCGGGCAGGTAGGTTAGAAAATTTAAAAAGGGAAATCGATAGGTTAGATATAGTGGGAATTAGTGAAGTTCGGTGGCAGGAGGAACAAGACTTTTGGTCAGGTGAATACAGGGTTATAAATACAAAATCAAATAGGGGTAAAGCAGGTGTAGGTTTAATAATGAATAAAAAAATAAGAGTACGGGTAAGCTACTACAAACAGCATAGTGAACGCATTATTGTGGCCACGATAGACACGAAGCCCACGCCTACTACAGTAGTACAAGTTTATATGCCAACTAGCTCTGCAGATGACGATGCAATTGATGAACTGTATGATGAGATACAAGAAATTATTCAGGTAGTGAAGGGAGACGAAAATTTAATAGTCATGGGTGACTGGAATTCCTCAGTATGAAAAGGGAGAGAAGGAAACATAGTTGGTGTGTGGTGTCACCGCCAGACACCACACTTGCTAGGTGGTAGCTTTAAATCGGCCGCGGTCCATTAGTACATGTCGGACCCGCGTGTCGCCACTGTCAGTGATCGCAGACAGAGCGCCACCACACGGCAGGTCTGGAGAGACTTACTAGCATTCGCCCCAGTTGTACGACGACGTTGCTAGCGACTACACTGACGAAGCCTTTCTCTCATTTGCCGAGAGATAGTTAGAATAGCCTTCAGCTAAGTCCATGGCTACGACCTAGCAAGGCGCCATTAACCACATCTAGAGAGGGTCTCACTTGTATCATCAAGAATGCTGTATACAAATGATGGATTAAAGTTAAGTATGAAAGAAGCTACGTACTTTTCTTTATAGCATTCATTACGTATCCTGTTTCAGACATCACGCCAGCCGGCGTGTGTAACGCGTGCATTTCGGCTACTTCCGAGTGGCGTGGCTGTCTTGCTACGCCACAACATGGTGAATATGGATTGGTGCTAAGAAATGAAAGAGGAAGCCGCCTGGTAGAATTTTGTGCAGAGCATAACTTAATCATAGCCAACACTTGGTTCAAGAATCATGAAAGAAGGTTATATACATGGAAGAAACCTGGAGATACTAAAAGGTATCAGATAGATTATATAATGGTAAGACAGAGATTTAGGAACCAGGTTTTAAATTGTGAGACTTTTCCAGGGGCAGATGTGGACTCTGGCCACAATCTATTGGTTATGAACTGTAGATCAAAACCGAAGGAACTGCAAAAAGGTGGGAATGTAAGGAGATGGGACCTGGATAAACTGAAAGAACCAGAGGTTGTACGGAGTTTCAGGGAGAGCATAAGGGAACAATTGGCAGGACGGGGGAAAGAAATACAGTAGAAGAAGGATGGGTAGCTTTGAGGGATGAAATAGTGAAGGCAGCAGAGGATCAAATAGGTAAAAAGACGAGGGCTAGTAGAAACCCTTGGGTAACAGAAGAAATATTGAATTTAATTGATGAAAGGAGAAAATATAAAAATGTAGTAAATGAAGCAGGCAAAAAGGAATACAACCGTCTCAAAAATGAGATCGACAGGAAGCGCAAAATGACTAATCAAGGATGGCTAGAGGACAAATGTAAGGATTAGGAGGCTTATCTCACTAGAGGTAAGCTAGATACTGCTTACAGGAAAATTAAAGAGACCTTTGGAGAAAGGAGAACCACTTGCATGAATATCAAGAGCTTTGATGGAAACCCAATTCTAAGCAAAGAAGTGAAAGCAGAACGGTGGAAGGAGTATATAGAGGGTCTATACAAGGGCGACTTACTCGAGGACAATATTATGGAAATGGAAGACGAGGTAGATGAAGATGAAATGGGAGATACGATACTGCGTGAAGAGTGTGACAGAGCACTGAAAGACCTGAGTCGAAACAAGGCCCCCAGAGTAGACAACATTCCATCAGAACTACTGACAGCCTTCGGAGTGGCAGTCCTGACAAAACTCTACCATCTGGTGAGCAAGATGTATGAGACAGGCGAAATACCCTCAGACTTCAAGAAGAATATAATAATTCCAATCCCAAAGAAACCAGGTGTTGGCAGATGTGAAAATTACCGAACTATTAGTTTAATAAGCCACAGCTGCAAAATACTAATGCGAAATCTTTGCAGACGAATGGAAAAACTGATAGAAACCGACCTCGGGGAAGATCAGTTTGGATTCCGTAGAAATGTTGGAACACGTGAGGCAATACTGCCCTACGACTTATCTTAGAAGAAAGATTAAGGAAAGGCAAACCTACGTTTCTATCATTTGTAGACTTGTAGAACGCTTTTGACAATGTTGATTGGAATACTCTTTTTCAAATTCTGAAGGTGGCAGGGGTATAATACAGGGAGCGAAAGGCTATTTACAACTTGTACAGAAAGCAGATGGATGTTATAAGAGTCGAGGGGTATGAAAGGGAAGCATTGGTTGGGAAGGGAGTGAGACAGGGTGGTCGCCTATCCCCGATGTTATTCAATCTGTATATTGAGCAAGCAATAAAGGAAAAAAAAGAAAAGTTCGGAGTAGGTATTAAAATCCATTGAGAAGAAATAAAAACGTTGAGGTTTGCCGATGACATTGTAATTCTGTCAGACAGAGCAAAGGACTTGGAAGAGCAGTTGAACAGAATGGACAGTGTCTTGAAAGGAGGATATAAGATGAACATCAACAAAAGCAAAACGAGGATAATGGAATGTAGTCGAATTAAGTCGGGTGATTCTGAGGGAATTAGATTAAGAAATGAGACGCTTAAAGTATTAAATGAGTATTGCTATTTGGGGAGCAAAATAACTGATGATGGTCGAAGTAGAGAGGATATAAAATGTAGACTGGCAATGGCAAGGAAAGCGTTTCTGAAGAAGAGAAATTTGTTAACATCGAGTATAGATTTAAGTGTCAGGAATTCGTTTCTGAAAGTATTTGTATGGAGTGTAGCCATGTATGGGAGTGAAACGCGGGCGATAAATAGTTTGGACAAGGAGAGAATAGAAGCTTTCTAAATGTGGTGCTACAGAAGATTGCTGAAGATTAGATGGTTAGATCACGTAACTAATGATGAAGTATTGAATAGAGTTGGGGAGAAGAGGAGCTTGTGGCACAATGTGACTAGAAGAAGGGATCGGTTGGTAGGACATGTTATGAGACATCGAGGGATCCCCGATTTAGTATTGGAGGGCAGCGCAGAGGGTAAAAATCGTAGAGAAAGACCAAGAGATGAATACACTAAGCAGATTTAGAAGGATGTAGGCTGCAGAGGTACTGGGAAATGAAGAAGCTTGCACAGGATAGAGCAGCACGGAGAGCTGCATCAAACCAGTCTTAGGACTGAAGACCACTACAACAATGGGTATCAGTTTCGGGGTTTCGAAAAAATGTTCTTTTAATTCTGTTGTGGAGTATGACATTTGCTGGAGTTGCTGTCGGAGGGACAGCTGATGCCAAAATTCAAGAAATATCGTGATTCGTCATAGGATGTTTGTTGGTTCCATCCACGTGTCGCAGGATGTATTAATGTATTTTTCTAGAAGACCGTACAAACTACTGTCTAGAGTGTGCTGTGGGTCATTATCGCAGAAGTGACACCCTATTGTTCTTAAAATAATCCAACACTGCTGCTACCACGTGCGACTCTGAATACATAAATACAGTAGGCATTCTTTTAAGGTCTCACATACGTGTCACAAAACGCTTTGAAATTTTTAAATACCGTATTCAGTCATCCATCCAGGTATATTGGTAGCACAGCAATTGCCCCTCGACCCATCACTTGAGAAGTGTTATAGGGAATAAAAGTTCCAGCAGCGGTTACTGAGAGTGCCATTGTTACCAGAAACCCCTATAAATAGCTTTTATTTCCCCAATGTGCTTGAAACCCCTTCGCTCAGTGACTTTTTCAGGCTCCTGCACTGTCGTTACTCTTGTTTAGTCGGCGTATCAGATGTTGACAGGATCAATGTTGAGCCTTTGGAGTTATCGAAAAATGCTGTCACATTAGCTTTGTTAAAACTTGTGGCGCAACTTAAGCTTGTAGCTAAGGAGCCTAACTGAGTGACTTTTACGTCGTTTTAGAGTGCCATTACGTCCTACCATCACGCATCCAATCAATATTACCAGTACTAAAATGATTTATTTACACTTACACAATCGTTTGTCAAAGGAAACTACTTCAATGTTGGATTGACAATGAACTGTCAGGACGTAGTTAGTTAAATGGTTTCTTGAAGCGACATAAACGTCACTCAATTAATTCTCCCCATGCTGCAATATGAGTCGCCAACAAGTTTCAACGAAACGAATGTTACAGCATTTTTCGGTAACATCAGAACCGTTTTAGAAAGCTTAAAATTATATCAGAAACTTTCAGAAGGTGTTAAGCCAAGAATTTAGCTCGCTCAGGTGGGAACATCATCAAATACGAAATTTAAACGGATTAGGATTTGAATTTTTAATCATTGTATTTACTCTTGAGAATTATATTTAAATTTTCTAAGTAAATGGCATTTTGTGGATTAATCTTATCCCACCACTCACCGGCAGCCGCTATACACAGGCCTACCCCCTAATGCACCCACTGGCCTCCCCTTCATATTTAATAATTAAAAATGGTTCTCTGATTGATTTTTTGAGTATTCATTTGGCTGCGGAGTTTCAGCTGCTATTGTTGCCTCTATAGCCAGCACTGATTCTTGGGCTGGTGCCACCATGTGGACTGGCACATCCTCTATTGAAATGGCTCTGAACACTATGGGACTTAACTTCCAAATTCATCAGTCCCCTAGAACTTAGAACGAGTTAAACCTAACTAACCTAAGGACGTCACACACATCCATGCCCGAGGCAGGATTCGAATCTGCGACCGTAGCGGTCGCACGGTTCCAGACTGTATCGCCTAGAACCGCTCGGTAACTCCGGCCGGCGCCTCCTCTATTACCAAATCATCTTACAGTGGTGTGACATTACCTTGGGCAGGTGTCATTCGCCGATTAGGAGCCACCGCATAGTATGGTGTAGCATCAGTGATTTATAAAACAAGTAATTTTGAATTATAATGCAGAGAAAACACAGAGAAGAGTTTGTAAAACGAATTAATGACCGAGGATTAAATGACATAAAGAAAATTCAACTGCGTGTTGTCTGTAAATTCTTAGAATTTTAACGTTTTACATCTTAAGTTAACAATTAACATTTTAACAACCTTTGATTACAGTGTTCTAACTCTTAGTTAGTTTCCAGTTATTCTTCACTCAGGATTGTCCATTTCCTACAGTGACTGTCTAGCGTTTTGTCATTCAAATCTAAGGCTTTCACTGTCCTCTTATTCAACTTTTCCTGGCTTCATTAAAGGAACAGTAATTTTCAGTACTCGTGAATCAAGTTTGCATCAGTTCGATATTAATTTGCGGTTTCTCAACATTCAAAAACGCCTGAAAGTTATTACATTCAGGTAAATTTATAAAATTCAGGTTACAAAATACTAGATCACAGTAAAAACATCTGTGACTAGCATTGATGAGTCAAAACGCTATGGCCGCCCGCTTAAGAGGAGTTAGAACGGAAAAGTTTTTTTTTGCAATTTCGTATTTTTATCTCATTACAAAATTTTCAGTTTTCCGAATAAAATCATATGTATATCACTTATAAACTCACATGGGAAGTATTTTATTTTATTTTGTAAATATAATCTACACCGGTCGAAAACGTGCATTACTTCAGAATTTAATGAAAACGGTAATTTTTTATGTAGAAGGCTGCAGATTGCTATGGTATAAAGGTTAAATTACGTGTTTGTATTGGTAGCACTGTCGAAAACAGTATCGTATCGTTTCAAAGTATAAACGCGCGTTGTATGTCGAAGTACTAACGTTGTTCCGAGGAAAAGTGACGAATAGATTGGTAAATCTCTCAAAAAGTATAGGATGACGCTAAAACCAGGTGTTTTGAAGATACGTGGGTTTCATGGTAATAGATTTCAGATAAAGGGATACATTGTGTTCAACAAGTGGCGTGTGAGTTTACAGATAATGAAATGCAGGCAAACTCGTCAGTATCTAGAGGAACACGAACTAGTGTTTCGAAGATTAAAATAAAACGTTGTGATACACAGGATGTTAGGTGAATATGTGTGTTGCAAAATTTATGGTGGGCCAGTTAGTTTACATTAAGACACTGAGGTATCAAATGGACTAGCCAGGAAACTTATCATTGGTTGTGCCAGTTGCAAATATACTCATTCGTTTTGTAATTCTGATAAGGTTAAAGATAATTACTATGAAGTAAATGTTAAGTGGCTTTATGGATTGAGAGCCATTGGCAAAGGAGGACACACTGCAGGAGAAACAATGTGTACCATAATGAATATAACACGTCCACCTTGTAAAATTGACGACAATGCAGAATTTATTGGAGCTTCTGTGGAATCTGTTGTATGTGAATCAATGAAGAGTGCTGCAAACGAAGCTGTTGAAATAAACGATGGTACGACTGATATACCAGTAGCTTTTGATGGCACTTGGCAGAAGTGCGGCTACAGTTCTAAGAATTCTGTTGCTACTACCGTGACCATTGTGTATACTGGAAAGGTAATAGATTTCCAGATTTTAACCAAACATTGTTGTAAGTGTAAATCACGAAATGAAGAAGGGCATACCTGTGACAGAAATTATGAAGGAACAAGTGGTGGTATGGAGGCCTCTGCAGCTATTGAAAGTTTTAGTCGATCTGTGAATGAAAGGGGAGTGTGTTACACTAAGTTCTTAAGTGACGGAGACTCAAAAGCATATAACAGTGTAGTAGCTGCTCAGCCTTATGCTGAGAAGATTATCCCAAAACTCTAATGGGTTGGTGACATCCAGAAGAGGGTGGGACCCAGGTTGAGGAAGTTGAAACAAAGTTTGAGAGACAAGACACTTTTTGATGGTAAAACAATACGAGGCAGATTCACAGACAAAATAACTGATGAATTACAGCAGTATAATGGGATAGCCATTAGAAATAATACTGAGGATTTGTTGAAAATGAAGCAGGCAGTATGGGCTACCGTCTTCCACACACTGTCGTCTGATGAAAAACCAATACACCACCTGTGCCCTCCTGGACCTGACTCATTGACCAGTACTCAAACAGTTCATACAGCAATTAAACATTCCATCCAAGTAGCAGACATCGATATCATAAAACCTGTTTACAGAGAACTGGCAAATCCTGAATTACTGAAGAAGTCTCTGCATGGTCAGACTCAAAATCCCAATGAGTCGTTCAATACTCTTATAAGGACTCGCTTACCAAAAACGTTTTTGTTGGAATGGAGACACTACAGTGGGGTGTCAGTGATGCTGATATTGCTTTTAATGATGGCATCATTGGTAGGATGAAAGTGCTACAGCATATGGAAATTAATCCTGGAGCAAACTGCATCAGATAAATTGAACGAATGGACAAGGTTCGCGTTGATAAAGCAGAGCATGCAGCACAGTTGGCCACTAACGAGCACAGAAAGAAGAAAAAGAAAACGATCAAGAGGATGATATACAGTATGGTGCAAGTGCTTCTGAGTGACTAAAAATAAAAAAAAGCATATATCAAGAAAGTTACAGTCTTTTCAAACTTCAGAAGCCGTTCCTGAAAATTTACCTTTTCTGTTGCATTTGTCACTAAATTTCAGAAACCACTTCGAGTAGAGTATTCAAATTTTCAGGGTTATCTGGGTTGTACCGTGCTTGTCTCCCATGCACGTGGGTCTGCGTTCGATTCCCCGCCGATTTAGAGAGTTTCTCCGCTCGTGGACTGGGTGTTATGTTGTCCTCATCATCATTTCATCCACGTCAACGGCGCGCAAGTCACCCAGTGTGGCGTCGAATGAAATAACACTTGGTTTGTGGAGGTATGTGGCATTAGATATCTACGTACAGGTCATGTAATTAGCGTAAACAACGGACGCTGATTTGTGTACGCAGTGATGGCACCCGATAGCGACCCAGGTGGGTTCCATAGGATTTACATCAGGTGAATTTGGTCGCTGAGACATAAACTTGAGTTCATTATAACGCTCCTCAAGTCACTGCAGCACTGTTGTGGCTCCGAGATGGACACTTATACTGCTGAAAGATGACATCGCCGTTGGGGAAGACATCAAGCATGAAGGGATGCAAGTGGTTCACAGCTCTCAGAGGTTTTTCGATTACTACCATAGGCCCCAATCAAGCGCAGGAGAATGTCTCCCATAGCTAAGTACTGCTTCCATCAGCCTGCTTCCGTGGCACGCTGCGCTCGATGACGGCGTTTTTGGACACGACCATCGACCTATTGTAACAAAAATGTAATTCACCCGAACAGCCGACATGAGTCGACTGATCGAATCCCGATCGTCCCGAGCCAACTAACGATGTCGTAACTAACGATGTCGTTGGGTTGACATGTGAAGTTGTTGTGTACACAGTTCCGCGTAGTCAGCGCGAACACAACTATCCCACTAGAGCGCGCCCCGCTAAGCACAACAGCGCAGGCACAGCGCTCGTCCGTCTCCGCACTACGAGATGGCGCTGTCATAGAGACGGACCAAATTCTGTTTCCGCCGTTCCGCGTATTAATATGTAACGCAGCCAATAAGATTGCTGCTAACGTAGAACCTTTTCTCCTCGCGGATCACACTCGCGCAGTGATACCTGAACGCTCGAGGTATTATAACGAGTGTACCGATCTCCGATTAGCCAGTCTGCATTAGTCTGCATTAGTCTATAGTCAAGTTTCAGTCTGCACCTAATAAGATTATCATATTCCTGTACATAGCCATGAAGAGAAATGTATAGACACTTTGTCAAGTATCAGAGACATGTGAGAATGAGATTAACGTACCAAGACCAAAGGAACTTCAGATTGTCAATTGTAAATAGCATCCAGAATCAAGTTAAGTAAGGTCTATGCTTTTTATTATTTTAACAAATGTGAGTGAAAATTAATCAAGTTCTATTTAAAGTTGGTCACCGTCAATCTGCTACTATAAGCGTGCAAATGGCATTTCTATCGTCTGACCTAACGGCAGAAGATAAACACGCCACGATAAGACCACGAGACATATTGCTGACACTCGCCTACTTCGTTAGAGCGACAAGTCAAATAATCTGATGGTGTGTGTACCGAAGGTCTTACAGTACGCACAGCACAGAAGTCATAGGTACTGAGTGCCGCAGAGCTCCAAGTTCAACAATGACCGATGAACGGTGTGCTCCGAAACACTGTGTGCTCTGTCGGCTCCAGTGATGCCTCAGATCGGTGATCTATCCTATTTTACAGAGCAGACAAGCCTTCGTAAACCACGTTCTGTGAAGAGTCGTAGACGTCCAACCAATTAGTGCCTAGTGGTAGTTCCACTGTCCTCCTACCTCTTTCCGTAGATGTACACGGCAGTAGCACGTAAACATTTGACGGACTTGGCCATTTCCTAGATATTCGTTTACGAGCTCTGCGTAATAATAATCAACCCTTTATCAGTGTCGCTTATCTCAATGGATTTCCCCATTTGCAGACCTAATCTTAGATAGCGTGGTCCCCCGTCCGTGCCTTCCCGCTTACATACTTTTGTCACTGCGTCGCATGCCCGCAACGCCACCAGGGCGCGTCCAAAGACACGGTGCGCGGTGCTCATAATGTTTTGGCTTATCAGCGCATGTGAGGGACAGTCTGCATAAGTACTAACACATATGCAAGACATGTTTACACAATGAAGAAAGGTGCATAAACGTGCCCAAACAGTACTGCGCAAACGTGCCGCGTTGCCATATTTGAATTACTTTCGACACTACAGTAGTAACTTTTCGGCTTTCAGATTACACAAATGTAATTTATGAAGTAGAGTAATCTTCTGTAAATGAACATAATAATATTTATCTACTAGCTGTACCTTGCCATATTTTATTGTGACTCACTATGCTTAAATGGAAAAGAAAGTATGGAGAAAGCACACATTTCTAAAATGTGTGGGAAGTGGCTACACGTCCTAATCTCCTTGTCTCCCCTGCCTCCGTCGATCTCCCCCCCCCCCCTCTCTTTGCTCATCTCATACTCCACCCAACTCTATCACTTCCTCCGTCCTCTCTCTTCATCTACTCCTGCCACATCTCTCTTATCCTCCCTCACTCCATCACTTCCTCCCCCATTTACCTGTGCATCTTCTCCTCCCGCCCTCCCCCCCCCGCTCTCTCTAACTATCTATCTCCTCCAGCTCCCTTTCTCTGTCCAGCTCCTCCTTCGTGTTTTCTATGTCCATTTATTCCCACTCCTCAGCCCATCTCCTCCCCCCTCTTTGGCTCTCAGCCTTGTTTCTTGTCATTGCAATTTCAGATTCTGTAGTAGTATTCTAATCACAAATCCGTAAGGTATGAACACAACTTTCCTGTTTGCTAACAACGTTTCACTATTGTATATTTTTTACGTTTCCCTGTTATTAAATTTATATAAATTTATGTATTATATGTATTTAAAAATAGGTAAATAAAAACATTCATGTATACTATTGAAATGTTGTGCAAAAATTTCAAAGCAATTGGACAAGAACTTTTGAACAAAAAATTACATTTTGTAAAGTTTCTCCTTGTATCACCTTTGATTACATGTATATTACGTACGTACAAGATGGCATTCCAGTAGATATGTACAGCACATGAGTATTCGAATCTAATGGTGAGTAAAAACTGAGATTTTTAAGAAACGAAAATCTACACTCTACTTATGTAGGGGCTGTAAATATTCCTAATCGCAAATCTCCGAAAGTTTTAGACCGAATTCTTTGAAATTTTGACTCACTTTGTATTGAAATGAGCGTGTGTTTTTATGCATCTATTTTTAATGTATGTAATATATAATTTTTATCAATTTAAAAGCACACCTGTTTTATAATACAGCGCTGGGTCAAAATTTCAAAGTAATCGGTCGAGAGGTACACGTCTTTGAACAATCGAACATTTACATTTTTATTTACATAAATTTTTAGTTCTAAAAGATAAGCTCCCTGGGAGCTTCGATATTTGAGTGACAAAAGTTACTCACCTTGAACAAAAACATAAGTATGTTCTTTGCGCTAAGACGTTCATTCAACTGATGCCGTGAAGTTTGTGAAGCCCCCACTAACTGGCACCGCTAATCTTCCATTTCCGATAGCACTCTAGTAACAACGTTTCCTGAGGAAGCGTTCTGCATATACACGGTGTTTCAAAAATGACAGGTATATTTGAAACGGCAATAAAAACTAAACGAGTAGCGATAGAAATACACCGTTTGTTGCAATATGCTTGGGACAACAGTACATTTTCAGGAGGACAAACTTTCGAAATTACAGTAGTTACAATTTTCAACAACAGATGGCGCTGCAAGTGATGTGAAAGATATAGAAGACAACGCAGTCTGTGGGTGCGCCATTCTGTACGTCGTCTTCCTGCTGTAAGCGTGTGCTGTCCACAACGTGCAAGTGTGCTGTAGACGACATGGTTTATTCCTTAGAACAGAGGATTTTTCTGGTGTTGGAATTCCACCGCCTAGAACACAGTGTTGTTGCAACTAGACGAAGTTTTCAACGGAGGTTTAATGTAACCAAAGGACCGAAAAGCGATACAATAAAGGATCTGTTTGAAAAATTTCAACGGACTGGGAACGTGACGGATGAACAAGCTGGAAAGGTAGGGCGACCGCATACGGCAACCACAGAAGGCAACGCGCAGCTAGTGCAGCAGGTGATCCAACAGCGGCCTCGGGTTTCCGTTCGCCGTGTTGCAGCTGCGGTCCAAATGACGCCAACGTCCACGTCTCGTCTCATGCGCCAGAGTTTACACCTCTATCCATACAAAATTCAAACGCGGCAACCCCTCAGCGCCGCTACCATTGCTGCACGAGAGACATTCGCTAACGATATAGTGCACAGGATTGATGACGGCGATATGCATGTGGGCAGCATTTGGTTTACTGACGAAGCTTGTTTTTACCTGGACGGCTTCGTCAATAAACAGAACTGGCGCATATGGGGAACCGAAAAGCCCCATATTGCAGTCCCATCGTCCCCATATCCTCAAAAAGTACTGGTCTGGGCCGCCATTTCTTCTAAAGGAATCATTGGCCCATTTTTCAGATCCGAAACGGTTACTGCATCACGCTATCTGGACATTCTTCGTGAATTTGTGGCGGTACAAACTGCCTTAGACGACACTGAGAACACCTCGTGGTTTATGCAAGATGGTGCCCGGCCACATCGCACGGCCGACGTCTTTAATTTCCTTAATGAATATTTCGATGATCGTGTGATTGCTTTGGGCTATCCGAAACATACAGGAGGCGGCGTGGATTGGCCTCCCTACTCGCCAGACGTGAACCCCTGTGACTTCTTTCTGTGGGGACACTTGAAAGACCAGGTGTACCGCCAGAATCCAGAAACAATTGAACAGCTGAAGCAGTACATCTCATCTGCATGTGAAGCCATTCCGCCAGACACGTTGTCAAAGGTTTCGGGTAATTTCATTCAGAGACTACGCCATATTATTGCTACGCATGGTGGATATGTGGAAAATATCGTACTATAGAGTTTCCCAGACCGCAGCGCCATCTGTTGTTGAAAATTGTAACTACTGTAATTTCGCAAGTTTGTCTGCCTGAAAATGTACTGTTGTCCCAAGCATATTGCAACAAACGGTGTATTTCTATCGCTGCTCGTTTAGTTTTTATTGCCGTTTCAAATATACCGGTCATTTTTGAAACACCCTGTACCTGCCCTGTGTGAAAACGAGCCCCGATCTCCCCTTCTTATATTACCCGGAAGTTGGTAAAGTCATCAGGAAAGACAACAAGGTCGAGATTATGCAGGTCGAACGCAGTAATGTGCACGTAGTCCAGAGCTGTCATGGTGCCTTCCATTATTACCACAGGCCCCATGAAAGCCCATGTTAGTGTCTCATATGGTGTAATACTGCCCCTACTATTTTGTATCAGTGGCGCTATACATTCAAAGGTGTCCATTTATTCAGAATTTTCATTTTCCTCTTATTATATTTGGTTTTCTGTCGATCTCGATATTTATATTTATTATAATTAATGCGAGCCTGTTCTACCAGTAGCGATGAACTGATACAAGTTCAGTAGCAAGGTCTATGGTTGGTTGTTATGTCAGTTTTGAATCTTTAGGAGTCCGTTTTGATTTCGACCTCGTGGTTCCGGTCGTTTGAACGGAATAGCCATTACATTACTTGTGCACTTCCGATCGTGACTCGGCGTGGAAAAGTGTAAGAGGCTCTGTGCCGTGTTCTGGTGTTGAAAGAAAGGCTGCCTCTAACTGGTGGAGGTCCCTGCTGTTGTGCAGATGCTGCTATGCATGAGGAATCTGGTGAGATGATTACATTATATTTGCTGTGAAGAATCTTAGTTTTCTTGACGACGTTTTACGAACCATTTGCGTTAGTGACGTTTTCAGACAGCGGTTGGCCCAAAGCAAAACTTATACTTTTGTTTTCCCTTTTTATGATACCTATTTACACTACAAATGAATCTAAATAATGCTCATTATACTTTACTTATGATATTTCCACAGAAGGCATGGAAAGGGAAGGCAAAGCAAAATTTGTCATTGTAAATAAATTTGCGGGAAAGGATTGTACTTAACAGCATCCACTAGAACTCTGAAAATAACTTTCTACGAAGTATTACCGTTAAGCCTTCTACCAAACAAGTAAATTGAGAAATATCATTAGTCGACATCAGTTGAAATACTATTTTTAACGTCCGGATAATAAATTATTTTCATTTGAATATATCCTTCCAGCTTGTCAGTACACATCGACTTATAAACGAAGCCTCGTCCACTGAGAGACAACAATGGGATAATGCCCTCGTATACAGTGCGGTATGCTGTAAATGTTTCTACATCTACATCTACATCTACATCTATACTCCGCGAGCCACCTTACGGTGTGTGGCGGAGGGTACTTATTGTACCACTATCTGATCCCCCCTTCCCTGTTCCATTCACGAATTGTGCGTGGGAAGAACGACTGCTTGTAAGTCTCCGTATTTGCTCTAATTTCTCGGATCTTTTCGTTGTGATCATTACGCGAGATATATGTGGGCGGTAGTAATATGTTGCCCATCTCTTCCCGGAATGTGCTCTCTCGTAATTTCGATAATAAACCTCTCCGTATTGCGTAACGCCTTTCTTGAAGTGTCCGCCACTGGAGCTTGTTCAACATCTCCGTAACGCTCTCGCGCTGACTAAATGTCCCCATGACGAATCGCGCTGCTTTTCGCTGGATCATGTCTATCTCTTCTATTAATCCAACCTGGTAAGGGTCCCATACTGATGAGCAATACTCAAGAATCGGACGAACAAGCGTTTTGTAAGCTACTTCTTTCGTCGATGAGTCACATTTTCTTAGAATTCTTCCTATGAATCTCAACCTGGCGCCTGCTTTTCCCACTATTTGTTTTATGTGATCATTCCACTTCAGATCGCTCCGGATAGTAACTCCTAAGTATTTTACGGTCGTTACCGCTTCCAATGATTTACCACCTATGGCATAATCGTAGTGGAATGGATTTCTGCCCCTATGTATGCGCATTATATTACATTTATCTACGTTTAGGGAAAGCTGCCAGCTGTCGCACCATGCATTAATCCCCTGCAGGTCTTCCTGGAGTACGTACGAGTCTTCTGATGTTGCTACTTTCTTGTAGACAACCGTGTCATCTGCAAATAGCCTCACGGAGCTACCGATGTTGTCAACTAAGTCATTTACGTATATTGTAAACAATAAAGGTCCTATCACGCTTCCTTGCGGTACTCCCGAAATTACCTCTACATCTGCAGATTTTGAAACGTTAAGAATGACATGTTGTGTTCTTTCTTCTAGGAAATCCTGAATCCAATCACAAACCTGGTCCGATATTCCGTAAGCTCGTATTTTTTTCACTAAACGTAAGTGCGGAACCGTATCAAATGCCTTCCTGAAGTCCAGGAATACGGCATCAATCTGCTCGCCAGTGTCTACGGCACTGTGAATTTCTTGGGCAAATAGGGCGAGCTGAGTTTCACATGAACTCTGTTTGCGGAATCCATGTTGGTTATTGCCAACAGTCTACGTATGTCTGCAACAGTGTACCCCTCATTTGGAAGGAGGATTCAGTAAACGACAGGCGAGGACGCTGAAAAATATAGGAACGCCGTTATTACTTTTGGGATCCTTGCAAACCCCTTACACAATACTTTTTTTTGGCTGGTGTGATGAAGCTGTACGAGCAGGAGAACAAATTTCTCCTGGTAACTGACTCGTGTGGAGGTCAGTCACGTCCATAATTACACGACTAAGTCTTCCAAGATGAATGATTGCCAGGTCGCGTGTCTATTTTTATGGTTAGCTAAAAAATTTGATCAGAAAGTCTCAAATCTGCACTTATCGAGAAAGAAACAGAAATCACGTCCCGAGAGTCCTGCATCAAATTAATTTCTAGTGTACATTACCAGCTATCCTCTCCAATGTTTGGCGACATGTGGTATTTCGCGTTCTTTACTGTCAAATTGTGATGTGAGAGAGAACCTTTTCTGAATGTAAAACAACATTGTGTTTCTATAGAGACTTTAAAACAACCATGTAATTGTAAAAGCGCAGCGTATATACCTTTTGCGAGAGGCCGAGAAAATTAGTGCTTCCCATATTTTTACGCTGAATGCCACTGCAGCGTGTGTAAATCATCGACTGTAAAATAATAAAAGTACCTAATTTTATACACGAGGTTGTCCTGTAAGCCTTACAGTATCTTCCCGGATTTTTGTTTTGCAATCCGAAATTTTCTTTTGCTTTCCGTTTCATGCCTTCTATTGTATCGGTAGTGATGGTGGCCAATAAATACACGAATACTTCTACAAATAGGTACATCTACAAGTTTATTTACACTATGTGCTTTTAATAATTGAGTTATACATTGAATGCTGTAGATTCTTCTGTGATGTTGAGTTATAAACAATCAGGTTAATGTTCTTGGTAACAACAAAATTGTCTACACATGTAGAAGACTCTGAATATTAATGATAATTAGCAGCATCGTGGTCCTTCGATGTAATGTTCCTCACATCAGCCTTCCACAAGTTTATAGGAGCACTTTATCTGGGGCCGAGCACTGAACCGTGGCCACTTGAAAGGATGCCTGAATTGCTTGAACTGAGGTCACTTTAATTCCGCGTCCTATCGTGGAGTGTAAACATGGCGCCCATCAACATGGACACCGACCGATGGGAGGTCGCCTTCGAGGGGCGGCCCACTGGTGGCAGATTTAGAACTTCTATGAAACAGAGAATATGGAAAGAGAGGAAAGGGATGAGTTAGGAATACGTGACTTCCAGCCGCACAAGACAGTGTGGTAATGCAGTGGTGAAAGTTGCAAATTTATGCCAGATCGGGACTCGAACCTGGTATTATCGTGTCTCATGAGCGAATGTCTTGATCGTTTCGGTCATCCAGAAGCGATCCCTGACTTACTCAAATTTCCGTTCCATCGCACGCTTCAAATGGCTCTGAGCACTATGTGACTTAACTGCTCAGGTCATCAGTCCCCTAGAACTTAGAACTACTTAAACCTAACTAACCTAAGGACATCACACACATCCATGCCCGAGGCAGGATTCGAACCTGCGACCGTAGCGGTCGCTCGCACGCTTCAATTCAGTGTCCCTCATCCATTAACACCCTACTCGCAATTTATTAATTCCTGTAGGAGTTCGGAGATATTAGTGCATCCTCACTGATACAAGCGTCAGGTGTCGTTACGCTGCAACAGAAATTTATATATCTGAGTAGTGTCTGTTCTGTTGGACATTTCAGACTGCAGTTACATCACCCAGGTATACAGGTTTAGAAGCGCCGTTTCTCACTTAGGTGTGAGCTGTGAGCGGCATTCGGTGCGCCAGGTGTGGTTAACAAAGATGAGATCGATACTGTACCTTTTACGAAAATATAAATATATACAATATATTGAGAATTGTTTCGGTTTATTTGCAGTGTCTGTAACGTAATAACTGAAAAAAAGTTTCCTCCGAGGGACACGACCCCACGACCCCCGTATTATCATTTTGCACTCTTTCTTCTGCCCCTACCGCTGCCTAGATGCTGTGCTAAACAATATGGCACACACTTTTTTTTTAATAGGATTCCGTATCAACGTCGGTAAAAACGGAAAGCTTTTTCTCAAGAATGGGTTCAGGCATCAAGTTAAATTCATGTCACACATTACCTTCTATGGTGCCTTGGTGCGTTAAAACATCTGAGTTTGAAAGTCAATGCAATCAAAACATATGGCCATTTATGTTAAATATTTTAATACTCGTAAACTCAGTCAAGAAACCTATAGGGTACTTCCCGTTAATCAAAATATACGGTTATTTATGTCATATATTTTGATATGTTTACAGTACCAATGTCGATAATCGGCAAAAATTGTGGAAATACTCGATTCCCTGGTTGGATTAACTATCTATATACATCATTAAATTTCTACTTAACCCTCGATTTGGCCGGCTGGTGTGGCCGAGAGGTTCTAGGCGCTTCAGTCTGGAACCATTCGACCGCTACGGTCGCAGGTTCGAATCCTGCCTTGGGCATGGATGTGTGTGATGTCCTTAGATTAGTTAGGTTTAAGTAGTTGTAAGTTCTAGGGGACTGATGACCTAAGGTATTGAGTCCCATAGCGCTCAGAGCCATTTGAACCATTTGAACCCTCGATTTGCGACTCCTACATGCACTTATTAGTGTATTTTTGTAAATATTTGGCCATCTGGAGGTCCCACTGCTGGTACTTTCATGAGGTTGGTGCGTAAGTTCGTCACGTTTTTGTTTTGCATGTTGCTATTATGGTTGTTATGGGTTTATTTATCGATTATCATTTTTGTTTGTAGTTCACTGTTGCTGTTTGAGTTTACATATTGTCATTTTGTCATTGGGAAATAGTGAGTGGCGCTATGGACGCTGGAAACTGGAGTGACAAGTGCAGAAACTGGAACATTTCCGACATTTTCTCGTGCTTCAGTTCAATACAGGGTGACAGCAGCTAAGGCAACCCGAAACATTCGCGACATGTGTGGCAATAATGACATTAGACGGTGTACGGCAAGAAAATGGTTTTCTCGTTTTAAGGACGGCCCTTAGTGACTGTCCACGTTCAGGAAGACCTTCAAGGTTTGATGAAGATAGTTTAAAAACATTGGTCCATAATGATCCACGTCATTGTACTTTACATGCAGCGGGGGAGGTTAAAACATCAGATGTATGGGTACCGTGCGCCAAAATCGCAAAAATCAGCGGGGTAGTCATATGTGCAACTCTGCTAGCCCATCCTCAGTTGGTTCGAGAAAAAGACTATCTAATCCAACCCTGCATCGTTATTGGTGTATAGATGTAGTGGCTCTATACTACCATAAGGAAAAGAAAGGGACGGTTGAGCCCAAACAAAACAAAAACTTCCCATACAAAAACCTGCACCCATCCACAAAAGATAATGTTATGCATCTGGTGGAACAGCGACGGTCTGGCGTACTACGAATTGCTTCCCCGAGGTGTGACCAACACTGCTGACATTTATTGTCAACAGCTGAGAAGTCCTACAAACGCAATACAAGAACAAAGACCAGAAAGACTTCGTGTAGTGATGCTACTTCAGGATAACACCCGCCTGGATTCCGCAAGACTGACAAAGGACACTGTATAGAAGTTGGGTTGGGAAGTCATTCATCGCCACCTTATTCACCTAATCTTGCAACGTCTGATTTTCACCTTCTCGCTCTCTGTGGAACAACCTTCAAGCAATTTCCTTTCCAGAAGAAAATGTTCTCCAAACATGGCTCGACGAGTCCTTCGCATAAGGGCCACGTGATTTCTACAGTCGCACAATCGAAAAGTTACCACAGCGGTGGCAGATTGTTGTAAATAGTGAAGGCGGACACATTATTGATGACTAAAGTGACTGTTGTGTCTGTCATGTTTACTAAACTTATGAAAAACACTACGTATTTATGCATCAACCTAATATTTCTGCCCAAGCCCTGCTGGGCTGTAAAATTGGATACTAGGAAACATTAATAATAAATAGTCCTTCTTTGTAGGCTATCGGTTGCAAGTGTTGACAAAGGTAGGTCGACGTGAGATTTATTGCTGACTGATATATATATGTCGTATTGTGTTGCGCTATCTCATTCCTAATCGTGATGTTCTGTAGGGAGGACAGTCATGACTAATGTGCTTAATCTGTCGATTAACTTTTTTTCTACAATTCGAAACAATGATCACACAAAAGAAGAGGCAGCCTCAGTGCACAGCTAGACGCTAGAAGCAGAAAGCTAACACATGTTCACTGTAACCTATTGCATCTACGAGCCCATACTCACTTTACTATGTATAAGTATTACGTATGCAGGCCAATTTCTTTTCATTGAGCCAAATTAATTACAATCTGTGTGTTGTCTGACTATTTTGTATTCAATTTACGGGTCAGATCACGTAGTCAAATTCGTTTTCTCGGTCATTAGAGTATACATTCCGCATACGTTGATATTATTAGGGTCTGAATATCACTAATTATGGTTTAGAGCAGTGGTCGGTATGTGTCGTGTCCAGCTACGACTATTGATCGACTATGAAAGAGAAATTTAGTTAAGGCTCACAAGCCATTTCTGTGCGGATGCACAAACAGTGCCCGAACTCTTACGGGAGTGATGACCATAATGGGCAGGGGCACTATGAATATAGTGGGGGACAATAAGTTGCGAATGTGGGTCTCACGGGAGACGTGCCAGAGATAAGTCCCTGCAGTCGCACTATCATCTGTGTCCTCGGAGGCTCAAATGGACGCCGGCACGGTAGCTCAGCGTGTTAGGTCACAGGGCTGCTCGCCCTATGCAATAAAAAAATCTGAGTAATGGAATCAACGATCAACTTGAACGGATGTCTTGTGACGCCCGCCCAGACAAAACGCATCGGCAAAAAAGCAGATCCAGGGTTCGAGTCCCGCTTGGGGCACACATTTTCAACTGTCTGTATGCAGCTAGGGGTATTCATTTCATTGTAATGTCAGAAATATAGTTCATTCAAAGAGGCGATATGTTCCATGTCTAATTTAGATGATTCCATACTGACTGAAATCGTAAATCACGATGTCTCTTTCTCACCTTGAGAACAAGTAGGTACCGTCTGTTGCGGAGCCTCGTGTTCAACAGTGAGCATTGATGTGTGCTCTGAAATATTTTTGCGTCCAACAGCACCGTACTCTTTCGACAGATATACCTTAAATCGCCGACTATCCTGCCTTACAGAGCGGGCAAGTCTCCGACCTCCACGTTCTGTGATGAGGCTTCGTCATCGAACACCTTGTCGCCCAGACATGTTTTCAGCATCAGTCAAATCTACTAAAGCATGTGAACAGCTGATCACATTCGGCATTCCGAGATGCTCGTTTCCAGATGCCAGGCCATAACGAACTGTCCCTTGTCAGAATCGCATATATCAACGGATTTCTCAATTTGCGGCCTGTATAGTCACTAGAATGATTCCGCATTCGTCCCTTCACCGCTTGCATATATCAAAAATGGTTTAAATGGCTCTAAGCACTATGGGACTTAACATCTGAGGTCATCAGTCCCCTAAACTTAGAACTACTTAAATCTAACTAACCTAAGGACATCACATACATCCATGCCTGAGGCAGGATTCGAACCTGCGACCGCAGCAGCCGCGTAGTTTTGGACTGAAGCGCCTAGAACCGCTCGGTCGCCGAGGTCGGCTTGAATATATGCCTTCTCCGCATCACTCTAGCGCAAAAGGACCAAGCGGCATTCAAACTCATCGTAGGCAGTCGTCATAATGCTTTGGTTCATGAATATAAGTACCAATCAATAAATACACAGTGAAATATACATTTCCTTAATGAACTCCAGTATTACATCAAGTAGCACGATTTAACAGATTGGCATTTGATGGTCTAGCCTTTGATGAGAAGGAGAATCAAAGCCTCACAGTCGTGTATCCGGTAATGAGCTGTAGCAATAGGACTTCATATTTATCTTAATGAGCTGACGTTCTATGTAAAATACTGAAAATGAAATATCTCTCTACCGTTTACAACAGATATGAAGTTGGATTTCAGTCGTATTTAACATTTGGATAACGGCTATTGCATCTGCCTGGCAGATACTGCACTTGCATCTACTGGCCAGCTTTTTGTGATTAAATGTGATGTGCTTGACACAGAATGTATTCTGAAGCCCTAATTTAAATAAGATTTGAACCCACATATCCCCATACGACTTTCGCACCGGAGCGCGATAGTAGATGTGCTCAGCTGTCTACTTATATCGGTTCCTTCATTAATTTTAGTTGTATTTCTGCTTTCTGTGGAGCAGTTTCGCTCTGTATGAACTTTTTGAGACAAAATGCAGGCCAGCTGAATTAATTAATTCAGAAGACCTGGATATTAAAATGTGAGCCAACAAAACAGCATCAGAGGACATATCAATTTAACGTCGCGATAAGTTAATTTTGTGAACCTTGCGGAAACATAATTTTAAGACATTTCCTCTCCAAAACATAAGACTATCGCTTTTATTTACTCCGATCGTATTTACATTTTTTGTTGAACTATATTGCAGTACTGCGGACACTCGTGTCACCACATACTAACATCAACTGAAATCGCAATTGCGAATAAGAACTGCCATCACGTATAGAAAGGAATTACGACAATGAAAATTTTTGCTGGACCGGGTCATGAACCCGGATTTACTGTTTAATGCGAGCGGTCGCCTTACCATTTGGCTACCTGTACACGGCTCAAGACCAGACCCACCCTTCCGCATGTCGTCAGCCGTGTGTCTATGACCTTCGCTCATACATCCATTATATATATCCCTGTACGGATCAGACGTTGTACTCGAAAGTCACTTGACCGGTATCGGCAGATAAATACGATATTGCGGTGCCTCTGTTATTCTGATTACGATGCAAAGTTCCTTTGGACATGCACGCATACAACACCTGACTCGTACTGGAATACACATATTCATCTACGAGTGAAGGTCACAGACGCATGGCTGACGACATACGGAAGGTGGGGTGTGGTCTTGCGCCGTGTACAGGTTCCAAATGGTAAGGCAACCGCTCGTGATAAGCAGACAATCCGCGTTCGAGTCCGGGTCCGGCACAAATTGTGTTTGTCGTCATTCCATTCAACAGCTGATGGTAGGCTTCATTCGTAACTGGTGTGGTCGCCGCAGTGGCAGTGCCTGTTCCTTTGGACATGCAAGCATCTCCAAAAAACTTTGCATCGTAATCAGAATAACACAGGCACTGCAATATCGTACTTAGTAACATTGGCAGAACACTGGATGTATTATGAAACTAACATTGGTTGAAAGCAAATACCACCGTCACATTATTTTATTACATCGGAAATGTGGAGTAATACACATTAAAGAGATACATCATCTAAATTTTAGTAATATGTAAAGAACAGCAACGGCAAGATGCGATCATAATTTTCACCGCACGCTAACAGTGTCGGTGTTACTGATGACAGTGCCACCAAAGCAAAATTAGTTAACGTGGTTTTGCGCACCAAAGAAGACGAAGAAAATACACTCCTGGAAATGGAAAAAAGAACACATTGACACCGGTGTGTCAGACCCACCATACTTGCTCCGGACACTGCGAGAGGGCTGTACAAGCAATGATCACACGCACGGCACAGCGGACACACCAGGAACCGCGGTGTTGGCCGTCGAATGGCGCTAGCTGCGCAGCATTTGTGCACCGCCGCCGTCAGTGTCAGCCAGTTTGCCGTGGCATACGGAGCTCCATCGCAGTCTTTAACACTGGTAGCATGCCGCGACAGCGTGGACGTGAACCGTATGTGCAGTTGACGGACTTTGAGCGAGGGCGTATAGTGGGCATGCGGGAGGCCGGGTGGACGTACCGCCGAATTGCTCAACACGTGGGGCGTGATGTCTCCACAGTACATCGATGTTGTCGCTAGTGGTCGGCGGAAGGTGCACGTGCCCGTCAACCTGGGACCGGACCGCAGCGACGCACGGATGCACGCCAAGACCGTAGGATCCTACGCAGTGCCGTAGGGGACCGCACCGCCACTTCCCAGCAAATTAGGGACACTGTTGCTCCTGGGGTATCGGCGAGGACCATTCGCAACCGTCTCCATGAAGCTGGGCTACGGTCCCGCACACCGTTAGGCCGTCTTCCGCTCACGCCCCAACATCGTGCAGCCCGCCTCCAGTGGTGTCGCGACAGGCGTGAATGGAGGGACGAATGGAGACGTGTCGTCTTCAGCGATGAGAGTCGCTTCTGCCTTGGTGCCAATGATGGTCGTATGCGTGTTTGGCGCCGTGCAGGTGAGCGCCACAATCAGGACTGCATACGACCGAGGCACACAGGGCCAACACCCGGCATCATGGTGTGGGGAGCGATCTCCTACACTGGCCGTACACCACTGGTGATCGTCGAGGGGACACTGAATAGTGCACGGTACATCCAAACCGTCATCGAACCCATCGTTCTACCATTCCTAGACCGGCAAGGGAACTTGCTGTTCCAACAGAACAATGCACGTCCGCATGTATCCCGTGACACCCAACATGCTCTAGAAGGTGTAAGTCAACTACCCTGGCCAGCAAGATCTCCGGATCTGTCCCCCATTGAGCATGTTTGGGACTGGATGAAGCGTCGTCTCACGCGGTCTGCACGTCCAGCACGAACGCTGGTCCAACTGAGGCGCCAGGTGGAAATGGCATGGCAAGCCGTTCCACAGGACTACATCCAGCATCTCTACGATCGTCTCTCCATGGGAGAATAGCAGCCTGCATTGCTGCGAAAGGTGGATATTCACTGTACTAGTGCCGACATTGTGCATGCTCTGTTGCCTGTGTCTATGTGCCTGTGGTTCTGTCAGTGTGATCATGTGATGTATCTGACCCCAGGAATGTGTCAATAAAGTTTCCCCTTCCTGGGACAAAGAATTCACGGTGTTCTTATTTCAATTTCCAGGAGTGTATTCCACGATTCGAAACAAGAACAACTGTCAACGTGAGTAATTAATACGGACTGGGTTCGTTAACTAAACACTGCAACATATTTTTCTTCTAGACCAATTACAGTTGAAAAAAATGCGGAATTTGTTCTGTCGCACCATGGAATATTCCCACTTCAGCCCCTATAGTTTCATGAAGTTCCGATAAGTGGTGGCGCTATACGCAGCCCTCAAGATAACGTCTGTAGCTGAGGTTTGTTATAAGCAGAGAGCTATCACAGAGTTTCCTTTGGCGGGAAATCGGAGAATCGTAGGTGTTAATAGGCACTTGCAGACTATCTTGAGAGACCAGGCAGTGCACAAAACCACGGTGAGTCGTTGGGCGAGGCGTCTGTCGTCATCGCAACAAGATCATGCAGACATGTCCGGTTTCATGGGTCACGGCTGGCCTCACACGGCTGTGACTCCTGCAGCTGGAACGTGCGGACACTCTCTTTCGAAGCGATCGAAGCTGCATCCTCAGCTGATGAGGTCATGGCAACGGCTTCTTGGGAGTATGAGAGGGTTATTTCGTTTGTTGTCCCCCATCACGGTGCAACGATCAACTGTGATGTGTGTCGTACTGCCCTCAGGAAATCGAAGAAACGACTTCAGCGTGTTTGTCGCCACAAGAATGGAAACGAACTTCTCCTTCTGCATGGAAACGCAAGGGGCCTCGCACAAGACTGCGCACTCAAGAGGAGCTCACAAAACTATACTGGACTGCTCTTCCTCATTCACCCTACAGCCCGGATCTCGCACCTCCCGATTTGCATTTGTGTGGCCCACTGAAGGCTGCTCTCCGCGGGAAGCAGTACATGGGGAATTTTATTGATGCAACAAGTAGAGTGGTATTGCGCAGACATACAGCCCCCCCTCCCCCAACACCCCCCTCAGTAAGGTGGGGTACGGTCGTCGCATTGAACGGAGATTATGCTATAAAATAGGATTTTGTACCCAAAAGAGTGGGAAATAACATGTTCTGACGGAATCCTGAATAACACCAACCTGCTTTCAGAGAAATGTATTGTATTACTTACTGAATGCCCGTCGTAGATACTTCAGTATAGTGGAGCAACTTAAATCACTTAACAAAGGCAAGGCGTCTGGTCCAGATTGTTCACAGCTGAGTGTCTTTCCGAGAATGCTGATACTATTGCTCCATACTTTGCAATTATGTATAACCACCCACTCGTCGAAAGATTCGTACGTAAGTACCGTAAAGTTCCACAGGTCACACCAGTACTCAAGAAAGGAAATATAAGTAATCAGTCGAATTACAGACCTAAAGAGGGCGTTCAAAAAGTTTTGCACAATCTTCTCTAATCTTTTTTTATTTTTAGCAGGAGGAGAATGAAAATTTTTGTGAACATACTTGGAACATTTAGCTATACATTGAGTGTGCTGAATGTAGCCTCCATCAGCTGTGACGCATCAGGCCCAATGTTCTTCCCATGATGTAAATGCACCTTGGTAAAATTCTGGGGATTGACTTTTACACCATCGCTTGACACAGGAAATAATATCTTTCTCACTATAAAATATTCTACCGCGCAGGTCGGCATTCAGACGATCAAAGAGGTAAAAATCAGACGGAGCCAAGCCCGGACTATAGGGAGGATGAGGAACAATTTTCCAACCCATTTTCCTGATTTTCTCCAGCGTCATAAGGGTTGTATGGGGTTTGGCATTGTCATGGTGTAGTCTGATGACGTGAACCTGAAGCTGTGGTCTGTGGGTCTTGATGGCACGTCGCAGCTTGTCCAATGACAAACAGTAACGGTCGCGGTGAATTGTGGAACCAGGTTCCAAAAAGTCAATGAAAATGACGCCGCACTGATCCCAGAAGAAGGAGGAGGACATAACCATTCTTCTTCCGGATGACGCCACTCCACATACTGAGTTTTGCTCTCAGGTTCGAACAAAAACAACCATGTTTCATCCTGGGCAGTGAAGCCGTCAAAACAAAGTTTCCACTCTTCGCTAAAGGTCTTCATGAGACCCTCGCACACATTCTTCCTCATCGTTTTCATTTCTCTTGTCAATAATCTAGCCACACAACATGCGCAGATTTTTCTGTACCCTAGTGGCTGTACCAGTGATACCACACTACCCACTGACAAACGAGTCATTTCAGCAAGCTGCCGTGTCGTCACAAATCTGTTATTTTGGATGATTTGATCAATGGTCGCCTTGTTCACATCGCTCACTGCCTTCGATGGTCTACCGCATCGTGGATTGTCCAATAGAGAGAAATCACCTCCTTTAAACCTCTGCAACCACCACTGGATACTGCTGCGATTGACTGTCCGTCCCCCTTCCCCATAACAGGGAGAAACTTCCTGTGAATCTATGTGGCAGAGTCATCGCCGGTCTTGAAGAGGAACTACATCACCGACCGTTGCAACAAGCTGACATCTACTTCATGGGCCATTATGGCTCATTTGTAAATAAAAGAAAATACTTTTATATACCAACTTATATCTAAATATTGCCAATATCTTCACAAAAAAAGACTCCTCCTCCTGCAAAAAATTAAAAAATTAGAGACGACTGTGCAAATCATCAAAATATCCACGGGTATGCTGCCGGTCTATAGTGTTCAACGGGCACAATATTTCGGCGATCAAACATGTCGCCATCATCAGGTGAACTGACGGACTGAGCTCCTGTGAACGTACCGGCACGGAGATCCGTACGCTATGGCTGCTCAGAGGGAACTGGGTTCGGTCGCGGCGGCGGCCGATTTAAATACCCTCCGCCCGCGGCGCGCTCCCTCCGCCGTCCGCGCCCAGCGCCACGGTCGCGCGGTGGAACAGATTGCGACGGCGTCTGAGATGACGTCGGTGTGATGGCTCTGTCCGCCGTGGTCGTCACAACTATACGTCTGCTCGATTTACTCTTGATTAACCCGATCGCTGGTTCCCAAGCCTTGCTAAGATTATAGCCACAGTCCCGGTTTATGAGGTCGTCATTGGTGCGAATTTCGATGGCCTCTCTAACAACGCTGTCCCAGTATCTCGACGTCTGTACCAGAATCCTCGTGCGGTCATACTCCATGGCGTGATTTTGCGACAAACAATGTTCAGCGACCGCCGACTTGCTCGGATACATCAGTCGAGTGTGCCTCTGGTGTTCACGGCATCGATCCTCGACGGTACGCATCGTCTGACCAATATACGACTTGCCACATTGACACGGAATCTGGTACACGCCGGCCTTCCTCAAACCGAGGTCATCTTTGGCGCTCCCCACCAGTGCACGAGTTTTATTTGGAAGACAAAACACAGTTCCGACCCGGTGTTTCTTCAGAATGCGGGCGATTTTCCCCGAGAGTGCGCCTGTGTATGGAATAAATGGAGTGCCTACCTCCTCCCTCGTGACTTCATCCATCTCAACAGGTTGTGCTGCAGTGGTTGGGCGGAGAGCACGTTGAATCTGCCACTCTGAGTACCCATTTTTTCGAAATACAGTTCTCAGATGTTCCAATTCCTGGGGTACACTCTCTGCGTCAGAGATAGTGCGCGCCCTATGTACTAGAGTTTTAAGTACCCCATTCCTCTGTGAAGGGTGGTGGCAGCTGTCTGCATGCAAATACAGATCAGTGTGCGTAGCCTTCCGATACACCCCATGACCTAGGGTGCCGTCAGCCCTTCTCTTGACCAAGACGTCAAGGAAAGGTAATTTACCCTCCGTTTCAGTCTCCATAGTGAATTTGATGTTGGGGTGTATGGAGTTTAGATGTGTAAGGAAGTCAAGGAGTTTATCCATACCATGTGGCCAGATGACGAACGTGTCGTCCACGTAACGGAAAAAGCAAGTAGGTTTCCATACGGATGACGACAGGGCTTCCTCCTCGAAGTTCTCCATGTACGGCGGAGGGAGCGCGCCGCGGGCGGAGGGTATTTAAATCGGCCGCCGCCGCGACCGAACCCAGTTCCCTCTGAGCAGCCATAGCGTACGGATCTCCGTGCCGGTACGTTCACAGGAGCTCAGTCCGTCAGTTCACCTGATGATGGCGACATGTTTGATCGCCGAAATATTGTGCCCGTTGGACACTATAGACCGGCAGCATACCCGTGGATATTTTGATTATCAAATACGCCGGGAGAAACTCAAGAATCACGACTGTGCAAATGTTTCCGAGCGCCCTTTGTATATCACTGACGGTGATTTGCAGTAGGATTTTGGAACATATACCGTGTTCGAACATTATGAATTACCCCGAAAAAAATGATTTACTGTCAAATAGAAACATCGTGCTTGTGAAACATATCTAGTTCTTTATTCTCAAGAATCAATGAGCGCTATCGGCAGGGGAGGTCCAATTGATTTCATATTTTTACATTTCCAGAAGAATTTTGACACATTTTCTCACAAGTGAATTCTAATCATACTGTGTACCTATGGAGTACCATTACAGATGTGTGACTGGATTCGTGATTTTCTGTCAGCAGGGTCGTAGTTCGTAGTAACTGACAGAAAGTCATAGAGTACAGCAAAAGTAATATCTGGCGTTCCCCAACGCAGTGTTACAGGCCCACTGCTGTTAGTAATCTATACAAACGATTTAGGAGACAATCTCAATGCCCTCTTAGATATTTTGCAGATGATGCTGTCATTTACCGTCTAGTAAACTCATCAGATGACCAAAATCTATTGCAACATGGTTTAGACACTGTATCTGTATGGTGTAAAAAGTGGCAGTTGACTGTAAACAGTGAAAAGTGTGAAGTCATCCAGATGAGATCTGAAGGAAGTCGGCTAAATTTTGGTTGCTCGTCAAATCACACAAATCTAAAGATTGTACGTTCAACTAAATGCAGGGGGATCATAGTTACGAATACCTCAAACGGGAACGATCACATTGATACTGTTGTGGAGAAAACAAGCCAAAGACTGCAATTTATTGGTAGAACCATACGAGTCTACAAAAGAAACTGCGTACACTGTTTTTGTTCTTTCTCTTCTGCAGTCCTGTTGCATGGTATGGAAGCCGTATCAGATGGGTTTGATGGAGATCATCGATAAAGTTCAGAGAAGGTTAGCTCGTTTGGTGTTATCGCGAAATAGAGGAGAGAGTGCAACGGATGTTTTACGCGAATTTGTGTGACAATCATTAAAAGAAAGGTGTTTTTCGTTGCTGAAAAATCTTCTCACGAACTTTCAGTCACCAACTTTTTCCTCCGAGTGTGAAAACATTTTGCTCGCGCCCCTTGCTTAGGGACAAATGAACATAAGAGAAAACAGAGCACGCACGACAAGATTTAATTTATCGCTCTTCCCGCTCGCTGTCCGAGAATGAAAAGGTAGAGAAATAGCTTGAAGGTGGTTCGATGAACCCACTGCGAGGCACTTAACTGTGAACTGCAGAGTAGTCATGTAGATGTATGTGTAGCTGTAGAAATCCCTTTCCATTTTTAAATAGTATTATAAAGTTGTGCAAAGGTAAACATTATGAAAACAGTTATTTGTAAAGAAAGGCCTTGCTGAAATTCCTGTCGAGTTTTCCGAGAAGTGATGTACTGGTTACAAACATCACGGTAATTCAACATAAAAAAATGAAAAAAAGAGCTAATCTTAATTTTGAATTCTATAACTAAGGTCTGTCCACCAGTTCTAGTGTAGCGTTCCTTCGAAAAATGTAACTGTGTAACTTTCCAGAGCTCTCCAAGAAATACGTTTATTGGTCTCATGCATCTTAGAGACACGAAGTCTCGTAGTTCTTTTGCCCCTACTTATACAGGAAGGGAGGATGGAGCTACTATATGAAGTCAGACATGCTCATTCGTATGCAGCCGACGTCTTTCTCATAACGGCTGCTCTACGCAGACAGGGCTGTAATTTGGCTACTATGTCATAGGAATAGTGGAAGCATCTCGCCCTTCTACAGAGCCTGGAAGAGACGTTCCCAAGTGGATTCGCGAGGCCGCCGGAAAGGCGCGCTGGCGAAGCTGTCAAGTAGCGTGTGTGTTGCAAACGGAGCAGTATTGGCTCCGTGATGCGGGTAAATAAAAACAAATATGAAACATTTCTGAGACTGTGGAACTGTAATACACAGAAGACGCTTCCATAGATACGCCGAAAACGATTCAATAACAGCCGTCTGGAGGATATTATGAATTGGGATGCGCCAGAAAGCGTAATGAATGTTTCTAACTTTGTTGGCCTGTCGTTCTCAGTTGCATGTAGTAGTTATTATGTTAATAATTTTCACGTTAGGTCTGTCTAATTACGACTGAATGAAACGATTTTCCTTCGTGTACTACACGTTTCGCTTTTGTTTTTTAATAGGCGTCCTCAGTATCAAATTTTGTAAATGTTGTAAAACAGCAAAAAGAAGGAGAAAACTTGTAGAACAGCAGCTACAAACTTTGGTGCTACTGAAGCTTTTGCAAAAACAGAAGTGAGACGTGTAGGTTACGAAGAAGAATTACTTCGTTCAGTTGTAATTAGAAGGGCCTAACCTGAAAAACATCAAAATAACAATGATCATCCGTTTACAAAAGATATCGATATTGACGTATATACCTTTACCATCTCGTATTCCACGAGACATGTTAGAGACCGTCTGTTAACAATGGCCAGCCTGAGTCTAGTTTCTAGCCGGTCTTCCGCGCTCGTTTGGGTAAATTCTGGGCTGGTCCCTAGTCGTTGCTTCAGAAAATGCGACAAAAGTACATTTAAAGCACGTGAACACCCAGAGCAAAATCTACGTTATTTACAGGCTGATGGCGCTCACGATTTTTATCCCTAATGTCACCTGGCGACTGCGAAGACCGAAAGTGCGACCGGCAACAAAGTAAAAATAAAAGAATTTGACAAATTCAGGAAAAAAAGAGGACTGTATGACGGGACGTACATTGAGAGAGTTAACCCGTACACCATAATCACACTGAAGCAACAATTTTTTTTAATTGTGTTGGTGGACTATTTTCTTATGACACTGGCTAGGTCTAGAAATGGGAACACGTTGAAATACTTGGAAATTGGGGTGAAATCACAGTGCAGCCGCAGACTTGAAGAAAGGAAGATGCGCCGTTAATGTCCTCCCAGTGACGATTCGTTAAAAACAAGGCTTCTGCCTGAATCTGACGACAGTAAGGACAGGAATTTGATTATTTTAAATGGAACCATTCTCAAATTCACCTTCACTGACTGTCGCCGGCCGGGGTGGCCGAGCAGCTCTAGGCGCTACAGTCTGGAACCGCGCGACCGCTACAGTGGCAGGTTCGAATCCTGCTTCGGGCATGGATGTTTGTGATATCCTTAGGTTAGTTAGGTTTAAGTAGATGACTGAAAGTAAGTAATGGTCTCTTAAACCAAACAATAGTAAATTAACTACTACTTCTGATGTTCTAAGTTCTACGTTGTAGGGGACTGATGACCACAGAAGTTAGGTCCCATAGTGCTCAGAGCCATTTGAACCATTTGAACTGACTGTCAGAAGCCGTGGAAAATCTTTTATCAGAATGGCTAAACGAGTAGTTTAGCCCCGCTCCTGCTGTGTGTCAGTTCTTCGGGCTGCTAACCTCCATTTCTACCACTTTTTTTCTCCTACTGATGCACAAAGTTTTATCACGACCTCTGACAAACTATATATCACTGAAAGCTTTCTCTCCACAGTTTGTGAAAGGTCTTGAAAAATGCAAGGTTACGTAGAGCTTCTGATTTTAGTTCACATGGGTCGATTATTTGGTGTAGGTTTTTCCTCAACACAAACATCCCGAATTTTAATCCCGGTTCCAACACTTACAGGAAATAATGATTAACACGGTCCAGCCGAACCCCCAATTCTCAAGAACACAATTTCATGTTTGTTTTAAACCGGACAAATCTTGCTGCAGTTGTAGCATCTTAAGTAACTTCTAATTTACGTCATTCATAACAGAAATAATTACCCACTGACGAAGGCGCAACTGCATTGAAATATTTTTAAATTAAAAAAAAGGATAACTTAGAATTGTGTTCCTGTGAGACAGATGGAGGTTACACTCAACAACCGAGCTAGGTTAATAATTGGCTACTTTTACCGACCCCCCGACTCAGCAGCATTAGTGGCAGAACAGCTGAGAGAAAATTTGGAATACATTTCACATAAATTTTCTCAGCATGTTATAGTCTTAGGTGGAGATTTCAATTTACCAGATATAGACTGGGACACTCAGATGTTTAGGACGGGTGGTAGGGACAGAGCAACGAGTGACATTATACTGAGTGCACGATCCGAAAATTACCTCGAGCAATTAAACGGAGAACCGACTCGCGGAGATAACATCTTGGACCTACTGATAACAAACAGACCCGAACTTTTCGACTCTGTAAGCGCAGAACAGGGAATCAGTGATCATAAGGCCGTTGCAGCATCCCTGAATATGGAAGTTAATAGGAATATAAAAAAAGGGAGGAAGGTTTATCTGTTTAGCAAGAGTAATAGAAGCCATATTTCAGGCTACCTAACAGATCAAAACGAAAATTTCTGTTCCGACACTGACAATGTTGAGTGTTTATGGAAAAAGTTCAAGGCAATCGTAAAATGCGTTTTAGACAGGTACGTGCCGAGTAAAACTGTGAGGGACGGGAAAAACCCACCGTGGTACAACAACAAAGTTAGGAAATTACTGCGAAAGCAAAGAGAGCTTCACTCCAAATTTAAACGCAGCCAAAACCTCTCAGACAAACAGAAGCTAAACGATGTCAAAGTTAGCGTAAGGAGGGCTATGCGTGAAGCGTTTAGTGAATTCGAAAGTAAAATACTAGGTACCGACTTGACAGAAAATCCTAGGAAGTTCTGGTCTTACGTTAAATCAGTAAGTGGCTCGAAACAGCATGTCCAGACACTCCGGGATGATGATGGCATTGAAGCAGAGGATGACAAGGGTAAAGCTGAAATACTAAACACCTTTTTCCAAAGCTGTTTCACATAGGAAGACCGCACTGCATTTCTTTCTCTAAATCCTCGCACAAACGAAAAAATGGCTGACCTTGAAATAAGTGTCCAAGGAATAGAAAAGCAACTGGAATCACTCAACAGAGGAAAGTCCACTGGACCTGACGGGATACCAATTCGATTCTACACAGAGTACGCGAAAGAACTTGCCCCCCCTTCTAACAGCCGTGTACCGCAAGTCTCTAGAGGAACGGAAGGTTCCAAATGATTGGAATAGAGCACAGGTAGTCCCAGTCTTCAAGAAGGGTCGTCGAGCTGATGCGCAAAACTATAGACCTATATCTCTGACGTCGATCTGTTGTAGAATTTTAGAACATGTTTTTTGCTCGAGTATCATGTCGTTTTTGGAAACTCAGTATCTACTATGTAGGAATCAACATGGATTCCGGAAACAGCGATCGTGTGAGACCCAACTCGCTCTGTTTGTTCATGAGATCCAGAAAATATTAGATACAGGCTCCCAGGTAGATTCTATTTTTCTTGACATCCGGAAGGCGTTCGATACAGTTCCGCACTGCCGCCTGATAAACAAAGTAAGAGCCTACGGAATATCAGACCAGCTGTGTGGCTGGATTGAAGAGTTTTTAGCAAACAGAACACAGCATGTTGTTATCAACGGAGAGACGTCTACAGACGTTAAAGTAACCTCTGGCGTGCCATAGGGGAGTGTTATGGGACCATTGCTTTTCACAATATATATAAATGACCTAGTAGATAGTGTCGGAAGTTCCATGCGGCTTTTCGCGGATGATGCAGTAGTATACAGAGAAGTTGCAGCATTAGAAAATTGTAGCGAAATGCAGGAAGATCTGCAGCGGATAGGCACTTGGTGCAGGGAGTGGCAACTGACATAGACAAATGTAATGTATTGCGAATACATAGAAAGAAGGATCCTTTATTGTATGATTATATGATAGCGGAACAAACACTGGTAGCAGTTACTTCTGTAAAGTATCTGGGAGTATGCGTGCGGAACGATTTGAAGTGGAATGATCATATAAAATTAATTGTTGGTAAGGCGGGTACCAGGTTGAGATTCATTGGGAGAGTCCTTAGAAAATGTAGTCCATCAACAATGGAGGTGGCTTACAAAACACTCGTTCGACCTATACTTGAGTATTGCTCATCAGTGTGGGATCCGCACCAGATCGGGTTGACGGAGGAGATAGAGAAGATCCAAAGAAGAGCGGCGCGTTTCGTCACAGGGTTATTTGGTAACCGTGAGAGCGTTACGGAGATGTTTAACAAACTCAAGAGGGTGCGTTTCTGGATGAGGTATCGAGTATATTGCTTCCCCCTAGTTATACCTCCCGAGGAGATCACGAATGTAAAATTAGAGAGATTAGAGCGCGCACAGAGGCTTTCAGACAGTCGTTCTTCCCGCGAACCATACGCGACTGGAACAGGAAAGGGAGGTAATGACAGTGGCACGTAAAGTGCCCTCCGCCACACACCGTTGGGTGGCTTGCAGAGTATAAATGTAGATGTAGATGTAATGCTAATTATTCTCTCTCGTTGTATAAAAGTGATGAAGAAACCAGTAATTTAGAAATTTGTTGAGTATATTTAATTCGAATTATTACTTTCCTGCCGTGAACGATGGATCTCGCTTAGGTGCCTCAACGCTAAAGACAGCCAAACCGTAGGTCCAACCTTAGTGGACTGCTATCTGTGGAGAGGCAAGGCTGACCTATGTTTCCTGAAGCATGGTAACAGCCTTTTCAGTGGTCGCGGGGTCCATAGTATGGATGACTAATCTGGCCGTGTATCATCAGCCAGCATTGCCTTGCGGTGCTGGTACTACAAATGGCTGAAAACAAGAGGAAACTACAGCCGTAATTATTTCCGTAGTGTATGCAATCTTACTGTGTGGCTTAATATGTAAAACACTGACGTAGTCGCTCATTCGGAGCTCCAACTGAGGACTACTCAGGAGAATGTTATATCCCTTAATCGGGATAGGCTGAAGTAAGATATAAAGGGAATTGCGAAGGCGCTGGCAAAAGGAATAGAACGTCTGGTCACATGAGTACAGGGTTACACCAAACCGAAGAGGGGTAAGGTAGGAGTTGGCGTAACAATTAATATGCAAATAGGTATGAGGTGGTTGGTCATCGGTCTCATCGGATTAGGGAAGGATTGGGAAGGAAGTCAGCCGTGCCCTTTCAGAGGAACCATCCCAGCATTTGCCTGGAGTGATTTAGGGAAATCACGGAAAACCTAAATCAGAATGGCCGGACGCGGGATTGAACCGTCGTCCTCCCGAATGCGAGTCCAGTGTCTAACCACTGCGCCACCCCGCTCGGTACAAATAGGTATGAGACAAAGCTACTACGAACACCGCAGTGAAAGCATTCTCGTAGCCAAGATAGATCAGAGGCCAACACCCTCCACAATACTACAAGTTTATATGTCAACTAGCACTGCAGATGTAATAAAGATAGAAAAAATGTGAGATAAGGTGAAGGAGATTTTTTCAGATAGTAAAGGGAGACGACAATTTATTATTGTTTGGTGAATGGAATTCGGGAGTAGCCAAAGAAAGACAATTAAATATACGCACATCAAAAAAATTTGCATCACACCGATTCCGAGAAATCCTGAAGATAGACGTTGACTGTGGATACTGTATCACAGACACAGTCCCTTAGACTGTTCAGAGATGTCACTAAACCCACCCAAAGATGTAAACGACCATGCATGAGCAACGCCTATTGGACGGAGGTGGTCCGATAGTCGATTAGTTCTAGTCATTCCACCAGAAAGGAGGTACACGGCTCGTGTTATCTGTATTTCAACCATGCCTAGACGGTCGATACCGCAGTTCGATCGCATCCGCATTGTGACTTTGTGCCACGAAGGGCTCTCAACAAGGGAAATGTCCAAGCGTATCGGAGTGAACCAAAACGATGTTGTTCGGACATGGAGGAGATACAGAGAGACAGGAACTGTCGATGACATGTCTGGCTCATGCCGCCCAAGGACTACTACTACAGTGGATGACAGCTATCTACGGATTATGGCTCAGAGGCAACACCACCATGTTGAATAATGCTTTTCGTGCAGCCACAGGGCGTCGTGTTATGAATCAGACTGTGCACAACAGGCTGCATGATGCACAACTTCATTCCCAACGTCCATGACGAGGTCCATCTTTGCAACCACGACACCATGCTGCGCGGTACAGATGGATCCAATAACGTGCCGAATGGAACTCTGAGGACTGGCATCACGTTCTCTTCACTGATGCGTGTCGCATATGCCTTTAACCAGAGAATCGTCGGAGAGTGTTTGGAGGTAACCCGGTCAGGTTGAAAGCCTTAGACACTCTGTCCAGCGACTGCCTCAAGGTGGAGGTTCAGAAATGGTTCAAATGGCTCTGAGCACTACAGGACTTAACATCTGAGGTCATCAGTCCCCTAGAACTTAGAACTACTTAAACCTAACTAACCTAAGGACATCATACACATCCATGCCCGAGGCAGGATTCGAACCTGCGACTGTAGCGGTCGTGCGGTTCCAGACTGAAGCGCCTAGAACCGCTCGGCCTCAACGGCCGGCTCAAGGTGGAGGTTCCCTGCTGTTTTGAGGTGGCGTTGTGTGAGGCCGACGTACGCCGCTGGTTGTCATGGAAGGCGACTAATGGCTGTACGATATGTGAATACCATCCTCCGACCGATAGTGAAACCATATCGGCATCATATTGGCGAGGCATTCGTCTTCATGGACGACTATCCTCGCTACCATCGTGCACATCTTCTGAATGACTTCCTTCAGGATATTGATATCACTCGCCTAGAGTGGCCAGCGTGTTCTCCAGACAGGGACCCTATCGTACATGCCTGGTATGGGTTTAAAACGACTATTTATGGACGACGTGACCCACCAACCACTCAGAGATCTACGCCTCTTCCCCGTTGACGAGTGGGACAATCTGGTCCAACACTGGCTTGATGAACTTGTGGATAGTATGTCACAACGAATACAGGCACGCATCAGTACAAGAGGACGTGCTACTGGGTATTAGAGGTACTGCTTTGTACAGAAATCTGGACCACCACCTCTGAAGGACTCGCTGTATAGTGGAACAACATGTAATGTGTGGTTTTCATGAGCATTAAAAAGGGCGGAAATGGTATTTATGTTAATGTCTATTACAATTTTCTGTACAGGTTCCAGAACTCCCGGAACCGAAGTGATGCAAAACTTTGTTTGGTGTGTGGTAGGAAAACATGGACTAAAGGAAAGGGAAGAAAGGGGAAGCCTCCTGGTACTATTTGGCACAGAAAATAATGTAATCATCGCTAACCCTTGGTTTAAGAATCATGAAAGGAAGTTTTTCATGTGGTAGCAACGTGGAGGCTGTGGAAGGTTTCACATTTATTCTATAATGGAAAGTTAAATATTTCGATACCAGACCTTATGCTGTAAGACATTTGCAGGGACAGATGTGGATTATGGCCATAATGCATTGATTCTGAACTGCAGGTTAAGACTGAAGAAATTGCAGAAAGGTAGGAAATCAAGGAGATGCCATCCCGATAAATCCGAAGAACCGAAGGTAATTGAATGTTTCAGAGAGAATGTTATGAAACTTTGGATTGAAGCAGATGATATGATTACAATATTAGCGTTGTGAGATGAAGTAGTGAAGGGTGATGAGGATCACATAAAACTCAAATCCCAGAAGAAATCCTTGGATAACACAAAGGATACTGAATTTAAGGAGAAAATATAAAAGTGCGGCGAATGAAACAGACCATAGAGAAAACAGTCGTCTAAAAATGAATGTGCAAAAAGTTTAAGCAGGAATGGGTCGAGGACAAATGCAAATCTGTAGAGAAATGCACGAAAGGGGGAAAATAGCAACCGTGTCTAGAAAATTTTAAGACACCTTTGGAGAAAAGAGAAGCAGTTGTAGTCATATCCAGGGCTCAGATGGGAAGCCAGTACTAAGCACAGAGGGCAATGCTGAAAAGTGGAACGAATATGTAGAAGGACTTTAAAAGGAAAATGAACTTGAATCAATATTGTAGAAGGACAAGAGGAAGTAAATGAAGATGATATAGGAGATATGACACTGTGAGAAGAATCTGACAAAGTATTGGAAGGTCAAAGAGCCAACGAGAGAGTAGCGTGGTAGTGTATATTCTGTGCAGAAGTTAGCTGATGTCAGCCAGCACTCCTGGAATTGCAATATCAGAGGAATTTTTTCTTGAAGTTCCCTTCCCACCCCTACTTCCGGGAATACGTTCCCTCCCCCTCCCGCCACATAGCCAGTGGCGCTACATGTCTGTGTCGACGTCATCGTTGTGTCTGTCAGCCGCTGTCGGCCCCTGGGGCACCGACGTTTTGGTCAATGGCGTGCCAGCTCAGGCTCCCACCTGTCGAGCAATTTTAACTTTACAATTCGATTGCGTGAGCACCATCATTTGCTGCCAGCACTTTGAAGTGAGATGGCCGGTATGAACCGCCACCAGCAGCAGTGATCAGCCGGGAAGGAGCAGACAATCAGTAATCCATCCATCTCTTATTATTATTACTATTATTATTGTTATTATTATTATGTTTGTGTTTCATTATAATTACATATTTTATTATTGTTACAGACCGTGTTACCGTGCGGGATGTACACACGCAAATGTTCCTGCCTGGACCACCAGAGCAGTCATTACCCACTGGATGTGTTGCAGACCTATCGGCCCTGTTGCCGTTAGACTGTGTCGTAGCACGGTCGCAGCAGCAGCAGCAACAGCAGCAGCTGGAACTCGGGTATCAGTCATATGTCACCAGTAGACTGCTATTGACCAACACGTACTATTTGACTGCAGGTGATTCTAAACGTGTGAATGTTCTAGGACCCCCAGAGTGAGTTTGTTGAAGTACTGAAACACATAACGTACAATGTCTTGGTATCAGAGTTCACAATGTGTTGTGCGAATGGGGTTATCAGTATAATAGAGTTTATATAGGGAAATACGATGACTGAATACAACTCATCACATACTCCTACTAACACCAGTATGTTAAGGAGCAAGGCATCATCTGTCAATGTGTATGGAGACGCAGTGCTTGAGTTAAAATCTGAAGGTGTGGTCTCATGCATTAAACTTTCAACAGTAGCAATATTTCGGAAATACTGAGTTGCAGATAGATATTGTTACATTCCATCCTAGATTTTCCATTTTTTGACTTTCAATAGTGATAAATTCAAATTACCTGTACAATGATTTAATGATTGCAGTTTATTAGAGCTGCATATGTGAATTGATCGACTATTTGCTGGAGAACAGTACGAATGTAACCAATTACAACAGTATATACATGTCTGTAATCATCCAGAACCAAAACGTGCATCTGAAAACTCTATAAGCATGAAATCTGAGAATGCCGAATTTACTGAACGACTGCCGACGTATGTAATGGCGCCTACAGGCCAGAGTAGAATTCAGGCTGAACACAACGCATATAGAAAACGGTTATTTGAACAATACTTCAAAACTAAATGATCGGTTGACAGTATGTGTATAGAGCATAATAAAACAATAATCTACAGAAATCTGATCAGTAGAGCCTACAACTGTGCCCTTGCCTAGTTAGTTAGTTAAAATGAAACATTGGGAAAACCAGGATGGAATAATGACAATATTACGAAAAGGATAGACCGCTGCTCACTATACAGTGGATATTTTGCGACGCAGACATGCACAATAGGAAGACTGCTAAATGTGTGAGATTTCAGTCAAAAGGCTTCCTAAAGTAAAAAACTCACACAAGCACAATTCACACGCACATGATATTCAGCAGTCTTCTTGTTGTGCTTCTCTGCTACTCAATGTAGTTAGTTTCATGTTCCTTGGATCATACGAGTGATAAGTGGTAATGAGCTGCAACGAGTCCTTTTACATTCACAAAGCAAGTTAAAATTTGTGAATATGGATACACGCTAAGGATTGATAAGTTGTCCTTTTTTAATAATACGGATATGAGTTAGTAATTACTACCACTTCCCTTTTATACATCAGAAAAATGGATATTTTGCTAAATAGAAGGAGTTGTCAAGGGGAAACTTTTTCAGAAATGTTTTCAAATTTCACTTTGCCGTGGATGAAGTAATTTATATTACTAGGTAAATCGTCAAAAAAATTATTTAGCAGCTTTGTGTACCACTTTTTGTGTTAAATACAGCCTTAATGTGGAGCACTGAATGCGATTTTTTTCCTTCTGGTATTGTAGTCATGTACATCGTTGTTCCTTTTCAACTGCAGTAGACAATTTATAACAAATTTCATGAGGGAATAAATATACAGTACGACAGTAGTCAGAATGCCCAATTCCTTAAACCGATGTCTACAAGATGATCGCGGATGGGCGTCACATTTTATTCTTATAGCGCGATTCTGAGCCATGAAGACTTTCTTCCTTAAGGAAAAATTACCCCAGAACATTATTCCATTAGACCTTATTGAATGAGAATATGCTAATTGTGTCAAGTTACTGATTTGCAATGACTCTAAATGCAAATTTGTCTGAACTTAACTGTTTTAGGAGTTCCAAAATCGGATTTTTCCAGTGTAAACTCTCCCTGTTTAATAACAGTCGCATACCTATGAGAGCTATGAAGATGAATAACTTATTGTTGTTGTGGTCTTCAGTCCTGAGACTGGTTTGATGCAGCTCTCCATGCTACTCTATCCTGTGCAAGCTGCTTCATCTCCCAGTACCTACTGCAGCCTACATCCTTCTGAATTTGCTTAGTGTATTCATCTCTTGGTCTCCCTCTACGATTTTTACCCTCGACGCTGCCCTCCAATACTAAATTGGTGATCCCTTGATGCCTCAGAACATGTCCTACCTATTGATCCCTTCTTCTAGTCAAGTTGTGCCACAAACTCCTCTTCTCCCCAATTCTATTCAATACCTCCTCATTAGTTATGTGATCTACCCATCTAATCTTCAGCATTCTTCTGTAGCAACACATTTCGAAAGCTTCTATTCTCTTCTCGTACGAACTATTTATCGTCCATGTTTCACTTCCATACATGGCTACACGCCATACAAATACTCTCAGAAACGACTTCCTGACACCTAAATCTATACTCGTTGTTAAGAAATTTCTCTTCTTCAGAAACGCTTTCCTTGCCATTGCCAGTCTACATTTTATATCCTCTCTACTTCGACCATCATCAGATATCTTGCTCTCCAAATAGCAAAACTCCTTTACTACTTTAAGTGTCTCATTCCCTAATCTAATTCCCTCAGCATCACCCGAGTTAACTCCACTACATTCCACAATCCTCATTTTGCTTTTGTTGATGTTCATCTTATGTCCTTCTTTCAAGACACTGTCCATTCCGTTCAACTGCTCTTCCAAGTCCTTTGCTGTCTCTGACAGAATTGCAAAGTCATCGGCGAACCTTAAAGTTTTTATTTCCTCTCCATGGATTTTAATACCTACTCCGATTTTTTCTTTTGTTTCCAGACAGTTTATTTTCACGTAGAACACAAGAGACTCAAGGGTTGTGACTGGTGGCGTCGTAAGGTGACATACAGTTAGAGTGAGCTGCAAGTATTTTCGTGAACCGGGACGTTTGTGATGTCTTTCTGGCGTCGCGCTGACACGTGGCACTTGCGGCGTTACGCTGCAAACGGTTTCAGCAGACACGTGGACCAGCGTCTGCAAACAGGCAGAGTAAATATTTAGCCACCCCGGGTCCGCGAATAATACTGCCGCTGCCACCGCCGTGGCCAGCAGTCCAGGCTTTCAGGGGGACGTGCAGGCGTTACACCAGTAAACCTCAGGGCGACCAGACGCTCGACGAAGCAGGATGTACAAGACCGACGAAAAGGTCTCTTCCTGTTAAAGTATTAGTGTGAATACTTACGAAATTCCATTTTAGTTCTGTTGATACATACGCAATATAGCACGTAAAGAATCTACTTTATCTCCGACGTATTTTTTGCTTCGTGCAGCTTCTTTAATGCAATCGTGTTGTGTATATGTGTGTCATCGACAAAGGAGCGAACTGGAATTTACTGAACGATTTTTTGCCGACGCAAAGTCACCAAAGTTGGTTCATTCGTAGGACGATTTTTGGCGGCGGGAAGTTATTGGATATCTACAACAGTAGTTTGTATAATCTGACACACATATTTTCTAACTGTGTATGAAATTGAAAGTGAAACCGTGAAAAGTCAAACTTATGTGAAATATTGTTATTTAATGAAACCTTTGTCCAACGAATTTTACTATTTCAGTTCAGTAAAATATCACTGAAACCTCGCTCTGTCAACTGAAAACCAATTTCAATACCTTCACAAGGTGATTGTGATTTGAGATGTTCAGGAAGCTGTATTGCATCAGGAATGAAATGCTCTGATTATAGTACATTAACAAAAGCATTTACGCTTCCGTTCTGCTTCGCAATTGTAAGAAGCAGTGATCCGCATCTGTGTCACCGCGGCGCTCTACGTGGAGTATGAACAGGTTATTAATTAGTTGTACTTATGAAATGAAATTACGTGATCAGATGAATTGTTTAAAAGACAACGTCCGTGCTGCAGGCTATATTTGGTACGTCAGCTTCACACATCCTCACAACGTGTGCGGAAATAAACCTCTAAGCATAAAGCTTGAGATTCAAGCAGTTTCAACAAAACACTTGACATGTACTTAAACTTAATTTGATATAGTCTTAAAACAAGCCATAACAATACGTAAAATTTATTACTCACAATCACAGTTCAAAATTCGTCCACAATCTGACGTAACTCTGTCAGTTACAAAGTTATCAAGATGTCCGCCCACAACGCGATATCCTGGCAATCGCATACAGTATCTCAAAAAATATCACGGAACTTTAGTCCAATTCATTACAGCTTTCTTCCTCTTAAAATGAACAAATTACAAAGTGTAAGACTCCTCCATTTTCCAGAGAGCGCAATGCTCTGTTTTCAATAGTACATGGCATGTTATCTCTGGCTGCGCGCAGTCACGCAGCGTATCTTTACGAAAAGCTAAATGTTTTCAAGTTTTTAACAAAATTCATAGTTTCTTTACACAAAGAATAAAACACGAAATTAAATGTAGTGGAAAGCAGGTCACAGAAAAAGGGATAGCATAAAGTGATCCAACGTCGGTACATTAATTGTTGTTGTTGTTGTTGTTGTGGTCTTCAGTCCTGAGACTGGTTTGATGCAGCTCTCCATGCTACTCTATCCTGTGCAAGCCTCTTCATCTCCCAGTACCTACTGCAGCCTACATCGTTCTGAATCTGCTTAGTGTATTCATCTCTTGGTCTCCCTCTACGATTTTTAAAAATACCTCCTCATTGTTCATTAGTGAATAAACAATAAACATAGTTTAGTGACTTCATGCCAATAATAAAGAGAAAAAAGCTGAGCAAATCCTCTTACAAGAGTAGCTCTGTATTCTTCACCACATTAGATCGTACAGGTATCTAGGTATAAAAATTATATCAAACTGAGCAGTCATGTAAAATCTGAATTACGAAAGACGAAGGGATGTCTTCGATTTGTTAGAAACGGTTCTTGGAAAGTGCAGTGCACCTCTAAATGAAAGAGCGTACAAGATGCCAGAGCACCCAGTTCGAGACTACGATTACAGCGTTTCGAGTACTCATCCAGCAGTCATGACGACAGACATGAAATGAATTCAGAGACATGGTGCCAGATTGGAGATTTTAAATGGGTGACGTTGCATGTAGTTCCAACAAAATCTTGGTGAGTAAATTAAGAGAACCTTTATTTCAAGAAGACTTCGCGACCGCTATACTGCCTCCACTATACGTCTCCCACAGATATTTTGAGAGCAAGATAAAGAGCTTAGAGTATGCAGAAACGTTTTCGCTTACTCAGTACGCGAATGGAATAGAACAGAGCAACACTGATAATGATGAGAATTATCGTCTGCTACTTACTACGAAGTGGCTGGCGGAGTATGCATGGTGTACTGGCGATAATTGCAGATATTTCCATTGGTGACTGAAGACGGTGCACTGGACAACATTACATCAGTATTTATTTCATTTACTGACTAATAATTATAACTGTTACATGTCATATGTTTTCAGGTTGGGTAGAACTCCCAAGTACGTGGGATAAAATCAAGTCATTCAAACTTATTTTCCCCTGGACTGCCTTGAAGTGTGGATGCATGGACACAGAGCAGTTAGTCTATACTGACAGGTATAGTTAACTTCGCAGTGCAGTTACGACTGTGCAAAAAGTATCAGTTAGTAACTTATGTGACGAGTTATTGGGAAAACTGCTTAATCCAGAGAGAAAACAAGAAAAAATCTGATGTGTTTACATACTGAGGAATCACATGTAAAAATGTCGGCGCTTATACCCATTACACCCAGAGTGAGTTGTAGGATGTAAAAAGGACGGAACCTAGAAACAAACTGACAGATTTATTCAAACACATACTGAACACAAAGAAAAGTATATGCCATTACATATTATCTCATAAGCCAACGGCCTTCTCACAATATCAACAGTGGTTACTGTGGTGTCACCGCCAGACACCACACTTGCTAGGTGGTAGCTTTAAATCGGCCGCGGTCCATTAGTACATGTCGGACCCGCGTGTCGCCACTGTCAGTGATCGCAGACCGAGCGCCACCACACGGCAGGTCTTGAGAGACTTACTAGCACTAGCCCCAGTTGTACGGACGACTTTGCTAGCAACTACACTGACGAAGCCTTTCTCTCATTTGCCGAGAGACAGTTAGAATAGCCTTCAGCTAAGTCCATGGCTACGACCTAGCAAGGCGCCATTAACCATATCTAGAGAGAGTCTCACTTGTATAATCAAGAATGCTGTATACAAATGATGGATTAAAGTTAAGTATTCCAGCAGCTACGTACTTTTCTTTATAGCATTCATTACGTATCCTGTTTCAGACCTAGCGCCAGCCGGCGTGTGTAAACGCGTGCCTTTCGGTTACCCGTCATTGTGGACTGGCTGTCTTGTCAGTCCACTACAGTTACCGTCAGATCATCGAAGTTAAGCGCTTTCGGGCTGAGCTATGACTTGGATGAGTGATCTTCGGGTCTGCCGAACACTGTTGGCAAGTGGAGTGCACTGAACTCTTGTGAGGCAAAGTGAGGTGCTACTAGATTGAGAAGCAGCGGCTGCGGTCTCGTAATCCGACTTACGGCCGGGAGAGCGGTGTAGCGGTGTGCTGACCACATGCCCCTCCATATCCGCATCCAGTGACGCCTGTGGGCTGAGGATGGCACGGAGTCCAGTCAGTAACTTTGGCCCTTCATGGACTGACTATTCGGGTGGAGTTTAGTTTTTTATATTCTCAGTTACGTCCTTTACTCCGTTTTGAATACAACGCCATGCAAATGTACATCATCACTTTCCGTGCATTCTTCCAGGGATCTCCTCTAGAGGTGTATGTATCCCTTCCTAGAGTTCAGTTGCGGTAGAGGACGTGCGGGCTCCCCTTGACTCTTCAAGTGTCCTCACACGTTGACAACGAGAAGAAGATAGGAAGCGCTAGCAGAAGTTTCGTCTGGCATCTTTATCCTGTTCTCTACGATCTGTGTTTTGTGCGGATGGGTGTCCAGATTATGACGGATAAGACGCCGCAGGAAACGGTCCGTCATTGCTCACGCCAAGGCATGTCTGGCAGCAACATTTGGTGAGGACTTCGAATGAGTGCTTGACGAGTCGCTTCACTCGCCCCGTGGCCGGTTGCGTTCTTCTTCGTTCTGGACTTTCCTTCTTCGCACAAGGTTACGTAGTCCTGAATAAACGCACCCACCGGACAGTCGTTCGATAATCTTGGACTTCCCATATCGTTTCAACTCGAATTGACGACAAAAGAGTCTCTGGAATGCGACGGAGAATGGTTATTTTTGAAATGCGCCTGGACAGCGAATGCTCGATACTCTGAAGTCCAAAACCCAGAATTACAAACGGCAGACATTCATTGCAGCGCGTGCAAATACAGGGCTATTACAAATGACTGAAGCGATTTCATAAATTCACTGTAGCTCCATTCATTGACATATGGTCACGACACACTACAGATACGTAGAAAAACTCTTAAAGTTTTGTTCGACTGAAGCTGCACTTCAGGTTTCTGCCGCCAGAGCGCTCGAGAGCGCAGTGAGACAAAATGGCGACAGGAGCCGAGAAAGCGTATGTCGTGCTTGAAATGCACTCACATCAGTCAGTCATAACAGTGCAACGACACTTCAGGACGAGGTTCAACAAAGATCCACCAACTGCTAACTCCATTCGGCGATGGTATGCGCAGTTTAAAGCTTCTGGAAGCCTTTGTAAGGGGAAATCAACGGGTCGGCCTGCAGTGAGCGAAGAAACGGTTGAACGCGTGCGGGCAAGTTTCACGCGTAGCCCGCGGAAGTCGACGAATAAAACAAGCAGGGAGCTAAACGTACCACAGGATGGTGCTCCACCGCACTTCCATCATGATGTTCAGCATTTCTTAAACAGGAGATTGGAAAACCGATGGATCGGTCGTGGTGGAGATCATGATCAGCAATTCATGTCATGGCCTCCACGCTCCCCCGACTTAACCCCATGCAATTTCTTTCTCTGGGGTTATGTAAAAGATTCAGTGTTTAAACCTCCTCTACCAAGAAACGTGCCAGAACTGCGAGCTCGCATCAACGATGCTTTCGAAGTCATTGATGGGGACATGCTGCGCCGAGTGTGCGAGGAACTTGATTATCGGCTTGATGTCTGCCGAATCACTAAAAGGGCACATATCGAACATTTGTGAATGCCTAAAAAAACTTTTTGAGTTTTTGTATGTGTGTGCAAAGCATTGTGAAAATATCTCAAATAATAAAGTTATTGTAGAGCTGTGAAATCGCTTCAATCATTTGTAATAACCCTGTATATTTCGGGCAGGTGCTACAGCAACGCCGTACTACGAGACTCAAATTCTGCTATTCATTCTACTGGATCCTGTATATACACAAGGTGTCCACGAAGGAATGGTGAGTATTCAGTGATATGACAGTAACGATCATTCGAAACAGAAAAAACATGGGCTCTAAAATGCATACCTTAACAGCTGTGATCACTACTTCCTCTCCGGTACTGTGAAACAAATCTCTTCTAATGCAAGCTCTTAGCTTCCCATATTTTGAGGGGTGGTAATGTGGACCTAAACAAGAAAAAAAGGTCAATGAACACGGACTCTAAAGTGCATACCTTAAGACCTGTTAGCATTTGTTCATGTTCCCTATTGTGAAACATTTCTCTTTTACTAAAGAAATGCTCATAGGTCTTAAGGTACGAAGGCTAGAGCCCTTGTTTACTTGATGTTTTGCCTTCGAATGATCTTTCCTGACATATTCCGGAATATTGACCATTCCTCCTGGGAATGTGGATGTTGATTCACGCGTTGCACGACCGATTACTGCTACCACAGACGAAAACAGAGATAAATTACGCAGTATAATATAATCAAATTGACAGTTAATAGTGCAAGAAAGATACATTATTAAATCATTATCACGCTGGTTTTCTTTATAACACTATGATGACTTCGTAAAACCAAATCAATTAGTTTTAATAAATTTGCATTTTGCTACAGCTCTCTGTCTCCCCCCCCCCCCCTACTCCTCTCTCTCTATCTCTATCTCTCTATCTTTCACTCTCTTGGGCGATGTTCGAAAATAAAGACTACATTTCATTACAATTTAATATAAATGTATGGTTTGTTAAGTTTCTGGGATGGCTTTGGACCTATAACTGAGTCGGATATACCAGTACGAGTAGAAATCGTTCCGAATACTCGATAGCTCAGAAATTACTTAAAAACATGTAATTAAAAGTGTTGTTAACTTAATCTTCAGAAATGTCTACGCACTGAATGGGAGGTGTACGAATTGTACCCTGGAATGAGGATTACTCAAGATTACCGAAAGAACACAGATAAACATCGTTCTGGCAGAGCCGTACGGGCTTTCCTCAACAATGACTGTTGCTCCCAGGCCTGAACATTCACAATGCAGTGGTGTGTACGTTACAATGAAATTTATTCACAGATTACAGGTGCATGCTTTGCTGGAACCGTTTTATTTGGTCAGAAATATGCTTCACGTTAAAGTATAAGAAATATTCTGGGGAGTATCTATAGATAGGGGAGGGGGGGGGCGGTTCGTTCGTCCCAGGGGTGTAAGACCTGCAATGTATACAGACGAACTACTTCAATATGGAGGATTAGCAAAGAGCTACCTACTTACTAGAACCTTAGTGGGGGAAACCACATTAGGAGGTTCAAAATATCCGATTTTTTATTGCATACACGTTAGCTTAACTATCCAAGAATACGCTGTCAAAATTTCAAAGCGAAATTCAGATTCATTTAGGTTTTATGAGCATAGAACCGAGTGCACATCGGCTACACGCTCGAGCAATTATGGCGACATACTATCAGATGATTTCTACGGATGAAAATCCTCGACACGAGTATTGCCCAGAGGGGGAAGACAACTGGTGCGAGTAGCAGAAACGAACAGCCCTTGGAATGGAACATGAACCGCAGGCTACTCCATTGCACCACGATACGTACAGAAGGAAATTCTTCCAATATATAAAGATTTATCAAGGGGTGAATTACTGGAGAGATTTTTATGTGACCACCACAAAATGCGAATTAAAGTTTTAATTCCACTATTTGGCGATTAGCTCCAAAATACTTGCACTCCGGACTAAAAGACGTTGAATTGGCATTATATTTAGCAGTGGGCTTATTAAATGAAGGAAATTCATCCATTCCGATGATCATGAACGAGGCAGGAATTGTAGTAGGCACGCAAAGCTTCAATTATGCCGAACAATTGGATAACCAGCACGTGAGCCGGCAGAATCGACGTAATTCATTGGAATCGAAAGAAGGTCGGAAAGCTCGGAAAGCAGTGTTGCAAGCGCAATAATGAAGCGTATGAGGAAGAAGAAGGATTACTATATGGTGCTGGAATCACGGATTAATCGGCAACCATTTTACATAATCGTTAACTTCTTTGAATTTCTAGTTTCCGACAAATCATTTTTCATACTAGTTTATCTGGAAATGACTTTTTTTCACATTTGCGTGCCGTCTAGCTCAAAAACTATAGAACCGATCATTATGAAAATTGATAGTATGATTATTTATAAAATTACGAACTTATGAACTAGCTTGTGAGATTATATCATGATTCTAAGGATATTTTTCTTTGCATAATTAGAGAAAAAATCGGAAAATTCGAAGTAAAATTTTTAATTTTCATTAGTTTCACCAGCATTGAGGTTCATATTCTTAGAAATTAAGTTATTAATGTAAAATAAAAACCTTTTTGATATCAGATGAAAATCGAAATGGCTACACTGCACGCATTTGGAGAACAATCCTCACAAACTTCAGCGGACAGCACAGCGTAAGGTTGTTATTTTTGGCTGAAATTATTCCAAAAAATTCACAAACACGCTTGGAAATATGAATGAAATGATGTCAAAATTTGATTAAATTCTAATTAATTCTTCCCACCCAAAAAATCCCAAAACAACAGTGTAAAAGAGCCTCCTAATGTGGTTTCCTCCTTAAATGGAGACGTTAGGCGTACTCCGATAGCTCAGCTAGTAAGAAGGTTTTCATGAACGAATATTTCCTTTTCTTTCGGACTCTATATCTAAATCTACATCTACATCTACATGCTCATCTACATAGATACCCTGCAAATAACATTTAAGTGCCTGGCAAAGAGTACATCGAACCATCTTCACAATGCTCTATTATTCCAATTTCGTATATCGCAAGGAAAGAATGAACACTTTATCTTCCCGTACGAGCTCTGATTTTCCTTCTTTTATCATGGTGATCGTTTTTCCTTATGGAGGTCGGTGTAAACAAAATGTTTTCGCATTCGGAGGAGAAAGTAGGTGATAGGAATTTCGTGAGAAGGTTCCGTCGCTACGAAAAACGCCTTTGTTTTAATGATGTCCACCCCAAATGCTGCATCATTTCAGTGACACTCTCTCCCATATTTCGCGCTGCCCTTCTTTGAACGTTTTCTATGTACTCCGTCAATCTTATATGGTAAGGATCCCACACCGCGCACCAATATTCTAAAAGAGGAATTACAAGCCTAGTGTAGACAGTCTCCTTAGTAGATTCGTTACATTTTCTGAGTGTCCTGCCAATAAAACCCAGTCTTTGGTTAGCCTTCCCCACAAAATTTGCTATGTGTTCCTTCCAATTTCAGTTGTTCGTGATTGTAATTCCTAGGTATTTAGTGGCATTTACTGCATTTAGATTTGACTGATTTATCATGTAACCAAAGTTTAACGCATTCCTTTCATCACTCATGTGGATGACTTCAAACTTTTCATTATTTTGGATCAATTGCTAATTGTCGCACGAAAGAGATATCTTTTCTAAATCGTTTTGCAATTTGTTTTGATCTTCTGATGCCTTTACTAGTCGATAAACGACAGACAACCTAAGACGGCTGCTCAGATTTTCTCCCAAAACGTTTATATAGAGAAGGAACAGCTAAATGCCTATAACACTAACTTGGGGAAAGCCAGAAATCACTTCTGTTTTACTCGATGACTTTCTGTCAATCGCTACGAACTGTGACCTCTCTGACAGGAAATCATGTATCCAGTCACATAACTAAAACGATATTCCATAAGCACGCAATTTAACTACAAGCCCCTTGTGTAGGACGGTGTCAGAAGCCTTCCGGAAATCCAGAAATACGGAATCAATCTGAAGTCCCTTGTAAATAGCACTCAACAGCCCATACGAGAAAAGAGCTACTTGTGTATCAAAAGAACGATGTTTTCTAAATCCGTGTTGACTGTGTGTTCAAAAATGGTTCAAATGGCTCTGAGCACACTGGGACTTAGCTGCTGACGTCATCAGTCCCCTAGAACATAGAACTACTTAAACCTAACTAAGGACATCACACACATCCATGCCCGAGGCAGATTCGAACCTGCGACCGTAGCGGTCGCTCGATTCCAGACTGTAGCGCCTAGAACTGCTCGGCCACTCCGGTCGGCGACTGTGTGTTAATAGGCCATTTCCTTCGAGGTAATTCGTAATGCTCGAACACAATGTTTGTTCTAAAATCCTGCTGCATATCGACGTTAATGATATGGGTCTGTAATTTAGTGTATTACTTCTACTACGTTTCTTGAATATTGGTGTGACCTGTGCAACTTTCCAGTCTTTGAGTACGGATCTTTCGTCGAGCGAACGGTTGTATATGATTGTTCAGTATGGAGCTATTGCATCAGCATACTCCGAAAGGAACCTAATTGGTATACAGTTTGGACCAGAAAACTTGCTTTTATTAAGTGATTTAAGTTGCTTCGCTACTCCTAGGATATTTACTTCTACGTTACTCACATTGGCAGCTTTTCTTGATTCTGATTCTCGAATATTTAGTTAGTACTTTTTTGTGAAGGCATTTCGGAAGGTTGTGTTTAGTAACTCTGTTTTGGCACCACTGTCTTCGATAGAATCTCCATTGTTATAGCACAGAGAAGGCATTGATTGTGTCTTGCCGCTAGTATACTTCACATAGACCAGAATCTCTTTGGATTTTCTACCAGGTTTCGAGAGCAAGTTTCGTTGTGGAAACTATAATAAGCATCTGATAATGAATTCCGCGCTAAATTTCGAGCTTCTGTTAAATATTGACATCTGCGTCTGTTTAAATTTGGCATGTTTGTTTCGTTGTTTCTGCAACAGTATTCTGACCCGTTTTGTGTACCAAGGAGGATCAGGGGCATCGTTTGATTATTTATTTGGTTTAAATATCTCAATTGATGGGAATACGATTTCTTTGAATTCAAGCGACATCTGGGGTCCAATTATATTATTAATTTGGAAGGAGAGGAGATTGTGTCTCAGGAAAGCGTTCAGTAAATTTTTATCTGCTTTTTTGAATAGGTATATTTTTCGTTTTTGGAGGATTTGGGAGTTCCTACACTCCTGGAAATGGAAAAAAGAACACATTGACACCGGTGTGTCAGACCCACCATACTTGCTCCGGACACTGCGAGAGGGTTGTACAAGCAATGATCACACGCACGGCACAGCGGACACACCAGGAACCGCGGTGTTGGCCGTCGAATGGCGCTAGCTGCGCAGCATTTGTGCACCGCCTCCGTCAGTGTCAGCCAGTTTGCCGTGGCATACGGAGCTCCATCGCAGTCTTTAACACTGGTAGCATGCCGCGACAGCGTGGACGTGAACCGTATGTGCAGTTGACGGACTTTGAGCGAGGGCGTATAGTGGGCATGCGGGAGGCCGGGTGGACGTACCGCCGAATTGCTCAACACGTTGGGGCGTGAGGTCTCCACAGTACATTGATGTTGTCGCCAGTGGTCGGCGGAAGGTGCACGTGCCCGTAGACCTGGGACCGGGCCGCAGCGACGCACGGATGCACGCCAAGACCGTAGGATCCTACGCAGTGCCGTAGGGGACCGCACCGCCACTTCCCAGCTAATTAGGGACACTGTTGCTCCTGGGGTATCGGCGAGGACCATTCGCAACCGTCTCCATGAAGCTGGGCTACGGTCCCGCACACTGTTAGGCCGTCTTCCGCTCACGCCCCAACATCGTGCAGCCCGCCTCCAGTGGTGTCGCGACAGGCGTGAATGGAGGGACGAATGGAGACGTGTCGTCTTCAGCGATGAGAGTCGCTTCTGCCTTGGTGCCAATGATGGTCGTATGCGTGTTTGGCGCCGTGCAGGTGAGCGCCACAATCAGGACTGCATACGACCGAGGCACACAGGGCCAACACCCGGCATCATGGTGTGGGGAGCGATCTCCTACACTGGCCGTACACCACTGGTGATCGTCGAGGGGACACTGAATAGTGCACTGTACATCCAAACCGTCATCGAACCCATCGTTCTACCATTCCTAGACCGGCAAGGGAACTTGCTGTTCCAACAGGACAATGCACGTCCGCATGTATCCCGTGCCACCCAACGTGCTCTAGAAGGTGTAAGTCAACTACCCTGGCCAGCAAGATCTCCGGATCTGTCCCCCATTGAGCATGTTTGGGACTGGATGAAGCGTCGTCTCACGCGGTCTGCACGTCCAGCACGAACGCTGGTCCAACTGAGGCGCCAGGTGGAAATGGCATGGCAAGCCGTTCCACAGGACTACATCCAGCATCTCTACGATCGTCTCCATGGGAGAATAGCAGCCTGCATTGCTGCGAAAGGTGGATATACACTGTACTAGTGCCGACATTGTGCATGCTCTGTTGCCTGTGTCTATGTGCCTGTGGTTCTGTCAGTGTGATCATGTGATGTATCTGACCCCAGGAATGTGTCAATAAAGTTTCCCCTTCCTGGGACAATGAATTCACGGTGTTCTTATTTCAATTTCCAGGAGTGTACTTCTAACAGCGAGAAACACGCCACCTCCAGCTGTGTTTCGCGTATCCTTTCAGAACGCTGAAACGTCCCCTTAGCAAAATTAATGAATTACTGTGCTGATAAACCCCTTACGTTATCTGATTTTCAAACAGCTGAGCAGAACTGAATGTACTCAGACATTTCGCTCTTTACCTATTCTGATCAACACTAAACTGACACACAATATTTTTAGCGCAACGCAATCTGACTTTCAATAATCCCTACAAAAGAATGGCCATGACTAACATTAACCTACACCTTTCACAAATCACTTACCTTACAAAAATCTTCGTTACTCGAACTATTGCAATACAGCGAGCGCCACTACTGCCAGCTAAATAAAAGATTAAAACTACTGAAGGCACTAACTACTGATAGGCATAGTTAGCAAATGAAAGATTTTGATAGAGAACAAACAATGTATTTACCTTAATAGTGTTCAAAAGTCATAATATATATATATCAGTTCATGACATCCAGTCTTACAAATTTACTGTCTCTGATGGACACACGTCCAGATCATCTGCTCTCAAAACTCCGCCATCTCTCTCCCCACATCCACCACTGCTGGCGGCTCACCTCCAACTGCGCAACGCTACGCGCTGTTAACAGCCAACTGCCCAACACTAAAATGGCGAATATTACTCCAACAATGCAAACCAACCACAGCCTTCACACAGCACAGTCAGTAATTTTCATATAGAGCGCTACGTGGCATTACCAACATAAAAACCTAAACAGCATACTTACAACGCCATTAGGTTTTTCGCAAAAATTTCGGATGGGCTTATCTCCGGCTATAGTCAACTTCCAGTGCTTATAACGATTTGAGCATCAGTGCCTTCTATTAGCGCTTGGAGCTCTGGTACTTTTCCAACACAGCTACGACAATTTACAACTGCTATACCTATGGTTCCTGTAATTATATTCTTCCTGTGTTCGAGGTGCAGTCGTTGTGACTGAAGCCCTTTTTGTGTTTTCCCGACACCCTCTAACCTAAAAATCCTCCCAGTCCACGCCAAACAGATCGTGCTGCTAATGTAGCCGCCTTCTGCGTATAATGGACTCCTAACCTCTTTAGCGGAACCTGAAACCTAAGCACCCTTTGGCGCAGTCGAGGAATCTGCAGCCTACACGGTCGGAGAAACGTCTGGGCCTTTGATTCAGACCCTCCACTTGGCTCTGTACCAGAGGTCCTCATTCGGTCCTGCCGACTATGCTGCAAATCGTCAGCTGTGCTTTCATCTCGCAAGCAAGACTGGTAGCCTTTACCACTACTGTTAACCGCTCGAAACCAGAGAGAATCTCTTTTGATCAGAATTGACACATATCATTGGTACCAACATGAGCTAACACTTGTTGTTGGCTCCATCCTGTGCTCCTCGTGGCATCCGGGAGGATCCGTTCTACGTCTGGAATGACTCTACCCGGTATGCACACGGAGAGCACATTGGTTTTCTTCCCCTTCTTGTCAGCCAAGTCCCTAAGGGCCCCATGAAGCGCCTAACGTTGGAGTTCACAATCATCAATAACCCCACCCTCCGTAATCGTCCTGATCTTGCAGGCTGAGAGGTTTCCTCTGAAAATTACAGGGGACGGCATCTGGCTCAACGACAGTGTCAGCCACAGACAACACCTGGAACATGTTTGTCAGAGTAACTGGTGAGGCCTTACGTGCGGCCGCCTGGAAACACTTTCGTCGCCTGCTACGCCCTGGGGCGACATCTCACTCTACCACACAGGTGAGGGGTCAACCTCAGTGCGAGCAGTAACTGGTCTGGCCACCAGTGAGGACCGATCGGAGGACTGACATGCTGAACATCCGTTGGATCCCCACTGCCGGTCCACAACAGTGGTGCCCATCCACTGCAGCCTCAAGCTGTGTAACCGAACACATCACAACCTGGAGCTGAGAGCGAAGTGTCACCATCTCGGCTGTCATCCGCACACAACAATCACAGCCCCTGTCCATACTAAAGGCCGTGGAAAACTAAACTATCCAGATAAACGGACTATCGACTCGCGCTACGGAACTCTACTGTAGACTCTGACGAAAACGCAGGAACTGTGTATAATAAATTACGTTAATACGCAGAGATTCAAAAACCTAACTAACGAAGCACTCAGGTGAAACTGAATAATTCGGCCCCGATTAATAACTAGTAATATGTCACAAAATCGGTTTCCTTTCCGACGCAACTGAACTCGTGAGAACTGTAGCTATTGGATATTAATTTAAAACCCAGAAACTCGAGAAACTAAACTATTAAAGCACACATATGATACTACAAAATTCGCTCCTGGTTAGGAACTCGTAAAAGTCACCAAATCGGTTACTTCCCTTCTGCTGCATCTGTCTCGGCCGGCTGCTGCAACCCGACTTAGCAATATTCTCACACTCACGGCTTTGAGTGATATTCGGCAACTAGAACCCTTAGTGCAACGCGAAACCATTTACTATTCTTTTCGGAACGATATGTAGAGGTTGGAAATTTTGCTGCTGGGCTAACGGCTCATAAATTTCGTTTTTAGAATTCTTGTGTTTTCGTGTGACATCGCGTTCCATGACTTATTCACATCAACAACAGCAAGCACAAATTCTTTACAGTTCCTTTTGAAACAGTCCACTCATTTAGGAACAATTTAATTTATATCTGATAGTCGTCAGAAAGCATTCTCATATTGCGTTTCCATGCAGAATGTACCGTGCTCTTTCTTATAATACGACTGTCATGTCAGCTTTTTCATAAAATTTTAATCATCGATCATGCAATGCTACATTGTCGACAATTTTAAGAGTCCTTAGAAGTCTGCACGAAATTTGGATTGTGTTGAGGTTGACGATAGATTGTAATATGTGGTATATCTTACCGTGCAACGCATACTATCATAACAGATACAAATTTTTGTTGATATTAACGCCAACTCACTGCCTGACGGAGTAGTATTAATTTTTACCCCTTGTAATGCTGGATGCTAATGTTGATCAATATGGCAGTTATTTGATAACTTCAGTTTACCGGATAAGAAATCTATAGGTTTTACCTCAGTGAATGAATAACCAGATGTTTTATGCATAACGAACTCTGTCGTCGGGTATTGGATTCTAATTGAATTTAGCTCAAATTCTGCGCATCTTGTGGCACAGTTCATAGCATATTCCAAAGATTCACGATTTATTGTAAGTCTGCAGGTTAATGTGTATTTATAAAAATAAATTTAAGACTCTGAGCAACCGAACATCAGCATCTATAAAAATAAAAATATAAATGTTCCTTTCTTCAAAGTCTTAAATCTCCCGAAGTTCTTCACAGATTGCTTTGAAATTTTGACGTAATGCTGCATTCGAATGAGCGCGTAGTTTTATATACCTACTTTTAATATATATAACGTATAAATAAAAGGTAACAGCCAAAAACTTCGAAAACTTCCTGACTGATTTACGTCTAATTTTTACACGGTACGCTAATGAACATTCAGACAGAGAAAGGGTATATACAGGGTGATTATAATGAAAGTAAAATTTCCAAACCGCTATAGAAATAAAACCACTAATCAGAATGACGTCAAATTGCAACGGAATATTAGCGGACAAGTGGGAAAATGTATGGCAGAACAAAAATAAATAGTTACAAAATGGTGCAACAGATGGCTGTGTAAGCTTCATAATTTAATAGTGGTCGACTACAAATGACAAATGTATCATACAACAATGTCTAAGGTGTACGTTTGACTTTAAGCCAACTGTACTTCTCAGTGTGCATGCGGGTACAGGTTGATACCAGTAGTTACGTAAGCTCATCCACCACGGCAAGATCATATCACATCGGATGGTAAAAATCGGTTTTTAATTGTCCTGAGGCCAAAACCCGCATAAAAAGCATCACTCACATCGGTTTTTGACTGTCCTCGAGCCAATAACCACATAAAAATCATCAATAAAAATCAAATCGGATTATTAATTTCCGCGTGACTGACGCAGAACATGTTCAATATGCTGTCCACCGTTTTCTGCAACAAATAGAAATTGAGAAACAGCATGTTCCACAACTCATGGAAGTGTTTCCGGGGTCACGTTCAGAATGTGTTGCGTAATGCGTGCCTTCATTGAAGCTAAGTTTGCAATCGGAACGCTGAACAAAACATATTTCAGATAGCTCCACAGCCAGAAGTCACACGGATTAAGGTCAGGTGGTCTGGATGGCCAGGCTGTAGGGAAATGGCGGCTGATAATTCTCGCATTTCCGAAATGGAGCTTCAGCAGCTGCTTAAATGGATTAGAATGTGTGGAGGCGCGCCATCTTGCATAAAAAGATCCCATCCACACATCCACGCTGTTGGAGAGCTGGAATGACGTGGTTGCGCAAAAGACACTCATATCACATACCAGTGACGGTTCAGGTAACACGAGCGGAAGCACCTGCCTCTTCGAAAAAATATGGCCCTATGATACTTGATGCCGTAAACCCGCACCACACAGTGACCTTTTCAGGATGAAGTGGTACTTGTTGATTTGTGTGTGGATATTCCGTTGCACATATTCGACAATTCTGTGTATTGACACATCCTGCCAGATGGAAGTGGGCTTCGTCTGTCCACAAAATCTTCCACAGCCAATCATTGTCCACTTCCATCCAAGCAAGAAATTTTAAAGCAAAGGTCTTCCTTGCTGGCAGGTCAACAGGAAACAACTCGTGCACGTCGGTAATTTCGAATGGATAGCAAAGACGGATATTTCCTAGGATTTTGCGCAACGTGCTCACGGGTATGTCCAATGTTCGGGCATTTCTCCGTGCACTACACGTTTGCACACCATCACTCACCTCCTTCTGCATTACTGTGGCCACTGCTTCCACTTACGTCGAATCAATTCGTTTCGTCCCGCTACCATGTTGAACACCAAAAGGACCCGTCTTTTCGAATTCCCGAGTCATTTTCTCCAGACCCAGGCAGTCGTCGAACCAACGCCTTTTTACAAATCCTTCAGTGTCCGGAACTTCTGCAGAGTGACGTATGCACAATCACCATTCTTATAATACAGCTTTACAAGCAGAGCGCGATCCTGCATTGAAACAGTCATGGCGAACGTCGCAGACACGAAAGGAGGAAAAGACTTGTACGCGGCTTGTTTATACTAATTTCAATGGGTCGTGCGCATGACAGGTGTTTTCATTTATGTATTATGACACATACACCGCCATCTATTGATCAATTTTCATTTTTTTCTTGTTCCATACGTTTTCCCCATTCTCCGATAATATACCATTGCAATTTGACGTCATTCTGACCAGTGGTGTTATACCTACAGCGTTTTGAAAGTTTAATTTTAATTACAATCACCCTGTATACCTAATATACATATATAACAGAGAAATGTGATTAGCAAACAAGAAAGTTGTATTATTGGATTATCAGCTGATGATTAGAATACTACTACAGAACCTGAATTTGAAGTAAGAATGAACAAGGTTCAAGGTGGGAAATAGAGGAAAAGGAGACAAACAGATGGGTGGGAGTAAATGGACATAGAATGCGGAAGGTAGGAGTTGGACAGAGAGAGAGAGAGAGGGCAAGAGGAGGTGAAGGAAGGGGTCACGAGGAGATGGAGGGAGAGGAAGGATAAGATGGACATAGAAAGAATGCAGGAGATGATGCACCGAGAGAAGGGCAGGGAGTAGGAGATAGACAAAGAGAGGGTATATAGAGGAGTATATAGACAGAGAGAAGGGGAAGTAGGATTGGTTCGTTGGTTGGTTGCTTCGGGGGATGGGACCAGACCGGTCCCATCGGATTAGGGAAGGACGGGAAAGGAAGTCGGCTGTGCCATTTCAAGGGAACCAACCCAGCATTTTCCTGAAGAGATTTAGGGAAATCACGGACAACATCAGGATGGCCGGACGCGGTTTGAACCGTCGTCCTCCCGAATGCAAGTTCAGTGGGGAGTAGGAGGTTCCTAAAGTAGATTCCATGTTTACTGATGATTTTGTTTGATACGATATAATGATGAAAATGGTGGTTGTATACAGAAACGAACTGCAGCGTATGGCGCGTACCCAGAGCCGCCTAGCGGTTAAATCACTTGGCTTCCAAGACTTTCCCTTGGTAGAAACTTGCTCTTATCTCGTTACAGAGATTGTTCACGTTATACAGCGTATCTAATGAACAGTTTTATATGTCTGAGTCAACACTGATAAACTAGGAAGCCATATTCTTGCCGTTGTAATATTCCTCTTATCAGTGGTGAAATGTATCATATTTTCATGTCTTCTGCAGTTTTGTGTTGTATTTTATATCCTTTGAAAATGACGTAAAGTTGAAACGCGTAAGGTTGCAGGAAGAATAAAAGTTTGATTAAGGCATAAAGAAAGTTATCAAAAGTGCATCCAAGTGGCAGCATCGTCTCATAGTATTTTCATGCTGATTGCAGCTAATCCATTTACTCAACCGGGGAAAGAGACCCACAGTTTAATGTGGAATAGGAACCACGTGTTATTTATGGCTACTCCATACATCGATGGGAGGTGCAAGCTATGTTGAAACGAAGGCTGAAGACCAGGCGACCTCCCGGTTACCAGGCAAGCGATTTATCGTTTCTTAAAACGTGTTTCATCCTCTTTTTATCGTCATTGGGTCTATTAGGATGTCGTATGACACCGTTCACATTCTATTGATGACATTTTCACTCAGTTTTTTTTATTAAAGAGGGTGCCCGTTCCCATGCCCGAACACGCTGAGCTACGGAACTGTTCCCAAACCACCAACCCCGAAAAGTATGCAGGTGGTTCATCTATACGTTTTCATGAGTGAGTTTATAAGTATCAAAATATGTCACATAAACTGTCGTATCTTTTCATGGCATTGACGTAGAAGTTAACATTTTTTCCATCACCAAAAGACCATAGACTCTAATATATTGACATACATGACAACTTGATTCGCCTTCTACTTCCTGAGAAGAAGTGGTAAAAACAGTGTGACTGACAAATAGATGGATAACAAGAAGAAACTATTTTTTACGTGGAATAGTTACAAATTCACAATTCCTGGATTTTCTCCTTTAATTGAATTGTAAAACCTTGCTTCTTACCAAATTCTATGATTCTAGGCCAACGGAAAGTAAGCTACAGATTTTGATGAGTGAGTGATCGTGTATCAAAATAAGTGGCACAAACGTCTGTATCTTTGAGTGAATTGACTTGGTAGCTTACATTTTCTGCAGCGTCAAGGGATCATAGATCTTAGTGTGTGACATTAATTTCAAGTTGATAGGTGTACCTGTTTTTTGAGAGAAAGTGGGGTTCACAATAGGACACACAGCCAGATAGACTGACACAGGCAACAAAGGAATGCTATAATGATTCCTTTCTTACCGGCTGAAGTAGGAAAACCTAAAATGAACGTTAAGTTAATGAAATGGGATTGCAGATGTGCTCAGCAGGTACTTGAATTAAAACAACGCGATTTAGATTGGTACTTACATATAAAGTTCGTTGTAAGTAAATTCAGCACCACATTCGATATTTGCCTTAGACTGAACGAAACATCCATTGTAAGAGTCGCCAACTTTGAAATTCATAATTAATTTGTTATATTTGTTATTTACCAACCTATGAATACAAATCTTCGAATGATATTCACATTTGTCTACCGAAAAAATAGCATAGAACTTCTCGTGAAGTTTCGTTTATGTTCACCTCATTGTTTCTATTCACTCCATTTTACGATCACTCGTTAATCCCTTAAGCGATTTTAAGAAAGCAAGTGGCTACATGTAGCGCTAGAGGAGTTCTATCGAATCATTGTACCAGAAGTGTCATATCTATATTCTTCATCATAAGCCTGAATGTTCAGTTCAATATAAAAAACGTAATTTGACGTAAAATAAATTTTAAATTTTAATCTCAGTGGAAGTATGAAAATTAGACTGTAATAGTTATCGATAATCAAGGAAATTTCATTATGTTTGACAGTAACAAACAGAGAATTAGTGTGCATAAACTAACGCATTGGTTAAATTGTAAATATCCCAGAAATTAACCCTAGCAAAAATCTAAGGACATGACTGGAAGGCTGGCGAAATTCTGATCCATACTGATATGTCAAATGTATGCTAGATAAAAGAGAAATGTATATACGGAAATTTCTGCGGCAGCAGGTGGAGGCTGCAAAACAGCAGCCACCATACATACTCCGGAGAATTCGTTCTCAGACTTGAACGAGGTCGGATCTATGTTACAGTGTGTGCAGAGTCGGTCGCAACTTTAAAGTGATAGAAATTTTTCAGGGGACAGTTTTCGTGGACTTGTAATATTTTAAAGCAGCAGCTCCAAAAACTTAGAATTTTTTTTCGGTAACAGCTCCGTGAACTTTTGTTCTTTCGTGCATGATTCGTGTGATTGGTACAAAAGTTTTGATAGAAATGCACTCTTAACTTTCTAGCAGAAGCGTCGGACGTGTAAGGTTTTCGATAGTTAGCCACAAGTACTTCGTATTCTACAGTAACATGGTGTATTGCATTTAGCATTTTTCATGCAGATCTCAATCTGTCGTGACAGTTCATAAAATTAAAGATCCAATAAACTTTCTTCTTTTCTTAAATGTAAACCAGAAGGTGTTCAGAACGTTATAAAACGTCATCACTACCCGCAATCGTGATCACAGTTATTAGTTTAGTGGGAAGTCAATAGACGATTTTTTTGAGTGATGCGACAGCTGTGCAGGTCTCCCGCAGACTTCCAGGTACCAAATGAACATTACAGTCAGTGACACATCTTATAAATTCTTGACTTCCCTTCACTTCGATAGTAACTGGAGATGCCGAACACGTCGCAACAGGGCTATGGTTTAATTTAAAGTAATGCTTTATCTGTTAGCTTTAATGTATTTGGTTCCCTTTCGGGCGATTTTATGTTTTATAGTAACCTATTTCTGCGGGTGAAATTTTGATCACTAAAGGTTTATGTCCAGTAATTTGATGCGCAATGATTAGAAGCGGCTGGCAGTAGAGAAATGCTGTAAGGTATTTGGCGCCTACCATGGGACTAATAAATGTAGCATACTAATGTGATAGTGCAGTTTGAATACCTGAGACGAAAAAGATACAAAGACTAAGAAAATAGAGAAAAATTAAATAATTAAAAATAATGCAGTCGCAAGTTCAACAGGGTGTCACTGTTAATAAACTAATAGATTAATACAGTTGTTTTATTCTGGAAGTTACTTCAGTCACATGTAGGAGTTTTATGTCACGTGCAGATAGACTTTACACACAACGAAGGTTGTTCATCTTGCTAAAAATTTCTTTCGTATTGTACAATGGCTCCGATTAACATGTTGTTGAGAGGAATTACAGAAATATCATCGTCATCTTCATCTTCATCCTCATCAACAACAGTGTCGTCATCGTCATTGTGATTGTCGAAATATAATCAGTGTGTTCATTTCTAGTGTAAAGAAGTTAAGTAACAATGCATATTTATGTCTTCAAACATACACTTACTGTACTCATTAATGATGAAGGGGGTTTCTTCATAGTAACTTAAGTTCGTTCACAAAACTTCTCTAACGCAGGCAAAAAGATATAGATAATTTTTAACCTAACAGAGTGAAAGAATCTCTAAGCACAAATACGACACGTCAGAAAATAAGTAATGCGTTGGAAATAAAAAAAAAAACCAAATTAAATTCATGAAGCATAAGTATTTTGTTAGCACTCAAATTTGATTACTGTAAGCTTTGAAACAGATACGATAGTTACACCAATTACTTCTGCAAAGAAAATTTAGTCAGTTGAACGCTTATATTGCCAGACAATAAGTCTGATACGGAGACGTATTTATGCTAAGTTTTTTGGCCAAAATTAGTAATATTTCATCTTATTTGTGTGACATAAAGACGAACGGTCTTCATTAAGGATAAATGTTTCGCCTCTAATGTAGGCTAGTAACAAGAACTGGACTTCGACGAAGTTACGTGAAATGGCAACTGAAACACTCAGCGTAAGTTTTACAAGCTAACTTGTCTACGAAGCTGAGTTTTCGAAGTTAGATGTTAATATGTTGGAGACGGCCACTCATGACTCTAGGATAATGAGTCCCTCTGCTTCAGCGCGAACGACATACGGACTGGACTCTTGCTATGGAAATTCTCTCATAATAGTCAATAATTTGACTATTTGGTCTCACCTGTATGCATGTGGGCTACATCCGCTGAACTCCATGTCCACTGCACAAATATTTGGTAGAGTGAAATGTTCCGTTAGAATAGGAGTTACCTCATTACTCATAACATAATAACCCTGACTAGAGTACGGGAGAGAAGACTGCACTGATTGTCTTACATAGCTTCCAGTGAAATTAGGAAGAAAACTACTCTCTGGTAGTCCCCATCCGATTGAAACAATCCTTCTATAGCCCAGTAGAATGAATAATTACAAGTCATATCAGTATGACAGTAAATGTTCTCTAGAGAGATAAACGTAAGTGTACAACTAAACAATGTGTATACTTGCGTAAGAAATTATTAAAATTTCCTCGTATGTCTCACAAAAGAAAAGCAAAAATATTTCAGCGAAGTTATACTTAGATGTCACATGTACTCATCGATGAAATTATGTTGAGATAAGGCATTGAATACCTGAAATGTAGGTAAATATTGTTTTAGTTTGCTCATTATTTCTCCTACAATGTATAAAATACACAGTCAGCGAGAAAAAGCATCATGAATGGACGCCATGTTTGAAACAAGTTTCATTACTCTTTCTCAGAACTTAACGTTCATATCGAAGAATTCATACTAATGAATATTCCAGTTACGTGCGGTTTTAAATTGTTTCACAACGCCACAGTTGATATTAGCTTCGAAGCAGTCTCTTCAGTCCAAGGGCACCTCGACCAACGCCATATGCGAAATAAAGGCGGAGACTCGGATGGATCTAAATATTGACGTTACGCCGGCAGCTACTGCCAGGGTGTCCTCATGAATTGCAGAATACGTGGCGTTCCCGTTTCACAGACTGTTTGCTCTCTGTGAACCACCTCTTCGACATGCAACTGCAAATGGAAAAAGTAAGAACGTATGGCCACTATGGAGTCTGCGCCCTTTCATTTCACGCTCCACCTATGTTATTCTGGATTACGTTTGAAATGGTGAGATGAATCAACAATACTATTGCCAACAAGTGCTACTGTTACTGACTAAAATAACCTTTCGTTACTCAAATAGTCGAATAAAAAAAAAAATTCCTTCACGTATCACTCTGTATAGAAGTTGTAGCACAAATTTTTGGCATCTTTGGATACTAGTGTTTCTAACATCAGCGTTGTGTTACTTAGAAGTATTTGTTATAGTTATCAAATATTTATTTTAGTAGCACGATTCTTTAAGCATTCAAAAAGCTTTCTTTTCTATCAGAGACAATAATTCTGTAAAGATGTTTAGTTAACGGACAATGGAAATGATACAGGTACGCTCTTTTAAAGTTATTCCGTTTCTAATTTTTCATATATGAGGAAATGGAAAGGTGAGCTATATTTTTATAAAGTGTTCCAGTGAATGTGTGACATAAGGCTGGTCTAGAGTCTTTCCTTGAAGGATTAAAACAAAAAAAGGACAAAATGCGTAATGGACGCCACATGTTCATTGCAGTAATTTGAGCAAAAAGATAAAAGTAGGGCCATGTTTTTTACCTCATTCGTGATAGACTTATTTCCAAAAACTGGATATAAAATACATTTTATGCTTTGAACAATCCTTTGTAGATACCGTGTATTCTGCATTTTATACGTAAATATGAACATAATTTAGTAACTCAAACCAACAGCTGTTACTTGGTACGTTCATCAAAAACTGATGCATATTATTTAAGATGTTTTTGCGGCTCTTCCAAACTCTTTCAAGCTAGTATGCCCGTCCGTGCTTTTAAATTCCTTGTTTGTGTGCCCGTGATGTCCCTAGTTAGTTAAGACATCACAAATCCGTCTCTGCAACTACTAACAACACGTGGTTAATTTACCATACGCTTTTCATCGTGTACGACATCGTCAGTCTGAAAATCAAACATTAACAAATTTCATTTGTTTCAAGATCTATAAACAATACCTTTCTTAAGAAATTGAAGAGTTATTTTACTTACAGCATTTTCTTCTGATTTTTCTTACTGTGAAAATGTCGTGTGTATACGCATGTATTATAGGTGGTTTTGAGATTGGCATTCGTGAATTTTTTAACCTCGGGACGTACACAGTGTACAAGTCGAAATGAAATTAGGCCACAGACATCTGAATGAAAGAAAAGAATGCCTGCATAATGAGCGAGCAGAATATGTTTTTGGACAGAAGCAAAGTCTGACGAAAATGCAGTAAGTACAAATTACGTTTCAGTGTCTTATGGAAACAAATGTTTTCATTTCTAGAGGAAAATCAAAATCAAAATAAAACGAACACCTGAGATGAAATAAAGACGCGTTTTAGCAGTTGCTAAGACAGATTTAAATAACTTACAAAATTTCGTGTTCCCTACTTTCAGACTGGTGGTCTTACTGGGAATGAAACAGATGTTTCTGTTAGATATTTTACGGAACAAATATGTGCTTTCTTTTGTTTTTTATTTTGTGCCGTTGTTGCTCACCTACATGTATTCTGTTTTCTCAAAATAAAATTCGAAGCACCACTTCATAATATTCAAAGTGGATTATAAACTATTTAAAGTCGAAGATACACTACAGGCCATTAAAATTGCTACACCAAGAAGAAATGCAGATGATAAACGGGTATCCATTGGACAAATATATTATACTAGAACCGACATGTGATTACATTTTACGCAATTTGGGTACATAGATCCTGATAAATCAGAACCCAGAACAACCACCTCTGGCAGTAATAACGGCCTTGATACGCCTAGGCATTTACTCAAACAGAGCTTGAATGACGTGTACAGGTACAGCTGCTCATGCAGCTTCAACACGATACCACAGTTCATCAAGAGTAGTGACTGGCGTATTGTGACGAGCCAGTTGCTCGGCCATCATTGACCAGAGGTTTTCAAGTGGTGAGAGATCTGGAGAATGTGCTGGCCAGGGCAGCAGTCGAACATTTTCTGTATCGACAAAGGCCCGTACAGGACCTGCAACATGCGGTCGTGCATTATCCTGCTGAAATGTAGGGTTTCGCAGGGATCGAATGAAGGGTAGAGCCACAGGTTGTAACAAATCTGAAATGTAGCGTCCACTGTTCAGAGTGCCGTCAATGCGGTGACCGTGACGTGTAACCAATGGCACCCCATACCATCATGCTGGATGATACGCCAGTATGGCGATGACGAATACACCCTTCCAATGTGCGTTCACAAAAAAAATGGCTCAAATGGCTCTGAGCACTATGGGACTTAACAGCTGTGGTCATCAGTCCCCTAGAACTTAGAACTACTTAAACCTAACTAACCTAAGGACATCACACACATCCATGCCCGAGACAGGATTCGAACCTGCGACCGTAGCAGTGCGTTCACCGCGATGTCGCCAAACACGGATGCGACCATCATGATGCTGTAAACAGAACCTCGATTCATCCCAAAAAATTACGTTTTTCCATTCACGCACCCAGATTCATCGTTGAGTACACCATCGCAGGCGCTCCTGAGTGTGATGCAGCGTCAACGGTAACGGCAGCCATGGTCTCCTGGCTGATAGTACATGCTGCTGCAAACGTCGTCGAACTGTTCGTGCAGATAGTTGTTGTCTTGCAAACGTCCCCATTTGTTTACTCAGGGATCGTGACGTGGCTGCACGATCTGTTACAGCCATGCGGATAAGATGCCTGTCATCTCGACTGGTAGTGATACTTGGCCGTTGGGATCCAGCACGGCGTTCTGTATTAAACCGCAATCGCGATAGGCTACAATCCGCCCTTTATCAAAGTCGGAAACGTGATGGTATGCATTTCTCCTCCTTACACGGGGCATCACAACAACGTGTCACCAGGCAACGCCGGTCAACTGCTGTTTGTGTATGAGAAATCGGTTGGAGACTTTCCTCATGTCAGCACGTTGTAGGTGTCGCCACCGGCACCAACCTTGTGTGAATGCTCTGAAAAGCTAATTACATATTTGCATATCGGAGCATCTTCTTCCTGTCGGTTGAATCTCGCGTCTGTAGCACGTCATCTTCGTGGTGTAGCAATTTTAATGGGCAGTAGTGTAGATGGTAGGATGACTGTACATGTAATTTCTGCAAGCCACCTCATGGTGTGTGGCGGAAAGCTTCTTCGGGTGTTACTACCTTTTGCCTCAGTCATGTTCTACTAACGAATGGTGGGTGCGAGGACTGTTGTTAAGCCTCTGTGTGAGTGTTTGAGGGTGCTATATCCTCCGACGTCGTAGCATTTCGTAACAAATTTTGGAACTTTCTGGTAAGTTCTTGTGGGACAAAACTGATGATTTCATCGGTCTCTAGGTTTGCACACTATCTACTTTAACTTAAACTAAATTACGCTAAGGACAACACACTCACCCATGCCCAAGGGAGAGCTCAAACATACGACGGCTGGAGCTGCGCGAACCGTGGCAAGTCACCCAGACCACGCGGCTACTCCTTGTGGCATTTCGTTACATTTTTGACAATTTAGTAAGATCATTGCTTGGCGCAACACAGAAGCAGTGAGTTGTAAGATGAAGTCGCTCATTGTCAATGATCAGCAGCACTCGCTAAATGCAGATGCGTGCGACGTGTGTGTTCGGGTGTAGTACATGGTATACCAAAAAGAATCATCCCATAAAATCATAACTATTATGTTATTTGAGATATGTGTGTGAACAACGTACTGTTGGAAAGAGTAAACTTTCGAGTTTTTCATGGTTCCAGGTAGGTAGTAGCAGTGTGCGCCCACTTTAATTCTAGTAAAAATAGTGTCTGGACATCAGAAAACATTCTATGTTCCACGTTTTGCGCAGAGCGGTTCCGTAATAACTGTTCAGCGTGACTTTCGTACTAGATATGGTGTAGATCATCCTGCAGCACAGAGCATTAGACGATGGCATGAGCAATTCTGAGAAACAGCTTGTTTGGGTAAAGGCAAAGCGCCAGTCCGTCCCCGAGTGACACAGACGTTTCGAGAGGGTGCGTTTCTGGATGAGGTATCGAATATATTGCTTCCCCCTACTTATACCTCCCGAGGAGATCACGAATGTAAAATTAGAGAGATTAGAGTGCGCACGGAGGCTTTCAGACAGTCGTTCTTCCCGCGAACCATACGCGACTGGAACAGGAAAGGGAGGTAATGACAGTGGCACGTAAAGTGCCCTCTGCCACACACCGTTGGGTGGCTTGCAGAGTATAAATGTAGATGTAGATGTAGATGTGGGCGTCAAGCGCATCCGCTGTAGTTTTACAAGGAGTCCGCAGAAATCCGTTCGCCGTACAGCTCGACAGCTCAACATGCCCCCGATGTCCGTCTGGTGTGTGTTGCGTCGAAGTTTACACATGAAACCATACGAAATTCAGCTACACGCTCTTCCAGAAGGTGACAAACAACAACGTGTGGAGTCTTATAACTTCGTTCTTGGCAAGATGGAGGATAACAGTTTTCTTCCACGCTTAGTGATTAGTGACGAGGTAACATTATTTTTAAATGGAAAGGTGTAACGTCATAATGTGAGAGTATGAGGTACGGAACAAACACATGTCGTTGTACAATATGAGAGGGACTTTCCTAAATTTATTGTTTTATGTTGTTTCACGGGAAAAGGTGTATGGTCCGTTTTTCTTTTCAGAGAACACTGTTACAGGAAGCACATAAGTCGATATGCTTGAGAACTTTCTTTTTACACAGTTGGAGACTAACTCGAACGACTTCACTTACCAACAGGATGGGGCACCGACACACTGGCGTCTGGAAGTGCAGGAATTTTTAAATCAAGGGATCATTGAACTATGGATCGGTCGCACTGGACTAAATGATTCAGCCTTACATTACTGGTCTCCAAGGTCACCGGATCTGTTGTATGTGACTATTCATGTGGGGATTTATAAAATACTCTGTTTATGTGCCTCATTTACCAACAACAATGAATGAACTGAGACTTCGCATAAAAGCAGCTGTGGAAGCTGTAACTCAAGACATGCTCGCTGTAGTGTGGGAACAGTTTGAATACCACATTGACATATGCCGTGCATCTCATGGCGGACATTTTGAACGCATAAAAAAAAACTGTTTGACTTTCCCATTCAACAAAAAACAACATTTATTGTATGTGTTTATCATTTCCAGAAATACAGTCGTGCCAAATCGGATGATTCCTTTTTGATGCACTCTGTAGAGTGAGTATACATTACCGCACCGCGTTTCCGTGGTATCAGTGTTTCAGTCCGAAGCGACTAATGCTGCACTGTGGCATATTGGATGTTACCAAGACTGAGTGCAGTTGTGTTCGTTTGGAACGAGTAACATTCCAGTAATTAACCGTACAGTCTGTGATCCGCCATTGACTCTTGTTAATTAAACATTTCATTGTCTAGTTCCTCAAATTACTAGCTAATTAAGCATATAATTAGATATTTGAGGTGGAGTAATATGTCAGCTGCCTTTAATTATATGCAACGGTACTGTTACAAGCTCGAATCTCTATTATACTTTTTACGAATTTTATCTGGGAGAAAATAATATGCTGCCGACTTCTTTCTGGATGTACGCTATTGGAATTTCTATAGTGAACCTAGCTGTGACGCACAACACTTGTAATGTAGTGTCTGCCATATCGCGTGCACTGAACGAGTCAATGATGTAAGGGCCCGCTGGTGTCTATTTTCTATTAACCTAACTATTAAGTCTCTCAGACTGACGAGAAATATCTAGATTCTGTTAAAAAGGGTTGTGGAAGCTACTCGGTTCATGGGTAAATTACGTTTTATGGGATTATATCAGTTTGACTAAAAGTAATGTTTGGTTAGTAGGACACGATCTGAGGCGTTAGGAAATCGTTAGTTTAGTATCGGTGGCAAGTTTGGGCGATAAAAACTGCAGAAGTTAGCCAATAGACGAGTACAGTAAGTATTTTGGAGGTGAAGAGGTTTGCGCAGAAAAGAGTGACGTGCTGCTTCAAACCATTCTTGGGATTAAAGATCACAACAGCAACAACATGATTATGCCAATGAGTTTGAATCTGGTATATGCTTCTCCTGTAGCCAGACTTACGTATTTATTAGATTTTGTGTCGCGGTCGATGGTTATTCGCAGAATTGTTACTGTTTTAGATTTCCGTACCTCAATCGGTAATAACGAAACCCTTAAAAGATCACTTAGTTCATCATCCATCTGTCTGTCTGTTTGTCGGTCTATGGTTCAAATGGCTCTGAGCACTATGGGACTTAACTGCTATGGTCATCAGTCCCCTAGAACTTAGAACTACTTAAACCTAACTAACCTAAAGACATCACACACATCCATGCCCGAGGCAGGATTCGAACCTGCGACCGTAACGGTCGCGCGGTTTCAGACTGCAGCGCCTAGAACCGCTCGGCCACACCGGCCGGCTGTCGGTCTATGTGTTCGACTGTTAAGAACCCTTAGGAAGGGATAGGCGTATCAAGTTGAAGTTTATGTCACATACTAAGTTCTACCATCCCTCTTCGGGCCAATAAATTTAACCTCGTAAGTCAATCCAATCAAATGATACGGTCATTTATGTCAGATGCCTTTGTATTACGATACTCGCAAACTCAATCATCAAAGCCTATAGTATATATGCCGCTGACGTAGAATCATAGAAATTGGCAATAAGCAAGATTTAAAAGTACAAGTAAGGAAAAAATTCCGAAAATTGTTAATTTGTAATTATATTACAGGAAAGAAATGCTTTTTTCCGTCATTTGCTACCCGTCGGTTTTCTTAGCGACGGGTAGACACATGAAGTTGAAATTTACGACAGATACTAAAGTCTGCGGTGTAAATACATTTAATCTTCTACGTCAATGCAATCAAAAGCTACTGCCATATGGGCTACATATTTTGATATCCTGTCAGTATCAATATCGACAAGGCCCAAAAATCTTCGAAAATCTCAATTTCATGGATGAATGAAGCAAATATATATAAGATCGTATGGAACCCTCGGTATGTGAGTCCTGCTCGCACTGAGCCAAAGTTATTTCTATTTCCTGTGCCTTATAAGTAATAATGTAGTCGTACATCAATTCTCTTTCCATACCTTACTGACGCGCAACACGTAACATTTATTTACATTTGGAGGCAACTGTCATTCTTCCATAACGTATCAACCCGCCGTGGGTCTTCCTGAATAGCACTACAGTTTCCTGGGGTTCTGACATCACTGTTCAGAACAATATCAGTCGCGTATAGACTAATGTATAATTCCCTAAGTTTGTACATTATCTACTTAGATCCAATGTGCATTTGCATCGAAAGTCTTCTCGAAGGCGAGGAACACAACCCTTACCTACATTATCTACTAGCTTCTTGATATGTTGTAGGAACAGAGTGAGCTCAGCTTCACAATACCGCAGTTTATGGAATTCGTCTTGACTCCTGCAGAGGAGATTTTCGGTCATCGAAAAGCTCATTACCTCTGGGCATAATATTTGTTACATACCTCAATAACAGATTTTTCTTTTTCTTGTGCCTTTTTCCCCATCGGTGAAGGGTCTGAATGGTTGTGAAAGAATTTCTAATGATTAATTGAGGGGGTGGCCATATGAACTTTCTGTCGCAAACCCGGGATGCAATACCTGTATGTGCACCCCAACAGTCTGCGTCTAGTGTTATTCATGTGGTAGTCACCGAAAGATTTTCACATGTTTGCAAATCGTGTATCTGAGACTGGACTCTGGTCCCGGCCAGGTATTTACCTAGTGAAGTGTGGGAAATCGACTAAAACTGCTTCCAGACTGATCGTGACATCGAAACACGTCTGTAATCCCCCGGGGCATACGATCCAGAGCCGGCGCCACTCACCGTCTCTTACGAGGCGTTTTAACACACACGACTGTCCGGGAAATTATTTCTATGAGAGATCGACATCAGCGATAAACGATGAGGCGACGAAAGTCATGGGATAGCGGTATGCACAAACACAGACTGCGGTAGTATCGCGTACACAAGATACGAGTATAAAAGGACAGTGCATTGGTGGAACTGTCGTTTTTACTCAGGAGATTCATACGGAAGGGTTTGCGACGCGATTACGGTCGCACGATGGGAATTAGCAGACTTCGAAAGCGGAATGCAGTTGCAGCTAGACGCATGGAACACTCTATTTCGAAGATCGTTAGGGGATACAATATTAAGAGGTCCACAGTGTTAAGTGTGTGTCAAGAATAACAAATTTCGGGCATTACCTCGTACTACAGACAGCTCAGTACCCGATGGCCTTCACTTAACGACCGGGAGCAGCAAGACTGCGTGAAATAATGGCATAAATAAATGTGGGACGTTCGACGAATATATCCATTAGGACAGTGTGGCAAAATTTGGCTTTAATGGGCTATGATAGCAGACATGCGACGTAAGTGCCTTTGCTAACAACACGACATCGCCTGTAGTGCCTCTCCTGGGCTCCTGACCATATCAGTTGGACCCTAGAAAAGTGTACCGAGCGAGGTGGCGCAGTGGATAGCACACTGGACTCGCATTCGGGAGGACGACGGTTCAATCCCGCGTCCGGCCATCCTGCTTTAGGTTTTCCGTGATTTCCCTAAATCGCTCCAGGCAAATGCCGGGATGGTTCCTTTGAAAGGGCACTGCCGACTTCCTTCCCCGTCCTTCCCTAATCCGAGAAGATCGATGACCTCGCTGTTTGGTCTCTTCACTCAAAGAATCCAATCCCTAGACAAGTTGACAAGAAGTTATTGAAGAGAGAAATTTCTAACATTTTCTGTTGAAAGATAAGAAATGCATAAAAAGAGAAATAGCATTCGTGTTCTTTTTCATTATTATCTCAGTTCATACTAACTAATCTACGCAATTATTGGAATAAGAGTTTATCATCAATTCGTTGTTCTCCACCCCGTACGTGTAAACACTGACACAGGGTAGACAAAAATATGGAAACAGTAGAAACACATTACCATGCGAAGCCCTTCTTGCAGATATCGCAGCGCTCTTGCTTGGTCTGGCATTGTCGTGCTGAAGGAGACGGTAATCCATGTGTGGATGTACTCTTCAAATTCGCAATTCGATTACAGCACGCTCTCTGTCACACACCACCATGTTACACGCTAAAATTTGGAGCAATCAAGTGGTGGAGGGCTGGGAATATGTATACATGAAGAATGTTGCAAGCGTTTGTTTTATTGAAAAATCTTTAAGAATTACTATTCAGAGGTATTACTTTTCAGCACATCCTTATAGAAAAAGTCATTTGAAACTATAGGAAAGAACAATATACTAAAGCTGATACTAGGATTTTAGCCAATTTAAAATTTGTCAAATATTTAAAACTTTAAAGCAAAACACACACATGTAAAAAAGTCATTTTGCAAATATTCCGCTGAATCTGTCAAAACATGTAGGTTGTAACACCGAGAATCTAGAGTTTCTCTCAGTATACAAAATGTACAGTATAGCCAGGTGACTGACACTATTTCAACAGGTGAACACATCATTTCCAAAGCAAAAATGCAGTGAAACAGTGCTGCGCAAGGAAGTTTTAAACACTGGTGCGTGGGCTGTGCTGACCAAGATCCATAATAGAGCAGAAGCAGAAACACAGTAAACAACTAGCACCACCACACAGCCAAAGGTAATGAACTTTTAGAGTGCATATTGCAGTGGCCTGGTGTCATTTGTAATCAGCCATTGTAATCGTGATCTCTGGAGTACGAAACTAGTAACCACTTATTAAATGTAGCTTACACCACAGTGTCAACTTGTTGATTCAGAAGCAATCATTTCTTTGTAGAACAAAAGTGACCTATTACTCCAGCTGGAGTCTGCCCAAAAGGACCTATGAATCCACACTGATCATTTCAAATCGTATACTGGTCTCTGGTGATTTCTGCGGGGGAATACGCTTTTGACTTAATTTGGCCTGCTATACATGTGGTACCCAGTTGTTCTAAGATTTCCATGCTCTGCTAAAAGATGATAAGCGCTTGCTCTAATATGTCATTCTCAGTGCACTTGGTAGCACAATATACAGTCTGGCCTTTGTTAGATCTCATAATACTTCGTTATGTACAATAAATTGTGACCCTGTTGTAAGTATCTAGTAATCTTCGTTATCTGCTTGCACCTTCTGCCTTTCAGCAATATTAGAACCTACTCACTGTAATGCTTAACTTGCTGACTCAACCTTCATGTGTTTCCATAGGTCTTGCCTGGTTAATGAATTACTTGTAAATTAAGTTCACTGAGATTTTGCATCCTTTGTGAATTCTGTTCAATGGAACTTTTAAATTTCACAGCTGATTCAAGAGTATATGCTCCATTATGACTTTAAATTTCCTCCCATACAAATAACATCGAAAGTCTGAGATTCAGCGTCCCTTTCACCGTTATAAAGCTTCTTTTCTACTCTATTCACATCTGACAAAAGGCATAAGTAGCTGGAGGTTGTGCCCCATCGACTTCTTGACTTAAAACACAGCTAATCACATGATTACTCACGTAGCATGACAACATAAATTCCTTTGCATAACTTGGGAAAATCAGTATTATTCCAGTTTCAACAGTCTTTCAACTGACTGAACACATCCTTCCATTCCAGTGATGAGTGGAACTTCACTCTTTTGTTCAATAGATGGGTGTGCAGTTGTACTACCTTTCCAAATATCGGTACAGACTTACAACAATAATTCACTTAGCCTAAGAAACTGCCAGCCATTATGTGACCGTTATGGCCGGTTAGATCCATCCTATATTTGTTTCCCAAGGGTGATGCTGTGTTCCGAGAGGAGAGGGGTCCCTATTCACACAGCTCGCATCGTAAAGGGGTGGTTCTATTATCACAACGAGGAACTATCACATCACAGCATCCATACCTCAATAATTTTGAACCTTGCTTTGGAGAGAAGGTGCGTGATCGCTCTCCACCTTCATCATCGTTAACTATAGAAGCCCCTGTTTTGCAGGAAGAATGGTATAAGCTTCTTTCAAAAACCGTGGAATACCTGTATTTATCCATTCCGAGACGACAGGATGCTCTTTTGAATGCCAACGGTTTTCCTACACGGGTTTCGCATGGTAATGTGTTTCTACTGTTTCCATATTTTTGTCTACCCTGTGTCAGTGTTTACACGTACGGGGTGGAGAACAACGAATTGATGATAAAATCTTATTCCAATAATTGCGTAGATTAGTTAGTATGAACTGAGATAATAATGAAAAAGAACACGAATGCTATTTCTCTTTTTATGCATTTCTTATCTTTCAACAGAAAATGTTAGAAATTTCTCTCTTCAATATCTCTGCAAAAATTTACCTCGTTGCAGAAAGGATTGGCACATCTACATGAAATACCATGACATGTTGCAAATTATTGTCGCAGCCTCAAAGCACTTTCGCTTAACGGACCAACTTCCGCGAGCTTGCCGCCGATTGGCTGTCGTTATATCACGGTGAACTATCGATTTGTGCTTCGGTACACTTAACGTCCGCAACACTCGTCTGACCTTATTATCAAGCGTTTTTCTCCGCCATGCGCGCGCAACGACCTCGTCTTTAACAGTTTAAAGTACTTTTATGAATTTAAATGGACGTTGTCAATGGAGACCTTCCGCGCCATTTGTTCTGATAGCGTTCACAACTTTTTAAAAAATATTCTAGTTTTAGATAATTCCGATCCAGACAAAACGATTTCATTTTTATGGTCCAAAATAGTTGTACCGGCATTCTAGGAATAGCGGGAAAGAGTATAAAGTGCTGCAGAAGTTAGGTTAATTGGGACAGGAAATTGAAATCACCGTATTTCGTAGCTCTTCTTATTTTCAAAGCTTGTTAAGGAAAAACTGGAGAGGAATTCTAGCTTATGCTAGACACCTTTTTAGTTTTATTATATTCACACACGTTTCAGTATTTTGTGTGCTGTATTCAGTTGAGTTTTAATTTATTTTCTTTCCCACATGATGCTGTTAGCTGTCTATGCTTTTAGTTTTATGTTTAGCTTACGTTCTACAACCTGTTGTGGTTTTTTGATGTTTTAGTCTTCCTTCCCATGTTTCGCACGTATTTTTCTGTTGTTTCTTGCTGTGAATTGCGGCGGAATATTATGTTTTGCTGGTAAATGGTATAATATCCGTGTGTAAGAGCAAGGAATAACAACAGCAAAAGAAGTTCTCTGATCTCATCGGAAGCTAAGTTATTTTCTACTAATTATTAATTTGTGTAGCGGAATTCTTTGTAGTGTAATTTGTGTTATTTAATCTGCTGTCATGTGTGACAAACGTGGATGCTGTCGTAGATCAGTGAGCACGGGAATGAAATGACAGGATTGTGAGTTGGTGTTTCACTGGGGTGATTGTAGCGGGGAAGCTGTTATAGTGCCATATGAGGCTCGCCAATGGAGTTGTAGATTATGTAGCCGTGACAAGAAAATCGTGGAACAGGGAAAAACATTTGTGCTGTTAAGGCTGAACTATAAATGGTGCACTTCGAATTAAAAAGGTTGAAGGGGGAAAGAGACAGTGGGAGATGGGAACAGGTAACGAGTCGTAGTCAGAAGGAGTAAACCCCAGAAACCACTTTTCAGATTCCAGTGAGCAATCAGTTTAATTTGTTACCTGAAGCAGAAGAGCCTCAAACAGTTTTTGAGCAAAGTAGGGTGTAGCAGACTCGTAGTAATAATTGTAATTCTGGGTCTGGAGTAAAGTCAAGCAGAAAGAAAAGAGTCCTGCCGTTAGATAGCAGTCACGGGAAAGGTGTAGGCCAGTTGCTACAGGACAGGCTAGGAATCGAGTACCACGTCACACGCATTGTGAAACCTAGTGCTAAGCTTAACCAGGTTACCGAATACCTAGGGGCCTTGTGCAAAGATTTTGATGGTGAGGACAATGTTCTTGTAGTAGGAGGAGCAGGAAACACCCTGGCTTGCAGTTGGGACTATAGTATTAGGTGTGAGCTGGATGTAATAGGAGCAGCAATAACTCGCACTCGTGTGAGTTTTGTGTATGTTTTGCAGCGCCATGACCAGCCCTTGGTTAATACGGCTGTCAGCCATGTTAACGGAGAGCTTGGGGGTGGGGGGTTACTGTTGGCTGGAACTAAATCTCATATCTGTAGTGTGCCTGTTGATGCAATTGGGAGGTGGGGTTACACTAGTGATGACCTACACCTGAATAGAAGGGGGAGGGATAGATTAGTTGATTTTCTTGCAGAAAATGTATGGGGGGCCACATGCACACAAGAAAAAATGCCTGTGATTACCGGAGTCAGAGGGACAGATTTTTAAGGTTAGAGTCAGGTTACAGACAGAGAGTATTGAAAGAGATTAAAACAGAACAGTGCCATAATGTCTGTAGCAGCATCCAAAGTAATAAAATTTGTGCGTTTCATCAGAACGGTAGAGAATTGAAAAATAAGGTATATGACCTTCTTGTATGCCTAGAAAATGGGGTAAATTCTGAAGGTATAGATGTTTTGTGTCTCTCTGAACACCATGTAACAGCGGGGATGAAGAAGTTAAATTTAAAGGATTACAGATTGGCATCTTATTCATGCAGAGTCAACATGGAAAAAGGAGGAGTTGCTTCTAATATAAAAACTGGACACAAAGTAAAAATATTGAAACAAACAGTTTTTTGTGTCGATCACGTCCTTGAAGCATAAGCTTGTGAGTTGCTACTGCAATATACTTCTATAGTACTTGTAACAATCTACAGATTCCCTCAAGGTAACTTTCAGCTATTCATGAAAAATCTAGAGGCATTATTGAGTTACCTGTCAGACAAAAAGAAGCAGTTAGTGGTTTCTGGTGATTTTAATGTAGATTTCTTAAAAGATACGGATAGGAAAAATGAGCTAGAATCTTTGTTTGGTTGTTTCAATCTAGTATCAGCTGTAAATTTTCCAACTCGTGTGCAGCAGGATAGTAGGTCACTTAGCGATAACATTTTCATAGAAAGTGCTCAGGGAGAAACAATTAATGTGCACCCAGTTGTTAATGGGCTATCTGATCAAGATGCACATTTAATGGAAATAACACATATAGCACCTCGCAGGCTTGAGGCAAGTTCATACAAGGCAGGGAGGCTTATTGGTGCGAACAGGATACAGAATTTTAAAAGCAGCCTAGAAGAAGTAGAATAGGATGAAGTATACACAGGAAATGATGCTGATGCCAAATTCAATTTATTCCACCGTAAATTTGTCTTAATATTTGAGAGTTGCTTTCGTGAAAAGTTATCCAAGAAAGCAATTACAAAGTCAAGTAAGCAATGGATTACTAAGGGCATTAAGATGTCGTGTAAGAAGAAGGGGGAAATATATGTACAGGCCAGTATAAGCCAGGATCCGACGTTACTTGCTTGCTACAAAAGATACTGTAATATTTTAAGGGAAGTCATTAAGAAGTCGAGAATGTTATGCGTTCTCACAGAAATTAATAATGCCAATAATAAGATTAAAACAATATGGAATATTGTCAAACGGGAGATGGGGCAGCCAGACAGTGCACAGCATACCATAGCAATAAAGCGAAACGATGGTGTTGTGAGTGATAATTGAGAAGTTGCAAGTATTTTTAACAATCACTTTCTGAATGTAGCAGCAAAAATAGGATTAAAGGGTCCAGTTGAAGAAGCAAAAAAAAAAATGTTAAAAATGTCATTTCCCAGGACTTTAGGCCCTTATAAATAGCACCAACATCCCCCACTGAAATTAAGGGAATTATAAATATACTGAAAAACAAGAGCTCATGTGGTGTTGATGGAGTCTCTAACAGAATTTTGAAGTGTTGTTCTAATTTAATAAGTTGAGTCCATAGTGATATATGTAATGCTTCGTTGGCACAGGGAATTTTTTCAGACAGATTGAAATACGCAATTGTCAAACCTCTTCATAAGAAAGGGGACAAGAGTGACTTACATAATTATAGACCAATCTCATTGCTGACTTCATTTTCTAAGATATTCGAAAAAGTTATGTATTTAAGAGTAGTCTGACATTTAAGTGAAAATAATTTACTCAGCATGTCACAGTTCGGATTTCGGAAGGGTTACTAGTCTGAGAATGCTATCTACACATTTACCCATTAAATAGTACAAGCCCTAAATAACAAATTACCGCCAGTTGGTATTTTTTGTGATCTTTCCAAGGCATTTGACTGTGTAGATCATGTTACACTCTTAGAGAAACTCAGGTTTTATGGAATTGAAGACTATACACACAACTGGTCTGAATCATACTTAACGAACACAAAGTTGTGCTGAATAACAAATAATGTTGGGAGGGTGGTAAATTCTAGTGAATGGGGAGTTATCACAAAGGGAGTCCCACAGCGTTCAATTTTACGTCCTCCGCTGTTCCTTATTGATGTGGATGTCCCTTCTCTTAACTTTCAGCACGCAGAACTAGTACTTTTTGCAGATGACACGAGTATTATAATAAATCCCATTCCAGAAAAAGCAGCTGAAGATATTGTTAAGGATGTGTTTCAAAGAATTATTAAGTGTTTCTCAGAAAATGGACTCTCCCTTAATTTTGAGAAAACTCACTATACCCACTTCTGTACACCGAATAGCGTCATACCGACAATTGATGTAACATATGAACAGGGCTCAGTTAACAGGGTAGATTTCTCCAAATGTTTGGGTGTTCACGTTGATGACAATTTGAACTGGAAGAAGCATATTACTGAGCTTCTCAAACAATTATGTTCAGCTTCATTCGCTCTTCGTATAATCTCTAGTCTTGGCAATAAACCGATCAGCCTCCTAACGTACTTTGCATATTTCCACTCAATAATGTCTTATGGAATAGTTGTCTGGGGTAAGCCACCACTTAGACATAAAGTATTGATTGCACAAAAGACAGCAGTGAGAATAATTAGTGGTGTTTACCCAAGCACGTCATGCAGACACCTGTTCAAGGAGTTAGGTATTTTAACTGCACCATCAGAATACATATATTCGCCAATGCAATTCGTTATAATTCATTTCAATTTGCGAAGAACAGTGATTTTCATACGTACAACACTGGAGAGAAAGTTATCTTTACTATCCGTCATTGAAGCTGTCAGTTGCTCAAAAAGGAGTACATTATTCAACAACAAAAATCTTTGATCATTTTCTGAACAACATAAAACGTCTGGCAGGTAGCAGATTTTCTTTTGAATCTAGCTTAAAATCATTTCTTTTGGACAATTTGTATTCCATGGGCGAGTTTCTGTTTCAAAACTGGTAACAATAATAATAATAATTTGTACCTCTAAATGTAGTTGCATGCGTAGAACTAAAAATTTCAGTAATATTAATATTAGCACTATTCATGTGTGTGTATATATCTTGTAATCTGACCTGTTCCACATCATGTCGATCAAATAATCGTGAAAATGATCTACGGAACATGAAATAACTAAACTAAACTAAAAGTAAACGAAATGAGCGTTTTAAAACGTAACAAACAAGGGAAGGAAGTTTCGAGTACTTGATCCTGGAATTCTTCCATAGCAGAGGCCAGCGGGCGTTCAGATTTGACACTGATTGGATTTATGGAAAAGCCTTGATAGCACAATTATTTATTAAATGTTAAGCATTTCGAAAAATCTTCACGAGACAAAAGCTGTGGGACGATCTACTGAAATTACGAAAAATAAGTAACAACTAACAGTACAGCGCATGATCGTGACAAACACAGCATGGTAAGCTCCGGTTACTTTGGCGCTTTTGAGGCTAACTTCGACCCAGATTTAAATATTTTTCCTGCTATAAATACATCATTAGCATTGAATGAAGAAGGTAATATGCACTTACGGTATGTGAAAAGTGGTCTAGAAGGCCGTGTACTCAGTGATAATCATAAATATTTTAACAGCTAGTACACGTCTATAATTTATGCTTGGATAGTTCACATCAGTTAAGCTAAAAATATGGTGAGTAAAATTTTGTGTTCTGTCAGGATTAGGTATGAGATGAGAAACTGTGATTGGTGCGAAATTCAATTTAGTTAAGATACTTAACACTTCTGTAAAATGATGCACGTTTTTACAGAATATGAGTTACTTTAGCTCGGGGCAAAGTAACCCCGTAACACAGATTAAGTGGTGCTAGAATCTGGTGGAGATTCTAAAAATATCTCTGATATGAAAGGTGATGTCCAACACCAAAAACGTTAAAAGTTAAATTAGTAGCTGGGTACAACAAAGAAGAAGAATATTTCAGAAATGGGACTGAGGAAGGTGATGAGGGTGGTAAAGTGAACTGTATGGAAAAGAAGAAGCGCCACTCCAAATGGCCGGAACAATAAGGTAAACTAGTTTATCCATGGGAGGTTTTGATATTATTAGTCCAACGCGACTAACAAAAAGAGGCTATTTTCGAGAACCACAGTTTTAGTTATTTATGTAATAAAGCTCATATCCTTACTGTACAGTATTCTTAACATATTATATATTCTGTTTACAAATTGTTACTATACTGTTACACGTAACTTGAAAATAATTAGCCAGTTATACAACACTTGGATATTTACTGTATCACTTTCGAAATAACGTTCAATATTCCCTGTGTTTACCTCCAAAATGTAGTGTTTCATTTGTTCTTCATGCTCTTGAAGGTCTACTCTGGAGAAATTCATTAAGCTTACTTGGTCTCTGTTTCATGGAGAAATGACTGGGTGGGCCAATGTAACCCTGAGTGCGCGCATTTTTAATGGTACCACAGCAACAGAAGTGAATATTTTGTTTGATAAGTACTTGGGAATACTAGAAAAATATGTTTGGGAATTTCTCTCTTGCACTATCCTTTGTTTTCTTGCCACATATAAAAAGAAAGGCAAAAATTGGACCAAAGTAACCCCAGATTGCGGTACGTGCAATTATTTCAGCACTTACATGTAGATCTAGTTTTACGCTCAACTAACTGAGCACAAGGACTGTAAACTGCAATACTGCCCTCAGTTCAGAAGGACTTTATATGGCAGTACAAATGTCAGTTCAATGAAGACAAGAGTAAAATTGTCTGTGACGTATTAAACTGTCAAAGAAGTAATCTAAACAGAAGTATGGTGTAAGCAGTTGTCATCAACGAGTAAATATACCCAGATTACTTTTTCTGCATAATGACGTCAGAACTTTTATGAAAGAAGATATTGTAAATGCCGGCGTTAGATGAAAGTTAAATGACAATAAACTGTGCATCGACACATAAAAATGGGGCAGATAAAAGTTAAATGACAATAAAATACACATAGAAATAACAGTAACACAGTAGATAGTAACTATTTAACTATATGGGATTCATATACATGTCAGTTATAAGATGTGTTGCAACAACAACGAACAATTAGTATCTGAAGTAACAACAAGTACGCTTTAACATTTCTTGCATGTGACATAAGAGAAATACATATTACAACGAAATGAATACCCCTAGCTGTATACAGGCGTTGATATAAGTCAACGGGGACAGTTGAAAAAGTGTGTCCCCACCGGGACTCGAACCCGGGATCTTCTGCTTACATCGCAGACGCTCTACCCATCTGAGCCACGGAAAACACAGAGCATAGTGCGACTGCAAGGACTTACCTCTGGCAAAGCTCCCGTGATATCCATATTCTCGACTTACTGTCCCGCACTATATTCATAGTGCCCCTGCCCATTATACTCATTACTTGCGGCTTTTTGCCGATTCCCGTAAGAGTTCGGGCACTGTTTGTGCATCCGCACAGAAGATGGTCAAATGGCCGATGAGCCTTATATATTAGTCTCTGAAATCTGTATAATATATTGTACACATAAAGCTAGCAGTATACGCTACTAATCTGTTGATGTGAGCAAGAAAATAAACTAAAATCACACTGGAGATACCACATCAAATGCTGAAACATGTCTGGTAATAACAAAACCAGAAAAGTGTCTTATATAAGGCGAAACTCCTCTCCAATTCAGGAAATTGTAATTGAGTGCATTCAGAAGAATGACCTGCTGCTTGATTTGCGTGTGTATATAAGTGAGGCATATGACACAGAGAAGAACTAATGATATTACAGTAACGAGAAAGAAATATTAATCTTCATTACGTTAGATTTTAAGGCGGACATGCTTGAAACTGGCTCAGAAGATTGTTAATCGCTCTTCAAGATGCGTCGTATAAATCGTAGACAAAGAGTTTTTCGTTTGCCATGAGTTGAGCCTTTTAGAAGAAGATAAAAGTACCACTCCATTTCACAAGACATTGATATGTGGTTTGGGAGGCGTGCTGTTTCGGTGTGTGTTTATCTGGAAACAGTAGCCCAGACATCAGACTGTAGTTCCTTGTCACCGGGTGCCGAAGGAACAAACGACCCTGGAGAGGAAGGCTGTTCTGGAAACTGCTGCCACTGATCTCGGCCAGCCGCCGCAGCCGATAAGGGCGGAGGCTTTGCGCAGCGGCCGCTGTAAACTGCCCGACGATAGCTGCTGCCGCTCCAGAAACGCCTGCTCTCGCCCCGGGCTGTCGCCGCCTACCAGTAGCCGTAGCCGCTTCCGAACTGTAGGTTTTGCATGTCAACAACAGACATTCTCTGCACAATTTTAGCAGCGCTTGCAACATGAAATGTGGTTTCCATGTTCATCCACACCAATGTCATCAACATCGTACTCCGCAAGCCACGTAACGGTGTGTGGCGGAGGGTACTTCTCCTTCCATGTTCCACTAGCGAATGGCGCATGGGAAGAATGACTGTCTTTAAGCCTCTGTATCAACTCTTATTTCTCGAACTTTCTTGTTGTCGGTCACTTCGCGAGATATATGTGGGAGGAAGTAATACGTTGTCCGAGTCTTCCCGCGTTGTGGACTCTCAATAGCAAACCTCTATGTGGCACACGACGCCTCTTTTGTAACGTTTGCAACTGGAGTTTTTTGAGCACTTCAGTAACGTTCTCGCGCTGAATAAACGATTTCGTGAAGAAACGCGCAACTCTTCGTTTGGTCTTCTCTTCTATCAGTCCCACCTAGTAAGGATCCCATATGCATGAACAGTACTCAAGAACGGCTACAACAAGCTCTTTATAAGCCTTTTCCTTCGTGGCTGAGTTACATTTACTTAAGATTCTTCCTGCGAATCGCAGTCTCGCGTCTGCTTTCCCCTCTGTTTATTTTATTTGGTCATTCCACTTAAGGTCGCTCTACATAGCTACTCCTTGATATTTTACAGTAGATACTTGAGCCGTGGCTGGCTCATGCTATGCGTTGGATTAAATTTTGGTTGCTGTTCTGTGTTTAGTCTCCCATGGTTATCGCGATTATGCTGTTATCCTCTCTTTCTGCGGGTGGCAGCAGCGGTGTGCATCGATTTTCGCACCTTGGACTATCTTTGGCCTGGTGCTTATAGTTTTCGGCTGCGCTGTGTGCGGGCAGTTGGTCGGTTGGCGTGGAGCAGCGAGGAAATCTCCGCGGCGTGTAGTTTGGTCAGGCCCACTGGCGGCCTCTATGCGGTGTCGGAGTGTGTGGTGCTGTTCCCATTGCTTCGAGGTTCGTGGCTCACCGATCGTGGACATGAAAGTTGAGTTTTGACTTAATCCACCAGGATGTCACAACTATTCAGATTGTGTCGTTTGGAGTTCGTTGTTGGCTGTTGGGATATTCCCGTGAGCAACAACGTGTGTTTCCAGGTTGGCAAATTTTAGCCACCCTCCGGTGGAGTTTAACTGTATTTCGTTATTTGAATTGAAGGGCACCAGCGGAATCTTCTAGCTTGTAGCCTTTAACGTTCCGATTACCTGCCCTGGCCGTTGACGTAAATTCAGGCAGTGTATTTTCCTCATCATGTTGTCGCCGTCCAACACGGTGTTTAGTTTGTGGGCGCCAATACTTTCTACGTTGTTCCACTGAACTCCCTGTTGTGTGGTGGTCGGGTGAAGCGGAGGTTATTTTGTCGGTGGATGCGTTGACTGTCTGGCGGTTGGGTTGTCGTCGGACCGACAATGCTTCGGCCCACTGCCTGTCTCGCCTAAGCGAGCGTTAGTGTTAGAATACCAGGCCGACCCTCGGAACTTCTGAGCGCCCTTGGGTGTACTGACTTTTCTTGTTTGTTCTTGTTGTTTGTACTTGTATGGCTTCTAGCCGATTTGTTGTTTTGCCCTTTAGGCATCAGATGGTCTCGGCCTTCAGCCTAATTTAAGAACTGTTTTACGTAAAGCCTTTGGCATTTTTAAAATTAATGTTATTGAGTCTTAAGTGTTGGGCTTTCAACCGATTATGAATTGTTTGCTTTTAAAGTGTCAGATTCCTTGGGCCTTCAGGAACTGTTTTAAGATAAGGCTTTCCGCTTTAAATTTCTGATTTTGGTTGTAACTTGTGTCGGACGCGCATGTCTTGCCGCCGTATTATTATCGTTAAAAATAATATTATTTTAGTGTAAAGTAAAAGTGCAATACTAAAAGTGCAATACTGCATAGCAGTAGATTTATTGTGCAACGTCTATGTGAAAACGTCAAAGGAATTATTTTCATTACGAGAAGAGAAGTGCCAGTCAAAACGGCATCCATGTTAAGTCCTTCATTGCAGTGTAAGTTCATCTATTCATTGTCATAAATTCAGAGTTAAATGGAACTGGTGTATGGACTATTTATTTAATATAGAATCTATGTCTCACTTCTTCATGAAGTTATTTAATTTTCTTTTGTTTCTGCCGAATAGAGAGTTCACAGTCACGAATTCTTTCGTCGAAATCGGACGGAAGTTGCATGCGGCGAAATATATCTCCGCGCCATATTCTACTGGTAAATGCATGATAAACTACGGTCCCTTAGGAAATTCATGTTGAGCTATCCAAAATAATTATATTTTCAATAGGCATTTACTCTCCTCTGCAATGCAACTTCCGACTGATCAGACGATCCAACACGAAACAGCCGCACACGGTCGGCGTTAGCAAATATATTTACACCGCTGATTATAGCTATATGTTACAGCACAAAAGTAAACATATTGTTATAATTAGCGACTACGAACGGGGACATTTATAACTGTATGTTTATGTATACACATTACGTAAACATATCGTTATAATCCAAAGGCCCACTCGTAGGCAGTGTAGCTTATGCGTTGCACTTTCGATTGAACGTTTAACACCTTCAGCGACCTTCTTACGTCACATGAAGTAGCTTTTTCGAATTTCTTGCTTAGAGGTAACATTACTACTTTGACGAAGGGACCTGTATGTTGTGTACTGATTCGATTTTGGACCAGAGAAAGACAGATGGGATATACCGAGATCAAAGTTGAGCTGAAGATTACAGTAAAAGCCCTAGTCTCCCATCGTATGCAATGTAGATTTTTGTATCACACACATGTTACTAGGTAGGTCGTTCCACTGATACATGGCTTAAATGCAATAGCGCACTGGAACACGACGTAGGTGATACAAAATTTGCTTTTTCTATTTAAGTGAGTTTGAGAACGTGTAATGTCCCATGAACTAAATTTCTTAGAAAGTGCCCAAAATTACATTTATTTCGCTACGGTCTGTAACACTTCGAAAGCCTGCAACACTTCATAGCTTTAGTACTATTAATTTCATGCCTTCCGCTTCCTATTATGCTGGGTGGCATAAATAAAGTTGAACAAAATAAGTTTTTAAAGCTAAAAACTTTGAGTTGATTGGATAAAGTGTAAACCATGACCAGCATTCGATTATGTCAATACAAGTAAACTCCAAAATCCACACACAAACTTACGATAAAATCACATTTCAACAGCTTAGAACTGAGTCAAGGTTTTCCTGTTCTCTTTAGTTTTACACGTAATTCTGCAGCCATTTCAACTAGACAGCAGGATACGTCAGTAATATTGTATGTAGCGCTCTGTTGCAAAACTTTTGGAATATGAAAATTCTCGGAGAAGTCGTCTTTTCGATCGTGAAATTTCGTACTTTTTTCCTTCACCTTTAGCATAGATAATGATACTTACTTTTGACGGCAGATGTGTATGGTTTCCTACCCTGTTACAGTATAACACGACCATCTTCTTCAGAGTTTCCTGCAATCACTCTGGAGATGGAGAATCAGTAATGTATATAGGGCGTCTTCTTTGATCACCAGAGTAACGGTAAACTGCTGTTGGAATTACTCTGTGTAGAATGGGGGTGGGGGAGGGTGAAATGCTTGTGGGGAATTACGGACAGATGTGTGACAAGTATTCTGCAGTGATGTTTATTCCACACTGGAAGTTGTTTGTAGAGTCCACTCGTTGACTTGTGGAGTTGGTCTCATTCTACGGCTCAGTAATGGGCTGCACGGGGAAGTGAAAGAAAAAATTTGAGGATATTATTTTGACACTATCTTCTGTATCCACCTTAGGTACAGTGGTACATGGAAACTAGCGCTATGCCAACAAAACAGAGTAAATTACAGTGAACAGTGTGACAATGGAAGAACGACATTTTAGTCAAGCTGGAGACATGAGTTGGCAAGGGATGCGTACCTCAACATTCTTGACGATATTTTATAAACACGTATTACTCCTCATGTCATCTGGAGCTGCATGCAAACGCTGCAAATACATGGTGAATAGAGGTTGCATGCTGCCTGCCAGTAGGATTGAGGTGACTAACTCTACGACGAAACTAGCACGCGTGCGGCAAGCAGGAGGCTGGTGCACTCTGCTGGTCAGAAACAGAATTACGTGTGTTGTAGACGTTCCTTAATATGTTCAAGCCTTTCTTTTAACAATAATGTCTATTTACAAAATACTTCTTCTTCAATGTAAAAATTCAGTTGATATTTAAGTAGGATGTAAAATACAAGTGATGTCAACTTATCAGCGTAATGCCCTACCGTTTTACATAACACACCTGCTTGTTAGAAATACATCACACATCTGTCGTAAAAAATGGTATATGTGGAGTTGTAGTGCTGTTTCACACATTTTACTAATTAAAGGTGTCATTAAAGCTCTTAAAATCATTTGGAAAACATTTTTTGGAATATATCAATATGGAATGAATAGTCAATATTCCACCAGGAATTAGCTCTTACACAGGCTGATCATTAATAAAACCGTCAAATTGCAGGGATGTATTCCTGACTGGGAATAGGTCCTAAGAAAATGTGTCCGGAAATGTATGGTATGCATGTGACAACAACAAATCGTCCCGGAACAGTACAGAGATGCATTGCATCTACGTCACAACAGAAGTTCACAGTGAGCTCCATGGGATTACACCTGATAGGAATTGTCTTAGCGGCTCCTTATTGTTAGAGGGCCCGCACAACCGACACGCAGGATGGGTTGCTGACACCCTTTGAGGAGTGCGAAGAGAAACAATGCCGGAGGCCAGAAACAATAACATACTTTCCAAATAAACATGGAACTACTTCGTCAGACAACATTTGGTAGTGTTCCACCAATCGGAACTCATCCGACTCATGTAGCCCTCCGCCCACCTGGCTTTATAAGCACGCCTAGACCGTCAGACTGGCAGTGTTTACCAACCGCTACGAACAGCTCCGGCAAGTACTTACACCGGCCCTAGCATTGTATTTGCTCGCCATAGCGCTGTAGTAGCACATTGTATTTGGTGGTGTAGATTTTGGTCAGTATTTTGTTCCATTGTCTTGTTTCCTTATCTAGATGCCTCCACAAGAGTTTTGAGATTTTTTTCTGTTTGTTCTTGCGTTTAAAACTTAATGTATGCCAAGAACGCGTTTTTTTTAATTATAATGAAGTCGCAACCACCGACGAAAGAGGAAGTATTAGAAATCACCCAGTCCTTGAAAAACAACAAAGCATCAGGAGCAGAGTCAATAGTGGCAGAATCATGGAAGCACGCAGGATACAAGGCTGTAGCCAAGTTGACGGAAATACTAAAAAGCATTTGGGAGATTGAAACATTATCTGGTGACTGGACCTCTGCCTTGATTGGTCCCTTACATAAGAAAGGGGACTTGAGTGACATCAGTAATTATCGAGGAATCTCATTGGTACCTGTCACATACAAGATTTTTTCCAAGGACTTACTAAACAGAGCCGAATCTCAAGTAGACCCACAGCTAGGGGAATACCAGGCAGGATTTAGAGAAGGGCGCTCTTGTACTGAGCAGATACTGAACCTGAAGTCAGTGCTACAACAAGTAAAAATGGCTGGTAAGAAGTATGTCGTCATCTTCCTTGACTTCAAGAAGGCATATGACTCAGTCGATAGGCCCACTCTCATGAAAATCCTGCAACCACTACGGCTAGGTGAGAAGACCCACAGCCTTATCCAACAGACTTTAAACAACATCAGGTCACGAGTAAAGTTCAGAGGACCCTCTCAAAAAGTTTTGAAATCGAATCGGGATTAAGACAGGGAGATAGTTTGTCCCCTCTCCTCTTCAACTGTGCCCTGGAAAAGGTAATAAGAGAGTGGCGGAAGGAGTTAGCACGAGAGGGGATTCCAAATGGTATCTCTCTGGGACATAAGTGCAGTGGGCTCAGTGTTGATTGCCTGGCATTTGCCGATGATGCAGCACTTGTATCAGATTCAATAGAAACTTCAGTGAAACAACTCAACGTTCTCAGATAGCAAGCGGCAAACTTTGGGCTTCACGTATCACTTGAAAAAACGCAGTACATCACGAACATAGGTGAGTCTCGTGGTACACTGCATCTAGATGAGGGATAGATCAAGAAAACCAACAGGTTTAATTACTTGGGAGAATGGCTGCAACCTAATCTATCTGAAGGAACAGCACAATCAGCTCGAGTCAACAAGCTACAGCTGGCATACCAACTGACCAAGAATACTTATAATAAAAAATGTCTCTCCCGTGACACTAAACTGAAGCACTAGCAGACAGTCATCCGTCCTGAAGACTTATATGCTTCAGAATGTTTAATACTCAATAGGAAGGGACATACTAAAAAGCTATAAATCCAGGAGGGAGAGATATTGAGGAAGATACTGGGGCCAGTCAAGGAAGGCGACAATTGTAAAAGGCAACTCAACCGACATCTCAAGGAGTACTGTGAAAGTATCACAGATGTAACTAAGAAAAGACGTCTAGCATTTTATGGACACGTTTACAGGATGCATCGTGACAGATTGACCAACCAGTTTCTCTGTTACTGGCAAAAGAGGAAAGCGAAGTCACCATGGTTGATGGGAGTGGAGAAAGATCTTCAGGAACTGGGAATAACAGAACGAAACTATAAGGACAGGACAATACTCAGGAAGAAGCTTAGAAAAGGTTACAGTACAGACTACCAAGAATGGTGCCCTCTGGACACAGGAGAGGAAGGAACAACACAGCCAGAGGATGTGCAAGTACTGGGCAAACGTCAAAGCCCACTCCAAACGCAATAGTTGAATGTCATGGTCCTTAGTTGGCCTATACGAAATCATTAGAAGAAAGTGTGTTCAAACTGACTGTTAGTTCTTTCCTGCCGACCACAGGACACTACTGGTATAGTAACGGTTGTCATGCAGGATACACATAATCGCTCTCCGGCTTACACCACGTTGGTGGGACACTTTCCTGGTGCTTCTACTAGTGGTCGTCTCAACATACTGTAGAACCTGCTCCTCCAAATCTGGTGCAGGCACAGTCCACTGCGTCCTTACACGTTCGTCCTTCTGAAAAGACCCATGATCACGCAAACCCCCCAAAACGGCTTGAGGTGTTGTATGATGTGGTTGGTGTCTGCGGGATTACTTGTTTTGGTATAGCCAAGCTGCCTCTCGACAGTTTCCATCTGCTTGACAAGCAAGACAACCACCATCTCGGCTTCTTCCCGACTTGAATGCCGAACAATTCTGCCTCTTACAGTACGCTGCGTCAATCACGCAGCCTGTAACGCACAAGGAACACACGGCATGTGGTCAGAGGAACTGTCATTCGTCAGCGTCATCTACCGTGGCAGCGATGGATTTCCGAACACATGTTAATGGAATCTTTTTTTCTCCATTTGCAGTCAGGAATCGGTCCCTGCTGTGTGTCGGTCTTGTTAATGTTCACTTTATGTATAGGACGCTCTTTACGCAAGTTCATTGACAATATTGTTCGAGGATGTGGTACAATTGAACCACGCCTTGTGTTTTATGGTATTTTACTTTTTTTGTCATAATATATTTCAGTGTTGGCGTGATGTCCATACATCTGTTTTAATTTTTAAATTTGTTTGTCCGTCGGATCTGAGAATTGGTGATACCAACCGAACTAGTAATATTGTTTGAAATTATTATGATGCTTGACTAAATCATTTAAAACCCACGTAACACAGTGACTGAATGGGCCGTCCCTCTCAAGAAGACTGCATCCGCGGTATGGTAAACATTAAATCTATGATGGGTTGCAGAAAAGTAATGCCTTCGAAATTTTTATGTGATAACTCTAAAAGCTTAATAAATAAACCAAACATTATTAACATTCAGCATCTTTTTTCTCCACGTGTCATATCTGCAGCCCTCTGCCACTAGAGGGCTCCGAATTGTAGGGTCTAATATGGCAGTGTATAACGTAACTATGTCGGTGCGGGAGACACAACGTGCTGTAATCGAGTTGCAAACTCGAAGAGTTCGTCCACGCATGGACCACCCTCACCTTCAGCATGACAATGCCCAACGACATACGAGCCCTGCGACATCAGCAACAATGCGACGCCTTGGAATCATTGTCATAGACCATCCTCGACCCTCGACACAGTCCCTCGACTAGGCCCCGTTCGAATTTCATCTGTTTTCAAAAGTTAAAGAACACCTTCGAGGACTTCATTTTGGCAATGATGTAACGGTACAAGCAGAGGTGAGGTTGTGGCTTCGTCAACGAAGTGAAACGCTGTATGGTGAACGTCTCAACAAACTACTTGTCGTTGGAAGAAATGTGTTCGTCACTTGGGTGACTATGTTGAGGAACACATATGTAGACGTGATGAATAAAGATGTAGAATGTTAATAACGTTTGTTTCATTGGGAAAGCTTTAAGAGTTTTCATGTAAGAAATTCGGAGGCATTACTCTTCAGCACACCCTCGTGCTAAGCTGTAGCCAGTTATTTCTACAAACGCGTGAGAATTTTATAATGAATAAAAAGTCTGTACACTGGACATGCAGCACCTTGTACTACATTTATAGAATAAAAGCAAGCATTTCATATGCAAAGAGAAGATGTGAGTACTCAAAGATCATGGTGAGGCAAGAGGAGAAAGTCATTCCATTTACATGGTCTTTCTTTCTTTTCTTTCTTTTGCTTGTGCCTTGTTTCCCGCGGATACGCAGGGTCGGCATGGTTAATCGGATGTGGCAATGTCAGTGGAAGGGGTGGCCGGATGCCCTTCCTGCCACCCCCCCCCCCCCCGCCCCCGGGAAGGAATTAGTGTAGCCCAACTGTCTGCGACTAGTGTAATCCATGGAAGAGTGCGAAAGTTCAAAATTTTTAAATTTGTGTGAAATCTTATGGGACTTAATTGCTAAGGTCATCAGTCTCTAAGCTTACACACTACTTAACCTAAATTATCTTAAGGACAAACGCACACACCCATGCCTGAGGGAGGACTCGAACCCCTGCTGGGATCAGCCTCAGCCGCACAGTCTATGACTGCAGCGCCTGCGACCGCTCGGCTAATCGCGCACGGCCAGTGCGAAAGTGTTCAGATGTCCGCGAGCCGTGTAACTGAGGCGGGACGTGGGGACCAGCGCGGTATTCACATAGGGGGATGTGGAAAACCGCCTGCTAACCATATCCAGGCTGGTCGGCATATCAGCCCTCGTCGTTCCGGGGCTGGCGCGCCTATCCGAGTCTGGGAAGCAGCGCGTTAGCGCGCTCGGCTAACCTGGCGGGTATTCCATTTACATGGTCTCATGTATCCTAACTGCCGCAAGTTTTCATTACTGATTCATCATTGGGTTCCAATATTTGTTCCTCGTGGACTGCCTAATGTAGTAGAGATGTGACAGGACAAATGGCAGAGCCATTTTTTCCTATTTTTTTTTTCTTTGGACAGAAACGTGTTCCAAAATTTTTCGAATAAAATTCAGGCAAATTCTGCGGCAATCTGTTTTACCCAATTGAAGAACTTAGTTGTAAAAAATGATAAGGGACAGTCAATCAGAAACAGAGTTATTGAGACGTCCCAGCAGATTAAAACCATATTCACGGCCAAGGCTTGAAATACTTGTCCGTGAAACACAAAGGTACAGAGTTCGAGCCTGGGTGCGGCACACAGTTTTAATCTGACCGGAAGTTTCATACCAGTACACACTTCGCTACAGAGCGAAAATTTTATTCTAGAATTAGAGTTATTGCATATGAAACGTAGTCGTGATGTGATTTATTCGAATTAATTGATAGTTCCCCGAAAGGAACGAGAAAAGGCAAGATTCCTGACTCTCGCTAATGGCAGTTTTGTCGTGATATGTGCATGTAAACCTGGCTGGTCAACATTTGTGCTTCCAGATTGCTGGTGCATTCGAGTCTGCTGAGCCCTCCAGCTTCCCCACCGCTGCACTGTTCCGAACAGCAGTGAGTGAGACAGCTACACTCCTGGAAATGGAAAAAAGAACACATTGACACCGGTGTGTCAGACCCACCATACTTGCTCCGGACACTGCGAGAGGGCTGTACAAGCAATGATCACACGCACGGCACAGCGGACACACCAGGAACCGCGGTGTTGGCCGTCGAATGGCGCTAGCTGCGCAGCATTTGTGCACCGCCGCCGTCAGTGTCAGCCAGTTTGCCGTGGCATACGGAGCTCCATCGCAGTCTTTAACACTGGTAGCATGCCGCGACAGCGTGGACGTGAACCGTATGTGCAGTTGACGGACTTTGAGCGAGGGCGTATAGTGGGCATGCGGGAGGCCGGGTGGACGTACCGCCGAATTGCTCAACACGTGGGGCGTGAGGTCTCCACAGTACATCGATGTTGTCGCCAGTGGTCGGCGGAAGGTGCACGTGCCCGTCGACCTGGGACCGGACCGCAGCGACGCACGGATGCACGCCAAGACCGAAGGATCCTATGCAGTGCCGTAGGGGACCGCACCGCCACTTCCCAGCAAATTAGGGACACTGTTGCTCCTGGGGTATCGGCGAGGACCATTCGCAACCGTCTCCATGAAGCTGGGCTACGGTCCCGCACACCGTTAGGCCGTCTTCCGCTCACGCCCCAACATCGTGCAGCCCACCTCCAGTGGTGTCCCGACAGGCGTGAATGGGGGGACGAATGGAGACGTGTCGTCTTCAGCGATGAGAGTCGCTTCTGCCTTGGTGCCAATGATGGTCGTATGCGTGTTTGGCGCCGTGCAGGTGAGCGCCACAATCAGGACTGCATACGACCGAGGCACACAGGGCCAACACCCGGCATCATGGTGTGGGGAGCGATCTCCTACACTGGCCGTACACCACTGGTGATCGTCGAGGGGACACTGAATAGTGCACGGTACATCCAAACCGTCATCGAACCCATCGTTCTACCATTCCTAGACCGGCAAGGGAACTTGCTGTTCCAACAGGACAATGCACGTCCGCATGTATCCCGTGTCACCCAACGTGCTCTAGAAGGTGTAAGTCAACTACCCTGGCCAGCAAGATCTCCGGATCTGTCCCCCATTGAGCATGTTTGGGACTGGATGAAGCGTCGTCTCACGCGGTCTGCACGTCCAGCACGAACGCTGGTCCAACTGAGGCGCCAGGTGGAAATGGCATGGCAAACCGTTCCACAGGACTACATCCAGCATCTCTACGATCGTCTCCATGGGAGAATAGCAGCCTGCATTGCTGCGAAAGGTGGATATACACTGTACTAGTGCCGACATTGCGCATGCTCTGTTGCCTGTGTCTATGTGCCTGTGGTTCTGTCAGTGTGATCATGTGATTTATCTAACCCCAGGAATGTGTCAATAAAGTTTCCCCTTCTTGGGACAATAAATTCACGGTGTTCTTATTTCAATTTCCAGGAGTGTATATGCTGCAAGCTATACACGAGGGAAACTTAGGAGGACAATTTTGCAACACAGTGCGGCTACTTTTAAGAGACGAATATTTCAGTATACTTTTATAAGCAGCCATTTATCAAGTGTTCTTTTTTTTATAAATTTTTATTTTTCTGCCAAATAAGTTACTTTTATTACTCGAGTAAATAAATATTTTATATAGTGCTAATATGGTGATAGAACTACGAAAAGCATTACATACAAGCGTTTAGGTTATGTTGTCCATATACTGTATTCATACACATTTTGATATTAGAACAAGTAATAGTTATGGCACTATGGTTTGTGATACAGTCAAACACATGGAGTTACGAAGAATATGACTGGTTGCTCTTGATGTGACATTTTATAAAAGCCTTTTAAATTTCTGGCTTCGACAAACAGGTCGTTGAGCGAGGTGCTCCACTGTAAATGTATCATCTGAAGTCGGAAGTAATGAGGTATATTAGCAGTGAAAAGCGGAAATGGTCTGGCAAATAACTCGAAATACATCTTCAGTCATGCAATGTCTTGCAACTTCTTTGGGAATTCATGACGAAATGTGTCAATTACTCAGAAGTATTCAGTCATGTTTGGTCCACAAACGACTGCTTTGGACTACGGGAAATGTTTCATGACGAACTTGAGGCTGATTTTTTTCACGGGATTAATATTTGTTTGACAACATCAGCCTTGTCTTCTGCATCTGTTACAAATTGATTCCTCACTTGTATTGAGACACTTACAGAATTAAAATTATTTGTGGTGTCAACAAGAAAAGATTTTTTAAACAGGTTAGTTATACTTAACCCATTTTTATTCCCAATGGCCACCTTCAGTACAATCGCCATTCACAATCGTGCGTTGTATCGTGTTTATGGCTGGTGTTGTCACGACGTTACAGTAAATGTATTTACAGCTCATAATAGTGCGATGGCATAAAAAGCCCTTTGCTTGGCCGTTAAACGATATGAAAAGTAACGCAATTCCCATTCGGCATTGAACCAGTGACTTCTCCAATTTTTCCGTTTTTGACAAATGTGTAGATGCCAAAGTACTCTTAATGCAGAATGTAAACCTAATTTAACTCAAGTAGTACTATCAGCAAACTGCTTGCCACCTGAAAATTTGACTATCCAGCTATAGCGGCATCCAGGTACCCCTTTCATTGTCGTTTTCGTACTCACCCCTCAGTGCAACTCTCAACTACGCACAGAGCGCTTGGCTGGAACGCTCACGCTTAAGGATCGCTGTTTCGCCAGATCTGATTAAACAGTCGTAATCGCGAGAAACACGGCTATGAGTAGTAGCAACTTATTCGGGATTTCAGGGAGGATTTTTACAAATCCGAAGATGATGTGGAAATTCAGATAAAGGTCCTGAATATATCTCTGAGGGTAAATGTGTTTCAAAAATTGTTGCCTATTAGGCAAAAGTGAACAGTTAGTTAAGGAAGTAAACAACATTACGTTGTGTCCCTTGCCATATTTTACGTTAATTTACGTTGGAGTGTGGACGTACAACCAATGACCTTGTCACAGTGTTGACACCGGTTCCCGTCGGATCACTGAAGTTAATTGCTGTTGGATTTGGCTAGCATTTTGATTGGTGACTTTCCAGTCTGCTGAGCTCTTTGACAAGTGGGGTGCACTCAGACCTTGTGAGGCAAATTGAGGAGCTACTTGATTGAGACCTAGCGACCCTGATCTCGCTAACTGACAACGGTCGAGAGACTGGTGTGCTGACCCCATGCTCCTCCATATTCACATCCTGTGACGCCCGTAGGCTCAGGATGATTCGGCGCTCGGTCAGTACCGTTAAGCCATCCGAGGCCTGGTGAAACAGAGAGCTTTAGCGGTGGTAGAAACGTAAAGGACCACCCTTTACATTGTTTATGTGCTGTAGTAAGGCGACAATAAAGTTAATGTCATATTGTGGCGAATGATTTTCTAATTTTTGGGTTGTTTTACTTGATTATTGAAAAAATTGGTTATGCAAGTATTTCTGTCAGAAATCCAAACAATTCGGATCCTTCAAATTTTTATTTTTGGAAGGTTTCACAATAATGTTTTGTTGATTTGCCTACATACAGTCAGTGGTAAATCAATGCTAACCCATATTAAATGCACTCAGTTTGCAAGAAAACGATGTTAAGTATGTGATGTTATGGAACAACATGTTAAGTATGCATTGACATATTATTAAGAGTCCCATTTCCGATAAAACATAATATTTTAATAATGTGTCTTTACTCTAGAAATATTTGAAATCGGTGACTTACTTGAATAAAAACAAAATCACATTGGATATGCTTAATATACCTTATCTATGAACTTTTATTGCAACTTTACTGGTCAACTTCTTGAAACATCCTATTAGTCCCTTATCGTTGTTTACAACCGAAGTGGTCAATTTAGTTACTTACGCACGTCTGTAATGGAATCATTTAATGTCTTTTTTTTAATATTTTGTTTTTTCTTGGTATATACTCATATGAAAATTCACGCAGCATCGCGGTATCGGACTGAACCGCTCGGCCACAGCGGCCGGCCATCCACCATGATGTACCCTGCCATCGTGACGAGCCTCTGACGGCTGAGTATTGGCAGTGTGATTATAAAATTGAATACAGAGGAAATGCTGTAGCATACTCATGTAAGTTACGAGCAGTGGCTGACAAATCTCAGAGATGGCATTCACATCACCAGTGTTACCTATGCTGGTCTAATACGCCATTCATGGACTCAATTAACGTCTCGGAAGGATAGATCGCTGGCATACGACATGGACAAGAAACAGGAACAAGAGGAAGTAGTTTAATGAAGCCTAGAAAGTTGCCACCTGGACCAATAAAGGGCCTGCTCTTAGGGAAGCCAAATTTTCTAAACATTTGAAAGATAAACTAATATATTTTGCAGCAATTACAGTAAAAAAGAAAAGTACATCTGCAGCTAAATATGTAGATGACTATATCACAAGACTTTTGGTCAGGTGAATACAGGGTTATAAACACACAAACAAATAGGGGTAATGCAGGAGTAGGTTTAATAATGAATAAAAAAATAGGAGTGAGGGGTAAGCTATTAACAACAGCATAGTGAACGCATTATTGTGGCCAAGATAGACACGAAGCCCACGCCTACTACAGTAGTACAAGTTTATATGCCAAGTAGCTCTGCAGATGATGAAGAAATTGAAGAAATGTATGATGAGATAAAAGAAATTATTCAGGTAGTGAAGGGAGACGAAAATTTAATAGTCATGGGTGACTGGAATTCGAGAGTAGGAAAAGGTAGAGAAGGAAACATAGTAGGTGAATATGGATTGGGGCTAAGAAATGAAAGAGGAAGCCGCCTGGTAGAGTTTTGCACAGAGCATAACTTAATCATTTCTAACACTTGGTTCAAGAATCATGAAAGAAGGTTGTATACATGTAAGAATACTGGAGATACTAAAAGGTATCAGATAGATTATATAATGGTAAGACAGAGATTTAGGAACCAGGTTTTAAATCGTAAGACATTTCCAGGGGCAGATGTGGACTCTGACCACAATTTATTGGTTATGAACTGTAGATTAAAACTGAAGAAACTGCAAAAAGGTGGGAATTTAAGGAGATGGGACCTGGATAAACGGACTAAACCAGAGGTTGTACAGAGTTTAAGAGAGAGCATAAGGGAACAATTGACAGGAAGTACAGTAGAAGAAGAATGGGTAGCTCTGAGGGATGAAGTAGTGAAGGCAGCAGAGGATCAAGTAGGTAAAAAGACGAGGGCTAGTAGAAATACTTGGGTAACTGAAGAAATATTGAACTTAATTGACGAAAGGATAAAATACAAAAATGCAGTAAATGAAGCAGGAAAATGGAATACAGAAGTCTCAAAAATGAGATCGACAGGAACTGCAAAATGGCTAGGTAGGGATGGCTAGAGGACAAATGTAAGGATGTAGAGGCTTATCTCACTAGGGGTAAGATAGATACCGCCTACAGGAAAATTAAAGAGACCTTTGGAGAAAAGAGAACTACTTGTATGAACATAAAGAGCTCAGAGGGAAACCCAGTTCCAAGCAAGGAAGGGAAAACAGAAAGATGGAAGGAGTATAAGGAGGGTCTATACAATGGCGATATACCTGAGGACAATATTATGGAAATGGAAGAGGATGTAGATGAAGATGAAATGGGAGGTACGATACTGCGTGAAGAGTCTGACAGAGCACTGAAAGACCTGAGTCGAACCAAGGCCCCGGGAGTAGACAACATTCTATTAGAACTACTGATGGCCTTGGGAGAGCCAGTCCTGACAAAACTCCACCATCTGGTGAGCAAGATGTATGAGACAGGCGAAATACCCTCAGACTTCAAGAAGAATATAATAATTCCAATCCCAAAGAAAGCAGGTGTTGACAGATGTGAAAATTACCGAATTATCAGTTTAATAAGTCACAGCTGCAAAATACTAACGTGAATTCTTTACAGACGTATGGAAAAACTGGTAGAAGCTGACCTCGGGGAAGATCAGTTTGGATTCCGTAGAAATATTGGAACACGTAAGGCAATACTGACCTTACGATTTATCTTAGAAGAAAGATTAAGGAAAGGCAAACCTACGTTTATAGCATTTGTTGACTTAGAGAAAGCTTTTGACAATGTTGATTGGAATACTCTCTTTCAAATTCTAAAGGTGGCAGGGGTAAAATACAGGAAGCGAAAGGCTATTTACAATTTGTACATAAACCAGATAGCAGTTGTAAGAGTCGAGGGGCATGAAAGGGAAGCAGTGGGTGGAAGGGAGTGAGACAGGGCTGTAGCCTCTCCCCGATGTTGTTCAATCTGTATATTGAGCAAGTAATAAAGGAAACAAAAGAAAAATTCGGAGTAGGTATTAAAATCCATGGGGAAGAAATAAAAACTTTGAGGTTCGCCGATGACATTGGACTTCTATCAGAGACAACAAAAGACTGGGAACAGCAGTCGAACGGAATGGACAGTGTCTTGAAAGGAGGATATAAGATCAACATCAACAAAAGCAAAACGAGGATAATGGAATGCAGTCGAATTAAGTCGGGTGATGCTGAGGGAATTAGATTAGGAAATGAGACACTTAAAGTAGTAAAGGAGGTTTGCTATTTGGGGAGCAAAATAACTGATGATGGTCGAAGTAGAGAGGATATAAAATGTAGACTGGCAATGGCAGGGAAAGCGTTTCTGAAGAAGAGAAATTTGTTAACATTGAGTATAGATTTAAGTGTCAGGAAGTCGTTTCTGAAAGTATTTGTATGGAGTGTAGCCATGTATGGGAGTGAGGAGAAGAGGAGTATGTGGCACAACTTGACAAAAAGAAGGGACCGGTTAGTAGGATATGTTCTGAGGCATCAAGGGATCACAAATTTAACATTGGAGGGCAGCGTGGAGGGTAAAAATCGTAGAGGGAGACCAAGAGATGAATACACTAAGCAGATTCAGAAGGATGTGGGTTGCAGTAAGTACTGGGATATGAAGAAGCTTGCACAGGATAGGGTAGAATGGAGAGCTGCATCAAACCAGTCTCAAGACTGAAGGCCACAACAACAACATATCACAATCTAGAGGAACAAAGAGGAAGTAAAACTTTTTCCGTCTTCATTCGTAAAAGATTGGAAGATAAAATAAAGAACTATCAATATGTACTATCAGGAATTAAAGCTCGAAGAGGAATCCTAAGAATAATACCAACTATGTCCCAGAAGAAGGAAAAGAGTCCATGGCCTTTTACAAACATTTACAAGTGATATCGAGCAGATACAGTAAAAACGAAGTTTTACACGTAGGAGATCCCAAAGCTGTAATTGGAAATATACCGTTTCCAAAAGTAGTAGGTACATTTGGAAAAAAAAACGTATGTAATGGAAACGACAATATGATTCGAGATTTTGCTACATTTAATGAATGACTTACACAAATATACCTGGTCAGCAAAAGGATGTGGGTTTACTATATATTATGTAATAATAAATGAGGGATTTTCTGGACAGTTTACAGATACCGGAGTTTGTCGAGGAGTGGATAATGGAGCAGACCACTTCTCATTTGTGTCAATAGCTAAGTTCTATGCAAAATGGAGAAAACCGAAGAAAGAAATTAACGATAAAAAGGAAGAATAACGTTTTGAGGTGAACTAGTTAGAAATTAACAGCATAAGACATCGCCACCAAACTCGTCTGATAGAAACGTTAGCAAATTTGGGAACTTTAGAAGACTTGGAATAATCACGGAGAAACTTAAAAATAATCCTGTCAGACATTGCTAATAAGGCTCTGGGATGAACAGGAAATACAGGAATCGTAGAGAAGTAAGGGTTTGGACACAAGAGATAGAAAACACAATCAAAGAAAAGCAGGAAGCTTGCAAGATATGAAATCTGTAATGATTAAAAACGGAAAGGAAATAACGCGAAGAACATAAAGCGGAAAATGTAGTGAGGTCGTTGGGAGCGCCTTATTAGCAATATACAGCACGAATTACATGGTGGGAAAACTATCGCCAATAAAGTGATGAAATCACTCAACATACGAGAGAATGATCGTGTGTGTGTGTGTGTGTGTGTGTGTGTGTGTGTGTAAATAATATAGGACATAACTGAAGGATTGAAGGATAGCAATTAAAAAAAATGTTTTGATGATACTTTAATACTGTAATTACCTGAAATAAACGACACAAAGGCCTGTACGATTGTGGTATGAGAGAACTGAAAAAAGCTCTAATATCTACAACGAATAGGACAGCCACTGGTTTAGATGTTATAAATATGGAACTGTGGAAATATGGAGGGTTATTCTTACACTTGGGACATGTTCTCGTCTTTAAGTAATGCTGGATAAATAAGAATATACCAAAAGAGGACTAAAGGCCGAACTAATATCTATACTTAAACATGGCAAAAAAATAAATATACGAGTAGTAACTGTAAATGTGTAAGCCTCCAAATTCAGTCTATAAATTATATGCGGAAATCCTCAATGCAACACTAAAAACGTAATGAAAACATCAGTAACTAAAGGACAATCAGGTTTTAGATAGGGATGATGAACTGTTGACAATGTTTTACACTTCAACAGTTTATACAAAGCAGACGAAAATTCAACACGGAAACCCATTTTACGTTTATAAAATTGTAAAAAACATTTGATAATGTGAATAAAGAGATTCTACGGATCATAATGAACGAACGAGATTATCCATCTCATGTGATAAATGCTATTAAGAGTAGCCTACACAAACTCCGAAACTGTTATAGATATGGAAAACATAATCACAAAGTCAATAAACCCAATCAGAGGGGTAAGACGAGGATGATGTACTTCTCCGAAACTTCTCATTAAATATGTGGAAAATGTTGAACATAAAAAAAGTGTTTTTCGATCGTGATACTAGACTAAATGTAATTGTAGAGCTTATGTAACTCTGATTTCAGCAATGAGTCTATAAATTGTAACAGATAGCCTCAGGTTGCAAATTAACATTGTATGTAGACAATACGAAACTCATGACATTTCAGGGGAGACAACCAGTAAGATCTAAAATAGTCTTCAATAATGAAATCTTGGAGGAAGCTCAAAACTTAAACTGTTAAAGATGCGTCGTCGTTTACGAATATAATTGCGATGTAGACGAAAACCAAAACAAACTTATTTCTATGTGTGGAAAGATAGTAATAGGTTTGCTGAATAAAGCCAAGAACGAAACCCAACTGATGATTTATTAAACAATAACAGCGCCAACCCTTACTTGAGGAACTGAAGCATTAGCGACAACATTACACCAAGAAAGTGGAAGACAGGCTCAGGAAAAGATATTTCTAAGAAGGGAGAAAGGACGTACAAGGGGAGTTCGTAAAAATATGATCATGGAAAGAAACATTTAGGAATAAATAAGCTAAACGAAAAAAATAAATGAAAATAGGAGATAACGGGAGGAACATGTAGACTTTATGGGTAGTGAAAGATTCCTGATAAAGGATCTCAATTACAAATGCACTGTAAGAGCAAATGTAGGAAGACCTTAGAAAAGATGAAGTACCGTAACAGGCAGTTTGCCTAAAACGTGAAGTAAAGAGGACGAAAAGGACATCAGAGAGAGCGTGTATTTAATAAGGGTGGAGAAGGGAATGAGTAATGCGGCTCAGGAAGTAAGTATCGCAGTATTTTCCTCTCTCAGTTGTGAAACTCAATAAATCTGAATCTTGACGAGTGGACGGTGACTGGAACAACGCTCTTTCCGAATACGACTCAATGACTCAACCATAGCACCTACTATCTCGGCCAGAGTTCCCTGGTGTAGCGCAGTATGTACTGAGTGTTAAGCAGACACTGAATTCGTCAGCTTGGATAGACTATGCTGCTTTCAGTCTCTCTCAGGAATTACAAAACCGCGTTTCTGTAGCTGTTGATCTTTTGGACTGCATGATGCAAAGACACCAAAGACACATTTACAATTTGTACAGAAACCAGATGGCAGTTATAAGAGTCGAGGGGCATGAAAGGGAAGAAATGGCTGAGAAGGGAGTGAGACAGGATTGTAACCTATACCGATGTTATTCAATGTGTATATTGAGCAGGTACTAAAGGAAACAAAACAAAAAATTAGAGTATTAATTAAAATCCATGGAGAAGAAATAAAAGTTTTGAGGTTTGCTGATGACATTGTAGTTTCCACAGAAACAGCAAAGGACATGGAAGATCAGTTGAGCCGAATGGACGGTGTCTTGAAAGGAGAATATAAGATCAACAGCAACAAAAGCAAAACGAGTATAATGGAATGTAGTCGAATTAAAGCAGATGATACTGAGGGAATTAGATTAGGAAATGGGACATTTAAAGTAGCAGATGAGTTTCGCTATTTGGGGAGCAAAATAACTGATGATGGTCGAAGCAGGGAGGATATAAAATGTAGACTGGCGATGGAATGAAAGAGTTTCTGAAGAAGAGAAATCTGTTAACATCGAGTATAGATTTAAGTGTCAGGTAGTCTTTTTTGAAAGTATTTGTATGGAGTGCAGCCGTGTATGAAAGTGGTACATGGACGATAAATACTTTAGACAAGAAGAGAATAGAAGCATTCGAAATGTGGTGCTACAGAAGAATGCTGAGTATTAGATGGCTATATCACGTAACTAAGAATATAATTGGGGAGAAAAGGAATTTTTGGCACAACTTGACTAGAAGAAGGGATCGGTTGGGAGGACACCTTCTGAGGCATCAAGGGATCACCAATTTAGTATTGGAGGGAAGTGTGGAGAGTAAAAATCGTAGAAGCATACCTAGGAATGAATACATTAAGCAGATTCAGGAGGATGATGAAGCTTGCGCAGGATAGAGTAGCATGGAGAGCTGCATCAAACAATTCTCTGGACTGAAGACCACAACAACAACAGGTTGTTATGTTTTGTATCTGGTGTTTTACGAGATCCCGTATGTAGCTAAGTACACTTTTCCCCTGCTACTTTCAGCTATCATTAAATTCTTCGTTTAGGTTAATATAATATTTGTGCAAGAGTAACAATTGTCTCTTTCAGCTTCGGACAATAAAACAACTGTTAAAAACCGATATACGTGTGTGGCATATGATTATCTATGTTTGCATTTGAATACGTGACAGCTCTAAGATCTAAGAGCGGCATTTCGTGTGGACCATTCAGGTAACATCTAAAAATTACACTCGTTAAACAACGTCCTTAATTACCGGCTGGTTGGAAGCTACTAGATTTATGTAGCAAAACTGTATGGATAGCAATCCATGGAATTAATCGTGTGAAATACGTAACATCAACATTCATTTCGTTTTGGTAGCACGTAAGCTTTTCTTTATTAGAGCAAAATTACTGGTGATTCAATACCGGCTAAACTAATTCGTACCTGAACAATACTCAGCTGGCACAATCGTTCATTTATCGTCAAATTTTACGCAATTATTAACAGGCAGATAAAGAGGTAGCCTCATTACAATCGAGTATTATCAATTAAATACTCTGCATTCATTGCTGTCTCGCAGAGGCAACGTAAAACACGCTATAATCTATGACCTTTAGACCTTAAACGGTGATTCTACTTTTACAAATTGCCATTCTACAAAATTTACGCTAAATTCGGATAGAATAGCAAACAGGCAAAATTTAATTTTTGCGTAGCGTTACACTAAAATTCCCGACTATTTAAGGTCACAGTGTATATGAAGAACAGGTAACTAATCGGAAAAGCATCTACGTACCATAGTTCATGAGATATGACGTCATAAGCAATAAGACGCGTGAAAAGTTACATGCATGACGTTTAAATTTATTACCTCTGTGCTACTAACTCTATTCCCAACAAACGTCATAGTCAGGATCCACATATTCAGCTAGATGAACGGACAGAATTATGTCATAGCACCACACTTAGTTGAGGAGATAAGATACCCTAACAATCAAACACATGAAAAGACGCCACATTCTGCACGATCAATAACTTTATTACTTCCTTGCCACTAACTCTATTCGTGACACATTTTGCAGGCAGTACCGACACATGCCGCTGAATGTACCTACACAAATACAGCATTGGTCGGGACACAGTTAAAGAGATGTGACGTCATATACACTGAGATTCGTGAAAAAATGCCGCTTCTGGCATGAAGTTTTAATACGTTTATTCGTTACTCCTAAGACATTCCTACAGTAGAGTCAAGTTAAGTAAAAACCCTATCTGGCAGCGCTTTTGACAGCTTCCAACTGCGAAGCGCCGCGCCGCGCGGGATTAGCCGAGCGGTCTCAGTCGCTGCTGTCATGGACTGTGCGGCTGGTCCCGGCGGAGGTTCGAGTCCTCTCTCCGTCATGGGTGTGTGTTTGTCCTTAGGATAATTAAGGTTGAGTAGTGTGTGAGCTTAGGGACCTTAGCAGTTAAGTCGCATAAGATTTCACACCCACACAACTGCGAAGCGCAAAAGGCTGTAGCAGAAAACAATAGGCGGCTATAGAGATAAGAAGAGGCATTGCCACAGACTTGTTCACAAAGCCATTGTAGACAGGTGAGGCAGCTGCGTCCAGTTGCCTGGACATAATTTCGAAGGTGTTTTTGGAAGTACATGGCAATAAAAAATTTTTCGATATTGCACTACAAGTGCAGTTCATCTTTTGTTTTCGTTTGTCATAGAAAATTGGAAAAGCCAGTACCCAGGCAAAGTCGGGTTTGTCAGCTGGTAATACATAATACCTAGTTTTTGTATACCCTCACATACTATTATTGTGCATGTGTGTACGTACGTGTGTATGTGTGTGTCTACCCAACGGGAGGCCCAAGTCACACGACATTTATCGTGGATGAAGTCTTCCCATTTGATAATCAACTCGAACTGCACTACATATCTACAAGGAATGGTACTCCAAATGCAGCTATGTTCCACGGTGCTAGGACAGTGATCGTAAAAGGATCATGACTGACAGGAGCCAGACACAGATATTACTGTTTGTCAATTACACGTCAGCGGCAATTGCTGATGTCAGTGACTGTGGCGTCATTTTAACCAGTTTATGAGCGAACACTGTGACAGGAAAACATGAAAAAACACACATACCCCCTGGAGAGCCAAAGAAACAGGTACACCGGCCTAATATGTAATATGGTGCAGCGCCCGGACCCCTCCGCACCCCGCCGCACCAACCAACCCCCCCCCCCCACCCCTACCCCCCGAGCACGCAGAAGATCCGCAACACGATGTGGCATGGACTCGAATAATGTTTGAAGTAGTGCTGGAAGGACATGACACCATGAATCCTCCAGGGCCATCCATAAATCCGTACAAGTACGAGGAGGTGGACATCTTCTGAACAGCATGTTACAACTCATCCCAGATATGCCCAATAACATTCATTTGTGGTGTGTTTGGTGGCCAGCGGAAGTGTTTAAACTCATAAGACTGTTTATGGAGTCATTCTGTAACAGTTCTGGACCTGTGAAGTGTCGCATTGACCTGCTGGAATTGACCAAGTCCATCGGAATGCACAATGGACATAAATGGATGCAAGTGATCAGACAGAATGTTCACGTTCATGTCACCTGTCACAGTAGTATCTCGACATATCACTCCTACTGCACACACCCCACACAATTACAGTGCCTCCACCAGGTAGAACAGTTCCCTGCTGACATCCAGGGTCCATAGATTCATGAGATCTTCTCCATACACGTGCATGTCCTTCTGCTCGATACAATTTGAAACTAGATTCGTCTGACCAGGCAACATGTTTCCAGTCATCAACAGTCCAATGTTGGTGATGACAGGCCCTGGCATGGCATAAAGCATTAAGTCATACAGTCTTCAAGGGTACACGAGTGGGCCTTCAGCTCCGAATGCCTATAGTGATGGATGATGTATCATTGAATGGTTCACACACTTATTGAGGCAAAGAGCATTCTGGCACACTCTGCATTGTTGCCAGATGTATCCAACATTGCGGCTATGACAACATCCAAGATGGTGGCGTGTAGACTTGACAACAGCGCATGATGTCATCCAAGATGGCGGCGATGACATTCAAGATGGATGGTTTTCGCGGGAAGTTTGAATTTTGGCAGTAAGGTAGTTCAATTGGACTACCTCCACTATCCACTAACCTAGCCTATCCCCAGGAAGTGGAAGGAAGTTCAAATTCCGTGAGGACAATGCAACTTCTACTAACCTAAGAAAATGGCAGGAATGAATGGTCACTTGGGTTACCTCGACTAACCTAAGTCACTTGACCGTCGCCTCTTTCTAGAGATTGGTGAGAAGTTTGAATTTTGGCTGTAAAGAAAGGTCACTTCGGCTATCTCTACAAACCTAGGAAAATGTTGAGAAACGAAGGGCACTTGGGCTACATCCACTAACCTAAGTCACTGGGCTGCTACCTCCTCCTAGTAAATATTGAGAAGTGGATTTGGCCTGTGCTGGACATACGTTTCTATTATTTTGGATGCATCAGTCCTTATTTAAACAGTTTGAGACAGTACCACCATCCAGTGTAGTCGCCATGGGGTCCAGAGTCCAACTGACTTAGTACACACCACTACCACCAGAGGGCGCTGTCGCCTGTTCCATGACATAATCCAAGATGGCGGTCTGATGGTGCAGAGGTAGGGCCACATATCAGTAAAGTCAAGGAGTAGATTGTTTATTTATTAGATTTCTCTTGCTCATTATTTTCTGCTGTCTGGAAACACATACCTCCTGTAAGAAGTAATTACAAAATGGTTCAAATGGCTCTGAGCACTATGGGACTTAACATCTATGGTCATCAGTCCCCTAGAACTTAGAACTACTTAAACCTAACTAATCTAAGGACAGCACACAACACCCAGCCATCACGAGGCAGAGAAAATCCCTGACCCCGCCGGGAATCGAACCCGGGAACCCGGGCGTGGGAAGCGAGAACGCTACCGCACGACCACGAGATACGGACAAGTAATTATAAGGAGCAAACATGACGCACAATATGATGTTCAGCTCTGTGCTCAGAATGTCTTAACCTAATGTTTGGCCATTTATCAGCGCTTAAGCTGTTGTTCTGTTCATCTCCGGTGGTACCTCGTAATGAGTACCGCCCTTTGATTCGTGACTTCTATCACTAATCGAAGCATTAGGTTTGCAGGTGCCAGCCAGCCAGCCACCCAGCCAGCCAGCCAGTAGCGGCAGCAGAAGCGGTCCAGCCAGCCAGCAGCAGCGGTCCAGACAGCCAGCAGCGGTCCAGCCAGCAGCAGCAGCAGCAGCGGTCCAGCTAGTAGTGGCAGCAGCAGCAGCAGCAGCGGCGGTCCCGTCCGTGGCAGCAGCAGCTGCGGCATTCCTGCCAGCCAGTGTTCCTGCCATCAGTCGCCAGCGCCAGCGTCAGCAGAGTGGGACTTTGGCCCCAGTTGTAGTCTGTCTTCGTCCGTCTTCGTCCGTCTTCGTCCGTCTTTGTCCATCTTCATCCGTCCCCAGATTTCCTCTCTCGTTTTCGTTCTGTACTGTCTTAGTTCCTACTTGTCATCATGTCAGCCCCCACCACCACTACCACTACCACTACCACCACCACCACAATAGTTTATTCTTCCCCCTCCGCCGCCACCACCACCATTACATGGTGTGCCCAGTCGGCACCCCCTCTTTCCATCCATCCACTTTTAACTCTCCCTTCGCCCTCGCTCTTTATCGCCCTTTCCCCGGCTTCTTCCTCCCGCACCTCCACCTCTGATCCTTACCTGCCACTCCCCCATAATGTCACTGCAGCTCCCGCTATGGTGGTGGCCCATCATCGCTGTCACCGTCGCCTTCACCATCGCCATCTCCGGCGCCGGCTACTGCGTCCAGACTGGGACCTGCCACTTCCCGCCACCTCCATGTTGCTCCCGTCCCGCATGTCACCACTCACCCTTCTGCTGCCCTCAAACGCCCTAGTGACACCACAACCTCCTCAGCTCCCAAAAAGGCCACTCCCTGTCCTCCTTCACCCCCCAGGATGCCATGGGTGTCTCCCCGCCTGGCCCTGCTCCCTCTGCCTCCTCCTCCTACTCCCCCTCTTCCTACAAATACCTCATCCCAATCCTTTCCTCCTCGAGGCTGGGAACCTCTCCCTCCTCCTCCACCAACACTTCCCCGGAGCCCCCATCTCCCTCCTCACTCCCCAAAGAGACTTCATTCTCATCTTCTTCCCAAAGCCCCAACCTTCATACTGACATCCTTTCCCACATCCCCATCACCTGGCTTGCCCTCAATGCCTCCCTCACCGTTTCTCCTTCCCCGTCTACTACCCACCTACCCCAAGCCCTGCGTCGCCCGCCGACCCTCACCGCCATGATCACTCGGCTTAGTCCGACAATCATGGAGGAGGAGGTGTTGGCAGAGCTCAAGGCGCATCTCTCGTTGAAGGCTCAAATGGCTCTGAGCACTATGGGACTCAACTGCTGTGGTCATAAGTCCCCTAGAACTTAGAACTACTTTAACTTAACTAACCTAAGGACATCACACACATCCATGCCCGAGGCAGGATTCGAACCTGCGACCGCAGCGGTCGTGCGGTTCCAGACTGTAGCGCCTTTAACCGCTCGGCCACTCCGGCTGGCTCTCTCGTTGGAGGTCCAGGCGGTCCGCCGAATTTTTAACTCTGCCAGCCCCACCCATATTATGCAGGTTTTTTCAGAAGACGCCCCCTCGATTGACCGCCTCCTGAAGGAGGGTGCCCTTCTCTTCAACCGAAGATACAAAGTAGATCCCTCCTGTTCCCCTCCTCAATCCCTACACTGCCAGAGATGTCTGCACTACAATGTACACACAACACCTGAGTACCACAAGGCCCCCAGCTGCCCGCACTGTAAGCAAGCACATTTCCTCCGGCAGTGCCCTAACCTTCAGTCCCCTCCCTCCTATAATACCTGTGATCTCCCGCATCCCACATACTCCCAAAAATGTAAAGCCCGAACTCCTCCAACCACTCCTGAACTCACCATCCCTGTCCACCCTCTGGACGCCCCCACCCCACCTGGCAATTCCCTTCGTCTCCTCCCCACCGCTGAGGACATCATCAGGTTCCTCACCATCGTTCTACAGAATGTCCACCCTTTCCAGCGCCCTCACACCCTCCAGCAGATATCCCACACAGCCCGTTCCATCTTCCACCTCAAAATGTATGCCACCTACTCCCACAACCAGGCCCATTTCACTATCTGCCGTCTCGACACGCTCGTCTAAGTCCCTGTCATGGCGCGACAGCACTGTATCATGTTCAACAACATCCATTCCCTTCCCACCAACAAGAACCTCTTCTTGCACACCCTCATCATGCACCGCGTTTATGCCTTTCTCCTCAATGAAACCTTTCTTAAGCCCCACCACACCACTCACACCTCGCCCTACCTCCTTCACCGATCCAACAATCCCTTCCCGACAGCGCGTAGCTGAGTGGCCATTGGTCACCACCGCCAGATCCCTTTTCGGCTCCAACCTCTCCTTCCCGACCCCACAGAGCACCTGATCGTCAGTCTCTTCTTCCCTGGCCTTACCATCATTTGCACCACCATCTATGTCCGCCCTAACGCCCCTATTCCTTTTGACTTTTGACCACCTCTTCACCTACCGCCACCCTGATGATATTACCCATGCCACCTCCTTTCTGCAGCAGACCTGAGGCTGTGGAGGTCCACGTCCCTTCTGTCGCCATCCAACCCCACCATCCTACCTTACCCCCCCCCCCCAGGCCATTCTCCTCCTCCATGAATCCCGCCATCTCTACCGTACATTCCTCCGCATGCGTGACACTCACACACTATGATGTCACCGGCAACTCCAGAGACACATCCGTAACTTGCTCGGGGCTAAGAAACAACGGGACTGGCGACAGACATGCACCCATTTAAACGCTACCCTTCCTATCAACTCGTCCAAGTGCTGGTCAGCCTTCTGCCGCCTTACTGGATCTAAACCCCCCTACTATCCTCTCCTTCATGACAACCAACCCTTCCTGACAACATTAGTAAGGCCATTCACTTTGTCTCCTACTTCTCCAATGTCTTTACCATCAATGAGGATCCCCAGTTCGATTACTTCCTCTTCCCAGATGTCCGTGATCGAACTGACACCTCTGCCCCTCCCCTTGCACCTGGTTACCAGTACTTTGCCAGTACCCAGGCAAAGTCAGGTTTGTCAGCTGGTAATATATAATACCTAGTTTTTGTATACCCTCACATACCATTATTCTGCATGTGTGTACGTACGTGTCTATGTGTGTGTCTACCCAACGGGAGGATGAAGTCTTCCCATTTGATAATCAACTCGAACTGCACTACATATCTACAAGGAATGGTACTCCAAATGCAGCTATGTTCCACGGTGCTAGGACAGTGATCGTAAAAGGATCATGATTGACAGGAGCCAGACACAGATATTACTGTTTGTCAATTACATGTCAGCAGCAGTAGCTGATGCCAGTGTCTGTGGCGTCATTTTAACCAGTTTATGAACGAACACTGTGACAGGAAAACATGAAAGAACACACATACCCCCTGGAGAGCCAAAGAAACAGTCACACCGGCCTAATATGTAATATGCTGTAGCCCCCGGACCCCTCCGCACTCCGCCCCACAAACACCCCCCCACCCCCCACCCCCCACCCCCCACCCCCCGAGCACGCAGAAGATCCGCAACACGATGTGGCATGGACTCGAATAATGTTTGAAGTAGTGGTGGAAGGACATGACACCATGAATCCTCCAGGGCCATCCACAAATCCGTACAAGTACGAGGGGGTGGACATCTTCTGAACAGCATGTTACAACTCATCCCAGAGATGCCCAATAACATTCATTTGTGGTGTTTTTGGTGGCCAGCGGAAGTGTTTAAACTCATAAGACTGTTTATGGAGTCATTCTGTAACAGTTCTGGACGTGTGAAGTGTCGCATTGTCCTGCTGGAATTGACCAAGTCCATCGGAATGCACAATGGACATAAATGGATGCAAGTGATCAGACAGAATATTCGCGTTCATGTCGCCTGTCACAGTAGTATCTCGACATATCACTCCCACTGCACACACCCCACACAATTACAGTGCCTCCACCAGGTAGAACAGTTCCCTGCTGACATCCAGGGTCCATAGATTCATGAGATATTCTCCATACACGTGCATGTCCATCTGCTCGATACAATTTGAAACTAGATTCGTCTGACCAGGCAACATGTTTCCAGTCATCAACAGTCCAATGTTGGTGATGACAGGCCCTGGCATGGCATAAAGCATTGTGTCATACAGTCTTCAAGGGTACACGAGTGGGCCTTCAGCTCCGAATGCCTATAGTGATGGATGATGTATCATTGAATGGTCCACACACTTATTGGGGCAAAGAGCATTCTGGCACACTCTGCATTGTTGCCAGATGTATCCAACATTGCGGCTATGACAACATCCAAGATGGTGGCGTGTAGACTTGACAACAGCGCATGATGTCATCCAGGATAGCGGCGATGACATTCAAGATGGATGATTTTCATGGGAAGTTTGAATTTTGACAGTAAGGTAGTTCAATTGGGCTACCTCCACTATCCACTAACCTAACCTATCCCCAGGAAATGGAAGGAAGTTAAAATTCCATGAGGACAATGCAACCTCTACTAACCTAAGAAAATGGCAGGAATGAATGGTCACTTGGGTTACCTTGACTAACCTAAATCACTTGACCGTCGCCTCTTCCTAGAGATTGGTGAGAAGTTTGAATTTTGGCTGTAAAGAAAGGTCACTTGGGCTATCACTACAAACCTAGGAAAATGTTGAGAAACGAAGGGCACTTGGGCTACATCCACTAACCTAAGTCACTGGGCTGCTACCTCCTCATAGTAAATGGTGAGAAGTGGATTTGGCCTGTGCTGGACATACATTTTTATTATTTTGGATGCATCAGTCCTTATTTAAACAGTTTGAGACAGTACCACCATCCAGTTTAGTCGCCATGGGGTCCAGAGTCCAACTGACTTAGTACACAGCACTACCACCAGAGGGCGCTGTCGCCTGTTCCGTGACATAATCCAAGATTGCGGTCTGATGGTGCAGAGGTAGGGCCACATATCAAGAAATTCAAAGAGTAGATTGTTTATTTATTAGATTTCTCTTGCTCATTATTTTCTGCTGTCTGGGAACACATACTTCTTGTAAGAAGTAATTACAAGGAGCAAACATGACGCACAATATGATGTTCAGCTCTGTGCTCAGAATGTCTTAACCTAATGTTTGGCCATTTATCAGCGCTTAAGCTGTTGTTCTGTTCATCTCCGGCGGTACCTCATAATGAGTACCGCCCTTTGATTCGTGGTTTCTATCACTTAGTGAAGCATTAGGTTTGCAGGTGCCAGCCAGCCAGCCACCCAGCCAGCCAGCCGGTAGCGGCAGCAGAAGCGGTACAGCCAGCCAGCAGCAGTGGTCCAGCCAGCCAGCAGCGGTCCAGCCAGCAGCAGCAGCAGCAGCGGTCCAGCTAGCAGTGGCAGCAGCAGCAGCAGCAGCAGCGGCGGCGGTCATGTCCGTGGCAGCTGCAGCTGCGGCATTCCTGCCAGCCAGTGTTCCTGCCAGCAGTCGCCAGCGCCAGCGCCAGCAGAGTGGGACTTTGGCCCCAGTTGTCGTCTGTCTTCGTCCGTCTTCGTCCGTATTTGTCCATCTTCATCCATCCCCGGATTTCCTCTCTCGTTTTCGTTCTGTACAGTCTTAGTTCCTACTTGTCATCATGTCAGCCCCCACCACCACTACCACTACCACTACCACCACCATCGCAATAGTTTATTCTTCCCCCTCCGTCGCCACCACCACCATTACATGGTGTGCCCAGTCGGCACCCCCTCTTTCCATCCCTCCACTTTTAACTCTCCCTTCGCCCTCGCTCTTTATCGCCCTTTCCCCGGCTTCTTCCTCCCACACCTCCACCTCTGATCCTTTCCTGCCACTCCCCCATAATGTCACTGCAGCTCCCGCTATGGTGGTGGCCCGTCATCGCCGTCACCGTCGCCTTCACCATCGCCATCTCTGGCGCCGACTACTGCGTCCACACTGGGACCTGCCACTTCCCGCCACCTCCATGTTGCTCCCGTCCTGCATGTCACCACTCACCCTTCTGCTGCCCTCAAACGCCCTAGTGACACCACAACCTCCTCAGCTCCCAAAAAGGCCACTCCCTGTCCTCCTTCACCCCCCAGGATGCCATGGATGTCTCCCCGCCTGGCCCTGCTCCCTCTGCCTCCTCCTCCTACTCCCCCTCTTCCTACAAATACCTCATCCCAATCCTTTCCTCCTCGAGGCTGGGAACCTCTCCCTCCTCCTCCACCAACACTTCCCTGGAGCCCCCATCTCCCTCCTCACTCCCCAAAGAGACTTCATTCTCATCTTCTTCCCAAAGCCCCAACCTTCATACTGACATCCTTTCCCACATCCCCATCACCTGGCTTGCCCTCAATGCCTCCCTCACCGTTTCTCCTTCCCCGTCTACTACCCACCTACCCCAAGCCCTGCGTCGCCCGCCGACCCTCACCGCCATGATCACTCGGCTTAGTCCGACAATCATGGAGGAGGAGGTGTTGGCAGAGCTCAAGGCGCATCTCTCGTTGGAGGCTCAAATGGCTCTGAGCACTATGGGACTCAACTGCTGTGGTCATAAGTCCCCTAGAACTTAGAACTACATTAACCTAACTAACCTAAGGACATCACACACATCCATGCCCGAGGCAGGATTCGAACCTGCGACCGCAGCGGTCATGCGGTTCCAGACTGTAGCTCCTTTAACCGCTCGGCCAATCCGGCTGGCTCTCTCGTTGGAGGTCCAGGCGGTCCGCCGAATTTTTAACTCTGCCAGCCCCACCCATCTTATGCAGGTTTTTTCAGAAGACGCCACCTCGATTGACCGCCTCCTGAAGGAGGGTGCCCTTCTCTTCAACCAAAGATACAGAGTAGATCCCTCCTGTTCCCCTCCTCAATCCCTACACTGCCAGAGATGTCTGCACTACAATGTACACACAACACCTGAGTACCACAAGGCCCCCAGCTGCCCGCACTGTAAGCAAGCACATTTCCTCCGGCAGTGCCCTAACCTTCAGTCCCCTCCCTCCTATAATACCTGTGATCTCCCGCATCCCACATACTCCCAAAAATGTAAAGCCCGAACTCCTCCAACCACTCCTGAACTCACCATCCCTGTCCACCCTCTGGACGCCCCCACCCCTCCTGGCAATTCCCTTCGTCTCCTCCCCACCGCTGAGGACATCATCAGGTTCCTCACCATCGTTCTACAGAATGTCCACCCTTTCCAGCGCCCTCACACCCTCCAGCAGATATCCCACACAGCCCGTTCCATCTTCCACCTCAAAATGTATGCCACCTACTCCCACAACCAGGCCCATTTCACTATCTGCCGTCTCGACACGCTCGTCTAAGTCCCTGTCATGGCGCGACAGCACTGTATCATGTTCAACAACATCCATTCCCTTCCCACCAACAAGAACCTCTTCTTGCACACCCTCATCATGCACCGCGTTTATGCCTTTCTCCTCAATGAAACCTTTCTTAAGCCCCACCACACCACTCACACCTCGCCCTACCTCCTTCACCGATCCAACAATCCCTTCCCGATAGCGCGTAGCTGAGTGGCCATTGGTCACCACCGCCAGATCCCTTTTCGGCTCCAACCTCTCCTTCCCGACCCCACAGAGCACCTGATCGTTAGTCTCTTCTTCCCTGGCCTTACCATCATTTGCACCACCATCTATGTCCGCCCTAACGCCCCTATTCCTTTTGACTTTTGACCACCTCTTCACCTACCGCCACCCTGATGATATTACCCATGCCACCTCCTTTCTGCAGCAGACCTGAGGCTGTGGAGGTCCACGTCCCTTCTGTCGCCATCCAACCCCACCATCCTACCTTACCCCCCCCCCCCCCAGGCCATTCTCCTCCTCCATGAATCCCGCCATCTCTACCGTACATTCCTCCGCACGCGTGACCCTCACACACTATGATGTCACCGGCAACTCCAGAGACACATCCGTAACTTGCTCAGGGCTAAGAAACGCCGGGACTGGCGACAGACATGCACCCATTTAAACGCTACCCTTCCTATCAACTCGTCCAAGTGCTGGTCAGCCTTCCGCCGCCTTACTGGATCTAAACCCCCCTACTATCCTCTCCTTCGTGACAACCAACCCTTCCTGACAACATTAGTAAGGCCAATCACTTTGTCTCCTACTTCTCCAATGTCTTTACCATCAATGAGGATCCCCAGTTCGATTACTTCCTCTTCCCAGATGTCCGTGATCGAACTGACACCTCTGCCCCTCCTCTTGCACCTGGTTACCAGTACTTGGACAACATTGCACACACAGAACTCAATGCCCCTATCACTACACAGGATCTCATCGCTACACTCCGCACGAAACGCAACACCGCTCCTGGACATGATCGTGTCACTTATCGCCACCGTCGTTAAGCTCCTGCCTCTATCCTCTCCACCCGGGACAGGCTCTACAATGTAGTCCTGTCCACCGGCTACTACCCCGACCTGTGGAAAACCTCCCATATCCTGATGTTCCTTAAACCCAGTAAACTGCCATCTGATGTCTCCTCCTACCGTCCCTTCAGCCTTACCTCAGTCTTCAGCAAGGTCCTGGAATCCATCCTCACCTGACGCATCCACCAGCATCTCTGCCAGCACCGCCTCCTTCCCGTTACCCAGTGTGGCTTTCGGCCGTCCTTCTCTTCCGATGACCTTCTCCTTCACCTCACTCATCTCCTCTCTGAACAGCTCAATTCATGTCGTTCCGCTATCTTCCTCTCTCTTGACCTCAAACGAGCCTATGACTGCATGTGGCATTCCGGTCTCCTCTTCAAGTCCAAACCTTCGCCCTTCCTATTAACTATGTCCATCTGATCGGCTCCTTTCTTTCCCAACATCCTTCCTACATCACCAACCACAACACGGATTCCTACACCTTTTTCCTCTCCACCGGTGTGCTCCAGGGTTCCGTCCTCTCCCCTCTTCTGTACCTCTTGTATACGGTGGACATTCCGCCACCTTCACCCCCCATCCACCTTCTCCAGTACGCTGATGACACCGCCTTCCTTGCCCTTGCCCCCACCCTTCAGTGCTCCCAAAACCTTCTCCAATCCCATCTTGACCGGTTCACCGCTTGGTGCAATCAGTGGTTGCTTAAGGTCAATCCTTCCAAAACCCAGGCAATCATTGTAGGCAAAACCACCCCTTCCTTCCGCCTCCTCGATTTCTACATCACCATCTATGGCTGTCCTATCGCCCCCACCCCCACCCTTAGGTACCTTTGAGTCACCCTCGACCGTCACCTCTCCTGGACCCCCCACCTCCGGATCATCCAAGCCAAGGCATGCTCCCCTCAAGCTCCTTTCCATCCGTACTTGGGGTCTAGATCCCACCACCATCCTCCATACCTATAAATCCCTCATTCGCCCTATCCTTTGCTATGCCCACCCTGCCTGGATCTCCACTCCCCCTACATTTTACAAATCCCTTCATATCCTAGAACGCCATGCTCTTCGCCTCATCTATCACATCTCTCTCTCCTCGCCCACGTGGATCCTGTACGACCTTATTCCCTTCCCCCACCTCCTTCTTTTCCTCGAACGGATATGGATCCTCTACACTTCCCATAAACTCGATCATCCTCACCCACTGGTCTCTCCCATCCTCTCCCGCCCCCATCCGCTCTCCATCTCTCCACTCTCCATACCCTCTCCCAAGGTGGCTTCCACCAGCTCCCCCTCCCTGATGATGCCCTCCTCCCCTCCATCTACCCCTCCTACCAACTTTGATCCTCTCTCCCTCTTCCTGTGTTTGTTCTTATGGGCACTGTCTCTCCCTTCTCTCCCCCTTCCCTCCCTCCTCACTTTCTCCCCACTCCTCCCCCAGGCTTCCCCTACCCCTATTCCTCCACTCCTCCTACCATCTCTTCTGCCATTGGCATCTTTGCTCACCCCTCTCCCTCCCCCACCGCCTCCTTCCCCTCTTGGCAGGTCCCCGGACTCACACATGCTACGTGGACATTCGCGTGCCGGAGATCATCGCCACCAGTTTCTTGTGCGTGTGCCATCGTGTTTGTGTTTAGTGTTCGTCATCACGCTCCAACGTTCACGTGTGCCGTCGAAATCATCAGCGTTTGTGCGTCGTGTCGACAGTTTTTAGTGTGGTTTTTCATCGAGTGTGAATGGCTTCGTGTTTTTTATGTTCTGTGTCTACTGTTTTTTACCCGCCAAATCGTTCAATCTCTTATGTGTCTTCTATATGTTTTCTCATTGTTAATTCTGAGGCTGAAGAGCAGCATAAGGTGCTGCTGCCGGCCTACCTGATGTACAGGTGTTGAAATTACAATAAAGGGGAAGAAATGTTCTGTTAAGTGGTTTTCCATGTCACCCCCATCTCCTTAAACTAATCTACCGACTTTGATACCTAATTAAGTAATTAGTTGTGTCCTCCCACCATTTTCTGGTACACTTTTCGAATTTCAAAAGTTTCTGAGTGCCATTTCTGGCGCATACTTCTTTGTCACCCATCCCATTAAACTTTTGTACTGTGTTTTACGTAAAAATTATGCAAATTAAGCAAGTGCTCTGCACTTAACCTGCTGTTCTGCTCCATGTCACCCACTCACACACAGCGTCCCCTTAACTATTCTACCACTAACACAACATCGATATAAAAATTTATGGAAATTAACTAAATCGATATTTCTCACATGTATGGGGTAGTTTTTTTTTTTAATTCACAGGATCCTATTGGTTGGTAAAATCGGTGGAATACAGTTTAAACAAAGTATTGCTAATATAAAACACATCCTGTGACTTGACACCTGACACTGCTGCTACCCACACCGCAGCTGCTGCCCCCAACCCTGACCACACCCTGACCATAGCCACGACAGCATCGTTCTTGCGTCCATGGGTCACCCTCCCTCAGGCTAGTGGCTTATTGCTGCAGCAACCTGGCTGCTCGCAGTGGCCGATTCCGCAGCGTCTCCTCATCCCCAATCACATCCTCATCACATGAGGTACAGCCACACACCCCTGTCCACCTCACCACAGAAGCACAAGTCTCGCTCACACCGATCCCATATGTGAGACTCCTCCAGGCAGCACATGTGTTTACCATTGCTCATGCTGTACCTACGGATCGTGACGTCACAGACCCCACTATTGAAATCTGTTCCAGAATAGCTCAGGCTGCTTTTTCCCTAGAAATCCTAATGGAACATGCGAACTGTGTCCAGCCATGCGTACCTGCCCCAGCGTGACTGACACCTCGCTGCATTAAGTCTGCATGGTTACTCACCATCTAAAAGGTTCTCAGTGTTATTCTGATGTCACATGGCTATGTAAAATAAGAGCCAAGTCGACCTCTCGGACATTGTATATTTTTACAGAAATAGTTAACTCTCGCTTTCTTGATGTCTCAGCTTGTATGCACAGAAATTCTTGCCATAACAGAACCTGTTTAGGAAAATAACTCGGACTATTGGTGTATGCATTCTTCCTCGTGGTCCTAACGTGGCACCACGTCCATCACGTGTTACTCTTCCTGCTTTCAACATATGGAAACGTTCTCACCGCTATGTAGACTCCTGTATCCCACCACAAGGGATGTTGTGTGAATGAATTGATCATTATGATTGCCTCTTAACAAATTTACCCTCCTAATAACTGATGCAGCTAGTGTGGAAGCACCATCTGCCTTTTCTTTCCTTCTGCAGACAGGACTTTCAGCGGCAAAAAACTATTTTATACACATGGCCATATTGCACTGACAACTAAACCCTGCAGAGTGCCCTACATATCGTTAAATGCAGAAAGACTCTTACTCATTTACAGTCCTCTCCCACTGAGGACAGGAGATTGAATATCAGAGCATGAAACCGAACTCTAACCCAGAAATATATCACTGCATACTGTGCTGATTTACTAAACATACATTTCCTATCCTGCGCAATATAAAATAATCCCTTTTACATCATTCATACATATACAGTGAAGACAGACAACACCATATGTACTCATCTCAGCACTAGATATTTCCATGTGAGGTGGTTGGTCATCCACCCCCCCATAGGTGAGCAGAGCGCCCACAGCGGACCGAAGTCAGTCTCAGAACTGTTCTACAATTTTGGGCTTGTTCCCCTCGGCACAAATGAGTTACTTTTTCTGGTTTGGATCTGCTTGCTTGCTCGCTTTTCCACTCCCATCTCCAGATTCTGAGACTACAAGAACACATATATTTTCGCATGCTTTGCCATTATATTATACCATAATCGAGGTACTTCTCGATATCAATCACACAGCAGCATCCTACCGATTGTTCGTTCAACATAATTCCCAAGATATAGACTGGTATTTATTTCTCTACAAACCCTGGAATTAATTTCTCTACAAACCCCAATCTTTAGCGAGGTGAAACATGCTGTAGACCACTGAGGAACTAGAAACTCACTCCGTGTCCGAAGACCTTTATGTGAGAACTCGAAAAAAATAGAGGAAAATGATATTTCCACTGGCGATTACCGATGTTTCTGATGTAAGAGATCCAAATCATCCTTATAATTTATAAAGTAAACTAAGTATTTTCTCATGTCTAGAGAACTGGCCATCGTGGCTGTCACCTACTGGATGCTTACACCACAACCCTGTTCCCTCAATTAAATAAGGGGGCGCGAAATTTTCACCTGCTAGATTCACACACCACAATCGGTGTTCCCTCAACTAAACAAAGGCGCGGAATTTACACCTGCTAGATGCACACACCTCAATCCATGTTACCTCAACTAAATAAAGAAGCGAAACATGCAGAACCAGTCACTCGAACAATCGACATGGGAGGGAATTACGATCAAGTGCAAACACATGTCCCTACAAAATGTTCTCAAATTTCCATGTGATCACGAAAGTTGCACAACACCTACTTAGTATTAGTTTGCAATTCTGCAATCTAGAGGACGACACAGTTAACTCAGCTACATTCCTGTATTCCAACAGACCTTTGCATTTGGATGTCTCTTGCAGTTAACGGGAAACGTGTATCATCACCACACAAGTCATCAGCGCTGCACGCCTAGCATGCACAGATATGACTTGACGTACTCTTCCCTTTGCTGTCACACCATACCTTCATTATGAATGGATACAGTCATTCCCTTTTGCACATATTGGAACACGAAACATACTTTATAAGCCTGGTGTGCAAAGCAAACCTATCACACACCCCCTACTATGAAGTATAATACTTTGTCAATGACAGATTTGTGGCGATACGAAATAATACTGACCAAAAATCAGCGATGGCTGGACATGTCTCATAAGTTTTCCACGAGAGTACTACCATCGTATCTTAGAAAGAGAGGTTTAATCGCCTTACAAACAGGCAGATGTTAAACAAAAGACAATCCCAAGAACTACTGTATGTTACTGAGCCGTGTATCGACTCGTGCTACACCTTGTGTGTAGATTGCTTTGGTTTTCCTTTTCTTCCCCTGACATGTTTGTTTCATATGTTGTCTGTCATTAAGTGGCTGCTTGGTTGTAATTTTCCTCTGCTATCGATTTCTGCGTTTTTGCTTCCGGGAAACTGCTATGGAGGAAGTGAGATCTTTGACCGGTTGTAACCTCGTGTGGTGGCACGGAAGTAGGGGGCGTTGCGCACAGAGAGAGTGTGGTGGACACGGGAGGGCAGTGTGGCTCTCCAGCACGAAGCAGGCGTGGTCGGTTGTACCGAGTCGCCACGTGATGAATGTCGGTTGTGTGTAGCTAGCGGGTCGAGTTGACGGAAGAGCTCCCCGCGTGTTGGTTGTATACAGAATCGCCCCACGGGTCGTTGCTGTTCATTTCGCCTTGGTGGGACGTTAACAAGCTTATTTAAATCCTCCGTTTCTACACTGGAGTTTAAAAGGAGACACCTAACATGGAGCGGTCACTACCCGTGAACGTTGCAGAGAAGACGTCAACTCCGGTGACAGAGCGTGTTGTCGCGTGGCCGTGACGTGTTGGGTACGCTGGCGACGCGTGCGCGGTCGGATGTGTGGATCCTTGCCATCAGAGGTCGTGTACTGCCTGTTCGAGCACAATTGCAAGTTAAGTCCGTGGAAGGTCTAATAATTAAGTAATAATTTTGTGTAACCAGCATCTCTTCTGCCTTGTGGCCTCCGGCTACAGTGTTTCCTGTCCTTGGAACCGGTGTAATTGAAGACAGTGGTCTTTCCTCCTCCTCTCGTTACTGTCCGATGGGATGTGTAGTTTTGGCAGTTAATTGTTTCGCTATTCTGTCGTGGGTTATGAGTAAATTCATGCTTCTTGTTGGTTGATCATGTGGTCGCTCATTCAAGACTGTGTGGTGTAATGTTTCCTTGCACGAGGTTAGCTCTAATTCTGTCAGCAAGTTAAGCCATCTTATAACAAGTTTTCGCTGGCTAAAAGTCGGTGCAGTGACCAGCCTGAGAGTGGCAATTGTATTTACGGGCGTATTTAAATTGGTCACTATTCTGTCTAGTCTGAGCATCCCTGAGTGGGCGATTTGTGGCCGCCTTACACTGGTCTGTCATATGTTATGTTCTAATGATATTCCAGGACACTTTTGTTTAAAATTTTTAAAATTCCTCCAAGTTTGTAAATTCCTTTTATTGCCATTAATCGTGTTTGCTGAGACCTGTTAAATTTTTTTTTTAATGGCGGTGTTGGTAGCTTCACTACCTCACCGTACTTTATTCGCAAAGTTCTGTTTTTATTTTAGTAGCCTGTTTACTAATGTTCTTTAATTTTTTCTTAAAATCTGTTGTATTGCTATAAATTAGGTGATTGCCTTTAGCTGCATGTTTTAAAAGGTTGTTTATTGCCGTACTGCTAGCTTCTGTGTTTTAAAAAAAATTTTAAATTGTTGTATTGCTATAAATTACATGATTGCCGTTAGCGGCGTGTTTAAAAAGGCTGTTTATTGCCGTACTGTTAGTTTCTGTAAGCTACGAATGAAACATTTGTGAAAATCTCAACTCGACAGTAAACTACTAGAAATTTGGCCCCGTTTCCCGACTTGTGGTGTGGCTTGTAGTAACGTAACCATTGTGTGTGTCAGTTACCATCACATGCAGTCTTAGTTCTACATGTGCACAGAAGTATCCATGTTAAAAGCTGTACCGACTTTTAAATCCACGAACGGCATTAACTCTGAATGAATTGGTTTTTCCAGACAAATGCCGTGACGGTGATCGTAAGAATGTATGGTATCAGACCAACACATCGCCGACGGTGTAACCCCTTAATAAAATTACTGCATTTTGCATTTTGAAAGCGATTCGGCTAAGGAGCGTGGTATGAAACCGGTATTTGCAACTCCCTCACGCCGCCACCTCTAGATATTCCTCCAGTATTTGTAACACATTATCTCTCGATGCAATGTTAGAGGGTTGGTGATGTATCCCCTGGGCTATAGGCAATGGTTGATTGAGGACGATCACAAAAAGTAGTAGATGGTGTGATGACTGAGGTCGCAAGAAATGGACACTAGCTTTCCAGATCTCTAGTCCTATGCTTTCGGCAGAAATGTCTATGATTTGGAATCGGGTCTTTGCATTCAACCACCTGCATTGGATCCTATGGGGAGTCCATTAATGATTACAGCCACTGGTCGATCATATTTCTTTCACACTCATATCTCGAAATGAGTCACCTTTCTCGAACCTATCTGCTACAGTAAAATTCTTGCCTCGATTTAGGTAGCCCTTATGCATCCTGCAACTGCCCTCTCAGACTACCAGACTACCATCCCTGCAGCTTTGCGCACGTGATCATTCCAGTGTAAGTCAGAACTGAGTAAGGGTCAGAGGAAACTATATCTACCACCTCCCACAATCCATGTAGAAACAGGCAAAGCTGAGTTATTGTGACAGAATTGTGTTTTGACCATTTGACGGAAACAGAGCCTTCTCCTGCAACAAGAGGTAGTATAAAAAAACAGTACCGGAACTGGGGAAGGACGTTGATTTTGCTATTGCATTGTGGTGCTTCTCCAAACTACATGCAAGTACTACAGATGCACGTCCATTCACATCTATCTTCCCAACATGCTGTCTATGTTCTTCTGTACCATCCATCAGAGGAGAATTACGCACTAGAAAAGTTCAATAAACTTTATCTGATATATAACTAGATAAGATTTTTACCATATCTCCCTCCTCCCATATATCAGAAACAAATACCACATGCATGCATGCATCGAGCACATGTGATGATCCTATTAAATATACAGGTATTGATCAACTTCACAGACCAGTTTAAAGTTCCATTGCCTGTACTCTAGACGTCGCACATACAGAAAACAGAGCAAACGCTCTCCAAATGTGGAGGTAACTGGATACAATGAAGTACAGTGCAGCACTACACCTCCCGATCAGTGGAACTGCGAAAAATGACGGGGGAATAGGTATAAATTGACCAAAATGTGGGGACATTGAGGAAGTACTTGCATATCTCCTAGTTTGTGCAGGACAATTTGTACATGGGAGCAAGTATGAGGCAGCAAGAGCAGTCTGAGAAAACATCGACATGGAAGCAAAGGGAATCAGGGAAGCAATCAATTTTTCTTCATGTAGGCGGCATTATACTGTATGTCTATTGAGGTACCAGAGATACATGTGAGTTGGCTACTGTATTTGACGCTTTTCAGGAAGGCAGAGAACCATCTGCCTCTAAACTTACATGCATTTGCATTAAAGAATAACACAGTGGATGGGGTGATCGATTGAGTTGGAGCTGTAATGAGGTATGATTTAATGGTACACTGATGATGCATTCTGGAGAGGGAGATGTTGCTGCAGGTCAATTTTTCCACTGTTCTGCCGAGATACATTAGTCATGTGACATAGCCTGCATTCTGCTCTTATACAGCCACATGTTCCGTATGTGGTTTAAAGCACTGTCCACTTGTGATCATTAATGGTAGACCTGTAGGTCATCAGAGGACTTCCATCTCATGTCTCATGAAATGTGGCATATTCCTGTATTAGAACTATGATTTATGCAATGTACTCCATACCGCTGTCGGATGTTGGGTGTAAAATCAAGACTTCAGCCTGATTGCTAAGTTAGTGATAGGTGCTTGTGAGGCACTACAATCTGTGTGTTTGCATTTACCTGACAGATGTGCTGTTTACAGAGTTAATGGCGGAATGTCTTGTAATTTTCACATGTTGGATACTGCTGCTATGAATTTATCTGTTTCCTTGTAAGAGGTATTTCCCGTTACTAACGATCATTTTATATAGGGCTGAGGCAAGCTTAGTATAATTTCTGAACCATGATCGGATGTGAACAGTGAACACTATACGTCTCCAGAAAGCTGTATTGTGTTCGTACCACAGAGAACCATCAGATGTACCATCAATGTGACAGATGAGCTTAAATGTAGTTTGTAAACCCACGCCAACGCTGTAAGACACTTCCAGTTTCCTTATGTTGTAACTGACGTTTATTTAAAATCATCCAGTGTATGTGATGTGTTACGGTATCAGCAGTAACAATATGATTTACACAGTGCGACGTCTAGAGGTAGTCCTATCGACCTACCTTCCCTCCAAAATTCAAACTTCCCACCAAGGGGGCTTGGCAGGGGGTTGTGGCACTTTCCAGCCACCTTGGGTAAAAGTACTCCCATCATCAGCTGACGACATGGTAGCCCAGTTGGAAACATCAATCACATCACAGTGCGACATCTTCGATAACGGTTCTTTGGGGTGATGTCCTAGTTGTCTGTGAGAGGTAGTGGATCAGAAAGTCTTGATGGCAGCTTAGAACCTGACAAAAACCTCGAAGTCGTGGCAGAAAAAGAAAATGTTTGGCACTGTACAAAGCATGTTAGAGCAGAAAAAAATGTTTCAAACATTGAGACAGTGCCATAGGGGGCGTCGCTGGAACCATACAATTTAGTTCACGGGATACGGTCATCCTCCTAGAGTACAGGCTATCTAACGTTAACGTGGTCTATGTAGTTGATCAATTTGTTTCGAGTTCTCACGTAAAGGTCTTCGCAAGTTTCTAGTTCCTCAATGGTCTAGAGCACACTCCACCTCACTAAAGTTGGGGGTTTGCAGAGAAATAAATTCCAGTCTATATCCTGGGAATTATATTGCACAAGCGATTGGTAGAATTCTGCAGTGTGCTTCATATCGAGAAGTATCGCGCAAATGGTATAATGTTATGGCAAATCATGTGAAAGTACGTGTTCTTGTAGTCTCCAAGTCTGGAGATGGGTGTAGGAAAGAGAACAAGCAATCAGATCTGGACGAGAAACAGTAACACATTTTTGAAGAGGGGAAACGAGCCAGAATCCGTAGAACAGTTCTGAGATTGACATCAGTCCACTGAGGACGCTCTGGTTACCCGCGGGGGGGTGGATGATGACTGCCGACCTGACATGGAAATATCTAGTGCTGAGAGCTGTATATGTGGTGCTGTCTGTCTTCGTGGTATATATACAAAATATGTAAAAGGTACGATTTTGTATGGTGCAGAATAGGAAATGTATGTTTACTACATCAACATGGTACATGGTGATATATTGCTCGGTTGGAGATCGGTTTCACGCTCTAATAATCAATCTACCATTCTCAGTGGGAGAGGAGAGTAAATGAGTAAGAGTCTTTCTGTATTTGACGATATGTAGGGGCACTCTGCTGGGCTTAATTGTCAGTGCGATATGGCTATCTTTGTAAAACAGTTTTTTTTACCTCTGGAAGTCTTGTCTGCAGAAAGAAAGAAAAGGTGGATGGTGCTTCCATACCAGCTGCATCAGTTTTTCGGAGGGTAAATTCGATAAGAGCCAGTCATAATGTTCGATTCATTCACATGACATTCTTTATGCTGGGATATAGATGTCTCTACATAGTGGTGAGGACGTTTACATATGTTGAAAGCAGGAAGGGTAACACGTGATGGATGTGGTGCCACGTTAGGTCCACGAGGAAGAATGCATTCGGCGTTATTTGGCGCTATTATCGTAAACAGGTTCTGTTAGGGCAAGATTTTCCATGCATACAAGCTGAGATATCAAGAAAGCGAGCATTAACTATTTCTAGGACACTATACAATTTACGAGAGGTAAATGTGGCTCTTATTTTACATAGCCATGTGACGTCAGAATAATGTTGAGAACCTTTTGGATGGTAAGTCGTCACACTAACGTTTTGCCGCGAGGTGTCAGTTGCACTGGGGCAGGTACACATGGCTGAACTCAGCTCGTATGTTTCATTAGGATCACAGCCTGTGCTATTCTGGAACAGATTTCTTCAGTGCGATCTGTGACATCAGTATCTGCAGGTATAATGTCAGCAACAGTAAACACACGCACTGACAGTAAGTGTTGCGCATATGGGATCGGTGTGAGTGCACCTTTGACTTCTTTGGTGAAGTGGACAGGAGTGTGTGCTGTACCTTATGTGATCAGCAAGGATATGACAGCGGATGAGGAGATGCTGCAGAATCGGGCCTCTACAAGCAGCCTGGTCGCTGCAGCCCTAACACACTAGCTTGAGGAAGGGCAGCCCATGGATGCCAGAGCCATGCGGTGTTGGCCGCGGCTGGGGTGGGGTCGGGGCTGGGGGCAGCGGTGTAGAGTTGTGGGATGTGCTGTATATTAGCAATAATATGTTTAAACTGTATTCCATCGATTTCACTGACCATTATGATACTGTGAATTAAAAAAGAATCTACCCCAAACATCTGAGAAATATGTGTCACTGCCAGACACCACACTTTCTAGGTGGTAGCCTTTAAATCGGCCATGGTCCGCTAGTATACGTCGGATCCGCGTGTCGCCACTGTCAGTGATTGCAGACCGAGCGCTGCCACACGGCAGGTCTAGAGACACTTCTAGCACTCGCCCCAGTTGTACAGCCGACGTTGCTAGTAATGGTTCACTGACAAATTACGCTCTCATTTGCCGAGACGATAGTTAGCATAGCCTTCAGCTACGTCATTGGCTACAACCTAGCAAGGCGCCATTATCATTTTCTATTTATCTTGTGATGCCTGTACCGTCAGACCGATGTACACCAGTTATGGATTAAAGTTAAGTATTCCAGCAGCTAAGTACCTTATTGGCTATATTAATTACATTGTCCTGTTCCAGACCTCACGCCAGCCTGCGTGACCTTAAACGCGTGCTTTTCAGCTACCAATCATAGTGGCTTGACTGTCTTGCCAAGTCACAACATATTTTGCATAATTTTTTTATATTGATGTAGTGTTAGCTGTACAAATGTTAATGGTAAGGTGTGACATGGAGCACAATAGCAGGTTCTGCGCAGAGCACTTGATTAATCTGCATAATTTTTATGTAAAACACAGTACAAAAGTTTAAGGAGGTGGGTGACAAAGAAGAATGCGCGAGAAATGGTGTTCAAAAGCATGTGAAATTCGAAAAGTGTACCAGAAAATGGTGGGAGGACATAACTAATTACTTACTTAGGTATCGAAGTCGATAGTTTAGTTTAAAGAGATGAGGGTGACATGGAAAACCACAGAACAATAGCTTAAGCGCTGATAAATGGCCAAGCATAAGGATAACACACTCAGAGTATAGTGCCAAACATCAGATTATGCTTCATGTTTGCTCCATGCTATTACTTCTTACAAGACCTATGTGTTTCCAAACAGCAGATAATGATGAGCAAGAGAAATCAAACCCACACAAACTGTATTTTTTTATAAATAAACAATATACCTCTTGAATTTCCTGTTATGAGGCCCTTCCTCTCCACCACCAGACTGCCACCTTGGATTACGTCACGCAACAGACGACAGCGTCCTCTGGTGGTAGTACTGTGTACTATGTCAGTTGGACTCTGAACCCTATGCCGACTACGCTGGATGGTTGTACTGCCTCTTATTGTTTAAATAAGGACTGGTGCATGCAAAATAATAAATACTTATGTCCAGCACAGGCCGATTCCACTTCCCACCATTTCCTAGGAGGAGGTGGCGGTCGGGTGACTTAGGTTAGTGGAGGAGGCGCAAGTGCCCCTCGTTTCTCGCCATTTTCTTAGGTTAGTAGAGATAGCCCAAGTGACCTTTCTTTACAGCCAAAATTCAAACTTCTCGCCAATCTCTAGGAAGAGGTGGTGGTTGGATGACTTAGGTTAGTGGAGGTAACCCAAGTGACCTTTCTCTTCCGCAATTTTCTCAGGTTAGTAGAGGTTGCGTTGTTCTGATGGAATTTGAACTTTCCTCCATTTTCTAGGGGAGTGGGTTAGGTTATTGGGTAATGGAGGTAGCCCAATTAACCTATCTTCCCACCAAAATTCAAACTTCCCACCAAAATCATCCATCTTGAATGACGTCATTACCGCCATCTTGGATGACGCCTTGCACTGTAGCCATCTTGGATGACGTCATCGGCGCCATCTAGGATAAATCTGGCAACAGTGGAGAATCTGCCAGAATACTATTTGCCCCAATAGTCACACGCTGGCACTTGTTTGTCGCCAAGCGTTGAAATCTGGAGCAATTTGCAGAAGAGTCGCACTTCTGTCACACTGAACGATTCTCGTCAATCGCCGTTGGTGCCATTCTTGCAGGATCTTTTTCTGGCCGCAGCAATGTCAGAGATTTGATGTTTTACCGGTCTCCCAATATTCGTGGTATATTCGTGAAATAATCGTACGAGAAAATCCCCACTATATCACTACTTCAGAGATGCTGTGTCCCACCACTCGTGCGTTCAAACTCACTTAAATCTATAACCTGCCATTGTAGCAGCAGTAACCGATCTAACAAATGCGCCAGGCACTTGTCTGTTTTAGGCACTGCCGACCACATCGCCGTATTCTGTATGTTTAAATATCACTGTTTTTGAATACCAATGCCTATACTAGTCTCTTTGGCGCTTCAGTGTATAATGAACATTTAAAGTCGCGTACATGGCAAGAGACCATATCTCACAGATTCACAACAAGCTGCAAGCGTTAACTGGTGCACAAAATGCATAATTTCAACAGCAGGCAACTGGATGCATATACTGTGCTCAGAAGAACGTGATTTTTCTGTTTTCGAATGATATGTCATTGACTCGGCCTATAGTCCAATTTGCCTTTTAGCCGCATTTCCTGGAGCGAGTAACTCGGGCTGGAGATGGTTCTGTGAACTTTTGAGGTGTGAAATACGCTATTGCAGAACTACAATACTGATGACGTATTTTTGGAAGCAGACTTTACATTGAAATATATAGGAAAGCGAGTTTAAGTGGAATGACCTCATACTGCAAATACACTCCTGGAAATGGAAAAAAGAACACATTGACACCGGTGTGTCAGACCCACCATACTTGCTCCGGACACTGCGAGAGAGCTGTACAAGCAATGATCACACGCACGGCACAGCGGACACACCAGGAACCGCGGTGTTGGCCGTCGAATGGCGCTAGCTGCGCAGCATTTGTCCACCGCCGCCGTCAGTGTCAGCCAGTTTGCCGTGGCATACGGAGCTCCATCGCAGTCTTTAACACTGGTAGCATGCCGCGACAGCGTGGACGTGAACCGTACGTGCAGTTGACGGACTTCGAGCGAGGGCGTATAGTGGGCATGCGGGAGGCCGGGTGGACGTACTGCCGAATTGCTCAACACGTGGGGCGTGAGGTCTCCACAGTACATCGATGTTGTCGCCAGTGGTCGGCGGAAGGTGCACGTGCCCGTCGACCTGGGACCGGACCGCAGTGACGCACGGATGCACGCCAAGACCGTAGGATCCTACGCAGTGCCGTAGGGGACCGCACCGCCACTTCCCAGCAAATTAGGGACACTGTTGCTCCTGGGGTATCGGCGAGGACCATTCGCAACCGTCTCCATGAAGCTGGGCTACGGTCCCGCACACCGTTAGGCCGTCTTCCGCTCACGCCCCAACATCGTGCAGCCCGCCTCCAGTGGTGTCGCGACAGGCGTGAATGGAGGGACGAATGGAGACGTGTCGTCTTCAGCGATGAGAGTCGCTTCTGCCTTGGTGCCAATGATGGTCGTATGCGTGTTTGGCGCCGTGCAGGTGAGCGCCACAATCAGGACTGCATACGACCGAGGCACACAGGGCCAACACCCGGCATCATGGTGTGGGGAGCGATCTCCTACACTAGCCGTAAACCACTGGTGATCGTCGAGGGGATACTGAATAGTGCACGGTACATCCAAACCGTCATCGAACCCATCGTTCTACCATTCCTATACCGGCAAGGGAACTTGCTGTTCCAACAGGACAATGCACGTCCGCATGTATCCCGTGCCACCCAACGTGCTCTAGAAGGTGTAAGTCAACTACCCTGGCCAGCAAGATCTCCGGATCTGTCCCCCATTGAGCATGTTTGGGACTGGATGAAGCGTCTTCTCACGCGGTCTGCACGTCCAGCACGAACGCTGGTCCAACTGAGGCGCCAGGTGGAAATGGCATGGCAAGCCGTTCCACAGGACTACATCCAGCATCTCTACGATCGTCTCCATGGGAGAATAGCAGCCTGCATTGCTGCGAAAGGTGGATATACACTGTACTAGTGCCGACATTGTGCATGCTCTGTTGCCTGTGTCTATGTGCCTGTGGTTCTGTCAGTGTGATCATGTGATGTATCTGACCCCAGGAATGTGTCAATAAAGTTTCCCCTTCCTGGGACAATGAATTCACGGTGTTCTTATTTCAATTTCCAGGAGTGTACTAGGAAAAACAGATGCGAGACCGAGATTCATAGGAAGAATCTTAAAGAAATGTAACTCATCTATTAAAGAAGTGACTTGCAAGGTGCTTCTTCAACCGATTCTCGGGTATTGTTCATAAATGTGGGATCCTTAACAGGTAGCAGACAGCGAAGATCCAACGAAGAGCGAGGCGTTTCGTCACGGGCTCGTTTACACAGCGCAAGAGCATTACAGATATGTTCAACAGACAACGTTTAAAGGCATTACAAGAGAGGTGATATTCATCACGGAGATGTTTACTATTGAAATTTCGAGGGAGCATTTGGGGAGGTGTTGAACAGCATATTAATCCCTCCTTCACACATCTCTCGAAATGGCCACGCCAAGAAAATTCTAGACGCTACGGCCAATACAGAGACTTACCGACGAACATTTGTCCCGAGCACCATTCGTGAGTTGAAAATGAAAGTGGCAGGAGATGATATGACTTGGTTACTGTGAACATTTCGTTCGGGTAGTTAGGTAAAGCCCCCATAAATTAAGCTATTCTGTATGGTATGGATGTTTACATTCCTCCTTATATCTGAGGACTTGATGTGGCCACAAATGAGTAAACGAAGAGTCACAGAAAACGCACACAGTTACTAAATAGGCACAACGATAATCAAAAGTAACATGCGCTATATTCCGTCTTATTTACATACGTTATGTTCCGTCCTATTTAGACCATTCGCGTTTCACTTCAATTCAAAACAGCTTGCAAAAATGGTTCAAATGGCTCTAAGCACTATTGCACTTAACATCTAAGGTCATCAGTCCCCTGGACATACAAATACTTAAACCCAATTAATCTAAGGATATCACACACATCCATGCCCGAGGCAGGATTCGAACCAGCAATCGTAACAGCAGCGCGGTTCCGGACTGAAGCACCTAGAACCGCTCAGCCACAGCGGCCGGCAAAGCCGCTTTAGCGGTCACTGGAGCAATATGGGACTTTCCTTTAGAAAGTCTGTTTGTCAAGATCGTAAACAGCAGTCTTGTTCTAAATTGCTACTATTGTTAGTATCAAATTACAATGATGTTTTTCCAGACGTCGTAGCTCGATTTTTTCAACGTTGCACATGAAATGTTTGCGATCTTGAGAAACAGATTTGAAGGTAAGGCCGAACAGTGAACGCTGAAGAAATAAAGTGAAATTCGTGTCTTCTAAACGAACGTTTTTATTACAGTCAAAACTAAGACATGTAAGCTATATTACTCACATGGCTGCGTCTGCAGAAAAAAGGAAGCCTAAAAACAAGAGAACAACAATAATGAATTTGATTTGCTATGTACTCGAACAGACACTGGTAGGTAATCACTCATCAAATCCTAACCAAAAGTTATATTATGGGTTTAGTTCCAGGCTATAGCCAAAAGCGGTTACATCAGAATCTTTCTTTGTATCTGTAATCATAAATCCCAACTGTAAAACATCGATCATTGAGATGTTTCATTAAACTAGGGACATTGTGACTTAACGTGAAAGCAAAATCTGCACATATTATCGAAAACAAGGACTGGAACATTATAGGGTATTAATGAAATATGTCAGTGTTGTACAATAGCTCAATACACTGTCTTCCACAGTCATGTGCATCCCAGAACAGCGTCCAGTGACCCACGTTTCTCACTGAAGCCAGTGATGCAAAAGAACGTTTTTTTGCTTGTTATGGCTCCGTACCTTAAACTATAAAAATGGAACCCTTATACGATTGTTTTGTCATCCATCCGTCCATTCGTCCGTCCGTCTGTCTGTATGTATGTACCACTGTTAAACACCCTTTCTCTTAGGAGCGGGTAGACGTATCAAGTTCAAATTTATGTCACGTATTAAGGTCTGTGGTCACCTCTAGTTGCAAACAATGTTAAGCTTTCAAGTCACTTCAGTCAAAAGATACGGCCACTTATATCACATATTTTGATACCCGAAAAATCACTCAACAAAACATTCTGTTGACCTAGAATCATTAAATTTTTGGAAGAAGCAAGGCTTTTCAGTTCCAGTAAAGGAAAAATATAAAAATTATTGATTTTTAGCTGTATGATAGGAATAAATATTTTTTGTCATTTTTTATCCATCTGGCTATCTGCCCGTCTCTTTAACCCCTTTTTCTCTAGGACAGTTTGGCGTATTAAGTGCAAATTTATTTCACATTCTAATGTCTACGGTCCCTTGGCGGCGTAGATATTGGAGGCTTCTAAGGCAATGCAGTGAAAAGATACGTCCATTTATGTGACATATTTTGACACTTGAAAATTCACTCATCAAAACCTATAGGGTGCTTCCCGTTGACCTAGGATCATGAAATCTGGCAGTAAGCAAGGTTTCACAGTACAAGTAAAGGAAAAAAATCCGAAAATTGTTAATTTGTAATACATAACACGAAAAACTATTTTTGTCATTTTTTATGCATCTCTGTTCGTCTGTTTGGCGAATCAAGCTGAGATTTATGTCACATACTAAGGTCTGTGGTCCCTTCGTGGTATGATGAACGACAGCTTCTAAATGAATGCAATCAAAAGATGCTCCACTTACGTCACATATTTTGATACTATCAAACTAACTCCTCAAAACCTACAGGATAATTTCTGTTGACCTAGTTTCACTAAATTCGAGAAGAAGCAAGGTTTCACAGTAGAAGTAAAGTAAAAATTCTGAAACTTGTTAAATTGTAATTACATCAAACAAAGAATATCTTTTGCCATTTGAACATATATTGCATTCGTCATCCGTCGAAAGTATAGTACACGAGCATTCTTGAATGCAAACATAAAAGTAAGATGTATTCATGTTTTAGTAAGTAACTAAAAATGTTTTATTAAATCTTCTCTCTGTTCATATACGTGTAAACTGAAGTCCACAGGTAGATTCTTTTTGCATGTCCGGGCTACTCTGAGGAACTACTGTAGAGATTTTGATACCGTCTTAGTATTCTTGGAATCAGTATCTTGCCAATACTGATATCGATAACAGCCAAAAATCCTTGCGATTCTCGACTCCGAGGATGAAGTTGGTACGGCCAGTCAGTGCGCGAGTCCTACAGGCAGAGGGCCATTTGACAGGTTTGATGAGGCCCGCGAGAAATTCCTCTCCTGCGCTAGCCTCTCTGAGAAGCACTTGCACTTCACGCACTCTGTTATTTTTTGGATGTATTCAAATCTGTCTTGCACTACAATCTTCTACCCTCGCGTTATTAATGGACAAAAATAGTAGCGAACGACTGAATTATTTGCGTTTTCGTTCATCAACAACATAGCCGCTAATAGAACAGTGACCCAAAAACTGTACAACAAATTTCTTTTATTTACATCAAAATTGTTAGTTCCTTAGACTACTGGTTGCCGTCACCGGTGACCATCTTTGCATCTGCAGCATAAAATGGGAAAAAGCGCATGCAACTAACGCACTGTCTACATTTCAAAACAATAAAATAGCACATTACTGACATACATGTGAGAAAAATGCGCTTAAAGTATGACGAGGCAAACCTGTTTTAAATCATGTCCTAATATAACGATGCCATTATGGCATCGTGAAAAGATACACATAAAATCAACATAGCATCGTCCCACAGATCTAAAATATGGTATATACTAGTACACAGCAACGGCGGAATCATCTTGTTAACAGCACTACGGTTCATGACAAACGCACTACTGTAGCCACAATATGTTTGTCTAGTAAGCCTGTTAGATGTCGCTACTGTAAACCTACATATATTTGTCCATTTTATAATGGTACAAAACGCAATAAAAAGAATACAATAGGTAAGATGCTTGGTTGGTTTACGGGATTTATAAGTTAATACAATGAAAAATTACAATAAATTATACACAGAACTAAAATTAAATTTACATTGTTAAAAGGAAGTGTTTAAGTAGCGATATGTAATTCCGAAAGGATCTTAACGCAGTTTTAAATAATAATATAATGACGTGCATAAGAAGTAACTGAACAATATAAAAATGTCAAAGTAAGTAGGGAAAGAAGCAACATGGATGAAGAAACAAAATGTAATAAGAAAGCAGCATCCTCTGTTGGCAACGCTGCCAGAAAGCTGCATAGGCTGCTATGATGATTTTATGTGTCTTTTGACCATGCCACTGCGACTTCCTTACGTTAGGAGATGTTTTAAAACAGGTATGCCCCATCATATCTTAAGCACATGTTTTCCGCTTGTCTTGAATTAATACTTTCCATTATGGCGTGTTTTATTGTTTTTGGATGTTCATAGTCCACTAGTTGTATTTAATTTGCCCATGTTTTGCTCTAGATCTGAAGATGGTCATCGCTGGCTGAAAACGGTAGTGTAAACACCTAACAATTTAGAGGTGATAGGCGAAAGTAAAAGGTGAAGTATTGTTCTAGATAGACAACATGGGTTCCCAGTATACATAATATTAATTGAAACTGAAAATGATATGTTTTCGGGATACGTCTTTTATCAAGACAATAACGCCTGTATAACGCAGGGGAGAATGGTTGTTGTTGTTGTTGTTGTTGTTGTTGTTGTGGTCTTCAGTCCTGAGACTGGTTTGATGCAGCTCTCCATGCTACTCTATCCTGTGCAAGCTTCTTCATCTCCCAGTACCTACTGCAACCTACATCCTTCTGAATCTGCTTAGTGTATTCATCTCTTGGTCTCCCCCTATGATTTTTACCCTCCACGCTGCCCTCCAATACTAAATTGGTGATCCCTTGATGCCTCAGAACATGTCCTACCAACCGATCCTTTCTTCTGGTCAAGTTGTGCCACAAACTTCTCTTCTCCCCAATCCTATTCAATACTTCCTCATTAGTTACGTGATCTACCCATCTAATCTTCAGCATTCTTCTGTAGCACCACATTTCGAAAGCTTCTATTCTCTTCTTGCCCAAACTATTTACCGTCCCTGTTTCACTTCCATACATGGCTACACTCCATACAAATACTTTCAGAAATGACTTCCTGACACTTAAATCTATACTCGATGTTAACAAATTTCTCTTCTTCAGAATGGTAGGAGTGAATATTTAATGCGACAGATTGAATGGATATAACTCGGTCGTCTAAATCAGCTTCCAGTTTACGAAAGACGAGCTCTCTGTAAGCCTCTGTGTCGCCACGCGTGAGGATACTATGAATACTTCACGTTATAATTCACTGCAAGTTTCGTACGCGGAATAATTGCGAAAGACTGTACGAATATTAAGATCACATGGCTGAAATAACCTACAGATTACCTTTTACCAATACAGTAAGAATTAATATAGACCTTACCAAGAATCTCCAACATTACGTGACGCAGAATCGCGTTACGCCAACCAAGCACAAAAAAAAAAAAAAAAATCAACACGCTGTAAACAAGAAACACAGAGTGCCCATTCAAATCTACTCGGTTTCGTAGCAGACAGGCACGAACGTTTGTCACTGGCCGAAGCGCCGAGCAGCACACTAAAAATTACAAGCAAGCTTCAGTCGTATCAGAAAGAGACAAACGAAAGAAATTGGTTCGAAGCAGACTATACGATGATCTTGCAGAATATTGCAATGATAAATTCGAGATTTTAGAAAGATAAATATTGTGTGCAAAAATGAAAGTGTAACTGAACATACAAATGTTGGATTTTCTTCTACATCTTCAAGATGAGTTTGCTCTGGACAAACAGCACAAATTGACAACAATAGTGTTCACAGAGCCCGCACTAATACGTTGCATGTTTTACGGACACTGAAACCCACTATTGGACCTTGAGTGACCCGCCAAATTAGTCGATGTTAATCCCATAGAAAATGCCTGGGATTATGCGGAGCAGCGGGTGAAACGTGACACTCAATTTCCCCGCATGTTGATAGGTCCTACAGCGACTGTTCCTTTCTGTAGCACTCTTCAAAAACATGTTAACCAGTATCCGTTTCTGTGACCATTCCTTTTTTTTCTCGCTCTGCGATTTCCGAAAGTAGCACAGATCTGAGAAGGTTGTAAAAGTGTTTTATAACCTATCTCTTTGCAGATAACATATCAGTTATTATTATCGTACCAATCTTCATCAGTCTGCCTGTTTAGCTATAAGACAAGAATGAATGGATTGCTACCTCTCACTCTTGTTCACCGAAGTGAGGCCGTCATCGAACTGGAGACGATGTTATACGGTTTTAGCGTGATGTTTCTTGGAGGTGACTGTTTCTTTCCTCCTATTTGTTTGTGACGGTGAAATACAAAACAAGTTTATAATGAGATTTATTTTCAATTGCTTGGTGCTGTGCTTGATTCTGGAGAATTACAAGGTATGCTTCAAGTGTCTTTGCCTGTGCCACAATCTCTCTTTACACAGAAGCGTATTTCTAGTGAGTGACAACATTATTCTTTGATACTTGTTGTTTATACTTACTCTCTGGCGGTATGTTAAAATTGTTGTACATGAAACATTAAATAAATCATCTAAGTGATAGAAAGTCACTAAGGGTATATCTCTTTAATTAACACATCCTTCGATAGTTGATAAGTGTGAGGTCGATACCGCTATAAGTAAATTATTATAAACCTTAACGCAGAGTCGGTACCGTATGAATCGCTAATTTTGATTAGCTACTCTTTCACAATTTGGATGTACAATGTTTCGTGTACATCTTTCACATGTTATTTTCATGGATGACATATAGGAATAATAGATGCTTATAGGGTTCCTCTTGAACTTTAATTAGTCTCATTCTATGTTTGATTGCAAAGTAGTAGTTGTCAAGGGGCAGTCTGCTACGAATTCGTAGCGAAAGCAGTCATTACAGTTTTAGAAGCAGATGATTGGGGTATTTATGCGTTTTTCCTACAGCGACTGTTCCTTTCTGTAGCACTCTTCAAAAACATGTTAACCAGTATCCGTTTCTGTGACCATTCCTTTTTTTTCTCGCTCTGCGATTTCCGAAAGTAGCACAGATCTGAGAAGGTTGTAAAAGTGTTTTATAACCTATCTCTTTGCAGATAACATATCAGTTATTATTATCGTACCAATCTTCATCAGTCTGCCTGTTTAGCTATAAGACAAGAATGAAGATAAGAGTGACTACTACTTTAATTTGTAGCTACTTTGTACCCACACTTAACGAAATGCAGCAAGGTTACTTGTCATGGTCATGCAGCATCCATTGTTGATACTTTACCAACTCGTGTTCAAACAGTGTGCATGGATTTTTTCAGAAACATATCCAACCTCAGTTTAGTTCCATGCAACGACGGGTGGAAGTCTTATTGCAGTACTGTCGTATACCACATTGAATTTTCAGGATCAGACGTCTGTAAACCTACTAGTTCGTCATGTCCCTAATGTGTGGTGTGCGTTTGTTCTTCTCACTCCTTGGTGTTCACACAGTTCAAAAAAATAACAGTTTTCTTGACGAATAGGTAATTTATTTTTATCAACGTCATAGCTTAGTAATTAATTTTTTACGCAATGTCGTATTAGACCTTCAGGGAGCTGACACCGTAATGGCTCCCATTGCGAGGATTGCTCCGGACCTCTACAGACGTTAAAATAAGCACCAATGGCCATGACGTAGCCCATGTTTGCTTTGAAAGCACTATGTCGTAAATTGGGATTACTATGAAGGGACCTCCTCTACTGTTCCAAGATGTACCTGTATCTTAACATGCTATTATCATGGCAGCATCTGGATATTCACTGGAAGCAGAGTAACTAAATACACCTGATACACACTTTTATCATTTTTGCTACTCGTAGTTGTATTATTGATACAGGACACAACATAAAAATGATATGTGCACATGTGGACATCGTCATTATCTTGCTACACAGGGAAGGAGTCCTTCAGTTAGAACAGCTCTTATTATGGAGGGAGAAAGAGCACCATCAAAAGAAAACTCAGGATTTTAATATTGATACTAGCTGTTATATGCAGCATGTCATGAGTGATGGTACGTAAGTTATGGTATGTGTCATAACGTCATAAGCCCACACATGTCTACTGTGCGGTTCTAGGCACTTCAGTCCGGAACCGCGCTACTGCCACGGTCGCAGGTTCGAACCCTGCCTCGGGCATGGATGTTTGTGATGTCCTTAGGTAATTTAGGTTTAAGTAGTTCTAAGTCTAGGGGACTGATGACCTAAGATGTTAAGTCCCATAGTGCTTAGAGCCGTTTGAACCATTTTTTTGCATACCCGGATTTGAGCTACAAATAGTAATCTTCAGTGCATTGAAAACCAATGGGACTGCGACTGACTGCTATGTACCTATCCTTCCTTGTTGTTCCGAAACACTTGTGCCCGCACAATCACTGTACTCCGTCGTCATATGAGCTACAGACTACCACCTGTCCTGATCTACAGAATAGGTGGGCCTCTGACCACCAAGTTGTGTGATGAGACGTGGACGTCCAAGATCTTGTCAGCTACTCGTGGTTTCCTCGTGGCTCAGCCACTTTCCATCACAGATGAACAGCCTCCAAATTCAGTCTATGAATTATATGCGAAAGTCCTCAATGCAGTATTAGAAAACATTATGGAAACATCAGTACGTAAAGCACAATCAGATTTAAGAAAGGGATGGTGAACTGTAGACAATGTTTTACACTTCAACCATTTATAGAAAAGCAGACTAGAATTCAACACGGAAACCCATTTTGCTTTTATAGAATTTTAAAAAGCATTTGATAATGTGAATAGAGAAATTCTACGAAACATAGTGAGCGAACGAGATTATCCATCCCTTGTGATAAATGCTATTAAGAGTCCCTACACAAACTCCGAAATTGTTATAGATATGGAAAACATAATCACAGTCAGTAAACCCAATCAAAGGGGTACGACAAGGATGATGTACTTCTCCGAAACTTCTTATCAAACATGTGGAAAATGTTGAACATAAAAGAAGCGTTTTTAGATCGCGATACTAGATTAAATGTAATTGTAGAGATAATGTAACTCTGATTTCAGATATGAGTCTATACATTGCAACAGATAGCCTGAGACTGCAACCTAACATTATATGTAGACAATACGAAACTAATGACATATCAGGGCAGTCAACCAGTAAGATCTAAAATAGTATTCAATAATGAAATCTTGGAGGATGCTCAAAACTTTAAGTGTCAAAGATGTGTCGTCATTTACGAATATAAATGATGTAGACGAAAACCTAAACAAATTTACTTCTATGTGTGGAAAGATAGTAATAGGTTTGCAGAAAAACCCGGGAACGAAACCCATCTGATGATTTATAAAAAAATAACAGCGTCAAACCTTACTTGAGGAACTGAAGCATTAGCGACAAAATTACACCAAGAAAATGGAATACAGGCTCAAGAAGTGATATTCCTAAGAAGGGAGAAAGGACGTACAAGGGAAGATCGTAAAAAATTATGATTATGCAAGGAAAGATTTAGGAATAAATAATGTAAATGGAAAAAATAAATGAAAGTAGGAGAAAACGGGAGGAACATGTAGACTTTATCGGTAGTGAAAGATTCCTGGTAAAGGCTCTCAATTACAAATGCACTGGAAGAACCATTTTTCTGACGTGTCTGCCTGTATCGAGAAATACTACAGATTATTTTCGCTGCGAAATGTTTTACTTGATGGCTCATAGTGCTGCAAGAATGAGAGAAATCTTAAAAATAATTCGAATGTTACTCGAATCCTCGGGTGATGTATTTTTTTGATAAAGGATGATGGTAGTTCAGATACTTCTGAGCATAGTTCGCTCTACATTTTAACACTAGGCTCTGGCTGCAGGATGGAGCTACATTGCAATGGGCATTTGGCCATTTTCATACTAGCTTCAGACTGGAGGAATGATTTCTTTTCACTTATTATATAAATAATTCTAGTCTTTTGTGTACTTTTGAGCACAGCCTAGATGGAGCTATAGTGTAGTTGGCTCTTTAATTTTAATACTAGACACTGATTCGAGGAGAGAAGAGGGAGGTGATACAATATGCAGTTTTAGTATTTTACGTGAATATCATGGACTTGCTATCATCTTTCATATCATCTTAGTATCACACTCTGATTGACTGGAAAGAGGAGACAGAGGCATTGAGATATAAAGCACAATGGAGCTAGTTTTCTCCATTGACTGTTTCATTGTTTAATGGTTCAAATGGCTCTGAGCACTATGGGACTTAACTTCTCAGGTCATCAGTCCCCTAGAACTTAGAACTACTTAAAACTAACTAACCTAAGGACATCACACACATCCATGCCCGAGGCAGGATTCGAACCTGAGACCGTAGGGGTCGCGCGGTTCCAGACTGTAGCGCCTAGAACCGCTGGCCACTCCGGCCGGCCATTGTTTAATACTTAGTTGTAATCTGTTGGGAAGTGAAGGACAAAGAGTTTTTAAATTTCCCACGGTTGGCTGTTTCATTTTTAATACTGTGCTGTGGTCGGAGATAGGGGAGGAGAGAGGATTTTGTTTCCCACTAACACAGTTGGCTTAGTTCTACCATCTTTTTTTTTTTTTTTTTTTTTTTTTTTGGAGATGGGGTGAGGAGGACATGATTTTCAATTTTCATTGTAACAACTTGTCTATTACCACCATTTTGGAGTTCCCATTGGTTGTTTCATTTTAACACATCACTACGATTAGATGGAGATAGGGAGGAGAGTAAGTGTTAGGAGGGGGAGTGGGGTCATGGTTTCCCACTCATAAGAATGTTTACATCACTTATGAAAGTGATGATATCACTGATAAGGATGATGACGTCAGTAGGTCAATAATCTTGGTGTGCCAGTCCCCGACGTAAACAAAGTGTGCCAGGTAGTACTACACTACTAGTTAACACATTCTTTTATACACCTCTGCCGACATTTCATCAGCATTCAAAATTCATATGCAGTATTCAATGCACACTGTGTGACATATTGCCACATCCCTGTTGCTATGTTTCACTTCCATTAGTTCTGTACAGGGTAAAGGTTATTGTGCTGAACTAACGTTTAAAAGGAATCAAATTTTGCCACCAGAGCTAGTGATTGAAGCACAAATCTCCTGCAGCTTCCCCAAGAGAACCATTTTTGGAAAGTTATGTAATTTCAACATTTTGTTGATGTAGAACCAGCAACACTTTTATTTCCTTCAGCCTGCGGGGTCCACCACATGGGTTCGTTGCCTCCATTTCGCTCTATAACGGGCTGCATCTGGGTGGATGTTCACGCTTTTAAGGTGTTTATGAATTGTATCAGCCCAACGTTGCTTGGGCCGTCCTTTGGGTCTACTGCCGACGACTTCAAGTGTGTTACTCGCCTTGGCAATAGTCATCACCGGCTCGTAAAACATTCCAAAACCATCGAAGACGACTCTCACGCATCTTGTCTTGGATCGGTGCAACACCAAACTGTTTCCTAATGCTGTCTTTAGAAACATGATGTAACTTAGTCAAGTCCGCTGTCCTCCTTAGCATCTTCATGTCCATTACACTTAGGTGGCATTCTGTCTCAACTGTAGTCGGCCAGCAGTCACAACCATACAAGGCGACTGGTCGGATGGCAGTGCGATAGATTTTTGATTTTAAATTATCTTTCATCTTGCGGTCGAAAGTGACTCCGGTTGTTGTTCGCCACTTCATCCAGGCTGCCTGAGTTCTGGTGTTGACCTCTTTGACGAGTCGGCCGTCAACGGTGAACGTGGAACCGAGGTTCTTACTTACTCGCACAAGTCAGATCTTTACCATTAATCGTGATGGTTCCCATTCCATGTCTGATGTCATGTACTCGGTTTTCTTCAAATTAAGGTGCAAACCGTGGTGCGCCAACCGGTCACACCATTCTTGAGTTAGGCTCTGCAGAACAAGCTTGTTTTCTGCTGCCAGCATAACGTCGTCAGCATAAAGTAGGGTCCATGGTAATGGCCGGTGCAGGTCAGCTGTCACTCTGTCCATTACAAGAATCAACAGAAGTGGTGTGATTCTTGAGTTTCTCCCGGCGTATTTGATAATCAAAATATCCACGGGTGTGCTGCCGGTCTATAGTGTCCAACGGGCACAATATTTCGGCGATCATACTTGTCGCCATCATCAGGTGAACTGACGGACTGAGCTCCTGTGAACGTACCGGCACGGAGATCCGTAAGCTATGGCTGCTCAGAGGGAACTGGGTTCGGTCGCGGCGGCGGCCGATTTAAATACGCTCCGCCCGCGGCGCGCTCCCTCCGCCGTCCGCGCCCCGCGCCATGGTCGCGCGGTGGAACAGATTGCGACGGCGTCTGAGATGACGTCGGTGTGATGGCTCTGTACGCCGTGGTCGTCACAACTATATGTTTGCTCGATTTACTCTTGATTAACCCAATCGCTGGTTCCCAAGCCTTGCTAAGATTATAGCCACAGTCACGGTTTATGAGGTCGTCATTGGTGCGAATTTCGATGGCCTCTCTAACAACGCTGTCCCAGTATCTCGACGTCTGTACCAGAATCCTCGTGCGGTCATACTCCATGGCGTGATTTTCCGACAAACAATGTTCAGCGACCGCCGACTTGCTCGGATAAATCAGTCGAGTGTGCCTCTGGTGTTCACGGCATCGATCCTCGACGGTACGCATCGTCTGACCAATATACGACACCTGATGATTGCGACATGTATGATCGCCGAAATATTGTGCCCGTTGGACACTATAGACCGGCAACACACCAGTGGATATTTTAACAGAAGTGGTGATAATGCAGAACTTTGATGGACGCCGTGATGGGGACGTCCTTGGCCAGTCCTGAGGTTGTACTGACATAACTTCTCGGCTGTTCGTGAAATAACTGCACCCAGTTAATAATCTGCTATGGCACATCATGCTGTCGAAGTGCTAGCCAGATGAGACTATGTGGCACCCGATCAAAGGCCTTTTCGAAATCCAGGAATGCCAAATGTAGCGGCTTGGCTTACTCATGATGTTTCTCGACTAAGAGTCCTGTAGCATGAATCGCATCAGTTGTGCCGCAGTTCTTCACAAATCCAGCTTGGTTTCTGGAAATCTGTGTAATCTCACGGATCCTTTGGTCCAGAACACGCTCATAGATTTTAATGGCATGGCAGAGAAGTCGAATTGGACGGTAGCTGGTGCACTCAGCGGGATTTCACTTCTTAAAGATAGGCACGGTGATACTCCGCTGCCAATCAGTTGGTGTTTGTCTCTCGTCACTGATCTTGTTGAAGAGTTCAGTTAACCACTCGGCTGCTTTCCAATGATGGGAACACCATAACTCTGATGGAAGGTCATCTGAGCCGGTGGCTTTCCCAGGCTTCACTTTCCTCAAAGAAGTCTTGAAGTCTTCCACTGCAATTTCTCTTACAGGCCCTTCAACAGCATGGCCGGTGGGTATTGGTGGATAGGGGAACTCTTCTGTTGAGATCTTAAAGTAGTTGCGCTATCGTTCTGTGGTCTTCTTCCAGTCAACCAGCAGATTACCGGTCTCATCATTGACTCCGCAGAACCGATGAACATCTTCTGAATTGCGATGTCTTACTTTAGCGAGTCAATAAAAGTCCCGCTCTCCTTCACGTGTGTCAAGTTTTGCGTATAGATCAGCATAACATGAGGATTTGATTTCTGCTATAGCCTGTTTTGCATCTCTTGGGGCTGTTCAAATGGTTCAAATGGCTCTGAGCACTATGCGACTTCTGAGGTCATCAGTCGCCTAGAACTTAGAACTAATTAAACCTAACTAACCTAAAGATATCACACACATCCATGCCCGAGGCAGGATTCGAACCTGCGACCGTAGCAGTCGTTCGGCTCCAGACTGTAACGCCTAGAACCGCACGGCCACTCCGGCCGGCTTTGGGGCTGTTCTGTATGCATTCAGTTGCTCCTGTGTTTTTTCGGCAATAAACTCACGATACTATCATTTCTCTGTGTGTAACGCGTCTTTGACGGAATCATTCCAAAGCCACGTATTTCTATCGCTCTTCCGTCGTCCTGGTAGTGTTGTTCCAAGAATTGCATGTACAGCTTCGTGAGCAGACTCTTTCACTTTCTCACAGCTTTCTTCAGCTGTGGTAATTGGTGACAAAGTAATTCGGGCTATGATGTCGACTTCCTTATCCTTGAATTTCCACCATTTGATTCCCGCAGGTCCTGTGCGATCTACGTGGTTGTTTGTTGGCTACTTGATTCGTTGTACATATGTTGTACATATGTGCCGGCCAAATGTATGAAAAACATCAGTGCCAGAGTTTCCATTTCAGTAGCATTTGATCCCAATGAAGGCTCTTACGTAAGCCAACAAAATAAATTTCTCAGCTACGGATTGTTTCTAACACGATGGAAATGTTTTCAGAATTCTTGTAAGGCTAGTTCACAAACTTTAAACACCTAATAGATTGTTTAAAATGTTGAAAGAAACATATTTCGCCCTAAATTATCTTTAGTCCGATTATTTTCTTGGCAGTTCCATGATACCTCCAATATCCTAACATCTCACGGTAAACTGGGAAATGTCACCAACTTTCCAAATAAAATATGTAATATCGGTGGAAACATGGCTATATTGTGTGTATGTACATAATAGTCTTTCATATTAATCTGCATATATTTTCAAATTTAGAAACAGAAACGCCACTCATTCAAAGAGAGCCATTTCAGTTCCTAGTGGCCTATGTATCTGAATGTTGCTACATTATATGGCTCAAAATGTAACCATTATTAGCAACAAAATTCATAGCAGTGTAAGTGTACTGTGGGTCTTCTGTCACAATTCATCATTTTAAAGAGTGACCTGCATCGTGTGTGAGGATAGATGAGAAATAATACATCTGCAAGTATTTCCTGAGCACCTACTTTGTCTAAATATGGAACTGTTTCAGAGTATTATTCCATATCATATGAATGAATGGAAATATTCCAAGAAAGCAATGTTTCTGATACATTCATCATAAAACCAGTAGTTGGATGCAAGACAAATGTCTTTCAAGCCCACTATGTATATTGATTGAACGATGTTTTTTTGTATTTTTTAGCTTTTTTCTAAATGGGAGATCATTTATAAGTACATGTATCAAGAACTTTTCTCAGTTTTTCATTGATTCTTGACTATAATGCTTGCAGGATGTACAAAGAACACTGTTTCTCATGTTACACTCAGATGGAAGGTCATTTACATATAACAATAACAAAAGTTGTCCTAATAGTGAACCCTGTGGAAACAAACAAAATATTCGACCTGAAACAGCTACCTAATACGAGTATCCATTTCTCAGTAGTTAAATATTAAATTTAGTTCTAAGCTGTTGTGTCTTGAAAACCAAAAATTATATTCCCCAAAAAGGATTTTGTGATTTTCAAATCGGTAGACAAAATCTTATTTCAAATCTTAATACTCGATCGATGAAGTGGTGGATGGGATGTTTAAGAAAACGTATTGTGATTGTCTCAGACTATGATGTAAGATGTGTTTCCCCTTTTGGAGTACTTAATTACTTTTATCGAAACTTCAGAGTTACACGTTGTCACGGAACAAGTCGACGATTATTAATACCTATTGTAAAAATTTTTCTGACATCGTATTCCTAAGTCTATTTAGAAAACAGTCTTGTGAAAAGGAAGCATTGGAAATATGATTGAATACAGTAATTGTACGTTGGTGACCACACTTTTAAATTTTTCTGGATGTATTGTCAGTTCCAGGTATTGTTTCTACATTAATATAGTTAATTAATATATTGATTATCTTAAAACCTAAAACTGACTTTCGCGATTTGTGTAGGAGCTCACTGTTAGCGGTTTCTCCTGTATGTTCACGAAGATACTTTTTGTGTGCCGTCCTTTACAATTCTCTCGTTTTATTTAATCACCATAGTTTTGTATAAAGAAAGGTTACTATTTTTGACACAACAAGTCTTAGGTGTTTTTACAGAACTGAAACAGATGGTTGGTGTCAAACAAGTTTACAGAATATCTAAGAATGTTGCGAACAATTTTACTTCACTACCTTCTAGGAAGTGCAGGTGAAAAGGTCAGGAAAGAAAAATGGAATGACAATTGAAATTATACGTCTGTAGTATATTTTTAGCGATGTAAAGATTGAGAAGAGTTCTTATGATAATTATTTTAAAAAAATACCGAATTGTCGTAAAAATATTTCAGTTTCATATATCCGTATTACAGTGAACATAAACAAACACATATGTACACAAACTTATTAGTGCTAATAGTTTATTAGGGAAGTTTGATTGTGAATATCGTTAGGTGGATCGCAGTCATATCCTGGAGAATTAAAAGTGAATGAAAATTGTTGTGTGTTGGGAATACTTTGCAAATAGACATTAATTTCGAAATACTATGAAATTTTCGAAGCCTATGGCAAACTAGGATGTCGTCGTTCACCGGACCATTGCGTAGCGGAAATTCACTGCTTGTGACGGCGCAGTATTAAACACTCCCTTTCAGTCTTCACTCTGCGAGCGCTGAAGACGTATAGGACGAGTCGTATTTCAGCCGGAACTCAGGTCCTGAATTATTCCAGCAATTTTTATCCCTTATCTCTTATCTCATTCCGCAGCGTCATACATCGTTTGTCTGGAGTTTAATACTGGAGCCCATTTGTAATGTTTTCGCTACTTCAGTCTATGAGAAGATAGCCTGGTTCATAAAGAGGAGTTACTGCCTTGGAGTTGGGTTCTTGTTTCGCTAGCGAAGCGGTAAGAGGGATTTCTTGCAGTTTATTGTTTGCGAACAGCGCCCGAAGTTCCGGCGGCAGGACTTGCAGCCGTCTGCCGCTACAAATCACTTTCGTGTTCCTAGGTCTACTCCGGTAAGACGTTCTCCTCGAGAGTATTAACAGCAGTATCAAGAAGTACGATCGCCGCTAGTGACTAAAATTTCTTTTCCCCAATTATGTAGTCTGTTGTGTCTCAGTAGCTGAATCATCATCTGGCAGCACAAAGGTTTCAGATAAAGGATTGCCAATGAAAACTCTCTTCTCAGAAGTGATGATCTATTCCACTCACTATCTTTCTAGCGTAAAATAAAATCTGGGTGGTGGAGGTTGAAGACGATAATGTAAATGTAATAGATATATCTTAAATCTCTATAGTGGCATTATAAAACTTTCCCAGAGCGGTTGGTACATACAGAAGTAGTGTATAGTCTCTTTTATGTCCTTTAAGATTAGAAACTTGATATTTCCTTGTTCATGGATTAAGAACACAAATCATGGGGAACTTACCACGTCCATAAGCGGGTTTATCTTCGTAAGCACACATCAACTAGGCAGTGAATATCGTTTCCACGTACAGGAGATCATCCGCCAGCCTCTATGCCCTGTAGCAGTTTGATACGATATTTCTATAGGATTTCCAACGCTATATAATGTAATCATACATTCTCTAGTAGTGATATGTAATACAACGAGACACGAGCAATGTAAACTCGAGGCGCTCAGCATCTACCATGAATGCTTGCATCTACAACACTTATCTGACCGTGTCACTTAGTCAGTTAGATTCGTTATGGCGATAGGGATTGCGTGACTACTGCACAGTATGTCTACTTCATCAGCTGCTCTTTACTCATGCACTCCAGTTCATTGAATAATAAATCACGCTCATGTCATCTCATCGTAATCAGAACAAAAGAACTCACTTAACTAGTACACTACCTCTGACCCACCGTGAAACTAAAACAGTTGAAACTCGTAATCTGTTTCTGCCTCCGGCCTCTGGAACAAACTGCTCGGTGTTCTGCGGACAGTTGCGTTAACAGAAACGATGACTGTCTTTTGTTACCCTCAAAATATCTTGGTAACAAATATGCATATATGGTCTTATATTCAAGTACTCCATATATGGCAAGTGCTCCTGCTTCTCCGAGGTACGTTTTTTTTTCTGTCTTCGTCACTGAACCAGTCGTTTCTCTTCCCACCCTCTCCTTCTTACTTGTATTCTAACACGTTCTCTTTTCTCTTCGTCTCACAAACTTTCTCCCATGTCCGTTGTTGCAGTTGTCTCAGGCTGAATCGATCTGCCTATAATTTGCCACTGTCTTCTGAAATTAATTAGTCTGTTGTTATACTTAAGTGATAAAAAAGTGCATTGTATTTGTTTTACTCACGTAGGAATAATAAGGTGAGATGGCACTGAAGACTTACGCTATACGTTGCTTTGAAACCTACGCTGCCATATTAGATGGCCCAAAACATGAATATTGGTTCTTGTTTTTAAGTTTTGCCGTGTGCACGCAAAAAGTTGCTTTAAACAGAAAATATCAGTGTTCCCTCATGAATCATACAACTACAGGAAGTGATTTCTCCGTTCTTAAATGCTTATTTGATCAAGTAATAGGGTGCATTGTTCATGTAACATTCTTCTTATTATAACTTTCGAATAACCAAGAGGACAAGTGCGTTATGTGAAAAGGCTGCATTCGTAATTCGCCATTTTCCTTAATACAGACTGACCAAACTGCCGTTCGACTTTGGTCTTTTTCCAGAAAATGCTGAGAACATGTTAGGCTGTGTTTCGTCGGTTACCAGTCTTTCTTTCTCGCAGCTTTCACCCGGAGAGTTTTTCGTGTTGGACTAACAGTAAATCTAAATTGAAATGACAGAAATAGAATAATTACATTTAAAGTAAACTGAGCACCGAAAATTTATGCCTATAGACGAAAATATCTCCTGAATGAGTCTACTTTTAAACGAAATGCGATACCATTACATTTCATACTACAATTTGTAGGCCTGTAAATGATACAAGCTGGCACTTTTGATCAGAACGCTTGCACCAGAAACTAATGTTTACGGAAGCTGTCATGGCAGATATCTTCAGTAACCTTGTGACGTCATATCAGCTCCCCAACTCCGTGGTTTTATTCTTTAGATATCATTGATATCTTCTAATTAAAGAGTAACTGAAGCTCGAATAGTCTCCTGGAGCTGTCTTTCTTCATGTGTCCGCCTTAATAAAGACGCATCTCTTGATACTTTTACTATTAAAAAATAATAAATGACAATAATCATAGGCATTTTGTAACAGTCCAATTCAGATCCTGTTGCTAATTATGTGTTTGGAAATTTTCTCTTTTTCAGTTTATAGTTGCGTTGGGAAGCGATCTGTTTGCTGACATTCCGATTTCCGGGCTATAAGTCGAACCTTGCTCAGTAAATTTTTTCACATGAAGTCCGGCCAAAGTTTTTTGTATAACGCAAAATCATTTTGACGCATTATATTTCGTATAATCACGGTCCACTGTCACAATGCTTATCCGTACCCCAAAAAGGAACTCTGATCCTGACCGCTACGAAATCAGGTAACGGAAGAGTTTTAGTTTGGACAACAGAAAGATAACTCAAAGTTGAACTCATTGTCTCATACCTTTCCTAGTTCTACTCCTACTGCTGTCACTGTGATGTATTCCGACACCTTACAATTAGGTTTCGGAAGAATTAAATGCATTCATTACTTTTCCGCCACATTTTTTCTTTTATTCTATGCGTTTCATGATATATTTTTTTTCTGCTGAAGCTGCTCGTCCTCCCATATTTACGTTGTGATTGTTTGTTGTATACCACATTAAATCCTAAAGTTCCTGCAACATGAGTGTCGTATTCAACATAATGTAAAACAAGTAGTGTATCTGGTTAGGTGTAAATGAAGGCCTGATGGATCCATGATAGATGAATGAATAAGTACAGTTACAGAATTATCAGCAAATAAAATATTTTGTAGTTAATTACAAGTTAATGATTGCAGAATTTTTCGTTGTGGAACTTATTTTAACTGCCAGTGACAGTTTTAAAAATGGCATGAAATGAGTGGAACGAATAATTCGTGAGTTGCAAAAAGCACTACGTCTAGCGCAATGATTGCGTGTAAGGAATTAAAAAGGATGAAGTACAATGGTCGGGCAGCTCCTTGCAGACTACAGATTTCTGTCGGCAAAGCTAATCAACGCTTGAGTTGGTGTAGAGAGCAACGCAGTTTGACGGTAAATGACTAGAAACGAGAAACGAGTGATTTGGAGTGCAGAATCACAGTACATACGGTGGAGGGCTCCGAAACAAAACTACGCGAGGAAATTTTCTCCTTGTAAAAAAAAAAAAATAAAACCACTTTTTGACGGTCTGTGAAAAAATATGATCGCAATTCTGAACAGCTCCCCAGAAATTCTATAGAAAACGCTAATGACATTTTTTGTGCAGATAATTTTTAAGAGAGCCGGCCACCGTGGCGCTTCAGTCCGGAACCGCACGACTGCTACGGTCGCAGGTTCGAATCCTGCCTCGGGCATGGATGTGTGTGGTGTCCTTAGGAGTTCTAGGGGACTGATGACCTCAGATGTTAAGTCCCATAGTGCTCAGAGCCTTGTGAATTATTTCAATTTTTAAGAGATAATTACGATAATGTGGGACCCATTTTTGTCGTGTAGCACTGCCGCACAGTAGGTAAATGACCGACCACTAAATATGTGCAAATGTGTGCACGCAAATACATTCTAACTCATTACCGATACTATCAAGGTAGTTGGAGAGCCATTTACAAAAATGTAACAGCTCAGAAGAATTATGTGGCCAACGATTTCGGATAATATCGGTAGCAGTTTTGTTTTAAACCGATATACGTCATTACAACGAATAAAAAAGTCGTAAATATATCTTTTGGAGTGCTGCCCAGGTTATATTATCCTGACAATTATGGAGGATTGTTGTCATATTTTAAACACGATACGCAAACAATATCTGAAAAAAGTGCTGTTGTCTCTGATTCACTGTTTACCGTCAACTGTCACGGTAGGTATCATATCAACTTGAGACTGGAATGACAACTCAGCATTAGGTAAAATAGTTCAAATGGCTCTGAGCACTATGGGACTTAACTTCTAAGGTCATCAGTCCCCTAGAACTTAGAACGACTTAAACCTAACTAACCAAGGACATCACACACATCCATGCCCGGGGCAGGATTCGAACCTGCGACCGTAGCGGTCGCGCGGTTCCAGACTGAAGCGCCTAGAACCGTTCGGCCACTCTGGCCGGCCAGCATTGGGTAAGCAAGCACTAGTGCAATCTACACAAGATTTAGTGGGAATAAAGTCGGAACGCTCATATTTTTCTTATAATCTGTCCAACTTTTGAACGAGTTAACCCATTGTGTGTCGGCACAAACTGTTGTCATCCCCGAAGTTTTCCTCCTCTGTACGCAGTACTCAACGCTGTAAGATGTGTTCGTATGTAGCGCCGCTTACTGTTTTCTTAAGCGCAACAAGTGTCGGTCCACATCCCAAACACGAAAAACCATTCCATACTGTAACACCAACTTCTCTACGCATCATTGTTGGCACTGCCCATTTTGGTAGGTAACGTTCTGCAGGAATTCGGCAAATCCAAACTCCTCAATCGAATTTTTGACAGAGAACTCTAGGATTCAAATATACATATCAAGAACTCTGAAAGAAGAATATTTCTCGGAAGTCGGGTACCAACAGCACCGGACTCACGAAGTTCTAGAATAATGCCCCATGCCGACAACAGTCCACTTACCATTGATGTACGGGTATCTCATAATCGAAACTGCTCCGTTGCTGCCGTTTAGTCGGTTATCTGAAGACGCGCAGGAAGCTCGGAATCAGGATACCCAGCTTTATTTACCTAGAGGAATTTAAACGCAAATATTCCCGTGAGAAAACGATGCATCTCATATTTCATCAGCTTCTGGCATCTTCGGATCCACTCATCACGAGAGTCCAGAAACTGACAACTGAAGAACGTGAACAGATGCCAGTTGAGGTGAGAGGTCTACTTTTCGATCCACCACCCAGTGGCCAACCAGACAGCGATCATTCTGAAAGTAATGACACAAGCGACGAATGTGACTAGGACTTCTATGGAAAAATGTAAAATATCAAGTAAAACATTTCAGTGCGACGACTTCGACTTCTGATTCATTGTCTGTGACCTCACAATATTTTGTATACGAAGTATTACTCGAATTCGCTAAATTTATAAGTTTTGGTTCACCTAATTGTATTCGCCGTTTTGAGTTTTGTAATTCCATCATCGGATTCCTGATCAGCGACGCAAAGAATCCAAAAAGAATACAGATTTGTAGCGCTTCATCATATTTTTCTATTATGTCCGGATTCTGAAGCGAGTTGGCCAACTTTGTGGCATGACAATACACCTTCCCTTAAAGCAGCAACTTTGACATATTGGTTTGTGGACAACGACATTCTGGAAATGGATCGATCCCCCAGGTTCGAAGTGGAACATCTTTAGAGTGTGTTAGAACGTTGACATTGCTCCAGAGCCAATCGTTCTTTTCTGCTCTTGAGGAAGAATGGACTACCACTACTCCTCTGTGTCACCAGCGGAATTCAAGACGTCATAAAGGCGGTGGATGGACTCGCCACATCTTAATTTCAGTTAACAGACGTGGAGCTATTTTTTCTCAGCTACTGCATACGCTGCCCCATACACTCAATAGGTCTGCGCCTTCCTTTTATTTTGCTGGAAAGGCTGTTTGATCTGCAAACATCAACCTAGTATCTGTTCTCCTTTTCTTGAACTCTTCTTCAAAAATTGTCATTCACGACTTGAATTCTACTACTATTGAGCTACAAGCTTACCTAATGCGCTCCTTAAGGGCAACATATTTCTTCGCCTTCCATTTTCACTACATGATTTGCCCCGCTTCCTTTTCTCTTTACTTGATTTCGCTTAAATTGATGTGCAAGTATTTTACTTTTGGGACGGAGAATCTGCGGCTTTCCCACCATCAGTTAGTCTGCTCTTCGTGTCCTCTAAGGTTCTATTGTTCTTTCACCTTTCACCTGTTTAGGACCCTACCGCTCTCCAGGTAGGACCTTCTCGTAGCCTCTACGTAAGAAATAAACTCCCTGTATTTTCGATATCCCTTATCTGATGTGACATAATTGTTCATTTGTGTCATTTTCTGCCTTCACAGTCATGTACTACAACTTATTTTTGGGTGTGTATTTGTGTGTGGGGAGGGGAGAGAGGAGGGAATAGCATTAAACTGCCTGCCTTTTATTTGATGTACTATGTTCTTGATTCTCCCGATATACGTAGATCAATTCTATCACTGAATCCTCAAACTGGTTTCCTGCACGCGGTCGTTACAACATTTTATCATGAAGCCAAAGCCGATAAAAGTTTCAACACATCCAACTGTACCTTTTCGTCGTTCATGTTCGCATTCTCTGACATCAGCTGCAGCGTGTTTCCTTTTGTAATAGTCCGAAATCTTGCTACATTCTCATAAATTGCTATTATCATGTTTATTTGTGTCTCGTCGATATTTTATTTCTAAGCCTCAGCACAAGCACACTTGGTGATGTGTTTGCTACAATCAACAGGCCGAGAAATTACCCACTGACCAAGATACTGCCGCGCGGAGTGGCCGCGCGTTTAGAGGCGCCATGTCACGGATTGCGCAGTCCCTCCCGCCGGAGGTTCGAGTCCTCCCTTGGGCATGGGTGTAGGTGTGCTCTTCTTAGCATACGTTAGTTTAAGTAGTATGTAAACTACGGAACGATGGCCTCAGCAGTCTGGTCCCTTAGGAATTCACACACATTTAAACATTTTGAACCAAGATAGCTGTGGCCGAGCGTTTCTAGTCGCTTCAGTCCGGAACAGCACAGCTGCTATGGTCGTAGGTTCGAATCCTGCTTCAGGCATGGATGTGTGTTATGTCCTTAGGTTAGTCAGGTTTAAGTAGTTCTAAGTCTAGGGGACTGATGGCCTCGGATGTTAAGTCCCATAGTGCTTAGAGCGTTTAAACCATCTGAACCAAGATATACACCGTGGTTATATTGAGTCCTTAACGTATTACGAAATTATTTACCGTTACCTATGACTGCTACACGTTGTCGATGAGACACAGTTTATCAGTGCTAATCGTGAGTGGTTCAGTACAGTTTAAAATTTTCAGCATGTATGATATGTACCTGTCAGGTACGCTGCTTCAATCTCAGTACATCCGAATTGCAGACTGTTAATTTCAATGACATAGAGATCATTTTCGGTAACGTATACCATTAAATATTTTTAGTTAGTAGTTATTTACTTTCCACAACGGTTTTTTTTACGCGTCTTCCGTATGGTGTCTCTTCAAGTGAGTTTGCTCACAACCTGAGGTCACATGATTGCTGAGGAAAGATTTCGTATATGCCATCATTTTTCGAAAGTATATCCGGGACAACAGTATTTCATCTTCTGATGTCACGGATGTTATCTCTATAACCATTTTCAGGGCGAGTCAGTGACTGATTTAAAACCACTTGATACAGTTATATACTTTGTCACATCCGTCAAGATATGGGAAGAATTCAAGAATCACATTTTGTATATTGTTCACTCACCATGCCCAGTTTCTGTAAGTCCTACGTGGGTCCACATATCAGTTAAGTAACTCCAGTTCCACGTACCTGTAAGCATCAGCCTCAGGGAACTTAATATCTGTGTGCGCACCAGTTGCTGAGGTCCGTAGTTTTTGTAAGTAGGCTGTTTATGTTTTCTTTCTATGTAAGTAGGCTGTTTATGTTTTCTTTATGTAAGTTTGCTGTTTATGTTTTTTATTGGCAACGTTACATAGCACTCTGTATGAAAATCACTGGCTGTGCTGTGTGCAGTATGTGGCTAGTTTGCATTGTTGTCTGCCATTGTTGTCATGAACTGCTATAGCTGGATGCGAACAGCGCGTAGCGCTGGGCAGTTGGAGGTGAGCCGCCAGCAGTGGTGGACGTGGGGAGAGAGATTGCGGAGTTTTGATAATCTGTAAGACTGAATGTCAATTATGAATATTAAGGTAAATACATTGTTTGTTCTCTATTAATATCTTTCATTTGCTAACTATCCCTATCAGTAGTTAGTACCTTCAGTGGTTTGAATCTTTTATTTAGCTGGCAGTAGTGGCGCTCGCTGTTTTGCAGTAGCTTGAGTAGCGAAGATTGTGAGGTAAGTGATTTGTAAAAGGTATAGGTTAAAGTTAGTCAGGGCCATTGTTTTGTAGGGGTTATTGAAAGTCAGGTTGCGTTGCGCTAAATAATATTGTGTGTCAGGTTAAGCACAGGCTTGTATAATTGTTCTAAGTGGACGTTTCACATGTAAAAATTGTTCTAAGGGGACGTTTCATATGGCGACCCTGCCAGGATACCTCACTGGAATCTTCTGATTTTTTTCTTGTAGTTTGTGTATTTAGTGTAGCTTTTGTTTATTGCTAGCGCGTAATTGTAGAGAGAATCTCCTTTGTAGTTGCAGTCTTTCATTGTTGTACAGTAAAACAGTTGTGGCATGCATGTAGCTTTGCGCCAAGTATTTCGCTGCTGCAATTAACTAGATATTATTTTCAGTGCTATGTTAATGTGTTCTCTTGTTTTTGCTATTCAAGTTGTGCTTTTCTGTGTTGTCGTGTGAAATATTGTGACAATAATGGCGTGTGAAAAACGTAACACTAGGCTCCAAACTAAATTGAGAAATAATAGTGACGACGAGCGTAGCTTATCAGCACCACTGGGTAGTGAATTAACTAATATTCAAAGTAGTAATTTGGTAACTGTGCATAGGGAAATGGAGCGGGCGTCAGAAAATGGCGTAGGCAGTGAAACAGGTAGTGAACAGGGAAGCATTGTCGATCGATCGGTCGGCAACAGCTCGCCTCAGGAATCCGAAATGATAGGACACAATTTTGCAAATACTGTAGATTCAGGTTTTGCGTCCTCACCGTTTTCTCAAATGAGTCAAGACACATTTTCCGCTTGTCAAAATGTGAATGTTGCCGGTGCAAATTCACTGCCGAAAAGCACTGAGGAACATGTTTCAGACACCAATACATTATTATTGCAGTTAATGCAACAAATGGGACAAAGGCTACAAAAGTTAGACACAACGCTTGAACAAAATCAGAAACAAATGGGACAAAATCTTCAAAAGTTAGACACAATGGAACAAAATCAGAGACAAACACAGCAAAAGCTGCAAAAGTTAGACACAATGGAACAAAATCAGAGACAAACACAGCAAAAGCTTCAAAAGTTAGACACAATGGAACAAAAGCTTCAAAAGCTAGACTCAGTGGAACATGCGCTTGAACAAACACGTGAAGATTTAACTACTGAGTTACATAAAATCGAATGGAAATGTCAAAAAGTCTGTAATGATGTAAAAACACAAATTTGTGAGCATTTCCAACCTATTTTTTCGCGTCATGAGAATGTATTACAGAATCACGAAGCAGCCATAAAAGAACTGCAAACCATTGTTCATGAAAATCATGAGACCTTGTGGGCTAAAATTGACTCAGTTGCATCTACCGATTCGGTTACGCAACTGGCAAAAACTCAGGAAAACTTAAAGAACACAGTAGATTCGATTTCAACACAAATGGACACTCTGAAACTTGGTTCAGAAAAACACACTGAGGAAATGTGTTCACTATCGGAGAAAGTAGCTGAACTTTCGGATCAGGTCACTAACTTATCTACAAAGGTAGATGATGATCTGAATGACACAAGACCCGTAGCCTTCACTGACACAGAAGACTATGAACAAATAAGAAAATTCAAACAAAATCAAAATCAAATTAATACACAGTATAAAAGAGAAATCCGGGAAGTACAAGATCAGTTGACGCAGGTGATACAAGAATTACGTATTTCAGAGGACACTCGCGCCCCAATACTGGAAGAGGGACATAGAAATACGGAAAAGCCACAATATAATAACACAGAGCATTTCGGTAATTATGAAAGAAATTGGCAAGGTGCACCGAATTTTGAGATGGAACCGCCGACACGACGTAACAATGACCGATATGTGACTCGCCGACATGATGATTTTGACTATAAGCTGTTCATAACTACATGTAAATTCAAAACATTTAAGAATTCTGGCAACGACATTCATCCACAAGCGTGGCTCCATCAATTCTCTCATTGTTTTCCTCCCAACTGGTCATTAGAACACAGATTAGAATTTATGTGTGGCTACTTGGAGAATGAACCAGCTGTAAGAATGCGATCGGTCATTCACGATTGCCACAGTGAAGGAGAATTTTACCATGCCTTCCTCTCAGCATATTGGTCTCAAGCTACACAAGACCGCGTAAAACATAGCATCATGATGATGAAACACTTTGAACAATCTGAATTTTCCAGTCTTGTCAAATATTTTGAAGACATGTTGCACAAGAATCAGTACCTATGAAACCCATACAGCCCCTCAGAACTCATCCGCATTTGCTTAATCAAACTGCCTGAACATTTACGACACATTATTTTGGCAGGACGTTGCAAAGACGACATTGAAGCTTTTCAGGGACTGTTACAAGAACTGGAAATTGACACAGACAGTCGTGGGATGCGAAAACAGGAAATCAATCACTACAGGTCACATCCGTCACAATTCCGTGACGACAGAAATAATAACTGGACACGACAAGTCTATTCTTACAACGCAAATCGTGACCAAAACAGACACCACCCGTATGACAACCGTTGGCAGAGTAGTAATAATTACAGGGAAAGATCACCTCTCCGCAGTAATGACTATCACAGAGACAATCAGAGAAACAGACAATATGGGAACCAAAATAACTATTATCAAGGGAGACAGAATAACTTTAGACGCAACGGTCCAGCGCGTAGTTACGATTCAAGGAGAAATTCTCCACCACGTGACCGACAAGAAAGAAACTATGGAATCTACCGACATGACGACAGACGATATGATCGTAACGACAGACCTGAATTGCATCAGAACTGGCGAGATTTAAATAGAGCAGAGCACTCTCGTCACGATGAATTTGTAGAAGTTAGGTCTCCAAATCCCAATAACGACGCGCGCCAACAAAGAGACAATAGGCGATGACTCACACCACTGGCAGCCACAAGACGTACTTATGAAACTGACGACGCAGCTGCCGTAGCTAGTAATTACGTAAAAATGGAAGACATTAGGGACATCTTACTCCAGGAACACGACGTAAAACATAACAACATTGCATATCCTGTGATTCATATTACTGTAAATGACGTAAAATTTACGGCAGTACTTGACTCTGGCAGTCCCATTTCAGTAATTAGCGAAACAGCTTTTAGCAAATGCAACAAAGCGAACGATTGCCCCACACTTCCGTTACGTAAGATTAAATTACAAGGTGCAATCTTTGGAAAAAGTGTAGATGTACGCCAACAAACCAACTTAGAATTCTTTTGTCAAAGCCACAGCTTCTCTATGAACTTCCTTATTGTTCCATTATTGTCGACGGAAATTATACTGGGAGTAGACTTTTTGAATGAATACAAAGCAATCTTAAGCTTTCACGATGCTGAAATAAGTTTAGAGAAAGAAGGTAAGTCAATAGCTTTGAAATTTGAAGACTGGCTCTCAAACCATGATGAGGAAATTAATCGGCTTTACGTTCTGTTAGACAACAGTTCGGAATTTTCTACGGAACTAGACACTAACAATCACTCTGCAAGTACTGACAGGGATGACATCGACGGCATATTTGAAATTAATGAGTTAATTCAGAATAAAATTCAAACAATTGAGAATTGTAATGACACTGATAGGCAGGACCTTTTTGAGATTTTACAAGCACATTCCACAGTTTGTACTCACAAAACAGGAACAATCAAGGGATTTCAATACCAATTTCGTGTTCGTGAGCATACTAAATTTTGTGTAAGACCATACGTAATTCCAGCACATTATAGGGACCGTGTTAGAACAGAAATACAATCTATGCTTGACGAGGGCATTATTGAGCCTGCAGTAAGCTCATACAACAATCCGTTACATGTTGTTGAGAAGAAAAATGGATCGATCAGACTTGTCTTAGATTCGAGACAAATCAATACTATCATTATTCCTGAAACAGACAGGCCGCAGACGATGGAAGAACTTCTTCAAAATTTTAATGGTGTAAAAGTGTTGTCTTCCATTGATCTCAGATCCAGCTTTTATCAGATCGAACTACATCCAGAATGTAGAAAATACACAGCTTTCCTTTGTTTCGGCGTTTATCAGTTTCGGAAACTTCCTTTTGGTTTGAACATTTCTTCAGCAGCATTCATTCGTGGGTTAAATTCCATATTACCTGAGTTCTTAAAACGTCACATCACTTTATATGTGGACGATATTCTAATAGCAGAAGCTTCATGGGAACAACATAACCGCATCCTCAACAGTTTGTTACGTATTTTTGCAGAATCTGGAATTACAGTTAACTTGGAAAAGTCTGAATTCGGTAGGTCAAAGGTGAAGTTTTTAGGACATATTATTTCTTCTGAAGGCATTCAGCCGGATCCTGAAAAGTTAGAAGCAATCAGAGCCATTCCAGTTCCATCCACAAAAAGACAAGTCCGCAGTTTTCTAGGTCTCGTAAATTTTTACCGTCGTTTTCTGAATATGCAAATTCTAGTTACACCAAAACTTTGTTCTCTCACTGGAAAAAATACTATTTGGAACTGGGACGAACAAGCACAGTTGGAATTCAATTCTTTGAAAGAAGCGTTACTTCACGCGCCAATACTAGCTCATCCAGATCTGTCACAAGATTTCTGCCTTAGCACTGATTCTTCCAAAGTTGGTCTTGGTGCCCATTTATTTCAAGAAGCCATAGAAGATGACATTACTGTTCAGAAAACCATTGCTTTTGCTAGCCGAGTGCTAACAAAATCTGAAAAAAATTATTCCGTTACTGAATTAGAAGCTTTAGCTATCGTTTGGGCATTTAACAAATTCCGTTTCTTTCTTTCTGGTAAGCACGTAAAAGTATACAGTGATCACCGTGCATTACAATTTCTTATGTCTTCAAAATTAAATCATGATAGGTTAAAACGTTGGGCATTGTTTCTGCAAGAATTCCGCTTCACAATAGTCTACATTCCCGGCAAGGAGAACATTGTTGCGGACGCACTGTCACGCGCACCGGCTGGGCTTGAGAAAAGTAACACAGAAGGCAACCTCGAGAAAAATTTCAGTATTCTTTACATTCAGAAAGTCGCCTTTGAAAACTTCATCACCACATCTTTAAAGGACATTGCTCATGAACAAGATAAAGATCCGATTTGGAAAGACATCAAAGGTAAATGGCATGAAAAGACACACACTCAGATTCGGCATTATTACCTGGTTAGAAACAACATACTCTTCAAACGCTGCACTGTTGATGACAAGCTATGGGTACTTTGCATTCCAGACGATTTTGTTAATAAGCTCATTTGGTACATTCATTTCAGCTATGCACATTTTGGCCCACGAAAATGTTTTCATATTCTTCGAACGACTTGTTATTTTAACAATATGGAAAAGCGAATTCGAAGAGTCTTGTCTATTTGTAAACTTTGTCAAAAGGCGAAACCGTCTACTATCTCACATCGTGCTCCGCTGTTTCCTATCATTCCTTCTAAATTAAAAGAATTTGCTGCTGTTGATCTCTTGGGACCGCTTGTCAGAACATCTAATGGATTTGCATACGTTCTAGTCGCTGTTGAACTTACTTCAAAATTTGTTTCTTTCACTCCGTTACGTAAAGCCACTGGACGGTCTGTATCCAACGCCTTTGTTAAAAATTTCTTACGTGAAGTTGGACACGTTAGTAAAGTCATTTCAGATAACGGACCGCAATTCAGATCTGCTGTTTGGTCACGCATGCTTCGGAATCATAAAATCAAACCTGTTTTTATTTCATTGTATTCACCACATTGTAACCCGTCTGAACGGATTATGAAAGAAATCAATAAGCTTTGCAGACTTTATTGTCACAGAAAGCATCAGCATTGGGACAGATATTTACACTTATTTCAAAATGTGCTGAATGAAATGCCTCATGATTCCACTGCTTTACCACCTACTCTTGTACTGAAGAATGTAGAACCACCGAACAGAATCAGAGAGCTTGTACCTTTCCCGAATACACGTAAACTGCGACACAAAGACATAATTGATTTGGCTCTTAAAAATATAAAATCTGCAGCAGAGAAAAGGAGAAAACTACACGGTAAAGCAAATGCAAAGAAATTATATATTGGTCAGAAAGTTCTCATTAAAGCTCATTCATTGTCACATAAGAAGAAACACTTGAGTCACAAATTCTTTCTAGTTTACAATGGACCTTACAGAATCCGACGTATACCACATGATAATTGCGTTGAAGTTGAAACTCTGCGTACTAGGAAGAGTAAAGGTTTACACCACATTTCTCATGTCAAACCATTTATTGACAGATAATTTGCTTTTTAACTTAGTCTTTGCAATTTTCACTTCACGCTACTTGTACAATTTGTCAGAGTTAAGAAACTGTTAACATGCAACATTTTGGTTTGCTTACGAGTGGATTCTGGATTTGAGGTGCTTTCTGTGAAATGCCAGATGACACAGTGGTTGGTTTGTGTGACAGCTACACGATTATATCACGACGTTACTAATGAGTGACAATTTACAATGTTGCTTTTGCGGTGTATCTGTTTGATATCTGCACAGTTTTTCTGAATTCTTCTGTAAAGTAAAACATGTTTTAGTGGTGACTTTTGTGCTATTGCTACAAGGAGACAGCCTTTTCCGTAGGACAACAATACGTTACAGCACAGTACTTTCCTCATCACGGCAATAAGCGTAATAAGTATGATATCTATACGCAAAGCATTTCACTTTTGTGTATCATGAGGTAAGTACATTGACTTCTGCAGAACTTAGCTTTCGGAGGACAATAACTACGACACTCCCCAGAGATTATCTTAGAGCAAGACGCACATTTAGCGCTACTGGACACGTATTTGAGTGATTAATTTTGTACTTAAGACATTTATTTTTAGAGATTTTTGAATTACAAAGAAAGTTTTTCGTGACACATTTCATTTCATTGCTGTAAGCTGTAATACCTGAGGATACAATTACAATAAACCTCAGGGGGGTACACGCCTACTTTGTGTACCATGTGTTTGGCAAGCACAAGGAGCCCTAGCTAATATGGTATTTGCTTATACAATTTAACACATCGGTACCATATTTCTCTAACACATAAATTACACAGCTATCTGATCATTTAACGGAGAGAGACAAACTTGTTTATTTCGTCAGTGACAGATGATTACGTGATTACACCGTTGGATAACTTCACACTTAAGAAATTGTACTTTGTCTGCACTTTGTGAACTGTTCATAATTTTTTTTGAAACCATTGTGATACTATAAGAACTTTGAATGATGTATTTGGTAAGGGAGTATGATTTTAAAGTACGTTTGAGGTAGATGACACTACTGAAATGAGCAGAGAATTTTCTTTAGGTTTTGAAATTATTGGAGGAAGCTACGACGTTTTTGAGATTTGACTGAGGTGTTATGGTGTTATTTTTACGATGACTATGTGTATTATGCTGTTGCGGTATGTTTATGATCAATAAGCTGATGCTATATGAGTTACTTGAGTATGCTATGTATCTGTTATGATGAAATATTGAAGAAGTGTCGACGAATAAGGAATAATGAGTAGTGGTTAGGGACTCTGGTTTGTGAAAAAGGTTGTTGGAAACCAAGAATCGTACTTTAAGAGTTATGAAATGTATGTAAATGCGTGAATGTATTACAATGCCGACGAAAATTTTTTGGACTCTGTTATGTCAATTGGATTTTGTCTCTACAGATTTGTAACGCAAATTCTTGACCTGTGAAATATTTTTATATGAGACTGTCACTGTAGCGGAAACTGCTGTCGTAAATATTTCCATAAGAAAGTTAAGTGACCACCTGCACATAATGCGACGTGGGCACCCAGGTGTGTTAGACACCTGGAGAACAAGCCTTTTCAGACGCTCAGGTAGAAAAGAAAGCCATTAGGGTGTGCCAGAATGCGACACGCTCGTTACTTGAAAACATATGATTTTTGTAATGCGTTGTGGGCACACAGCTGTGTCAAACACCTGGAGAATAAGCCATTAGGATGTGCCTTTCATCGCTAATGCGACACCCTCGTTACTTAAAAATTTATGATATTTACTGAAATGCCTAACAAAATGACAAGAAATATTTTTACATCTGCACACCTGATTATGACAAGTGTCTTTCTACGAGAGTTGAGAGCCATTAACTTATGAAATGAAATGTCACATGACTACTGAATGATATTTTTATGCTTTGATTTGTGTAATTGCTTATTTCATTTGATATCTGGTTTCCAGCTGTGTTGCAGCATTGCTTTTATAAAATGAGATGCATTTGCTAATGTGAACTCTTTCTGTCAACAGATCTATTAAATGATAATTTTGTAATCCACATTCTTTAAAAAAGGAGCACTTGGAAAGGAAAGAGCAATAAGAAGTAACTAGTAACAGTAACACTTAATTTTCTTTTCAGGTACATGGTAATATTTTTTTACAATCAGTTGTTATGGTGCACCACTTCAATTACATAGACATTAAGATGTGAATATGCATTTCCCTTGTCTGCATTGTTGTTTTTACTGTAATATTTTTTCTGGTTGCGCTATGTCATGTTTAGGTATAAGTTACTGCTGTTTGCCAGGCATAGTGTTATTGAATTTGACTTTTGCTAATTTATGCTGCTAGCTTTGCCAATTTGCATTTTTTGTCATTTCTGTTTGTGTTGATTTGTTGTCATGCTGCATTGCCTCGTCCCTTGGTATATATATATCTGAGCTCAGTAGATTTAAGTTAGCTTAAGAGGGGGTAGACTATATAAGAAACTGACTATGGAGAATAGGTAAAGAATGCATTGCGAAGAAAGATTTGGGCACAAATGAGTATGGTACAATCAGAAATAATTATTTTGAAAGAAATATGAATAGAATACGGGAACGAGGTATAGGTAGGATTTTCTTGGAAATAAATGATGAGGTAAGCAATGTGTGAACATATAAATACAGAAAGCATGCTTAGATAGAATTTTTTGGTGGAAACAAAGGATGAAATACGAGGAAAGATATACGAAATGAAGTTTTGGGGTGGACTGCAGTACCAAATGTTACACTGAAAACAAACCCTGTCCTTTCCTTTTGTGTTATCCCACTATGTGTTTGTGTACCCTTGTGTATTTGTGTTTTTCCTGTCTTTATGTGTTTAGCTGATGAGAGCTATGCTGTAGAATTTTTCTAATACTCTGTTATTTTCTTTGTAAAGATGTTTAGACATTATTTATTCTGTTTTAATGCTCATGTGTGAAGTTGATGTTTCAAAAGTGATTCTGATCTTTTATTTTCGTACTCATGTCATCATTCCTGTAACACTGATGTATATGTTTATTTCTATTCTTTTGTAAAGCCCTATTACTACAAATATTATCTGTATTGTTATGTTTTTAATGATGTTTTTTGTACCCTTGTTATTGTATTCTTATGTTATATAATTGTAATTGACGCCAGATAATCAAATTAAGTAACTTGTAAGCATTCATTTCACTGCACACATTCTGTTGGTCATAGTTTATGGACAATATGTGAGAAGTAGGGACTGATAGTGTTTGCACGTGTGTTAATAATTCAGCAAGGGACTGGATAACAGCATTGCTGGTTCTAAGGACAATTCCACAAACTTTGTGAGTGCACAAGTGGGGGTATATGGACTTGCTATCTTCTCTGCAAGACTCTTCGATGGTGATTGTGCACCTGCACAGTCGCAACAGATGGCTGCTGGCCATCTCTACAAGGACTGCAGTGGGTCTGCACCTCTGGTGGCCCACCACTACAATACTCTCTACCAGGACTGCAGTGGGTCTGCTCTGTGATGACCTACCTACCAATATTCTTCAACACGTCGACTGACTCTGCTGTGGGTTTGCTCCATTGTGGCGCATTACCTGTCAGCATGTCAAGAGTCAGCACTGTCTTTCTGTTAGAAGGACAACACTACTTCTTCAAGACTGCATGGACATCCACTACTTCCGTGTGCATTGTCTTTATTGCTCAGACTTTGATAAAAGAAACGGCAGTTTTACTGTGGTGAATAATCAGGACTGTCTTTATTGACTGTGAGAAAATTTTAGCTTTTGCCAACATTGTATTAATCAATGTGTGCATTTGATATCTTTGTGATTGTAATTATGAAAAATTTTTTCAAATCTGTATTGGCCAGTGCCCAACACCATTTGTAAAATTTTTTGTGGGGAGCATGGGGGCTATGTAAGTAGGCTGTTTATGTTTTCTTTCTATGTAAGTAGGCTGTTTATGTTTTCTTTATGTAAGTTTGCTGTTTATGTTTTTTATTGGCAACGTTACATAGCACTCTGTATGAAAATCACTGGCTGTGCTGTGTGCAGTATGTGGCTAGTTTGCATTGTTGTCTGCCATTGTTGTCATGAACTGCTATAGCTGGATGCGAACAGCGCGTAGCGCTGGGCAGTTGGAGGTGAGCCGCCAGCAGTGGTGGACGTGGGGAGAGAGATGGCGGAGTTTTGATAATCTGTAAGACTGAATGTCAATTATGAATATTAAGGTAAATACATTGTTTGTTCTCTATTAATATCTTTCATTTGCTAACTATCCCTATCAGTAGTTAGTACCTTCAGTGGTTTGAATCTTTTATTTAGCTGGCAGTAGTGGCGCTCGCTGTTTTGCAGTAGCTTGAGTAGCGAAGATTTTTGTGAGGTAAGTGATTTGTAAAAGGTATAGGTTAAAGTTAGTCAGGGCCATTGTTTTGTAGGGGTTATTGAAAGTCAGATTGCGTTGCGCTAAATAATATTGTGTGTCAGGTTAAGCACAGGCTTGTATAATTGTTCTAAGTGGACGTTTCACATGTAAAAATTGTTCTAAGGGGACGTTTCATTTTATTCAAAAAATGGCTCTGAGCACTATGGGATTTAACTTCTGAGGTCATCAGTCCCCTAGAACTACTTAAACCTAACTAACCTAAGGACATTACACACATCCATGTCCGAGGCAGGATTCGGACCTGCGACCGTAGCGGTCGTGTGATTCCAGACTGTAGCGCCTAGAACCGCTCGCCCACCACGGACGACCGTAGTTTTATTCTAAGAATTTTAGTCGAATGAAATGAAGTTTACTGTTACCAACCACCGTTAACTTATTTTCACAACGCGTGTCATAGGTTTAAACACCCAATATAAGGTGGAGTTATGTGGATTACTGTGCCATCTATGTGTTGTTTACACCTTTGGAGTAACTTGCGGCACTAGTAGACAAAACCATTGCCAAAGGATATTTCAAAAGTTGTAACAAAATACATTCAGGCGATATTAATCCACATAAATTCTCCTGATGCAGGAGGTTTAAATCTTCGAAACGCGTTGGAGAAAAGTAAAGGATGACAGGTAACAGTAAACTTATTCCTCATAAGACTTCAGTAACAAAATGTTCACATTTAATAATTTAAAGCAAATGAAAGAAGCGCACTGTATTTTATTTATGTTGTGAACTAAGCTTCATTGTGTAGCTGGAAAAATACGTATGACTCGCTTTGTTTCTCAGAGAAAGCACTGTCTACGAAGAACTAGTCATTCTGAACGGTTGAGTTTTTAATGTGTGCTTCATTTTAGACAAAGTGAGGGAGCATATACATCTGCGCGTTCCTGTTCATAGCACCTGGAAACAGAGTCAGGAGAAAATTTACTGTCACATACTGATTGTGAGAAATTAACGCACGCCTTATCTAATAAATTAGCAGAATCGCTAGAACTCTGTTCTAAAGAGGGCTATCCCTTCTCATTTGTTCCTTTCCGAATCTTTTCCAGTAAAGGGTGGTACATTTCCTTTATGAAAGGCGATAGTCGTCTTTGACATTAATCGTCCAATGAGTCAATCTCGTTTGCACCTGGAGTTAGACGATAAGTGAAGCAACGAGTGAAGCACTAGCATTCAGAAGTAGTGCTTTATAGAGGAAAGGAGAATACAGAAGGAAATGAACTATCACTGCAAATTTCCGTCTAGATTTCTCCACAAAGCATAATTATAGTATTAACTGAGTATAAACAACCCTTGCTCAGTATAGGTTCGTTACTCAAGGATAACGGAGAAAAGTGCATTAGACGCATGACGTGTTAATTGTGTTTACCCTAATGGTATTAAGAAATTGTGATCTTCTGGTTATGTTAGCAACAGCAGCCCACAAGCAGGCCATATGCAGAACCATTGGACGCTCTGTAACAGGTCAAACAAAGGCGGGGTCCCAACAACTCTGAATGTGATCCATAACCCTAACAGGGCCGATACCTGGCCTTAAATTAATCGTAAAACCGGTAATGTTAGCAAAACTCTTTTCTTAAGAGGTTACACTTTCCTTAAGGTTTGTACTCTGATCATCTGATATATTGTCTGTCGGACGTTCAGAGCAGATTATCTTCCAGCAATGATTGCGCGTGCCACAACAATGGGTATGGACCATGAATGAATGGAGGAATGTGCTTTTAGCAGATGAATTCTGATCCTCACTGTTTCTCAATGCATAATCATCTTTAACTACAGTCTTAGTAGCTACAACCGCATAGTGTAAAGCCACCAGCAACTCTTCCGAGTCTATAGACACGGCGTTCTCAGAAACAGAGCCCAACGTTAACATATCCCATGTACCAAGCATACGAGGCTAGTATGTGTAACTATACAAGCTATAAAATATTTTATTGCGTTTTCCGATTTTGATATCTATTACAATATTCTCTATATTCAAATTTACACTTTTTTTAAAATGATATGTCAAGAAACAGTGAATGAGAAACTTGGAAAGATAAAGTTCAGTGAGAAAAAAATAAAAACTTTCAAACTTGCTAATGACGTACTCCACTCAGAGGTGGCAAATAGCATGGGAGAATAGTTGAACGGAATGGTTATCAACTTGAAAAGAGGGTACAAGATGAACATCAATAAAAGTGAAACAAAAGCGGTAGAAAATAGCCGACTTAAATCAGGTTATGCCGACGGAGTTAGATTAGGAAATGAGACAACAAAGCAGTAGATGTTTTGTTATTTGGCAGTAAAATAATTGGCGATGGCCGAAGCAGAGAGGGTATAAAACGCCGATTGACAATAAGAAAAACATTTTCGAAAATGAAAATTTGTTAACATCGAACACAGTTTAAATGTTATGGAGTTCTTTCAACAGATATTTGTCTGTCATAAACGTGACCAACAAACAGTTCAAACAAAAAATGAACAAAAATGTTTGCAATGAGGTGCTACAGAAGGATGCTGATTAGATGGACAGAAATATCAACTAATTAAGAGTTCCTGAATCTAGCTGAAAAAAAGGAATTTAAGCTACAACGTGATTGAAAGACGTGATCGATTGATTCGACACATCCTGAGGAACCAAGGGTTCGTCAGTTTCGTAATTGCGGTAAGTATGTGGGGCAAGGATAAAAAGTGTAAAGGGAGACAAAGTTCTGAATATAGTAAACAGGTTGAAATCGATGCAAGATGCAGTAGTTATGCAAAGATGAAGCAGACTGTGCGGTGTAGGCTTGCGAGGAGAGTTTTATCAAAGCAGCTTTCGGACTGAAGACCACAAAGACAACATGTTTTGACAGCGTTGTATATCAGATGACATGTAATTACACATCACCCTGTTTTGTAACTCTTTTGAATATCCTACTCGGTAAATACTCTCTCACTTTTTTACACTACCACAACGTCTGTTATATCATTATACAGCTTATCTAGTGACGGTAAGATTTTAGTCTTGTCACAAAGGGGCCACATATAACATTAACTACCCAACAGATAGTCCTGTTACGGGAAAAGCCAAATTGAACACTATACTGCACTGTTTGTTATACTGGCACAACGTGTATTACCAAATATGGTATTACGTTGCAGTAAATGTTACCCTCTGGGAGGATTTAAGTAAATTGACCGTGAGTTACATAATGGATTTGGATTAGCGAACCTGAACTTAATACAACAGTAGAAACCACAAACGTAAAGATTGAAATCTGGAAAATTGAAATTTGGAAACTATCTTAAGTGACCAAGTTTACTTAAATGAAATAAAATACAGTCGCCAGCCTAATTAGGCATAGTAATATGAACATTAATTTTAAGGAATCTGTACTGAATTTTGGTAAAGCTACCATTACTTCGTTCCCAGAGAAGTCCAATGAAGTTCTACTATAATCAGGTAAGTGATGCAGTGAATACTAGCAGATATAAATAGTATGTGCAAGTTCTCACAGAAACCGTTAACGGCTAATTTTTCTCAACAGTAATACTTTGTCATATATAAGTTATCTCATTATCAAATGTTTGAAAGACGCCAGTAAACCAAAACTGGACATGGACCTAGTCCTATATCAATAGTTACTTTTCATATAGTGCAGAGATAATTACAAGTCACTTGCAATAGGATTTTTACACTCTCTATGAAGCAATCTTGTTTCTATTTTTATGAATAAAAGCAATTACAGTAACTTTCTTTCAAAGGCAAAGACTTAGGTGGGGGCTCTCAAACTGTCTTTCCAATATTTATTGCACAAAACACACAAAACTCTAGAATTACTTCACAGTGCAATTAGTAAATTCATTGTTCAAGAATGTTTTTTCACATTAAGCAACAATAAAGTGGGGATTCTCCAACTAACCACTATACTAAAGTAAACTAAACACTCTTTTCCGAGAGGTGTTGTAAGATGCAACTTTAGGTATTACTCTTTCACAAATTTCACTTACCTTGCAGGACTTTTAAAACAGTTAATGCGCGTGATCTTTTAGACAGTTTCTTAAGTATGAATTTTAATGCATTTTACTCTAACTTACCTCAAAATGAGGTGTTTCCTTTTGTCATTAGCACAACCAGTAATTTTTGCTGACAAAATTATATGCAGTTCATCTTTGAAGCACAGATACTTTGAATTAAAACAAATCAGACATTATGGAGGTTTTAATAAATAAAATGCTAACTACCTCACTTAATTTCAATAAACCCCACAGTATTTCTGTATATCTTGTGGCATTCAGAACTAAGCAACACCAACAATCACTTATTTTCATTGTTTTTCACATACAGGATACTCAGATGTCAGTATTTATGTGGAGTGGGTCCTAAGAGATATCATGAGGGGTACCAGATAAAGGATCGGACACAATATTCACATAATTCGCCTGGCTATTGCAAATTAAACTACACTTAAATGTAGTGGTTCATATTTTGACAAAATTCTGACCTCTTACAACTGTCGAAGTCATTGCACAATAACTGTGGCGAGTACATATCGGCTATGGTCTCTTCTCTGGATGTAATTGGCTCTATTATCTTCTTCTTGGCGACGACATTTCCAACATTAGAGCCTTTTCCATTAATAGAGCACCATTTTATAGCTGTGCACACATGCGAGGCCTTTCCATATTACATCCAGATACTGGAAGCCTCACCCGGCACCTGCGCAGTTCACTCTACTGCTGCTCAGACAAGACTGTGCAGTAGTTAGCTGCCGACTGACTGGGCTCTCTCACTTGGCGCCCAGACTGAGCGCCGCATCCACCTTTTACACCGCGCCAACCACATTTTAGCTCGCGCCAACTCACTTCCGCTGCAAATGCGAAATACTGTTGCTTTTCATTTTATATAATGGAAGTTCCTAGGTATGAACCAGCTTGTAAACAATTATCTTTTAAAAATCTTAATATTTAAATACGTTAACATAACACAAAAGCCACATATTTATATAACATTTTCCTCCAATTAATACAAAGAATTTAAATAGTGAAGAGAAAACATTTTAAAAACTTTCCACGTCATTACAATAGGCCAAAGACATTACACAGTGAAAATTACGTACTTGACATTGAACACAATTAACCAGTACAAAATATTTACAATATTAATTATGGTGTTACTTCTTGATCGTCTTTTATGTTGAGACGGCTCCGTACTTTACAGGTTCTTCATCCAACGCTGTTATCGTGTTTAGACACTCTCACGTTGCGAAATGATATTACTTTCCAGCTACATTCTTATGGCACGAGAAATTAAAACCAAAGTCTTTTTTAACTACGCTTACAAGAGAGCTTCCTATCTTTCATAATTTACGATGAAGAAATAGTCAATGTGGGATACGGCGTCTCGTAGTCCCACAGGTTACCGACTGCGTACACCGTATTAGTGTCAAACTTCCTGGCAGATTAAAACTGTGTGCCGGACCGAGACTCGAACTCGGGACCTTTGTCTTTCGCGGGCAAGTGCTCTAATCTGCCAGGAAGTTTCATATCAGTGCACACTCCACTGCAGAGTGGAAATCTCATTCTGCAAACATCCTCAAGGCTGTGGCTAAGCCATGTCTCCTCAATAACCTTTCTTTCAGGAGTGCCAGTTCTGCAAGATTCGCAGGAAAGCTTCTGTAAAGTTTGAAAGGTAGGGGACGAGGTACTGGCAGAAGTAAAGCTGTGAGGACGGGGCGTGAGTCGTGCTTCGGTAGCTCAGTTGGTAGAGCACTTACCCGCGGAAGGCAAAGGTCCCGAGTTTGAGTCTCGGTCCAGCACACAGTTTTAATCTGCCAGGAAGTTTCATATCAGTGCACACTCCGCTGCAGAGTGAGAATCTCTTACCGTATTAGTGTAATCGCCATTAAAACTGCCGCTGTCACGGTACGCCTGAAAATGGCTACTTGTTGTATCTGCAGTAGAAAGTATGTGAACTATAGTTTTCTTGTTGACTGATTTTCCGTAGTCAGCGAAGCTGACCAAACGTGCTTCACCCAAAAAAATTAATGTTTATCGACGTCACTGCTCTTGTTAAACAATTATCACCACTGTTCGAACTTTTTAGTTTTTATATTTCTTTCTTTGATATTAGTTTATAGTGTGAAGCACTTAAGTACATTTAATTTTCGCAGTGCACTCCTTGTATCGAAAATAGTTCTCTTGGCAAACGCGTCACTCCACTCTCCCAACATCGTAGCTTTTTCATTTTGTGAAATATTTGTCCGTGACAAGAAGCGTACTATTCCCGCAAACCAAGTTGACACTCAGCACGCTCGCTGAGCAATCGTAAAAGCATTTACCATTTACAGTCACTCCAATCAGCCACCAGTCCAGAGTCAATACGGTTCGCGCGAGTAGTATTTGTACTTTAACTTCACAGTGTGTGCTATGTATCGAAAACAGCTCGCTTGGTAAAGTTGTCTCTCCAGTGTTCTGACTTAGTAACTTTCATTTTAACAATTTATGATACAAGAGTAAACAGAGAAAATCACTTTTATCTATGCTCCGTTAAGTTCACCGTCCATGTTACACACCGAAAACTGTCTACACAGCAAACACGTTACTCCACATCGTGATATTCAAGTTTACTTTGTGAGATGATGATATACAGCAATTCATGACATCCATTTTTACAAATTTCAAAACTCCGCCATTTCTCTCCCCACATCCACCACTGCAGGTGGCTCACCTCCAACTGCGCTACGCGCTGTTAACATCCAGCTGCCCAACACTACAATGGCGAATATTACAACAATGCCACCCAGCCACAGACTGCACACAGCACAGACATTGATTTTCATACAGAGCGCTATGTGGCGTTACCAATAAAAAAAAATAAAACATCCTACTTACATAGCCCCCATGCTCCCCACAAAAAACTTTACAAATTGTTTTGGGCACTGGTCAATACATATTTGTTAAAATTTTTTCACCATTACAATAACAAAGAAATCAAATGCACACAGTTATTGATACAATGTTGGTCAAAGCTAAAACTAAAATTTTCTCACACTCCATAAAGACAGTGCTGATCATTCATCACAGTAAAACTGACTTTTCTCAAAGTCTGTGCAGTAAAAGACAATGCACAAGGAAGTAGTGGATTTCCATGCAGTCTCGAAGAAGAAGTGTCCTTCCAATGGAAAGACAGTGCTGACTCTCGACGTGCAGACAGGTAATGGGCCACAACAGAGCAAACCCACAACAGAGTCATTCGACTTTTTGAAGAATATTGGTAGGTAGGTCCTCACAGAGCAGACCTACTGTAGTCCTTGTAGAAATAATGGTAATGGTGGGTCAGCGAAGGTATAGACCCACTGTAGTCCTTGTAGAAATAATGGTATTGGTGAGTCATCAAAGATGCAGACCCACTGTAGTCCTTGTAGAGAGCAACCACCTATTGCGACTGTGCAGGTGCCACAATCACCATCGAAGAGTCTTGTGGACAATATAGCAAGTCCATGAACCAAAAAAATTTTTTTAAATGTCTTTCGAACCAGCAATGCTGTTATCGAGTCCCTTGCTGAATTATTAACACACGTGCAAACACTATCAGTCCCTACAGTCCCAACAGAAACATGTGCAGTGAAATGTAACTTACAAGTTACTTAATTTGATGAACTGGTGTCAATTACAATTTTATAACATAAAAATACAATAACAAAAGTACAAATACATCATTAAAACATAATAATACAGATAACATTTGTAGTAATAGGGGCTTTACAAAAGAATAGAAATAAACATATAGATCAGTGTTACAGGAAATATGACATAAGTAAATACATAAAAAGAGGAGAATAAATTTTGAAACATCAACTTTACACATGAGCATTGAAACAAAACAGAATAAATAATGCCCAAGCATATTTACAAGGTAACATTATTAATGCCAATTATATTTAAGGATAACAGTATTCCTCATCATAGTGAATGTAGCTTAGTATTAGAAGAAGAAAAAATTGTATGAAACTACAGACAGGAAGAAAACAAATACACAAGGGTACACAAACACATAGTGGGATAACACAAAAGGAAAGGACAGGGTTTGTCTTCAGTGGAACACTTGGTACTGCAGTCCAACCCAAAACTTCATTCCATAGATCTTTCATCTTATTTCAACCTTTGCTTCTACCAAAAAAATCCTATCCAAGCATGCTTTCTGTATTTATTTCACATATTTCTTACCTCATTATTTATTTCCAAGAAAATCCTACCTATACCTGTACTTTGTTCGTATAACTTCTCAGTGCATTTCTTCAAATTCATTGCAACTCATTCTCTTCTAGGCTACCCCCTCTTAAGCTAACTTAAATCTCCTGAGCTCAGATGCTAAACTAAGGGACGAGGCAATGCAGCAGCACAAAATAATTAACACAAACAGCAATGAGAAAAAAAATTCACATTGGCAAATCAATTGCAATATTACAACTAATATAAGGCACTGTGCAGCAAACAAGGAAAATAAATCCGTAGTAAAACTGGCTTAACAGCGTAATACAAAGTCAAATTCAGTAACACTATGCCTGGCAAACAGCAGCAGCAAATGCAATAACTTATATCTAAACATGACATAGTTCAAGCAGAAAAAATAGTTCACTAAAGATGGCCATGGCTAATACCTATGTCACATCTTAACACTAGGGTGATGCATCACGAGAACTTACGCTAGCAGATAAGTTACCAAATCGTAAAAAAATTATTTATGCAATTCCTGTGAAGGGAAATGTCTATTTATGTGCCCTCGTTTTCTTGGAAGTAGATCATAAATTTATAATTGACTGGATCTGTAGGCATAAAATAACTATATTAGTACATCTATTAAATTTTATTTTAACCAATGCTGCAGTGCAGCTAGAAACTAGATATCAAACAAAATGAGCAATCTCTCAACTAGCAAGACAATAAATGTAAAATGTTTCTCATCATTTCATTAGGCATTTCAGTAAATATAAATTAAGAGCTCCACAGTGTAATCATATGTTTTAAAGTTTGAGTGTGTCGTATTTGCGATGCTTTCTACAAAGGAATGTCAATAGCGAGAATAATGGCCTCCCTTTTTTTTTCTACCTGTGCCTCTCAAAAGGCACCCACTAATGGCTTTTTCGCCAGGCGTCTGTCGCACAGCTGGGTGCCCACAACGCATTACGTGAAGGTGGTCACTTAACTTTCTTACCGAAATATTTACGACAGCAGTTTCCGCTACAGTACAGTCTCATATAAAAATATTTCACAGGTCAAGAATTTGCGTTACAAATCTGTAGAAACAAAATGCTATTGATATAAGAGTCCAAAAAACTTTCATCGGCATTGTAATACATTCACGCATTTACATACATTTCATAACTCTTAAAGTACGTTTCCAACACCCTTTTTCACAAACCAGAGTCCCTAACCACTACTCATTATTCCTTACCTTATTCGTCGACACTTCTTCAATATTTCATCATAACAGATACGTATCATACTCAAATAACTCATATAGCATCAGCTTATTGATCATAAACATACCGCAACAGATAATACACATAGTCATCGTAATAATAACATCATAACACCTCAGTCAACTCTCAAAATCGTCGTAGCTTCCTCCAATAATTTCAAAACCTAAAAAAATTCTCTGCTCATATCAAAAGTGTCATCTACCTCAAACGTACCTTAAAAATCATGATCCCATACCAAATACATCATTCAAAGCTCTCATAGTATTACAATGGTTCTGAGAAAATATGAAGAATTCACAAAGTACAGACAAAATACAATTTCGTAAGTGTGAAGTTATCCAACTGTGTAATTACGTAAACATGTGTCACTGATGTAGTAAAAAAATGTTTATCTCTCAGTTAAATGATCAGATAGCTGTGTAATTTGTGTGTTAGAGAAATATGGCACCAATGTGTAAAGTTGTATAAGCAAATACCATATTAGCTAGGGCTCCTTGTGCTTGCCAAACACATGGTACACAAAGTAACCGTATACTCCCCTGAAGATTAATGTAATTATACCCTCAGATGTTACAGATTATTGCAATGGAATAAAATATATCATGGAAAAATTTCCTTGTAATTCAAAAACCTTTAAAAATAAATGTTTTAAGTATAAAATTACTCACTCAAATACATGTACTGTAGCGCTAAACTGTGCGTCATGTTGTAAGATAATCTCTGTGAAAGTGTCGTAGGTATCGTCCTCTGAAAGCTAAGTTCTGCAGAAGTCAATGTACTTACCCCATGATACACAAAAGTGAAATGCTTTGCGTATAGATATCTTAGTTATTACACTTATTGCCGTGATGAGGAAAGTACTGTTCTGTAACGTATTGTTGTCCGATGGAAAAGGCTGTCTCCTTGTAGCTATAGCACAAAAGTTACTACTAAAACATGTTTTACTTTCCAGAATAATTCAGAAAAACTGTGCAGATATAAAACAGATACACCGCAAAAGCAACATTGTAAATTGTCACTCATTAGCAGCATCGTGATATAATCGTGTAGCTGTCACATAAACTAACCACTGTGTCATCTGGTATCTCTCAGAAAGTACTTTAAATCCAGAATGTATTTTCAAGTAAACCAAAATGTTGCATTAAAATCTCGTTAGCAGTACAGGTACATGTTCTAAGTATGTGAGCCTCATAGCCGTTACGCGATCGTGCAACTAACAAGCAAGAATGTACACACACAATAACACCGTGTTGTCTGTTCACTATAACAATGCACTAGTAAATACTGTCTAAATATGTTCCCTAGGTTCTAGCCTGGATAGTGAACTTCAAAACATTGTTGCATGTTAACAGTTTCTAAGTCTGACAAAGCATACTGGAAATGTGAAGTGAAAAGTTTTATGGCAAAGACAAAGTTAAAAAGCAGCTTATCTTTCAATAAACGGTTTTACATGTGAAATGTGGTGCAATCTTTTACCCTTTATAGCGCGCAGAGTTTCAACTTCAAAGCAATTATCATGTTGTATACGTCGGTAAGGAATGCAAAAATTTTTTTTCAAGGTTAGGATGTATGCTATTTTTCCCTGAGTCAGCCGGCGCAGGTGGCTGCCTGCGGTGCGAGTCATTGTCTATTTTTTTGTTGGCGCGCATCGTTACTGGGATTCAGAGACCTAACTTCTACAAATTCACCTTGTCGAGAGGGCTCTGCTCTGTTTGAATCCCGCCAGTTCTGATGCAATTCAGGTCTGTCGTTACGATCATATCGTCTGTCGTCACGATCATATCGTCTGTCGTCGTGTCGGTAGATTACATAGTTTCTTTTTTGTCGGTCACGTGGTGGAGAATTTCTCCCTGAATCGTAACTGCGCACTGGACTGTTGCATCTGAAGTTATTCTGTCTCCCTTGATAATAATTATTTTGGTTCCCATATTGTCTCTTTCTCTGATTGTCTCTGTGATAGTCATTACCGCAGAGAGATGATCTTTCCCTGTAATTATTACTACTCTGCCAACGGTTGTCATACGGGTGGTGTCTGTTTTGGTCACGATTTACATTATATGAATAGCCTTGTCGTGTATTATTTCTGTCATCGCGGAATTGTGACTGATGTGACCTGTAATTGTTGTGCTTCTGTTTTTGCGTTCCGCGATTGTCAGTGTCAATTTCCAGTTCTTGTAACAGTCCCTGAAAAGCTTCAATGTCGTCTTTGCAACGTCCTGCTAAAATAATATGTCTTAAATGTTCAGGCAGTTTGATTAAGCAAATGCGGATGAGTTCTGAGGGGCTGTATGGGTTTGACAGGTACTGATTCTTGTGCAACATGTCTTCAAAATATTTCACAAGACTGGAAAATTCAGATTGTTCAAAATGTTTCATCATTATGATGCTATGCTTTACTCGGTCTTGTGTAGCTTGAGACGAATATGCTGAGAGGAAGGCATGATAAAAATCTCCTTCACTGTGACAATCGTGAATGACCGATCGCATTCTTACAGCTGGTTCATTCTCCAAGTAGCCACACATAAATTCTAACCTGTGCTCCAATGACCAGTTGGGAGGAAAACAATGACAGAATTGGTGGAGCCACGCTTGTGGATGAATGTCGTTGGCAGAATTCTTAAACGTTTTGAATTTACGTGTAGTAATGAACAGCTTATAGTCAAAATCATCGTGTCGGCGAGTAGCATATCGGTCATTGTTACGTCGTGTCGGCGGTTCCATCTCAAAATTCGGTGCACCTTGCCAATTTCTTTCATAATTTCCGAAATGTCCTGTGTTATTATTTTGTGGCTTTTCCGTATTTCTAAGTTCCTCTTCCTGTGTTGGAGCGCGAGTGTCCTCTGAAATATGAAATTTTTGTATTACTTGTGCCAACTGATCTTGTACTTCCCGGATTTCTCCTTTGTATTGCGTATTAATTTGATTCTGATTTTGTTTGAATTTCCTAATTTGTTCGCACTCTTCTGTGTCAGTGATGGCTACAGGTCTTGTGTCATTCAGATCATCATCTACCTTTGCAGATAAGTCAGTGAACAGATCCGAAAGTTCGGCTACTTTCTCCGATAGTGTACTCATTTCCTCAGTGTGTTTATCTGAACCAAGTTTCAGAGTGTCTATTTGTGTTGAAATCGTATCTACTGTGTCCTTTAAGTTTTCTTGAGTTTTTGCAAGTTGCGTAACCGAATCGGTAGATGCAACTGAGTCAATTTTAGCTTGCAAGGTGTCGTGATTTTCATGAACAATGGTTTGCAGTTCTTTTATGGCTGCTTCGTGATTCTGTAATGCATTTTCATGACGCAAAAAAATAGGTTGGAAATGCTCACATATTTGTGTTTTTACGTCATTACAGACCTTTTGATATTTCGATTCAATTTTATGTAACTCAGTAGTTAAATCTTCACGTGTTTGTTCAAGCGTATGTTCCACTGAGTCTAACTTTTGAAGCTTTTGTTCCATTGTGTCTAACTGTTGAAGCTTTTGCTGTGTTTGTCTCTGATTTTGTTCCGTTTCTAACTGTTGCTGTGTTTGTCTCTGATTTTGTTCCATTGTGTCTAACTTTTGAAGATTTTGTTCCATTGTGTCTAACTTTTGAAGCTTTTGTCCCATTTGTTGCATTAATTGTAATAACAATGCACTGGTGTCTGAAACATGTTCCTCAGTGCTTTTCGGCAGTGAATTTGCACCGGCAACATTCACATTTTGACAAGCGGAAAATGTGTCTCGACTCATTTGAGAAAACGGTGAGAACCCAAAACCTGAGTCTACAGTATTTGCAATATTGTGTTCTGTCATTCCCGATTCCTGAGGCGACCTGTTGCCGACCGATCGATCGATAATGCTTCCCTCTTCACTACCTGTTTCACTGTCTACACCATTATTTGACGCCCGCTCCATTTCCCTATGCACAGTTACCAAATTACTACTTTGAATATTAGTTAATTCATTACATGGTGGCGTTAACACACTGCTTTCGTCTTCACTGTCATTTCTCAGTTTACTTTGGAGCCTAGTATTACATTTTTCACATGCCATTATTGTCACAATATTTCACACGACAACACAGAAAAAAACATTTTGAAGAGCAACAATAAGAGAACACATTAACATAGCACTGAAAATAATATCTCGTTAATTGCAAGCGCAGCTGTGAAATACTTGGTGCAAATCAACATGCATGCCACAACTGTTTTACTGTACAACAATGAAAGGCTGCAACTACAAAGGAGATTCTCTCTACAATTACGCGCTAGCAATAAACAAAATATACACAAATTACAGAAACTACAAGAAAAAAATCAGAAGATTCCAGTGAGGTATCCTCGGCTAAGGGTCGACATATGAAACGTCCCCTTAGAAAAATTATACAAGACTGGGCTTAAACTGACACACAATATTTTTAGCGCAACGCAATCTGACTTTCAAAAACCCCTTCAAAAGAATGGCCCTGACTAACATTAACCTTTCACAAATCACTTACCTCACAAAAATCTTCGTTACTCAAGCTACTGCAATACAGCGAGCGCCACTACTGCCATCTAAATAAAATATTCAAACTACAGAAGGCACTAACTACTGATAGGCATAGTTAGCAAATGAAAGATTTTAATAGAGAACAAACAATGTATTTACCTTAATATTCATCAAAAGTCATAATATATACAGCAGTCCATGACATCCATTTTTACAAATTTCAAAACTCCGCCATTTCTCTCCCCACATCCACCATTGCAGGCGGCTCACCTCCAACTGCGCAACGCTACGCGCTGTTAACAACCAGCTGCCCAACACTACAATGGCGAAAATTACAACAATGCCACCCAGCCACAGCCAGCACACAGCACAGCCAGTGATTTTCATACAGAGCGCTATGTGGCGTTACCAATAAAAAAACCTAAACAGCCTACTTACAAAGGGAGCACTACAGTTCTTTTCGCGGTTGGCATATATATATATATATATATATATATATATATATATATATATATATATATATATATATATAGTGTTCCATTTATCCTGACTACTGTAAATAAATGTTTGTCGAGATTCAAATTACAAAACGGTTCAAGCAAATGTTCTTTAGCCATCAGTGGTACGTTAATCAACAAGATTGCCTTCGTTGTAGCTTTGTTTTTTATAAAGATATGAACGGCGGTATGACTTTTTCAAATGGAACCCTGTAGATTTTATTCGTAATTCATTTCCCCTCCTAAAGACCTATTCAAAACTGTATCACAATGTAGCATTCACTGAACCACAACGTTATTAATTACATAACACAACATTGTTTTTAAGCCTGGGATCACAAAGTTGACCACTTGCTGCAGTTGTCAGAAAACAAATGAAAACCAAGAAAAACGTAACACAAAACTGACTTTGACTCTCCTATACCATTTCCCAGGAGTAGAATATTCAAAGGTGCTCAAAGTGGTGACCCTGGACACCGATATACTGGTGCACTCGTCGAATGAAAGAATTATTTACTGCTTTCAGTATTGCCTGCTGAACGGAATCACAAGTAAGCACGATACGTTCCTCCATGTCCTCTGGAGTTGTTGGGATATCGCGATAGACAACGTCTATAATGATTCCCGAAAGAAAAAACTGCAGAGGATTTAAATCAGGTGTAACAGTTCTGTCACTAAATGTAACTGGGTTCTCTCTTTTGATGTTAGTCAACTGTCAGGATGAGCATTACTGCAAAGGGCATTTGATTCTAAGGCATTACGTGAAGGTGAAATTACTAAATAAATTAATTTTTCTCTCTTAACAACATGTGGGCAGGGTGGGTTCTTCCTTGGCTCGGGTATGAGGTAGAATGAAACAGAATTTTTACATCAGATAACTTTTATTGAAAGTTTTGTACAACTGTTTCTTACTGGATGTTCTGGCTCGGAGAGCGGCAGCTGTGTCGTTTGAGTAGCCTTCTGCTGCGGCAGCGGCGGCGCCTGATTACGCGTGGCAGTGTGTATCTCGTGTCGCCGTCTCGCCCAGCTGACTGGAGACGCACAGCGCGAGGTGGCCCGTTTAATTATTGCGAGCGAAGTCGTGCATCGGATGGTGATCCCTTGGATGTGGCGTCCCAGTGTTTCTCTTCTCTAAGCGGCCGCGTGTGTTGTGCGTCGGCCAGCGGAGCGGCGCGGCGGGGGAAGGCCAGTGTCCCGGACTCGAACAACGGACTCCCGCTTGCCAGTCTTCGGCTGTCAGATCTTCATCCCAGCTCACAGGTGACTGCTGATGTGAGGCCGTTTCCTTCCCGTTCTCACGAGTCACCCGGGTTAGTAAAAATCAGACTTCCATTATCTTTTAACTCCTGTCTTCTGGCGCCGAGGCTACTGCTTGCTATTTCATTACAGCGGCGGACTTGGTGCGTCTGTGCATGATGCAGTCTCTTCTTGCATGACGGTCTTCAGCACCGAAACTGACCGAAAACAACTGCTACTCTTCTCTTCTTCCTTCGTCTTCTTCGTCTCTCAGACCGAGCGAGGTGGCGCAGTGGTTAGCACACTGGATTCGCATTCGGGAGGACGACGGTTCAATCCCGTCTCCAGCCATCCTGATTTAGGTTTTCCGTGATTTCCCTAAATCGTTTCAGGCACATGCCGGGATGGTTCCTTTGAAAGGGCACGGCCGATTTCCTTCCCAATCCTTCTCTAACCCCAGCTTGCGCTCCGTCTCTAATGACCTCATTGTCGATGGAGCGTTAAACACTAACCACCACCACCACCATCTTCGTCTCTTGTCTCCGTGTGTCGGGCCCACTGCGTCTCGCGTATTTATTCACTTCAGTTTACTCGAGGTGAACGACTTCACGGTCAATGCCTCTTCTGTCACGTTGAGAAGCTTCTCGAAGAATGTTCTTAACGTCGGTCATTGGCTCTTGGAATGTAGGCGAGGGCCTTTGCTCACATGTGACAACTGAGAAACACGTGAGCCGGTCGGGCGATGCCCTGACGGCTGAATCGACAGCGCCCGTTTATGTGGAACTTGCTGACTTGACCGTCATTGTCTCTTCTGTTCTGCTGTTCTGCCTGCTGTTTGCCAGTATGTAACTCTCTAAACTAAACCAAGTTTTTCATTTATATTCTAATTTCTACTTCACTTTGATTTCACTAATTTATTTACTTAAGTACCACTCAACATTCCTCCACCCTTCGGAGAAATTCGCCCTCGAATTTACCACTCAACATGCCTCCACTCTTCAGACGGCAAAAGCACTAACACAAGCAATGAAAACTCTCGACTTAGAAGATTACACACGTTTCACATTAAGTATGTTGAAAATACTTTATCACTTTACAAAAGCACTGTACGCTCATGAATCACATAGTTCACACATAAATGTTTATAATAAGTGTAACAAATCTTGATGACAATGAATAAACAAAAATAGATTATTCACTTAGAAAGTTACATAGCAACACCTGTTTAATCCACCCTATATTAATGCAAGAATATCTATTCTACAGTATTGTTTACTTTAACTAAGACTGTTTGGTAAAGTCTGAAGTACCATAAACAAAATTAATACACTAATGCTCAAAAGTAACCACTCAAGCACACCAGTTAAGATTGTGGTATCCAGTTAACAGGGATTTGATGAAGTTGTATATTATTATTTGGCTTATATTTTCGTGGGTCTCTGCCATTGTTTCTTGTCTAAGGTGTTGGGGAACAACAATTCGCTGTCCAAGTTTTGTTTTACGGCATAATACACCATCTTCAAAGCAAAATTGTTTTTGAGTTATGTATTTTTTGCATTCTGTATCCTCATCTTGCGCCTTTCTCCAGTCCTCGGTATCTCGGCCTGTTGCTTCCAAAAGTGCTATTTTCCGACTTAGGCAATCTGCATTCGTGTGTTTTTTGCCTGGTTCATGGATAACTTCGAAATCCATTTCGGAAAGACATAGGTCCCAACGGGTGAGACGACTAGATGGATCCTTTAACCCAAGCAACAATTTTAAAGCTGCGTGGTCTCTAATAACCCTGAATTTCCTACCATACAAGTAGCATTTAAAGTATTTGATGCCATAAATAACACTTAACAATTCTTTCTCCGTTGTGGAATAATTTCTTTCTGCCGTTGTTAGTTGTATCGACGCATAGGCTATGGGGTGTTCCGCGCCATTAATATTCTGACTCAAAACAACTCCTACTGAATGACCACTTGCGTCACAGGATAAAATAAATTCTTTATTATAATCTGGGTAGGCTAATACTAGACTGTGTGTTAACTTATCTTTAAGGGTTTGAAATGCTGATTCATAATCTTTAGACTAATGAAATTTTGCACCATTTTTCAATAATTGGGTTAAGGGTCGGGCAATTTCAGCAAAATTATGAACATATTTTCGGTGATACGATGCGAGAGCAATGAAACTTTGTACTTCCTTAACGCGTTGTGGTGTTGGGAAGTCCTTAACTACCGTAATTAATCGAGGATCTGTTTTAATTCCTTTTTCACTAATGACATGCCCTAGGTATGTAACCTCTGTCAATGCAAAACTACATTTTTCCATATTTTATGTTAATTTAGCTTTTCTAAGTCTCTGAAAAACATTACGCAGACGCACAGCATGTTCATTAATGTCTTTGGAGAATACAATAATATCGTCTAGATATACACAACATTGCTGAGTTTTGAGTCCTCGCAATACTCCATCGAGTAGTCTTTAAAAATTTGCTCGTGCATTTTTCAACCCGAAAGGCATTCTTTTAAATTGCCAGTGGCCTCCAGGGGTAGAAAATGCTGTGTTATACCTATCTTCAGGTGCAACTTCCAATTGATGATATCCGCTACGTAAATCGATTGTTGAAAAGTATTTACTGTTACCCAAACTGTCAATGATATCTGTAATGTTTGGAAGAGAATAAACATCTGAGATAGTTTGTCTGTTAAGGTGTCTGTAGTCACAACAGAATCTATATCGTTTCGTACCGTCGGGAGACTTCTTTGGAATAATGACGATATTTGAATTATAAGACGAATCAGAATATTCTATAATTCCATCTTTTAGATGCTGTTCTAAAAATTCATCCAGTACGTGCTGTAAGTGATGCGGTACTCTCTATAAGGCTTCCTATAAACTGGGGGGCTATTTCCTGTTGGGATCCTATGCTTTGTGATATCTGTTGCTGGCAGTGGATCTTCTGCATTAAATAAATCTTGGAACTCAACTAAAACTGCTTCTATCATGTCTCTGTCATATCCTTTCAAATGCTCAATCTTCTGGCGTAATGCGATTTTATAGGCGTCTGGTTTCTGGCCATTATCAATATCTGACCAAATGAAATCTTCTTCTTCAAAAGTACTGACTGTAGCTACTAATATTCCCTTATGCAACTCTTTGTCCTAAACTCCGAAATTGTCAATATGTACTGGTACTTTTCTTTCTCCCTCAACGTCTTGAACCCGTACAACACTTCTACGTACAAAACAATGTGATACATCTAATTCCTCATTTTCCCCTAGTGGCTCTATTAGACATATTGTATCTGTAGGTACCGCGGGGTCAACGGTCATCCAGAAAAGTTTTCCTGAGCCAAATGGTCTCATATCCCGCGAATCAACCTTCAAGGACGTTGCACGCAGTGTAGTTGATTTCGCCTTCCGGTTGGGGAATTCTTGCGGCAGCGGGCCCTTTGCAGCGGTGTCACCTAGCCGAAACTCTATTCCGCTAAGTTCTACAGTTTGCTGTCTGAGGTCGATTTTAGCGTGCTGTTTATTCAGGAAATCCAGCCCTAGGATCGCGTCGTACCCGTCAGTTACCTTTGTTACCACTTCTACATCTTCTTGAAATTGTACACCGTGAATATAGAAAATCAGTGATGTACATCCTAATGACTTCACTATACCTCCTCCTACTCCACTCAATCTATACCTTGGAGGGTCATATTTCTTTTCTACAATGCATTCATTACTCACTATTGATACGTTTGCACCTGTGTCCACCAGTATCCTTGCCCCTTTATCCTGTATGGTAGCAGATAACCAGCATTCCGCCTTCACATTCGCATTAATGGCATGAAATTTTATTGGGAACGCCTGACGGCGGCTCCGACATTCGCGTTTGAGTTTAACTGATTTCTATTTCCAAAAACTTCCTTAGACCTGCATTCCTTGAATGTGTGACCTATTCTTTGACAATTAGTGCATTGAGGTTGTCTGTAGTTTTTTTGCTATATGTCCCTGTCGATCGCACCTAAAACATCGTACTCCTGCTGAAAATACATTTCGCTTCTCTTTGTATCTGGTGGCAATGTCTATTTCTTCGAAAGCCGTCGCCACAGATACAGCTTCTGCTAAATTTTTAGGAAATTCTGCCCTGACACGACGGGACGTTTCAGGAGGTAGCCCACGTGAAAATGTATCCAGAGCTCTATCTTCTGCCTCTTGTAAAATAACTTTATTTGCTTCATCACTAGTTGTCAACTGATAGGTGTTAATATTAACTTTTCTAATCCTATCTACAAAGCTTTCTAACGACTGGTTTTGCCTCTGAGTGATAGTGTTTAACTGTTCCCTATAAAATCTACAGCTGTTTTGTTTTTGAAAACGTTTAAGCAATCCTTTCTTCAATTCCTCAAATGTTGGAGCATTCCGTAATTCTTCATGGTATAATACGTGTGCTTTAGCCTCTCCTATCAATCTTAACACTGTCATTTGTAAGAGCTGTTCATCTGACCATGATCCTAACTTTGCAGCTGCTACTAAATCATCAAAAAAGGCTCTTATGTCTTCGCCAGGTTTACCTGAAAAAGGAGTTACGAAAGCTGCTGCTGAGGAATCTAGGGTGGGAGGGATTGAACTAGTTTGCCTAACCTCACTCAACTGTTTAAATAATCCATTATTATCATTTTGAAGCTGTGCTATTTCATTAACTAAGTTATGAATAGCTTCCTCAGTAGAAACCGCTTGTGGTGCTGACTCTGACTTTGTACGATTTCGTGTCATCATTTTACAAACTATTACTTAAAGAATCTTACTACACTTAATTAAAAAGATGTTTAAATATTTTCGACAAACTCTAAAAATTATGAGAGAGAGTACACTTCTAAATGAAATAAATATTACGACTGATATGCAAACCCCTATTCTTTCACACATTAAACGATACTAACTGTGGACCTTTAGTGACTGTCATTCACACCTCATATTGAGCCAAGGGTTTTTTCTCTGACACCAAATGTAACAGTTGTGATACTAAATGTAACTGGGTTCTCTCTTTTGATGCTAGTCAATTGGCAGGATGAGCATTACTGCAAAGGGCATTTGATTCTAAAGCATTACGTGAAGGTGAAAATACTAAATAAATTAACTTTTCTCTCTTAACAACATGTGGGCAGGGTGGGTTCTTCCTTGGCTCGGGTATGAGGCAGAATGAAACAGAATTTTTACATCAGATAACTTTTATTGAAAATTTTGTACAACTGTTTCTTACTGGATGTTCTGGCTCGGAGAGCGGCAGCTGTGTCGTTTGCGTAGCCTGCTGCTGCGGCAGCGGCGGCGTCTGATTACGCGTGGCAGTGTGTATCTCGTGTCGCCGTCTCGCCCAGCTGACTGGAGACGCGAAGCACGAGGTGGCCCGTTTAATTATTGCGAGCGAAGTCGTGCATCGGATGGTGATACCTTGGATGTGGCGTCCCAGTGTTTCTCTTCTCTAAGCGGCCGCGTGTGTTGTGCGTCGGCCAGCGGAGCGGCGCGGCGGGGGAAGGCCAGTGTCCCGGACTCGAACAACGGACTCCCGCTTGCCAGTCTTCGGCTGTCAGATCTTCATCCCAGCTCACAGGTGACTGCTGATGTGAGGCCGTCTCCTTCCCGTCCTCACGAGTCACCCGGGTTCGTAAAAATCAGACTTCAAATACTTTTTAACTCCTGTCTTCTGGCGCCGAGGCTACTGCTTGCTATTTCATTACAGCGGCGGACTTGGTGCGTCTGTGCATGATGCAGTCTCTTCTTGCATGACGGTCTTCAGCACCGAAACTGACTGAAAAGAACTGCTACTCTTCTCTTCTTCCTTCGTCTTCTTCGTCTCTCGTCTCCGTGTGTCGGGCCTACTGCGTCTCGCGTATTTATTCACTTCAGTTTACTGGAGGTGAACGACTTCACGGTCAATGCCTCCTCTGTCACGTTGAGAAGCTTCTCGGAGAATCTTCTTAACGTCGGTCATTGGCTCTTGGAATGTAGGCGAGGGCCTTTGCTCACATGCGACAACTGAGAAACACGTGAGCCGGTCGGGCGATGCCCTGACGGCTGAATCGACAGCGCCCGCTTATGTGGAACTTGCTGACTTCACCGCCATTGTCTCTTCTGCTGTTCTGCCCGCTGTTTGCCAGTATGTAACTCTCTAAACTAAACCAAGTTTTTCATTTATATTCTAATTTCTACTTCACTTTGATTTCAGTAATTTATTTGTACCTCTCAACACAGGAGATCTAGCAGGCCAAGTAACTGTTCCTCCTCGACCAATCCATCTGGCAAGATACCTTCGGTTCAGAACACGACGTGCAAGCAATAAATTATCTGCTGGACATCCATCGCATTGATACCACATGAGCATTCTGGTTCTTGGCGGCGTTTCATCCAGAATAAGAGGAAGAACTCGTCTGAGGAAGTTGGCATAAGCTGCGTCGTTGATGAAATAAGGGCCAATAATTGTACTACCAAGCATCCCACACCAGACGTTAACCATCCATTGAGGGTGATGTTTCACCTGTCTAAGGCATCGTGGGTTGTCGCTGGACCAATAATGCATGTTCCTTGTATTTATCTGTCCTTTGTTTGTGAAGGAACATTTATCTGTAAATAGAACTTTGGAGAAGTTTGGGGTGGCGAGGATTTGCTGCTGTGCCCACTGACAGGACTGTCCACGATTCTGGAAATCATTCCCATACAATTCTTGATGTAGGTGTACATGGTGGGGATGGAACCGGTGACGTGTAAGAATACGATGTATACTGGTTTTAGGAATGCCAATCTCGTGTTCAAGCTGTCGTCTGCTCACATGTGAATTCATAGCAACGGAGGCGAGAGCAGTAACTTCCGCAGCTTCGTCTGTGCGAGTACTACGACGATTGCGTTGTCCTGGGTTGAAACTTCCCGTTTCCTGAAATGTCGCAACAAAACGAGAAAACATCCGTCGGGAACTTGGGTTCTTGTCAGGATATCGCTCTCTGTACAGTTGTGCTGCCTGCGTAGCATTTCGCCTACCTTCAACAACAACAACAAAAGGACTAAACTACTGTATTAAATGTACCCGTACATAAGAAAACAGTATGGCAATTACTGTTCTGATAAATTACATTCGCCATCCGCGGTGGCCGAGCGGGTCTAGGCGCTTCAGTCCGGAAATGCACAACTGTTATGGTCGCAGGTTCGAATCCAGCCTCGGGCATGGATGTGTGTGATGTCCTTAGGTTAGTTAGGTTTAAATAGTTCTACGTTCTAGGGGGCTGATGACCTCAGATGTTCAGTCCCATAGTGCTCAGAGCCATCTGAACCATTTTTTAATTTACATTCTCCAGATATGAGTAGCATCTGTACCTTCCCTTTGTTCGTGTACATTCTACTCACACAACTCTTCAACTGACGATGGTTGACGGAATGATGGGTGTGCATTCTACTTATGTTTACATTTGTCCTGTGAACGTCAGCACGTGTATGTGTTCCATTACCTCGAGTACCTGCATTAAGCGCTGGGAGCGACAACGTCATTGTTGCGTTATGTAATTATAACGTTATGTTCCAGTGAATAGTATACTGTGATACCTTTTTGAATAGGTCTTTAGAAGAGGAAATGAATTACCGAATTAAAAATACAGAGTTCCATTTACAAAAGTCTTACCGCTGTTCACATCTTTGCAGAAAACAAAGCTACAGCGAAGGCAATCATGCTGATTGGTGTCCCCCTGAAAGCTAAAGAATATTTGCTTGAAACATTTTGTGATTTGCATCTGGACAAACAGTTATTTGGGCTGGATAAGGTAAATGGAACACCCTGTACATATTGGACTGTTGTATAGTATTTTGGCAACTTCTTCTGAAAAAATATGGAAATTTAATTACCTAGGTTGTAAAATCACTTAATAATACAGGAGAGAGAGAGAGATAGTTAACTGTCTTCTCGTGGACGAACGGCAAACTAGTGTTGGAAAGCTGCTGCACTAACACACAGGTGAAATTCAAGAGACCCTCAGTTTCATGTCATCTCTACAAGGACCAGCTATTTACCCCTACGGTCCACGACAGGAATCGAATTCGAACCTCAGAAATGAAACTTGAGAGAGGAATCTAAGGTTGCTAAAGGCTGAATAAGTTCAAAAAGGAAACATACGAGGAGAACTGAAAATATTTTCAGCTCTAGATGGCGGAGAATAAAGGGTAAAAATAACCAAACAGTAAAGTGTGTTTGCGAAAACGTTGAAAGAGGTTGACTGATGTACCGGAACAGGTCAACATATCTAACCTGTAACTATTATTGACTCTAACTGCCTTTAATATCAGCAGGAATCGCCACAGAGTAGGAATTTCGGTGGATCTGCAACTAGACGAACAGCACTAAATTTTTCTCATCAACGCACTTTGCATGCCATTGACGTAACAATGGTACGGCATAAGGTTTGCCAGTTAGCTGGCTGCCAATTTTGAACGTCATTATACCGCTAACAAATGGGGATCCTATTGCTAAGTGTCAGGGGTAGTAACAAGCAATTCATTGGCATCTTAACTGTTAGCATTTTGTATGTGGATGCAGCTGGATTAAAGCTTTGAGGAGATAAACGCAGCTGTAATCTCTCGTTTGCTACAAATGTCACAGGTGAGATGTCGCTATAGCTTCTGTATTGCACGTAAATGTATTGTTGATCTTCTGTTTAAATAAATTATGCTGTGCTGGCGATGAAAAATGGCTTGCTCAATGTATAGAAAGACTTCGAGTTTGAAGCTACGACGTCCTAACAAATTAGAGATTTGACACTCGAATATATTAAAGAAAAGACATTCTTTTTTTACGTTATGATTAAATCTTCTGAACTGCTTTTCATTGTCAGTTAAACAAAGATATTTTAATGATACATAATCATTCTCCACGTCATGTGTGCTATCAGTAGTTATCAGTCGTGATTACCTAAAATAACCATAATAGGTCATATTTGTATCATGCCGAGGAAGCGGTTCAAACCAATCTAATCCTCACAGAGATTAAGATAGTGTACTTGGAGAAAATCCAGTCACTGGTTGTAAAATAGTGTAACGGTCCGTATGAACTGCTTTATTTTTGTTTTAAACTGACCAGTTTCTGTTCAACATTAAACATCCTTAGATCTATAGACAATAGTCCAGTAACTAATCAACTATTACTCTGTGAAATACAACGTTGTTACTAAACAATACTATTATTATGGGTTCGGCAGCGTTCATAGTAGGATATTAAAAACATACCATGAGGCAGTAACTGTAATTTATTTATTACCTCTTATGTCAATTAATAGTTAAAGGTATGCCATTTACTAACGTGAAAGTCATTTTCCATTTAGTGGATTACTTTTTGAATATGACTCCTGCAAATGATGCCTCCTCTACACAATATATTCATCTAGGCAGCGTTGGAAGCTTTCCATAGCTCGGCGTAACGTATTCCCTCAGCAATGATGGCCAGAATTTGCATGGATTTCTTGCGACAGACATTTCCTGGTAGAGTAATTTCCCGTTTTGCTCACATTTCCTGGCCGCATCGCTCACCTTACCTTTCATGTGCAGACTTTTTCCTTTGGGGCTGCCTGTAGCAAGAAGTGTTCCGAACACGTTGTGCCACCATTCCTGAGTTGAAGGATCACATCAGAAGTACCGTCGGCAATGTCCCAGGGAATACGTTACGCCGAGTTATGGAAAGCTTCCAACGCCGCCTAGATGAATGTGTTGTGCAGAGGGGGCATTATTTGACAGGAGTCATATTCAAAAAATAATCCACGCAATGGACAATGACTTACACATTAGTAAATGACATAACTTTAACTAATAATTGACATAAGAAGTAATAAATAAATTACAGTTACTGCTTGATAGTGTGTTTTTAATATCCTACTATGAACGCTGACGCACCTTGTACGTAAATCGCGCCACAACGCACCTGATAGCACTGGTTACAGCATTTGGAAGGGCTACTTTCGTTCTGGGAAATTTAATGTTTTCTGGTATGATATGATAACAGCGTTTTATTTTGTAGAGCATTTGTTGATTAGTTAATTCACTGTTATTACAGGTCAGAGGATGGTTCATACTGAACAGAAACCGATAATTTTTTTAAAAATGGAACAACTCACACGGACGAAATATCTGCTTTAAAAACTTATCTTCAAGTGGACATTTCTCATAATGTGTTTGATTGGGAGCAGACTCACCTACCAAATTTAACTAACACTTCTCTCATAAATATATGGTCATACAGTTAATATTGCGATGCATCGTGATGTTTCACAAAACGTAAAGTGCCTTTTACAAGTTTTATTACCGTAATTGAACCTCTGTGGTACTTATCTATGAAAAGAAAGTTTCGCTCCTTTGACCTAATTCGATTCGCTCTCGAATCAGTCACAATTATTCACAATTATTGTGACTAATAAATAATGTGTAAAATCAGCGGTAATACTTGTTTTAAGCTTCGGTGTTGGCGTAAATTTAAATAAACAGTATGATGCGAAAGCAATGTAACAGTTCCCACGCGGCCAAGACTTTTTTAACGAATGAGCAGTTGATTTATTCACAATCTGAAGAATAATTTGTTTGTAAAATGTCAAGGGAACCAACACTTACTGCGATCCCTCGCTTCTGCATTTAAGTGAATGATCCAGGAGACTGAACAATAGAACATCTATGGTAGAATTATTGTACCGAATTGCCTCGGAGAGGAATAAAAATTTGCCATAAGCGGTGTAAACTACAAACGTTTTTGTGTGGATTTAATGCTTGGGATATTCGTATCGTACAGAGAATATATTCCAATGTAAATGAAAACAATTTTTTAATCAACAAGTAACTTTTTCGTTCAAAAAATAAAGCTCGGCAGCCTGAATAAATTATTACCTCTGTGCGGTAGATATGTCAGTGTGCACAACACAGTCACAGTGGTAGGAAATTATACATACTAGTTACATGTAAAGTTAATGGGGAAGTTGCTTTGTGGTGAAATTTAAAACCACTGCTATCGCTATCAGAGAAATATTTCAGCAAAATTATAGACGTTAGGTGCGTGTCCATGTCTCCATTGGAAGTACCGAGAGAACTGCCACATTGGGGGAAGGAGGGGGGGTTGGAGGTGGGGGGGGGGGGGCAGCAAAGCTCTTGCCTCATATTCGGCAATAGAGAGACTGACACTTCGCTATAGCTACTCTGCTATAGTTTTCATTACTTCTCCTGTACCTCGTTAGGCAGGCTGATCCATTGAATATGGCCCCCTGGGATTTCTTGCCACAAGTTATATCGAATGTTAACTTGTGATCCTTTTCCGGTGATCTCAACATTCACGAAACGCCTTCTTTCTAGGGAGTCTCCAGACGTGTACAAAAGCGTTATCTTTGTGGGTAAAGTGCTGTCAACAATTTTGGATTAGTAACAATTGTAGCGATTACGCTATGAAAATCACTGTCTACCGCAATTAGAATTTGCGGTGGTAGTAACCCCAGTTACTGGAAGCTCTGCTTACTAATACCGTATGCGGAGAGACTGTAGATGTTGCTTCAAGGGAGTCACTGTGGCAGTTGGCAGGTAGATGTTGGTCGTGGGCTACAGGTGAGCTTTTCAAGACGTGTTTGCTAACCATAGTTAAATAAAAGATTACAAAAGAGCGGCAGTAGACCTGTGGTTATCGAAGTCATCGGTACAATGGATTCTGGAGGAACGAAAATAGCACCCCTTTAAGATGCACCAATACCAACAATTACACGGAAACGATTTCCAAAATCGGGTTTCATTCCTCAGACGTCTCGTAAATAAAGTAGCTGTAAATCCGAATTTCATCAGGCAGATTTTATTGGGAGGTGAGTGCTATTTCGCCAATGACGCCACAGTCAATAGACGAAATCTACATTACTGAGCTCCTGCCAGTCCTCACTGGTTACGACCACATCACATGCAAGTGCATTGGGATGTTAACGTATGGTGCGGCGTTTTACGAGACCCCCTTCATTGGACCAGTTTATTTTGCTCCCAGAGTAACTGGTCAGCTGTATTTGCCATTCCTACAGAATGAGCTGAATCTTGGGCATTTCCTAGAATACATCCATCTTCAGTTAGTTGTAAGGCACTGGTATCAGTGCGACGGTTAACCAACCCTTTATTGTAAAGGGGTTTGGGAATCTCTCAAAAGTATGTACCTCGAACGGTTGATAGATCGTGGTGGTTGCATTCGATGGCCAGCGAGATCGCCTAATTTAACACCCATGGACTTTTATCAAAGCCACGGTTTACAAAAGGGAACCGGAAAGTCCAGATATGTTAAACGCACGAATACGTCATGCTTGAACTTCAGTATGTACAGAAAGTTTTTGGAGGTTACCAGACTAGTACCGAAAGGCGCTAGTATGTATAATGCAGTTATAAGGATCTGTCAGTCCATAACATAGATCTAAATGAACATGTTTTATGATAATTGTGAGATTCATTGTTCTTTATTAGTATCATAGCATTTATGTAATTCTGTCAATTATGAAGCAAGAGATGGTGCATTATGAACTGCTAATAAATTAGCTGTCATATGTTAATATGCCTTGAATCACACAATTAATATGCTCTGGCCCCTGTACATATTGTTTTGGTAAGGGACAATCATTCTTTTTCACAAACAACTTTCTAGAGGTGAGGAATCGAACGCGGCACCCCTCTGATAGCAAGAAATTTTTCTACCAACGAGCTATAGGACGAATTAAGGAGCAATTATAGCTGTAAAATGTTGGTTTCGAGCCCTGGTTTGACTTTTAGCAGATTCTCCTCTCTTTTGGTGTAGGGTCCCATTTACTGTTCTGCTTACGCAAATCTTTCGGCGTCTGTGGTATCCGGTATTGACTAACGTCATCGGAGAGCGGCGTGCTTAGTATCTACTTTTAATTTTATCTTATTACTATATTACTATCGTGCAGCCTCAATGTCTGTAAGAGTCAGAGCACCGCATGTAGAAGACAATCACCGCATCTGATTCAGACTAATCATCTAGGAGGAACACTACACTGTGATATGAACCTAACGAAAAGTTGTGTACAAAGTGAAAAGATTACGTTGGATTTTTATGTGACTTTTTGAAATGTGTATTTAGCTTTTAATGTATACCTTATGGAAGACTAATGTCCGACCTGGTCGTGAAGATGCCTCAAGTTATTGGATGAAAGAGAGAGATCAGAAGAGTTCATAGATATTCATTCTGGTTTGTAAGATCACAATCATATCTCTGTGATTAAGACGACACTCAGTCCGCGAAACGCTGTTGAGCAAGTTTATTTTTTAAACAACTGTTGTTCAAGACTGTTTTATTGCCTGCTTATCTCATCTTACAGTTCACACGAACTGCATAACGGAGTTAACGAGCGACGGATGCTTAGTGTCATTTATCCGATGGCCAATACCCGAGAGTAACAGGAAACACAAATAAAAATACAAAACAGTTTTGCCATCAACTCCAACTTATTCGCTTTCTCTTTCCCTGCTCTCTCTTCTCTCCATCTATCTCTTCCCTCTTCTTCGCCATAAATATTACAGTTATTATTTTTGTCATTATTATTAGTGTTGTTATTATTGTTACCATAATGTACTACTCATGTATGTGTACATTGTGATGTTTACACACCCACTAAAAATTTATGATTAGATGTAATTTTGCTAGATGAAACTAATTAAGAAATAAATAAGAATATATGCTGAAAATTGGTCTCAAGAAGGAAATGCGCAACAAATGAGTTTCGCACAACAAATACGGCGCATGACGTTGTGAAAATAATGTCTACGTGGATTCTTTAGTAAGAATCTACACGGTATGGCATGAAAATGATGAGGGAATGTTTACATTCCTAGAGAAAAATTCTGGCAGAGATGTTAGTTCTTTAAGGGGCAATGAAACGAAAACGAGACATATGGAGAAAAGTAAGTGAACTGTTGATACATTTACCCCAGTGTGAGACAAGACGGACAGTGCCATCATGGAAAGATCTCTGCGGCTGCCTACGGAACCACGACCGTACCCGGGCGTGCACCTCTCAGTCCGAATGAAATCGACGGCGTAAATGTCTGTTTTCAGCGCTCTCAAAATACGGAAATTAAACGGGGAGAGATTGGGATTGTATGGAGGACTTGAGAGGGCGACTCACATGTTGACAAATTTGTTTGGCTGCGCTGCAGCAGTTTTGTGGCTAAGTCCTTAGGCATCCTCCATACAGGCCCGATCTCCCACCATGTGGCTTCCATAGTTTTGGAGCCCCGAAGAAAAATACTCGTGGCCGTAGGTTTGATTCGGGCTGCGTACTGTCATGATTCCGTAGGCAACTGCAAACATTTTTCAATGAAGGTATTGACCGTCTTGTCTCGTAGTGATATAAATGCACTGCCAGTTGTGGCCATACTTTTGAAATAAACGATCTACCACTTTTTCCCACCCTTCTCGTTTTCATTTGCCTGCCTTGCTAATGTGACCTTGGATGATGGGATTTCCATCAATAGATAGGTGCGTAGACCGAATGCTCTATCCAGTGGTTCATAACGTTTGTTATAAAAGACGTTTGTACTTTTGTGTAACGGTTGCCGACGCAGTAGCATTCATTTAACAAGTAGAACTCACAGCAAGCGGCGTAGACAGAGCCACATCTTTTGCAGAACTCCAGTGCTAAGCTACACCTTGGGCGAAGCTTTAAGGCGAATGGCTATACAGAGAAGACGGTAGCCGTAAAGAACTGTGAACACATTTAGTTTTTCTAAGTTCTAAAGACTTTTATACACTAATGCCATGCACACGTACACGCACTTATACACACACACACACACACACACACACACACACACACACACACACACACACAAACCCAAACCCACACATACACCATAGCCGCAAATTCGTTCCTTGTATAGGGTATGATGACCGCATTTCCTAGAAACCAGTTTCTACCCGTTCCAATTCGCCGACGTTGCGTGCTGCCACACGTTTTCAGATCTCTACTTCGTCTGAGACTTCTTTACTTCCTGAGCAACACTGACGTTTCCGCTGACAAAAAGGATAACCTCTTTTGTCGTCCCAGCAGTGATGCCTAGGAGTTAGTGGGTTGTAAGACAGAGAGGAAAATAGCAAGATTTACAAGTAGTGTTTAATAATATCTTTTTTTTTTTTAACTCGGAGAACTGCAAGTGCAGAGTACAGTCCACTGTAAACCCTTGAGACAGACAGGTTAGACTTCCACAATAACAAGAGTGACTGAATGAGTAAGCTTGGACTACACAGGCAGAACAGAATTAACACGTAGCCAGATACGAGGTTCATGCGGCGTCCTTTTATGTAGGCTCCGTAGCGGCGCTGACTATGCGGGCTGAAAGTGGTACGTCTCGAACCCTGCCGCAGATCAGCGGTGCAGTCACATACATTAATTCCTACAACTACACATGGTATCAAGAGCGCACGATACCACCCACATTCTTTCCCCGAAAAGTCCTCGACGTTGTGGTGTACTCGTTCTGCTGGAAACGACGGTTGGCGGTGGTGGCGGGGGGGGGGGGGGGGCGGTGGATCTGGATAGGAAGGTCACGGTGTGGGTGCCACTGAAGAAACAGCTGATGAAAAACTCCTGCCTGCGAATATCTGGAAACAACCGCCGAAAAACCAGCTGTAATACGCACGCACATGCCCGGTGACGGAGCATCTATTAATTGTGAAAGCGCAGGAGCGACTGGAGGGTCAATGGTGGCAGGGCAAAGGAGACCTATCTCCGCGGCTGCGGCTGCTGGCGCTGTGGCGACAGCGACGAAGCATCTAGACTATAGGGTCCTCATGGGCACCAAATCTACGGGTGAAAAACCCACGGCAACCTGCACTAACCAAACAGTCACTTCAGCAGTCTGGTGGGATTCTGTACAACACGCAGACAGGGACCCAAGACTTTGGTGACCAGGCCTCGTTCCCAGGACCTTTGTCTGCCGAAAACTCTGAAAAAGATCAAACCATTCATAGTCCAATGTATGTGTTGACGGGCACAGTCGAGGCGTAAAGCTTTGTGTTGTCCAGCCATCAAGTGCACGTGACTGGGCCACAACAGGTGTTCACACGCTAACACATGTAAGCGTAGGCTTCCGCGGCCGTTGTCATCTTCAATAAAATTCTTCAGGATATCAGACCGCATCGTCATAATTTAAAATGCGCCAACGTTTCGGCCAGCGTTGCAGCTAGCCTTCATCAGGGCCTTACATTAAACTCAACCAGTTTAACGTAAGGCCCTGATGAAGGCCAGCTGCAACGCTGGCCGAAACGTTGGCGCATTTTAAATTATGACGATGCGGTCTGATACCCTGAAGAATTTTATTGAAGAAGCTAACACATGTTGATGGCCCAGCATTGAAATCTGTAGCAATTTGCGGAATGGTTGCAATTCTGTCACGTTGAACGATTCTCTTCAGTTGTCGTTGGTCCTGTTCCTGCAGGATCTTTTTCCGGCCGCAACGATGCCGGAGATTTGATGTTTTACTGGATTCCTGATATTCAGGGTACACTCGTGAAATCTTCGTACGTGAAGATTTCCACTTCATCGCAACCTCGGAGACGCTGTGCCTCATCGCTCGTGCGCCGACAGTAACACCACGTTGAAACTCTCTTAAATCTTGATAACTTGCCATTGTAGCACCAGACACTTGTTGTCTTATAAAGGCGTTGCCGACCACAGCGCCATCTTCTGCCTATTTACACATCTCTGTAGTTGAATACGCATAACTTGTTCTCTGAGTTCTACTCAAGGTACCCTCCGCCACACACCGTCAGGTTGCTGGCGGAGTATGAGTGTAGATGTAGATGTAGATGTAGAAACGAAACAAGAACTGTGCGGCGGCGTTATTACTCCGTAGTGCGAGTTGAGAGTATCGCATGACACTGCCGTGTACTGTGCATGTGTTGCTCACTGTGCAGTGCTTATGTAAATACGGTAAATATTTACGACACAGTTTTATGTAACAAAAAAGTCGATAACAGTTTCCCACCACAGTGCGTCATTACAAAAAGTAATTCAGATACGTGATTAGTTTTGTAGAATGATTTTTTTCCTTCACATACATAACACTGAAGATGGTGGATATGAGACAATTACCGACACATGCATCGGATGTATCAAGAAGCGTCAAGGCACACATGCCTGTGCCACCACGGCTGTGAGAGTGGTTTCATGTAACAGAGACCTGCTAGTGAACAAGATGAACACACTTTGCATGATGGTGCAATAATGTGGGACCAATGTTGCAGCAAGATAGCTACGATGTCGCTAGAGAGCTGAAGCATCGTCCTTTTTTATTGTTATATTTTAATAAGTGTTAATATTTACTGTCTTTTTATTGCATCCATAAAAGTTGAAACACAGGTCAAAAACTGATTTGCTATACTGCCGTCAGGCATTTCCACATTTTCTTGGCATATTGGAGCTAGCATTATAGTGAGTATAGATATGCATATAATTATAACTTAACTTTGAGGTGTAGAAATGTATTCCATTAGTTACACCTTTTAGGTGGCGTATTTACACATGTCATTCAAGATTTTTCGGAGTATTTGCACATGGAGTACGCATTCTTCATGCATTCTAGGTGGTGTATGTTTGTATGCCATCCACTGCGTTTACAAATTTTGGGGATGTTTCTACACACTATCGCACATCATTCGTTACATTATACACTGCTCTGCCAGATATACATGTAATAAAGTATTGGCTATACATCTTAATCGTGGAATTGTTTGAATACATGCCATTTGTTACTTATCGTAGACTGGTACATTCACACACTTCACACAATTCACTGGCGTATTTGCATGCCATACGCCACTTGTTGACGTGTTTTACATCTCGTTCACTCTGTTGGAGAATTCAAAGTCGCACAGCACTGTAGAAATACTACCTACGTGAGGTAGTGAGGTATGGATACACGAACTGTGTAGTGTACACTACTTTAACAGTCCAATAACAAAGTCGCTATTTGTAAAAATTTCAGAGTTAATTGCCTGAGAGTAGAGGGATATCGTGACTAACATTTACATTTATTTTGCAGACTATGCAATAGCATCATTATTTTAAACTGTCAAAATATTGTACCACATCATTCTTTAACTTTGTTTCTCACTACAGTGAATGATGAAACTCACGCATTTGGAATAATTTGTTATAACAAAGACCCACGCCGTAATCCTCTCACTACAGAGCACTGAGCAAGAATGGGAAGCATATTGCCCAAAATTAGAGCCTCTTCATTCTCTCAACAGCAAGAAGTGCAGACATCTGAGTTTTCATGAAAAAATAATACACTCCTCCACGTAATTCAGGTGAAAATATTTGAATATACATATTCATTACATATTTTAGGCAGCATATTTAAGTGTGTCATATGCCATATTACATATCGTCTCAGCTTGTCCATGAAAAAATATTACATGTGATTAGGATGGATATGTTACACACCATTCGTTGGTGTATTATTGTGGAGATGGTTGAACATATAACAGTTATTAGTCATTTTCTTTGGAATATTTACCCATTTCAAATGCCATTGTTGCCATGTAGGACATCACCTTAATAGTTCGGTAATAACGTTTTCCTTAATTCAGAAAAAAAATTGCCTCTGTTCTTCTCACTGCAGAGCGCAGGTGTAGTATGATCAATATTGGACAAGAAAAAAAATGGTCAGAAGGGAGCTTCATTTCAATTAACAGACCTTCCACTTAACTTCCCCCCTCTTCTCCCCCTGCCCATCCTGGGGGTGATCTTCATACATGTCACCAGTGCCCCTGAATATAACATTCACAATTGCATCAGCTGCAATATGACAATGGAAAAAAGTACTGACGGATGCTGAGTCACAGGTTTGGGCAAATGTCCATTAAATCCCTCTCTTCTATTTTTCTTCTGTTCCGTCCACAATGTAAACTGGGTTCTTTGACTCCTGTTGCGCCAGAAGTTCTAACAGTTCTGCCCTTGTCAAGTTACTGTCAAACTGTATCTTATGTTTCTCTAGACAGCAAACAATATCTTTTTTTCCTACCTGCCATTATGGGCGCCTAGTCTTGTATAAATGAATGATATGGAGCTTTATCCACATCAATTACAGAGTTTTCCTTGGTAGTCGGAAGTCTCGTGTAAACAAAATAACAGCAAACAAGTAGACAAGTAGGCAAATGAGAATGAAATCTTTTGAGTTTCCAGCATATGCTACAATTAGTCTTTCTCCTCTGCTGACCGAAGATGCCACACTGCCGCTGATGGTACAGTTTTTTTTTTAACTGCGTTCTGTGCTAATCCATGTTTCATCAAACCAAACGATGTCATTGAAATGTGTCCCTATTGATTCTCTAAGAAAGCGGTGTCGCCAGGATGCAGTATCTTGGCGATCTGTTAATAACTTACTTTCAGAAACAGATTTACAGAGGAATCCTAATTTTTTCACAGCACAATGCAAGAGTGATTTGCTAGGCCGAAGCAGGTCCGGTGCTAGCTGACTGGGAGTCCGACACTCCTCCTTTGGATAATATGCGTGAGCCGTGCGTAGCTCGTGTTCCTGCCATCATGTATTTTACACCCTGTTTTTAACGTATTTCCATCTCACTACGTAAATTTAAATTACTACTGTCACTGAGTTGCTGCTTTGCCTGACCGTGAGCGGTGTTAGCAGCGCGTATCAATATATATCCCCTCTCGTAGTATCTTTGTTCGACTGCTATTACTTCCCGGTCTGCCGGCCGGTGTGGCCGAGCGGTTCTAGGAGCTTCAGTCTGGAACCGCGAGACGGCTACGGTCTCAGGTTCGAATACTGCCTTGGGCATGGGTGTGTGTGAGGTTCTTAGGTTAGTTAGGTTTAAGTAGTTCTAAGTTCTAGGGGAATGATGACCTCAGATGTTAAGTCCCATAGCGTTCAGAGCCATTTGAACCCAGTCGTTGTCTGTCGTAAGCCAGTTCGGATAGCGACTTCGGGTCTGTCAGTCAGTTGGAACGTGTCTGGAGTGCAGTCCGGGCCTGCCAGTCATGGAGTTGCAATGCGGCACTAGTGCAGTCGGGTTGGAGCAGTCACGTCTGCGACGACATTGCTCGGCTGACCATTGCCGCCACGCATCACGGAGACGGGCCACGGTCTTGGTGGATCGTCGGTCAGTCGTCCTACTGGACGACGAGTTTTGGCTCGCCGATCGTTCATGAGTCGGCTGTATGTGTGTGCATCGACTCTTGATTTGTCTCTGTGCGTACTTAGTTGCTGTTGAGTGTCGTTCAAGTCTTCGTGCAAGTGTTTGTCAGACTGTGTGTGTAGTTGCTGTCACTTCAACTGACAACTTGTTTAAAGTGTTGTCGGCGTACTGGCAGTGATTCGGAACGTGCGAGGAGGAGAGTTCACGGTGGCAGTTCGGGTCGTGAGTTGGGCCCTGCCAGGCAGTTTCAACGCGTCTGGAGCGCAGCCCGTGCCAGCCAGTCGCCGGCTTGCAGCAGCACCGAGCCCTGCGCGGACATCGCCCGCCCGACCGTTGCCGCCACGCATCACTTAAGCCGGACCTGACCTTTGTTGGATTGTTGGTCGGTCGCTTGGTCCAAGGACATCTGCGTGCGGTATAGTCGACTGGGCCGCTGGCGGTCTCTGCGCAGTGTCGGAGTCTGTCTGGAGCTGTCTGATCGGTACGAGCATGGTCGCTCGCCGACCCAGGACGTGAAGGTTAAGTGGTTTTGAGCATTATGCTGTTGGTTCCGGCGTTGCTGCTGTGGAGGTTTTCCTGTGAGCAACAACGAGTGAAGTGTTCGAGACAGCTGCCGTCAGGTGGAATTGATTAAATTAATTTGTCCATAGCTAAATGCACCAACGGAATTTTCTGCCTTGTGGCCGTTAGTGTTCTGGTTACCTGCCCTGGCCGCTAACGTAAATTGTAGGCAGTGTCTTTTCCTCACCGTTGTTGCTGCCCAACATGGTATGTAGTTTTGGCAGCTCAGTTCACATACGCGTTTGTTTGGGGATAGTGATACTTGTAACATTTTTTGGAGCCTTGAATTCTCGTGTACTCCGTCGTGACAAGCAAATGGTTGGTCGGTCGGTCCGTGACTGTCCCCTGGTTGCGTTCGCACGAATTAAGTGTAGTTGGACTCACCACCTGTCTCGCCTAAATGAACGAGGGGAGACAGATCCACTCGAGACTCTTGAGTGCCGTTCTCGTAATTATCCATTTGGCATTGTTAATGTTGTTGTAATTTAACTGTATTTTATATTTTTAATTTGTCAAAGTTAGTTGTGGGCCTTCAGCCATGGAAAAAGTTCTCAGATTTCCTTCAAATTCAAACATTATCGCCTTCTGCTCTTGAAAGGTTATTGTAATTTCCTCTGAAAGATTTTACAAATTATTGTGGGCCTTCCGCCGTTGGTGTTGCGAAAAGGAAATTCTTAAACTTAATGTATTATCGTAGCAATTGTTGAAATATATATTTCCTTAATTAGCAGAATTTAACTTTGCGGCCTTCAGCCATCTTATTGCGTCTGTTTATCTCTTTATGTGCACCTTGTGGGCCATCAGCCCTCTTAGCATCTTAAAACATTGTGGCCTTCTGTCTTCAGTAATCATCATAATATATTTGGAATTTTGAAAATTTAATCCGTTAGCCTTCAGACGCTCCGCATGCAGATCTCATATATGTATACGATTTATCTTATTCGTAAATTTAACTGTGTGTCATGTCTTTTCAAAATTGAACTTATTCTAAAGCATCTGTTTGGAGGCCTTCAGCCGCGAAGCAAATTTAATTATTTGAAAAGTGTATTTGTGAACTAAATGATAATAAGATACAAATGAATCCGACCGCAACTCCCTTGGCCCTTTCCACAATCCTAATTACCTGTAAGCCCTGTGTGATTTAGCGGGCGTTACAATGCGTTTATCTCTCGACGAATCTCATATTCCTGAAAGGTGATATTTGTGACTCTAATCTCGTGGCGCCTCTTCTTCTCGGGTGTCATAAATTTCATATGATTTTTCTGGTACTTCTTTCGCGTCTTCATTCAGACTCTTATCAGTGGCCTTCGTTGATTTGTTGAGCAGCTGCAGTTCGCTCCACCAATTTATCCAGAGGAACGAGAGGTGCACCTGCATCTCTCTGTCTCTCTCTCTCTCTCTCTCTGTCTCTCTCTCTCTCTCTCTCTCTCTCTGTCTCTGTCTCTGTCTCTGTCTCTGTCTCTGTCTGTCTCTCTCTCTCTCTCTCTCTCTCTCTCTCTCTCTAAATATTTCTTCAAGGCACACGCGAATTCATGTGACTGAAAGTCATGCCACGTGTGACACTTTTTGAAAGTTTCGTAGTAGTGTGCAGCCTCGTTCCGGCCTTCTTTCTACTGCTTTCGTTACACATCGTAAGGCACGCTAAGCTAAAACTCACTCTAATCTCTCAGTACAACGCCTCACTGAGAACTGACTAGCGTATTGCTTTAGGAAGGGCAGCGGAAGCCGTCGAAGTGCGAGCCCACAGAGCCACTGCCGCCACAGCTCCCAGTGGTATGTAGGCGGCGAAAGCCCTGCAGCCCGCTACGTGTCACGTGACGACTAGTTCAAATCAGACTATAATAAGGGCATTAAAGGAATGAGATCTTCGATTTAAAAAGGGACAGACGAAACATCAATATCAGTAGTGGACGTACATAAATATCTTAGAAGTCGGACACTAGCTGATTTCTACGTTACAATAGTAATATCACCTACGACAAATATCTACAGTACGACCAAGGAGATTCATGCAACAGCTGACGCCATAATTCAAGGTGATTAATATTTTAAACATACTGTATACGTTGTCGAGTCACATTGATGTGACCACCTGTCTGAAGCCTGAACAACCACCATTTTCAGAGCGCTCAGCTCTGAAACGTGCACAAAGAGATTTAGTGAGATTCTGGAAGAATTAGAGAAAGGTCTGGAGCCATGCCTATTCGAGTGCCGTGACCAGTGGCGCTAGGATCCATGGTGCGTACAGCACGATCGAGATAGTCCCTCAGATTCCCGACTGCGTCTCAATCCGGAGAGTTTGAAGGCCAGGAAAGTACGATAAACCCATCCTGGGCTTGCATTGTCATGCTGGTAGATCCTATCACGCCGAGGAAAAAGAAACTGGATGTAGGAATTAACGTGGCTCCCAAGCACAGGTGCATATTTCAGTTAATCCATTGTGCCTTCCTGAACGACGATATCACCCGGGGAATGCCAGGGAAACATTCCTCAGACCATAATACTCCTTCCTCTGGCCTGGTTCTTTCAGAAGTTTCAGACCGTACACGCCAACGGCCATCTGTCCGACGGAACAAAACATATGATTCGTCTGGAGAGGTCACCTGTAGACACTCAGTGAACTTGCAGTTGCTGTACTGGCGTGCAAATTCCAGCCTTAGTCCCCGATGAACAGCAGTCAGTATGTGTGCATGAACCGCGCGCCTGCTGAGATAGTCCACACGCAGCAACGGTGGCTGAACTGTTACTGAGAAGATATTGCTCGTACCTCCTTGGTTCATCTGGGCTGTCAGTTGCTCAACAGTTGCATATCTTTTTGCCTGTAAACATCTCCCCAGCCGTCGTCCACCCCTGTTATCTATGGCCCGTGCTGCAGTACAGTTGCCTCGCAGCCAGTTTTCGGTACCACCATGTTGCCATGTACGGTATAGTTTATCTGCGGCTGAACGCGAACGGCTTAAGGATTTAGCCGTTACGAAAATGCTTCCACCCTTGGTCCGAAAGTAAGTTATCATGGTCATTAGGGCGTCAGGTAATCGCTCCGTTATCGCAATACAACAACGACTGCTCTGTTTTCCACGTCCCCCGACACGCTTTACACACCTTGCACTGCTAGTGGTGCCACCTGCCGCCTGTGAGTGTTTATCGCACTTTAACGTCGAACGAATACATTTACATTCAACTTACAACTACACTAGTCGCCATTAAAATTGCTACACCAAGAAGAAATGCACATGACAAACGGGTATTCATTGGACAAATATACTATACTATAACTGACATGTGATTACATTTTCACGCAATATGGATGCATAGATCCTGAGAAATCAGTACCCAGAATAACCACCTCTGGCTGTAATAACGATCTTGATACGGCTGGACATTGAGTCAAACAGAGCTTGGATGGCGTGTACAGGTACAACTGCCCATGCAGCTTCAACACCATACCACAGTTCATCAAGAGTAGTGACTGGCGTCTTGTGACGAGCCAGTTGCTCGGCCACCATTGACCAGACGTTTTCAGTTGGTGAGAGATCTGGAGAATGTGCTGGCCAGGGCATCAGTCGAACAGTTTCTGTATCCAGGAAGGCCTGTACAGAATCTCCAACATGTGGTCGTGCATTATCCTGCTGAAATGTAGGGTTTCGCAGGGATCGAATGAAGGGTAGAGCTACGGGTCGTAACACATCTGAAATGTAACGTCCAATTTTCGAAGTGCCGTCAATGCGAACATGAAGTGACAGAGACGTGTAACCAATGGCACCCCATACCATCACGCCGGGTGATACGCCAGTATGGCGATGACGAATACACGTTTCCAATGTGCGTTCACCGTGATGTCGCCAAACACGGATGCGACCATGATGATGCTGTAAGCAGAACCTGGATTCATCCCAAAAAAATGACGTTTTGCCGTTCGTGCACCCAGGTTCGTCGTCGAGTACACCATCGCAGGCGCTCCTGTCAGTGATGCAGCGTCAAGGGTAACTGCAGACATGGTCTGCGAGCTGATAGTCGATGCTGCTGCAAACGTCGTCGAACTGTTCGTGCAGATGGTTGTTGTCTTTCAAACGTCCCCATCTGTTGACTCAGCGATCGAGACGTGGCTGCACGATCCGTTACAGCCATGCGGATAAGATGCCTCTCATCTCGACTGCTAGTGATACGAGGCCGTTGGGATCCAGTACGGCGTTCCGTATTACCCTCCTGAACCCACCGATTCCATATTCTGCTAACAGTCTTTGGATCTCGGCCAACGCCAGCAGCAATGTCGCGACACGATAAATCGCAATCGCGATAGGCTACAATCCGACCTTTATGAAATTCGGAAACGTGATGGTACGCATTTCTCCTCCTTACACGAGGCATCACAACGATGTTTCTCCAAGCAACTCCGGTCAACTGCTGTTTGTGTATCAGAAATCGATTGGAAACTTTCTTCATGTCAGCATGTTATAGGTGTCGCCACCGGTGCCAACCGTGTGTGAATGCTCTGAAAAGCTAATCATTTACATACCAGAGCATCTTCTTCCTGTCGGTTAAATTTCGCGAATGTAGCACGTCATCTTCGTGGTGTAGCGATTTTAACGGCCAGTAGTGTATAAATAATACATAAAATGAAAGAGCAACTCAAACAGTTTTGTTTGTATGTCTGTGTGCAAAGGGAAGGGTACGGAACGACCATGAGTGACTGAACAACATGTTGCACGAATTAGAGTCTTTAACGAATAGCCCAAAGAAATCAGTTCGGATGGCTAGTCGCGAATTAGCAGTTCCAGTGACGTCTGTGTGGAGACTTTAAAGGAGATGTTTGCAACTACGTCCTTCCCGTTTTCAGTTGTAACCAGCTCTAAAGCCTACAAACTATAGCTTACGTCCCAACTTATCAAACGAAATGTTGCTGCATGACGGTAGAGATTTTCAGGATCTTGTCGTCCTCAGCAATGAATCGACGTTTCACCTAAGTGGAAGTGTGAGCACACGTTATGTCCGCATATGGGAGTCAGAAAATCCCTAAGAGATGGTACAGTTGCAACGAGACTCTGTTAAGCTGAATGTTTTTTTGCGCCACATTCCAGCGGAAAGCTTATGGGCCTTTATTTTATGCGTTAGCAACTGTAACTAGAGTTTCTTATTTTGATGGGCCAGAGCTATGGTTTTTTCTCAATTGGAAGAATCTGAGCCACAGAACATTCTTTAGCTCCAAGATGGTGCGCCGCCTCACTGCCGTAACTCAGTACGTGGGCGGTTAGATGAAGTTGTATCCAACCGCTTGATTGGTCTCATTGGGCCGGATGACAGAGCTTGTTTTTCATGACCTCCATGTTCACACACGATCTGACGCCAGGCGATTTTTACTTTCGGTGGTTCATAAGAGATCATGTGTATGTATGTGCATTCTCTACCAGCTGGTCTACCCGAATTTAGAAACAGTATTGTTGCAACAATTCGTCTCGACACACTGACCAAGGTTTGCGAAGAACTCTCCTATCGACTCGATACTTCACGAATAGTGCTCACTTTGAACACTTGTAAGAATAACTGTCTTGGATGCTGTTTTATTTTATGTATTATTTACAGATGTAAGTTGAATGTAATAAATGCTACAGAGCCTTAACAGCCGAGTATTCATTTTGAAATATTCTATACAACGAGGATGAAACCATAATTAAAACAAGAGACTGTTGTTTAATCAGCAAATAGTAATAAATTTCTATTTATACTGCTCTGGATTTTGAGATTCTCTGCTGAGTTATGGTAGCACGATATAAACATAGTTAGAGGCATGAACTGACAAATTCCAGGTGTAGAAGTATGAAACCGGAATTTGGTTGCTCTAATGGTTTGAAAATGCTATTTATACATGTTTCCCACCCCTCCGGCAGGCTATGAATGCCACGCCAAGAAAGTTCTTCTTTTGAAGCGAACAATTCAGCGAGCCATTTTCGTACATTTTCATACGAATTGATGCGTTATTCAGCCGAGAGCGTGTCTCATTGATGCAAATAGATGATAATCGCACGGAGTCTAGTCTGGAGAATAAGCCCCATGGCCTTGTATTTCCCAAATGGAAGCCTCGTTCGTTTCCCTGACCCGTTTTGCTGTGTGTGATGCGGCGTTATCATGGAGCTGTTTATGACCTTGTGTTACCTGTCCATATTCCTGTCGTTTTTCACTTAATACTGTATTTAAATCTATCATTTGCTGTTGGTAGCGATCAGTTTTAACGTTTAACCAGGTTTTAGCATCTCCTAATAGATGATACCCTTCTGATCCCACCAAACAGAGAGCATTGTCTTCTTTCCAAAAGCGATTTGTTCTCGTAGAGGATGCCGGTGGTTTGCCTGGATTCACCACCCATGATTTATGACGCTTAGGAGCCTTTTGCATCACCTGTCGGTATTCGATGGAGAAACGACTCTCTTTGGTGTCTGGCGAGCAGCATTTCACAAGTGGTCTTTCGACCTGCTTCCTGCCTTTAATTCAGTTCATACGGAACTCATTTTCCCACTTTCCGCACCTTTCCAATAGCTTTCAACCGAAGAGAGACTGTTTACTGCGTCACATTCAATTGTTCCGTGAGTTCCTGTTAAGTTTGAGTATCATCTTCTCCAATAAGGCCTGCAATTCGTTGTCTTCGAACTTTCTCGGTAGTTTCCCACGCTCGTCGTTTCTCAAGTCACCGTATTTTCCCAAAAGCATGTTCGCCGAAAGCTTCGACAAGCATTCGATGTGATTCTGCAGCAGTTTTCTTCAAATGATAATAAGAAACGAATGCTGTCTGCAAATCGTTGTTCTTAGGCAAGAAACTCGACATGTTTACGGGTTTGAAACAGATACCAATACATGGAAATTGGGTAACTGTGTGTTGACATTCGTCGTCAGTCGTTACAGGAAGCAGATGGCGCTGCAGAAGCGGTGTCACGGGCCCTACACTGTCTGCTAGCACCATCTACAGGGAAATTCCGGTTTCATACTTCTGCATCTGGTATATACATATCAACGAGATAAAAAATGCAATGAAAAAAATTTTTACAAACGTAGCTTCAGACAAAAAGAATCAAACATGTTATTCGAAAATTATCTTTATTCTACCTCTACAGGGAGTGATTAAAATGTCACACCGCTGTGAAAGAAATGAACATAAGTTATTTAATGTTGAAATATTATCGTTAATGGTGTTTTGTGCGATTCAGAAATCTATAAGTACCACAATAGTCCCCCTGAACAGAGCCCGACGAGCATGGCCGGAAATTAATTTCATTTTTCCCATTCGTTACGACGAGAAGGAATGCAAATTACTGGGACATGAAAAACGGGAACTCACACGCGTACACACGGGCATCCGGAGAATGGCCGCATGAAAGCAATAAAACCCCTCCTGGTGATGAATATATAATTTCTCGAACCGTTCTGTGAAATACACGCAACAGCATTTTTGTTTCGCCAATTTCCTATTCATGCGGGCGCAGCTTTTGGCGAATTTTTGCGGCACGTGTGAAATTAATTTGTGTCTGCGTAATATCAGGAAATGCCGTAAAAACAGCGGGATCCTCATTGTAATCAGATGGGCTAATTACCTAAGTAGACACTGGCGCGAACCATTATCTCGATTATAAAATGAGAAAAGAAAGGGAGGAGGGCAAACAGACACAGAAATAATGTGGTGAAGGCCTGGAAAGTTAATGTAATTATACATTACCTGATAACATTTCCTTCAACTCACAAAAAATATCCCAATTCAGATGAACTACTAAAAATATAAAATTTAAAATTTTCACTGCCTACTGTTCGTAACTGTTTAATTACCTTTACTTTCGTCCCGTATTATCCTGTACTTTATGTTATATATTTGTCCATAGATTTTTTCAAGACATTATTTTAATACCTTGGTTCCCTCCAATCCTTTGATAAACACATATTTATTAAGAGTAAAAGACCGCTTCATTCTACCACTCAATAACTTCGTGGTGCTCTAACGTAATATGTAATTGTTAATTGTAAGAAAAGTACCATATTCCTGCTATTTTTCTACGCTTACCCTTGCCGTAACGGGTGACACATTCACATAACCGGAAATCCTTGACATACTCAGCCAAACGACAACAACCCACAAAGACGTACAACTTAAAAGTTTTAACATAATACAACGGAATTTGGAATGAAATTAATGCAAATTATCACGTAGCTATATTTGTACATTTGTCAAGGTTTCCATTCGTTCGTTGCAGTATCTCAGAACAAATAATACGAATTTCCCTTGAATTCCTTTTGATTCGTTTATTATCATGTCTGAGTCGTGTTTACTCCATTAGTAATGTAGTTTCACAAAATAAGGATATTCGGGGAGGTATTTCTATATAATCTAATCCTCAACTATCTTCTTTACAAGAGGCAACTAATGTAACCTCCATTCATTGAAATGCTGTTGAATTCTCATTAAGTCGTGCAAAACTGTGGAATGCTTGTGCCACAAAAGGTTGCAGTACTACCGCAACACACTAATTGGAAGTGACTGTTATGTCCGATCCCCTCGCAGTTTTGCAAGAAGATACGGTTTCACTTCGTGAGGAAACTGCATACTACACCAGCGATTTGTACCTGGGGACAAATATTATTTATGCTTTGCATTGGTATTTCTGTTTGTCTACTACGTGAAGACGTTTGGTTTCTGTTATATACAGTCCATCCTGGCAGCCACTCTTATCTTTCAGGATTTGTATCGTTTTTTGGTTTCTTATTTCGTCATGTGTGGCACCTATAGCTGAAAAGTTACCATACATCATACTCTCTAGGTCAACTGCACTGCAGCTGTTTGCTTACCAAATATGAAACTGACACACTGTAAAAACTGAAATGTATACAGTCCAAATATCGGTAAATCATTGATACGTCTCGAAAGCTTTTATTTTCAAATTTTGAATTTTACGTTTCTACCGTTGTCCAAGAACGCTTAATGACAATTTAATAGTTCGTGAAAAAAAAGGCACGCCCTCTCAATGGAATCTGCTTACCATCATCGTTGATGTATAACATTTTCACGCACAAATGATGCAGTGCCAGGTCCCCTGCTCCATGATTATCAATTGGCGACGCTGTCTGAGGATTTGCACATAGGAAATTAATTTTGAAATAGGGGTAAAGTTAATAAAGAAAGTAAATGTGCGGCCGTTAAGTTAACAATCAACTAGCGGTAATTAGATATTTGAGATTTGGGAGAAATTACGGTCGCCAGTCCTAAGGAGAATTACTATAGTAACTGAAAAAGAAAGATTATTACACATATAATTAGCACTAGAAGCGTGGCAACTGAAGGTTGACAAGTGTAGTGTGAAAACTGAAAGTTTGTCAGAAGTAATAAATTTCGCTACACTCTGACTTAATTTAGCAAAAGAATTAATAAAACCGGAAAATCGAAAGTTAATTTAGTGATTGAAGTTAATAGTGAGCTTTCTTTCTGAAGCACATCGAAATTCAGTAAAATACGGTTAGTCTTGGGCTACCTCAACAATCATGTCAAAAGCTACTTGAATCTACGCAATTTAGAAAGAAGAGATTTAACTTTGAACTTGAATTAAATGATTCTGAACAATTAACAATAGTAAAATTTAGTACATACCAAACTGAGCTGCAGTCACAGGTAAGCTAAAATACGGTAACAAAACTCGCACTCTTAATTCGTGCTTGTGTAATCTAAATATTGTAGCCGGCTATGAATACTTTAACTGAACTATGAAATTAAAGCAGTGACATGCTATAATATTACTTTAATGCTGGCGATTGAATTTCAACGACACTCGGGTTCATCTCGGAAAAGGAAGGGACCCTGCTTGGCAATGCAATTGGGACAATGAGCTACAAAGGTTCATGCTAAGTTTCTGTAATTTTGTGATGCAACAATTTTAAAAGTTCGAAAAGCTGAGGTCTGCCATACAGTTCTAAAACTTTACGTGTTTCCAGTCTTCCTTGTTGGTTGATTGAAGGTTTGAAGCCGTCGATCGAGGAGGTGGCGACAGTCACTCATTGTCGGCCGTCGCTGTTGCAGAATCTGGATGTTGGCGCGCCTTCTTCTCGACACGGTCACCAGACGAAACGGGCTCTTGATGTGCGCCAGCTAATGCTTCCCGTCCGCTACACCGTGTCAGAAACTATCATAGCAAGTCGAGCGCAATTACATGCTGCCAAACCCCGAAAGCGCGGCAACTCGCGGGAGCGACACACAACACACCTGCTCCACTCGCTACTCCAGCCAGACTCCCTCTCTGCCCGCGCTCCACGCGACAGAGTTAACACTACCAAAGATCCTACACACTTTGATTCTTCACACGACCTATCGATGTAATCGTTCGATAGCTGTTTTCCCTAGGCAAGACCCAGTGTAAAAATACAAATAATATTCACAAAACAAACAAACATAAATGCATAAATATATATATACAAACAGTAAAACAATTACAATATATAAAGAGACAGAAATGTCATATCTTGAGGTAACAAAGCAAGGAAAAAAAATTATAGTGCAATAGATGGAAATAGGAGGATATACATTTCCGGCGTTACAGACGGAGTTATTCGTGACTTGCCCTTGGCATATGAATACTACTTCATTTGCAACCCCTCTCCGCCTCTTATCATTGCACAGGAACGTGTAGCAACAAAATACTCCGGAATAGATGACTTACGGGCAGTAAGAAGGTAACAATACTTAATTTTACTCATTTCTGCCATTGTTTCTACCGTGACTGCATTACTTTCGTAAAATAAAGAACAGCCGCCTTCAGTTACAATAGTGACTTTATTTCAATTAGCGATGTATTTCGAACCATGGAGACTCATCTTCAGTTGCCTTGAAAGTCTATATCGATTATTTTTTCAGATTTAGTTTAATTCTAGTCATGGTGAGATTACAATGGTATATTACAAGGCGGGCACGTTATGAATATAAGTTTACAAAACTACTACAAATCGAAAAATAACTTACTCTTTCCACCTGTGGATACTTAGTTTTAGAAACACGGTACGAGTAAACATGTTTGTGTACGTACATACACTTTTCGTTCTACAGTACATTTTATAAACTCGTGTCAATTCAAGTCAAAGAATTTCAAATGTAAAGATAGTGTACTTGTACAAGTACACAGATGTTCTTCTATCAAAGGAGATACAAAGCCGTTGTATAATTAATAATATAATGGCTTTGTATCTCCTTAGAGATAATAACAATTGTATATTTGTAGAAATGCGGTAACCTTACGTCTGAAATTCTTTCACTTGTTTTGCCTTGTGTTTACAAAATATACTATAGAACGAAAACTGTATGTATGCAGACAAACAGGTTTACTCATGTGCTTCAAAAACCAAATATCCCTCACTGGAAACTGTACATTAATTTTCGATTTGTATTAGTTTCGTTAACTAATATTCACAATGTTCCCGCTTTGTAATACATCATTCTAGTCTCACCAGAACCATAAATGACCTACATCTGAAAAAATAATGGACGTAGACTGTTAAAGTACCTGAAGATGAGCCCCCAGCGCTCGAAATGCATCATACATTGAAATAAAATCACGATTGTGACTGAAGGCTGTTTTTCTTTATTTTACGAAAGAAACAGTATTTATGAGCAAACATACCGGATGCTAGTCATCGAAAATAAATAAGAAAAACAATAATTCGAGTGAAGTTTATTGACCTCAGTGAGGGAACATTTCACGCAGAATGATATGTCGACAGGCTGTTTTAGCTATACCACTCTACAAAGCAAGCCACGATTATTGTTAAGGAGATATCATTCCAAGCCACCTAAACACAACAACTTCGCACCACGTCTTGATCTCAGAGGTAGTGTGTTACCTACGACTATCTTTCATTGGTGCAACAACAATGATCCCTCCTATACGAAACGTGGAACAACCGTAGTCTTCCTCACAGCTGCAAGATTTCCTTCGATTGGTGGATCCAAACCCCGCCAGTCAATACTGGCTTTTGATTGCTTTAATACGCAAACATCGGATTCCCGCTAATACCAGCTTCATGAAATTTTGACGATTCCGCGAACCAGAAAGACGGAAAACCGGCACGACGACTTCCGGTAGCGCTAAGTCAATGCTTAGTATTTATCACTTCATAGCGCAATGGAGTCGTATTTCACCGCTGATTTCTCACAGACATGCATGCAATGTGATTCTCAATACTTTGTACTGTCATTTGTTTCCCTGTTTGCATCCCAACCGCAAGCTTCCATATGAACGCAGCTTCTCTCGCAAAGTAGCAAAAATCAGGTGCCGAAGAAGAGTGTCGGTAAAATATGTGCGATTCACATTCCATCACGGTGCTGAATTTGGGAAGTTACTATTGTGTTTTGTCATCAAGTACGTTCTTCCGATCAGTTATGAAAACGGCATTTGTACTGCCTTTATAACAGTTGTTTTTCTTTGTTCTCGGAATCATTGGCTCACTTATAAGCAGAATAGGGAAGTCTACTGTTTCTGTTTGTTTTCCCTTGTCCGTCACTTCTTCTTCTTCTTCTTCTTCTTCTTCTTCTTCTAAAGTTCCCCTCAGTGTGACATTTTAATTCCAATGTTCATTTTTCATTGAAAAATACCGCATATACTATTAATTGTGACACAAACAAACGAATTAACCTTATAAAATGATTCATATGAACTGCCGATTTGGATCAAGAAACTCGCATCTTTAAATCGAATGATTTTATTCAATTTGCTTGAAATGCTAGGTTTTTTCTATTTGTTTACCTCTTTAATTGCTTGAGGTCTTCTAGTAAGCATAGTAAATTGGCATCTGTTATCACCTGGCTCTTAGCAAAATATTAATTACTTCGTTTACTTAACTATAACATTTCGTGTCCATAACCATTAATTTTCTGTATCAATAGAGTCAAAAGTTGTTGTCATACAATTTTCAAGTATTGTAATCTGTAGTAAGAAGTCCTTGTTTTTCTTCTATGTAAATTGAAGAAGATTACATAATCCCTAAACACGATAATACGGTGCTTTCCGACCAATGATGACGTTCAGCGCGATATACTGTCCGTGGATCCTTTCGTTCTGCGCATTCGATCATTTTTCTTATTGACATATACGTACTTGTGGAAAATATATAACCGAATGTGTTCTGGTATGCATTCACTGTAATAAAATGTTTGATAAGATAGTATTGCTCTTCTCTTTCTAGGAAGTTTCTGATAATAAAAAAATTGCAGTAAAATCACTTGTACTAATGTCACACCCGACTTGTTTTTCGAGGGTATTTTTTTCCCTTCTTCGGCAAGCATTCCTATTCCTGAATCTCTGCATCCTCTCTTTTCCCAGAACTTTCGTAACTATTAATTTTATTACGGATTTCTTTTCCGAAATCCAGTACTATCTTTCAGGTACGTAGCTTTTGATGTGACGTCTATTCTCTCCAGGATTACTGAATTCTCATCGAGTGATGTTCTGAATAAAGTTAAGTATATTTACGAAAATGTTCGATATTCCATATATTGATCTACTTCCCCTTTATTACTCCTTGTTGTTATCACATGTCTTACAAAAATATTTTTATTATTTTGTTCATGCATTAAAATTCGTTTATGTGCCGAAGCATGTGTGAAGGCTTTTTGGTACAGCAGTCACCGAGCTAATCTCTACACGTCGATGGCCTGCCTCAGGCTTATTGCCTCTGTCGCCGTTTCTGACTTGACGCTCTCTCCTGCTGTGTAACCATCAGAAGGGATGAGCATACTTCTTAAACGTCAGGCTAACTTACATAATTAAAGCAAACTGGAAAAAAAGTTGGCACTTAAGCAAAAGTTATTATTTGGACACATTCATAATGAACAGCTAAACAAAAACCAACGACATGTAAGACCGCAACATTTTCTCCACATTTAATTTACTAAATCACCTTAAATATAAATAGATTACAACCAATTTTCACTGTAACTGTCACAGCTAGATGATTACGTATGATTCCCCACCTCACATGGTTATTATCTGCAGTGACTGGCGAACCGTGTACTTGAGAAGAAAGCTTACATTATACACACACGAGTCATAGTAATTGCCTCATTATGTGTGTGATTAGAATATTATAATTCATTTAAAAACAGTAACAATGGATGTGGAGTGACATTTACTTTACATTTCAACATTTAGGATGTCTCCAAGTAGTCGCTTGCTTTAATCATAAATATATGTCTGGATGAAGTTAAATGTTATTATCTTTACCTGTAGAAAAATATTATCTTGGTAATAACCTCCAAATCGTGTGCTACTCACATGAGTCTTCTACTTGAATTAGTGAATTTACTAATGGTTCTTTTGTTAGCCTGTGCATGAAATCACTTTTAGAAGTTAAATCAAAAATCAAATTAACTAATTTAATAATATTGAACCTTAAATTGCTAGCGTACCCATGTACCAACAAAGTAAAATAAAACAATGAATAGTAGAGGGCGTATGAATGAGAACAGTGACGTATTTAAGTTTACAAAATAGCGACAACTTTTAGAAAGCCTTTAGAAACTATAACTTTCTGAATAACTAGCTGATAAATCTTACACAAAAATGACTAATACAAATTAGTTGAGGAGTGGTGTTTTTAGGCGAAGAATACAGTGCCGTGGAAGCTATACAGATTCTCCCCTGAATTAATCCCTTTTACAACGCAGTCTGACTTTGTTTACATGAATCCATTGTGAGGCCCAACTCTATTCGATTAGAATCAACTATACCAGAAACGTTCATCTGAGAACAGGGAGCTGCGAATATCATTTAACAAACCTACGCCGCTGCAGCAGTACTTTACCCTTTCACCTTGATTCAGTCGTCAGCAGAAAACGGTGCACTGTTGGCTTGGAACGGTGCGCTGCAGCAGCTGTAATGTTCTGACGTGACCACGAAAATTTCCAAACTACGCTGTCTGGCGTTCTGATTATCAGAACGCGGTAAATCCCGGCAGATTTCAGTGTGAGCTGCACCCGTTCGCTAGTCTGGTCACACCAATTTGACACACAGGCACGACGGTGCGTGCTGGAATTGTCAAACATCAGACGGCCGACTTAGGACGTATAAGTTCACCCTCGTGACACGCTATATGTCCGAGACGATATGCAGTTACTCTGTCTGTGCAGTAGGAAACTGTCACACGCTCTTAGTTCACCACAAGATACAAATCACAAGTGTCATCCACTAGGTAAGGGCCTTAAGATCTCCAACAGGGGAGAGCCAGAAGGTGAAGAAGATAATAATCCCAACTACTTTCCACCAAGCCTCGGTATGGGAGCCGAATTAGGGAAATGAAAGCATTCCGACATTGCACAAACCGATCAAACTATGCGCTACTCATTGAATTTCCCATCTTGACTATTCTATTGGCCTTGTAGCCAATCTAGACACACCATTAGGGTTATCACGCCGGGGAATAAGTCTCTACTTTGCATATACTGACAGGAGCCAATCAGCACCTCCAACTCTTTCTTGTATGGAAAAAATTCTAGATTAGGGGAATGTTGTTCTCAAAGTAAGTATGGTCATGTTTTGGCAAAGAACATCTACCTAGACGGGACCACGGTCGCTCATTTATGATTTCATCTTTCCGGGCCGACCATGTCCAGTTTCTGAAATAAGGCTGTTAAGCTTCCCAGACAGTCGTGGCCGTGAAATATACGGTGTTCCAAAATAATGTATACACCCTTTGAAACAGAATATCTCTTTAATTAAAGTAGACAGAGATAAAATTTTTATGGGTAATAATTTACAAACATAACAATGCCTCATTTCGTTCCAGGATTATCAGCAAACATGCCGTTATCGCTTGAACAACGGAAATGGATGCTGAAGTGTTACTAGAAAACAGAGAATGTGAGAGCGGTACGCCGACGTTGGAGAGTAGGATTTGGAGCACCACCACCGAGAAGAGAAACAATTGCAAGAATCAGAGATAAGTTTGAAGTCGAAGGAACGGTGCACGATTTGAAGAAGGGATATAGTGGACGAAAGAGAAGTTCAACAGACAAATGAGAGCGTTGATGCAGTAATCCAGGCATACACACGTTTCCTGAAGAAATCTGTGAGGCCATGCTCTCGTGAGACTGGGATCTGCAGAAGCAGTGTTCATAGAAATTTTTTACTTCAGAACTTTAAGCCTTACATTCCAAAACATCTCCATACTCTTAACGAGGATAATCCTTATAGGTGCAGCGAATTTTGTGAGTGGTTCATTAACAAATGTGAAGAAGAACAAAGTTTGCAAGATCGAATTCTTTGGTCAGATGAAGCGATGTTTAAACTTTGGAACAATTGACCCCCGTAATTGCGTGTACTGGGCCAGGGAGAATCCATACGTAACCCAGCAAAGGCGTGTTAATCTACCAGGAGTAACAGTCTGGTTTGCTCTGTGTTCTAGAGGGTTAATCGGGGCGTACTTCTTTGACAACACTGTCACGGGCGACTCGTACTTGGAAATGTTGGAAATAATAACTCCTGGTCTTAGCGTTGTGTTTGGAAATGAAGATTACTACTTTCAACAGGATGGATCGCCATCTCACCTTCACTTGGATGTGAGGACATTTCTCAATCGTACATTCTCTGCCAGATGGATAGGACACAGAGGGAGTGTGGAGCATCCCTCTCAATCTCCAGATGTAACTCCTCTAGACTTCATTCTGTGGGGGTACTCTCAAGAACACAGTTTACGCTGCGAGACCACACACACTGGATGTTCTTAGAGAGAAAATCGACTAAGCCTGTGATGCTGTTCCGTTGGAAATAATAAAGTTGGCAAGTCGGTCAAACGTAAGTCGTTGCCGAAGGTGTACTGCGACAGACGGACTCCAGTTTGAACATTTACCACCTTAAGTTGCTCCATGAGGCACCTAACATCACCAAAACTGTATTTCTAACCCCTTTAATTAAAGAGATGTTTAGTTTCAAAGAGAGTGTACACTATTTTGGGACACATTGTGTATATTTTCGCCGCTCGCTGAAAGTACCTCTCTACATCTACGTGATTACTCTGCTATTCACAACAAAGTGCCTGGCAGAGGGTTCAATGAACCATCTCCAAGCTGTCTCTCTAACGTTCCACTCTCGGACGGCACGCAGGAAAAACGAGCACTTAAATTTTTCTGTACGAGCACTGGTTTCTCTTACTTTATCGTGAAGATCATTTCTCCCTATGAAGGTGGTGCCAACAGAATGTTTTCGCAATCGGAGGAGAAAACTGGTTGAAATTTATTGAGAAGACCCCATCGCAACGAAAAACGCCTTTGTTTTAATGATTGCCAATGCAATTCACATATCATGTCTGTGGCACTATGTCCCCTATTTCACGATAATACAAAGCGAGCTGCCCTTCTTTGTACTTTTTTGATGTCATCCGCCAGTCCCACCTAATGCGGATCCCACACCGCATAGCAAGACCCCAGAATAGGGCGGACAAGTGTGGTGTAAGCATTGACCTGTTGCACCTTCTAAGTGTTCTGCCAATGAATCGCAATCCTTGGTTTGCTCTACCCATAATATAATCTATGTGATCATTCCAATTTAGGTTATTTGTAATTGTAATCCCTAAGTATTTAGCTGAATTTATAGCCTTCAGATTTGTTTGACTTATCGCGCAATCGAAATTTTGCTAATGTCTTTTAGTACTTTTGACTATAACTTCACACTTTTCTTTATTCAGAATCAATTGCCACTTTTCGCACCATATAGATATCTCATCTAAATCATTTGATCATCTGACGACTTTACAAGACGGTAAATGACAGCATCATCTCCAAACAATCTAAGACGGATACTCTGATGGTCTCCTATGTCGTTAATATAGATCAGGAACAATAGAGGGCCTATAACACTTCCTTCGGGAACGCCGGATATTACTTCTGTTTTACTCGATGACTTTCCGTCTATTATTCCGAACTGTGACCTTTGTGACAAAAAATCACGAATCCAGTAACACAACTGAGGCGATACTCCGTAGTCACGCAGTCTGGTAAGAAGATGCTAGTGAGGAACGGTGCGGAAAGCCTTATGGAAATCTAAAAATATGGAATAAATTTGAAATCCCCTGTTGATAGCACTTGTTACTTCATGAGAATAAAGAGCTAGTTGTGTTTCAGAAGAACGATATTTTCCGAATCCGTGCTGACTATGTGTCAATAAATCGTTTTCTTCGAGGTACTTCATAATGTTCGAATACAATATATGTTCCAAAACCCTACTGCAAATCGACGTTAGTGATACAGGCCTGTAATTCAGCGGATTACTCCTACTTCCCTTTTTGGGTACTGGCGGCTTCCTGGCGTCAGGCGATGAATTACAATACTGCCTCCACGAGACTTGTATGCCAGGAGCTCTGTCAATATCGTACCAACTTCTAACAACAGAATGCACGGAGTTCTATGAGTTTCCCACCACTTGTACAAAAGCTCAGTTTACAGCATTCTCACCTAAACGGCCTTCTTCATCGACTTTTAGCCATCCGACCGTCTCCCACCACAGACTGTCATCTGGTCCAGGAAGAAATGTTTTGTATACCAGTGCCCTTCTATCCCACCTCAAGCGGAACGGGGAGAGAGAGCTTCAGCCAGAAGTCCCTCTGCATGTAATATTCACCAAGTGCTGTTTCCCAGAATCACTCACACTGCCAGGTCGCTGCCCTTAGCATTTATGACCCGCAATTCGGCTCGCTCCCTGTTCTCGGCAGCCTCCGCTACGACCTCTTGGGTACCAGCTCTGTACAGGTTGCACATGCAGCTATAATAACATTCTGCTCACAGTTTCCTCATTTAGAGAAAATCATTAACCACACGTAGTAAATGTAGTACCGAGGAACACCGACATAGTGACCTGACGTACGAAAATCAATCTGACTGACTATGTTGTTAAAGTGAGAGAGTAGTGTGCCACCTCTCATGTTCAGTTATAGGATAAATAGTCATCTCAAGCATAGTCTTTGGTTGTGTTCTCCAGTACACGCAGCATTATTCCAAGCAGTACGCAAACACACTTATACCGCATTTATTGATTGTCTTTACCTACTTCCTCAAAGCCGGCTGGTGTGGCCGAGCCGTTCTAGGCGCTTCAGTCTGGAACCGCGTGACCGCTACGGTCGCAGGTTCGAATCCGGCCTCGGACATGGTTGTGTGTGATGTCCTTAGGTTAGTTAGGTTTACGTAGTTCTAAGTTCTAGGGGACTGATGACCTCAGATGTTAAGTCCCTTAGTGGTCAGAGCCATTTGAACCATTTTGAACTTCCTGACAGATACATCATAACTCGTTAGGTTCTTTACGACGTGTACAGTGTGTAAACTTTTAGATGGCAGACCTCTCCCTAGTCCTGAATCGGTAGAAGTCGGTAAACGTCGGGGGGCTTCGGTAGGCACGCAGTTTCGACTGCTGCCAACATTATGTAGCTGAATGTGTTGTACAAGGTAGCCATTGTCGTCTGCTTCGTTATTGTTTTGCGCTGTACTGTTCTGCGTGTTTTTATTGTGCAGTTATGCTAAACATTATCAAAATGCTTGAAGAGGCAGTTGCTGGCCCCTCTCGGGATTTTTTTAGGAAACGTGTTGCGAATAGTGTTAGTCGTGAAGAACTAATAGGACAAAACGTCATGTCTGACGCGGCACTTTTTCACGCATCTCGATGTTTACCACGTCATATATCCTGAATTATATTTCGTAAAGAGACATAAATTTGCCGGCGCATTTACTGATATATGTGTATACTGTATGCGAAATATATTGCGATTAGAGTTAATAGTAACGAAATAATACATTAAAATGTCATGCCTACTGCAGCAGATTTACGGTATGTACTGAAAAAATGTAGTAAGCGACAACCTTTTTTCCTTTCGTTATTTTGTGGGGGGTGTCAGCGAGAAAAATTTTCGTAAAAGTTTGAAACTGTATGTAACGTTGGTTGCTAGTCGCTAAGTGCTCTCATTCTGAAATAGTGGATGCATAAATCTGGGTATTTTCCCGCGGTGCCACCTCATTGCTTATGACGTCATATCTCCTCAAGAATGTGTCTTATTTCTTTTTTTTTTCGGCTAGGAACCTTCGTGGGCGTACGGAGAACAAATCACCAAAATTTCATCGCAATCGGATGAATGGTTTGGGAACGCACAGAGGGCAGACATACAAACATTCATTTTCATATATAGAGATTGACATTTACGTTTACTATATGATCAGTTTAAGTATATTTAAATTTTATAATTAATAGTTTAACATTGCGGGGAATGAAATAAAATTAAAAAAGAAATTCCGAGCAGCCGGAATCCAACCCGAGTCCACTGCATGACAGGCCTCTACCTAGTCAATTGCGCTACACATGCTACAGTGACCTAACTGTTGAAACATTGTCCATTACTGTTTTCGGGCGTTCGGAGAATAACTCACCAAAGTTTCACTGCAGTCGGATGAATATACATATATGTATATATATGACGATTTCAGTTTCGTTTACGAACAACATTTAAAGCGAATTTTACTTAAAAGCCTTTCGTCTGCTTTGGTGTAAGCATGACGCGCAATTTGTAGTGGCAACACTGCAACTGGTAGGCGTGCCTTGTCCCCCCCAACGGCTCCTCTCCCCTCGCCAGCCAATGCTTGCTTCCTCCTCTCCCCGCACTCCTCTCACAACTCAGCCGTCTTACAGTTAACACACTGTAAGTGGTGATTTCAATGCACCAGTAAACTGGTTAGTAAAATAAACATAAACTATAGTGACTGGTAGCTAATAACAAAATGGTTCAAATGGCTCTAAGCACTGTCGGACTTAACATCTGAGGCCATCAGTCTCCTAGACATAGAACTACTTAAACCTAACTAACATAAGGACATCACACACATCCATGAACGAGGCAGGATTTGAACCTGCGAGCGTAGCAGCTGCGCGGTTCCGGACTGAATCGCCTAGAGCCGCAAGGCCACAGCGGCCGGCAGCTAATAACAGATTTTGGCTATTCCAAAGAAATACTGTATGGAATTGAAGCACTATATTATGCATTTCGGAGGTGGCCCGTCATGAGCCAATCTGTTAACAAATATGTACGTCATGAGCACAAAAATACTTCACGACCGACACAGTAAGGCCGTGTAAGTGACAGACAAATTTACAGAATACGTGCTATTGCACATAATGAAGAAAGTCGTGTAAATACTGGCAGATAGTGCACGACATTCCACAGAGGAAAACAGTCAAGTGCAATGGTTGAACATGAAAACTAATCATGTTAACGAGAGCCAAGGACACTAAAGGTCGGCCAGAGGATGTGCCGGACTGAGCGTTCCAAAAGATAGCAAGTACAAGGAAAAAAAATGTAGCAAAAAGGCTACTGTTAGCTGCGTGTGACAATGAATATCATCAAAATTCACAGTATTAACCGAAATAACCCATATCTTACAGTAAATATACTGAAATATATACATATTAAATCATAACAGGAGCCAATACAGACTACGTGATTCAAACTAGAGCCATGGATGCAAGGTACTTAGAGAAAAGTCTATTTTACAAAAATATGTCTCTACACAAGTAGAGGAATTCGAATTTGGTGTCATAAAAGCTGATAGACAGTAGCACGCCGCGCTCAGGACAGCATAAACGCAGTCTTAAGAATAAAGATCCAAAATATAGTTCACACAACAATTGAAACTGATGACAGTTCATAGGCAAACAGTTATCTCACTTATCTCCGTGGGGCATCCTTGCTCATAAAACCATTGTGAACAGAGAAGAGTGACTGAAAATTATGAGCAAACCTCAAAATCTTTATTAAAAACCCCAAAACACTATCGCAGGACGAGCATACTGCGCTCAAGGCGGCGATAGCCAGTCATCAGTTATATTTTTACATTATGACACGAAACTAGCACCGTAATTAACGAGCAGATTGCTAGCAACCGGAGCTGTTTTTTTTAATATCTTTGGTGTTGTATTAATGTTTTTCTCTGTAAAATCTCGTGTACTGTATGTCAGTACTTGCGCATCTTACTTCATTGAGTACAATATTACTTCTTCTGTGAATCTGCCTGTCACTTACTTTGCTTTACTGTGTGGGTCGTCAATGATTTTTATACTCATGATGTATACATTTTTTCAGATTATCTGTTGTTGGACGACGTCCGAAATACGTAATAAAGGATTTATATTCTATACAACATTTCTGTGGAACACCCAAAATCTGTTATTAGCGACCAGTCGGAATTGTATATGTTTACTGGATTAATCATAATGGTCGCACATTTCAAGCGCGACTTCAAGTCGCAATTGCAGTAAACTAGTTACCGTAATCATCATCATAAAAGTTATTACAACTGCTGGTAACCTCCAATACCTCCAGTGACCCTGGTGGTTCCTCCTTACTTCCTTTTTTTGGTGCTCAGTAAAACTCCCACGTAAATCTCTCTAAGTTTTGTCTTTCAAATCGTTTGTTGATAATATTAGTACCTCGTTTCTTCTATATTTCAAATTCTTCCCTCTCACCTTTAACAGGCGTATAGCCGACCACGCGAGCAACTGTATTTGTAGGTTGTCGAGCGGCTGCGGGATGAGTCTTGGTGGCAGGCCGATGAAGGCCCAGAGAGATGGCGGTCGAAATCAGTAATTTATTTTCTCCTTGTACATCGGCACTGTGTCGATATGAGTATTCGACCACGCCCCCGCCCCAAGGAAACGGTGCCAGCAGCCTGAGAGGCGATCATTAACTGGTTCACGGAATGAATCAGGTCTGCTTTCAATGTACGGTTGAGGAAGATTGGCTTCTACTTTGGGAGTGTCTCAAGTGGTTCGCTTGGGCAGTGCGGCTGTGGCTGTGTTATGTTCAAGTGAGTAACTCCTGTCACCAAGGCTGGTAGATGGAAGGCTGACCTTGGTATGTCGCATACTGTCTCATTCATCGAACTGCCGTTACAACTCACTTCTAATGATCTGTCTCCCGTGAGCCCTTCTTCCTCGTAGCAACTCGCTACCACTACTACAGAATAGATCCACTGCAATCTTGATTGCTCGAAATACGTTAAAGGTTCCACAATATCCTTGGAACATTCTTGTCACACTGTACAGCCCATGAACAGCTGCAACAAACATGTTTTGTGCCAGTTTGAATCACTCGAGTTGGACACACTGCAGTCTTATCCCTACAACACTGTTTCAGCTCCTGCTCTATAATCACCGCATGTCTCTCCCCCTTTCAGAAATCAATAACACACTTCTACTCTTCACCTGCACAGATTACACTATGGCCCCTTGCTCCTCGCTTCACTGGATAGGGTTGAATGGTATAACACCTGAAAGCTGCAAGCCGATCATTACCGGAATTATAACCAGTATACGCATTCATGTGATAATAAAGAGGCAAACTCTACCGACTGGGCTCCGGTACTGATCTCAGCTGCGCTGATAGCTCTCCCTGCAATTTCCTCAGCTCCAACAGATACTGTTCTGGTAACAACAAGACGGGTCTCACATGCTTTGCGGTGTGTGAAGAATACCCTCTTGTTTTAAGCCCGTAATTTTCACTCTCTTGTCCGAAACACTTAGTGACTGCAGCAGTTTTGACATTGTGACTGTTGCATCTTCTATGTCTACTTGTACCTGCCTGACCCCCAGGTTCACAGTGCCCTGCAATGCCTATGCTTGCTTCATCACCTCGCTAGTCACCTTCTGATGCAGACACGTATTGTTTAATACACTACTCCCCAACCTCGTTATCCGTATGGTATGCTTACTCCTTCACTGCCTCTATTGTCCCGTTCAGTCCTCTTACGTCACTGGCTTCTGCTCTCCCATACACAGCCTTCAAAATCATTCTACATCTACATCTACATCTACACCCATACTCCGCAAGCCACCTGACGGTGTGTGGCAGAGGGTACCTTGAGTACCTCTATCGGTTCTCCCTTCTATTCCAGTCTCGTATTGTTCGTGGAAAGAAGGATTGTCGGTATGCCTCTGTGTGGGCTCTAATCTCTCTGATTTTATCCTCATGGTCTCTTCACGAGATATACGTAGGAGGGAGCAATATACTGCTTGACTCTTCGGTGAAGGTATGTTTTCGAAACTTTGACAAAAGCCCGTACCGAGCTACTGAGCGTCTCTCCTGCAGAGTCTTCCACTGGAGTTTATCTATCATCTCCGTAACGCTTTCGCGATTACTAAATGATCCTGTAACGAAGCGCGCTGCTCTCCGTTGGATCTTCTCTATATCTTCTATCAACCCTATCTGGTACGGATCCCACACTGCTGAGCAGTATTCAAGCAGTGGGCGAACAAGCGTACTGTAACCTACTTCCTTTGTTTTCGGATTGCATTTCCTTAGGATTCTTCCAATGAATCTCAGTCTGGCATCTGCTTTACCGACGATCAACATTATATGATCACTCCATTTTAAATCACTGCTAATGCGTATTCCCAGATAATTTATGGTATTAACTGCTTCCAGTTGCTGACCTGCTATTTTGTAGCTAAATGATAAAGGATCTATCTTTCTGTGTATTCGCAGCACATTACACTCGTCTACATTGAGATTCAGTTGCCATTCCCTGCACCATGCGACAATTCGCTGCAGATCCTCCTGCATTTCAGTACAATTTTCCATTGTTACAACCTCTCGATACACCACAGCATCATCTTCAAAAAGCCTCAGTGTCTATGCCCCCAATATCTATGCAACTTACCTTCTGCCGCTGTAGCAAACGCGGCACATCCTCCACTGCTTGCGGTATCTCTTCTCGTAATTGCTCATACCACTTGCGTAACATTTCACAATTCCCCGAAACTTTCCAAAGTACTCCTCTGTCCTTGGCTACCTGTCGATAATCCGAAAACACCTCCCCCAGCCTCCTTGCTTCGTTGCAGAATTACCGTGCATTACAAACAAGTCCCAGCGTCCATTGATGGCTAGTGATCCCCACATCTTCTTGTCGAGCAAAGAGAACTCCTCCCTCCAGGAGTTTGTTCCGCAGCACTCTCACTCCGCCCCATGTGAAGTGGTGCAGCACAGCCACGACCAGAATCCTTCCCATCTTTGCCCTCGGTGTCCAGTAACCTGAGGATAGAGACTACCATCATCCTCCTTCTCCCCTTAGAAAGATATCGCCATTGGTCAGCACCTCACACGAAAATAAAATGAACGCTTACTCTAACATCAAACTTTCTCATTTATCCCAAACATGTTACAATTCGATACCTCACGTTTAATACTCGAAACAATCACCAATAAACACAATACAAAAATAGGCCTGTTACTTTCTTGATTTTAATTCACATAATATTTCTCAAACAGGCTCATATATACTTTCACATATACTTTTACGCTTCTTCCTATTTGACTCTTTCTCTAGCTCCACTTTGACTACTCCTGGGTTTCACTGTGGAGCCCCTCTGAACGGTTGTAGACGTTGAAAATGAACTATTGTCGACCATGTCGGCAACTGTAGCCTACTATTGACTGGTGTCATAAGCTCTGTAACTTGGCGGCGTTCTTGGTGCCTCATGACAAACTTATTTACCATCTAGTAAAGGGTACACCATTCAGTCGCAAATAATGTTCATTGTATACCTGATTTTTGCCAATGTGTGACCATTATCACTACAATAAATGTAAGTTAAAACATTAAACCCTTTTATAAAACATACAGTCCCAAGTGGACTACATGTATCAAAGTTTGAGTGCGATCAAAACCTAGGTATATAGTAACCATTATTTGCAGCTGATTGCTGTACCTTTTACTTCTTGAAAGAAATACAGTCGCTGGGCTCAGTTGCTTCTGCGTGGAATCAAGCCTGATGAAACTTCTTTGTCTCGCCTTTCAATGTTTAACGGCTGGGTAATATCACCCACTTTCCTAATATTTTATGTGATAACCTCCCCATGCATTTCACAACTTTCTCCTGTTCCATAGTACCTTTGTGTTTGCCTTTTGTACCCACTTCCACACATCTCTCATTCTAGTCACAGATTCATGAACCAACCCTCCATCCTCGCATGATTTCATCTTAATTATATGAAACGGCGACTGCGATTTTCCTCCGTACAACTTTCCAGGCAACCCTGTATTGATGTGGACCTTCGAATTGTACTCAGCCACGAAAACGAAATATATGTATCCCAATCACTATGTTGCGGGTTCGCATATTTAACATCCTTCTGATCGTCTAATTCATCTGTTCTGTCCTACCTTTCGACAGTGGATGGAGCGGAAAAGTTCTTACATTCTTCACATATAACAACCAACATAATTATTTCAAGTGCAATATAGAATTTGTCTCTTGATATGTACTATCGTCTCCAGTACCTCAAACGTAGGCACCTACCTGTCGACCATCACATGTGCGACATTAAGTGCTTGCTGGTTTGGCAGAGCAATTGTCTCCACATAGCAAGAGAAGTGATCTATTATCAGCACAAAAAGATTCCTAGTTGGAATCCGCTTGGACCGTCCTAACACATCCATCCCAATTGTTCCAATTTTTTTCACTCTTCTAGAAGCGTCTGTAATGGTATTCATTTATAACTAAAATCCGTATGCTGTGCACACTGTACACCATCGTTTACAAACTGATCCACATCTCCCTTTATTCCCTTTCCAGCAGTACTTCTCGGTCACCCGTTAATTTTGTTGTTCTGCATGCTCCATGACCAGACAGTAAATCATCATGTACCTTTGTCAGAAATTCTTTCTTCAATTTAGGCAGCACCGCCACCTGCAACCCCAACCCATTTACCTTACACAACAGATTGTCACGCGTGCTGAACTGCGGTTGCATCTTATATAGCTTGCAATTGCTGTCAAGGTTCTGCATTGCTTGTCATTCCACAAGGCCCTGACATAGTGCTTGTGCTACTACTACTACGTACCTGCTTCATGCATCTGCATTTCCATGTTCCTTTCCTGACCTGTGAATCACTTTGTAGACAAACTCACTGGGTCCCAACGCCCATCTTGTTAGTGTGCCGGATGGGTGTTTCAACCCCAATAACCATTTTAGAGCAGCATAATCAGTCACTACTATAACCTAGCAGAACCAACGCGTTTTTCATAACGCACATTACCAAGGGAAGGAGGTACATTGTGCCCACACAAGGAAAAAAAATCCATGATTATTGTTGATGTACATTATTTTAAAGAGGTACTAATGTGTAAAGAGGATACGAAACATAAAAATATCTGTTAACACACTCTTAGCAATATCAAGGGATTTGAAATAACATGTACTATTCAGGGGCAGGCGTGGTGCATTATGACCGACACAACAAATATAAATACAAATTTCGTTAATTACTGTTGTCTTTTACTCACGACATACCTCTTAAAGAAATATTGAAGTGTAAGGTAGGACCTGAACCTGAAAATATTGAATAGGACTAAGTCGTGGTAAAAATTGCTGTTTTGAAGAGCGCGCCGCAGCGCGTAGTGTGAAGCAGTCGCCCTCCGTTTTTGGCGGTGCGCCGCTGTGGCAATCGCAGCTTTGGTGTCTCCCTCTGGTGGGAATGGGGAAAGGTATCCCACGTACATTTAAGGGGCGCTATTAGCTCGCCAGTGGTAAGTCTTGGTCTGTCTCTCGTCCGCATTTGTTAGGCAGTTAGTGTATGTCTGTCATTCGGAATGCTAGTATGTCTGTCGTTCGGATCAACCTTTAAAGCCGGCAAAATGAGATTCTTTCCACTCCGCCAGTAAGAGAACTCAGTGAGTGGTCGCCCGGTCGGGGCTTAGTTCCTGCATCTGAGTCTGCGCTTTAAGCCGCCAGTCTGCTCGAATTTGCTCAGGCAATGGTCTTTGGCGGTTGGATCGATCGGTTGGTCGGTCGCGCACTGAGACACAAAATGACTTGTCCGTCTTGAGCGTCGGCGCATGTGAGGTCACCACGTGAGTCCAGTGGGCCGCGGCGAATAGCGAGGGGTAGTGACTTCGCGGTCGGCACGAGAGCAACAGGAGTCAACCCACGACAGGAGTCTCTCTGGTGCGAGCTGCGACGCCGGGAGACGGGAGATCAGTGCACCTTCCTGCGTTAGTTGAAGCGGCTGGCAGCGGACGGTTCTGGAGAGCGATTTTGGGGTGCTGCGCCAGGTCTTCTCGAGAAATCGCAGTCTATTAGAAGTTAAGTGATTCCTAATATCTTGTTTGATTTACTCATGTTAGATTCTACTTGTGTTCTTGGTGAGGTCACCAGCCGTTTTGCTTTGGGGTCGTCCCACCTTTCTTTTCCGTTTGCCCACCCGTGGGAAGATGGTTGTTTACAAATTGGCTGGTCCGTTTTTCCGTTGTGGAGTAGGGGCGGGTTAGAGCAACCTGCGGTTCGGGTTGTTCGGTAATCTCCCTATCAATCTACCGTACGTTAGTAGCTGCCTCTGTCATGTTTGTCGGGTTTGGTGTTTTAACGAATTTATTGCTTGGAGTGTAACGGCCTAATATCTGAAATATGTTTTGATCTTTGGAAACTTTGATATCATTGTCTATGATCTAGAGAAGCGGTATCTGTGTACTGTAGAGCATCTTAACAATTGTTTGGCTAACCTTGTAGAATTTTATATAAGATTGCATTTCATGGGCTTTTATTTAAATGATCAGTTTAGTATACAAAGGTGCCACCCTTTCACCGCAAGACTTTTCTTAGAAGTTAAAATCAAGTTGCATCTTTGGTGGGAAGGTTAATATTTTAATTGTTAGTGTTCTGTACCATTTCCATCCCTCCTACGGGGGGTGCATAGGTTGTGTGCTTGTGTAAATTGTTAAAACTCTTAGTTTAAAGTAATCTGGTGTGTTGCAGATTTGCACCTGTGTAGTCTTTCAGAGGCTGTTGTGAGCGGTCGTAACTACGGCTGTGTCAAAAGGGAGCGGCAAGGTTCTCTGCCGGAAAGCTCATACAGTGAAACCTTGTTTCTTTCTGCCGCTGAATAAATTGTAACTTTGATATTTAGAAGGTGCTTGCTGATTATAATTTTAAATCTGTTTCTTTTAAAAAATGTCTTTAGGCACTATAAAAGTGAATAAAACTCCCATTTGTTAAAAGAAATTAGGTTATGATTTCATCAGTTGCTCCCTGGCAACTACTTCCATGCTTACATAGTGTGATTAAATGTGTTAATGTTCTTGATGAATCGCTAGTAAATAAGATAAATTGTTAAGAATATTCTTTGAAAATAAATCACGGCTCAGGGGCATTTACTGTGGAAAAGTGACACATCTACGTCTAAGACTTGTGTGAGTTGTCATACTGTTTCGTCAAATCGCCTAACGAATTTCCTTTCGTATTTCGAGAATCCCAAGAATGATTATAGTTCACTACAAAGCTTCAGCACTTGAAAATCTTGTACCATCAGCACTAGTCTTGGATCCGTTCTCGTAGCTAATCGCATGTACTACTTCCTCCAACACAAAATGCCACTTATCCATGCTCAGTGTCAGATGTGTAACTTGCTCAGTCGTTGTCCATGTTCCTCGAAGTCTCTTGAGACGACTGTTACATCGTTCAGGTGAACTAGACACTGAAGAGGATTCAACGCCCTCAGTATTCTGTTCAACAAACACTGGAGCATCGCAGGAGAATTGTTCGGGCCAAACGGCATTCTCCAACATTGATAATGGCACCAGAATAGCGAGGGAGCTGTCTTTGGACAGTCTTCCAAAATCTCCTCCAACTGATGGTATCCATTTCTTAAATCTATGACAGAGAAATATTGGCATTGATGCAAATTTTCGATGCTCTCAATGATTTTGGCGCAGGTGTATACATCTGTACAGTCTTAGTACTGAGATGACGGTAATCACAGCATGATCTGTTCTTCTTAGAACCGCCTGTACATTCCTTTGGCACAATCACAATTCATGCCCGTCAAGGAATATTATCCTCTTCTGTTATCCTATCAGCCAGCTGGTGATTCATAAACTGCTCCAGAAACGGCTGTATTTATCATGAAATTCAATATGGTTTGCGGTGCACTGGTGTTAGGCGCCAAATAACAGGTGTTACATGCAGTGGACCCGAGGAAAAAACAAATCCTCAAATTCCAACAAAAAATCGTCCATTTGTATTCTGTCTACTCCCTTTACATGTCCTACCTTTCTATAATGCAGTATTAGCAGCGTCCTGTGGCTGCTCGTGGCTTACACTTTCTATGCACCAGTCTGACGCATTTAACCAAGTAACTCGATAACTTGTACACATCTTTAACTTAGAGCAACGTGTAGGATTTAGTTCATCAAAATCGCAACACGGGAAAAATTTAAGTCTAAAATCGTCCGGTCAGCTTAGTGCTTCAGATATTTATCTCAGTGACACGACCACCATAACTCAGTACAGAAAATAATCAATAGATGATGATGTTAATTTCCATAGCTCAGTGATAGATGTATTTCAGGAACTTTGTGCCAATGACAAAATTAAGCGGCATATCTTATCTCTATTAATACGAAGTGGCAGAAATTTACTTGGTTTGGGTATACGGACTTTGCTTTGCGTATTAAAAACTTACCGACACTGATTTGCTTTTCTCTATAAGTATTATTTATAGTCTTGCTAGGAAAAACTAATTTCTTTATTCTGCTTTGTGATTTGGGTGCGTGAATACTACATAATGGTCACGTCTTCCTGAATATAGCAGAATGTCTAAAACTCTGAGAAGTATGAAGTCTGAAGAATCCAATGAAGAGCGTGAGGTGTGACTTGCTGTGGCTCGAGAATATCAGGCTTTAACTCGCTCTTTGGAAAGTCCTTCCACAAACGAGTCGCGATGTAACTCTGACTGAGAGTGTCTTGCTCACAGAAAACTGCCAAAGTACTCAGCGGGTTCCCACAGCTGCTTCTCGGCCCCTCATGTATTAGTGACGCAAACGAGCCCTTTCTTTCTGTCCCCATCATACTAGTTCAAACGCTTTATTCATAGAAGCTAGAGAAGTCAGAAATAAATTCCACGTTTACAGTGTCTCAGATACAATTGAAAATAAACACTAAGGCAATGCCGTGTTACATAGCTGGTATACAATAGATCGACTGTTGAACCTAGTTCCACACTCACCCTGAGCGACTTTCTGGTTCCACATGGCAAACAATTTAACGAGTCTAGCCTTAATATATCTGCATGCATTTTAACTCGATTGTCTACAACAATAAAAGCACCTCACACAGATCTACGATGGCGACGGTTCCTCCTAGCCGAAATGCCTTTCCACTAAGTTCCACCACACGTCTCTGAAGATGAATCTTTGTTTGATGTTGAAGCAAAAAGTCCAGCCTCAGGATCATGATGCTACCCTCGCTTACATAAGGTTCTACTGCCACACATTGCTTAAACTCAACAGCCTCTACTTGAAAGTCTATCTTAACTGACCCCAATGGTGCTAAATTAGTATCCCCACCCCACACGAAGTATAACATGATGGGTTCCACCGTCTTCAACCCACTAGGTCCCTACTAGCTACCGAAATATGTTTCCCTTTATTCAACAAAAACTTATTTTCGCTTCTCCTTACAAATCCCAGTGTTGCACTTTCTGGTTTTGCACATTCAGTTTCTGCATTCATACTCCTTGCATCTAATTTTAATGGGAACTCCTCTCGGCGGATCTCTTCCTTCTAACAATTGCTTTATTACTCTCTGTCCACCACTATTGCCGTTACCACAACACTGTTACTGATACATATCTCCTTTACTCCACTGAGGCTGGCGGCACTGCCTCTGCATATGTCCTCTACGCCCACTTCCGCAGCACCTCACATTCACAGAGAATATGGCTCATTTATCGTGTACAGCCCTTGATACACCATTGTCTTCACATTCCATCGCTGAACTAACAGCCGAATGGAGGCTTCCTGCAATAATACTTCATTTGCTTCGTCACTCTGGCCTATCTCATACACTATGTGATCAAAAGTACCCGGACACCTAAATGAAAATGACTTACAAGTTCGTGGCTCCCTCCATCGGTAATGCTGGAATTCAATATGGTGTCAATCCCACCCTTAGCCTTGATGACAGGTTCCACTCTCGCAGGCATACATTCAATCAGGTGCTGGAAAGTTTCTTGGGGAATTTCTGCACATTCTTCACGGAGTGCTGCACTGAGGAGAGATATCGATGTCGGTCGGTGAGGCCTGGCATGAAGTCGGCGTTCCAAAACATCCCTAAGGTGTTCAATAGGATTCAGGTCAGGCCTCTGTGCAGGCCAGTCCATTACAGGGATGCTATTGTCGTACAACTACTCCGCCAATGGCCGTGCATTATGAACAGGTGCTCGATCGTGTTGAAAGATGCAGTCGCCATCCCCGAATTGTTCTTCAACAGTGGAAAGCAAGAAGGTGCTAAAACATCAATGTAGGCCTGTGCTGTGATACTGCCACGCAAAATAACAAGGGGTGCAACTCCCCCTCCATGAAAAACATGACCACATCATAACACCACCGCCTCCGAATTTTACTGTTGGCACTACACACGCTGGCAGATGACTATCACCGGGCATTCGCCAGACCCACACCCCACCATCTGATCGCCACGTTGTGTACCGTGACTTGTCACTCCACACAACGTTTTTCCACTGTTCACTCGTCCAATGTTTACACTCCTTACACCAAGCGAGGCACCGTTTTGCTTTTACCAGGGTGATGTGTGGCGAATGAGCAGCCGCTCGACCATGAAATACAAGTTTTCTCACCTCCCGCCTAACTGTCGCAGTACTTGCCAGTTGATCCTGATGCAGTTTGAAATTACTGTGTGATGGTCTGGGTAGATGTCTGCCTATTATACATTACGACCCTCTTCAACTGTCAGTCAACAGACGAGGTCGGCCTGTACGCTTTTGTGCTGTACGTGTCCCTACATGTTTCCACTTCACTATCACACCAGAAACAGAGGGCCTAGGGATGTTTATGAGTGTCGAAATCTCGCCTACAGACGTATGACACCCAATCACCTGACCACGTTCGAGGTCTGTGAGTTCCACGGAGCTCCCCATTCTGGTCTCTCAAGATATCTAATGACTACTGATGTCGCTGATATGGAGTACCTGGCAGTGGTGGCAGCACAATGCACCTAATACGAAAAATGTATGTTTTTGGGGGTGTCCAGATACTTTTGATAACATGGTGTATATACGTGGATCGACGTTCCTCATTGTATAGCAAAATCCTCTACGGTTTTCGCTTGCCCCCTTGTAATAACACTCATCTGTTCTCGAGAAACCTCAAACTGTTCCGCTACTTGTATCTCTACAGAAGCACCTGTCGTAACTGCTGTAATATTTCCACCTCTCTCAGTGCTTCTGTGCATGACACACAAGTTGTTGCCCTCCTTGCTAGATGTAAATATACTACCTGCAACGACCGGGTATTGGACAAGCAACCAATACTCAGCAAAGTCGTCGGCTTCTCCACAAACGACATCATACCTTCAGACACGGAAAAGTGACTAACTAGGCTACAAACAGTTACATTTGTTACAACGTTCGTTACCAAGACCAACGCTATTTCCTCATCCGTAGCTGAAAATTTGTTCCACTGTTCTTTACTTAATTATTTAAGCGTGACCTGCCTCCAAACCAGTAATACCCTGCATCTTAGGTCTGCCACTGCAACATCTTTACCCCTCATTCACACACAGTATAAATACACAATATATACCAAAGTGATAAACGAATAACAAATCGTCATCCATTCAGATTCACTACATCGTCCACGACATGACCAGAAATGTAGGACACAAAACCAGTTGCTGACACTGACTCACGCATGGCACCGAATGCCAAAGCAGATTTCACAGGGAGCATCTAGCAGGCTCTGTATACTACTCCTTGCTGTTTCCCCGAAACTGAGACATCAGACAGTTAATCCAGCGCAATCAAACTGTCAACTTACAACGACACTCTCACTTAGACCCTATGTCTATCAGACACAGTAAGAGCAACCAACAGTTTTACCTTCATCCTACTGTGCCAACACTGAAAGTTGTAGTCCAGATGTCAAGCTGTGTGGATATCGCACTCCCTGCTGTCGCCAGTTTATGACCTATCCCAAAGGCAGCAATGTTGCTGCATTGTCAGGGTGTCGAATGTCTGAGTATTGTGGGTGGATAACAGGCCAGTGAAGGCCCATATAGAATGGGCTGTCAAAATAATTAATTTTTTCTCTACTTACACATCAGCACTGCCTCGATACAGGAAAGCGACCACTCCCCCACCTCACAGAAAGAGAGCCAATAGCCAGCCAAGTGGCTAGTGGAGACCTGCCACTTGGCTGTAAAATATTCTTGCTCCCTGCTTTGCTGACACCTGTGTTCACGCCGGGCACACACTGCTGATGCGTGTACCACAGCAGCAGTGTCAGGGGTGTATGGAGATGGACAGAAATCTGGCAAAGGTGGGCAGCTCCATGATGAGTGACTAGACACGGGGTGCCAAAGCGAGCAGTGAGCAGGTGCATACTCCGCATTCTCAGCAAGTTGCTCCTGTGCCCGGGATGTGGCCCGCTGCTCCTGGGTCCAGCTGCTCTGGAGGAGAGAAGAAGGCCTACTGCGTTGTAGCACCAATTTTGGAGGACGGAATTAGTGCAGGCAGACGGTACTGCGACGGAGACTCGAATCAGTGGCTGCTGCTGCTGGCAGCTCCATGTCATCTCCTGGTCGGGGGTAACCCGTTCGTCCTGGCAGGCAACTAGGCTGAGAATGATTCTGCTACAAAGTCGACAGCTAGCGCAGCTGTATGCCTCGGCGCTGCTTCTAATCACCCGGCAGCACCACTGAAACCCTAATGGTGGAGGATCACCTTTCCTGTACCGTGCGTTAGTACTGTGCTGGTGGGCTACATCATGTGAGACTAGAATGTTTCGCAATAAATCAACATACTTGTTGCCTTAGCCCGAATGGCAACACGCCATGATCAGCAGATACTGGCGACTAATTCAATATTCAGGCACAGTTTCTCACAGACTCCACCCTTAAAATAGTTGTGGAACAATAGGAGTAACCGCCTATTCTCTTTAGGCACACCATGACTCCACTCCTCCATTAGATACTGACGCGATCAAATTCTCTATGTTAAACTGTTGTATTTAGAGGAGAACCCACCCAGCGATATAGTTAGCTGCAGATTTCAATAACACATACAGATGGAAGTACGTCATTAATAGCTGTAACTCTATTTTCTGAAACTCTGTATGATGAAAATAACAAACAACTGTCCTACTTTATTTGCTTCACGCTCAAAAGATTCACGGTTCAAACTGCGCCGTTCCTCTTGTTCAAGTTTCTTAGTCACAGGAATCAGAGGTGGCCAGCAATTATTGGAAGTTGTCGTTTTTCCTCTAGCTTCAAATATTCAATCCGTGCGATTATCCACTGTGCGGAATTACCCAACTATCCCCCATGTATCTCTTCGAAGTGGGAAATTCTCAATATCCTAAAACGTCTATGTGTCGCAGTGCTTCTTATTATGGAAGGAAGAGGGTGGTTGGTATCATTCGTTCCAGACTCATATAACGTGGATTTTTTTACAATATCCCTCTCATAAGCACCAAATTTTATTTCCTGTTTCCTGTCGTACTTGCCTTTTCACTTTTTCATACAACTGTAGCAGGGAAAAGCAAATTTCAGAAACAAATTGAACTTTGACCTCTGGGCTGCATACATGGCCATAGGTAAATGCGTAAGGATATCATGCAGCCATGGTTTCCCCCTCCCTGCCCCCTTCCATGTCTCTTCCTAAGACGCACCAATTTCTTAGAGACAGGCTAAACAGAAAGTGTCTAGGCCAACACAAACATATTGAAATCTCCCAATAACAACTCAGTATTTTACAACTATCAAAAACGAAACAGCCAATCAGTGGATACTTCATGACCCTCATCCTGTTCCCTGTACCAAAATGGCGCCAAAATCAGACTGTGGTTCAATCTTTGTACATAATGTAAAGTAGTGCTTTGGCATTACTGGTGTATCTTACAGGTTAACGTTCATTTGCTGCTAAACAAAACTATGATTCCATCTTTGCACCCACTTACTGCAAGACACAATTGACTCTTGTGCCGATTGTCTCATACATTTCGCATTGATCATTGGATCTGCACACGAGTGATGTACTGCGTGTAAAAGAGTGCTGTGCCCAGTGTTGTGATGATTCCAGTGCCGTGACAGGCTGGTGCGAATCAGCGTGTGTGCTGTATCCTAATCTTTAGAGTCTGTCAGTTTGTGCATAGGTTTTAGGTGAACTAAGACGAAGACAAGCTTTTGATAAACGGAACAGACAATCTACATATGAAAATAGCACTGTGCCACCTAAATTGACGGTCAATTATGCATTGCAGCAAGTGGTTGGAAAGACTGAACCACAGACGTGTTTTGTTGCCAAGTGTACCCTAACCTGTGAGATACAACACTAGAGCAAATAAAATGAGTCAGTTTGTTTTTTACTATAAAACAAGTATTTGCATATTTTGACAAATAATATATAGAATTTTTGGTGTCTGTGGTAAGTACTTACTGGCTGTGCCATATTTAATGACTGTGACGTAATGGATTGCAAAATGTGTGCGTATGCTAGGGGGAGGCCATCAAATCACCATTGCAGTTCTTCTTACAACTCTTATTGTTATATGGTGTTGAATGGAACACCTTCTTGGAACTTCTCATTCGTCAAACACAGGGACCACCAGGCAATTTACAAGATGTACAGGTAACATACTGCAGTTAAGGGGATTCAAGATCATAAAAGAATGGAATATTTGGGAATATAATGCGACTATTTATGCACCATGATAATATGAGCCGGCCGCGGTGGCCGTGCGGTTCTAGGCACTTCAGTCCGGAACCGCGTGACTGCTACGGTCGCAGGTTCGAATCCTGCCTCGGGCATGGATGTGTGTGATGTCTTTAGGTTAGTTACGTTTAAATAGTTCTAAGTTCTAGGGGACTAATGAACTCAGATGTTGAGTCCCATAGTGCTCAGAGCCATTTGATAATATATCAGCGCATGCAAGAAAGTAATGCCTCCAAATTTTTTATGTGAAAACTCTTACAGTTTTGTAAATGAAACAGAGGTTATCATCATTCTACAGCTTTACTCCTCATGTGTATATATCTATTTCTCAACATAGTCACCCTGGCATCGAACACTTTTCTCCCGACTTGCCGGATCCCATTTTTATCTGTTCCCGAAATTTACACTTAACCTTCGTGGACTTCACCTTAATAGTGATAAAGCGATGCATGCAAAGGTGAAGTTGTGGTTCCATTAACAAAATCAAAAATTTTACAGTGACTATTTCGTTAGGAGGAATGTGTTCGTCGCCAGGGAGACTACATTGAGAAATAAAAATATAGACATAAATAATTAAGGTGTAGAATGTTAATAACGAAGGTTTTATTTTAAAACCTCTAAAACGTTTCGCATAATTTCATAAGAGGTATTACTTTTCAGTGCTCCCTCCCAATTGTACCCAGGGAGGGCAGTAACGAAGACTATGGAGAAATTTAGAAAACTAATTGAAGCTCAGGTATCAGCAACAACAATTTTAAGGTTTCTCGTTGAGGTTGTAAATCTCACAAAGTAGCAACTTGGTTCGGAATATCAATTAAAGAGATGTTCAGTGCATTAAAAATTACGTTACAAGATAGTAAAAGTCGTAAAAGGGTATTAAATCAGACGATGCTGAAGAAATTAAATTTGGAAATGATACACTAAAAGCAATCTGCAAGCTGTAGTTTTTGGAAAAAAAATAACTTATCCTGCCGGAAGGAAAGAGGATAAGGAACTTGTTTTGGCGAAAAAAAAGACAAACGCTTTAGAAAAATAGAAATCTGTTAACTCTTAATACACTTTTATATGTTAAAGAGACTACTATGAAGTGACTTGTCTTGAGTGTTACATGGAAGTGGAACGTGGGAGAAAAGCATTATAGACAAGAGGAGAATTGAACTTTTTTAAACCTTTTGCAATCAAAAATAGTTGAAGGATAGATAGAGCAACTAATGAAGAGATTGTGGAAAAGGACTTTATGGCTCAGCTTGTCTAAAATAAGGATCAATGGGAATAGTAGGCAGTTATTTTGTTCATGATCGTCTGTAGAGTGAATCACTTATTCTATGGGTTGGAAGTTGGTAGTTTACAGTTCTCGCTCACGGTATTTTAATGAATTCATTAATTTTTAATTAATTTTTTTGCATCCAATCAAAACATGAATAATATCGTCTTCTTTGTACAACGTTATGCAACGAATGTCACGAACAAATGTTTATTGTGTCATATGCGATTAAATTTCGAACATTACATAGTTGCAGGAAATTTTCTGCTACATTTAGTGGTCGTGTATAACCATTGTACATATTTGTAGCGATGTGCTCCACCTTGATTATCAGTTTGCCGTTCTGACCAACTCTGTCTGAGGTTTTGTTTTACATGCGACATAAACTGCAGTTAAGTGATTTCATTCTCGTGCTATTGTCCCTTACTTGTCAATAGTTTTTCTTTTTATGGGGCTTGGGCCGAACGAAATTTTGATATTATCCTAACAGTATCTTCTGGGATATACCCAGACCATTTGTGTGGTACCAGTATTACTAGCACCTCTTCTGTTATTATTGTTGATACAGGTAAAAGTTTGTGTAATTCGGTAGCATTTATGTTGCATCCATGTAAGCGCATCCAGTCTTTTCAACAAGTATGTAAACAGCGTATTACAATCTTACTGTTGTGTACCTTCCCGCAAGCTTATTGTAGCTTCCATAGTTACAGGTGGCCGTTGCTGTGGACTGATAGTCACTTACTTCTAGTTCAGCTATCTTATTTACAAAATCAAACTTATAGCAATCCAGATGAATCATTCGACTGTAGATGAAGCGTAGGGTTTTAATATTTCCTTGTAAATTTCGCTGTACATTGGCTTGGTTCAAATGGCTCTGAGCACTATGGGACTCAACTGCTGTGGTCATAAGTCCCCTAGAACTGAGAACTACTTAAACCTAACTAACCTAAGGACAGCACACAACACCCAGCCATCACGAGGCAGAGAAAATCCCTGACCCCGCCGGGAATCGAACCCGGGAACCCGGGCGTGGGAAGCGAGAACGCTACCGCACGACCACGAGATGCGGGCTTGCTGTACATTCCCAACCACTCTTTCTTTTGCAATGCCACAGAATGGTACTAGTAGACTTACCGTGATCCTCCCGACAAGCGTTAGTTATTCTTACGACTAGATCCTTATATTTATTCCTAGTGAAAGGTGCCACTGGTAATGATCAAGCCACGGAAAATTATTACGAAGACTTATTACGACTGAGATCCAAATGACTCGTTTAAGTGAGTTTCGTTAGACCGACATTATGAATTCCTTAAAACCAGTCATTCAGTTACTGTAATGAAGGAAAACAAAATGTTCGCCTTTGCGACTAATTGATATACGTACGAGAATGGAGCAAAAATATGGATATACCTTAAAAATACATGCTTAAACATAAATCTGCAGATTACGCTGTTGTGTTAGACCACAAACAGCACATGCGCAGTGTCCTCAATGCGTTACAAGAGTCAGTCGTAGTTGGAACAGTTGTGTGTACTTCTGAGTGCACTATATCGGAGTTAAGTGAATTGTAATGCAGGCAAATTGTTGGTGCACGTATGGTGTGCGATTCCGTAAACAGGGTAGCGGAAGTGTTTGATGTTTACAGAGCCACCGTGTCGAATATTTATACGGCATACAGGGAAAAGCGAAACACGATCATCCGTTAAGTCACAACACGGACAGAATTGTGTTGAGTGGTCGTGACGGACGGTCATTGGAGAGAAACATGAGGAAAAATAAGAGGACGACAACTGCAAAAATCACTGTAGAACTGAATGCCTCAAATGCGAACTCTATCGGTACAAAAACAGCAGTAAGGGAATTCAGTAAGCAGGGAACAGCAGGATGAGTGGAACTTCTAGAACCATTCATCTGTGATGGGAACGCTAGTAATACAAGAAAGTGATGCCGCGTTTTACTTTCCAAGAGTAAGACGTTGCGGGAGTACTGTGATGATATGGGCAGCCATACTGTGTATTTCACTGGCTCTATGATTACTCTGCAATGCTGCATTACGGCCAAGAAATATATAACCATTTTGGGTGAGCAGATCCGTCGCCATGTACAGTGTTTGCTCCCAAGTGGTGATGCTGCGTTTCAAGACGACAGAGCCCCGGTTTACATAGCTCGAATGGTCAAGGACTTGTTTTGTGAGCACGATTATGAATTCTGGCATCTCTCCTGATCACTGCAATCATCAGATCTCAGTGTTACTGAACTTCCGAGGTCTACTTTGGAGAGAACGGTACGTCATCACATTCCACCTCCATCACAGTTACTTAAAAGTGCCACTATTTTGGAGATGACTGGAAGCTCTTTTGTATGCCAACGGTTTTCCCACAGAACATTAGGCACGGAAAGGTTTATTTGGAGTGTATTTCGTACGACTCCTTGAAAGAGCTTGAATGTCAGTCTGTGGCTTAAGTGAAGCTGTGCAGATCGTATTGAAATCGTCTTCAACAAGTGTGAATGTCCCACTCTCGCCTCTGATTGCCTTTTACAATTCACGTACTGCGGATAAAGATGTCCTGGCCTGAGGCCTCCGACGAAGACGGCGTGTAACCGAGGCATCTTACCCCCACCACGACTCCGCTACCCAAGGATCGAGCGGCATCTATGAGACAGGATAGGCCACCAGCGTGGGTGGTTCCAGGTCAGGCCGACCCACTGATAGTGTCCTTGTAGCCGCCTCCGACTGTTGAGGCGTGGGATGGAGAGGCGGTTCCACCCTCACTGAAATCTACTCACGCTTCCGATGTACTCCGGTTGTCACTGTAGCATGCGGCGTAGGAGGGAGGTTGCAGCGTTCGTTACTAATGTACATACCCAAGCAAGCGCTGCACTGTCATCTTTGAAAATTTAGAGCGCGTATCGTACAGAGAATTAAACGGCTCATGGTCCGCAATTAAATTTAAATTCATACCACAGAGACACACATAACACATTTTTACGTCGGAAGTCCAATGTCTCATATTTTTTCAGGAGAAGTATATGGTGCTCCACTGATAATTAGTCACACACAACCGGTTGCTGGGTGCCATTGCCACTTTTGTGACAACACTGCGCCGCTGCTTTCTTCCGATGCATCCATTTTCATCATAAGAAACTGCGTGAAAGCTGTCAGACAGTAAAAAGATTTACAGCAACTTATAAACTGCATGATAGCCTACTGGTAGTCTTCGAAACTTCAAACACAACGAACATTTTTCGCAGTCAGTTCAATGTTATGGTGTTTTAATAATACATTTTCTGTTGTATCCAAGACAATTTCGTGAGATGGCAACTTTAAAATAGCCACATCTGTTGAGTGCCTTGGCTTCTCGATCACCGGCATAGGCAATGAAAACTCACCCAGCGAGATAAATAATTGTACCAATTGCTTCTAATATTCTTAGCCCCGTTTTTTACTACCTCGATCATAGAAGGTGGAACTCTGCAAGTTTATGGTAGTAGAATTATTCAAACCATACGCATAATGAACGGTCCCTGACTGCACCGTTATAAGGATGCCCAATCCGTGTAGTTTACTTTTTCACAAGATATAGAGAAACACATAGATTAGAGAATGCTCCCGATTATTAGACAGTTTTGATTTTAGAACGTTGTAATCGGATATGAAAAACAAGTAGTGGAGAGTGTTGTACGTAGAAGATACTGTCTCTATAAACATGCCATGATTTTTCATCGACACTTCAAGTTAGTGACTGATTTTAGAATAACATGAAGGAATGCGCACTAGAGACCGTTTTAAGCAGTTTCGGCCATTTTCTACTGTTTTTGTTGTTTGACGAGAGACTGTGTTTTGTGGAGCATTTGTGAATATCTCGGAGTCTATGCAGTTACGTGCCGTGCAGTATACTAAAGCTATTTGGTACAAATCGTTAATTATTGAGATACAGAGTTGAGCAAATTGATATAAATGTTTAGATTTATTTGGTTACCATCTCTACAGTTTAGCCATGCAATCGTCGCTCTTTCACCATCTTGTGCCTTGAAACAGAATAACGTCTTTTATCATGGAACATTTCGTAATAGTAAATGTACTGAGTTTCTTTAATGTATTTACAGTTTTACCCATCTTGAAAATGGATATTTGTGTTAGTTTCCAATAGCTTCTGTTTCAAAATACTGGCTTTTCATAATGCTCTTGCCTGATTTTATTTCACTTGCTAATTATTGGTACGCAGCAGTGTAATACCGTAATAGACACACAGTTAATACAACACCGACCGATTTTCTCTATTGCACAACTTTTACAGAATATTTGTTCCTAAGTACATAATCGTATGTGCCTTGAAAAATGTTTTCAAATTTGGAAAAATCTTAATTTGCTGGAGTATTTTTTGTAATGCCAGAAAAAGACTGCATCACATAAAAATGAATTTCATCATTTTAAAATTGGATAATAAAGTTGATTAAACTTCTCTTTCGTGGCTGGCTAGATGCACCTACGTACAGCATCCTTCCCACAATTCACTGGCTAACATAAAGCACGCGCCTAAGTAATGACTTTGCGACACACACAAAGAGACTCTTCTCTCCGCCGAACAGGCCTCGGGAAGGTCCAGCATTCCCTACCGACTGCCGTGGGGGTTATAGAAGGTCATGTAATCAGCACACCACTATCCCGGCCGTTTTCAGTTTTCGCCACCGAAGCTGCTATTTCTCAGACAAGTAGCTCCTCAATTCACCTCAGAAGGGCTGAGTGCGCCCCACCTACCAATAGCGCTCGGCAGCCTAGACGGTCACTCATCCAAATGGTAGCCAAGCGCGACAGCATTTAACTTCGGTGACCTGATGGGAACCGGTGTTACCACTGCAGCAAGGCCTTTGGCCAGACTACATATTCGAGTAAATTGCGAATGGCGCTAACAAATTGTTACCACTCACTCTGCAACAAACATACAGTTCGTTCAGGGCCCAAGATAGTAAAATTGAATAATTTTCACATAATGCTTCCTAAATCAATATTCCTTGTTAATGCCACTGTAGTATAATGTGTAATTTATTCATCTATACCGTGTGTTTCAAGAATAGCAGCGAATATTTTGTGAGATGGCAGTATAGACAAAGTCGAATAAAACAGCTAGTGTAGCTTTGCATAAATGTAATATTTCGACAATTTTTTGTGAGGTATACACCTGTTATTAACAAAAAATATACTGGAAAATGGTCTATGAATTAAATAGGTCATAAATTAAAAATAGATTATTCAGCAGCTTCACCTGTTACAATATTGCCTTCTTACGATGTATAACATGTATCGAATTGTTATAGATTACAGATATAGAGTTAATTATACAGATAAGTTTTGACTTCGTGGGATAATATTCCACTTACTGTTGCTTTATTTGTCATTGTCACTTTTGTTCTGAAATCCACTTTTTATAAATGGTATGCCGGTGTCATATTTGTGCACAGATATTTTAATATTTTAATGGAAACCCTGCTGCTGCTTGTACAGAATACAATACACGATTTTCTTACTGCAGAGTACCAGACTCAAAAGTATGTACTCACTTTTTCCTTAACTTACTGGAGGCGCGCATTGACCAGAAGTCATGTCTCATCTGAATGTACCAATGATTAAACTGTGAAAGAAGAACATAGCCCTTCAACAATCGCTCATAGAATAACTACGTGTGTCAGTGTTCTACGTGCAGGAACATGGCTGTTCCTTAGTAGCCCCACTAATACTATTTACCTGAAAGCACTTTCAGTCTTGACGGTATCAATAACACTAGTAGTTCACGTTGGTGATCCGAAGAAAAACCATATCATTTCACGGAGACAAATTTTCAGACACGTATCTGTGTAAATATATGGTATGGTATGATACATTATTAGTTGAATCTGTTGTGCGTTGTTATGTAAGGGTTTCAACTCCTGTTTTCTCACGTTTCTGGTTTCCGATTTATGGAAGATATGGTTTAGGTCACCTGTTGCCTCCTATAGTTATTGAATTTCTTCTAACGTTTCTTAATTTGGTGTTTTTCTTAGAAAATCTTAAGACCCGAAGGTATCTTCTTCTAAGCCACTGATTAGAATAAAATTTATCTTCTACTGCTGCCGAAACATCTAGTAAAAGCCCAAGCCCTTATTCCAACAATGGTCTTGTCGAAAAAAGGCAGAGGACCGGAAAGAGGTTTATGGCGCCTCTTGGTCATTACGTGAAAGATGGCCCATAAAGACGGGTGATCGGGTGCATGACGACGCAGAAGACAATAAAATTTTACAGTGAGTAAGGCTATCGTTACTGAAGAAAAAAAACACCGGTTAGTTGGAGGAAAGGGTACAACAGACTCTTCTGAAGGGTGAATCCTAAATTTAGGCTAAATACTCACGACAACTTTGAAATGGTGGGGATATAGTGCAGTCGCTCACGAACAACACAGGAGGGAAAAGGGTACCAAGTACTATTTACTACAAAAATCACTGATAACACGAAGGAAACACTGATTAGCTAAAAAGAAGGGATAACTGAACGGTTGCCAGCCCACTAGGGCAATGAATCTCCAGAATCTCGGGAAAGGTAATGGCAAAGAAGTGTAAGCAAATAATCACTGACAGAAGGCTGTCACGCTTTTCCAGCACACAACAGTTCACGAGAAAATAAATGAGCCAGAAAGCAGTGAGTTTTTGCAGTTACTTATTGTAAACACTAAATTTTGAAAGTAAAATTAAATGAAGTTACGGGGTAAATAAATGGCTGGCTTAACTTAAACCTTGTCATGTATGAAAATGAATTTCAGTAACCTCAGTGTAACGTAATAAACATTTAGAAAAAGGCAAACAATTTACTTGTGATTATTAAAATATTGAATTGAATTTACTTTAAGCAGATAAGCAACTGATTTTACTTTAAAATAACAACAATAAAATACATACCAAGCAAGCATAAGTCACTCGCTAAGCTAAATACAGAATAAATGAAACTGCGCACTCTCAATATGTGCTGCATCTTTAGTTATGAGGATGCAGAAGGCAATGATAACCTTGTAACCTCCCCAGTGTGATTGTAGTTATCGTTCGGTCGACTCAGGACTGCACCAGAGTAAAAGACAAATCTGTGAAAGTGAAAAATGAACTGTTGCTATGCATCGCTATATCCGTGATCAGCGGATAAGAACGATCCTCAAGATGTAAGAGAAACAACGTTTATTAACAAGTTCAAAAAATGGATCAAATGGCTCCAAGCACTATGAGACTTAACATCTGAGGTCATCAGTCCCCTGGAACTTAGAACTACTTAAACCTAACTAACCTAAGGACATCACACACATCCATGCCCGAGGCAGGATTCGAACCTGCGACCGTAGCAGCAGCGCGGTTTCGGACTGAAGCGCCTAGAACCGCTCGGCCACAGCGGCCGGCTTTGACAAGTTCCCTTTCCAGTGGTGGTCCCCTGCGGTCTGTAGACCGGATTACAACAAGAACAATTCATTTCTGGCTAAATGCTCATACAACAAAATAATCTTGGCAGAAAGTCAATTAAAATAAGAACAAAAGTTAATACATCGACTAACTGGTTCTGACAGAAGGCCGCTAGGGAAATATACTCAAACTACGCGAGGTCAGGCTGGCGGTTGTCAACGTAATCCCGGGTAATGACAAGTAGGTCAATTACTGTTTCTGGAGTTAAATATCGATCACTGACAGTCAAGTTCCACAGTGAGTGAGAGGATTTAGAGTTTAGTGAAGCCAAAGTATTCATTACAAATCCATACGGTTGATACGGCATCTTACGCAATTGGTCGGCTGATAATGTTCCAGAGATTTGATGACAACTTGGTGGCGTTACTTTTGGTGGACTGAAACGCGTCTTCTTGGATGCACCGCATTAAGTCCTGACTGTGGAAGAGTTGTTGCCCTCGGCGCCTGCCCAGAGGCTTACTCGGTGAAGACTGCCTTCCGTGGTCTGCCCTGCCCTCGGAAGAATGCGTAATATTTTCATCGTGTGTTTGCGTACAATAAACCAGGACGATCTCTAGCCCTGTGTCCGACGCCTACTGGCAGCTGCCTCCTCCACCTAGTTTCTGCTTCACGGCTGACAGGTTAGCCCCTACTCTTTCCGCGACCCGCTTTACGGATCTGTTCTGCAGGTTGCCGGTGGCATAGGCGCTCGGCCGAGATGTATTATGTGTCATCTTCATGTTAGTGTTAAGTTTTTATAAAGTTTCTATAAAAGTATTATTTTAATCTGTTGCCCAACTGTGTTGTTAACATTTTGACGTAGCTCTTGCCTAACCCTGTTTGGCGCTCTGATGAAGATATGCAGTGGCGGCGTGCAAGCAAAATACCTACTCTCGGTGGTGCAGAGTTTCCTTCCTACCACATCACCGTGTCTGACGCCAATTACAGTTGGTGCTTGCAATAGTGTGTAATTTCTGAAATTGTACCTCTGGAGTACAGTACTGCACGGAAGTGGGACGTGAAACATCAACAGTCTGAACAAGATACATCAAAAGCATATTAATGTGTTGCGTTTGAAGAATGCTAAAAAATAAGTGTAAAGAGAAAAAATTTTATGAAGAAGCAGTAGAAGTAATAGCTGAGGAGTATTGAATATGGAAGAGTCTGCTCAGAAGAAGAGACAGGGTGGTTGGACCTTTGTTACTACATAATCCAGTATTCGTTAACACTAGTCTGGAAGGACAAATGGAAGAGAAAACAGCAGCTGTAGACAAAGATTAGAGCCCACACACCAGATTGTACAAGATGGAATTGTAGTTACGTGGAGTTGAAAGCATTAGCACAGTTTATGGAAGGATAGAGGACAGCATCGAAACAGTTTGAACTCTAATGATTAGAACACTTGTTTCCCGAACTGAAATCCCACCATGGATTTCATCTACTTTCTTCACTGAGTCATGAGTCACAATGTACCCCTTCCTCACCCTCCCGCTAATGCATAATTTTTGGGAGTAATGAAACTCGAATCTGGATCCTTCATGTGTCATTTTAACAAGACGATAATCTTGTTATAGAAGGCTACGTACTCTAACCATATCGAATGGTTCGAGGAGGAGAACGGATCGACTGGATTAGTTGTGAAATATGTTGTGTAAAATAGTAGTGAATTTATTAGAACGTATTTAGTACACTGAGCAAAACATCGCAGGTTTTGCACTGAATGTCCTGAGTTAAAATTCACCGAAAATCCCTAGGAAGCAAGGTGTCATGCATTACGAAATGCAAGTCCGGTCTGTATACATGAAACGTAAACCCCACGCATAGATCCTGGCGGGCTCATCGGTACCGGCAGAGTGCCGTATCATCCACTGCCAGTGGCGTCAGTGCATATAGCTCTCTGGCATCACGAGGCTGATGGCATTCACTTCCAATCTTCCCACCAAGAAAAAATCCCTGGCAATGCCCGGAATCGAACCGGGGTCCTCTCATGACAGTCAGTCGCGCTTACCTCTTCGTTTTTCTTCTTCTTCTTCTTCTTCTTCTTCTCCTTCTTCGTCCTTTCGATCTGTTTCTTCGTCGATTTTTCGTTAATGGTTCTATGCGGATGTCGCATGACATCTTTCGAGTCCCAACAATAAGAAACTTAACTCAGTTGTCCGCCGCTCGTGGTCTCGCGGTAGCGTTCTCGCTTCCCGAGCACGGGGTCCCGGGTTCGATTCCCGGCGGGGTCAGGGATTTTCACCTGCCTCGAGATGACTGGGTGTTTGTGTTGTCCTCATCATTTCATCATCATCCAGGAAAGTGGCGCAATTGGACTGAGCAAAGATTGGGTAATTGTACGGGCGCTGATAACCACGCTGTTGAGCGCCCCACAAACCAAACATCATCATCATCTTAACTCAGTTTTTTTTATTATTACTATTACAGAGAATGGATTGTCTCCTAAAAGAAGACGCTGACTATTGTGCCGGCAACACTCGGCTACGGAGGTGGACTGTTTATATGAATCCAACCATAGATTCTTCTTTACACTTAATTACAAAAAAAAAAAAAAATATTCGTAATATTGGTTTTGCAGGATTATGTAGCATATTTCATCGTCAGATATCGTATCATTCTGCAAGAAAAGACATTTCTCACGATGAACTAGCAGGAGTTAAGAAATCATGGCTTCTGGGAAACATCACTCATGTTTACCGCATTCCATATTTTGCAAATTCTAGACGTAGGCATACAGGTAGATGCCGTCTTCCTTGATTCCCCACAGGCCTTCAGTGGTTTCCCCCATCGTTGATTGGCGACGAGTATTTCATCAAATTGATATTCTTCCCACAAATGTGATTGCCTGAAGGAATTAAATGGTTCAAATGGCTCTGCGCACTATGGGACTCAACTGCTGTGGTCATAAGTCCCCTAGAACTTAAAACTACTTAAACCCAACTAACCTAAGGACATCACACACATCCATGCCCGAGGCAGGACTCGAACCTGCGACCGTAGCGGTCGTGCGGTTCCAGACTGTAGCGCCTTTAACCGCTCGGCCACTTCGGCCGGCTGAAGGAATTACTGCTTGTTACGTTCCATACGTTATTAGAAGTCAAAGGAAGGTGAGCTGTATGTCAAGGAATGTGGGAGGCCTTCTAACGTTTCCAATATACAGGTATATTGGCTACCATTCACATAGCGTCGGCAATCGTCTCAGAATATTCGCTAGCTGGGTTGTTTTCTACAGCAAATGGTTCAAATGGCTCTGAGAACTATGGGACTTAACATCTGTGGTCATCAGTCCCCTAGAACTCAGAACTACTTAAATCTAACTAACCTAAGGACATCACACACATCCATGCCCAAGGCAGGATTCGAACCTGCGACCGTAGCGGTCACGCGGTTCCAGACTAAAGCGCCTAGAACCGCACGGCCACACCGGCCTGCCTACAGGAAATTATTGTCATCAGATGACTTTAAAAAAAGGCAGGGCGACTTAGTACTTCTACTTTCCCTGGCTAGTGACTATTTAAAAAGGTTAAATGGAAGATGTTGGCTACAAAAACGTCAAAGGACACAATGGTGTTCTATGACAAGTGTTAGAATACTGTAGTCTAGCATGAAGTTACAGAATTGTACGAACACTTGAAATAGAACGCTAAGGAAAAACAAAGATTTGTTAATATAAATTTGAGAGAGTGTAGTGCATCTATTAGAGAAACTGCATACTTGACAAGTGCGTTCTGTCGTATAGTTCCCTACTGTTGCTGTATTTAGGTTCATTATAAAGTATGACAGCAGACATCGAACAAATTCAGGCATGCGCTGCTTCGTTCAGAATCCAAACTAAAGCGTCACTATGAAGCTCGTGAAACTTAAAACGGGTGTTATTGGAAGGAGGTCGCCTCTATTCTTGTGAAACCAAGCTCAGTAAATTTATCTCGCTGAATACAATAACGCAATATGAGAGAGCGTGTTGAGTACCACCCCACAATGACTGGCAGAGTATACAAGTTGTCTCAGGAGGAATGGCCAATATTCAGGTGTATAGCAGGAATGATCATTCGAAAGGAAAAAGACTACTGAACGTAACCAAAAAAATTCCGACGTTAAGAGCTGAAACCATTTCTTGGTTTTAGATACTGTGAAACAAATTTCTCCTACTGCAGCTCTTTGCTTTCTATATTTGATATATGGTAGTATGGCCTAAAACAAGAAAAGAAGTCCAATAAACATTGGCTCTAATTCAGTGCTCATTGCACTCGTTCATATTCCCCACTGTGACAAACACCTACTCTACTGAAGAAGTGCTCATAGCCCTTAAGGGATGCACATTACAGCCAATGTTTACTAGACTCCCTGTTCTTGTTTTGGATCATAATAACTCCTCCCTCTATATGAGAGTCAAGGTGGTTCTAGTAAAAGAGATTTGTTTCACAACATTGAAAGTGAAGAAGTGCTCATACCTCATACGAATTTTTGAGCGCATGTTTACTAGACGATTGTGCTTCGTATGGTCGTTCCTGTCATATACCGGAATACTCAACATTCCTCCTGTCTACGAAAATCTAGGTAAGGTAGATGAGGTACCGTACTTAATTTCAGGAAATGTGGGATTGAAATTTTATCGGTTAGCTAAATGACGTAAGCCGAACGTGGCAGTAGCTACTAAAAAAAGGCTACTGTCGATTTCCTGTCTTGTCCAGACCGAGCTAAGGCACCTCATGACCTCGGCATTGACGGCACGCATCGTAAATGACAGAGTTTTCCGTTTAAAGCATGATAGCTTTTTCATTAAAGTAGAAATCATTTACTTTTAATTTCTGTGCAACAAGACCTAACATATTCGGTTGGTACACAATTTCGTGGCCTTTTTGTTTTCATGTTGGCATTCCGGGTGCTTATGGTTTATTTATCGACTATCATTTTTATTTGTAGTTCGCTGTTGCTCTTTAACTTTAAATATTGTCACTTTGTCATTTAGAGTTAATGAGTGGTGCTGTGTACTCTAGAGAATGGAATGCAAAGCGGAGAAATAGAATATTTCCGACATATTCTTCTGTTTGAGTTAGGTAGGGGATGACAGTCGCGGTGGCTGCCTGAAACATTTGCGCGTGCATGAGGATAATATCACTGGACAGAGCACGGCAAGAAAACGGTTTTTTGGTTTTAAGGGGAATCGTTTGACATTATTGACTCACCATGTTCAGGAAGACCTTCGGTATTTGATGAAGATCGTTTAAACGCTTTAATCTACAATGTTCCACGTCGCTGTGCTCGAGAGCTGGCTAGTGTAATGAACGGTGATCATCCCATCATCGTGCTACTATTACACGCAATGGGGAAGGTTCTAAAATCTGATGTACGGGTACCGTATGCTCTAAGCCAAAACCACAAATATCAGCGTGTGGCCATATTTGCATCTCTACTTGCTCGTCATCAGCTGGCTCGTGAACGACACCGGCCATTCGTATCCTGTATCGTAACTTGTGACAAGAAATGTTGTCTGCATGCTAACATAAGTAACTGAAAGGAATGTTTGATCCCGAACAAGACAGCAACTGCCTGCACAAAGACTAGGGATCATCCACAAAATATACCGTTATGCAACTGATGGAACAGCGACGGTGTGGTGTACTAGGAATTGTTTCCCCGAGGAGTAATCACCACTGCTGACATTTATTGCCAAAACTAAGACATCTCGTAGACGCAGTTCAAGAGCAACGGCCATGAGACTGCGTGAAACGATGCTACACCACAATAACACCGGGCCGCATTCTGCAAGACTGACAAAAACACTACACAGTAAAAGGGTTGGTAAGTCATTCTCCACATTCATTTTTACCTGATACCGTGCCTTCAGATTGTCACCTTTTCCGCTCTCTGTCGAACAACCTTCAAGTAAATTCCTTTCCGGATGAAAATACGTTCCGAACGAGGTTCGACGAATTTATCGTTTCAAAACCACGCGATTTCTACAGTCGCGGAATCGAAAAATAACCAGTGTTGGGAGATTGTTGTTAATTGTGAAGGAGACTATATTATTGATGACTAAAGCCTCTGTTACGTATATCTCTTGTGTTTATTAAACTTATGGAAAAACGCAATGAACTTATGCAGCAACCTAATACTTTTAGTGCTATTAACAAGGTACTTTACTGCGACTGGTGCACCTTAAGTCTTTGGAAATGGTAGCGCCTTTTCATATTACGTGATCAGTTAATTTCTGACGTCAGAGACAGGGACTCGAATTCCGCGGGGATGATTCGTCGCTTTACCGACCAGCGCTGCTTGAGCGGACGTTACTGTGCCCGCTGCTTGCGCGCCGGCTTTAATTAATTACGGCATAACTATGATCAACGAGGGCGGGAACGTTCGGCATAGCTACGTGCGAAATATCAGCGCCGCTCTCGACAAGCTGGCGGACTCGGCGCCGCGTCAAAGCTCAAAGGAACGCCGCTATGCGCGGCTAATTCCCGGCCAGCTTCGCATCGCGTCGCCGCGCGCAGACAGGTGGCAAGCAGATGGCAGCAGCAGCGCGGCGAACCCCTGCAAATTACAGTTGGCGGCAGCCCCGCTAAACGCTGCGCCCGCCGTATCCAAACCGCTACAACCGGCTAAACGTCACGCCTGGGAGACGCAGTAAGCTGCAACCCGTTTAACAGTACCCCGGCGGAACACACGCTCGAAACTCGACCGTGGTGCCTAACTACCTCTATCGAAATTAACTTCAGAGTCAACGGCGGACGCATTTGTAGAAGCACCCGAAGCGTCTTCTGGCGCCCGTAAGTTTATTAAATATCTCTGTACCAGCAATACCACCAGAAACGTGAAGCTGGTACTGGTGCAGATCATAAGTAAATACAAAAGGAAAAATTAGATGTCTGCGACTTTCTTGTTGTATAAAGATCTTCCTGTTGTCTTCTTCCACAGGACCTGCAGTACCCGACAGTGAACCCCGCCTACAGAATACAGTTGGCGGAAAGTAATTGGTCCCGTATCCTCGCCATATGTTTTAACAAAACTATTAAGCAGACAATTTTTAATCAGTTTGAACCAAATGGGCAGTTCTGAACTTGTGGGGGCAGGAGAGGTACTGCGACAAAAGTATGTAACTATTGTTTAATAGAAGTTATTTATTGTTCTAAACACCAAAGACCATGAATTTCAACGTTATTAGGCTGGTGCATAAGTTCGTAGCGTTTTTCCATAAGTTTAGCAAACACAACGGATACAAAAAAAAACGGACTTTATTCATCAATAATTTTTGTGATTTTGGCTTAGAACGTGCGGTACCCATAGACCTGATTTTTGAACCTTCCCCATTGCATGCAGATATCACACGATTGTCGAATGATCAAAGTTTATCGCATTTGCCATTTCTCGGCTACAGTATCGTGGATCGTTGTGGTTTAATGCGTTTAAACGATCTTCATGAAACCTCGAATTTCTTCCTGAAAGTGGAGGGTCGCTAACGTCAATAATACATTCTCCTTCACAATTTAAAACAGTCTTCCAACGCTGGGATAACTTTTCGATCCCGCGAGTGTAGGAATCACTTGGTTCTGAGACGAGGAACTCATCGAGAAACGTTCGCAGACCATTTTCATATGGAAAGGAAGTTCTGTGAAGGTCGTTCGATAGAGAGCGGAAAAGGTGAAAATCTGAGAGTTTAAGATCAGGTGAATAAGTTGGATATGGAATGATTTCCCAACCCAACAGCTGTATAGTGTTTATTTCCAGTTCAGCAGAATGCGGGCGGGTTTTATCGTAAAGTAGCATCACTTCTCGCAGTCTTCCTGGTAGTTCTTCTTGGACTGCGTCCGCAAGATGTCTCACATGTTGGCAGTGAATGTTAGCAGTGATTGTTACACTTCGGTGAAGCAATTCGTAGTACATCACACCGTCACTGTTCACCAGATGGACAACATTGTCTTTTGTGGATGTTCCTTGTAATGGGAGTTGTTGCTTTGTATGGGCTAGGTTACTTCTTTCTTATCTTTGTGTTAAATTAAAGATACAATTTCTCGTCACCAGTAATGATACAAGATAGTAATGGTCGGTTCTGTTCACGATCCAATTAGTGACGAGCTAGCAGAGATTCACATGTCGCCACCTGCTGATTTTTGTGATTTTGGCTTAGAACATGCGGTACCCACAGATCCGATTTTTGAACCTTCCCCATTGCATGCAAATATCACACGATTGTCCAATGATCAAAGTTCATCCAATTTGTCATTTCTCAACTACAGTGGTTTAAGGCGTTTAAACGATCTTCATGAAACCTCGAATTTCTTCTTGAACGTGAAGGATCCCTGACGTCAAAATGAAGTTCCTTAAAACGTTAAAAACCTTTTGTTTCCGTGATCTGTCCGATGGCATTACCCCCATGCACGGCGCAAATGTATCTGTCAGCAGCAGCTGTCGTTACCCCTCTACTGGGCTCAAAGAGAAGAATATGTCGGAAATTTTCTGTTTTCTCTGCTTGGCACTCCATTTTCTAGCGTCCACAGGACCATTCATTACCTGCAAATGACAAAACAACAATTTCTAAACTCAAACAGCCATAGAAACATAAAATTGCAGTCGGTAAATAAACCCATAGTACCAGAAAAAACTGCTAATAACTTATGCACCAACCTATTACAACTTTCTAAAGTCTCTCGTAATTTAGACAGTGCCTTCATTCACTTTTACTGCAAAACCATGACACTTTAATTAACACTTTTAAATGTAAGTAAAACTTGACAATGAACCAAAAGCTTTCGTGAATTCGAGAGTCTTGAAGTAAAACTTCGGTATAAATTAAATTAAAAGCACTAAGACACTTCAAAATTTGAAACAATAAAATCACTTGAAAAATAAGCATTGAAATCTCAAAATCAGGCAAACCACTTTGACAGTAAGTGGAAGTCAGGCGCGTCGTATAAAAAATTACGCCGTTTACGTGACAGTTTTACGTTAGATTGAGTCCCCTGATCAAATCAGTTATACATTCCACCCTTACGGCTACCAGTTGGACCTTACATCAATTTAGTAGTACAAATTTTAACATGTAGTAATAGCTAATACAAAATAAGAGCTATTAAGCAAAAATGGTTCAAATGGCTCTGAGCACTATGCGACTTAACTTCTGAGGTCATCAGTCGCCTAGAACTTAGAACTAATTAAACCTAACTAACCTAAGGACATCACACACATCCAAGCCCGAGGCAGGATTCGAACCTGCGACCGTAGTGGTCACGCGGTTCCAGACTGAAGCGCCTTTAACCGCACGGCCACACCGGCCGGCAGCTATTAAGCACTTCCAATAACCAGGAAACATGAAAGGCCATATAATCTTTTAATACCTGAAACCATCAGGGCCTCGTATAATTTACTGATGCTTACTCCACTTAATTTTTAACAAAGCATTGAAGTCACCAAGAATGCTTAGCAATTAATAAGAAAAGGAGCCCAGAATTAAGTATAATGATCAGTTTAATCCTCATTACCAGGGCTTTAGACAATAGTTACACCGAATACCTGAGGCAGTTACGAATAACACGTCAGTAATAACCAACGGATGACACCACAGTTTAGCCAGCCGGAGTGGCCGAGCGTTCTAGGCGCTACAGTCTGGAGCCGCGCGACCGCTACGGTCGCAGGTTCGAATCATGAGTCGGGCATGGATGTCTGTGATGTCCTTAGGTTAGTTAGGTTTAAGTAGTTCTACGTTCTAGGGGACTGATTACCTCACAAGTTAAGTTCCATAGTGCTCAGAATCATTTGACCCATTTGAACCTTATTTTCATTTGCTTAGCTCTTTGTAATCGACGATTCTGGTTTCCAAAGATGCTGAGAGTAAAACTTCTTTTGTCTAGTCCGTGTTGTTGTACAGGTACTACAATAAACAGAGAACTGGATGAAATTGCTTCAGTTCGTTTACTGGAGTGGAAATGCGAGAGCCGAGGTTAGATTGGCACTGCTTTGCAGTGATTACTCTGCAAGTAGGCAATGGGGCCGATTCTTGTAAGCTATAAAATGGATGTTCATAGGTTGCACATGTTTAGTTAAGTGGAAGCTGATTATAGCACCAAAAATTATATTCATCATGATATAAATTGAAGAAGACTACCCTCTACTTTAACAGAAAATAGGTTTTTCTGTACGAAAGAACAGATACCACGCATTCATATAACCGGTTCGCCTCGACGGGCAATAAATCTACAACCTTTGGTGGGGATGCATATTTTCATTTGACCTCGCAGCGGAAATCTTATATGGGGAGGGGGGAGGGGGCACGACGTTGTGGTCACAGATTTATTTCAAACTATGTCACCATACAGAGTACAATGAAACAGTATGTGCCATGCAAAAGGTATTCAGGAATATCCATTTTATCTGTAGAAATTTCTTTAAGAAATAAATAGTTAGAGCAAACTTCCTTCAAAAGTGAAGTTCCTTTGTTGCAGAATACATTACAGAATCGTCTTACTGGCTATCGCTTGCTATGCTAGAAAAGAATTCAGTATGGTATCTGTAGTAGGAGCAACCGAAATACAAACTGGTAGAGCACCACGCACATTCAAAGAAAAATACTGCCTAGCAGGCATACACATTTTTCTGAAGCGATACCAGAAAACACAGTTTATTTAAATTCAAACGGACTAATCTGTCTTCGATCAGTTTCGATGCAAATCACACTTATTTGGTCATTCCTAGTGAAATCAGGTGCCGTAAGTCGTACAGGATTAAAGAATATATGTTTATGGAATCCTCCCTCGAAGTCAATTCGCTGTTAGACTTTAGCCACTCTGGAGAATTCTGAATTTATTTCGTGAAAATTTTAAACCTCCTATAAAAGTAAACGTCACAGGGTTGGGAAAATGGAGTACATCTGGACGGGATGATTTTCGAATAATAGGCAGGATTTGGATCCATACCACGAGCGTGATAGCCATGAACTTTGAACTTTCACCGCTTCGGGACATCACTAGGTCAAACTATGAGTAACATTACGGGTATGTTATGTAAATTAAAGATGGGGGGGGGGGGGAAGGAGAAAAAAATTAACTAAACATATCAGCGGCATTGGCACTGCGTGTGGAATCAGCGGTGACGAATGAAAAGATGTGCCGAACCGAGGCGGGTGCACTGCTCTGGCAATTCCGAGAAAATCGCAAGAGAACTTTTAGCTGTCTATTAAGTAACTGATGTATCTGTGTGAAAGTACCGGCCCTGAGAAGTCATTGTGGTCAAGTGTTTAACTTTTGCGGCTTACAGAAGCCCTTGGACGATACATCTCCAATTCCGCTACTGGGAATGACCTTCATTTTTGTAGTACAAATGTAAATTCTGTGATCTTCAAAATATTTGCACCTACACTATTCGTTTTTGCTACATTAGCAGCCTCTCATGGCTACGCAGCTTAACTGGCCAATGGGGCCTGCCTCTGTGTCTTCAGCTAGAAGAGTCGAGGTGCAAAGTAGTTCCGGGTATCTTACCAGATTACATATGTAAGGGACTTCGCAAATCACGACAGGCATACATTTTCAGGAAAACTCTATGCGTTTCTTCGTTTACTTGTCAATAGTTAGAAATATGTTTCTTCTAATGACTAAATTTAATTAAAATATTAATTAGTGAAATAATATGAAATTCACTGAAGCTTCATGTAAGTGCACATGGTTCTTATAATTAGATTGTCTCTCAAATCTGATATAAATTAAATATGATCAGTGATGAAAAAGAACTTTATTCGAACGGAAGGAAAACCGTCGCTTCATACCCAATCGTTTGTGAAACTCGAAAGCTACCCATCTGATCAGCACGATCTCTATCGTCGAGACACATACGCACATAATAGACGCGTAAAACTTGTCTTGCGATTTTCTCGGAATTACCAGAGTAGCGCATGTCGCTACTTGCACATCATGTTGTTTTAATGCCATACTAAAGGTGTACATAGTTTGTAGTAAATCTGTGACCACAACGTCGTGCCCCCTCCCCCCTCCACCATCCCCTTATAAGATTTCCGCTGCGAGGTCAAATGAAAATATGCATCCCCACTGAAGGTTGTAGATTTATTGCCCGTCGAGGCGAACCGGTTATATGAATGCGTGGTATCTGTCCTTTCGTACAGAAAAACCTATTTTCTGTTAAAGTAGAGGGTAGTCTTCTTCAATTTATATCATGATTAATATAATTTTTGGTGCTATAATCAGCTTCCACTCAACTGAACATGTGCAACCTATGAACATACATTTTATAGGTCACAAGAATAGGCCCGAGTGCCTTCTTGCAGAGTAATGACTGCTAAGCAGTGCCAATCTAACGTCGCCTGTCGCATTTTCACTGCGGTAAGCAAATTGAAACAATTTCATCCAGTTCTCTGTTTATTGTAGTACCTGTACAACAACACGGACTAGACAAAGGAAGTCTTCCTCTCAGCATCAGTGCAAACCAGAATCGTCGATTACAGAGAGCTAAGCAAATGAAAATAAGGTTCAAATGGGTCAAATGGCTGTGAGCACTATGGAACTTAACGTGTGAGGTCATCAGTCCCCTAGAACTTAGAACTACTTAAACCTAACTAACCTAAGGACATCACAGACATCCATGCCCGAGTCAGGATTCGAACCTGCGACCGTAGCGGTCGCGCGGCTCCAGACTGTAGCGCCTAGAACCGCTCGGCCACTCCGGCCGGCTGAAATTAAGGAATGGCGTATTTTCTCCAAATCAACAGAACAACATTGTCTGACACCCGCAAATTAATGCTAATGGTTGGAAAACAAGCTGAAGGCGTAGAATTGCTATACTAACTGCAAAGACGTAGCAGTATTGCTCATAGCGTTTAATCAAAACGGATTGCAATAGACTCCCATAAAACAGAAAAAGAATTGTTATCGCAAACTGAAGATGAAAAAATGTAATGGGATTTAATAAAAGAGACATATGAACAGGCACAGGCAACTGTCAAACGTTAGCGACAGATTGAGAGCAGTTAAATATTCTTATGTTACAGTAATATATATAAAATGCCTCGGACCTTTGGAGGTGACGGAGTCCCACCTCTAACTGACAAACCAGGGACTCCTAAGATACGACTTGGCAAACAAATGGTAATGAGATGGGGAGCTATTAATATCAATGGGGGTTACTCTGGGAAGAAGGTAGAGCTGGCAGAGGCTGCAAGTAAGATGGGGCTGGACGTTTTAGCTGTTAGTGACATTCGGGTAAGGGGTGAGAAAGAAGAGGAACTGGGAGAATACAAGGTCTACCTGTCAGGAGTCAAAGCAGGAATAGCACAATGGGGTGTAGGGCTTTACATCAGGAAAGAAATGGAACCCAGCGTAGTTGCAATAAGGTATGTAAACGAACGACTGATGTGGATAGATTTGACAGTGTCTAGCAAGAAAATTAGGATTGTGTCAGTATATTCGCATTGTGAAGGGACAGATCAAGATAAGATGGATAGTTTTTATGAGGCACTCAGTGATGTAGTTGTTAGAGTAAAGGACAAGGACAGTGTTCTGCTCATGGGTGATTTTAACGCCAGGATTGGAAATCGAACAGAAGGGTATGAAAAGGTTATGGGTAAATTTGGAGAGGATATGGAGGCCAACAGGAACGGGAAACAACTCTTGGATTTCTGTGCCAGTATGGGCTTAGTAATCACAAACTCCTTTTTTAAACATAAGAACATTCACCGGTATACTTGGGAAGGCAGGGGAACCAGATCTGTCATTGACTATATAATAATAAATCAGGAATTCAGGAAGGCTGTGAGGTACACACGTGTATTCAGGGGATTCTTTGATGACACTGATCATTATTTAATCTGCAGTGAAATTGGGATTGTGAGGCTGAAAGTGCAGGAGGTCAGGTCCAAATGTAGGAGGATAAGAGTGGAGAAACTCCAGGATAAGGAAATCAGGCACAAGTACATAACAGCGATCTCAGAAAGGTACCAGTTAGTTGAATGTAGTCAATTACAGTCATTTGAAAAGGAATGGACAAGGTACAGGGACACAGTACTAGAAGTGGCTAAAGAATGTCTTGGAACAGTAGTGTGTAAAACTAGGATGAAGCAAACAGCTTGGTGGAATGATACAGTCAAGGCAGCCTGTGAAAGGAAAAAGAAGGCGTATCAAAAATGGCTACATACCAGAACCCAGGTTGACAGAGAAAGTTATGTTGAAGAAAGAAACAAAGCCAAACAGATAATTGCAGCATCCAAGAAGAAATCGTGGGAAGACTTTGGAAACAGGTTGGAGACTATGGGTCAAGCTGCTGGAAAACCATTCTGGAGTGTAATTAGCAGTCTTCGAAAGGGAGGTAAGAAGGAAATGACAAGTATTTTGGACAGGTCAGGAAAACTGCTGGTGAATCCTGTGGATGCCTTGGGCAGATGGAGGGAATATTTTGAAGATTTGCTCAATGTAGGTGAAAATGCGATCAGTAATGTTTCAGATTTCGAGGTAGAATGGGATAGGAATGATGATGGAAATAGGATCACATTTGAGGAAGTGGAAAAAATGGTCAATAGATTGCAGTGCAATAAAGCGGCTGGGGTGGATGAAATTAAGTCGGAACTCATCAAATACAGTGGAATGTCAGGTCTTAAATGGCTACACAGGATAATTGAAATGGCCTGGGAGTCGGGACAGGTTCCATCAGACTGGACAAAAGCAGTAATCACACCAATCTTTAAACATGGAAACAGAAAAGATTGTAACAACTGCAGAGGTATCTCTTTAATCAGCGTTGTGGGTAAAATCTTCTGAGGTATTGTTGAAAGGAAAGTGCGAGTATTAGTTGAGGACGAATTGGATGAAAATCAGTGTGGGTTTAGGCCTCTTAGAGGTTGTCAGGACCAGATCTTTAGCTTACGGCAAATAATGGAGAAGTTTTATGAGTGGAACAGGGAATTGTATCTATGCTTTATAGATCTAGAAAAGGCATATGACCGGGTTCCTAGGAGGTAGTTATTGTCTGTTCTACAAGATTATGGAATAGGAGGCAAACTTTTGCAAGCAATTAAAGGTCTTTACATGGATAGTCAGGCAGCAGTTAGAGTTGACGGTAAATTGAGTTCATGGTTCAGAGTAGTTTCAGGGGTAAGACAAGGCTGCAACCTGTCTCCACTGTTGTTCATATTATTTATGGATCATATGTTGAAAACAATAGACTAGCTGGGTGAGATTAAGATATGTGAACACAAAATAAGCAGTCTTGCATATGCGGATGACTTAGTTGTGATGGCAGATTCGATTGAAAGTTTGCAAAGTAATATTTCAGAGCTAGATCAGAAATGTAAGGACTATGGTATGAAGATTAGCATCTCCAAAACGAAAGTAATGTCAGTGGGAAAGAAATATAAACGGATTGAGTGCCAAATAGGAGGAACAAAGTTAGAACAGGTGGACGGTTTCAAGTACTTAGGATGCATATTCTCACAGGATGGCAACATAGTGAAAGAACTGGAAGCGAGGTGTAGCAAAAGCTAATGCAGTGAGCGCTCAGCTACGATCTACTCTCTTCTGCAAGAAGGAAGTCAGTACCAAGACTAAGTTATCTGTGTACCGTTCAATCTTTCGACCAACTTTGTTGTATGGGAGCGAAAGCTGGGTGGATTCAGGTTACCTTATCAACAAGGTTGAGGTTACGGATATGAAAGTAGCTAGGATGATTGCGGGTACTAGTAGATGGGAACAATGGCAGGAGGGTGTCCACAATGAGGAAATAAAAGAAAAACTGGGAATGATCTCTATAGATGTAGCAGTCAGGGCGAACAGGCTTAGATGGTGGGGTCATGTTACACGCATGGGAGAAGCAAGGTTACCCAAGAGACTCATGGATTCAGCAGTAGAGGGTAGGAGGAGTCGGGGCAGACCGAGGAGAAGGTACCTGGATTCGGTTAAGAATGATTTTGAAGTAATAGGTTTAACATCAGAAGAGGCACCAATGTTAGCACTGAATAGGGAATCATGGAGGAACTATATAAGGGGGGCTATGCTACAGACTGAACGATGAAAGGCATAATCAGTCTTAAATGATGATGATGATGATGATGGTTAAATTCTGGTGCAATGCAGCACTCTCTTTGGTAAAACAACAGGGGGAGATAGTTAATGCAGCTTGCTTACCCGTTGCTGATTGATATTCACTTTGGATAGTTTCTAACATTGATTAAGGTACGGTTCGTGTGTTTGCCTGTACGCTTGGAATCCGTCAGTCTGTGCCCGGCTGTCGTAGTGACCAGGCAACTTGTTCGTGAAGCTGTTCCGACTTTCACGATGTGTACTACGGTCAAAGAGGTTTTGTGTACGACGAGTGACGCTTGACTGATATAGTGGCGCTGCGGTTGTGGCTTGATAGGTATAATGCCAAGCCGCCTTCATCCTCCTGCGTAAATATTATAAAAAAATTAAGACACTGGAAGTCTTTAGAGTTGAATACGCCCTCTAAAAACAACAGGACGTGATGAGAGAAGTGCAACTAATCTGTTAGCAGCAGGGTAGAAGTAGCCAAAGGAGTGTTGTGTTCTCCGAGGACACCATTTGAACGCATTTCATCGTTCTCACATTTCGCTTTCTCAGCATCATAGCAGACTTTCAGAATCGGTTACTTTTCACCGAATGGTGTCAATAAAAATTGTAAATTGATGCGGTGTTCCCACGCAAGATTTTGCTTGTGACTTACCGTCGTTTGGTAACTATTGTCAAGTCAGTCCTTGCATTACGCACTAGTTGTCACTGGAAAATGCACGCGGGCTGTAAGTCGCCGGTGTACAACGACTTGGTCTGTCAACGTCTGACGGGTTTACAAGAATCACATCTTTGAATCTTGTTTCGTCCATGGAACACTAAACAGCCACAGGGCATCTACGTCTAGTACTATGCTGGTTGCTGCGGTTGCTGGAAGACACCTGCTGCTCCTTGTGGTACCCACATTATGGATCTTCTGCTTCTTCCGCACAGGTAACTACAATAATTACATACGTCATACATTCTCACCAAAACATGTGGTGATCATTGACTTGATCGTTCGAAAAATAATATGGTCTGCACTCTTACCAGACTTAACACCTCTGTAGTTTTATCTGTGGACCAAATGTGGACAAGAAGTCTTTTAGAAACACCGATGATCCCGCCAACAATAAACGTCGTCTATACTGTGATAACTACAGATGGTAGTCAACGTGCAGTAGCGTCAGTCTGGAAATCTAACACTGTTTAAAGCCATATTTTGAGCACGTGATGCGACAGTTATAGTAATAACCGTATGAACCGTACCTCACTTGCATTCTGGCTTACATTTAGTGCAAGGGGGTTAGATGTTTGCAGGGACCTCTTCCTGCTATAGCGGGACAGTGGTTAGCAGCTCCGTTATGTTGTTGCTACTTCCAAGGCACTTTGCAATGCCATAGAAAGACATGTAGTACCCATAAAATTCATCCCATAATTTGGCAGTTAGAAACATTTAAAATTACTTGTATGTTTCAGGCAATTCACCACACTGTCAGCTGTACCTCAGCGGAAACGCAACAGGATGCTTTTACCCGTTCTGTTGGGTGTAGCCGCCCATAGACGTGCAGTTCATTTGAAGAATTCTGCGTAATTGTTTCTGGTCTGTCAGTATGTATTTGTGAAAAAAGTTCGCATTTAATATATTAATTGTTTGTTCAATTATTCAGTGATTTAAATTCTTATTATTATTTACCAGAGTTCTTTCCTTAATACGTTACCTTTTTTGCATAAATACAGGGTGTTTCAAAAATAATATACGCATTACAAAGTATTATTTTGTCGAAACAATCGATCGGTGCGCCTCGACTCGGCCATTGGAGAAAGGAATACATGGTCTAGTTCATATTAATAGCCGCTATATGTCAGTTGTCTTCTTTTTTGCTTGGTAACCGGCATACGTTTGTAATGGCTACTCCGCAGCAGAAATCATTTCGTGTTCTCGAGTTTGCGAAGTGCAATTCAGTGACTACAGTGCAAAGACGTTTCAGGTTGAGGTACTAAACTGATCCTCCGAATGGGTGGAACATTCGCAGATGGTACGGACAGTTTCTAGATACAAGTCAATGAGTTTTGTGCGATATCACGATCATTTGTTTACGGCGCATTCTTCTTTAATAGAAGCACGGTTAACGGTCAGCAGTATCTCGCTTTGTTACAAAACAGATTGTTTCCAAGGCTGCACGAAGACAACTTAATTGTTCAACAAGGCGGGGCGCCCCATCGCTGGAGTCGTCAAGTGCGTGAATATCTGAATGAAACTCTACCGAACAGTTGGACTTGTCGTCAAGGAGCATTTCTCAGGAGAATGTCGTCAAGGAGCATGTCTCAGCTGGGCTCCACGGTCACCGAATTTAACACCCTCTGACTGCTTCCTTTGGGAATTCGTTAAAGACAACGTTCATGTCTCATCACTCCCACAGAACCTGGAAGAGTTGAAGATCCGGATTCGTACTGCCATGACATCAGTGACGAAGGACATGCTTGCCCGACTAAGGGAGGAATTTGATTATCTATGTGATATTGTTCGTGTCGCTCATGGAGGACATATTGAATATCTGTAATCTGAACTTGAGAGGTTTATAAATATGTGGGTAAAGTTTCATATACTTAAGTTTAATAAATATATGCGTTCGAAATACGTATTTTCTTTTTGAAACACCCTGTATAGTACGGGGCAACGGCCTTGACGCAGTGAATACATCAGATCCCGTGAGAACACCGAAGTTAAGCGCTGACGGACGTGGCCGGCACTTGGATAGGTGAACATCTGGGCCGTCATGCGCTGTTGCCATTTTTCGGGGTGCACTTAGCCTCGTGATGCTAATTGAGGAGCTACTCGACCGAATAGTAGCGGCTCCGGTGAAAGAAAACCATGATAACGACCGGAAGAGCGGTGTGCTGACCACATGCCCCTCCTATCCGCATCCTTAACTGTAGATGACACGGCGGTCGGATGGTCCCGATGGGCCACTTGTGGCATGAAGACGGAGTGCTTACTTGCTGTATTGCACGCAAGTAACATATAACATTCAAAGGTACTGGTATATGTTTCACGTTCGTTGCAAATTTTGCCTCTCTTTTGTGATTAAGAATTAGCATTTGGAAACAGATTTTAACATCTGTAACTCTTCACATCAGAAGAGATGTAAAGAATATTTAGCCTTGGAAACACGTTAAGCGACTCGCTTTCGTTTAAACTGTCGTGAAATAAAATTCACAAAATCTCAAACACGTAATTGCAGTAAACCAAAGATCTTACTGTTTTGGATCTAATAGCTTAAACTGTGTAATAAGTGAAACTTCAACGCCTAGAAAACTTTATTTGACTAACATACAACTGGCTTTTCAAATCACTTAGTCATGAATATGTCTCAAAGAAAACCTCCGAAAATGTTTAAAGTTATTACGTTCCTCTTTTAGAGACTTTATTGCAATAAACGTTATACTCCAGTAAGATTGACATGTATTTAACATTAATAACTCATTTCTACAGATTTCATCTGTTCATGGCTAAATACAAACAGGAGCTTGTTATGTATTCCATGTAAGTGAAATTTACTTGTATTAAATTCTGTTGTTTTAATTACTAATTTAGGGTCGGACGACACATGTCGTGAGGTTTTGTTGGAAACCGGCGTCTTAGTAACGCCAACGGTGATCAGGAAAGAGTGCAGCTCGACGAAGGGAAGACTGACCTTTCTGTTATTGCCATGCCCTACGCTCGTACCATGAAACAGAAAACAGAGCAAACATTTACTACAGTATCGTGTTACAAAACACAATATAAAAGACAGGCCTGGAAATGCGTGGCTCACGAATCGTTCCCCTTCAGCTAATGCTTTCCCTCCAACTCATGGCCTCGCCACAGCCACATAGACATCAGCCAATTGCAAGAACGACGGTCAGTGGTCCTGGATTGCGAGCCCTACTTACTCCCTATAAGCGAGAGTAAATTCAAATTATTGAAGTGACCAGTAACTTACGTTTGCAATGCTAATTGTGAAAAGACAAGTAGACCCCTCAGTTTCTTTTCAAACGCCAAAGTATCTGATTTTTATTGAAAAACTTGAAAATTTCGGAGCGAAAAAAAAAACGTTAAACTATTTCCTGCACTCAACCAAATATTTTTGGAACGAATAATTCTATCTCCACATACCGCGTCATATTCCATCAAAGACTCTTTAAACTTTCGATGAAATAACGATAGATTTCCTCAGAGCATTATATTCGTATTTTTCGGCAGAATGTCATTGCGGACAGCATTCCAACACTTTTCTCACGTAGAGTTACTTGGTGAATAACGTAACAGAAGGTTAAATAAATTATTCCATTTTTTCATAATTCACCACCGAAGTTATGTACGCTACTGATCAGAGCCGGTACACTACCTGTATAAACTGCAGAGTATTTTGGGAAACCATCATTTTTGTCAACATACTTTTTAACAGCATATCCAAAGCTATTGCTCCCACCAGAGGAACTGAAGCACAAGTACAAAAAAAACAATCTATTGTTTTGTGAATAATAATTAATGGTGACTGAGATCTGTTAGATCAGTGCTGCCGACCGACAGTTTGCAATTAAACAGTCTAGTTTCCTGGTATGACCCATAGCAAGAAATACACTTTTTGCAGCCTTACGTTTCAAAGCAGTGACATCATGGTAACCATATGCTTTTGCCGTATCTATTGCACATTCTTTCACGAGTATGCCGTTATCGGAGCATTTATGATCTTTTCCGAATATTGAGCATACCACACACTTCTCTCTAAAACTTGATACTTCGGGTAGCTTCTTTATTTCTATTTTCAGGTTGTACACTAAGGAATATAATTTGTAACGAAACTAGCGCCCGTGTATTCCTTCATGCAGTGAAGAGAAGGATCGAGGAAGATTACTACCTATATTGTCCGCCCCCGGTAACTGAGTGGTCGCCGGCACGGTAGCTCAGCGTGTTCGGTCAGAGGGTTAGCTGCCCTCTGTAATAAAAAAACTGAGTTAATGGATTAACGATGTACTTTAACAACTGTCATAGGACGTTCGCCCCGAACAAATACAAGATAAATTACGATCAAAATGAGATTAGAAAAAAAAAGTGGTCAGCGCGACAGAATGTCAATCCTAAGTGCACGAGTTCGATTTCCGGCTGGGTCGGAGATTCTCTCCGCTCAGGGACTGGGTGTTGTGTTGTCCTAACCATCATCATTTCCTCCCCATCGACGCGCAAGTCGCCAGAGTGGCGTCAAATCGAAAGACTTGCACCCGGCGAACAGTCTACCCGACGGGAGGCCCTCGTCACACGACATTTTTTACTACCTATATTTAGACTTACGCACTTTTTACATATTAAACGTCCCGATTTTTCATGGGAAATGTGTACCAGAAAATTTAATCCCCCTCTCATAAATGAAAACACGGTTTTCAATGGTCTCTCTTTGCGACATTCCCAGAAGCCGTCACGAGAATCGAAAGCAGAAGATAGTCAAAGTAGCAACCAAAATGACAACTCAATTAGTAGACAGATATTAAGGAGAGTAAATATGAATAGATCGCTGAGCGCAACCTATGCATCGCACGCTGTGGCGTGGCCGTGACCCCACAGTGCGAGCAGAGTTGGATTGGGGAGCACTCGCTGGAGAGGAATGCTTCGCGAGCCTCGCTTAGCCAGGCCTGAGATAAGATCTCCCAATTCCACATCATTAGGAAACTTATGACTTATTACAGTCTACGTGTTGAGCGGCGGAGATTGCTCGATGGAACAGGGTAGTAATCGCTGTATCATCCCAAACTTTTGACTTCAGAACGTAAAAAGCACTTTCTCTCTCACAATTAGCTGCCGGCTATGAGGCTGTACACCACCCAGATACCAAGACGAGCAACTTGGCTGTACTGAAATCTTCACTCCAGCACTTCCCAGCACAAAGACTTCATTCCACTGTCTCACAGAACTGAGTGTCTTGTTTTCGTCACCCAACAACTCCCGTCGATCCGTTCCATCACGTGTGTTCCCCTGCTACCCTAGCTTGTCTAGCCTGTCACTGGCTGTCACATTTACTGCTTGCCTTCCATCCACGACACTACTGTTGAAATATGTTAATACTTCAGATTTATTGGCCGCTTTGTATAAATGACATCTTATACAGTCTTACAGGTCTTATACACGATGGCAAAAATAAAACTAATGGGAAAAATATTAGTAAAACCGACGCCCAGCTGACCCTTGTTAACGAACTAGAGAGCTGTCCATCATAAAAAATACTTTAAACTCTGATGTCGATGCACCAATCGGTTACTGCAACATGCGCGTCTACCGCATCTTCTGTACCGAGCAATTCACCATGTCATTACGATCGAGAGAACAGTCCAAAACTCTATAGAAAAATCGACAACGGTGCCCATTTCCAGCATGTCTTGTGGTGTTCATTATCGAAGGGTCAGTCCGAGTCAGTCTTATTTTGCCCACCCCGTGTGTTGTGCGCTAAAACTCACGTTATTTTTGATAGGATACTGCTCTTGAGTATTCATCTATTTCTTGTGTAATGTTAAATTAGTAGTTTAGATCATCACTGAGCTAATCTTATCGCCCCTTAAGCTGTAAGAATTATGTATCTAACTTACTGCTAAAGTGCAGTGTATGGTATCACTGATGATTTATTTTGTCTGTATCATTTCTTTAACTTATAAGGGGATCATTAACCAGTTTACCACGGATTTTGATGACTATTCGATTTGTTATTTAGGAACCTGTCCTCAGTATATTTTCATGCAATGGACCCTAGTATCCGAGAAAATCGATACTATAATTTTATGGCGATCTACTATACCCGTAACGTGAGTTTTGTTTCGACCAAGTGAGCATATCGCAGCTGCTACGATTCACGGCTACCACGCTGACTGTACGGATTGGCCAGCCCTTTGATGTGCACTTTTATAGGCAGATTAAGATCTACTTAAAAAAGCCAAAATGCTCGCGACTTGATACGCACGATTAGAGAAATCCCTTCGAAGGAAGATTCCATAAAAATACATTCATTATTTCTGCATCAGTTTAGTGCACCTACCTTCACACGAATGATCAAATACGCATAGTTTGAATCGAAGTTGATCGAAGAAAGAACAATCTTTATCAATCCAAACGAAGTGTGTTTCCCAATATCGCCTCTGAAAAATCCTCATGCCTGTGTGGCAGCGGCTTTTATTAAATGTGCTAGGTGCTCTACGAATTTTTGTTTCCTTGGGTTGTACAAGAAATATCATCCTGAATTCTGTTCAAGCAGAACAGATGATGATGATTATTAGTGTTTTAGGGCGCACAATAGCGAGGTTATCAGCGCCCGTCAAGCAGAACAAGTGAAGGCGATTAAGACTATTCTGTAACCTGTGACAAACGGCATACACATTTCAAGAAAGTTTGCGGTAAAGATTTATTTATTTATGAAATTACTACCGCGAAAATGACCACTTTTGAATAATTTCGTAGGGTTTACGTTATTTAATAATATTATGTACGATGAGGCTGAAAAAACGTACATAGGGAAGGTTTGAACGTTAATCACTGCATTGTGCTCACTTATTCCAACCACGAGTAACGTTGCAGGTATAGCAGACATTCATAAAACCTTAGCATCGATTTTCTCGGGAACTATGGGCCGTTGTATGAAAAGCCGCACTCCATGTGCTCAGGTCATGTCTCACTACATTGGTGGTCCCGAACTTGAAGCGTAAAGTGAACTATTCTGTGGGGTGAAATTTAAACGATTCGGTTCTGTTTTAGTCGCGAAACTAAATTATTTTCGAAAGATCATTACTATTATCACTTTTTTGTGAGACTCTAATACTGCTTATGGAAGTTTATTATTCATAACCTTTTTTTCAATTAATAGTATTAATCCTGTGGAGGTTACAGGCTCCTTACACATCCTTCCATTACAGACATACATTGTGCTTTTCCGTACACTGCTGATGATAAAAGTGAGACACATATGTAACAAATGCTAAATATCTCATGAGAATGTCCCCCCAAGTTATCGGTAGTACTTGCAGTATTCCAGTAACTTCAAAACATATAGATGAACTGACACCACAACACAGTAATAATTACTTAAATGCTACTAAAGTGCTGTTTACAGTGTTATTATTATTATCACTAGAGTAATTGGACACAAATCATTAACAGCTTGAAGTCTTCCAACTTCCGCCAGTTCAGAAGTAAGGAGCGCAGCAATGAAGTGGTTTATGGACAGTAATTATAATCCACACATCTGAACTTGTCTGGTATTAAATGGGGTTGCAGTGTGCAGACAAAACAAATGCCCCCAAAGGAGAGGAGTAATGCATGGGAAGCATGTTCTGTAGCAAGTGTCTAAACTCGCAGTGGATAGTCAGCTTTCTTATCTGAGAAAGAGTTGTGGGTAGCACTTGCGATACTCCACGAATTCCTTCGTCATTCATTCTAACATCTCCCTCCCCTTTCAAACACACACTCACACACACACACGCACGCGCGTGCGCGCAGAAACTAAATATCATTCATATTTCATCGTTTTAAAAGTGAAAGTGTTCCAAGAAAAGTCTCTCATTCTACAGTTTAGGCAGAGAGGGGGCCTGGGAAGGGAGTGGGCATTAAGCTAATGTTTGATTGTACTCAGGGGTAACGATCTAACACATGTTGGGAACCTACAACATACTCGAAATTCACGGAAATCCGTGTATGACAGGTCTCAGGCCATAATTTTATGTAATGGACTTGGGACAAACGTAATGATGTTTCTAATTTTGCATGCGAGCCTTTATATATTAACAGTGTCTCTTAGAGGAATTTCTGCCTCTTTGGGAGTTGAAGTTCTCAATACGTGACTGAATAGCTTTTCCTCTTTACGCTGGTCGCTTCAAGGTTAGTTATATGTTTGAGACCGTGGTAGGATATCTGCGATGCTAATCCTTCCTGCCCCAGCTCAGTGCAATAGACAGCACTTAGCCGTACGCAGGCTGTACGTTCCTGCTCCCATCCACATAAGCGACGGGAATTTTTGCTAAGCCTTCCCTACATGGAGACCACTTTACACGTCACGCTAAGCTCCTTCCAGCAGAACTGGGCGCTCACAGCTGTCACTGTGATGACGTCTGTACGGAACGTCCCTTGCTGGAATTTCACAAACGCTTAACGTCAAAAGTGGGTGTTCACATTAGTAAATCCTCTCACAGGGCAAACTTTTCGACAGAAAGCTGCAATGCGGTCCAGCACTTAGATTTCAAACTTGTTGAAACTTTACCTTACCTAAAACAATTCCAGGTACAATACTGCCATCTCACAGTGTCTTAGTTGCTTCACTTAGTGTTTATCCAGAGAAGCTCAGAATCTATCGCTAAACAGTAATCTCCACAGTACTGAACTTGTTAATACAACCGCCCGATCCCTACAAAGTACTTTTCGATAGCATTTCACTACGTTTACTGCTTTTAGCACTTCAGCTAATTCTCAGTCTTAAGAGATCACTTATTACAGTGGTAGGGAGCGGGCAAGGAGTGCTGAACAGAAGTTAAACGATACATTATGACAAAGACTTTGTTACACTCGGTTTCAAAACACAATAAAGAAATTATGAAAACTGACAAGATGATAGACTTGCATAAAATGATCAAACACTCTATTCAAAACCATTGATCTGAACAGTGAAGTTATTTTCTTTAGGAAGTTAAATTTTGACACGCTATTCTGAAGTAAGTTAAGCTTTAAGTAAGTCACAAAATTCAATGTACAAACTACCAACCACAGAATGGAACTTACGGCGACAGCGTGGAAAAGTACCGAATCACCAATACAAACTGAAATTCACTTAAAATATGAAAACCTTTCTATGAAGCCAATCTTAGTTAGCTGTAAATATAGTTAAGTAAAATTTCTAGATTTTTACAATTTTTGATAAAAGCCTGAACTAGGAGTAATACAAAAACGTGATGTTCAACTGCACCAAATATAAATTTTCACACCTGACTTAAAACTTAGTAACATATTCTGAGGGAAGCTCTCAATAACTTCTACAGTCTGTAACAAATGGCGGTTTATCGAAGCCTAATCTTAACGTTTAAAGATAATGTCAGGGCGCAAGCTTGCAGAATACAGAAAATAGTTTCAACTCGCAAAGGAGTAAATGAAGCTAACAACTACTATTCAGCTTTTGCAGATGGTGTCGTATTCAGCCGTTAATGGTACGAGAGTTACCCTCAATCAAAGTGGCCACCGTCATGCGAGTCTGCCTCTTCCTAAAGCTGTGGCTGAGTTTGCAAAATTTTGAACAATGCAAAACAAATATACAAAAAGGTTCCTGTAATTTAAAGCAATTACCACAGGTAGCTAACCGTACACAAAAACACACTAAGTTTATTACTTACAAGTTGAAACCGGAATCTTTAGTTACCCGTACTTCTGTATTCACAACAGTTCAGTTTATTCTAGAACAACAAAGAACGTTACCGGCAGCCAGGTCTCTGCAAGGTTAGTAATACTTAGAACACTGCAAGTTACTTATGTATTTAACGAGTGCTTCCGAGGTTTCACATAAATAAACTGTCATTAATATAGGCTGAGAACGTGCCACAATACTGGAGAGAGTTCAGCTTTGATATGTATTCCAATACGATGGCTGATATCCACGAAAGCACCTCATTGCGCTGTCAGGGCACCAACACGAAGCGCCCACCACTCGCACAAGTGAATACTGCCCTCGCTACTACAACAACCGATATCCACAGGTGCCGCCTTCTACTTGACGCACACAAGGCGGGCCGTTGTACAGGCACCTGTAGCAATCTTCAACAGCCGGAAACACCCAACACCCCACACGCTACCGGTCACCTGACGCTCTACAACCCGGCTCATTCCGGCGTCACCTCGCTTGTCCCTAAGTAGCACCTCTCACTCCCCTCGCTAATCTCTGGAGGGAAAACTGAAGACCACAGTCGATCAAACCAAAGAGGCAGCAAGACGCGGGAAGATCGACAAGGACAATTGGAGACGAAGATTGCTGGCGCACGAGTCATTTGCAGCACCACAGACCTAATCATTTGCGGCTTTTCAAGTACCTAATATGTAGAGTAATCACTAAATTCACCTGTATCACTCATGGTGTTGCAACAATCAGTCGGCAGCTGAAGGATTACTTTACGCTCACTCATAGTGAATCCTGATATTGTTGTACTAGCTGGGGTACCTGGTTTCGCTCCTGGAGTTGATACGAGATTGTGTGGTAGTTGGAGAAAAAGGATAAAATTTAAAGTATAAGGGGTAAAAAGGGCAACGGCCTTGCTGCAGTAGATACACCGGTTCCCGTGAGATCACCGAAGTTAAGCGCAGTCGGGCGTGGCCGGCACTTGGATGGGTGAGCATCCAGGCCGCCATGTTCTGTTGCCATTTTTCGAGGTGCACTCAGCCTAGTGATGCCAATTGAGGAGCTACTCGACCGAATAGTAGCGACTTCGGTCAAGAATACCATCATAACGACCGGGAGAGCGGTGTGCTGACCCCACGCCCCCCCCCCCCCTCTCCGCATCCACCACTGAGGATGATACGGCGGTCGGATGGTCCCGGTAGGCCACTCGTGGCCTGAAGACGGAGTGCTTTTTTATAAGGGGTAAAAATATTTTATTGAAAACGTATTCTAACTATTTAGAATACTTGTTAAAGTATAAGAGGTACAAATTTCTTATCGAAAACATATTTAACTATTTACAATATTTGTTTATAAACAAAATTTTCATTTTGTTTTCCGGTGTATATATGTACAAATATTTTGAATTTCCTACTCGAGAGCAAGCTACATAGAGTCGACCGTGAGAATAGCTGGAGGCTGATCCCGCAATATTTTAAAGTTTGTCAATTGTAAAACTGTAGGCTAACTTGATTGGAAATTCACAGTCTTTTAAATTGGAATGGCAGTTCAGTAGAGCTCAGTGGTGTTCTGGGGATAAATCCGTTATTCCGATTACGACATGTTTGTGTTGTTACATTCTTTCGTTGGGTCGTAGTGGAATGCTTCATTTCTTAGGTTTTAGTGTTTACTTGTCCTCATCAGCGCTTCTCGTAGAGTGATATTTTCATGGCAGGCTGGAGTTCGCAGCCTTTTATTATAAGATTGTGTCGCAATTCTTGATTCTTCAGTCCGTTCGTTTCGTTGTTCTGAGGTGTCCCTGCTTCTCGTGGTACTCATTATCGTTCGTTGGGAATATAAACCTACTACGTGCTCTTCGTCTGTTTCGTTTTTTCGCTGTTCTTTTTGTTTTCGCCATTTTGCTTCTAAACTGGCAAGATTTGATCCTCCTCTTTTACGTTTAGGCATTGTCTAAAGTATAACTCAAATCTATTTCCCAATAGCAGATACACGAAATACATTTTACAGACTTTTCACACTTTATTTTCGATTTATATTCAATTACTGTATAACTTTGACTACTCACACTTCACTGTTTGTTTTTATTCATTCATTTCACTACTTTTTGGGCTCCTCCCATTTTAAGAAACTGACGTTGGAATCCACGACAGATCTTTCTTTATATACCCGTACCAATGGGTAGCCCCACAAGTGGCGAATACCAAAAAGACTTAGAATGGCCCACAATGTTGCAGAACATTCCACAATATTCTACAGTGTTCCGTTATGATGTCCAATGATCTGGCCTGTTCGGGGATGTTCCCCATTATTCTGGAATCTTTCCGAATGTTCCAGACTATTTACCGACATTCCAGAACATCGTGAATCGTTGTGGAGCATTCTGCAACGCTCTGGAATGTTGTGAAATGCTCTCTAATACTCTAGAATGCTCTGAAATGTTCTATAAATTTCTAGGGGGCGAAAATTCTCAGCCCTTCTATCTTCAAAATAATTCCCGTCGGGTATAAACGGGAACCTTCTTCATGGGTGGGTGATAGAGGACTACCTCTCTATATAAGTCCATTGATCGTAACGGGGCTTGTTTCCGAGATTTAGTGGCACGAACATTGTTTACTGACTTTTATAACATATGTCGATTACCCATGGACATGGGCTACGCTATAGTGGTGTTGCGCAAGCTGCATTACGTTCAAAAGCTGGACTGTTTACTATCTGATTCAGCGTATCGAAGGATAACGGCTGATTCGACAGAAAGTGTTGAGAGTATGGCTGCCAACCTCCTGAAGAGGCTACAAGGCCTTAGTTCTTGTTGTGCTGTCCTGCCTAGATTAAATGGCCTCCTGAAGATCCACAAGGAAGGGGTACTTCTACCATTGTCAGTAACACTGGTGCTGCGACGTACCATATAGCATAACACCCTGGTACTTTGTTTAGCCTAGTAATATGTCGGCGAGTGCATCACATTACGATCTCGGCGCCTTTTTTACGTCTATTAGAAAGATTGTGTTTGAATGACTCCGATATTTTAGTTCTGGTGCGATCTCTCTCTTTACTCCGTTCCCCTTTCTGATTCATTGCAGTTAACTAAGGTTAGGTTGGTGTTCAATTAACGAATCTATTTCGACATTTTAATTTCTACTTTCTGTTTTTTCCGTGACCAGTACTACGAACAGGTAGGCAGTGTCTCGATAGGAAATCCGTTATCACCTATTAATGTCAATTTATTTATGGAAGACTTCGGTGAACCTACCTTGGAGTCGGTGGCATTGAAACCTGCGTGTCTTTTCAGACTTGTCGATGATACTTTCGTTGTTTGGCCTCATGAAAGTGAAATTTTAAACGGGTTTTTAGAACATCTGAATTCAATCCACCCGAATATTCGCTTCATGATACAGGTTGGTCAGTGAGAAGGTTAATGGTGCTTTGAGAGATGCCGTTTGTACGAAGATAACTCGCACTGTCTTGTATCTATTGTATCTACAAGCAAACTGTTTCCACCATCCGGCTCAGCGTGAAGAGGTACTTCGTACCAAGGTTAAAAGGATCCATGTCATCGCAGATTCTGACAGTTTGTCAGCTGAGTTCTATTTCGAAGAAACGGTTACAGACATATGACACTCTCGTTGCGTTTTCGAGCTGGAGTAAATCGGATGAGTGATGACGATAAGGAAATGGCACGAAGTTTATGGCCATTTAATTATGAAGGAGGTATTTCCAACATTCCATATATTGGTCAGACCATCTGGACCGTGGAGGACCGGTGTAATGACCATAAGCTTCACACACGCTTACAACAGCCGAACAAATGTGTTACTGCAGAAGATTGCTTTGGCACCAGTAATCCTATGGAAAGTAAGAATATGGAGATTCTGGCATGCATTTTCAGCTAATGGAATAGTGTTGTTAAGGAAGAAGTTGACATTAAATTAGAATGGAGATTTTTGCTTAAATTCTGCGTGGAATTCTTTTCTCTCCCTAGCCAAACAACAGAGGGGCAGAGTTAATGCTACCACACCTGTTGGGTATTAATATTCATTGTCGATAACTCCTGATTTTGACCATCTGTAGCTGTGTGTTGGCGTTAGTGCTTACAGTGTGTATGTGTGTTTTATTCGGTTCGGCCCCAACCCCCCGTCGGAGGTTCAAGTCCTCCCTCGGGCATGGGTGTGTGTGTTGTTCATAGCGTAAGTTAGTTTAAGTTAGATTAAGGTAGTATGTAGGCTTAGGGATCGATAACCTCAGCATTTTGGTCCCATAAAATCTTACCATAAATTTCCAATTGTGTTTTATTTTTTCGGTTATGCTCTGCATTCCTAGGTTTTAAATTTCCTTGCACAACACACTCTTGCTGCGTTTGTGCCTTGAAAATGACAGGCTGTGCACCTGCCGCAATATCGGCAAATGTCGAAGACGTCGCCCGACTGCATTGCCCCTAATCGTTTGAATATTTTATGTGCCAAGGCAAGCTCAAGTTTCGTAACATGTAGTTTTCGTTCACAGCAACTGGTATGCGCTCTCGCGTCTTGTAGTAGTAAAGCTCCTCATCTACTGTGTATTAGCTGCCTAGTTAAATATCAGGCTATGACGCTTGGAACATAAAACAGAAAAAGAATCAGATAATCCCCTGTATGTGAATATTAGATTGTGGTGCTCATCTGGTGCGTGTCACATAATTTTAATATTCACCGGTACGAAATGGGGTGCACACGTAGAATTTGAGTAAGTGGAAAGTACACTGCGCCTATAATGGGCTTTCTTTTGTAGCGTACTCTTCTAGCACTCGAATTTCTTATGAAGCAGGTACAGTAGTATATATCGAATGAATCCAGAAAAGCGCTGCTAGCATGGTAACAGGTCAGTGCAACCCATATGAAAGGGTAACGGAGCAGCTCAGGCAATCTGTCGTATCCGAACACAGGATAGAGGGAAGACGGGCTTACAAGTCAATTGCAGTTTCCGAGCTGTTAGGAAGAAATGCAGAAATACACATTTCCAGTGAAGCCAGGTTGATTGTTTTCAGTAGAGCCAAGCACTCTCACAAGGCACATACAAGAGGCCCGGATTTTAAGACTCGATAGGATGCTCGCAGCTGGATACTCAAGGACACTCGGGGGGTGTGATTAACACAATCAAACTAGCTACTACACTGAAGTCTAACTCTAAACATTAGAAAATGTAAAGGTTGCAAATGGTGGAACAGCAGAAGGCAGTGTTTGAGCCTGTTGGTTGAGCACTAACAGAAGCAGAGAACACTACCAGCATTTTAAGTACGAAATTTGAGAACAGCATTTCAAATAAGGAAACAGACATGTAGGAGCTTACCAAGACTGGCAGTGTGCGACAGAGGGTTGGCGTCCCAATGATCTGACTGAGGACTCTGTCTGAACACAAAAACAAGGGTTTTTAAGGGATTGTGTGGTCAACTTTGTGCTTTGTTGTGGCTTGTGGGATATACATGCACAGACGGAGCCATTGTTGGGTGGACCATGCCAGAGCCGAATAAAGTATTCTCGGTTTTCAAGACGCTTCATTTCGAATGGAGAAGCTACAAGCGAAACACGATCCAGCCCCGACGCCAGTACTTTCATTCCTGATTTCATTCAGGTGTTTTCCCGTGAAATACTCCGAGATACAAGACCAATAAGGCCCACAGATAATTGCTAAGGACAGTCCCTTTCTCTGGCGGAGCTCAAGTATTTATTGAAGGAAAAGATTCTGCGTAATCCGACAGATACACTAATTATGGGCTTTGAGACTAAAGATTTTGTAGAATGCAGAGCTACGTCGTCTGACAAATAATTATTTGTACTACTCTACTCTTGATACCTCTAAATGAGATTAGATTCTCAATTTTCTCACCCTTATTAACGATAATTCATGGCACTCTAGTTATAATGCGGCAGAACAGTAAATTGGATGTTAGCAAACCCATTGAAACCAACATTTAGTATCCTGTTATCCAATCTGTTTTTGTATCATTGTATTGCCGTTTTCTACTCTTTTCACGTTTATAAAGCCTCGAAGTGTCGAAGAATATCTTACTTGAAAGGGAAGCGTACCCACAACTGCTGATTCATTTTGATTATTTTTCTCACAATTGTAGTGCATAATTATACTTGAGAAATGGTGTGGTAGTACGACGCTCTTGTAAAGATATTCAGAGACCAAATTTTACGAAACTGTAGCGTACCATACAAGAACGCTAGTCGCCGAGCCGTGGCGTCAGTGCAGCCGGTTAAGGCGCGAGACTAAAAGTCTACCTGTGCTGCATTCGAGTGACGCCATTTTCCGTTAATCTTCCTCTAAACACTTGTACTGTTACGACGAACCATGTTTCTGTGGAAAACAACACTAATAATGATGTCAGCAAAGTATGCGAAAGAACATGTTCCTCTTCCAGCAGCGGTGTCCGATAGGTTGGGTGAAAAGCGAAGTGATCCGCAATGTGTGGAAAGAGGTGCAGGTCATTCCCGTTCTGAAGTAGAGCCATCGAACAGAAGCACAAAACTATAGGCCTATATCTCTCAAATCGTTCTGTCGTAGAATCTTGGAATATGTTTTGTGCTAGTGTATTACCATATTTCTGGAGAATGAAAAACTTCTCTGTAGGAATAAATGATGCCCAGAAAGCAATATGTACTGGCACGCAGGTTGATGTCTCGTTCTTTAAATTTCGGGAGGTACGCGATACAGTTCCTCATTAACACCTAACGAACAAAATACATGGGTAGAGAATATTGGACCAGCTGGGTAACTGGATTGAAAATGTACGAAGATTGCTGGGAACAGAGCACTGCTTCTCTTTCTCAACGGAGTCAAGTTTCAGATTTAACGACAAGTTGGAGAGCACCGCAAGAGAGTGTTATACAATCATTACCTTTCACAATACATATAAACGACCTACTGGATAACATCGGAAATCTTCCAATTCTTTTCGCGGTTGTTGCTGTTGTACACAGAGAAGTTGCAACGCTAGAACATTCTAGCGAAATGCTAAAAGACCTGCAGATGATCGACGCTTTGTGCAAGGAGTATCGATTCTCTCTCAGAATAAACAAATGTAATGTTTCGCGCGTAAACAGAAAGGAAGACGCTTTATTTTACGACTACATAATCTTATAACTGTTACTGGAAACAGATATTTCCATGACATATCTAGGAATATGCATACGAAACAATATGAAGTGGAACGACAAGATTAAGCGAACTGCAGACTGAGATTCACCGTAAAAATCATCAGGGAATGTAGTCCACGCGGAAAGGAGGTAGCTTGGAAAACCCTCGTCCGACCTATACTTGAACAACGCGTGGGATTCTGATATCCATGTCAGGTAGGACTGATGGTGGTAATAAAGAATGTAAAGACGATCAGCGCATATCGTGAAAGGTTCATTTAGAAAGCGTGACAGCGTCAGTAGACGTTCTGCCGAGACAAGTGGCAGACGCTGCATTATGATGTGATGTACTGTTAAGGTTACGAGAGGTTACATTCTTAGAAGGGTCAAGCATTTAATAGTTCTTTCCTGTGTACATCTCATGGAAAGATAATGAAGGTGAAACTAGAGGGACTCGACACACGAAGACTTAACAGCAACTGTTCTTCCTGCGAACCATTCACGGCTGGAACACGAAATGCGGAGAGTGACAGTGGCACACACCGTAAGATAGACTGAAGAGTACAGATGTAATTGTAGTTTCATATAATTAAAGGAATACTTTCGGATGAGGTATGATCGACGTATAAGAAGCATTCGAGATGAAATATTTATTTATTGGTACATTCATGTGTATATTGAGAAGTTGTCACAGTGAACTTATTGAGCGTATGTAACTTCGTATTCAGGGCGACAGCATTTGGCGTGGAATCTATTACAAACTCGCGATAAACCTGCACCAAGCACATTTCATGTCACCGTTACTCTGCTGCCTCGGTCCAATGCATAACGCTGCTGTGCTCTCGTATAGTTTTCAGCTGGGTGGCAGAACTTTAAACTTCGAATTCCCAAAACGTATGAGATACATAAAATTACCAAATATGCAGCAACCAGTCGCAAAATCATGTTTTATTTATTCATTTTTGCAAATCGATTTCCACTGATGAACAGCCATCATCGGTGCTTTCAACCAATATGTGCCCTGAGTACTAACACTCTCTAAAGTAGACTGGTTGCTGCATATTTGGTAATTTTATGGTTTACGGTCGCTGCACCACTTGGCAACCACATGGAGCCCACCATTCGTATGAGATACATATCATACGCTCCGTCGTCACGCTACGAGTGGCCGACCGGGACCATCCGACCGCCGTGTCATCCTCAGTGGAGGATGTGGATTGGAGGGGCGTGGGGTCAGCACACCGCTCTCCCGGTCGTTATGATGGTATTCTTCAACGAAGCCGCTACTATTCGGTCGAATAGCTCCTCAGTTGGCATCACGAGGCTGAGTGCACCCCGAAAAATGGCAACAGCGCATGGCGGCCTGGATGGTCACCCATCCAAGTCCCGACCACCCCGACAGCGCTTAACTTCGGTGATCTCACGGGAACCGTTGTATCCACCGCGGCAAGGCCGGTGGTACATATCATACAACATACACATTTGTTTCACCTAAGCATTTACTGTAACAATGCAAAAGAAGAGAAAAGTCGGGGACGCACTGCGTGTGTGCTTCCAAACATGGTTCAATTTCAATTTTTGAAGCTGAATTTTGGTACTCTAACCACGTTAACCGTTAAATCTCCATAGTGAGTTAGACCATCACCTGTTTCTGTGCTTTCGAGAGTAATTTTCACAGTACTTCAGTACACTACAATCCCCCCCAGATAGCTGAGTGCGTTAAAGTACCCACTTTCGCGACACAAGGGGGGAGCCGGCTCTTGAATCATTTCGCCCGGCGGATTAACGACGAGGACAGGTGCGCAGGCCAGCCTTAAAGTTGTTTTTAGGTGGTTTCCCACATCCGACTATGTTAATACTGGGATAATAACCACGGCCAAACCTCAGCTGCACAATTCGCAAACGTCTGGAAAACGCTCTCACACTTCCACTTGCTATGACGCTAAACGCAAGC